>NC_091083.1:37122500-38372500 GCF_032405125.1 Capricornis sumatraensis
GCCTCAGGTCTCTATTTCCAACTTGGCCATTAAGCTTGTGAAAGAATATCCTATCACATTTTGTTTATGCAACAGTAGAAATAAAGTCTCCTTGAAATCTAAAGTTTTTTTCCCTTGCTGTTCAAAAATATTCTTAGAGGGATGTGTGTGTGTACTCTCTGAGGGATTGATAAGCAAGTTTAATTGCATATTGAATAATGAGATGAAATTTAACATTATCCAACCAACTCCAGTATTCTTGCCTGGAAAATCCCAGGGATGGAGGAGCCTGGTAGGCTGCAGTCCATGGGGTCGCGAAGAGTCGGACACGACTGAGCGACTTCACTTTCACTTTTCACCTTCATGCATTGGAGAAGGAAATGGCAACCCACTCCAGTGTTCTTGCCTGGAGAATCCCAGGGATGGAGGAGCCTGGTGGCCTGCCATCTATGGGGTCGCACAGAGTCGGACACGACTGAAGCGACTTAGCAGCAGCAGCAGCAACAGGAGTTCCCTACCCTGCGCCCAGGTGAAAAGTATATTATTTATGGAATGTCTATAAAAATTAACTCCCCAGAGAAGGAGACTTAGGCCTTCTTTCCACTTTTACAGCTTTATTAGTATATTTTTTCCTTATTGCTCAAATGGCTTACTGCTTTTTTAAAAATTGGGGTATAATTGCCTTACAATGTTATATTAGTTTCTACTATACAGCAAAATGAATCAGCTATACATAGATCCACTCTTTTTTGGATTTCCTTCCCACTTAGATCATCACAGAGCATTGAGATAGCGTTCCCTGTGCTGTACAGTAGGTTCTCACTGCACTTGACCTTTACGACAGCACACTGGTCTGATTTCCCTAACAATTTTCAAGCAACTCCATCTCAATCTCTCTGACTTGTTCATCTTCTTCTTCCCACTCTCTAAATATTAAAGTGCCAGGAGTCACTCCACAGCTGTCTTTCCTTCTCCACCTGCATGCCTTCCTGAAGTGATCTCATCCATGTCCTTGGCTTTAGTTCTCATCACTTGGTCAGTTCAGTCCAGTCGCTCAGTCATGTCCGACTCTTTGTGACCCTATGAACCACAGCACACCAGGCCTCCCTGTCCATCACCAACTGCCGGAGTCTACCCAAACCCATGTCCACTGAGTCAGTGATGCCATCCAACCATCTCATCTTCTGTCGTCCCCCTCTCCTCCTGCCCTCAATATTTCCCAGCATCAGGGTCTTTTCAAATGAGTCAGTTCTTCACATCAGGTGGCCAAAGTATTGGAGTTTCAGCTTCAACATCGCTTGGTCAGTGGCTCCCAAATAAATATCTCCAGCCTGGTTCTAATCTGTGAACTCTGAGCTGACTTGGCCTCTCTATTTGGATGGCCAGTAGACACCACAGACTTAAACTGCCCCGAACTGAGTTTTTGGTATCAACTCCACTCCCCCAACCTGTTCCTTCTGTCTGCTTAGTCTCTCGTTTCACACAACAATAATCCCATCCTTCTAAAAGGCTCAGGACAGACTTAATCTTGAGTTAACCTTGCAGTTACTCTTGACTCCCCTTTTTCTTAAACACCTTGTTCAATTTTTCAGAAAACTCACGTGTTCTACTTTCAAAATATATTCAGAGCTTGCCCACTTTCCTTCACAGTCTTCTGGTGGAGCCGCCACTGTCACTCACCTGGACTGTTGTAGTCACCAGTGTCCGTCATGGGGTTTTCCCTGTTTCTACCTCCAGCCCGTTTCAGTGGGTCAGCCCGAGCTGTCCTGTTAAAACAAGTCAGCTCATGTTCTTTGCTCAGACCCCTCCCCACCAAAGCGTGCCCTCTCAATAAGTTCAATCCACAGTCCTCACAGTGATCTTCAACATCCACATGATGTGCCCACAGCCCAGCTCTCCAGCCTCACCCCTGCAGTCCCATCTTCACTCGTCTCCACCACACTGGGCTCCTCAGTTTCCTTGTATGTGCCAAGCAAGTTTCTGCCCCAGAGCAGGGATTAGAACCAAGGTTGCTCAGATCCCAAAGCCTATTCCTAAATCCAAATAATTTAATAGAGTATCTCCAGAAATCCTAATGAGAATATTCTCATAGAGACATAGCACCTAAATTTTTTTTAAAATTCCTTTATTAAAAAGAATTCTGAACATATGATTTATTGTGCTGGGCTATTTCTTAATAATGTGATATAAACAGTTGTAAGACTTTAAAAAAAGATCTAGCAGAGTTCTGTGATGTATGATATATGCAGATTGTCTTAATTAATATAAAATCATCTAAATACTGTCAACAAATATTTAGGGTCTATTAAGTGCTAGCACCTACAATGACACCACAGGTGTCAAGCCCATGTTGGAGTAGGGGGATGTACTGAAGAATGAGAGAAATAGAGACAGAAATTGAGAAGGAGGGAGAGAAACTGGAGAGGCCTAGGTGATTTTGCAAAAGGGACTGTCAGGTAGGTGCCTTTGTCCAAAAGGGAATAGGACAATGACTGTTTAAAGAATCTGGAATGCGTGTCTTATTCAACAATATAATATCAGTTAGTGAATTCATCATGTTAACAAACTGAAGAATAAAAATTGTAAGATAGTAGGTGCAGAAAAAGCATTTATAGCATTCAACATTCATTTGTGATTTAAAAAATAACTCTTAGGAAACTAGAAATAGAAGTACGTTTATCAATAGTTAATCTGACAAAGCACCTATAAAAATCCTTATATAAAATGTTGTATTTATTGATGAAGTGATGAAAACCTTCTCCTTAAGATTGGGATAAGATAATCATGCCCTTTGTTAATGTCCAAACAGTATTGTAATGAAGGTCATAGCCAATACAGTAAGGCAAGAGAAAGATTTGAAGCATAGAAGGATAGGAAAGTAAAAAATAAAGTACATTGTTCACAAGTGATAAGATTGGGTCAAACAAAGTCCAAAAAGACCTTTAGGTAAATTTTTAGAATTAATTAGAGAATTAGCAAGAAGGCTGAGTATGCAGTCAATAATACAAACATCAATTGTATTTCTCCAAACTCCAGAGTAAGTAGGACCTAGAAAAAAGGAAAAATTTAAAGATATCTTATAGAATAGTTTTAAAAGCATCAAATGCCTAGAAATAAACTTATTAAAAGATGTACACTTCTATATAGAAAATAAATGTGTGTGTGCATTGAAAAACTCTGTTGTAAATTTAGTTAGTTCAGTTGCTCAGTCATGTCCGACTCTTTGCAACCCCATGAATTGCAGCACGCCAGGCCTCCCTGTCCATTACCAACTCCTGGAGTTCACTCAGACTCAAGTCCATCAAGTCGGTGATGCCATCCAGCCATCTCATCCTCTGTCATCCCCTTCTCCTCCGGCCCCCAATCCCTCCCAGCATCAGAGTCTTTTCCAATAAGTCAACTCTTTGCATGAGGTGGCCAAAGTACTGGAGTTTCAGCTTTAGCATCATTCCTTCCAAAGAACACCCAGGACTGATCTCCTTTAGAATGGACTGGTTGGATCTCCTTGCAGTCCAAGGGACTCTCAAGAGTCTTCTCCAACACCACAGTTCAAAAGCATCAATTCTTCGGCACTCAGCTTTCTTCACAGTCCAACTCTCACATCCATACATGACCACAGGAAAAACCATAGCCTTGACTAGACGGACCTTTGTTGGCAAAGTAATGTCTCTGCTCCCTAAATTTAGCGAGTTTAATGTAATGAATATATTCAAAGGAACCCAATAAAACTCCAACAGGTTTTTAGCAAACTGACAAACTGATTCTAAAATTTTATATGGAAAGGCAAGTTTCTTAAGGAAGAAAAACAAGTATGGAGGAGCCATGATTTATTAAAAAACAAAGTAATTAAGGGTGTGAACTGGCAAAAGGATTGAGATAAAGACCAGTAGACCAGAGAAGATTTTTCAAAACTGATTCATATACATATATGGACTCGTTTTATGACACGTGCCATCCTTGGTAAGTGATATTGAGTCAGTTGGCTCCCCATATGGTAAAAGATGAAACCTCACCCTTCATATCACACATAAAAATCCATTACAAGTAAATTGTAAATAAATATGGAGTGTGAACATTAAATCTTGCAGAAAATGAAACAGGAATATCTTCAGGACAATAAGATAGGTGGTTTCCTTGAACAGAAACCAAAAAACACTGTCTAAAAAGAGAGTGATTATACGTCATGTTAAATAGATTGCGTTGAAATTAAGAACTTCTACCAGTCAAATCATTAGAGAGTAAAAATGAAATCCATGGAGTAAAAGGCAATGTTTGCAACCATATAATCAGCAAGAGCTCATATCCAGAATTTGTGAAGAACTCTTATAGATCAATAAGAAAAAGATTACCAAAAGAATAGTGGGCAGGAGATTTGAACTTCACAAAAGAGGATATCCAAATGGCCAATAAAGATATGAAAAGGTGACATTACTCTTCAGGAGAATGGAAATTAAAACCATGAAGAGATTTTACTTCAAATCTACCGGAATGATTAAAATAGAAATGCCTGGCAGCACAATGTAGGGAGGATATGAAGCAATAGGTACCCCTGTATTGCTGGTAGGGATGTAAATTGGTACTTGTCAGTTAGAAAACTATTTTGTACCACCTACTAAAACTGTGCAGAGTCATACCTTCTGACCCAGTACTTCCACTTCTTGGCAGAAATGCACACATACGTGCACATACATCAAAAGGTGTGTACAAGAATGTTCATAGCAGCATATATGAAAGTAACATTGTGAAACATTCATTCAAGCAATGCAAATGAACTAACCACTGTTGTTTAATTTATATAGAGTTAAAAAATAAATAACATGAATGTATGGTGATAGAAATCAGAATGTTGATTATCTTTCAGGAGAAGGGAGGATTTAGAAATGGAAAAGGGACCAAGAAGGGGACTTTAGGAAGCTAGTAATGCTCTATTTCTTGACCTGGGGGGTGGTCATAAAGATGTCCACTTTGGGATAATTCATCAAGGTTATGATTTTCACTTTAATATATGTCTATTGTACTTCAATCATATTTAAAAGATTTTTTAAAATTCCCACTGCAGAATAGCAAGTTTTACTTATTAGGTACTTTTTTTTTTTTTTTACCTATTTTGTCAATGGATTTATTTCTGTTACAGTATCTTACAGTTGTTGGAAACACCATTATGTGAATTAAAAATATAATATTAACAGCACCTCAGGAAATTATACTATTGACCTGAAAAATGACCAGGTTATTTTACTGCAGATTTTGTGTTAGCAAGCGTGGTTACAAATAAAATTTTAGGAGGCACTTATCAAGTGAATACTTTTTCAAAAAATATTTTAATTCTGAAGTAATACATTGTTCTGTGGTTTTCTATGGCTGCACACATTACTCCATGCCTGTGTTTATCAATACATGTAAAATGCCTAGTTTTTAAAAAATGAAATGTGATCATAACTTACATACTATTTTGTAGTTTATTTGTATATCTAAAATATATGTGTGAAATCTTTCTAATTTATTTATTTTTATAAAGTAAATATTGTTATTCAAACTAAAAAAACTATAAGAATTAAATGTAAATTCCATTTACTCCTCCCCTGACCTTTCCCCGCTTCCCAGAATTAAGCTTGTTAACACTTCTGCTTTTTGCATCTTTCCACAAGTGCTCAGTGTATGTCAATACAGTTTTTGTTTATTTTTTACAGTTTGAGACCATGCTCTTCTTCAACTTAGTCTTTTCCTCAATATAGTTTCTTGACAGAACTCTATTAGCCTTTGCCCTGCTTCATTCTGTACTCCAAGGCCAAATTTGCCTGTTACTCCAGGTGTTTCTTGACTTCCTACTTTTGCGTTCCAGTCCCTTATAATGAAAAGGACATCTTTTTTCGGTGTTAGTTCTAGAAGGGCTTGTAGGTCTTCATAGAACTGTTCAACTTCAGCTTCTTCAGTGTTACTGGTCGGGGCATAGACTTGAATTACCGTGATAGTGAATGGTCTGCCTTGGAAACGAACAGAGATCGTTCTGTCATTTTTGAGATTGCATCCAAGTACTGCATTTCGGACTCTTTTGTTGACTATTATGGCTACTCCATTTCTTCTAAGGGATTCCTGCCCACAGTAGTAGATATAATGGTCATCTGAGTTAAACTCACCCATTCCAGTCCATCTTAGTTCACTGATTCCTAGAACGTCGATGTTCACTCTTGCCATCTCCTGTTTGACCACTTCCAATTTGCCCTGATTCATGGAGAAGACAATGGCACCCCACTCCAGTACTCTTGCCTGGAAAATCCCATGGACAGAGAATCCTGGTAGGCTGCAGTCCCTGGGGTCGCTAAGAGTCGGGCACGACTGAGCGACTTCACTTTCACTTTTCACTTTCATGCATTAGAGAAGGAAATGGCAACCCACTCCAGTATTCTTGCCTGGAGAATCCCAGGGACAGAGGAGCCTAGTGGGCTGCCATCTGTGGGGTCGCACAGAGTCGGACACGATTGAAGCGACTTAGCAGCAGCAGCATGGACCTAAAGGTTCCTATGCAATATTGCTCTTTACAGCATTGAATCTTGCTTCTATCACCCGTCCCATTCACAACTAAGGTTGTTTTTTGCTTTGGCTCCATCCCTTCATTCTTTCTGGAGTTATTCCTCCACTGATCTCCAGTAGCATATTGGGCACCTACTGATATGAGGAGTTCATCTTTCAGTGTCCTATCTTTTTGTCTATTCATACTGTTCATGGGGTTCTCAAGGCAAGAATACTGAAGTGGTTTGCCAAACTCTGGGCTGGAGGAAGCACAAACTGGAATCAAGATTGCCGGGAGAAATATCAATAACCTCAGATATGCAGATGACACCACCCTTATGGCAGAACGTGAAGAAGAACTAAAGAGCCTCTTGATGAAAGTGAAAGAGGAGAGTGAAAAAGTTGGCTTAAAGCTCAACATTCAGAAAACTAAGATCATGGCATTCGGTTCCATCACTTCATGGCAAATAGATGGGGAAACAGTGAAAACAGTGGCTGACTTAATTTTTTCTTGGCTCCAAAATCACTGCAGATGGTGACTGCAGCCATGAAATTAAAAGATGCTTACTCCTTGGAAGAAAAGTTACAACCAACCTAGATAGCATATTAAAAAGCAGAGGCATTACTTTGACAACAAAGGTCCGTCTAGTCAAGGCTATGGTTTTTCCACTAGTTGTGTATGCATGTGAGAGTTGGACTGTGAAGAAAGCTGAGTGCCGAAGAATTGATGCTTTTGAACTGTGGTGTTGGGGAAGACTCTTGAGAGTCCCTTGGACTGCAAGGAGATCCAACCAGTCCATCCTAAAGGAGATCCGTCCCGGGTGTTCACTGGAAGGACTGATATTGAGGCTGAAGCTCAATACTTTGGCCACCTGATACGAAGAACTGACTCATTGGAAAAGACTCTGATGCTGGGAAAGATTGAGGGCAGGAGGAGAAGGGGATGACAGAGGATGAAATGGTTGGATGGCATCACTGACTTGATGGACATGGGTTTGGGTGGACTCTGGGAGTTGGTGACGGACAGGGAGGCCTGGCGGTTCATGGGGTCACAAAGAGTTGGACACAACAGAGTGACTGAACTGAACTGAACCGAACAATATAGTTTCAGCATATTCATGTGTTTGCGTATCAGTGTGTAAATATATACTTTTAAATATATAATATATCTTCTTTTAAATATAGTGTCTATGTCATATTTTTAATGGCTGCATAATATCCCAACATCAGGAAATGTCATAATGTATTACATTTAGCTTTTCTCCTATCGATAGGTATTTATATTACTTCTAGTTATTTGTTATTACAAAATTATTACAACAAATATGTGTCTTTATGTATTTGAGAGAACATGTATATAGGAATCTCTAGGTCAAGAGTATAAATATTTGTTGACATTGAAAATAACCAGAACCATCCTTTTGTGAATAGTCATTGAGAATTGGATTCAGCAGTATAGCTAGAAATTATTTCATCAAGAATTAAAGTACGGCACCAAAATGGGTACCAGTGAGTCATTGAAGGCAGGTAAGTTATGGTAAATGTGAGTGGAATGAGGCTTTAGTGGAAAGGGAGAAACATAGCAGATAGCATTCCATGCCCAAACACCCAGCCACAGTTCCTGTTTAAATGTCAAATATAGAATGTGAGACAACTTACACAAAGGTATAGCCACTATTCACAAATGGAAATTATAATACAATATAATTAAATCATCCATTTATATACCTAATAATCAAGTTGAATATTTCACTTAGATTCCTTAAATTTAGAAATTGTCTTCTCAAGATCAGGCTACATTTCCTCTGGAAACCCATCATTTTTGAATCATGCTGTTCTAAGAATTGAGTTTTTCTTCTAACAGAGAACTGTTGACCATTTAAGTCTGTACCTACTGCTGCTAGTAGTCCTTAGTTTAACACCAGGAAATGAAGACATCAGAACCTGTTAGAAACGAAGCAGTGGACACAACATGTATTAATGTACTCCCTAAATTGTTGAATTTAGAAAGGAACAAATAATATTTTTTCTTCACGGCTAGAAAATTAGTACCCTGGCTCTCTGTTATTCTCCTACACCATACATCAAAACAAAATCTTTCTTTGCCATAATATAAGATTGTTATAAGAGAACAGGGGACATGGTGGATATCTGTGTACCTGGATGATTTTGGCCTTTGTGGACAATCACAGCTGATATCTGAGTGCTTATTATAAGCGTGGTGCACTTACAAGTGCCCATTTGTATCATTTCATTTACCTGTTGTCATAAAATCCCTGTGAGGTGGGTGTTATAATAAGCACCATTTTGCAGATTGGAAGTACGAAGTGTAGAAATGCTAAGCCAGGTAGACAGCTGCTAAATAGTCAGTATTCAAACTCCGGTAATATGGCTCCAGAGCCCCTCTCCCTATCCATTTCCCCAGAGCTGGAGTCTCATTTGGTTCTGATCTTCTGAAGCCCAAGGCCCCACATCTTTTCTGCCTTCACCCACTTCAGAGCACACAGCATCAGTTGGTCATGAGGTTTCCCCCTGCCATTGGGAAGAGGAGCTGGACAAGGGCAGAGGTTTCTGTGTGTGCCTATGTCATCTGTAAGATGGGTGTCTTCACCTTGTCTTGACTTTCGGCATGACTTGTTTTTTGTTGGCTGAAAGCCAGATGTGATCTAGTTAGTAATAGGAACTGAGTTTATCAGGCTTTTAGTGTGACCTGTCAGTTTGTCCAGGAGCTGGTCTTTATAATCTTTGCTATAGTTTGGCCAGAAGCTTCTGTTTCCTCTGGGGTTTTTTGGTTTTGTGTGCAGTGTTTTGTTTTTAGTGTTATTTTCTTCCCTGCTGTCGTCTTTAGGTTTCCTGAAAAGCTCCTTCTTAAACAGTCTGTGTCTCCCCACTATCTCAGTTGTAATCTACCGTTACTGCAATGGAGCCTTGTTGATTGGTGGCGAAGTATTGGGGAGGAGAAGTGTGTTGTAATCTCATGATTAACTCTCTACCTGTTCTCATGGAAAATTGTGCAGCTATATACTGTTTATTAAATGGTATCTGAAAGAAATGACAATAATGTTCATAAAATGTGGCGTACCTGGTAGGCCTGGCATGCCTGGCTGTGCCCAGTGGACATAACAGAGAAAAAGGGATTAAAGCCATACATGCTGGTGAATTCTCTTCATCATGGTGAAAATTGACCAGATTTATTAAGGAGCTCATATGAAACAGCCCTTGAGCTGTCAGAATTGCTTCAGGCAGATTTGTAGAAACCTAGGATATTGTGTTAGCAAGTGACAGAAAGATTCACTGAAAGCAGAATTTCCCTAGTTAGCTATAGGTAAATTTTTAATTTTAATATTAAAAATTATAGCCTTTAAAATACGTGCTCTTAAACATTCTCTTATTTTTGTCTGTTTTTGCTATCTGAAATTCCCTTACTTGCCATCAATCCAGTTCTTTGATGGGACTGCAAATCTGCAAAGTAGTCTAATTATGTTGGTTCAGAGCTCAGATCTGCGCAGGAGCCAGTACAGAAGAGAACCAAGGACATGCCTCCAGGACATGAAGTTTCAAATGCAAGCATAGGAATTCTCATCCTCTTTCAAAGCTCTTGGCTCAGTGGGGAGCAGAATGGGTTGAATTTTTCTCATCTCTTTTTCTGCCCCTTCCCTAAACTCCATCCATTCTTAATATTTTGTGGGCTTGTTAAAGGGAAAGGATGTTCAAAATATAATGCCAGAAAATTGATGTTTGCAGCTATGCTTCCTTAGTTATCTCTTTATGAAAGTATCTGTCCTTTGTTCTGGAATAATTATGTGGGTTTTAAAAAATTATTATTTTTCCTGATTGTTGACCTAGGAAGTCAGTGGTTATGGGTGGTTGCCTCCCCATCAGCCATTACTACCGTAATCCCCATGCTGAACTGATGTGCTCTGGGGCACCACAGAGAACTCACAGAAGCCCTGGGAGATATTTTACATTTTCAAGAGAAGCACTGTAACATTTGTTGAATGCTGTGTTAACTACTATTATTAAGTTGTTTGGACCTGACCATTTAATAATAAAAGGAACAAAAAAGGAGCTGTTGATTATTTCTTTTGACTGAGAGGCACCCTGAAAACATTACTGAGGCACTAAGGGCACTGTGAGCAGCGGAAGTTTAGCACCTCTGCATTACCTTCTTATCAACAACTCTGTGGGGATCCATGTGGATCCGAGACATTGAATGCATCATTGGATTCGAGGGACAGATGATGTGATCAAGCTAAATCAGTCAATACAGTCTATCTTCCAGACCTTGTTAAGAGATGAATCAGTTCAGTTCAGTTCGGTCGCTCAGTCGTGTCTGACTCTTTGTGACCCCATGAATCGCAGCACGCCAGGCCTCCCTGTCCATCACCAACTCCCAGAGTTCACTCAGACTCAGGTCCATCGAGTCCGTGATGCCATCCAGCCATCTCATCCTCGGTCGTCCCCTTCTCCTCCTGCCCCCAATCCCTCCCAGCATCAGGGTCTTTTCCAATGAGTCAATTCTTTGCATGAGGTGTCCAAAGTACTGGAGTTTCAGCTTTAGCATCATTCCTTCCAAAGAAATGCCAGGACTGATTTCCTTCAGAATGGACTAGTTGGATCTCCTTGCAGTCCAAGGGACTCTCAAGAGTCTTCTCCAACAACACAATTCAAAAGCATCAATTCTTCAGCTCTCAGCTTTCTTCACAGTCCAACTCTCACATCCATACATGACCACAGGAAAAATCATAGCCTTGACTAGACGGACCTTAGTCGGCAAAGAGATGAATCAATTCAGTTCAGTTCAGTCGCTCAACTGTGTCCGACTCTTTGCAACCCCATGAATTGCAGCACGCCAGGCCTCCCTGTCCATCACCATCTCCTGGAGTTCACTCAAACTTACGTCCATTGAGTCAGTGATGCCATCCAGCCATCTCATCCTGGGTTGTCCCCTTCTCCTCCTGCCCCCAATCTCTCCCAGCATCAGAGTCTTTTCCAATGAGTTAACTCTTCGCATGAGGTGTCCAAAGTACTGGAGCTTCAGCTTTAGCATCATTCCTTCCAAAGAAATCCCAGGGTTGATTTCCTTCAGAATGGACTGGTTGGATCTCCTTGCAGTCCAAGGGACCCTCAAGAGTCTTCTCCAACACCACAGTTAAAAAGCATCAATTCTTCGGTGCTCAGCCTTCTTCACAGTCCAACTCTCACATCCATACATGACCACAGGAAAAACCATAGCCTTGACTGGAGGGAACTTGGTCAGCAAAGTAATGTCTCTGCTTTTGAATATACTATCTAGGTTGGTCATAACTTTCCTTCCAAGGAGTAAGCGTCTTTTAATTTCATGGCTGCAGTCACCATCTGCAGTGATTTTGGAGCCCCCAAAAATAAAGTCTGACACTGTTTCCACTGTTTCCCATCTATTTCCCATGAAGTGATGGGACCAGATGCCATGATCTTCGTTTTCTGAATGTTGAGCTTTAAGCCAACTTTTTCACTCTCCTCTTTCACTTTCATCAAGAGGCTTTTTAGCTCCTCTTCACTTTCTGCCATAAGAGTGGTGTCATCTGCATATCTGAGGTTATTGATATTTTTCCCAGCAGTCTTGATTCCAGCTTGTGTTTCTTCCAGTCCAGCATTTCTCATGAGGTACTCTGCATATAAGTTAAATAAGCAGGGTGACAATATACAGCCTTGACGTACTCCTTTTCCTATTTGGAACCAGTCTGTTGTTCCATGTCCAGTTCTAACTGTTGCTTCCTGACCTACATACAGATTTCTCAAGAGGCAGGTTAGGTGTTCTGGTATTCCCATCTCTTTCAGAATTGTCCACAGTTTATTGTGATCCACACAGTCAAAGGCTTTAGCATAGTCAATAAAGCAGAAATAAATGTTTTTCTGGAACTCCCTTGCTTTTTCCATGATCCAACTGATGTTGGCAATTTGTTCTCTGATTCCTCTGCCTTTTCTAAAACCAGCTTGAACATCAGGGAGTTCACGGTTCATGTATTGCTGAAGTCTGGCTTGGAGAATTTTGAGCATTACTTTACTAGCATGTGAGATGAGTGCAATTGTGCAGTAGTTTGAGCATTCTTTTTCATTGCCTTTTTTTGGAACTGGAATGAAAACTGACCTTTTCCAAGTCCAAAATGCAGTACTTGGATGCAATCTCAAAAATGACAGAATAATCTCTGCTTGTCTCCAAGGCAAACCACTCAATTTCAGAGTTATCCAAGTCTATGCCCCAACCAGTAATGCTGAAGAAACTGAAGTTGAATGGTTTTATGAAGACCTACAAGATCTTTTAGAACTAACACCCAAAAAAGATGTCCTTTTCATTATAGGGGACTGGAATGCAAAAGTAGGAAGCCAGGAAACACCTGGAGTAGCAGGCAGATTTGGCCTTGGAATGCAGAATGAAGCAGGGCAAAGACTAACAGAGTTTTGCCAAGAAAATGCACTGGTCATAGCAAACACCCTCTTCCAACAACACAAGAGAAGACTCTACACATGGACATCACCGGATGGTCAACACCGAAATCAGATTGATTATATTCTTTGCAGCCAAAGATGGAGAAGCTCTATACAGTCAACAAAAACAAGACCGGGAGCTGACTGTGGCTCAGATCATGAACTCCTTATTGCCAAATTCAGACTTAAATTGAAGAAAGTATGGAAAACCGCTAGACCATCCAGGTATGACGTAAATCAAATCCCTTATGATTATACAGTGGAAGTGAGAAATAGATTTAAGGGTCTAGATCTGATAGATAGAGTGCCTGATGAACCATGGAATGAGGTTCGTGACACTGTACAGGAGACAGGGATCAAGACCATCCCCATGGAAAAGAAATGTAAAAAAGCAAAATGGCTGTCTGGGGAGCCCTTACAAATAGCTGTGAAAAGAAGAGAGGTGAAAATCAAAGGAGAAAAGGAAAGATATAAGCATCTGAATGCAGAGTTCCAATAGAAAGCCTTCTTCAGTGATCAATGCAAAGAAATAGAGGGAAACAACAAAATGGGAAAGACTAGAGATCTCTTCAAGAAAATTAGAGATACAAAGGGAACATTTCATGCAAAGATGGGCTTGATAAAGGACAGAAATGGTCTGGACCTAACAGAAGCAGAAGATATTAAGAAGAGGTGGCAAGAATACATGGAAGAACTGTACAAAAAAGATCTTCACGACCCAGATAGTCATGATGATGTGATCACTAATCTAGAGCCAGACATCTTGGAATGTGAAGTCAAGTGGGCCTTAGAAAGCATCACTACGAACAAAGCTAGTGGAGGTGATGGAATTCCAGTTGAGCTGTTTCAAATCCTGAAAGATGATGCTGTGAAAGTGCTGCACTCAATATGCCAGCAAGTTTGGAAAACTCAGCAGTGGCCACAGGACTGGAAAAGGTCAGTTTTCATTCCAATTACAAAGAGATGAATAGGTGTCCCAAATCAGCCCAACCAGAGTAAATTTCAGGTCTTTCACTTGCAATGTTTGAGCAGTCTCCATCTCAATCTCTCTCTTTCTGTCTTTGGCTGAGAAAACATGTAGCTTTGAAGCTCTTGATAGTCATCTTTTGACTACCACAGAGCCACCTTTGATGCCACTGATACTGTAGAAGATAGAGCAGAGAGACTGAAAGAAGCTGTGTGCTTGTAACATTCTTAAGCCATTCTTGATTCATTGGATCAAGGCATGAATAAAGCCTCCTGGTCCTCTTCATTAAATTTTTTCTTGCCTTATTTCACTAACTAGGATCTCTAATACAATGCTGAATAGAAATGGTAGTATTGGACATCACTATCTCTTTCTCAGTCTTAGGGAGAGGGCTTTCAATAATTCACCATTAAGTATTACATTTGCCATAAGCTTTGTTTTATTTTTGTAAATACTCATCAGATTAATAAAATTCCCTTTTATTTCTTATTTCTAAGAAATGATATCATGGATGAATGTTGAATTGTATCTGTTGAGGAAGTAGGACCTTCTGTCCCTCTCCTGGATTGAAACAGTGCTCTGGGCCTAGGATAGTCCCTTATGTGGAGGCTGGGTTCCAAGCTGTCACTTAGCCCTAGGTGCTTCTTCCTTGTTAGAGAAAACTTTCCCCTGTTCTGGACACACAGTGAACTTCCTTTCATTTCTTAACTGTGTGTGTTATATGGCATGTGGACATCCCCATGTATATCTGTCCCCGCTCCTTGGGAAAGGAATGAGGGTTTCACCTACAGCATGAGAAAGGTGCACACATCCACAGCCCTGCATTGACCATCAAGAGGGCCATCCTGCTCACTGGGAACCAGCACACTCTGCACACCTGATTTTGCTGCATATATTCTCCCTTCTGTGAGTGAAACCTTGTTCCAACCACTACCCTAAATGCTGAGTCCTTCCCAACCGGTAGAAGGTGCAGTGGGCTGAGCTCTGTGGCTTCCCACTTCTGGTGGTTGGCACTGTTATGATCTTTGTTGCCCTCCATTCAGTGGGAATCCTCTCTGGGGATTGGTAGCTGCAGTCTTCCTGCTCAACATCATCATATACTTTTTCTTCATCTACCAAAATGACCATGTCATTCTTTTTTCTCCTTTTTTCTCCATTAAGTGAAGTGTATTACATGAACTGATTTTCAGATGTTATACTACACTTACATTTCTGTAATAAACTCCACTTAGTCATAATATAATGCTGTTTTTATACATAGCTGGATTTGACTTGCTATTACATGATTTAGAAATGTTGAATGTTTGTCCAAGAGAGACTGGTTTGTGATTTTCATGTAATATCCTTGCAGATTTTGATATCAAGATTATTCTGGTCTCATACAAAAGTTGTGATCCATTCCGTCTTTTTCTGTTCTCTAGAATGTGTTTATTCACAATATGTCTTCCTGAAAAATTGTGAAAGGCTTTGAAGCCATCTGGGCTTGGAGCCTTCTTCATGGGAAGGTTATCAATAACATAATTATTTAACACATGTGTGTGTGCATATGCACATGCATATTTGACTATTTAGATTTTACATTTATTCTTTTGTCAGCTTTGGTAAATTCTGTTTTTAAAGAATTTGTTATTTCATCCAGACTGCCACAGTTCATGGCATGAAGTTGTACGTTTGTTGTTCAGTCACTCAGCCATGTCTGACTCTTTGTGACCCCATGGACTGCAGCTTGCCAGGCCTCCCTGTCCTTCACCATCTCCCGGAAACTGCTCAAACTCATGTCCATTGAGTCAGTGATGCCATCCAACCATCTTGTCCTCTGTCCTCCACTTCTGCCTTGAATCTTTCCCCGCATCAGGGTCTTTTCTAATGAGTCAGCTCTTCGCATCAGGTGGCCAAAGTATTGGAGCTTTAGCTTCAGCATCAGTCCTTCCAGTGAATATTCAGAGTTGATTTCCTTTAGGATTGACTGGTTTGATCTCCCTGCAGTCCAAGGGACTTTCAAGAGTCTTCCCCAACACCACAGTTCAAAAGCATCAATTCTTCGGCACTCAGCTTTCTTTTTGGTCCGACTCTCACGTCCACTACTGGAAAAACCATAGCTTTGACTTTAGGGACCTTTGTTGGTAAAGTAATGTCTCTGCTTTTTAATGTGCTGTCTAGGTTTGTTATAGCTTTCCTTCCAAGAAGCAAGTGTCTTTTAATTTATGGCTGTAGTCACCATCTGCAGTGATTTTTGAGCCCAAGAAAATGAAGTCTGTCGCTGTTTCCATTGTTGCCCCATCTATTTGCCATGAAGTGATGTGACTAGATGCCATGGTCTTTGTTTTTCGAATGTTGAGTTTTAAGCCAGCTTTGTCACTCTCCTCTTTCACCTTATCAAGAAGCTCTTTAGTTCCTCTTCGCTTCCTGCCATAAGGGTGGTGTCATCTGCATATCTGAGGTTATTGATATTTCTCCTGGCAATTTTGACTCCAGCTTGTGCTTCATCCAGCCCAGCGTTTCTCATGATATACTCTGTATATAGGGCTTCCCTGGTGGCTCAGACAGTAAAGAATCTGTCTGCAATGCAGGAGACCTGGGTTTTGATCCCCGGGCTGGGAAGATCCCCTGGAGGAGGGCATGGCAACCCACTCCAGTACACCTACCTGAAAAATCCCCATGGACAGAGGATCCTGGTGGTCTACAGACCATGGGGTCGCAAAGACTCAAACACCACTGAGTGACTAAGCACACAGACACTCTGCAAATAAGTTAAATAAGCAGGGTGACAATATACAGCCTTGATGTACTCCTTTCCCAATTTTGAACCAGTCTGTTGTTCCATGTCACGTTCTAACTGTTGCTGCTTGACCATAAAAGTTGTACATATTAGTACCTTAATACATTATTTATGTCTATAAGATCTGTAGTGATGTTCATTTTTTATTTCTGATGTTATATATGCTTATCCAAGTACATTTCTTAATAATTGGTCTTGATAGGTTTTCATCAGTTTTATTCAGTTGATTTCTAACCTTGTGCCTATTATTTCCATTCTTTTACTTTTCTTAGGCTTTAAATATTTATGTTTATTCTAGCTTATTAATGTTGAAACTTAAAACATTCTTTTCAGCCTTTTTTCTTTGCTCATAAGTGCATTTGAGGACATAGTTTTAGAGGTAAAGCTTTAGCTGCATCCTGTGAGTTTTGATATATTACTTATTCTTTTAATCTCTATGTTTAAATCCATATGTTGAGTTCTTAATTTCAGTTTTGTCTTTTCCTATATTTTAGTATATTTTTGTCCTCTTTTATTTCATTGAAGATGTTAATTATAGTCATTTTAAAGCTCTTGTCTGCTAAGTCTAGTCACCAAATCTCTAAGAAGTCTCCTTTATGTCTTGAGTTTGGGTTGCATGATCTTTTTCTTGGCATGCTAAGTAATTTTCTATTAATTCTGGACACTGTGTGAATTAAACTGTAGAGACTCCAGATCATATCATCTTTGTCCAGATGGTTTTCACCTTTTCCTCTGCTGGGCAGACAGAGTGAAGACTGACCATCTAAATCCAGTCAAGGACTGGACTGTGTTCACTGGAGGTCAGCTCTCCATGACTTTCAGATGGAGGCCTCCTGTGTTCCCCAGACCCTTGCCTTCTGTCTAGTCCTTAATTTTTTTTTCTCCTCAATCAGAAACTCAGGTCTGATTTTTCTGGTCTTTGTTCTTAGTTTCCCTTAGTTCTGCACCTTTGCAGCTTTCAGGATTCAGCAGATGTCCAAGGAGAGCCTACCACTTGCCAATCCTAGTGCTTCTTACACTCCTGTTATAACTTTGTCAAACTTTCGGTTACGTTGCACATAGGGTGCTGGGTGGTGAGCCATGGTTCAACAAAAGGTCACAAGAGATTGAAACAGAGAAGTTTATCACTCATAGGTCCTGGAGGAAGTTCATGGCACAGTTCGAGGGGTTAGAGGGGGAGCAGGCAGAGAAAGAGGCAGGACCTGGGCACATACTTTTATTAGAGTCAGTGGGTGGAATGCTTTTGGGGTTCCTGTGCTAAGACCAGATTGGTCAATTTAAACCAAAAAGAGTGGGTTTGGGAGAAGTTCTTAGGTGCCCTCAATGGAGGTGCTGGGAGGCAGGCAGACTGCTGATGGGGAAGTCATATCAGGAACTTGCGCTGCCTGTGACTCTGGGGCTGTTATCTAGGGTGAGCACTTGCACTGAGGCTGGCGTCAGTGTAAGACCCCTGCAGGCCCCTTGGTGAGATGAAATGTCTGCTGAGGCAATGATACCATGGAAGAGCTCAGCTATACTCTCAACAGTCCCTTTTCAATTGACTACTGGCCCTTTGGGTCTCTAATTTTGTGTCCCAGTGCAGCAAGACCACCCGAAACTGCTTCTGTCTCTGCTCAGTAGCCCTCTGTCCACGCCATCCCCAGATTCTAGGACTGAGCTCTGGCAAACTCCAGGGAGAAAGCAGCTACAGACTCTGACCTGCTCTTTCCTTGGTTGCCTTCTTTACAGAAGCTTCCAAGTCTCAGCCTCTGTTCTTCCTTGTTCCTTCAATAAGTCACTGATGCATTTAAACAGATTTGTGTTTTGTGTATCTTATTTTGTATTTGTCCATTTTTTCTCAGTGGGAACATTGAGGTACTCTAAGGTACCCCATCGTATCTTGAAATGGAAGTTGGCTTTTTTTCACGTGAATCTTTTGAACTGTGTTTTAGGAGATCCAAGTTTTCTATGTGTCACTGAGTGAGTTCAACCAACATTATTTCTTCAATACCTTTCCCTTTTGGTAACCAGGGCTATGGCTACTTCTAGAATTCTCATGAAAATAATTAGAAATGATTAAAGAATAAATGACTGTGTAAGTTGTGGACTAAGCAGTCATGCGTACACTTACCTGATAGAAAAGATAATGCATTTTTCTTCTTCTTTTCAAATGGTTGAAAGGACTTCAGACATCTGGAACAATAACGGTAGCATCAAAATGGTGACCTTGGCTTCAGAACCATCCACTTGTGACCTCAAATTTCCGTAGTGCTGCACAAGCTTTCAAACTTCACCATGCGTTGGATGAACGGAAACGAGGCTTGAAATATGATTTTACCCAGAAACTCAGAACATTTGGAAACTGATGTAGCACAAATAGCTATTAAAGTATAGAAGAAGGAACAGAGATTTAATTCAAAGTCAAAACCTGTTTCCAATTGGACAGGGTCGGGGGAAGAAGCCTACATTTCCTAGTAGCCCTTTCCCCAGATCTTTACATGCCCAACATCCTCCTCTACCCCAGGGAAGACCCTCTCCAGCCTGGGAATCCCACTACTCACACAGATGGGGAAGAGCTTTCAGGCTCTTTGGAAATGTTCTTTTTCCCCTCTCAGAATATATTAGTTCTCTTTGATCTTTTAGGTACATTCTTTCATGAGTCTCCTGTTTTAAGGCTCAAAGGGGGGGAAAAAAAGTTTTTAGTAACTGGTTTCAAATCAACTACTGGTAATTTTTTAAATGCTTTATTTACCTGCATTACATTTTTTCCTTCCCATTACTTCCTATCTGTGCACATCCAGGTGCAGATGACCCACAGAAAACTATAATCTTTAACCCTGAGATCAGAATCATCTAATGTGGCTCTAAAAACAGTCTAGGATGAGCCTTATATATTTATGTATTTGAAAAGGAGGGAGTAAAACTGTCTTTATTTGCAAACAATGTGACCGATTGTGTAGAACTAGTCAATAAATTTAGCCAGGTTA
Source organism: Capricornis sumatraensis (assembly GCF_032405125.1). NCBI lineage: Eukaryota > Metazoa > Chordata > Mammalia > Artiodactyla > Bovidae > Capricornis > Capricornis sumatraensis. The sequence goes on from NC_091083.1 coordinate 37,142,170, forward strand.
CAGAATCAGCCCTTTTTAAATGTATTATTTAAAAAATTTTTTCACCTGTAAGGTGGTACACAAGCATACTCACGTATTTTGAAATTAAAAAGCCTCAAAGTTCAAACACCTGGAAGTAAAATAATGTTATATGTCAATTATGTTGCAATTTTTTAAAAAGAAAACAAGCCGCAAAAGTCTTGTTGAAGACAGTCTCTCTCATTGTCCCTCTTTACCTCCCAGTCTGAGGACCTCAGGGCAGCCAAGTTCAATTCTTTTCTCTGCTTCCCTACCTCATAGGTAATGTGCTTAGACTGCAGTTCCTCAGTTTATGAATTCTTGTCAGCATCAACCCGTGTTTTGTAGGCGAGGCCATGGTCTTACCCTCCCTTTCCATTCCCTGCTCCCATTTTCCCAACAGACTGAAATTTGAATTTGTAGCTAGATCAGCAGTCATGGTTTGCCTTTATAGTTCTACATTAATCTTTTCTGTTGCTTATACAGGCAGTATACTCTGTTTCTTTTTCTGTATGTAAGTTTTTATTCTTCCTAGAATTAATTTATATTTTTATTTGCTTAGTTTCTGTGTATCTATCACTATATATATATTTCTTAATGCTGTAACATACCTGTCAAATAACTAAAAATTAATTTTCCTAAAAGACAAACACAGCACATCAATCAGTTCCCTTTTCCCCTCTCTGGAGATTTCTCTCCCATGGCTTTCAACCTTGCTGGAACATGGACCTGCTGTCCAGAGCTGCCGCACAGCTGTCATTCTGGAACATTCTTTCACTGCCCCCTGGGAATTTCCATAGGCTCCTAAATCCTCTGTTTCCTGTATTGCATGTCTTCCTTTTTCTTCACTTACTTCCTCTTTTTTCTGGACCAGATTCTCTAGTAGTTTCCTGAGAAAGCGTAGACATAGGAGGTAAAAGTTTTGAGCTTCTGAATATCATAAAATACCAGAAATAATCAATTGTGTGCCTGGGAGTAATGTTTTAGGTGGGAAAGAATTTTGCCTCAAACCTTTGAGGACTTCTCTCCATCGTCCTCTAGCTTCCTGTGTTGTTGGGAGTTAGATGCCACTTGACACCTGAGTGGTGTTTACTTGCTTGTCCTTTGCAGGAAGACTTTAGGATCTTCTCTTCTACTGATGTTCCTAAATTTCACTGATGTGGTTTGATCTGTGTCTTTTCTTGTTTCTTGAGCTGGCCCCTTCAAATGTGGAAAGTCTTATCTTTTAATTTGAGGGGGATTATTTGTTTATACTTTCCCCATTTGCTGAAACTAGCAAACAAGTTTCTAATCATGTCTTTATAGAACTGTTCAGACCATAGGGCTCATTTATGGCAAATAGTTTGCATGACCTATGACTTTGGAGAATGAAGTGTGGGGGAAGAAATCAAGTGTAAATCTAAAGAATGTTTATCTTATCCTTACTCAGTTTTTTTCCTGTATAAATCTTGCTTTAATAATTTCTTAGAGTGAAGAAATTCCTGTTTTTTTACTTCCTTTCCTCATTGGATGTTAATCCTTCTAACAATAATAGTGACATTGTGATTGTTAATAACGATAACTCCCATGATGAGTATTATTATGGCTCAGGTTTCTCACTGTGAAATCAGGATCACAGTAGCAACTATTCCTTAATATTGTGAATACTAAGGGAGTTTCACATATACAGTGCTCAAGCCAAATACTGTACAGAGTAAGTACTCAATAAATAATGCTCCTCTTTATCACAGTTTTTGATCCAGTATATGTAAGACTAGTATTATCCCCATTTCACAGAGAAGGAAACTGAGGCTCAGAGAAGTTAAGTCACTTGTACAACGTGGCACAGCCAGCAAGGGCTCTTCCTGTTCTGCTGTGTTCTAAATGTCACACAGCCATCCTAGTTTTAATTGTAGAATAGATAATCATTATTTAAATTCTTTTGCAAATAACGGTTAAGGCTTTGGAGGAAAAATTATTTGGAAAATGGATTTAACTTACTTTCTACTTAAAATTTTCATTAGAGGCCTCCTTGTCTTTGCGTCCTTGCACTTTTTCCTACCTGTGGACACAACTCCCTGGCCCACCCATCTTAACACCTCACAGTGTGCCGAGTCAGGGTTGGGTCACCAAACCCTAGAGACTGTGGACTTCCTTGAAGACACTCAAGAAGCACATAGAGATCTTTGCCTCAAGTACATCAAGTGCCTGCTATGTGCAGCCTGGGCCTGGAACACACCTTCTCTACATGTGCTATTCCATGGCATCACAGATAGCCCTGGGCTTGTCTCAGTGAAGGCCGGGATGATTTCCAGCTGGAGGACAGGGAATGGTGGTAACTGATGCCTGCAGCATGTGTTCAGCAAGCTGGGCCCAGCATCCTCTCCAAGAGAGTCACCAGCCTGGCCATCTGTGTTCTTTACAACGCTTCCCTAAAAGAAGAGACTCTGTGTGTGAGTTTACAGGTAATGACTGTGTTTCTCCAGTCAGGCACATGAAGTTCAGCCCCTCGAAGCTCTCCTGAAATAACCCCACATCATGGCCAATGGTGATGGACAGGGAGGCCTGGCTTGCTGGAGTCCATGGGGTCACAAAGAGTCAGACATGGCTGAGCAAGTGAACTGAACTGATGGCCTGTGGCACTGGATGCTGAACACCTTGCAGACCCTCAGACTTGCCCTGGAGAGCCCACTCCACCCTGGGCCCAGGGATGTCCTGGGTGCTTGGCCCAGTGGACTGCTGTACAATTCCCTCTAGTTTGGGACCTGGAAGATGTTCTTTTTTGATAAACTTGGACCCACTTTTGGACAGGCCCATTGCACCAGGCAATTTTTGAACCAGAAATAATGTATTGGGTTGACCAAAGTGTTCATTTTGGCTTTTCCATAAGATTTTATGGAAAAAGCCAAACAAACTTTTTGACCAACCCAATAAATTACCATGAGAGGAAAAGTACTCTTTGCCTCTCTTCCCACTGAAAACCTCTTACAAGTTTTAACAAATGGAAAAAAGGTCCAGCACCGTAGGAGGTACTGGGCTGTCTTGTTGTGATCCTGAGCACATATCCTAGAAAAGAACATGCCTGGGTAATCAATTCCAGGTACTGGAAATACAAGAAACAAAAACACACAACCGTCTCAGTACTGGTCAATCTGCTTCCTCATCCTTGCCCATCCTTTTCTCATGGTAAATCCAGTTTCTCAGGACTGCCTTTGTGGTGTTTACACTATGAAGCACCTGAGAGTCTGGAAGCCAAAGAGTCAGGCTGAAAGAACAGATGTCATTTCTTTATGTGTTCTGACTCTTCTGGCCTCAAGATTTACATTCATGATACTGGACAGGCGGACAGGCCAGAGTGAAACAGAGTGGAGACAAGGGTCTAAGTTAGGTGAGGCACCTGGGAGGGGTCCTGCCCACCTAGACCCTTTCCCCACACTTCCTCCTTAACATCTCAGCTCGATGAGGTGGTCATTTCTGTTCTCATATTGTAGGTGAGGTAACTAAGTCATCTAGAACTTCATCAGAGCATATAGAGGAAGAGCTGGGATTAAACTCAGACCTGTGTGTAGTGGCTTTCCAGGTGGTGCTAGTGGTAAAGAACCCACCGGCCAATGCAGGAGACTTGGGTTAGATCCCTGGGTCAGGAAGATTGGCTGGAGGAGGGCATAGCTCCCACTCCAGTGTTCCTGCCTGGAGAATCCCATGGACAGAAGAGCCTGGCAGGCTACAGTCCATAGGGTCACAAAGAGTTGGACACAAGTGAAGCAATAGCATGCATGCACCACCCAAAGAGTCTGTATAACTAGCTGAGTCCCTCGTGGGAAATATCAGATTAAGAAAACTGCAATCCCAGGCAGGACTTCCTGGATGGTCCAGGGGCTCCCACTGTGGGCTCCCAATGCAGGGGGCCTGGGTTCCCTCCTTAGTCAGGGATCTTGGTCCTGCATGCCACAACCAAGACCCAGGGCAGCCAGATAAATAAATAAATAGAAATATATATTAAGCAACAACAAAAATGTTTTTAAAGAGAGAAAAATGCAATCCCAGAGGTAGGCAGGGAGATGAAAGAGCTTTTCATTTTGAATTCTAAATGTCACACAGCCATCCTAGTTTTAATTATAGAACACATAATCATTATGTATCAAAATTCTTCTTTGAATAACAGTTGGTTTAAGGCTTTTGAGGAGAAATTATTTGGAAAATGTGTTTAACTCACTTTCTACTTAAAATTCACATCAGAGCAACTATTTTAAGTACAATGAAATGCCATTTTAATAATTTCATAATATATTTTTGTGATGGATAGCTACTTTAAATTTACATGCCAGCGATGTAAATGGCCGTAAGTGATTTTTCATCATCCTGAATGAAAGAATGGCAAGTAGCTTGAGATACCAATGCGAGAGTGATGCAGGCATACCATTTATAGTTGATTAAACTAAAAGGATGCTAATCAGTCTGTATATTTAATACATCACCCATTGGGGAAGGAGGTTGATTTGCTGAGATAAAAAATTGTTTTTTAGAGTTAGAATGAACTCTAACAAGGACTTGACTTTAATAAGTATATTGATGGTGAGAACACACAATTATAGTTGCTAAGGCTTATTAGTTTGACCTTAAGAAATTACTGTACCCTTAGAACCAAGTGAAGGGAAGTCTGGGAGGAAGTCTTTATAGGATTTCCTAGTAGACAGACTGGCAATTGATTTTCTCCTCTGGCATAAGGAAGACTGACACTCATGAAAATATCAGCCCTGAAACTCAATATTTGTATATTGACACCTAGGCTCTACATCATCAACTCAACGGACATAAGTTAGAGCAAACTCCAGGAGACAATGAAGGAGAGGGAAGCTTGGTGTGCAGCAGTCCACAGGATTGAAAAGAGTTGGACACGACTGAATGATTGAACAACAAGAAGCCTCTACACTACATTTCTTTGATTTTGAAGTTTTAAAAAGGCTGTTCATAAAGTTTTACTATTAGAAGTAATGACATCAAAGCAGAAGTAGTTTAGCCTTGAGCAAGCAGCAATGCAACCTTTTAAAAATCATGCTTGTGAAGCAACATGAAATTCTACTGATTCTTCTGCCATGAAAAAATTTTGGCTGGACTTCCCTGGTGGTCCAGTGGTTAAGATGTCGCCTTCCAATGCAGGCAGTTCAGTTCCATCCCTGGTGCGGGAGCTAAGATCCCATATGTCTCTAGGCCAAAAACCCAAAACATAAAACAGAAGCAATATTGTGACAAGTTCAATAAAGACTTTAAAAATGGCCCACACTAAAAAAAAAAAAAAAACCTAAAAAAATTTTGGCCGAAATCTTTAATTGCAATGACTAGAGGTGAATTAAATAACATTTTTTTAAAGGAAGTCTACTCTATTTTCACACAGCTAACTTTTTTGAACCAGGATTGATTTACAAATTGTTTTGATCAGATTTTGTCAGTAAAGAATAAGGTTTGTTTCATTTAGGGGGTCAAGCTCTTTGATGCATATTGATCACCTTTTATGAACACATGTTTGCAGTTAATTGTTATAGCAACGTATTAGCTGATTTGGAAGTTGATAACGTTTCTTGGGAAGAACAAAGGATAAATTTAGATGTAAAATTAGTTTAAATTGTTAATCCATTATTTATCCTTGAGTGTATTATTTTACAATTCTATGATACTTTACAAACTGGAAAAAAAAAAACCCAAAAGCTTTATTATATAGATACCATCTTTAAGTCATTTCATTTTCTGTACTTTCTACATTTTACTAATTTTAATTGTAGCCCTATTATGATGTGTCATGGTAAAACCAGGCAGAACGTAATTTTGTCTGATATTTAAAAATGAAAAGTATGTAGGATTTTAAGCTTCTAAATATTTCAGGGACAACATTACACATGTATGGAGTTCATTTATTCCTTTTTCAGTATGCATCCCAATAAACAGCTACTGAATGCTTATTCAGTATAAACCACTGAGCTGAGTCATGAAGCGTCTACAAAGAGGAATAAAAAACAGCACCTTCTGCATGGGGAGTGTTTGTTAGGCTAATTATTTAGCTGCTGTAACAAACAGATCTAAAATACAGTGGTTTAATTAAGATAGAAATACATTTTATTTCACCTCAGCCCATAGGCGTATCCAGTGCTATGGGAGTGTTCTGCCACCCTGAACTGGTGGTTTCCCAGATTGATTGAACCATCAGATCTCCCAGCCAGCAGGAAAGAGAGGTTCAGAACAAGCACCTTGCGATTAAGAGGGTGCCCCAGAAATCACATATATTATTTCTGCCCGCTTCTGTCATTGGAGTGAATTTAGTTTTATAGCCACATTTGAGGAATGTAGTCTCTAACTGGCAGGGGAACCCAACTAGGGAACTCCATCACTGGTAAGAATGGGAGCTCAGTAATTAAAAGGGTCAAAATAATTTTTTAAAATTGCAATATATTTGATTTACAACATTGTGTTAATTTCTCCCGTACAGCAAAATGAAGGTAGATACACACACACTTGTCTTTATATTCTTTTCCATGGTGGTTTATCTCAGGGTGCTGAATATAGTTCCCTGTACTATACAGTAGGGCTTTGTTGTTTATCCATCCTATATATAGTAGTTTGCATCTACTAATCCCAAACTTCCACTCCATCCCTCCTCCACATCCCTTCCCACTTGACAACAAGTCTGTTATCTGTGTCTGTGAGATTGTTTCTGTTTCATAGATAAAAGGTCATCTGTGTTGTATTTAAATTCTATTATACATCTAAGTGATATCCTACTGTATTTGTCTTTTTCTAACTTCTTTCATTTAATGTGATAATCACTAAGTCCATCCATGTTTCTGCAAATGGCATTATTTCATTCTTCATTGTGGCTGAGTAGTATTCCATTATATATATATATATATATGTACCACCTCGTCTTCATTCATCTGTTGATGGACATTTAGGTTGTTTCTATGGCTTGGCTTTTGTGAATAGTGCTGCTATGAACATAGGGGTCTATGTATCTTTTTTAATTGTAGTTTTGTCTGGATATATGCCCAGGAGTGGGATTACTGGATCATATGGTAGTTCTCTTTCCAGTTTTTTGAGGAACCTCCATAGTGTTCTCCATCGTGGCTATACCAACTTGCATTCCCACAAATAGTGTAGGAGGGTTCCTTTTTCTCCACACCCTCTCCAGCATTTGTTACTTGCAGACTTCTTTAATGATGGCCGTTAGTGATTGCTGACAAGTGTGAGGTGATACCTCACTGTAATTTTGATTTGTGTTTCTCTTAATTACTGACCAGGTTGAGCGCTTGTCCACATGCCTACCGGCCATCTGTATGTCTTCTTCGGAGAAATGTTTTTCTAGGTCTTCTGCCCATTTTTCAGTTGTGCTATTTGCTTTTTTGTTGTTGAGTTGTATCAGCTGTTTGTATATTTTGGAAATTAAGCCCTTGTCAGTGACATTGTTTGCAGATATTTCCTCTCATTTCATAAGTTGTCTTTTCATTTTGTTTCTGGTTTCCTTTGCTGGGAGAAAGTCTGTCATCTGGTACTGTTTTTTAAAGTCAAAAGTGCTTGCTGCTGCCTTTGGGGAAAAAACCTCACTTATTGCCTGGCAAAGGAGCCTAGGACTTGGAGGGTCAGTCAGCATCCTCTGCCCTCACCTCATCCCTTTCTATCTGCATCCAGGCAACTTTCCTTCTCCCCAGATGCTTGTGAAGGTCCCTCAGGGTCCCATCCTTAGCAGTAAGTTACTCTCATTGTAAAACCGATTTAAGAATAGGCAACAGGATATCCTCTAAACTACCATCCTCCCACACTGTCCCCCCCACCCCCAAACTTAAACTCTTGTTGGATCAGAATTAATATCCTGGGTACCATGAGCATCTCCAGTGGATCTGTAGAGGGAATCGCCCCATCTTTTGACACGCCATGTGTCTTCAAGTCAAAGGTGATCATTTCACATTGAAGAGAATAGACTGTGGGTCTGATTTTCTATCTTCTTTAACAGACTTGTGATGAGAGCCAGGCGGAAAGTTTCTGGCCTGTGATACTGAGCTGTACATGGGGGAGTCTAATCCATGCCGCCCATCTCGGTTCTTTGTCATGATGATTATTCTGGGATGTTCTGAGCTTTGGATTGTCCTTGACTAACCACGGAATTGCTACATGCCCTTCAGAGGTATTTTGCTGTGCTCCTCCATGTCTAGCTGTACTACTGTTATTATATGATATCAGATTTCTCCACAAAATGCCTTTGCCATTGGCTATTCATTTGTGTGCAACAACAAGATGATTTACTGCACCGAATCCATTCTGTAGTATTTGGTGACCTTCACTGGGAGTTCAGCGTTCTTGGCAGCATCTTTCCTCTTGGCCACAGAGGAGTCCTGTGTTTCCCTGGATCCTTCCAAGAGCTGGGAATGCAACAGCAGCAGCTGAAGGAACAACATAGACACAAATTCAGAAAAGTACGGGAAAAGAATGATCAGCTGAAGCAGTTCTTTTTTGATGCCAAGCATTCTATAGGATTCGGTGATAGGTTGACTGCCATGTGGCAATTTTGAGCAGGAGAAAAAGAACCATATGTGTATTGACATGTGATTTCATATTTTAAACACAGATGATAGATTTTTCACTACAGATTTGACTCACTGGCTCATGTGAGTGACTACCTTTATATGCTGAAATCCATGAAATAATTAGAATCAAATAGAAACTTCTAATATATATATATGTATTTTTTTATTTTATTGAAGTATAGTTGGTATAGGCGTCTCTGGTGGCTCAGCAGTAAAGAATCTGTCTGTAGTACAGGAGATGTGGGTTTGATCTCTGGGTCAGGAAGATCTCTTGGAGAAGGAAATGGCAACCCACTCTAGGATTCTTGCCTGGGAAATCCAATGGACAGAAGAGCCTGGAAGGCTTAAGTCCATGGGGTTGCAAAAAGAGTCGGATAGGACTTGGTGACTAAATAACAATAGCTGACGTGCACTGTTGTGTTAATTTCTGCTGTACAGCAATGTGACTGAGTTATACATATATATACATATACCCAGGCTTCCCTGGTGGCACAGTCGGTAAAGAATCCACTTGCAGGGCAGGAGACCAGGATTCGACCCTTGGTCGGGAAGATCCCCTGGACAAGGGAATGGCTACCACCTGAGTATTCTTGCCTAGAGAATCCCATGAACAAAGGAGTCTGGCAGGCTACAGTCCATGGGGTCACAAAGAGTTGGACATGACTGTGCAACTAAGCATGCACACACACATATATACCACATTCTTTTTTATATTCTTTTCCCTTATGGTTTATCCCAGGATATTGAATATAGTTCCTTTTGCTATACAGGAGGCCCTTGTTGTTTATCCATCCTAAATGTAATAGCTTGCATCTGCTAGCCCTAAACTCCCGGTCCATCTGTCCCCCGCCCTCCCCCTTGGCAACCCCAAGTCTGTTCTCTGTGTCTCTGAGTCTGAGAAACCTCTAATATGTTTTTAACCAGACACAAGTAAAACTTTAGAACTTCACAAAAAGAAATGAATCTAGTGGGTGGATGATGTCAGCACCTAAATTTCTGTTAATGCTTTCAAAGTGGGCTTAAAAAAAAAAATGTTCCACTGATTAGAAAACCAACGCTTGTTGAGGTACACAGCGTCTTTGAGCGAGCATTCCCAAAAAATGAATATGTCCTCTGGCCTGGATGTTTCTCTCCTCGGCATTCCTAGCTGACGCAGCCACATTTCTCCAGTTATATGTTCTGTTAGCCTCCAGACTCCTGGGCTGTCCCGCCCCAATGCATTGACGTTGCCATACTACCATAAAAGTCCGCCCTGTGAGTAATATTTAAGAAACAAAGCAAATGGGCTGCATCAACATAAAAAAGCAGCCTCCCCTCCTGGATGGAAGAAAACATACCCTTCACACTCTGGCTGCCGGTGTTCCCGTCTTCCCAAAAGGAAGGTGACTTCCAAAGTGCAGAAAGCTTCACCCCAGAAAACAGACAGCCATGATCTCTGCTTCTGTTTTTAACTCTTTCCCTGAGGGTATTGTAATGCATCAAATCTTAACTTTAAAGCTGTGTTTGAGATCAAGAGAAATATTTAAAACATTTGTGCATTCAGTTCATGATTCAGAGATTTATTTATAAGCCTGTTGATTTGAGGACACCCAGCTCTTGCATTTAAACTGCCGAAGTGAGTCATGTTTGTGGGAGGTAATTACTACCAGAAAGTACAACTAACTTGTAAGCTTCTCTTTAAAATGTCCATTCACAATCCACAAATTACTGTAAATAATGGGCTATCAGGAATCTTGCTCAGTTTTGTGGCTGTATATCTTTATTAAGTGTGCATTAGGCTACACCCAAACAGACTTGTGTCACAGAGGGATTCTTGAAGGAAAAGCGAATCCCCTTATGAAAGTATCAGTATAGGTTTCTGAGGATGTAGGATTGGAGAGATATATCTCAAGGTCTCTTTTGCATTATAGGGAACAAAGCTGAGAAAAGAGCTGGCTCAAAAGAGAAATAATAGATTCCCATTTGTGGAAAGTGTGTACATGTGGTTCATGCATCTTTAGAGACCAGATCCAACCCACTATCATTATGGCAGGCACCTCCCTCTTTAACACCTCAGTGCATCTCACTGGCTGAGTCCTTGTCTTCCTGGAGGGCTCTCTGACTCTCTGCTTAGAGACTGTTGAAGCCCATGCCCCTCTGACCAGCAGCAGAGTGGGAAGCTTCTTGTAGTCACAGTGCCAGAGTTTTTGAGAACATCCTGCAGTCCACATATCCGTGATGGGGAAGGAGGCCTCACCAGGCAGTGTCCAATAGCTCCCAGAAGGTGTCTGGAGAGCCAGTGTTGTATGGAGGAGAAGGAGTGGGAGGGGATTTGGTGTCTAGATTCAGCTTACACAGGGGACAGGGGTGGGGAAACACCAGGATAAGGTAGAATTTCCCTAGACCAGCTCTGGCCCACTTGATGGTTTTACTTAGCCCTAGCTTTGCCTACCTTTGACTTGACCTTGCTTAGCACAGCTCTGCTGTGACACCAAGGCCTTCTGGTCTCCCCTAAAGCTCCCTTGACACCTGACCAGACACACTTCTGTTGGTGGGTTTGAAACTCAACCAGCTCTATCACTAGCCTCCTCAGGCTGCCTATGACTCAGCTGCCTTCTCAAACCTGTTCACATACATTCATTCATTCTTCACTCATTACTCACCACTCATTCAATAACCATGTACTGTCTCTCCTCTGTGTGCCAGTCGTGTTGAGTCCTGGAATGCACCTGGAATGTAACCTAGCCCCCATCTTTGGGGATCCCATTGCCTGGCCGGATAGATAGCCATGAAAAGTAGCAATTTCAAAACCATGTATATAGTGTTGGGGTGAGTGGGTGCTCTAGGGACACATTAGGAAGGTGCTCTAGCTGATTTTGGGAAGTTGAAAACACTCCCATGAAAGTTGAAAACAGTTTCATGAGAGCCCATGTTTAAGCAAAGCTGTGAAGGAAAAGTAGGAGGCAGGAGACCTATAAGAAACAAAGGAGATTCCTCCAGTTCCATTCTTCTTTCTCAAGATTGCTTTGGCTATTCGAGGTTTTTTGTATTTCCATACAAATCTTGAAATTATTTGTTCTAGTTCTGTGAAAAATATCGCTGGTAGCTTGATAGGGATTGCATTGAATTTATAAATTGCTTTGGATAGTATACTCATTTTCACTATATTGATTCTTCCAATCCATGAACATGGTATATTTCTCCATCTATTAGTGTCCTCTTTGATTTCTTTCATCAGTGTTTTATAGTTTTCTATATATAGGTCTTTAGTTTCTTTAGGTAGATATATTCCTAAGTATTTTATTCTTTTCGTTACAATGGTGAATGGAATTGTTTCCTTAATTTCTTTTTCTACTTTCTTATTATTAGTGTATAGGAATACAAGGGATTTCTGAGTGTTGATTTTATATCCTGCAATTTTACTATATTCATTGATTAGCTCTAGTAATTTTCTGGTGGAGTCTTTAGGGTTTTCTATGTAGAGGATCATGTCATCTGCAAACAGTGAGAGTTTTACTTCTTCTTTTCCAATTTGGATTCCTTTTATTTCTTTTTCTGCTCTGATTGCTGTAGCCAAAACTTCCAGAACTATGTTGAATAGTAGCGGTGAAAGTGGGCACCCTTGTCTTGTTCCTGACTTTAGGGGAAATGCTTTCAATTTTTCACCATTGAGGATAATGTTAGCTGTGGGTTTGTCATATATAGCTTTTATTATGTTGAGGTATGTTCCTTCTATTCCTGCTTTCTGGAGAGTTTTTATCATAAATGGGTGTTGAATTTTGTCAAAGGCCTTCTCTGCATCTATTGAGATAATCATATGGCTTTTATTTTTCAATTTGTTAATGTGGTGTATTACATTAATTGATTTGCAGATATTGAAGAATCCTTGCATCCCTGGGATAAAGCTCACTTGGTCATGGTGTATGATCTTTTTAATGAGTTGTTGGATTCTAATTGCTACTTCAGGCTCTACTACAAAGCCACAGTCATCAAGACAGTATGGTACTGGTACAAAGACAGAAACATAGATCAATGGAACAAAATAGAAAGCCCAGAGATAAATCCACACACATATGGACACCTTATCTTTGACAAAGGAGGCAAGAATATACAATGGAGAAAAGACAATCTCTTTAACAAGTGGTGCTGGGAAAACTGGTCAACCACTTGTAAAAGAATGAAACTAGATCACTTTCTAACACCGCACACAAAAATAAACTCAAAATGGATTAAAGATCTAAATGTAAGACCAGAAACTATAAAACTCCTAGAGGAGAACATAGGCAAAACACTCTCTGACATAAATCACAGCAGGATCCTCTATGATCCACCTCCCAGAATTCTGGAAATAAAAGCAAAAATAAACAAATGGGATCTAATTAAAATTAAAAGCTTCTGCACAACAAAGGAAAATATAAGCAAGGTGAAAAGACAGCCTTCTGAATGGGAGAAAATAATAGCAAATGAAGCAACTGACAAACAACTAATCTCAAAAATATACAAGCAACTTATGCAGCTTAATTCCAGAAAAATAAACGACCTAATCAAAAAATGGGCCAAAGAACTAAACAGACATTTCTTCAAAGAAGACATACGGATGGCTAACAAACACATGAAAAGATGCTCAACATCACTCATTATTAGAGAAATGCAAATCAAAACCACAATGAGGTACCACTTCACACCAGTCAGAATGTCTGTGATCCAAAAATCTGTAAGCAATAAATGCTGGAGAGGGTGTGGAGGAAAGGGAACCCTCCTACACTGTTGGTGGGAGTGCAAACTAGTACAGCCACAATGGAGAACAGTGTGGAGATTCCTTAAAAAATTGCAAATAGAACTGCCTTATGACCCAGTAATCCCACTGCTAGGGATACACACCGAGGAAACCAGAATTGAAAGAGACACATGTACCCCAATGTTCATCGCGGCACTGTTTATAATAGCCAGGACATGGAAACAACCTAGATGTCCATCAGCAGATGAATGGATAAGAAAGCCGTGGTACATATACACAATGGAGTATTACTCAGCCATTAAAAAGAATACATTTGAATCAGTTCTGATGAGATGGATGAAAATGGAGCTGATTATACAGAGTGAAGTAAGCCAGAAAGAAAAACACCAATACAGTATACTAATGCATATATATGGAATTTAGAAAGATGGCAATGACGACCCTGTATGCAAGACAGCAAAAAAGACATAGATGTGTATAACGGACTTTTGGACTCAGAGGGAGAGGGAGAGGGTGGGATGATTTGGGAGAATGGCATTGAAACATGTATACTATCATGTAAGAATCGAATCGCCAGTCTATGTCTGATGCAGGATAGAGCATGCTTGGGGCTGGTGCACGGTGATGACCCAGAGGGATGTTGTGGGGAGGGAGGTGGGAGGGGGGTTCATGTTTGGGAATGCATGTACACCCGTGGTGGATTCATGTCAATGTATGGCAAAACCAATACAGTATTGTAAAGTAAAATAAAGTAAAAAAAAAAATTAAAAAAAAAGAAAACTACTTAAAAGAAACAAGAGGCAGCCAATGACACCAGATATCATGTTCCAGAATTAAGGCAATGCAGGAAAAAAAAAAAAAAAGAAACAAAGGAAAAGAGAGAAGGTGCAATAATCTATGAGGAAGGAAAGGAACAAACCAAACTCTGAGATCCAGGCAGATACAGTTCAGAGAAGCGTGATGAGTTCACAGTGGATGGCGTAGAAAGTGGAACAATTAGTGGAATGATGACAGCCCCAGAGGGGGAGACCAGACATGAAGGGTCCCAGTTACATTCAACGTTAAGGTGTTGAATCAGTCAGTGGATGAACCCCATGTACCATGTTTCCATTAAGGCAGCCATTTCCAGATTTGTCATAAGCTTGTGTCTAAGCACCCAAGTTTAATCCCAAACAGTTTAGTGGACTCAAGAGAGCCATTTGGCTGGCTTCCATGCCCTCCCGTCTGTCCAGTTAACTGAGGCTGTGACCAGGGCACACACACTGTTTGTGTCCCTTGACTGGTGGTCTTGCCCAATTTAACCTCCTATGTTCAAACACTCTGAGCTCCATCTGGGCCCATCACATAACCTTCAGAGTTTCTACTTTATGCATTTTCATCAAAATGTCTCTCGCTTAATTTTAATTGAAAATCTGGAATGTATAAGAATATAGGAGCTTACCATTCACCCCACAAATATTAGAATAACTATTATGTGCAAGAGAATGTTCCAGGCAATACTGTAATGACTAAAAAAGACTCAGCCTCCAGCTTTATTGAGTCAAAGAGAGACAAACAAGACCTCAGAAAGTAATGGTTGTTACGCAGAAAACTATTAAGAGATAATGTTTGTTCTATAGAAAACATAAGAAGCAAGGGTTTGCAGGTCTATGTTGTTTTACTTTAGGATTGTAACATACACACACACACTAGAACAGATGCAGGCTACCACACTCTAAGGCTGTATCAGTGTAAGTTTCTTAATCACCTCAGGGTTCCAAATTAGACAATTTATGTAACTAGTTACAGATCATAGACTTGGATAGTTATATTATCGATGCTTGTCAATTTCAGTTTTCAAGAATCTTTCTGATCTTGAGTTTATTAAATTCCAGGTGTGGTTATAGTTTTAGCCTTTTAGTAGAATAAAGAGGATTTTGCCATAATCTTATGGTCTAAATGCCCCTGGTTTATTTTTTTAAGGCAAAGTCTTTTAAATTTATTTATTTATGGCTGCACTGGGTCTTTGTGGCTGCAAGAAGGCTTTCTCTAGTTTTGGCAAGTGGGGGCCACTCTCTAGTTGGGGTGCAAGGTCTTCTCATTGCCATGGCTTCTCTTGTTGTGGAACACAGGCTCTAGGCATGTGGGCTTCAGTAGTTGTGGCACATGGAGGTAGCTGCTCTACAGCATGTGAAATTGGACCAGGGATAGAACCCGTGTCTCCTGCATTGGCAGACAGATTCTTAATCACTGGACCACCAGGGAAGACTGCCCCTGGTTTAAATACTGCAACTTGATGCATTTCTGAATTAGGATTTTGCTTTAAGCAAATGATAGTTAAGTACTTCAACATTTATATTGTGTCTTAATTTTCCATTTGAAGGATAGAAAAACATTACAACCTTGTGGGTGAGAGTAAGGACTTTGATAGGGAGAGGCATAGATCCTCCTGTATATGCCCAGAAGGGTGGACAGAGAAGAGGACTAGAGAAGCAGGACTTAAAGAAAGATGAGCTGAAAATTTCCAGAAGTGTAGGACAGTCTGAATCCTCAGGTTAAAGGGACACTGGTAGAAACTAGGATGAAGAAAAAATAAGTACAACATAGTGAGGCTGAAAAACATCAAAAAATAAAGAGAAAAATTGTAACAGAGAAGAACAAATCTGACCTGACCCGTCTTTCTTTCATTTTAACTTTTATCCTCTGTTGCCCGTGCTTAGTCATGCTGGCCCTGCACCCTTTTGGAAATAGTATTCCTTACAGCCTGAAATATGTCCTGTGCTCAAGGCTCTGACCTTTAAAGGTGTAACACTTTTCCATTCATATAGAGATAAAAAGTTGCAGAACAGAGAATAACATTTGTGTTGTTGGAGGTTTACAATAACAGTGGGACCTGATCTACCTGGACGGCTGTAAGAACAAAGTATTCCTACAGAGAAGTTTTCAACAACTGACTATACCCTCTTGACTTTAAAATACACCTCTTGCCTTTAAAAATGCTTTGCTGAAACCCTTCTGAGAGTTCAGAGTTTTTTGGGCACAAGCTACCTGTCTCCTTGCATGGCCTCTGCAATAAACTGTTCTCTTTTCCAACTGTGACATTTTGGTTTGTTTGGCCTCCCTCTGCATTGACCACACAAACTTGTGTCCAGTAACAAAAACTTTAAAACCATTAGAGATAAAAGACAGATTCCATGCAAAGCAGCACTCAACAGACTGACAGTGGATGTGTCGTTATTACAGTTGTGGGGAGAAAGTAATGTCTTTATGACCCAAGAAAAATTAACCTCCATCTAGGATGTTAGACCGCAAAACTATAAAATGCAAAAATAGACATTTGCATAATTACAAAGATTCAGAATGTTAACCAATCACAGTATATATATAGGATATATTTTAAAAAAAATTAACCCAGAGAAAAAGTATGGACGAGATGATAACAGTGAACACCTATGTTGATAGAAATAAAAGACAGTATTAATATATTAACATTTTTAGTCTATAGTCTATCTTTCAGTCTTGTATCTAATAGTCTAATATGACTGTCAGAAGCATTTTTATTGTTGTGTAGGATACACCTGAAGTTCTGGATAACAGTATGAAGTATTTAGTGGGAGAAGTTTAAAATACTGACCAACTTTACACTTAGCTTTAAAAACATTTTAGCAGGCTTCCCTGGTAGCTCAGTGGTAAAGAATCTGCCTGCCTATGCTGGAGACACAGGTTCAGTCCCTGGTCTGGGAAGATTTCATATGCCATGGAGCAGCTGAGCTCACGCGCCACAACTACTGAGCCCACACTCTAGAGGCTGTGAGCTGCAGCAAGAGAAACCGCTGCAATGAGAAGCCCACAACTGCAACCCGAGAGTAGGCCCCCCACTTGCTGCAACTCGAGAAAAGCCATGCGCAGCAACGAAGACCCAGGGCAGCCAAAAATAAATAAATACTTTAAAATTTTAGTGGTAATCACCAAAAGAATAGAATCTATAGCTTTCAAACAAGTAGCAGGGAGAAATAAGAAGATGGAAGACCAGACAGAAAAGAATATTGCAAAAGAAGTGATGGTAAACTTAAAGTACTAATGTTAGAAATATATGTGATAAATGAACAGTCACAATAAATGCAAACAGATTAAACCAGAAGTCAGAAAACTTCTTTTCTGTAAAGGATTAGGTAATAAATATATTCAGGTACTATGGGTCACATACCCTGTCTGCAATTCTTTAAAAACCTGAAAATCATCCTTAGCTTGTGTATGGCTTGCAAGCCATACAGGCTTCCCTGGTGGCTCAGATGGTAAAGAATCTGCCTGCAGTGTGGGAGACCTGGGTTTGATCCCTGGATTGTGCAGATACCCTGGAGAAGGGAACAGCTACTCACTCAAGTATTCTGACCTGGAGAATTCCACCGACAGAAGAACCTGGCAGGCTACAGTCCATGGGGTTGCAAAAAGTCAGACACGACCGAGTGACATTCACTTTGCAAGCTGTACAAAAACAGATTTCAGGCCAGATTTCACTCTTGGGAGTAGTTGGTCCACTTGTGAATTAATTTTTTCAGACAAATGTTTTTTCCATGTATGCTTGTCTATTTTTTATTGAAGTATAATTGATTTACAATGTTGTGTTAGTTTTAGGTATACAACAAAGCAAAAGGGACACAGATGTATAGAACAGTCTTTTGGACTCCGTGGGAGAGGGAGAGGGTGGTATGATTTGGGAGAATGGCATTGAAACATGTATAATATCATATATGAAATGAATCAGCAGTCCAGGTTCGATGCATGATACTGGATGCTTGGGGCTGGTGCACTGAGACGACCCAGAGGGATGGTACGGGGAGGGAGGAGGGAGGGGTTCAGGATGGGGAACACGTGTGTACCTGTGGCAGATTCATGTTGATGTATGGCAAAACCAATACAATATTGTAAAATAATTAACCTCCAATTAAAATAAATAAATTTATATTTAAAAAAAGTATATCATGTATTGTTGTTTAGTCCCGAATTCACCTCTGACTGTTACAACCTCATTAGACTATAGGTCACCAGGCTCCTCTGTCCATGGGATTTCCCAGGCAAGAATACTTGAGTGGGTTGCCATTTCTTTCTCCAGGGGTATCTTCCCGACCCAGAGATTGAACATGCATCTCCTGTATTGGCAGGCAGATTCTTTACTACAGAGCCACCAGGGCGGGCCCTATATCATATATATGCGTGTGTTAATTGTGCTCAGTCACTTCATTCATGTTTGACTCTTTGTGACCCCATGGACTGCTCCTCTGTCCATGATATTATCCCATCAAGAATACTAGAGTGAATTGCCATTTCCTCCTCCAGGGGTTGGATCATCCCAGCTTGGGAATCAAACCTGTGTCTCCTGAGCCCCTGCATTGGCAGGGAGATTCTTTATCACTGAACCACCTGGGAAACCCATCACATATATTTAATTTTTCATATTTTTTTGCCATATGGCTTATTGAAAAATACTGAATATATAGTAGATTCTTGTCTTTTATCTATTTTATGTATAATAGTGTATATATGTTACTCCCAAACTCCCAGTTTATCCCTCCCTTCCACCTTTCACCTTTGGTAACCATAAGTCTGTTTTCTATATCTAGAGTCTATTTGTGTTTTGTGAATCAGTTCATTTATATCTTTATTTTTTTGGTTCCACATATAAGTGACATACGATATTTGTCTTTGTCTTTGACTTACTTCACTTAGTATGATAATCTCTAGGTCCATCTAGGTTGCTGCAAATGGCATTATTTTATTATTTTTTATGGCTGAATTGTATACGTGTACCACATCTTCTTTATCCATTCATTTGTTGATGGATATTTAGGTTGCTTCTATGCCCTGGCTACTGTAAATATAGTACCGAAGTGAACACTGGGGTGCATTGCATGCATCTTTTCAAATTACAGTTTTCTCTGGATATATGCCCAGGGGTAGGATTGCAGGATCATATGGTAGCTCTATGATTAGTTTTTAAAGTAACCTCCATACTGTTCTCCATAGTGCCTGTGGCCAATAATGTAGGAAGGTTTCCTTTTCAAAACCCTTTCCAGTTTTTGTTGTTTGCAGACTTATTGATGGTGGCCGTTCTGACTGGTATGAGGTGATGCCTCATGGTAGTTTTGATTTGCATTTCTCTAATAATTAGTGATGCTGAGCATCTTTTCTTGTACCTTTTGGCCATCTGTATGTCTTTGGAGAAATGTTTATTTAGATCTTCTGCCCATTTTTTCATTGGGTTGTTCCTTTTTGTGATATTGAGCTATATGAGCTGTTTGTGTGTTTTGGAGATCAGTCCCTTGTCGACTGCATCATTTGCAAATGTTTTCTCCCATTCCATAAGTTGCTTTTCATTTTGTTGTGGCTTTCTTTGCTGTGCAGAAGTTTCAAGTTTAATTAGGTCCTGTTTTATTCTTGTTGTTGTTTGTTTGTTTTTATTGCCCTTCGGAGACAGAGCCAAAAAGAACTTGCTGCAATTTATGTCAAAAACGTGTCCTCTGTTTTCCTCTAAGAGTTTTAGAGTATCTGTCTTACTTTTAGGTCTTTAATCCATTTTGAGTTTACTTTTGTGTATGGGGTTACAGAATGTTCTAGTTTCATTCTTTTACATGCAGCTCTCCAGTTTTTCCAGAACCACTTACTGAAGAGACTGTCTTTTCTCTACTGTATATTCTTGCCTTCTTCATCACAGATTAATTGACCATAGGTGCATGGGTGTATTGCTGAGCTTTCTGTTCTGTTTCATTCCTCTCTACTTCTGTTCTTGTGCCAGTACTATGCTGTTTTGATTATTATAACTTTGTAGTATAGTCTTAAATCAGTGCATTTGATTCCTTCAGCTCCACTCCCTGCCCCACCCCCTTCTTTTTTTGGCCATGTGGCATGCAGGATCTTAGTTCTCCAGGTAGAGATCAAACCTGTGTCCCCTGTGGTAGAAGGATGAAATCTTAACCACTGCAACACTGGGGAGTTCCAGTTCTGTTTTTCCTTCTCAAAATTGCTTAGACTATTCAGGGTTTTTCATGTTAGCATTCAAATTAAAAAAATTTTGTTCTAGTTCTGTGAAAATGTCATTGGTAATTTGATAGGGATTGTGTTGAATCTGTAGATTGCCTTGGGTAGTATAGTCATTTTGACAGTATTGCTTCTTTCTATCCAAGAATGTGGTATATATTTCCATCTGTTTGTGTCATCTTCTATTTCTTTTATCAGCATTTATAGCTTTCAGAGTACAGATATTTTGTTTCCTTAGGTAAGTTATTCCTAGGTATTTTATTCTTTTTGATGTGATGGTAAAAGTGAAATTATTTCTTTAATTTTCCTTTCCCATCTTTCTTTGTTAAGTATAGAAATGTAACAGATTTCTGTGTATTAATTTTGTTTCCCACACAGACAAAAATTTTCAGGGTGGAATTTTTAAAGTCAGCTCTATCTTTCTGACAAGAATCTTTTAAAAAATCACATAAAAGATTTATAATAAAGAGTAGGAATGCATATACAGCTGACCCTTGAACAACACAGGTTTGAACTATATGTCGATTTTCTTCAATAGAAAATACTACAGTGCTGCATGGTCTCTGGTTGAACTGGGGATGCAGAACCACAAGTAGGGGCTTCCCAGCTGGTGCTAGTGGTAAAGAATCCACCTGCCAGTGCAGGAGATGTAAGAGATGCATGTTTGATCCCTGGGCTGGGAAGATTCCCTTGAGGAGGGCACAGTAACTTGCTCCAGTATTCTGGCATGGAGAATTCCATGGACAGAGGAAGCTACACCCCATAGGGTTGCAAAGAGTTGGACACGACCAAGCAACTTAGCATCCACACAACCACAAGCAGGGAGGTACAGCAAATAGGAGGACCCAGCTGTAAACTAAATGCAGAGATTGAGCAAAGGGTCAGCGACCTTAACCCTGGGATCACTCAAGGGCCAACTGTATTAACCAAAAGAAAGCTAGTTAACAGATCTCAAAGCAAGGATTCAAGTGCAGGTACTTCATTTGGGAGATGATTCCAGGAAACACAGGTTAGGGAGAAGGGAAGAGAAGGAAGCCAGTCAAAGGTATCATCAGCCACCTAGCACCATGGCAACTGAAGCTCCACCCCTTGGGGCCTCTCGGAGACAGAGCAGAAGGCAGATCAGAGCTTCTACCTGAGGAGCAAGAGAACAAGAGTGTTTAGTGATCAACTACCCAGCTATCCAAAATCACTGCAGATGGTAACTGCAGCCATGAAATTAAAAGATGATTACTCCTTGAAAGGAAAGTTATGACCAACCTAGACAGCATATTAAAAAGCAGAGACATTACTTTGCCAATAAAATTCCATCTAGTCAAGGCTATGGTTTTTCCAGTAGTCATGTATGGATGTTGAGAGTTGGCCTATAAAGAAAGCTGAGTGCCAAAGAATTGATGCTTTTGAACTGTGGTGTTGGAGGACTCTTGAGAGTCCCTTGGACTACAAGGAGATCCAACCAGTCCATCCTAAAGGAGATCAGTCCTGAGTATTCACTGGAAGGACTGATGTTGAAATTGAAACTCCACTATTTTGGCCACCTGATTTGAAGAGCTGACTCATTTGAAAAGACCCTGATGCTGGGAAAGATGGAAGGCAGGAGGAGAAGGGGACAACAGAGGATGAGATGGTTGGATGGCATCACCAACTCAATGGACATGAGTTTGGGGAAACTCTGGGAGTTGGTGGTGGACAGGGAGGCCTGGCATGCTGCAGTCCATGGAGTCACAAAGAGTCAGACACGGCTGAGCAACTGAACTGAACTGAACTGAACCCAACTATCATCATTGAGCACTCGCTCTGGGGATGTTGGCTCTCTGGCTTTCTAGGATTGTCTTGTGGATAAGTAGAGTATCCTGCCATGACCATAAAGAAAGCAGCCTTTGAACCTAGACATGAAGCTGAGGGTATATGAGTGGGGTAAGGAGTGCTTTCCACTACACCAATACAACAGTATTAATATGAGTCAAGATTGAATGTAGGGCAAATGGCACTGCTGCTGCTGCTGCTGCTAAGTCGCTTCAGTCGTGTTCGACTCTGTGCGACCCCATAGATGGCAGCCCACCAGGCTCCGCCGTCCCTGGGATTCTCCAGGCAAGAACACTGGAGGGGGTTGCCATTTCCTTCTCCAATGCATGAAAGTGAAAAGTGAAAGTGAAGTCACTGAGTCGTGTCCAACTCTCAGCAACCCCATGGACTGCAGCCTACCAGGCTCCTCCGTCCATGGGAGTTTCCAGGCAAGAGTACTGGAGTGGGGTGCCATTGCCTTCTCCGAAATGGCACTAATAGGTATAAAATGAGAAATGACATAACAATAGATGGATAATCCACCAAAAGGCCAAACCAATCACAAATTAGTTCAAGACACAGCATCAAAGTATGCAAAGCAAAAACTGACAGAATTACACGGATAAATTGACAAGTGCACGATCATAGTTGAAGATTTTAACAAACCTCTATTAGGAATTATTACACTAAGCAGACAAAGATTAGTAAGGAAAGCAGAAGATATGGTGGAAAATAGTCCACTGTGTGATGTGTGCCAGCTCAGTTGCTCCATCGTGTCCACCTCTTTGCAACCCCCTGGACTGTAGCCCACCAGGCTCTTCTGTCCATGGGATTCTCCAGGTAAGAATACTGGGGTGAGTTGCCATGCCCTCCTCCAGGGGATTCCTGACCCAAGGATTGAACCAGGTCTCTTTGTGATACTTTATTAAATCTGCCAAGTCTCTTTTACCATGTAAAGCAAGGCAACATATTCACAGATTGCAGGATTAGCACATAGAGTTCTCTGGGAGGGTCACCATTCTGCCGCCACACAAACTATTAAACTTTTGCACCATGTATACTGGGGACAAAGAGATGCATTAGTGTACTCTTGAGATCAGGGCAAACATATGAAAGGGCAACCATAGACCTATTTTACTTATGGGCATGGAGGCAAAACATTCTAAATAAAATAGCAGCAAATGAAGTTCAGCAGTATTTATGTTCAGACTGGGTTCATTTCAGGAGCAGAAGGGTAGTTTCAGAAGGGATTCCAAAATCTTTTGATATAATGTGCTACATTAAGAGATTAAAAAAGTCTTTCTGATCATCTCAGTAATTCCATAAAAAGCATTTGGTTAAAAAAAATCAACATTCATCATGATTTCAAAAAATCTTAGCAAAGTAGAAATAGAATGGAACATTCTATACCTAATGTCTAAAACCTACAATAATCATGTGTATTGATGAGAACTTTATAAACATTCTCACTAAAGTCAGAGACCAAAAACAAAAGATATTTTGTGTCACCACTCCACTGAGGAATGTACTAAAGGTTCTAGAAAACCCAACAGATTAATTAAAAACATAAAGAATTGGATAGAAAGACATGAGCTATGTTTATATACATATAAAGCCTAAGAAATAATTTTATTCCTAGTAATAAACCAATATAAAATTCTAAAACTAATTTGAAAGTTGGTGCACATTTTTGGATATAACCTCAGCATAATCAATAACATTCCTCCTGATCCATTAGAAAAGCAACACATAAAACATACTTTTTACAATAACACTAAAAACTATAATTTACCTAAGGCTAAATCCAAAAAAAATGTACTTGATAATTAAAGAGAAGACACAGCATTATTGAAGTAATGGAAGTCTCAAATAAATAGAGAAGTCATAAAAACCATGTTTGGGACTGGAAGGTTTACTATAGTAAAGATAGCAGGTTGCTCCAAATTAATTTATAAATTCAATTAAAAATGTAATTCCACTTAAAATATCCTCAGAGTTTTATATAGAACTTGATGTGTCCTTTATATGTGGAGAAAAGGACAAGAATAGCCCAAAAAATCTTTAAAGAAGAGCAAGGTAAGGAAGAGATCAATACTGTTTGTAAAATTATAGTGATTAATACAGTGTGATGTTAGCACAAAGATAGAGAAGGTACCCAGTGGAACTGAACACAGAGTTCAATCCCATTCATCTTGGAAAGCTTAATATTTGTCAGAAGTTGCATTACTGATCATTGGGGTAATAAAATGGTGGTGGGAAAATTAGCTATCTGTGAGAGTTGGACTGTGAAGAAGGCTGAGCGCCGAAGAATTGATGCTTTTGAACTGTGGTGTTGGAGAAGACTCTTGAGAGTCCCTTGGACTGCAAGGAGGTCCAACCAGTCCATTCTGAAGGAGATCAGCCCTGGGATTTCTTTGGAAGGAATGATACTAAAGCTGAAACTCCAGTACTTTGGCCACCTCATGAGAAGAGCTGACTCATTGGAAAAGACTCTGATGCTGGGAGGGACTGGGGGCAGGAGGAGAAGGGGACGACAGAGGATGAGATGGCTGGATGGCATCACGGACTCGATGGACGTGAATCTGAGTGAACTCTGAGAGTTGGTGACGGACAGGGAGGCCTGGTGTGCTGCGATTCATGGGGTTGCAAAGAGTCGGACACGACTGAGCGACTGAACTGAACTGAACTGATGGCAAAATGTAAAATTTACTTCTTACCTCATTCCCCTGGCTGGATTTTAAACTCAAGAGTGTGGAGCATTATTTTTAAAATTTAGAAGATAACATAAAATAAAATCCTTAAGACCTCAAGGTGGAGAGAGAGCATCCTTAAACAATATACGATAGCAGTTAAGGAAAGAGTTGACAAATTTGACTCCTTTAAAATAGTAAACTTCTTTGCAAAAGTGTTAGTCCCTCAATTGTGTCCGACTCTTTGCAACCCCATGGACTGTTGCCTGCCAGGCTCCTCTCTCTGTGGGATTTCCCAGCCAAAAATACTGGAGTGGGTTGACATTTCCTTCTCCAGGGGATTTTCCCGAGCCAGGGATCAAACCCATGTCTCCTGCATTGTAGGCAGATTCTTCACCACCTAAGTCACCAGGGAAGATCCATGTGCTAAGTCACTTCAGTCCTATCTGACTCTTTGCGATGCTGTGGACCATAGCCTGTCAGTCTCCTCAGTTCATGGCATTCTCCAGGCAAGAATACTGTAGGGGGTTGCCATGCCCTCTCTCAGGGGATCTTTCCACCCCAAGGATCAAACCAGAG
Source organism: Capricornis sumatraensis (assembly GCF_032405125.1). Taxonomy (NCBI): domain Eukaryota; kingdom Metazoa; phylum Chordata; class Mammalia; order Artiodactyla; family Bovidae; genus Capricornis; species Capricornis sumatraensis. The sequence goes on from NC_091083.1 coordinate 37,167,501, forward strand.
TCTCTTATATCTCCTGCATTGGCAAGAGGGTTCTTTACCACTAGTGCCACCTGGGAAGCTCCTCCATGACAAAAGATGCTATTTAATATAAATGTAGTTAAATTAAAACAAAATGAAAGAAAATGTTTACAGTGTTCCTAGTTAACAAAGAATTGGTTGTCAAAGTATATAATGATTGCCTTCAAATTAAAGAGAAAGAACTGACTTGATAAAAAAAAAACAATAGGCAAGGTTTTGGGGGGTTGGGGAGAAGGAGGGAAGAATATGTGGAGTACAGATGATTTTTAGGGCAGTGAAAATACTGTCTGACACCATCATGATGGATACATGTACTTATACATTTGTCCAAGTCCATAGAATGTACAACAGCAAGAGAGAACCCTAATGTAGACTGTAGACCTTGTATGATAATGATGTGTTAACGTAGCTTCATCAGTTGTAACAAATGTACCTCTTTGGTGGGGAGGGGTTGACAATGAATGTGTCGGGGCTGGGGGTATATGGAAAATATTGGTACCTTCCCTTCTAACTTTGCTATGAACCTTAAACTGCTCAAATAAATTTTTTAAAAGGTCTTACTTTTTAAAAAATAAGCAAAGTTATATGAGGTGACAGTTTATAAAAGGATGGCCTAATGACCAATAAACATGAAATATTGTTTCACTTTTACTGGTAATCAGAGACACATAAACTTTTTTTAAGTTTCCATTTCACATCATGGGGTTAGAAAAATATTTAAAGCCTGACAGTACCACATGGTGACTTGGATGTAGATCAAGGAGAACTTTCAAATATTTCTGTTGGAAATGTTAATTTGTACAAAATATTTGGAGAATAATTTGACAATATCTAGCAGAGATGAAACTTGACATTCCCTGTGCCCCAGCATTCCACATCCTTCCTAGAGGAATTCTTGCAGGTTTGGCACAAATGCACTTGTACAGGGATGTTCATTATAGCGGTACCAGTAATGACAACAATATGGAAATCATTTCAATGTTCATCAATAGGAGAATGAATAAACAAACTGTGATACAAGCAAGTGAAAAGGAACCGTACACAACTTAAAATGAAAGAACTAGAGCCACAGGTATGAATATCGATTAATCTCAAAAACGTAATGCAGAAGGAAAAAAAGTTGTACAATGATATCTAGAGTATGATGCCACTTATGTGAAGCTATAATCCTTCAGAACAATGCTATATAATATTACAGAGTGCTCTAAATAGGCAGTAAAGTTCAAAAACTTGACATGAGAAAGATAAATGCCAAATGATTGGCAGCAACTATCATTAGGGATGGAGAGAGAAGAACAGGATTCAGAAAGGATACATAGGGGTTTCCACTTTATCTGCAATATTTAATTTCATGAAAGAAAAAAACTGTGAAGCAAATATAGTAGTATGTCAACATTTGATAAAGCATGGGGATACCATTGTGCTTCCTGTTTTAATTTGTGTACATTTCTGTGTCCATTCATTGAAAATTAGTATCTTGCATGTGCTAAACACTGCTTTAAAAACTAGTGGAAGTGCCAAATATCAACATGAATCAGCCATTTGTAAAAGTGTTAGTTGCTCAATCATGTCCAACTCTTTGCAACCCCATGGATTGTAGCTTGCCAGGCTCCTCTGTCCATGGAATTCTTCAGGGAAGAATACTGGAGTGAGTTGCCATTCCCTTCTCCAGGGATCTTCCTGACCCAGGGATTGAACCCTGGTTTCCTGAACTGCAGGCAGATTCTTTATCATCTGAGCCACCAAGGAAGCCCTTTAAGAACTAGGGATAAAGCAAACCCTTTCAGCCTCCTAGACATTATATTCAAGAAAGTGTTTAAGATATTTCATATTTTTTAAAGGGGAAAAAAAAGAGCAAGAGAAAGAAGTAGACACGAAGACAACGTTTTGAGAAAGATTGGATGGAATTGTGTAGATTCGGTTGTGCTTGATGATCAGCAATTTATGGTGATTAGCTGTCTGTTCATTAAAATGATTTTCTCTAGAGGGATTCCACTGTTGGATTGCAAGCAAGTACAAGAAGAGTGTGACTGGGTTGGTTCAGAGTTTTTTGCCAGGTAGGGAAGTGCAATTAAAAAGCAAAGATTCAGAGGTTTCTGGGAAGGTGGCAGAGCAGGAAGCACCAGCAACCTGTGTCTACAGCTAGACAGCAGTTGCACTGGTAAAATCCACTCTGTAAATATTTTGTAACTCTGGAGTCTAGCAATATCTAGGGAAGGCTCAGCTCAGCTCAGCTCAGCTCAGCTCAGTTGTGTCTGACTCTTTGCGACCCCAGGAATTGCAGCACGCCAGGCCTCCCTGTCCATCACCAACTTCCGGAGTTCACTCAAACTCACATCCATCGAGTCGGTGATGCCATCCAGCCATCTCATCCTCTGTCATCCCCTTCTCCTCCTGCCCCCAATCCCTCCCAGAATCAGGGTCTTTTCCGATGAGTCAACTCTTCAAATGAGGTGGCCAAAGTACTGGAGTTTCAGTTTCAGCATCAGTCCTTCCAGTGAACACCCAGGACTTATCTCCTTTAGAATGGACTGGTTGGATCTCCTTGCAGTCCAAGGGACTCTCAAGAGTCTTCTCCAACACCACAGTTCAAAAGTATCAATTCTTCAGCGCTCAGCTTTCTTCTCAGTCCAACTCTCACATCCATACATGACCACTGGGAAAACCATAGCCTTGACTAGAGGGACCTTAGTCAGCAAAGTAATGTCTCTGCTTTTGAATATACTATCTAGGTTGGTCATAACTTTCCTTCCAAGGAGTAAGCGTTTTTTTTATTTCATGGCTACAATCACCATCTGCAGTGATTTTGGAGCCCCCCCAAAATAAAGTCTGACCCTGTTTCCACTGTTTCCCCATCTGATGGGACCAGATGCCATGATCTTCATTTTCTGAATGTTGAGCTTTAAGCCAACTTTTTCACTTTCCTCTTTCACTTTCAAGAGGCTCTTTAGTTCCCCTTCACTTTCTGCCATAAGAGTGCTGTCATCTGCATATCTGAGGTTATTGATATTTCTCCTGGCAATCTTGATTCCAGCTGTGCTTCTTCCAGCCCAGTGTTTCTCATAATGTCCTCTGCATATAAGTTAAATAAGCAGGGTGACAATATATAGCCTTGACGTACTGCTTTCCCTGTTTGGAACCAGTTTGTTCCATGTCCAATTCTAACTGTTTCTTCCTCACCTGCATATAGGTTTCTCAAGAGGCAGGTCGGGTGGTCTGGTATGCATCTCTTTCAGAATTTTCCGTAGTTTATTGTGATCCACACAGTCAAAGGCTTTGGCATAGTCAATTAACCAGAAATAGATGGTTTTCTGGAACTCTCTTGTTTTTTCCATGATCCAGCAGATGTTGGCCATTTGATCTCTGGTTCCTCTGCCTTTTCTAAAACCAGCTTGAACATCAGGAAGTTCATGGTTCACGTATTGTTGAAGCCTGGCTTGGAGAATTTTGAGCATTACTTTACTAGCATGTGATATGAGTGCAATTGTGCAGTAGTTTGAGCATTCTTTGTGATTGCCTTTCTTTGGAATTGGAATGAAAACTGCCCTTTTCCAGTCCTGTGGCCACTGCTGAGTTTTCCAAACTTGCTGGCATATTCAGTGCAGCACTTTCACAGCATCATCTTTCAGGATTTGAAACAGCTCAACTGGAATTCCATCACCTCCACTAGCTTTGTTTGTAGTGATGCTTTCTAAGGCCCACTTGACTTCACATTCCAGGATGTCTGGCTCTAGGTGAGTGATCACACCATCGTGATTATCTGGGTCGTGAAGATCTTTTTTGTACAGTTCTTCTGTGTATTGTTGCCACCTCTTCTTAATATCTTCTGCTTCTGTTAGGTCCAGACCATTTCTGTCCTTTATTGAGCCCATCTTTGCATGAAATGTTCCCTTGGTATCTCTAATTTTCTTGAAGAGATCTCATTCTGTTGTTTTCCTCTATTTCTTTGCATTGATCCCTGAGGAAGGCTTTCTTATCTCTCCTTGCTATTCTTTGGAATTCTGCACTCAGATGCTTATATCTTTCCTTTTCTCCTTTGCTTTTCACTTCTCTTCTTTTCACAGCTATTTAGAAAGGCTTCGTGGTAAATTGAGGTTAAGTTCAAATCAGTTTCATTTCATAGTGTGGTAGCAGCTCTATATCCTCTATCTTTCCAGTCCTCTCCCTCCCACAACCCAAGCAGTTTGTGTGTGTTCAAGGAGCAGTTTGTGCAGCTTTCAGGAGCCAGAGGTTCTGTGCTCTGATTGCTGCTTCTACTCATAAAGGTGCAGGTGAAGAGGTGAGCAGGCAGTGTTGCAAGCCCCTCCCACTCGGCTGAAGTGACTTCCAGGGCATTTAAAGGCTGCTCCTTCTTTTTCTCTTTGTACACTTTTGGGAGCTGGACACTAAAGACTAGAGAATTCAAAATAACTGCTCATATGGAACAATTAGAAAGTTACCACACATATCCAGGGAAAGGCACAGATTCAGAAAAGAATTGAAAAGACCCAAAGTAGTTTACTCCTCAGGTTGACCCTCAATTAGCATGGAGACAGCATAAAATGAGAGAGAGAGAGGCAGGGAGGGAGAGAGATAAAGAAATTAGCAAACCTTTAGAGAAGGGGGAGAATCTGATTTCCATAGTTAGCACATCATTAGATGCAATGTCCAACTTGAAACAAAAAAAAATCACAAGGAACACAAAGAAATAGGAAAGTATCACCCATTCAAAGGGAAAAATAAACAAATCAACAGAATCTGTCCCAGAGAAACAGCAGATGGTAGACCTACTAGACAAAGATTTAAAGTAGCCATCTTAAAGATACCTCAGAAAAACTAAGAAAGGTGAGAAAGTGAAGAAAATGATGTATGAACAGAATGGAAATATGAATAAAGATAAAATGTTAAAAAGAGGGATAGAAATTCTAGATAATATGTGGAAGCAAAACAAGTGTTCAGATAAGCAAAAAGTGGTATATATATAGCATGGAGTGTTATTTAGCTCTAAAGAGAAAGGAAATTCTGACATATGCTACAACAAGGATGAACCTTGTTAAATCATGTTATGTCTGGAAGTTTTATGTTGCTTCTCTTGCTCGGTGATTTTAAAGAAATTGAGTAGTGTGATTTTTTTCCTTCCTTTTCTAAGCTGAATTCCTATTTCCACCTAAGGCATGCCTCTATGTATTGGCTACTATTGTATTTCAAAAAGTGTTTGAGACATTGTGCAGCATTCCTTAATTCTTTCTCTTACTTGTCACAATTGCATGAAAACATTGTGACTTTTTTTTTTCTCTTAGCTTAAATAAACTCTAGGATTACTGGGAAAAAATATGCTAAATGAAATATACCAGAAATGAAAAGACAAGTACTATATGATTCCATTTATGTGAAGTACCTAGAGTACTCAAAAATCATAGAGACAGGGGACTTACCTGGTGGTCCAGTGGCTGACTCTGCTTCCAATACAGGAGGTACAGATTTGATCTCTGATCAGGGAACTAGGATCCCACATGCTGTGGGGCTCAACCAAAAAATTAATAAATAAATAAAATAGCCTATTTAAAAAATCATAAAGGTGGAAAGGAGATTAGTCATTTCCAGGGACTCACAGGAAAGAGGAATGGGTATGTGTGTGTGTTTAACAGGTACACTATCAATACGCTTACAGAGCCATATGTTATGGTAAAATTTGAAAATCTTTAAAAAGATTTTATGATTTTAAAAAAATCATCATTCCCTTCTTACTTCCTTATTGCCGAAATGGCCAAGGGTATTTTTGCCATCCAGCCAAGGAGAAGCTGTGCTGAGGATACATCCAGTTGGGTTTATTGAGATGAACATGTGGGACTTCCAGATGCTGCACTGTGGAATGAACCAATTTCCACCGGCACTGGTGTAGGAGTGATTTCTAGAAACATATCACTATCCCGTATGCTGACTCACTGGGCGTTGGTGTGGCTACCAAGCAGAGGCTTTATCATGACAGGAACGTGCCGGGTGGCACTCAGCACAGGAAGTGGGTGGGCACCAGAGAAGACATGAGATGTGAGGTGAACAGGGCCAGAAGCCAGTCAGTGGAAAATTGTTCTAATCAGACACATCAAACTGTAAACTGAAGATTGGGTCAGAGCAGTGCCTGGTCAAAACAGAACTTTCTGAAGTCAGGAATACTCTCAGTAACACAGCATAAATAGTTATACAGTTAAACACCTATCACACATTTTTTTTTTGTCATTGTTGATAATTGGACAAAATAATAGAATGTATAGGTACAGCCTGGTGGCCAGATGACAGAGTGGGAATATCTATATGTGAAGCTGTATGTTTTATTCATTCCAGTTATCAACAATAATAAAATTGTGACCAACATTATAGAAGAAACACTGAGTTATCTTTCCATTTTCTCTATAAAAATATTACACTTAACTCTGACAGGTAGTTACTTCGTGAAAATGTTACTTTTCTAGATTTTATAATGTCTGTTGTCTTCATTAACTTATTAAAACTTGATTTTTTATTTTGTTTTGATTATTCTGAGCAAATAATCATCTTCATATTTGACTTTTACTAATCACTGTGATTAAGTGATTTGTTAACTTTTCCACAACTATTTAAACTTTAGGTCCTACAGAACCTGAACCTACCCCAGGACAAATTAATGAGTGTGATAAGAGGAAAATTTAAGAGAGGCAGAGAGAGTTCTGGAACGGAAGACATTACTAGAGACAGAGGTGGTTCAAGAAGGGTTTCAACTGAGCTCTGTGATCAAGTGGAACGATCTGAATTCAGAAATACAGCAAATGGTACTCTAAATGAAGAAGGAAATTCTTCATAGCTCTTGTTTTTACTTTAATTTTTTAATTGTAGTATAACTACTCCACAATGTTGTGTTAGTTTCTGCTGTACAACAATGTGAATCAGCTCTAAGTATACATATATCCCCTCCCTCTGAGCCTCCCCCCAACTCCTCCCATCCTACCCATCTTGGTCATCACAGAGCACCAAGCTGAGCTCCCTGAGCTATGCAGCAGGATCCCATTAGCTACCTATTTGACACATGGTAGTGCAGATATGTCAGTGCTGCCCTCTCAGCTCATCCCACTCTGTTCTTCTTTCCCTCTGCCCTTAAGTCCACTCTCTGCTTGTGCATCTCTGTTCCTGCAAATAAGTTCATCAATACCATTTTTCTAGATTCCATGTATAGGTTTTATCTTTGTAGCTTTTAAATAATTTCTACCCCTGGATCTGCCCACTCAAATATTTCTAATCTGTTACTGACACATCTCATCTACCTTCACATCCTTTCTGATTCCACATCCAAAAAGATGTTTTGTGTCCATGGCTTCAAGTAACAAATTAGTGGGAACTTGGTGAGTGTCAAGGAACAGACTTTCCCAGGATGGATTCTGGGTCAGAGTTCAAGAAGTTTGTGCCACCTAGGCCCTATGCCATGAATGATGCAGAAACAAAGCAAACTCTCTCCCCTTCTCTTCAGCTGTGGTACAGTCCGTGACCAGATCGTCAGAAACAGAAAAGTCCTATTTTTAAGCTCTAGGCTAGAGTCGCCTTCATCCATGAGAAGGAAACGATCATAATATTCAGAAGTCAGGGCAAGAAGTTTTCACATGGAGTAGTGTGGCCTAGATGGGGCTTCCCAGGTGGCTCAGTGGTAAAGAATCCACCTGCCAATGCAGGAGATGTGGGTCCATCCCTAGGTTGAGAAGAGCCCCTGGAGAAGGAAATGGCATCCCACTCCAGTGTTCTTAGCTGGGAAATCCTGTGGATGGAGGAGCCTGATGGGCTAAGGTCCATGGGGTCGCAAAGAGTCAGATACAACTGAGGGACTGAGCACGCACGCACACACACACAGTGTGGCCTGGATGCTGTGACACCACATCCTGAGCTTAAGACCATGGACTTAAGAACATGCATGTGCATATGTGTGTGAGAAAGAGACATAGAAAGACAGAGGCTGGAGCAGCCATGTCCTGCACAGGGACTCTGGAGGAAGGGCCACTCCCTTCCCCTCCGCAGCAGCTCAGCCTTCAAAAGTCCAGTGACTCACCGGCACTTCCAGGAGCCCTGGACTTTGGGTGACTCGGCCCTGAGCAGGTTCAGCATGAACCTAGCTGACAGGAGTAGGGAGAGACAGCATTAGTGACATCGAGGGTCGGCCCCTGGGATCTGGAAACAAGGCTGGAGGCAGGTGGAGACTGCTGAGTCCTAGAAGGAAGAACCGAGAGCCTTAACTCCTGCAGATGGGACGCTGGGAGCAGTGACTTGGGACCAGGAATTCCTTCCCGCCACTGGCTGATGCTGTGGATCCTGCTGAATTGCAGCAGTGCTCTTGTCATCTAACCAGAAGGCTAACCTCACGTCATGTTAATGATTAATGTCCTGCTTCCTCCTCACTCCTGCCCTGGTTTTCCGGGTCCCTGAAGCTTAGGGACTGAGCTCTGGCCAGCTCAGGGCTGTTACGTGTGTCACCATGGCCATGTGCTCTGCCAACCTTTAGGGCATCCTCCTCCTATATGACTTCCAGTGAGAATGCAGAAGACACACCACTTGCCAGGGGTTAAACCTTATAGTCAGAATATGATTTGCCATTTGATGCAATTTCCCCCTTACAACTATCCTCCAAGATGAGTATAGTCATCCATTTTATAGGTAAGTGAGCAGAGACTCAGAGGTAGTACCTTGTGTGGGTCCCACAGATGATCATCTTCATTCTGGTTTTATTCTTCTGTGTCTTAACTTTCATGAAATGTAGTTTCTTAGTCATTCTTCAGAACTGGGGAGAATAATAGCTACAGGATTATTTTGAGGCTTAAATGAAATCCTCAGTATGAAAGTGCCTGAAGTGAAACTGAAAGTTGCTCAGGTGTGTCCAGCTGTTTGCAACCCCATGGACTATACAGTCCATGGAATTCTCCAGGCCAGAATACTGAAGTGGGTAGCCTTTCCCTTCTCCAGGGGATCTTCCCAACCCAGGGATCAAACCCCAGTCTCCCACATTGCAGGCAGATTCTTTACCAGCTGAGCCACAAGGGAAGCCCAAGAATAGTGGAGTGGGTAGCCTATCCCTTCTCCAGCGGGTCTTCCTGACCCAGGAATCGAACCGGGGTCTCCTGCATTGCAGGCAGATTCTTTACCAGCTGAACTATCAGGGAAGCCTACCGTGAAAGTGCCTACCACAAGGTAAATACTTAAATAACAATTTCCTTATTTCATCCTATTCTAACTTCCGCATAGAAAACCAGCTCTGCTGACAGAATCTGAACTGGACACACACCTGGTTCAGCACCAGGGCATGTAGTAGGTTGTAATAAATACAAAGAACTTCCCTGGTGACTCATCTGTAAAGAACCTACCTGCAACGCAGGAGATCAGGTTTGATCCCTGGGTGGAGAAGGAAATGGCAACCCACTCCAGTATTCTTGCCTGGAAAATCCCATGGACAGAGGAGCCTGGCAGGCTACAGTCCATGGGGTCACAGAAGAGTTGGACATGACTTGGAGACCAAGCAACAACAATAAGCACAACCTTGGATGGATGGATGAACTAATGGGTAGTCAAAGGAAGTGTTACATTTCCATTTAGGGTCTGCAAAAACCATCATTTTCCCCCTCTACTGGGCTTCTCTTGGGTCTATAATCTGAACTCAGATCTGCTCATTTACTGGATTTCTCTTTCCTCATTCATCCTCACAAGTTCACAAGAACACACTTCTCTATTCTACATGTGCCTCATTGCCAGGTTCCAAGTACTCCTAGCTTGCCTACACCTTTTCTTTCCACATTGCCATCTTGATATTGTGGACCAAGGAGGCCGAACAAGAGAGGATGTGTTTTGCTGATCAAGGAGGAGTCCTGAAAGGGCAGGTCTGCTAAGATGTAGATTTGTGTGGACGTGGAGGGCACTCAACTGCAGCATGTTCAGACCACCTGCTGGCTCAGCACCTTTCCACATAAGCAATATACTGAGAGCCTGGAGTTTGGAATCAGAGGAAAGAGCTTTGGGTAGTAGTACAAGCAAGAGTTCTACAGTTGCTTCATCCACTACCCAGAAGGTCCATTAAGGAAATTTATTTCAGTGTTTTAGAAGCATGAAGATTTTAGTTCAGTCATGGAGACTTCCAGTCATCATTGTGCTCAGTCAGCAGATTCAAAGACTGCTTAGAGGGGAAAACGCAGGGCCCTGGGCCATCTGTAAGATCAGGCACACCCACAACCATGATAGGGAGGTCCTCCACTGAGTATCTGTTAGCGGGTTGCAAGAATGGCATCTGGGTCATCAAGGCAAAAACCACCTCTGGAATCTGACTAATCTGTAAAATTAAGAATTTAGAAAGGAATAAAAAAGTCCACAAAAAAATTTACTAAAGGATGCAGTGACCAAGGAATTCCTTGCTCTTAAAGCCCTCATGTCACACAGCTGGGACTTCTTAGTGATCACCTGGAGACTCCATTCTGCCTTAGGCTCTGTGATCAGGTCAGGGGGAATGGAGGAACCATTTAGGTATCAGTTTGGGGGCGTTCAGCATCAGGCCAGCCTTGGTCTCCTGCTCGCTCTGACCTTGCAGTCTCGAGTCTGTTAAGTGGAGTTTCTTTCACCTTATGCTTTTTGATCAGTCTCACCTTATGCTTCTGTGAGTCAGAAGTTTCAGACCTGCATCCTTATCTAACCCTGCATACTTCAGCCTACCTGCCTTGGCATTTTCAGGACTGGAAGCCTGCCTTGTTATCACAAGAATTTGCAGGAATCTGACTCCCCTGTTGCCTGTCAAGCTTAAAGCAGTTTTAGCTCACTTGGAGCTGAAATCTTCTAGGAAAACCTGCATGAACCCATCGCATCAACCAAGTTTTGCACTACAAGCCCATCACACTCCATCTGACCAAACTTGATATGAGACTGCCCTCTGATTGTGAAAGAGTAGAGTTGGGTAGATTAAACCATCCATGCCCAACCTTTCCATCTGCACATATAATCTGGGGGTTTGGGTGGAAGCTACTGGAGCAGCAGGACATCCAGGAGTCTCAAGGACATCACAGAGTGTGAAAAAACCAAAATGAACACTTCTACTTCTGAACTAAATCCTACCAAACATTCCAGGAAGCCTGGCTTCTAATTCTGCATGTGTTCATCCACATCACCCTTCCAAGATTTTGGCCCTGCATCGTATGCCTTCATTGCAAAGAACCAGCCTATTAAGTATCTTAAACTGCTGTGAAGCAATAAAAATTTCCCTAAACAATAACTATACAGAGGATCACTTCCAAGACTGAGATTTTGTTATCTCATTGCAGGCATTCTAAATTAAGCCCTGGAGGAACATTTTACTGCTAATAAATAATCATTTGTTGTAATGTGTGTTATTGCTGAGATAATAGGCTATGTCAATATCTACTCATGTTATTGTAACTGGGAAATAAGACGGGGGAGTGCTGCTGTGTGTCTCAGTATGGAGGAGAACCAAATGTTAATTTTCATAGTGTCATGTTTGGTTTAAATTATCTATTCTAAAATAAAGGCATGTATTCACCTTCAATGTAATGAATTCATTTGCTATCCAGCCACAGATGATTTCTATCAAATTTCTCTCCAAACCAATTTTATTTGATAGGACACAGAAGAACAAAAACAGTCCACAACTTACCAGTTGATAAATACATTGAAATTCACTAAAAGAGAGTGTTGATGAAATCTTTATATTAAAAAAAAAAAAAAGAGCATCTCTGTGACAACCTAGAGGGGTGGGATGGGGTGGGAGGGGGGTTTAAGAAAGAGAGGACATATGTATACCTATGGCTGATTCATATTGATGTATGGCAGAAAAGAACACAATACTGTAAAGCAATTATCCTCTAATTAAAAATAAATAATTTTTTTAAAAAGGAAAAAAGCATCATAATAAACTTGGGGAAATTAATATCATGTGTTAGATGCTCAGTCTTATCGACTGTTTGCAACCCCATGGACTATGGCTCCTCTGTCCATGGGATTCTCCAGGCAAGAATACTGGAGTGAGTTGCCATTCCCTTCTTCATGGGATCTTCCTGACCCAGGGATCAAACCCGGGTTTCCTGCATTGCAGGCAGATTCTTTATCTTCTGAGCCACAAGGGAAGACCTGAAAATTAATGTCATAAAAGGGCTAAAAAAAATTTAGCTCAGATTCTTGTATGTGTTTCCTCCCTACTGAGCAGCATTTCAAAAATGTGTTTATTTTTTGTAAAATCCTGAATATTGTAGATATTCTGATTTTTAAATATTGTCAACTTTTCAGGTGGAGAATCACAGCCTCTGATTGATCTCCAAGGTTCAATTTGAGTTTTTAATTCACCAAAAGTGATTGCTGAAAAATTAACTATTTTTTCCCATGATTTTAAAAAAGTATTTTTTTTTCCCAAAACAAACTTGGATGGAATGTTACACATGAAATAATTGACTTAAGAAGAATCTAAAGCCACTCCAAGTCTTTTGTTTCCAACTTTATGATCAAGCACCCCTAAGGCTGTATAACTCAGTGGGGATTAATAGGGATTGAGTCAGCCATAAATAATCAATAAAAAGAAAGCAACTTAGTACAGTGGTCTTAAATCCAAGTTCACAGTTTGCCTGACAATGGACAGTCCAGTGAGATTCATAGTGGCCAAGATATAAATCTCCACTAAATAAGCTTCCTAAAAGAAACACTAACTCAACCATATTCTAAGAATTGTGATGTTACATAAAAAGGACTTTGAGCTTGCTGATCTTTGTAATAGTGGAAAAGCATTAATAAATGGAAAATCATCCTAAAGTTTTAGGTTTTTCTTTTCAAACCATGGGATAAATTTGGCTTCTGTCACTGACCAGCAAAGTGCCCAGGACTTGAAGGACCAAGACCCCAGAGAAAAAGGACATTGAGGAAAGTTCAGCATTTGGCATCATTTTTCTCTTATCTTTTCAAAGCTCAAGCTGTGCAGGTCAAAGCCTAGGAAACTAGGCAGAAAACACTGAAACACAGTGTGGAATTTTCAACAGTCTCATGATCCTTGAGAAACAAAAGTTGGATTTCAGAATCTGTCCAGAGGGGAGGGAGTGCACAGTAAACTTCACCTGGAATCCCTGGGGGTTAGTGTACTATTAATATTAAGCCTGTGGGTAAACCAAGCCTTATAAAGACCACCAGAGCACCTCACATCAGCTCAATCTTGATTGGATTGAACTCATCTGATCCCATTCCAGCTCACAGAGTAGAGGAAAGCCTCTTTGAAGAAAAACAATAGCATCCAAGGCCATAACTTTTTAAATCATAGTGTCTAACATTAAACAAAATACCAGGTGGACTCATTTGTGACTCAGATATCAATCAGACACATGCTTAAAAAATAACGGAGATTATCATGTTAAAAAAAAAATCAAAATCAGGCTAGAGAATTTTCCAGAGTACTAGATCATTAAGATCAGCTGGACAACATATATAGGGGTTTTGGTTTTGTATCCATTCAGCCAGTCTTTGTCTTTTGGTTGGGGCATTCAACCCATTTATATTTAAGGTAATTATTGATAAGTATGATCCCATTGCCATTTACTTTATTGTTTTGGGTTCGAGTTTATACATCTTTCTGTGTTTCCTGTCTAGAGAAGATCCTTTAGCATTTGTTGGAGAGCTGGTTTGGTGTTGCTGAGTTCTCTCAGCTTTTGCTTGTCTGTAAAGCTTTTGATTTCTCCTTCATATTTGAATGTGATCCTTGCTGGGCACAGTAATCTGGGCTATATAGGTCATTTTCTTTCATCACTTTAAGTATGTCTTGCCATTCCCTTCTGGTCTGAAGAAATTCTATTGAAAGATCAGCTGTTATCCTTATGGGAATCCCCTTGTGTGTTATTTGTTGTTTTTCCCTTGCTGCTTTTAATATTTGTTCTTTGTGTTTGATCTTTTAAAATTTGATTAGTATGTTTCTTGGGGTTTTTTGCCTTGGGTTTATCCTGTTTGGGACTCTCTGGGTTTTTTGGACTTGGGTGATTATTTCCCTCCCCATTTTAGGGAAGTTTTCAACTATTATCTCCTCAAGTATTTTCTCATGGTCTTTCTTTTTGTCTTCTTCTGGGACTCCTATGATTATCTTCCAACAAACAAAAGCCCAGGACCAGACCACTTTACAGCTGAATTCTACCAAAAGTTTGGAGAAGAGCTAACACCTAACCTACTCAAACTCTTCCAGAAAATTGCAGAGGAAGATAAACTTCCAAACTAATTGTATGAGGCCACCATCACCCTAATACCAAAACCTGACAAAGATGCCACAAAAAAAGAAAACTACAGGCCAATATCACTGATGAACATAGATGCAAAAATCCTTAATAAAATCCTAGCAAACAGAATCCAACAACATATTAAAAAGATCATACATTGTGACCAATGGGCTTTATCCCAGGGATGCAAGGATTCTTCAATATCCACAAATCAATCAATGTAATACACCACATTAACAAATTGAAAAATAAAAACCATATGATTATCTCAATAAATGCAGAGAAAGCCTTTGATAAAATTCAACATCTATTTATGATAAAAACCCTCCAGAAAGCAGGAATAAAAGGAACATACCTCAACATAATAAAAGATATATATGGCAAACCCACACCAAACATTATCCTCAATGGTGAAAAATTGAAAGCATTTCCCCTAAAGTCAGGAACAAGACAAGGGTGCCCACTCTCACCACTACTATTCATCATAGTTTTGAAAGTTTTGGCCACAGCAATCAGAGCAGAAAAAGAGATAAAAGGAATCCAGATTGGAAAAGAACAAGTAAAACTCTCACTGTTTGCAGATGACATGATCCTCTACATAGAAAACCCTAAAGACTCCGCCAGAAAATTACTAGAGCTAATCAATGAATATAGTAAAATTGCAGGATATAAAATCAACACACAAAAGTCCCTTGCATTCCTGTACACTAATAATGAGAAAACAGAAAGAGAAAGAGAAAGAGAGAGAAAAGAAATTAAGAGAAAGAGAAATTAAGAAAAAAATTCCATTCACCATTGCAATGAAAAGAATAAAGTACTTAAGAATATATCTACCTAAAGAAACTAAAGACCTATATATAGAAAACTATAAAACACTAGTGAAAGAAATCAAAGACACAAATAGATGGAGAAATATACCATGTTCATGGATCAGAAGAATCAATATAGTGAAAATGAGTATACTACCCAAAGCATACTACCCAATATACCCAAAGCATACTACCCATATACCCAAAGTATACTACCCAATGAATCTATAGATTCATTGCACTCCCTATTAAGCTAACAATGGTATTTTTCACAGAGCTAGAACGAATAGTTTCACAATTTATATGGAAATACAGAAAACCTCAAATAGCCAAAGCAATCTTGAGAAAGAAGAATGGAACTGGAGAGATCAACCTGCCTGACTTCAGGCTCTACTACAAAGCCACAGTCATCAAGATAGTATGATATTGGCACAAAGACAGAAATACAGATCAATGGAACAAAATAGAAAGCCCAGAGATAAATCCACACACCTATGTAACCTCAGATATGCAGATGACACCACCCTTATGGCAGAAAGTGAAGAGCAACTAAAAAGCCTCTTGATGAAAGTGAAAGAGGAGAGTGAAAAAGTTGGGTTAAAGCTCAACATTCAGAAAACGAAGATCATGGCATCTGGTCCCATCACTTCATGGGAAATAGATGGGGAAACAGTGGAAACAGTGTCAGACTTTATTTTTGGGGGCTCCAAAATCACTGCAGATGGTGATTGCAGCCATGAAATTAAAAGACACTTACACCTTGGAAGAAAAGTAATGACCAACCTAGATAGCATATTGAAAAACAGAGACATTACTTTGCCAACAAAGGTCTGTATAGTCAAGGTTATGGTTTTTCCAGTAATCATGTATGGATGTGAGAGTTGGACTGTGAAGAAAGCTGAGCACCGAAGAATTGATGCTTTTGAACTGTGGTGTTGGGGAAGACTCTTGAGAGTCCCTTGGACTGCAAGGAGATCCTACCAGTCCATTCTGAAGGAGATCAACCCTGGGATTTCTTTGGAAGGAATGATGCTAAAGCTGAAGCTCCAGTACTTTGGCCACCTCATGTGAAGAGTTGACTTGTTGTAAAAGACTCTGATGCTGGGAGGGATTGGGGGCAGGAGGAGAAGGGGACGACTGAGGATGAGATGGCTGGATGGCATCACTGACTCAATGGATGTGAGTTTGAGTGAACTCCGGGAGTTGTTGATGGACAGGGAGGCCTGGCGTACTGTGATTCATGGGGTCACAAAGAGTTGGACACGACTGAGTGACCCAACTGAACTGAACTGATGGACACCTTATCTTTGATAAAGCAGGCAAGAATATACAATGGAGAAAAGACAATCTCTTTTCTTTAACAAGTGGTGCTGGGAAAACTGGTCGATCACTTGTAAAAGAGTGAAACTAGATCACTTTCTAACACCATACACAAAAATAAACTCAAAATGGATTAAAGATCTAAACATAAGACCAGAAACTATAGAACTCCTAGAGGAAAACATAGGCAAAACACTCTCCGACATAAATCACAGCAGAATCCTCTATGACCCACCTCCCAGAATATTGGAAATAAAAGCAAAAATAAACAAATGGGACCTAACTAAAATTAAAATCTTCTGCACAACGAAGGACACTATAAGCAAGGTGGGAAAACAGCCTTCAGAATGGGAGAAAATAATAGCAAATGAAGCAACTGACAAAGAATTAATCTCAAAAATATACAAGCAACTCCTGCATCTCAATTCTAGAAAAATAAATGACCCAATCAAAAAGTGGGCCAAAGAACTAAACAGACATTTCTTCAAAGAAGACATATAGATGGCTAACAAACATATGAAAAGATGCTCAACATCACTCATCAGAGAAATGCAAATCAAAACCACAATGAGGTACCATTTCACACCAGTCAGAATGGCTGCTATCCAAAAGTCTACAAGCAATAAATGCTGGAGAGGGTGTGGAGAAAAGGGAACCCTCTTACACTGTTGGTGGGAATCCAAACTAGTACAGCCACTATGGAAAACAATGTAGAGATTCCTTAAAAAACTGGAAATAGAACTGCCATATGACCCAGCATCCCACTGCTGGGCATACACACCAAGGAAACCAGAATTGCAAGAGACACGTGTACCCCAATGTTCATTGCAGCACTGTTTATAATAGCCAGGACATGGAAGCAACCTAGATGTCCATCAGCAGATGAATGGATAAGAAAGCTGTGGTACATATACACAATGGAGTATTACTCAGCCATTAAAAAGAATACATTTGAATCAGTAATGAGGTGGATGAAACTGGAGCCTTATTATATGGAGTGAAGTAAGCCAGAAAGAAAAACACCAATACAGTATACTAACGCATATATATGGAATTTAGAAAGATGGTAATGATAACCCTGTATGCAAGACAGCAAAAGAGACACAGATGAATAGAGCAGTCTTTTGGACTCTGTGGGAGAGGACAAGGGCAGGATGATATGGGAGAATGGCATTGAAACATGTAAATTATCACATGTGAAGCAAATCGCCAATCCAGGTTTGATGCATGATACAGGGTGTTTGGGACTGGTGCACTGGGATGACCCAGGGGGATGGGATGGGGGAGGGAAGTGGGAGTGGGGTTCAGGATGGGGAACACCTGTGTACACCCATGGTGGACTCATGTCAATGTATGGCAAAACAAATACAATATTGTAAAGTAAATAAATAAATAAAACTGGAAAAAAAAAGATCAGTTGGAAATCCAAAAACTGAAAAATATAATAATGCAAATTAAGCTATAAATATATGTATTTTATAATTAATTATATATAACCAAAGAGAGGATTAAGGAATGTTAATGATGTGATAAATAAAACTAACCTAATTAACATGCACCTATCTTGAGAATATACTTGTTCTCAACTCATATATGCCAAATTTGATCAAAATTGATAATTTGCTAAGTCATAAGTCTCAACAAATTTTAAAAGATCCAAATCATGTTCTCTTACACAGAAGAATTAAACTAAAAATAAACAAACAGAAATAATCACTAGAAAATCCTCAGGTAAGCAGTTCATTTAAAAATAAACTTTGGGTAGGAAAGAAATCCCAATGGAGTTAAATGACATTTTACACTGAATGAAAATGAAAATATGGCATATCAAAATATATTGGATGCCACAAATGCTGTGCTTATAGAAAATTGTACAACCATCAAATCCATATGTTAAAGAAGAAAGTTTAAAAACCGATGATCCCACTGTCCAGCTAAAACAAATAAAACAGGAGGGGGGAAAAAAGTCTGAGCAAATTAAGCCTAAGAATGTAGGTGGAAGGAAATAATAAAGATAAGAGCAGAAATTAATAAAATAGAAACTCTAAGTACGATAGAGGAAAATCAACAAAGCTGAGATTTGGTTCTCTGAAAGACTAAGTATTTTGAAGATTGAAAAAGGAAAAAAAGAGGCCCTATAGTCAATATCAAGAATTTTTTACTAAGCTTGTTTCTGCTTGTTTTTCTTTCTTTTTTTTTTTTAGTGGGAAGAGAAATTTATTTATTTATTTATTTTTTAATCTTAGTACGTTCAATTTCTTGGTCATTTGTTATTCCTTCTGTGAGTTACTTGTTCATACACTTTCTCTACATTCCCACAGAGTCATTCCTTTTTTCTTATTAATAAATAGGAACTCAGTATAAAAAAAAAAGAATTTTTTAAACAGGGAGTCACTACAGATCATAAAGATATTTTAAAGATAATAAGGGATATTAGAAATAAATTTAGGCACAAAATTTACCAGGAAATGGACAAATTCCTAAGAAAACACAGTTTACCATAACTGATACAAAAAGAAAAGTCCAAAATCTAAATACCTATTTAAAGCTTAAATATGTAGTTAAAACTTAAATTTGTAATGATAGCTCAGTTGGTAAAGAATCTGCCTGCAATACAGGAGACCTGGGTTCAATCCCTGGGTTGGGATGATCCCTTGGAGAAGGGAAAGGCTACCCACTCCAGTTTTCTGGCCTAGAGAATGGCATGTATAGTCCATGGGGTCACAAACAGTCAGACACAACTGAGCAACTTCACGTTCCCTTTTCACAGATCTTAAAGATATTTAAAGATAAAAAGAGATATTAGAAATAAATTTAGGCAAAAAATTTACCATTTTTGAGGAAATGGGCAAATTCCTAAGATAATACAACTTACCATAACTAATACAAAAAGAAAAGTGCAAAATCTGAATACCTATTTAAAATTTAAATATGTAATTAAAACTTAAATTTGTAATTAAATACCTTTCCATTAAGAAATCTTCAGGTACAGATAACTTCACTTGTGAATATTTCCAAACCTCAAAGAATATATAATACCACTCTTATAAAAACACTTCCCAAGAATAGAAAAAGAGAAAATACATCCCAGTTTATTTTTATGAGGCCACATCAGAATCTTGATAGCAAAGCCTGGCAAGACTAGTACAAGGAAAGAGAATTAAAGGCTGGTTCTTCTCATGAACATAGATGCATGACCCAAACAAAATTTTAGCTGATTGAATCCAGCAATTTATAAAAACAAAACCAAAAACACAACACAAAAATTTGGATTTATTCCAGGAATGCAGAGTTGATTTAACACTGTAAAAATCAATGAAATGCAATTTACCATACTAACTGAATAAAGGGGAAAAAATTGATTATCATGCCAGATGCAGAAAAAGCATTTGATAAAATTCAAACCCCAATGATTAAAAAAGGGAAGAATTTACCAAAGTCTATACAGAAGGGAAATTCCTTAATTGAATGAGCAAGTATATACAAAAAACTTAGAGTAAGCTTCATATTTAATTTTGATATATCAGAAGTTTTCTTCCTTAAGTCAGGAACAAGACAAAGAGGCCTAATATCACTTTTCATTTAATGTAATAGAGATCCTAGCCAGTACAGTAAGGCAATAAAAGAATAGAATGATTAGAAAGGGAGAAATCAAATAGTCATTATACATATACTATTCAAATAATCTACAAATTATTATAATTTAGAAGTTAACTTAGTAAGGACACTAGATAAAAGATCAATGCAAAAATCTCTTTTATTTCTGTATGTTAGCAATAAAGATTTAAAGATGAAAAACGTAAACATACCATCTGTAATAGCATCAGAAATATCAAATATCTAGGACTGTAACTAATAAAAAAATATGCAGGGTTTCTATTTGGAAAATTACAAACATCATGGAAATAAATTAAAAATACCTAAGTACGTGGAGATTTACACTGTGGTAGTGGTGGCTGCGCAGGCGCAGGAGGGCCTAGAGGAGCTATTCCATGTTCAAGGTCAGGAGGGGCGGCAGTGAGGAGATACCCCTCGTCCAAGGTGAGGACCAGCGGCTGTGCTTTGCTGGAGCAGCCGTGAAGAGATACCCCATCTCCAAGGTAAGAGAAACCCAAGGAAGAGGATAAGTGTTGCAAGAGGGCATCAGAGGGCAGACACACTGAAACTACACTCACAGAAAACTAGTCAATCTAATCACACTAGGACCACAGCCTTGTCTAACTCAATGAAACTAAGCCATGCCCTGTGGGGCCACCCAAGACGGGCGGGTCATGGTGGACATGGTCTGACAGAATGTGGTCCACTGGAGAAGGGAATGGTGAACCACTTCAGTATTCTTGCTTTGAAAACGCCAGGAACAGTATGAAAAGGCAAGATGATAGGATACTGAAAGAGGAACTCCCCAGGTCAGAGTTGACTCATTGGAAAAGACTGATGCTGGGAGGGATTGGGGGCAGGAGGAGAAGGGGTCGACAGAGGATGAGAGGTTGCAAAGAGTTGGACACGACTGAGCAACTGAACTAACTAACTAATGGATTAGAAGACTAAAGTTGTTAAGGTGACAAATCTCCACAAGTTGATTTATAGAGTACATGCAAACTCAATGAAAATGTCAGCAGATATTTTTTGGTGTGGAAATCAACAAGCTGATTCGAAAATTTGAGTGAAAATATAAAAGTCTAGAAATAACCAAAATAATTTTAGAGAAAAACCTATTTGTTGAACTTATACTCTCATACATTAAAACTAATGATCAGTTCAGTTCAGTTCAGTCGCTCAGTCGTGTCTGACTCTTTGCGACCCCGTGAATCGCAGCACGCCAGGCCTCCCTGTCCATCACTATCTCCCGGAGTTCACTCAGACTCTCGTCCATCGAGTCAGTGATGCCACCCAGCCATCTCATCCTGGGTGGACCCTTCTCCTCCTGCCCCCAATCTCTCCCAGGATCAGAGTCTTTTCCAATGAGTCAACTCTTCGCATGAGGTGGCCAAAGTACTGGAGCTTCAGCTTTAGCATCATTCCATCCAAAGAAATCCCAGGGTTGATCTCCTTCAGAATGGACTGGTTGGATCTCCTTGCAGTTCAAGGGACTCTCAAGAATCTTCTCTTACACCACAGTTCAAAAGCATCAATTCTTCGGCGCTCAGCCTTCTTCACAGTCCAACTCTCACATCCATACATGACCACAGGAAAAACCATAGCCTTGACTAGGCGGATATTAGTCGGCAAAGTAATGTCTCTGCTTTTGAATATACTATCTAGGTTGATCATAACTTTTCTTCCAAGGAGTAAGCGTCTTTTAATTTCATGGCTGCAGTCACCATCTGCAGTGATTTTGGAGCCCAAAAAAATAAAGTCTGACACTGTTTCCACTGTTTCCCCATCTATTTCCCATGAAGTGATGGGACCAGATGCCATGATCTTCGTTTTCTGAATGTTGAGCTTTAAGCCAACTTTTTCACTCTCCTCTCTCACTTTCATCAAGAGGCTTTTTAGTTGCTCTTCACTTTCTGCCATAAGGGTGGTGTCATCTGCATATCTGAGGTTATTGATATTTCTCCCAGCAATCTTGATTCCAGCTTGTGTTTCTTCCAGTCCAGCGTTTCTCATGATGTACTCTGCATATAAGTTAAATAAGCAGGGTGACAATATACAGCCTTGATGTACTCCTTTCCCTATTTGGAACCAGTCTCTTGTTCCATGTCCAGTTCTAACTGCTGCTTCCTGACCTGCATACAGATTTCTCAAGAGGCAGGTCAGGTGGTCTGGTATTCCCATCTCTTTCAGAATTGTCCATAGTTTATTGTGATCCACACAGTCAAAGGCTTTGGTATAGTCAATAAAGCAGAAATAGATGCTTTTCTGGAACTCTCTTGCTTTTTCCATGATCCAGCGGATGTTGGCAATTTGATCTCTGGTTTCTCTGCCTTTTCTAAAACCAGCTTGCACATCAGGGAGTTCATGGTTCACGTATTGCTGAAGCCTGGCTTGGAGAATTTTGAGCATTACTTTTACCATGTGAGACGAGTGCAATTGTGTGGTAGTTTGAGCATTCTTTTGCATTGCCTTTCTTTGGAATTGGAATGAAAACTGACCTTTTCCAGTCCTGTGGCCACTGCTGAGTTTTCCAAACTTGCTGGCATATTCAGTGCAGCACTTTCACAGCATCATCTTTCAGGATTTGAAACAGCTCAACTGGAATTCCATCACCTGCGCTAGCTTTGTTCGTAGTGATGCTTTCTAAGGCCTGCTTGACTTCACATTCCAAGATGTCTGGCTCTAGATAAGTGATCACATCATCATGATTATCTGGGTCGTGAAGATGTTTTTTGTACAGTTCTTCCATGTATTCTTGCCACCTCTTCTTAATATCTTCTGCTTCTGTTAGGTCCAGACCATTTCTGTCCTTTATTGAGCCCATCTTTGCATGAAATGTTCCCTTGGTATCTCTAATTTTCTTGAAGAGATCTCTAGTCTTTCCCATTCTGTTGTTTTCCTCTATTTCTTTGCATTGATCGCTGAAGAAGGCTTTCTTATCTCTTCTTGCTATTCTTTGGAACTCTGCATTCAGATGCTTATATCTTTCCTTTTCTCCTTTGATTTTCACCTCTCTTCTTTTCACAGCTATTTGTAAGGCCTCCCCAGACAGCCATCTTGCTTTTTTGCATTTCTTTTCCATGGGAATGGTCTTGATCCCTGTCTCCTGTACGATGTCACGAACCTCATTCCACAGTTCATCAGGCATCTATCTATCAGATCTAGGCCCTTAAATCTATTTCTCACTTCCACTGTATAATCATAAGGGATTTGATTTAGGTCATACCTGAATGGTCTAGCGGTTTTCCCTACTTTCTTCAATTTAAGTCTGAATTTGGCAATAAGGAGTTCATGATCTGAGCCACAGTCAGCTCCCGGTCTTGTTTTTGTTGACTGTATAGAGCTTCTCCATCTTTGGCTGCAAAGAATATAATTAATCTGATTTCGATGTTGACCATGTGGTGATGTCCATGTGTAAAGTCTTCTCTTGTGTTGTTGGAAGAGGGTGTTTGCTATTACCAGTGCATTTTCTTGGCAAAACTCTTGTTAGTCTTTGCCCTGCTTCATTCCGCATTCCAAGGCCAAATTTGCCTGTTCCTCCAGGTGTTTCTTGACTTCCTACTTTTGCATTCCAGTCCCCTATAATGAAAAGGACATCTTTTTTGGGTGTTAGTTCTAAAGATCAGCCTCCTATGCTTAGTGAGCCGGCTTGCAGCCGCCTGCGGGAGGAGCAACCCGAGGAGTGGTGGCTGCACAAGCACAGGAGGGCCTAGAGGAGCTATCCCACGTTGAAGGTCAGGAACGGAGGTGGTAAGGAGATAACCCTCGTCCAAGGTAAGGAACAGCAGCTGTGCTTTGCTGGAGCAGCCGTGAAGTGATACCCCACGCCAAGGTAAGAGAAACCCAAGTAAGATGATAAGTGTTGCAAGAGGGCATCAGAGGGTAGACACACTGAAACCATACTCACAGAAAACTAGTCAATCTAATCACACTAAGACCACAGCCTTGTCTAACTCAATGAAACCAAGCCATGCCTGCGGGGCAACCCAAGACGGCCGGGTCATGGTGGAGAGGCCTGACAGAGTGTGGTCCACTGGAGAAGGGAATGGCAAGCCACTTGAGTATTCTTGCTTTGAGAACCCCATGAACAGTAGGAAAAGGCAAAATGATAGGATACCAAAAGAGGAACTCCCCAGGTCATTAGGTGCCCAATATGCTACTGGAGATCAGTGGAGAAATAACTCCAGAAAGATTAAGGGATGGAGCCAAAGCAAAAACAATACCCAGTTGTGGATGTGACTGGTGATAGAAGCAAGATCTGATGCTGTAAAGAGCAATATTGCATAGGAACCTGGAATGTCAGGTGCATGAATCAAGACAAATTGAAAGTGGTCAAACAAGGGATGGCAAGGGTGAACGTCGACATTCTAGGAATCAGCGAACTAAAATGGACTGGAATGGGTGAATTTAAATCAGATGACCATTACATCTACTACTGCAGGCAGGAATCCCTCAGAAGAAATGGAGTAGCTATCATGGTCAACAAAAGAGTCTGAAATGCAGTACTCGGATGCAATCTCAAAAACGACAGAATGATCTCTGTTCGTCTCTAAGGCAAACCATTCAATATCACAGTTATCCAAGTCTATGCCCCAACCAGTAACGCTGAAGAAACTGAAGTTGAACGGTTTTATGAAGACCTACAAGATCTTTTAGAACTAACACCCAAACTAATGATAGGTTATTGTAATAAAGTCAGTGTGCCATTCACACAGTGAGAGACAAACTGAGAAATGAAACATAACAGAAAGTATAGAAACAGTACCAAATATATAGTCATTTGAGTAAATGACAAAGATGATTCTGATGTGCAGTGAGAAAAAGACGATCTTTCAGTTAATGGTGCTGGACCAATAGAATATCCAAAGCAAAAAGAAGAAATACTCAAATTCAATTCTAGGTGGGTTATACATGTCCATAAAGAAGGCAAAAACCAATAAAATTCTAGAATAAATTACAGGAAAATATCTTCATGCTTTCTGAGGTAGGGAAAGACTTTTTAAAGCACTAAACATAGTAGTTAGAAATAAATAATACATAATACATAATAATTAATAAATAGGGCTACACAAAGTTAAGAAACTGTTGATCTAACAACAATACTGAGAGTGAAAAGGCAAGTTGAGAAGTTGGGAGATGATATTTTGCAATACACGTAACCTGGAAAGGACACATATGTAAATGTGTAAAATATATGAAAAATGTTTAAAAAAAACTCTTAGATAATAGAGAAATGGGCAAAATATATAGAGAGGAACTTCATAAAAGAAGATATCTAAATGACAAGCATATAAAAAGGTGCTCAAAATCATTAGTTATCAGATAAATGTAAATTCAAATAAGATACCCACCTGCAGAGCTATAATAAAAAGGACAGACAAGACTGGGTTTTGGCAAAGATGTGGACCAAGCAAAACTCTCATATCCTGCTGGTGGGTGTGTAATTTGGTAAAAACCACTTTGGAAAACTGTTTAGCATATCAATAAAAGTAGAATAGATTTATATCCAAGAAGCCAGCAACTTCACTTCTTAAAAGATTAAATTGATAAATACCTACTAGGAAGACTGATTAAGAAAATACACTAGCCATTATTATAATGAAAAAGGAGACATCACTAAAGAAATATCAGAAATTGAAATTAGGATTCCAGAATATTTTAAAAAGAATTTATGCCAAAAAATGAAAATTGAGGGGAAAGTAGACAATTTTCTATAACAAGACAACTTTTCAAAACTCGTATTAAGAAGAAATAAAAAATCAGAGTAGTCCTGTAATTACTAAAGATATTAAATCTGTAGTTAAAAACTTCCCCTCAAACAAAACTATATGTCTGTATGGCACTACAAGTGAATTCTATCAAACATTTATCTTAAACAATGAATAAAATTAAGAAAACCATTTGACCTTACACGATGCTAGTAGATTCTCGTTTAAGGCAAATGACACTGTGATCTTTGAACAAGAGAGAAGGAATTTGGTCCTAGAATAAAAAATAATTTTATAACCATGATAAATATTGTTTATTGATTTCCAATATTAGAGTCAACCTATAGGGGTTGGGGGCAGGAGGAGAAGGGGACAACAGAGGATGAGATGGCTGGATGGCATCACCGACTCGATGCACATGAGTTTGGGTGAACTGGAGTTGGTGATGGACAGGGAGGCCTGGCGTGCTGCAATTCATGGGGTCACAAAGAGTCGGACATGACTGAGCGACTGAACTGAACTGAACTGAACTGATAGGCGAACCTTGAAATAAATATTTAACTATCATGTAGCAGCAAAATGTACATAACATCAGTTTTGACAGTAAAATTGTTTTTGTTCAGTCACTAAGTTGTGTCTGACTCTTCAGGACACCATGGACCAGAGTTTGCTGAAATTCATGACCATTAGTGATGGTATCTAACCATTTCATTCTCTGTCACCCCTTCTCCTTCTGCCATCAATCTTTCCCAGCATGAGGGTGTTTTCCAGTGATTCAGCTCTTCACATCAGATGGCCAAAGTACTGAAGCTTTAGCATCAGTCCTTCCAATGAATTTTCAGAGTTGATTTCCTTTAGGATTAACTGGCAAGATCTCCTTGCAGTCCAAGGGACTCTCAAGCACCACAGCTTGAAAGCATCAATTCTTCAGTGCTCAGCCTTCTTTATGGTCCAGCTCTCACATCCATACATGACTGCTGGGAAAACCATAGCTTTGACTATACAGACATGTCTCTGCTTTTTAATATACTGTCTATGTTTGTCATAGCTTTCCTTCCAAGGAGCAAGCATCTTTTAATTTCATGGCTGCAGTCACTCTCCACAGTGATTTTGGAGCCCAAGAAAATAGGTTCTATCAAAAGTGGAAGTTTAAAATTGTAGGAAAGGAAAGAGGCAATAATACCCTCATATTGCAAAGTAAGGAATCAATATATACTGCTGCCAGTTGATGGATCAGGAAACAAAAGTCCAGATGTAGCATTTAATTTACAAAGGTAACCAAAAGAAAGGGGGAAATAATAGTAAAACTATAAATATTGAGAGAGGAGGGAAAGGAGATAAAATAGTAAAAAATGTGCTTAAATTTTCTGTGCTCTGTCAACTAGTTACATAGTATTTACAAATATTTACATAGCATTTACATTGTATTAGACCTTATGCATAATCTAGAAATGATTTAAAGTATACCGAATGCTGTGCATAGGTTATGCAAATGCTGCATCCTTTTATGTAAAGGACTTGAGCATCCTTTAATTTTGGTACCCACAGGGATCCTAGAACCAACCCCCTGCTGATACCAAGGGAGAACTGGATGACTTTAACAGTTAAGAAAAAGATAAAAAATATATATGTATATATTCTTACAGGATGGTCATGAGGATTAAATGCAATGAAGTATAACAAGTACTTGAGAAAGAGCGGGCTTTCAATATCTGTCAGTTTTTCCTTTTTATTGCGATTGCAATCTGAACATTGATTTGGCCCTTTGCTCTTCTCCTTCCCTATTGGATAGTTTGGTCTGTTGCCATCGCACTTGGCATTTCTTTATAGTAAGAATATTTTAACTTTTAATCAAAATTGCCCTTATTACTGAATGGCTTGCCTATTATTTTTACAGAATTCCCATTACTTTAAATAGTCCAGAGAGATCTTTAGGAGAGGGATCTTCAGGAGAAGCGCTTAACAGAGCACCTCAAAGCATTCCACAGAAAGAGCTGCTTTCCTTCCTATGGAAATAAGATAAACGCTCTGTTTCTATGGTTACTATTCTTCTTTTATTAATGCTAAAAAATCTCCGGTTTTAGCCTCCTAAATAAAAGTAAGGAGATGCACTGATCTTTAATAGCATGAATATATCATTGACATTTTCCAGGCTACTGTTATTTAACTGCACTTTTTTTTATTATACTATGGTGCAGCCAATACTGTCAGACTTTATACACATAAACTCCACTTTTCAAGAGTTTCTCAAACTGCTAAAAAAGCTGTATGCCTGGCAGGAACTTCCCCCTAAAATGTGCCATCCATCAGGGTCTTTTCAAATTATAGGTGATTATTTACATTCTGATCTTCAAATTATTAGTCTACACAATACATGAAGTAGAAACTTTCTCTTCTGAATGTTTACCAGTTTCTTGAGATTCTTCACTTAACAGCGTGGATTATGATATAGCCTGGACATGTCTGACTCGTATCAACTTTCCTTTACTTCTTATTATGATATTGATTGCCTGGTCATTTTAAGTGAAAAGTGACAGATATATTGGAAGGGTATCTGAGGGGTCAACCAGGAGATTTACACTTAGTTTCAGGAGTCGGTACGTGTGGAGAGAAGGACTGAAGGATGGTGAAATACCACCATTGTAAGCACATCAAGCACTGGCTTCATGCAGAAAGCCAAGAAAATGGCAAGCAGGAGAGATAAAGCATGATCCCGTTTATGAAGTTCAAGTTCAGGTGGAAGCTCTCTCTGCTGATAACAGTCAGGTAGGCTCCCCCTGGCTCTCAACCATCTCTGTGTCGACATCAGCACAAGTCTAATTGTAGTTCTTTTGTAAGTGACCAGTCTTTTTTTCATTGGCTGCTTATAGGATCTCCTATTTTTCTTTGGTTTTCCTGTGATTTTTTCAAATTCATCTCAGTTGGAGTTCACGGGACTTATGGCATCTAACAGTGAACATCTTTCAACAGCTCTGAAACATTCTGTTTGAACAGTGTCTCTTCCACATCCCATTATCTCCCCGTGGCAACCAAATTATGCACAGGTTAAAGCTTCTAACTCTATCCTCCTGGTCCCTTAAAGTCTCTTTCACATTTCCCATCCCTCTTCTCTCCAGATGTTATTTATGTCTTTGGGTTTATCTGCCATCCGCTTTTTTCTCTGTATATCAGCTGTGTCTAAACTGCTACAAAAGCAGTTCATTGATTTTATTATATTCACTTTAAACATATTAAGTGAGTTATTCTGGGACAGTTATTTTCAATTCCTGAAGCATTTGGGGATTCGTTTCTGTTTTGTGTTGTTTCTGGTAAATTTCACCTGTGACATCTTTCCTTGAGAGTTTTGTGAATGTTGCCTGACAGTCTGGGAAAGTTATCTGTGCAGAAATTCTCCCAGGCTGAATTGGAAGCTGAATTCCTCAGGAGAGGATTAGCCCTTGCTCCTCAGAGGCACCAATCCTGAACCATTTTAAATTAAAATTTCAACCTGAGTTTTCTGTACTGCCCGGGTAGTGTGGATTTAGACTGCTGGCTTGTGGGTATGAATTCTCAGGGGGAGGAGCTGTTGTTCAGTTGCTCAGTCATGTCTGACTCTTTGTGACCCCATGGACTGCAGCACTCCAGACTTCCCTGCCCTTCGCCATCTCCCAGAGTTTGCTCAAATTCATGTCCGTTGAGTCGGTGATGCCATCCAACTCTCTCATCCTCTGTTGTGCCCTTCTCCAGCCCTCTATCTTTCCCAGCATCAGGACCTTTTCCAATAAGTCGGCTGTTCACATCAGGTGGCCAAAGTATTGGAGCTTCAGCATCAGCCCTTCCAATGAATTTTCAGAGTTGATTTCCTTTAGGATTGGCTAGTTTGATTTCCTTGCTGCCAGTTCAGTTCAGTTGCTCAGTCATGTCCGACTCTTTGTGACTCTATGGACTGCAGCACGCCAGCCCTCCCTGTCCATCAGCATCTCCTGGAGTTTACTCAAACTTATGTTCGTTGAGTCCTTGCTGTCCGAGGGACTCTCAAGAGTCTTCCCCAGCACCCCAGTTCAAAAGTTTCAGTTCTTTGTTGTTCAGCCTTCTTTATGGTCCAACTTTCACATCTCTACATCTCTTTCACATCTCTTTCACATCTCTACAGTGACTACTGTAAAAACCATAGCTTTGACTAGATAGACCTTTTTCAGCAAAGTGATGTCTCAGCTTTTTAATATGCTGTCTAGGTTTGTCATAGCTTTCCTTCCAAGGAGCAAGTATCTTTTAATTTCATGGCTGCAGTCATCATCTAAAGTGATTTTGGAGCCCAAGAAAATAAAGTCTGTCACTATTTCCATTCTTTCCCATCTATTTTCTGTGAAGTGATGGGACTCAGTGCTATGATCTTCATTCTTTGAATGTTGAGTTTTAAGCCAGCTTTTTCACTCTTCTCTTTCACTTTCATCAAGAGGCTCTTTAGTTCCTCTTCACTGTCTACCATTAGAGTGGTATCATCTGTATATCTGAGGTTGTTGATATTTCTCCTGGCAATCTTGATTCCAGCCTGTGTTTCATCCAGCCCAGCATTTTGCATGATGTACTATGCATATAAGTTAAATAAACAGGGTGACAATATACAACCTTGACATACTCCTTTCCCAATTTTGAATCAGTCCATTGTCCATATCTGGTTCTAACTATTGCTTCTTGACCTGCATACAGGTTTCTCAGTAGGCAGGTAAGGTGGTCTGGTATTCCCATCTCTTGAAGAATTTTCCATAGTTTGTTGTGATCCACTCAGTCAAAGGCTTTAGCATAATCAATGAAGCAGAAGTAGATTTTTTAAAATTCCCTTGCTTTTTATATGATCCAATAGATGTTGTCAATTTGATCTCTAGTTCCTCTGCTCTTTCTAAATTCAGCTTGTACATCTGGAAGTTCATGGTTCACATACTGTTGAAGCCTATCTTAAAGGATTTTGAGCATTACCTTGCTAGCATGTGAAATAAGAGCAATTGTGTGGTAGTTTGAATGTTTTTTGGTATTGCCCTTCTTTGGGATTAGAGTGAAAATTGACCGTTTCCAGTCCTGTGGCCACTGCTGAGTTTTCCAAATTTGCTGGCATATTGAGTGCAGCACTTTAACAGCATCATCTTTTAGGATTTGAAATAGCTCAGCTGGAATTCCATCACCTCCACTAGCTTTGTTTATAGTGATGCTTCCTAAGGTCCACTTGACTTCACACTCCAGGATGTCTGGCTCTAGGTGAGTGATCACACCATCTGGGTCATTAAGAACTTTTTTGTGCAGTTCTTCTGTGTATTCTTGCCACCTCTTCTGAAATCCCTTCTTTTTCTGCCAGGTTATTTGTTTACTCGCATTTAAAATGACACCAGCTTCCCTGGTGGATCAAACAGTGAACAGTCTGCCTGCAATGTGGGAGACCTGGGTTCAATTCCTAGGTCAGGAAAATCCTCTGAAAAAGAAAATGACAACCCACTCCAGTATTCTTGCCTGGAGAAGCCCACAGAGGAGCCTGGCGAGCTACACTTCACGGGGGCCCCAAAAGTCGGACACAACTAAGCAACTAACACTTTCACTTTTCCCTCAGTTTTTAGTGAGGAGGGTCCTTCAGGATATCTTATCAATCACACCTTTGGAAACAGAAGCCCCAAAGCCTGTTCTGTTGAAGCTGATGATTTTCTGCTAGGTGCTAAGCCTGGAGTTTCCACAGGGCTCCAATTTCATGAATGCATCATTCTATAAGCTATTACATATAAGTTACTACTAGAAGAAATGATTCTGGGCTTCCCTGGTGGCTCAGTGGTAAAGAATTGCTTGTCAACGCAGAGACATGGGTTCAATCCCTGGTCCAGGAATATCCCACCTGGTGCAGAGCAACTAAGCCCATGCACCACAACTATTGAGCTTGAGCTCTAGAACCTGGGAGCCACAGCTACTGAAACCACTTGCTGCAGCCTGTGCATGGTAGAGCCTGTACTCTGCAATAAGCGAAGCCACCATAATGAGAAGCCCGAACAGCAAAACTAGAGAAAAAGGCCCAGCAGTGGAGACCCAGCACAGACAAAAGTAAATAAATAAAAATTTTAACAAGGAATGATTATTTCTTACCTAACTTCAGAACTCAACTAGGCAGGTGACTCAGACTTATTTGGGGGGGATGTTTGAGTGGTGGGAAGCCTCAGTGATATGGGAGCTATATTTTCACATTTTAAAATGGCTCAAACATTCTTCACTGTTGCCATTGTTGGAACAGTGGGAAGCTTGGAATGGGGTTTATAATGCAATCATTCTTCCAAATGCATAACATGGCACCAGTCCGAGCTCTTACAACCAGCTCTGAAATGAGCAGAATGGTTCCAGATTCTACTGCAGCCGGGGAAAGTGGGAAAGTGATTTGTTGATTTATAGGGAATGATAGAGCCCGTTAAAGTTTTTGTTTGAGTTTGTTCTGTCCATCATCTTTCCTTTCTCCCCCTCCTGCTCTTTATGTCCTACTTCTTTCCATCGTATTTTTACAAAAGTCACTGGTTTGAAAACCATTTAGAGATCAATACCAGCATTCATAAGTCAAGCAAGATGAAACTATACATCCCAGTTAGCTATTTTCCAGAATTAGAATCTTCTCTTTTATAAGGAATCTGTTTCTTAACAGTTATTCTATGATTATAAGTCTGGAAGGCAATCAAATGAAGAAAATGGAAAAAAAAATACTTCGTAATAATTCTCTGTAAATTAGAAATTCGTAAGACATAGTTAATGTTAATAGAATTCAGTTAAGATATGTTCTCTTCTTAATTTTTTGGGACACCTGTGAATTCACTGCCAAACTGTTATTTGTAACTTGCTTGTGTTCTATTCTCCCATCTTATCCCCTTACTTCCTCACCCGCCCAAATCATCACTATCCTGAATTTTCTGTTAACTCTTCTCTTGACATTTTAGTTTGTAGTTTTATCAAGTACCTTTGTATGTTTAAAGAATGTATTGTTTGTCTTGTTTATTGTTTCCTTTGCTGATTTTTGTTTTTATTTTCACTACCCTAAGAGGTTGGTCAAAAAGATCTTGCTGTGAGATGTTTTTTTCCTGTGTTTTTCTGTGAGAGTTTGTGCCTTGTCTTACATTTAGGTGTTTAATCCATTTTGAGTTTATTTTTGTGTATAGTGTTAGGTAGCATTCTAATGTCATTCTTTGATATAATCCTCAGAATGGGAGAAAATATTTTCAAATTAAGCATCAGACAAAGGATTAATCTCAAAAACATACATCAGCTCATGGAGCTCAGTATATATATAAAAAAAAAAAAACAAACAACCCAATCAAAAAATGGGCAGAAGACCTAAATAAACATCTCAAGGAGGACATACAGGTGACCAAGAGGCATATGAAAAGATGCTCAGCATCACTAATTATCAGAAAAATGCAAATCAAAACTACAATGAAGTATCGCCTCATACCAGTCAGAATGACCATCGTCAAAAAATTTACAAACAATAAATGCTGGAAAGAGTGTGGAGAAAAGGGAACCCTCTTACAGTGTTAGTGGGAATGTAAATTGACATAGCAACTGAGGAGAACAGTATGGAGGTTACTTAAGAAACTAACCCTAGAACTACTGTGTGTGGGGTGTGTGTATGTGGGGGGTTGGTGTCTGCTCAGTCGTGTCTGACTCTTTGTGACCCCATGGACTGTAGCCCACCAGGCTCCTCAGTCCATGGACTTTTCCAGGCAAGAGTACTGGAGCAGGTTGCCATCTTCTACTCCAGGGGATCTTCCCAATCCCGGGATTGAACCTCCATCTCTTGCATCTCCTGCACTGGCAGGCAGATTCTTTACCACTCTACCACCTGGGAAGCCCGGAACTACTGTATGACCCAGTAATCCCACTCCTGGGCATATACCCTGAAAAAAACCACAATTCAAAAGGACACACGTATCCCTATATTCACTGCAGCACTATTTACAATAGCCAGAACATGGAAACAACCTAAATGTCCAGCCACAGATGAGTGGAAAAAGAAGATATGGTACATATATACCATGGAATATTACTCAGCCACTAAAATGAAATAAGTTCATTTGTAGAGATGTAAACGGACCTAGAGTCTGTCATATAGAGTGAAGTAAGTCAGAAAGGAAAAAACCAATATTGTATGTTAAAAAACACATGTGAAATCTAGAAAAATGGTACAGATGAAGCTCTTTCCAAGGCAGGAATAGAGATGCAGTCATGGAGAATGGACATGTGGGCACAGCAGGGAAGGGGAGTGTGGGACAGACTGGGAGATTAGGACTGACATACATACACTACCCTGTGTTCAACAAAAAAGCTAGTGGGAAGCTGCTTTACAGCGCAGAGGGCTCAGCTCAGTGCTCTGTGGTGGCCTGGAGGGCTGGGATGGGGAATGGGTGGGAGGGAGGCTCAACAGGGAGCGGGGATATATGTATGAGTATGGCTGATTCACTGCTTTGTCCAGCAGAAACTAACATAACACTGTAAAAGCAATTGTATTCCAATAGAAAATTTTAAAAATAAAGTACACTGTAAATTTTCAGAGCTCTCTGTCATAGAACTGGTCAAAGGACAGTGAAAATCCATTAGAAGTTGAAGACATTTGAGCTGAGTTTTCAGAAACCATCTACTTACAAAACATGGATTAGAAACACGCTGTCTAAATTAGAAAAACAATCTTACCTGAAAGTAAAAAAAAAAAAAAAAAAACCAAAAAAAAAAAAAAAAACCACCACCACCAAAAATCAATGTATTGTTTAGTTTCACTCATTGTTGAACTTTATAAAAAGGATATGTAATGTCCTGAAACTTGCTTTCCAGTTGTTGCAAAGATAAATCACAGTCTGTTCACTCTCGGCCCTGCCTTGTGTGTGGGTGCTAAGTTGCTTCAGTCATGTCTGACTTTTTGAGACACTATGGACTGTAGCCCTCCAGACTGCTCTGTCCGTGGGATTATCCAGGCAAGAATACTGGACTGCATTGCATGCCTTTCTCCTGGAGATCTTCCTGACCCAGGGATCGAACCT
The DNA here is from genome assembly GCF_032405125.1 of Capricornis sumatraensis. Classification (NCBI taxonomy): domain Eukaryota; kingdom Metazoa; phylum Chordata; class Mammalia; order Artiodactyla; family Bovidae; genus Capricornis; species Capricornis sumatraensis. The sequence goes on from NC_091083.1 coordinate 37,202,201, forward strand.
GTGTCTCTTTATCTCCTGCATAGGCAGATGGATTCTTTACCTCTAGCACCGCCGGGGAAACCCCAGCCCTGCCTTCCTTATGGACAAACCAGAGATTCTTTCTGACTTTAGTGGAGAGGCAGGACAGGGCAGGACTGGCCGTCATTGTCTTTATGTGGACGTGTCTGTGTGTGTTTCTAATTTTTTATTTAATTTTATATTGGAATATAGTATTGGATGAACAATGTTATGTTTCAGGTGTAGAGCAAAGTGATACATATACCTGTATCTATTCTTTTTCAAATTATTTTACCATTTAGGCTATTACAGAGTATTGAGCAGAGTTCCCTGTGCTGTACAGTAGGTCCTTGTTGGTTATCTGTTTTAAATATAACAGTATGTACATATCAATCTCAAACTCCCAGTCTATCCCTCTGGTAACTGTTCCCTAAATCTGTGAGTCTGTTTCTATTTTGTAAATAAGTTCATCTGTATCTTTTTTTTTTTTTTTTTTAGATTCTGCATGTCAACAATATCATATTTATCTTTGTCTGACTTATTCCACTTAGTGTGATCATCTCCAGGTCCATCCATGTTGCTCATGGCCTTCGTTCATTCTGCTTTGTGGCTGAGTAGTATTCCGCTGTACATATGTACCTCATCTTTATCCATTCATCTGTCGATGGGCACTTAGGTTACTTCCACACGGTGCTATCACTGGCCTTTCATCTGGGCAGTGTTCCCATTTCAAGGGACTTACTCTGCATTCTAGCTCCCCCAGGAAAATCATGAGCTGTCTTAAAATCCGATTCTCTGCCATGTGCCAAGGGTAGCATTCAAAGAAAACTAATATTCTTGAATAAATTCAACCCAGTACTCTGAGTATTGTTTCAATGTTTGCTGAAAATTCTCTTGTTAAAAGAGTCTTCTGTAATCTCCTAATGGTAACACACAGGTGACATGCCTGATCTCTCCAGGCTCTGAGGTCTCCCCATTGTACATGGGCTCAGTGAGGTAGAATTTTGACAAAAACTCTGGGGCTGGCAGAGGAGGAACCATAGATTTTTCTCTTTGGAAAGGTCACAATATTTTTCTGTAGGGAAAATGTCTTCTTAGCCCTTGTTGTTGTTCATTAGCTAAGTTGTGTCCGACTCTTTGCGACCATTGACTGCATCGTGCCAGGCTTCCCTGTCCTTCTCCATCTCCCGGCGTTTGCTCAAACTCATGTCCATTGAGTTGGGTATGCTTTCCAAACATCTCGATGTCCTCTGTCATCCCCTTCTCCTCCCGCCTTCAATCTTTCCCAGCATCAGGGTCTTTTCCAGTGAGTCAGTTATTTGTATCGGGTGGCCAAAGTATTGGAGTTTCAGCTTCAGCATCAGTCCTTTTAATGAATATTCATGGCTAACTTCATTGAGGATTGGCTGGTTTGATCTCCTTGTAGTCCAAGGGACTCTCCAGAGTCTTCTCCAGCCTCACAATTCGAAAGCATCAGTTCTTCAGCACTCAGCCTTCTTTATGGTGCCACTCCATGACTACTGGAAAAACCATAGCTCTTAGCCTTTACTCTTGAGAATAAAAGGCAATGCTCGTTAAGTAGCTTGAGTATCAGTGAATTTTCCATACAGTAGGTTCCCTATATACAAACCTTCAAGTAGTGAACTTTCAAAGATGGCAAACATGGGTTCACATGTCCAGTCACGTTAAGTTAGTTCATGTGTCTGGCATACATTGTCACCCATGTGCATCCTCTATAAGTGGCTGTGCTTTTGTGTGCCTTACTGTACAGTACTGTGTTGAGCAGAGTATCTTTATTTCAAGCCCAGGATGCACCCAGACATCACTGGACCATTTTTTCAAAAGAGCAGATAGAGCTGGATCCAGCACAGAATCAGAACCTGTGCCATCCACATCAGACATGAGTGAAATGGCAGCTTGCCTTCCGTCTCCTATTGCTGACGATCCTTCGGCTCTACCATCTCCCACCTCCTCTCCCTCCGCCAGCCAGTAACTCTTCTTGCCTGTTCACTCGATGCCTGTGTGCCAGCTGTACTTTTTAAGGTACTGCACTGTAAGATTAAAAATGTTTTCTTTGTGTTTGTTTTTGTGTTTTTTATGTAATTATTTGTATGTAAAGTGTCATAAACCTGTTACAATCCAGTACTATACAGCCAATTGTGTTAGTTGGGTGCCTGGGGCTAACTTTGTTGGACTTATGAGCAAATTGGACTTACAGACATGCTCTTGGAATGGAACTCGTTCATCTGTCGGGAACTTACTATATTTGACTTAATTCCCCAGGGGTCAGAGGTACACTGCTGCTACTGCTGCTAAGTCACTTCAGTCGCATCCAACTCTGTGCAACCCCATAGACAGCAGCCCACCAGGCTCCCCCGTCCCTGGGATTCTCTAGGCAAGAACACTGGAGTGGGTTGCCATTTCCTTCTCCAATGCATGAAAGTGAAAAGTGAAAGTGAAGTCGCGACTGATTTCCACCTGAGTGAGGCTCAACCCCTGCCACAGCCACTGCTAACAGTAAACATTTATTGAGTGTTTACCTGCATTCATGAGCAGTCAGGGTTTCTGTGTTCACGACAACCATATGAAGTAGCTGTGTTCATCTCCGTCCCACAGAGGGAGAGGTCAGGGTCAGGGAGTTTGTCAGGAAGGACTCCTACTCCCACCTTTAGGGAAACCATCGGCACTCCCCACCTCCACCTGACAGTTTGTCACAGTTGGACTCAGCCTGGGAACAAACTGCAGAACCAGGGAGCTTTGGCAGCATCTCCCGGGTGGAGGGTGGTGGTTGGGGTGGGGGGTGGGTAGGGAGAGGGATGGCAGGGTGGTTGGATGAAGCTGCCGGCAGGTTATCAGATGCCAGACTGACCCGAGTCCCTGGCCCCACCCCTCTTTGAAAGGTGAAAAGGGTGTCAGTGACCAACATTGTTTTAATTAAAAAAAAATTGAGAGGACTTTCCCGTCAGTCCAGGGGGTTAAGACTCTGTGCTTCCAGTGCAGGGGCCACAGATTCGATCCCTGGTTGAGGAATTAACATCCCGCATGCTGCACGGTGCAACCAAAAAAATTAAACATTAGAAAAAATATTGGTAAACCTTTTTTCAGCCAGGCTCTGGGCCTCGCAAGCTTGTCCCTCGTTGGAGAAGGTAATGACAGAACAGGAGGAAAAGGTTCAGATAACACTAGTCACTTGGCATTGGCCCTGAATGGCTCCAGCAGTTTCTGAAGTCTTCACTGTCTGGCTCTTCCCCCTCGAGGTCCCAGTCTAATCAGCCTGACTGGCCATACTGGCCATCCTGTGCCCCCTCCCTGGCTGAGCCTTCCCCTAAAGGCATAAGTGCAGCGCCACCCCTCCTCCCACGCCCCACCTCCGGCCCAAGAGACTGAATAACAGCCACGTAAGCACCTGTCCAGAGGCTAGCCATCATCCTAATGTTTGATTCGCTGTCACCCACTTGCTCGCAAACCTGCTGTGTCATTTGAGGGCTTCCTTAGCACTAAGCAGATTAACCGCAAGGCAGTCATCAGAAGAGAGAAAATGAACCTCTCCTGGCTGAAAAACACAAAGGAAACCGTGTCCCCCCCACCCACCCCTTTCCCAGTTTCTTCCTTCTTTTTATTGTCTGTTAGGTATTGTTCACTGTGAATAAGATTTCCTGCAGCAACTGGCCTCCAGAGGCCAAGTCTCCACTTAGAATCTGTTTACCTTAAAGGGTGTATGTAACATTTTGACTATCAGTTTCACTGCTCTTAGCACCCAGCCCTAGTTCTCTCTGAAATGTGCATTTGACTTTGTGGCTGTAGGAAGGTGCTTTTATGACCAAGCAAGACTCTGCAGCTGGTGAATGCAGAGACCAGGAGTTCTATGGAGCTTTCCCTTTCTGTTTACCAACATCATCATCCTGAATTTATTAAGGTCTGTCTGTACATGACACCACCCTGGATGTAACCTTTACCTGCCACCTATGAAGAGGTGCCCAGGTCTCTCCTCTGGGATCCTCTAATTTATAAACCATTTGCTGAAGATAATAACAGAGGAATCTGCCAACAAGCGATGGTTAAAGAATGGTTGATAGACATTGTTGAGCTAATTGAGTGTTCTGGAAAATAAATTTGGCGTGACCATCAGAACAAATTTTCAAAGAATTGGAGTTCCAGACATAGCAAAAGTGTGCCAGAGATCATGCACCTATTCGTTGATGAAATCAGGAAACATTTGCAGAGCTTGTAAAAAGCAGCTTTTTTTTTTTTTTTTTTTTCACAATAGTGTAGCTGCAGAGTGAGCTGACAGCGAGGTCAGTGATTGCTCAGAGCTTAAGGATAACCATCAAGGAATAACTGATGAGGGAGACATTTGGGGAAGTTTGGAGAAATGTGATCAGTCATCTTAGATTTTATAATTGCCAAGAACAGGATGTGGTATGTAAGCCATTCCAGGAAACAGGACCGGAGTCAGAGCCTGGGCTGACCATCGGACCAGGGCAGGTATCCAGGGGTCCCAGGGGAAGAAAGGCTGCAGGAGGAAGCAGTCAGAACTGCAAAGGAGCATCTCACAAGGAGAAAGAAACCTGAATTGTTAGGGAGCCCCTCCATGAGCCAGGCTCCATCCACATCCTGAGAAAGGGAGTGGCGGGCAGTCAGGGCCACAGTCCTGGGTGAGCAGGGACACTTGGACGGGTTACAGGACAGAAATACAGGCACAAGGGAAACTTGGGCTAGGGGGTGGGTGTCACCAGGTAAGGCGACTGGTTGCAGGATGGCCAGGGAGTAAATGCAGCCTAGAAAGGGGCCTGGGGGCAGACACAGGAGCTACGATGAACACACTTCCCCTCCAGAACACCAATGGCTCAGCCTGACCCAGAGCAGAGGCTGTGCTGTCATGCTGCTGCCTGAACTTCTCCCAGCCAGAGCTGCAGGGGCTTTTTGGGTGGGAACTTCGCTGCTGAAACCAGCAGCAGGAAGGGCAGGAAGTCAGGCGAATCACTAGAGAAGAAAGAACACCTGTCACAGGAGAACTGCCCCCTCACCCCCACCCCCCACCCCCAGCCTCCAGCACCGTTAACAATCCCCTGGGCACATCTGAGAAAGAGTGGAGCCATAATAAAGTCCCCAGCACAGACTCAGGTGAGGTCACCAGAGCCTAGAAGTAAGAAAGTGCTCAGAGAATGATGGAGAAATGTCAGAATGACACAGGGGCCAACCTTCAGTGGCTCCCACTGGCCAAATCTGGGATATTTTGATCATCAAGATATATAATGACATTAACAGATCATAAGTGAGTGAAACAAGAAGGTGTGAGTAAGTAAACGATCGCGAGACGAGGAAAAGCCCTCCTTACCATAAAGTGCTGACTCATCGATGCAAAATAAATGATGGGTTTAGAAAAATCACCGTTTGCCAACACTCACAGTAATGATTTATTCAGGTGAGGCTCATCCATGAAAGCTTAAGGAAGTGGTGAAAGTTTGAGGCAGAGATTTACATAATCTAAAAATATCTCCCCGCAAATACCTTATTAATTACTAAAGGGAAAAGTGACATCTTTCCAACGGAAAACCTGACGGACTCCATGTTAACCAAGGCACGGGAGTGAACACACCCCGAATCCAATAAAACAGAAAATCCTTCAAACCATATCCAGGCAAACCACCGTCATCCCCACCGCGGGATCGCCAGTTCCCTCATCATTGTGCCCCTGCCTCCCCTTGTCCACACAGAGGTCACTGTCAGCACGGTAGCCTGAGGGGTCCTGTTAAAATGGGACTGTCACCCGATGACATCACTTGTCTGAGCAAACCTTCTCACACCCTCGTCTTGCTCACAACCAAAGCCCACGTCCCCACAGTGGACCGAGGGTCAGGTCTTGTGTCTCAGCCTCCCACTGCTGCTGCCCCTGCCTCCTCCAGGCTCAGCGGCCGGCTGTCCCTTTAACACATCAGGCACGTCCCCACCTCAGGGTCTGGCCCTTTCCTCCCCTTCCCCTGGAGCAGTCTTCCTCCAGATTCCTGTTGAGGCTGCTCCTTCATTTCCTTCAAGGTGTGGCTCAGCCCAAACCTCTTTCAACACTGCTTTCCCTGGAAACTATTTAGAATGGCATCTTCCCTGCTTCCCACCTGGGCAGTCCTGCGATCTCCCTTGCTTTCCCTCCTGTCTATCTGCAGACACTTTCTAATGTACCAAGTGATTTCTGTTAACTCTCCCACGCATATTTATTATTTTTGGCTCTTCTGGGTCTTAACACTGCTGTGACAGCTACTCTCTAGTTGAAATGCGTGGGCTTCTCACTGCGGTGGCGTCTCCTATTTCGGAGCACAGGCTGTAGGGGGCATGGGCGTCAGCAGTTGTGGCTCTCAGGCTCTCGAGCACAGGCTCAATGGTTGTGGTTTAGTTGCTCCTTGGCATATGGGATCTTCCCAGACCAGGGATCGACCCTGTGTCCCCTGCATTACAGAGCAGATTCTTTACCAATAAGCCACCAGGGAAGCCCTCCCACATTAGCATTTGAGCTGGGAGAAACTAGAACACAGTGGACATTTAATCCACACTTGCTGAAATATTGAATGATTGTGTTCCTACTATAGACCTCACCAGGACTGTGCATGTGCATAGCATGGGATACAAGATAACAAAAACTGAACAAAACCAAATAAAAAACATTTGCCTTGGTCTCTAGCTCTGCAGAAGCTGAAGATTTCATTGGAGAAGTGGAGCAAATACAGACTAGCGTCAGCGCAGCATCAGGTGTGAAGTTCTTGGTCCCTTGTGCCCGTGTGAGCGGGGTGCCAGGAAGGGAGTGTCCCCGGGCCTGGTATTCTAGAGGGGGCGGGGGGGCTGTCTGAGGGAGAGTCGAGTCGGAGAGAGGGACACCCCAGACAGAAGGAGACATGCTGAGATGCTTCTTCCAGAGCCTGTATGGGGGGTGGAGAGGGAAGGCCGTGGGGAATGCAGGCACTGAGTGGCAGAGCGTGAGTGAGGCCAGGCTGCAGAGGGACTGCGGCTCCCAGGGCTGTTGACTCCCAGCGCCGCCCGACTCAGCCCATCCTGCCTGTCCTGGGCCAGGCTAGCTTGTTAGTTTGCATCTCCTGGGAGCACGCCTGAGACAAGACTGAGGCACGTGCTGCCTTCCTGGGAGTAATCCCACGGGCGGTGAGGCAGGGAGGAGAAGGAAGCTGAAGCTGGTACTCAAATGAGCAGGCACCACAGGGCACCTCTGTAGCCATGGGGCCAAGCCTGCTGGGGATGTGCGGAGAACAGAGCTCCGGGGATTCTCTCTCCGCTGTTCCGTGTGGATGCTGCTAGGATGCAAGAGCGTCACCTCCCCCAGCACTTCCAGCACTGCCCCCGGCAGAGCCCCAGACAGCCACACCCAGAGAGCTGTAGGGGATGGGGGCCCGGGGATGGGGGAGCAGCAGCAGGGACCAAGGAGCTGGAGGAGGTGCCAGAGCACTGGCTCACGTGGTCCGTGCATTTTACAGTATGGAGGCACATAGGTTGTAGGCACTGTGGCAGGGCTTTTTTTAAAAATAGAAGGTAATAAGAATTCTCCATGCATCACCACAGTGCCTAGCTCAATTCAGAATTCCTGTGAACCTGGTCCCTGATACTCTATAAAGACAAGGAAAGAGCTGGCCCATCTAGTAATGCAGACGGATGGGACTTGACCATCCTCCTGTCTAAAGACTGGAAATAAGAATCAATATCACGGAGCCTGGAAAAAGCATTCTCCCCCATAACTGACTGGGGCAAAGAAGCACCAGACAGCCCCCAGTTCATTCACAAGGGCAGTGGCACTTGTAATTAGCATTCAAATTTCAATTCCATAATTTTCAGGTAAAAATCTAGAGCCAAACCCACATGTCTCCTGGCTGACCGTCCTTGTTGTTCAGTTCCTCAGTCATGTCTGACTCTTCGTGACCCCATGGACTGCAGCACACCAGGTTTCCATGTCCCTCAGCATCTTTTGGAGTTAGCGCAAACTCATGTCCACTGAGTCACTGATGCCATCCAACTATCTCATCCTCTGTACTGGCTGACAGTACATTTTCTTTTTTTTTAATTTAAAAAGCTCGTTTCTTTCTTTAGCTTTGGCTGCACTGGGTCTTTGTTGCTGCATGCAGGCTTTCTCTAGTGCTCTGGTTGGCTGCTCTCTAGTGGCACTGTGGTGGCCTCTCTTGTTGTGGAGCAGGAGCTCTAGAGCTTGAGGGTTCAGTAGTTGCAGCGCACAGGCTTAGTTGCCCTGTAGCATGTGGGGTCTTCCCAGATCAGGGATTGAACTTGAGTCTCCTGCATTGGCAGGCAGATTCTTACCTACTGGACCACCAGGGAAACCCCTGACATTTTCAGGAGGATAAAAGGAGATCACAAGGCTCCAGGAAGCTTGATGCCTGAAGGGAAACTGGGAATCTCAGTGCAGAGGGGAGGAGAGGGCTCTGAGGGCTCTCAGTGTCCTGGCTGGTAGACCCTGGGGGCAGGAGCTTTGACCTCGTGAGAACCAGGTCTCCAAGGGAAGACCAGTCAGCATAGCAGCCTTGCCAGCTGAGAGGGAAATGTCCTTGAACTCGGGAGGTCTGTCCAAACCATTTCTATCAGGAGCGGCCCCACCTTCCACCTGCTGGTAACTGGAGAAGATAGGCCTTGCTGGTAAGTTCTGGAGAATTTTTCTGGATTCCTGGACCTGCCAGGAATGTGACTTTGAGGGGCAGCCAGCAAGGCCTGCAGTGTGGGAGGCTGAGGCATTCAGCAGCTGCTTGGGGGCGGTGGCACATTTTCATTGTCTTGGGGCAATTACTGTGGAGATGAGTTCCCCTCTAACCTTTATGGTCCTGTTTGGGAATTGGGTGGATGAGTCAATGGCTGGGAGGAGGAAGGAGGCCACAGTTTTGTCTCTTTCTTCAGGGATGCTCGGCCAAGTCCTGCCCAGGTAGCACCCTCCTGTCTTTGGAGCTCTGTGCCCAGGGTGCCCGGAAGGAGACCCTCTATTCCTTCCCCACAGCTCCGGGTACAAGATGAGTTCCCTGAAGGGAATGGTGCAGTGATGGCTGGTGGTGTGCATCAGCTGGGCTCTGCACCCCATCCTGGGCTGTCACTTGAGGCCTCCGGAGGCACCTCCCCTCCAGTCAGCAGCATCCCCACACACACTGACCCCCAACACCGCAGGACCTGGTCTGGACTCTCCCACACTCTGCTGGTCTCCTTGGTCTTGTTACTGTCCATCTCGGAACCTTGCCTTACCTTCTTCAGCCTTCCCATTCATATTCAGATAAACACCCCCTCACTGATCTTCATGGAAGCTGGTTCTATGGGGAAGGACAGGGAGGCACAGAGAGGGTTGCAGGTTGGTGGGGGACACACAGCTGGTGAATGCAAGTGACAAGATTGAGAGTCAGGGCTTCTGACTCCAGTCCTACCACTCTTGCGGTTTCAAGGGTCCTCCCCACAGCCTCCCACTTAAAACGGCTCTCACATATGTATTAGGGAAGGGATGGGCATTCCCCTCATGCATCCCTGTGTGGGCCCTGTTACCTGAGGACAGTTCTCAAGATGTGCGGGAGGGTGAGGGTGGGAGGTTGGAGGGGCATTCCCAGGTGGGAAAGATGATGAAGACAGCGGTAAACAGCAGCATCACTGACCAAGCACCCATCACAAAATTCAGTGAGTTATAAGCACATTTTTCAGATTAATCCTTTGAACAACTCTATGGTTTGAGTAATACAGTTTTCCCCATTTACAGGTGAAGAAGCTGAAGCATACTTAAACACCATGCCCTGGGTCCCCAAGGGCGCACACCTCCAGGGCCGCACACCTCCAGGCCCTGCTACTCCCGAGTCAATGCTCTCCTGAGTACTGTGAGGTGCTGGGCACTGACCTCATATGTTTACCCAAAGTCGTTCAGTGGACTCTGTGCTGTTTCTCCCCCATTTTACCGGCACAGAGCCTAAATAACTCACCCAAGCACGCAAGCCACCAGAGCGAGCTGGACTCTCAGGGCCATGTCTAACCACTCACATTTGTTGCTCTGCTGCAGATGTAGTGAGTCTCGTGCCTCCTTTCATCCTCAAGGTCAAGGGTGAAGGTGGATCTGGTTCAATCGACGCCCTGTTCAGAAACGAGGTCCTATTTGGATTATTGATGATAAAGATTTAAGGCAGAGGGTTTGCTTGGCAGGGATTTGAAAGAGCCTTTGCTTGGTCCAGCCTTCAGATCTTCTGAGAGGCACTGTGCTTCTGGAACTGTGCGGGAGGGGGTTCACAGGGGCCTGCTGTTACCACCTTTAAAGAAAAGGTGAAAATGGAAGAGAAAAATTTACCCACCTCTATTTCTCTACGGGGCTTCCTAGGTGGCTCAGTGGTAAAGTCTCCTGCCAAGCAGGAGACTTGGGTTCGATCCTTGGGTTGGGAAGATCCCCTGGAGAAGGAAATGGCAACCCACTCCAATATTCTTGCCTCGGAAATCCCATGGACACAGAAGCCTGGTGGGCTATAGTCCTCGGGGTTGCAAAAGAGTCAGACACAACTTACTGACTTAACAACAACAGAGTTTTCTAGGAGTGTTAATTTCCATGTGGTTATTAAGTCACTCAGTCATGTCCAACTCTTGTGATCCCATGGACTGTAGCCCAATAGGCTCCTCTGTCCATGGATTCTCCAGGCGAGAATATTGGAGTGGGTTGCCATTCCCTTCTCCAGGGGATATTCCCAACCCAGGGATGAACTCAGGTCTCCTGCACTGCAGGCAGATTCTGTACCAACTGAGTCACCAGAGAAGCCCAATATTTCCATGTTCCAGTTAACAAACAGAATGGCATTGGGTCAGTCCAGTCATTATACATTGGTTATTGGGTCAGGGCTGCTTTCAAAGGGTGGTTTTGGACCTGAGCTGTTCCTTCAACAGTGGGGAAGCAGTGCTGCTCTCCCTGGGTACAAAACTCTCCTGAAAAATAGACAGTGGTTTTCACAGAAATCAGAACATTTTCCAACAGCATCAATAATTAACTTCTATTCCTTGCCCTCATCCCCCAAGGAGGATGCTTTTAAGGGAAGATTGTCCAAAGAAAACAGAGATCCAGGTGGTGGTGACATCACAGGAGTCCAAGATCTCCCTGGAGAAGATGCCCCTTGAGGTTAAAAAGACATTAGTCAGGTAGACCCACTCTCAGGATCACACCTATCAATATTTGATAAGAGCTAAAGCTGAGAAGTGCAAATCGACGAAAAGCTCATCTTGCTTGCTCACTGCCAAAACAGCGCAGAGGGCTATATGGCCACACTGGATACACCCAGACAAGGGTTCATCCATCCATTCTTACCCTCAGTCAAGAGACTTGTTTAGCTACACATAAGATGCTCTTCTGTGTGCTGGAGCTGTATTGAGGAACAAAACAAAACCCGTCATGATGGTATTTATAGTTTTGTGAGTGAGAAAAAATAATATATTTTATATATATCAGTTTAGTCACTCAGTCGTGTCTGACTCTTTGCGACCCCATGAATCACAGCACGCCAGGCCTCCCTGTCCATCACCAACTCCCGGAGTCCACCCAAACCTATGTCCATTGAGTCAGTGATGCCATACAACCATCTCATCCTGTGTCGTCCCCTTCTCCTCCTGCCCTCAATCTTTCCCAGCATCAGGGTCTTTTCAAATGAGTCAGCTCTTCACATCAGGTGGCCAAAGGATTGGAGTTTGAGCTGCAACATCAGTCCTTCCAAAGAATACCCAGGACTGATCTGGGTTGGACTGGTTGGCTCTCCTTGCAGTCCAAGGGACTCTCAAGAGTCTTCTCCATCTCCAAAGAAGACATACGGATGGCTAACAAACACATGAAAAGATGCTCAACATCACTCATTATTAGAGAAATGCAAATCAAGATCACAATGAGGTACCACTTCACACCAGTCAGAATGGCTGCGATCCAAAAGTCTGCAAGCAATAAATGCTGGAGAGGGTGTGGAGAAAAGGAAACACTCTTGCACTGTTGATGGGAATGCAAACTAGTACAGCCACTATGGAGAACAGTGTGGAGATTCCCTAAAAAATTGCAAATAGAACTGCCTTATGACCCAGCAATCCTACTGCTAGGCATACACACCGAGGAAACAAGAATTGAAAGAGACACATGTACCCTGATGTTCATCGCAGCACTGTTTATAATAGCCAGGACATGGAAACAACCTAGATGTCCATCAGCAGATGAATGGATAAGAAAGCCGTGGTACATATACACAATGGAGTATTACTCAGCCATTAAAAAGAATACATTTGAATCAGTTCTAATAAGGTGGATGAAACTGGAGCCGATTATACAGAGTGAAGTAAGCCAGAAAGAAAACACCAATACAGTATACTAACACATATATATGGAATTTAGAAAGATGGTAATGATGACCCTGTATGAGAGACAGCAAAAGAGACACAGATGTGTAGAGCAGACTTTTGGACTCTGAGGGAGAGGGAGAGGGTGGGATGATTTGGGAGAATGGCATTGAAACACATATACTAGCATGTAAGAAACGAATCGCCAGTCTATGTTTGATGCAGGATACGGGATGCTTGGGGCTGGTGCATGGGGATGATCCAGAGAGATGATATGGGGTGGGAGGTGGGAGGGGCGTTCATGTTTGGGAACTCATGTACACCCGTGGTGGATTCATGTCAATGTATGGCAAAACCAATGCAGTATTGTAAAGTAAAATAAAGTAAAAATAAAAATTAAAAAAAAGAAGAGTCTTCTCCAACACTACAGTTCAAAAGCATCAATTCTTCTGCGCTCAGCTTTCTTTATAGTCCAACTCTCACATCCATTCATGACCACTAGAAGAACCATAGCCTTGACTAGATGGACCTTTGTTGGCAAAGTAATGTCTCTGCTTTTTAATATGCTGTCTAGGTTGGTCATAACTTTCCTTCCAAGAAGTAAGCATCTTTTGATTTCATGGCTGCAATCACCATCTGCTATTTATATGTATATGTCACATATATATGGCATGGCTCAGACGGTAAAGAATCTGCCTGCAATGCAGGAGACCCCAGGTCGATCCCTGGGTTGGGAAGATCCTCTGGAGAAGGGAACGGCTACCCACTCCAGTCTTCTTGCCTGTAGAATTCCATAGGATTGCAAAGAGTCAGACACAACTGAGCAACTAACACTTTCAATCTATTATATAATAGTATATACTGTAATAGTATATATAATTTAATGATAGTAGATATATTAAATATGTTTATTAAATAATCAAATTATTAACTATAAAATCTAAACTTAATATAAATATTAAATTATATATACATATATATGTGAAATCTCAGATAGTGATAAGTGCTATGAAAAAAATATAGTATGGAATAAATCAGCTAGGGGTGAACCAGGGGTATCATTGTTTAGTTGTGGATGGTGTCGGGGAGGCCACTGTGATAAGGTGACATCTGAGCAGAGACCTCAAGGAAGAAGGGGAGGGTTGTGCTGCTCTAGGGGAAGAACTCTCCAGGCAGACACTCCAGGGGCAGAGTCTCTGAGGGGAACAGGCGTCGTGTGCGTCTGAGGAGCCTCAAGAAGGCCCCGAGGCTAGCGCAGAGGGAGCAGGAAAGAAGTGTCAGCAGGTGAGGCCAGGGAGGTGACCGGCCCCTGTATGGCACGCTGTGGACCAGTGTCAGGACCTTGGCTTCTATTTTGAATGAGCTGAGATGCTTTGGCTGGTTATTACCCGAATGGTGACAGGACCCTATCTACTGAAAACCAAACAACACAGGGGCACTCTGATTGTTGAGTAGAAAACAGACCCAGGGCAGCTAAACAGAGCTGAGAGACTGTTTCAGAATACTTGCTGATAATTGAGGCCAGAGGTGATGCCAGATGCTGCTGACAGGCCAAGTCCCATGCAACCAAGAACTGACCACTGGATTCGTCCATGGGGAAGCCCTGGTGACATGATCAAGGGCAGTTTCAGGGGCGAGGATGCAGGGCTGACCCAAGTAGTTCAAGAGAAGATGGGAGAAGAGGAACATGTCAGTAACAGAAGAGGGGACATGGGGCCAAAAGAGGATACTGGGGGGTGGTGGTGAATAGCAGGCTCTTCAGGTGCTGAGGACAGGATCCCATGAAGAGTGACTTCATGGGAACAAAAGGAAACAAGCTGGAGAGATGTAATGGGGCTGGTCCTCTGTTCCTCTGAAGGGGCAGAGCTTAGATAGACATTCTCAGAGATGGTTTGCAGATATGGGAGAGAAGGCAGTGTAGACGAGTGGGTGGGTAGGTGAGATGGTAGGGTGTGAGGAAGCCCTCTTCTGACTGTCTACTTTTTCACTGGAATAGAAAGGTCGCATTCACACAAAATCAGCAAAGGGTGAATTTGGAGATTTGGAGAAAGAGGATCTGATGATTTCCAGAGAAGAGCGGGTTTCCCTGATAGCTCAGTTGGTAAAGAATCCACCTACAATGTGGGAGCCCTGGGTTCGATCCCTGGGTTGGGAAGATCCCCTGAGAAAGGAATAGCTACCCACACCAGTATTCTGGCCTGGAGAATTCCATGGACTGTATAGTCTATGGGGCCGCAAAGAGTCAACACAGCTGAGTGACTTTCACTTTCAGAGAGAAATGAGAAACTTTCTCCTAAGAGAGCAAGAGGGTGAAGGGATCATGGAATCCTCTTAGGGATTTGCAGGCACACAGAGATCCTTCCTGAGTCTCACAGTTGGTTGTGTGTTTTTTCTCCACCCACACTCAGTCCCCAGGTTCAAGTACAAAATAGGCAGAGGGTTGGATCCAATGAGAGTTGGGATTTTTCTCAGAACACATGGAGTGAGATCATAGGTTATAGAATCAATGGACCACTGTAGGTCTTAGTGGGGTCAAAGCATTGCTAGAATTGAGTACTAGAGGGTGTAAACTGTAAAGACAGGAGAGTGGGTTCCCTGGAGGCAAACTGGACTTCATTTGCCAATGGAAAGAAGATATGCTGGTTTCCTATTGCTGCTATCATGCTGCTGCTGCTAAGTCGCTTCAGTCGTGTCCGACTCTGTGCGACCCCATAGACAGCAGCCCACTAGGCTCCTCTGTCCTTGGGATTCTCCAGGCAAGTACACTGGAGCGGGTTTCCATGGGTTGTCACAATTTATTGGCTTAGTCACTTCTTCAGTCGTGTCTGATTCTGTGTGACCCCATAGATGGCAGCCCACCAGGCTCCCCTGTCCCTGGGATTCTCCATGCAAGAACACTGGAGTGGGTTGCCATTTCCTTCACTGATTTATTGGCTTAAAACAATACAAATGAGGGACTTCCCTGGTGTTTCAGTGATTAAGAATACACCTGCCAATGCAGGAGACATAGGTTCGATCCCTGGTCAGGTAACTAACATCCCACATGCCACGGGACAACTAAGCCCTCACACCACAACTAGAGAGTCCCTCATCACATAACAAAGATCCCGCATACTGCAAATAAGAACCAATGGAGCCAAACAGATAAATAAATGTTTGAAAAAATAAAACAATACAAATGTATTATTTTATCATTCTTAGAGGTCAGCATTCTGAAGTGGGTCTCAATGGGCTGAAGGCACTGTGTTGGCTGGGCTGTGTTCCTTTCTGGAGGCTCCAGGGGTGAGTCCACACCTTGGCCTTTTCCACCCCACAGAGATCACCCACATTCCTCAGCTCATGGTCCTCTTCCTTCATCTTCAAAGCCAGCAATAGTGGGTCACGTTCCTCTCACATAGCATCATTCTGACATCCTCTTCATCATCCCTTTTCCACATTAAAGGGTTCTTGTGGTTGTCTGAGGCCCATCTGGGTAATGCAGGATACTCTCTCTGTGAGGTCAGCTGGTTAATAACCTTAATCCCTCTTTGCCATCTAATGCGCCTTATTCACAGATTCTAGGAATCAGAACATAGATATCTTTTGGTGTGTGTGTGTGTGGGGGGGTGTCATTATTCTACCTTCACAGGAGGAGTGTAGACAAGATAAAGACAAAGTCTAGGTATGACCATGGGAGTGCGGGCATGAGTGGGGGAAAATGTCACATCATTGGAGGAGAGAAGGTTCAGGAAATGAGAGGCTAGGCTGTTGCAAGGAGTGTCTGAGAGAATACTGAACACACCCAGAATTAGAATGGGAATAGTATTGGAGAGAATGAGAGTTAATAAGGAAATAAAAATCATTAATGAATGGAGAGTGAATTAATGAATGCTTCACCTGGTGAATTGCTTCATATCGAGTTTCCTCTCTGACATGCCACCCTCCTCTCTGTATCAAGGGAAAAACATTTTCCAAGCTCTGATTCTTTGGAAGAAGTTTCATAAAAGGTAAATGAATGAGAGAGATTTTCATGAATGCAGACTTCCCATATCCCATGTCTCAAGGGAGCTCTCATAATTGTTTTGTATTTTTCAAAATGTTTAAACATCTATTATCTTCATATGTGCTCAACTCTGAGATGGAAACAGACAAGCCATGTTGTTCCTTTTTCTTAGTTTGGAAAAGAAGAGATTTATTTATAGCAAATAAGTGGAAACATTATATTGACCCTGTGCCCATTCAGTTACTGAGCTGAGTTATTGAATATATTGCAAAAAATACAATAAAATGTATCATCTAATTTCTGTCCTCTAAGAGGTAGAACTCTCAGATCAAAAACCCCTTGGAGAATCTGATAAAAGATAATTTTTTGCCCCTAAAAAGGCACATAAACACAATATTTTACTTATAATTTCATGACATCCCCAGTTTCCCAGTAGTCTTAAGGGGTCTACACATCCCAGGATAAAAACCTTTTGTCTAAATGCTGGAGTAAAACCATACTCAGTAGAAATGGAGTTAACAAGAAAGTCACAAGGGAAAGTATGATACGGCACCAAATGAGTGGTACAGAAAGCAGGAGTTGTAAGTTCTGAAACCAATGCATCACTGAACTGGGGAATAATGAAAGAGAGACTGCATGGGATCATAAATAATTGAGATGATTTGGACTGGAATGGGTGAATTTAACTCAGATGACCATTATATCTACTACTGCAGGCAGGAATCCCTCAGAAGAAATGGAGTAGCCATCATGGTCAACAAAAGAGTCCGAAATGCAGTACTTGGATGCAATCTCAAAAATGACAGAATGATCTCTGTTTGTTCCAAGACAAACCATTCGATATCACAGTAATCCAAGTCTATGCCCCAACCAGTAACGCTGAAAAAGCTGAAGTTGAATGGTTCTATGAAGACCTACAAGACCTTTTAGAACTAACACCCAAAAAAGATGTCCTTTTCATTATAGGGGACTGGAATGCAAAAGTAGGAAGTAAAGAAACACCTGGAGTAACAGGCAAATTTGGCCTTGGAATGCAGAATGAAGCAGGGCAAAGACTAATAGAGTTTTGCCGAGATAATGCACTAGTCATAGCAAACACCCTCTTCCAACAACACAAGAGAAGACTTTACACATGGACATCACCAGATGGTCAACACCGAAATCAGATTGATTATATTCTCTGCAGCAAAAGATGGAGAAGCTCTATAGAGTCAACAAAAACAAGACCAGGAGCTGACTGTGGCTCAGATCATGAACTCCTTATTGCCAAATTCAGACTTAAATTGAATAAAGCAGGGAAAACCACTAGACCAATCAGGTATGACCTAAATCAAATCCCTTATGATTATACAGTGGAAGTGAGAAACAGATTTAAGGGCCTAGATCTGATAGATAGAGTGCCTGATGAACTATGGAATGAGGTTCGTAACATTGTACAGGAGACAGGGATCGAGACCATCCCCATGGAAAAGAAATGCAAAAAAGCAAAATGGCTGTCTGGGGAAGCCTTACAAATAGCTGTGAAAAGAAGAGAAGTGAAAAGCCAAGGAGAAAAGGAAAGATATAGGCATCTGAATGCAGAGTTCCAAAGAATAGCAAGAAGAGATAAGAAAGCCTTCTTCAGAAATCGATACAAAAAAATAGAGGAAAACAACAGAATGGGAAAGACTAGAGATATCTTCAAGAAAATTAGAGATACCAAGGGAACATTTCATGCAAAGATGGGCTCAGTAAAGGACAGAAATGGTATGGATCTAACAGAAGCAGAAGATATTAAGAAGAGATGGCAAGAATACACAGAAGAACTGTACAAAAAGGATCTTCATGACCCAGATAATCACGATGGTGTGATCACTCATCTAGAACCAGACATCTTGGAATATGAAGTCAAGCAGGCCTTAGAAAGCATCACTACGAACAAAGCTAGTGCGGGTGATGGAATTCCAGTTGAGCTATTTCAAATCCTGAAAGATGATGCTGTGAAAGTGCTGCACTCAATATGCCAGAAAATTTGGAAAACTCTGTAGTGGCCACAGGGCTGGAAAAGGTCAGTTTTCATTCCAACCCCAAAGAAAGGCAATGCCAAAGAATGCTCAAACTACCGCACAATTGCACTCATCTCACATGCTAGTAAAGTAATGCTCAAAATACTCCAAGCTAGGCTTCAGCAATATGTGAACCATGAACTTCCTGATGTTCAAGCTGGTTTTAGAAAAGGCAGAGGAACCAGAGATCAAATTGCCAACATCCGCTGGATCATGGAAAAAGCAAGAGAGTTCCAGAAAAACATCTATTTCTGCTTTATTGACTATGCCAAAGCCTCTGACTGTGTGGATCACAATAAACTGTGGAAAATTCTGAAAGAGATGGGAATACCAGACCACCTGACCTGCCCCTTGAGAAACCTATATGCAGGTGAGGAAGAAACAGTTAGAACTGGACATGGAACAACAGACTGGTTCCAGACAGGAAAAGGAGTGCGTCAAGGCTGTATATTGTCACCCTGCTTATGTAACTTCTATGCAGAGTACATCATGAGAAATGCTGGGCTGGAAGAAACACAAGCTGGAATCAAGATTTTCAGGCGAAATATCAATAACCTCAGCCATGCAGATGACACCACCCTTATGGCAGAAAGTGAAGAGGAAATGAAAAGCCTCTTGATGAAAGTAAAAGAGGAGAGTGAAAAAGTTGGCTTAAAGCTTAACATTCAGAAAACGAAGATCATGGCATCCAGTCCCATCACTCCATGGGAAATAGATGGAGGAATGGTGGAAACAGTGTCAGACTTTATTTTTTTGGGCTCCAAAATCACTGCAGATGGCGATTGCAGCCATGAAATTTTTAAAGACGCTTACTCCTTGGAAGAAAAGTTATGATCAACCTAGATAGCATATTCAAAAGCAGAGACATTACTTTGCCGACTAATGTCTGCCTAGTCAAGGCTATGGTTTTTCCTGTGATCATGTATGGATGTGAGAGTTGGACTGTGAAGAAAGCTGAGCACCGAAGAATTGATGCTTTTGAACTGTGGTGTTGGAGAAGACTCTTGAGAGTCCCTTGGACTGCAAGGAGATCCAACCAGTCCATTCTGAAGGCGATCAACCCTGGGATTTCTTTGGAAGGAATGATGCTAAAGCTGAAGCTCCAGTACTTTGGCCATCTCATGCAAAGAGTTGAGTCATTGGAAAAGACTCTGATGCTGGGAGGGATTGTGGGCAGGAGAAGAAGGGGACGACTGAGGATGAGATCGTTGGATGGCATCACTGACTCGATGGAGGTGAGTCTGAGTGAACTCCTAGAGATGGTGATGGACAGGGAGGCCTGGCGTGCTGCGATTCCTGATGTCGCAAAGAGTCGGACACACCTGAGCGACTGAACTGAACTGAACATGAAAAGAGGAGAGACAGAATTTTAGGCAGAAAGAGGGAAAGGAAAGAAATTGGAAATAGTTTAGAATGCTTGGGGGACTGTCAATAGACCAGTCTGACTATCTGTGAAATGGGAGCAAAATGGCGTCTATGGTGTATTTGTGAAAGAGAAATAAAATTCTTGGTGGAAGGAGCCCCCTAAACATTATTAATAGGGTAGATGGATTCGTTTTGGGATAAATTAATGTTGTCATTGATTCTGTAGGGATTTCTAAATGTGTGCTAAACACTTTTAAAAGGTCTCTTATCTTTAAAAGAAAACATTGAAACAGAAAAAAGTAACTTTCTCCTAATCCAAGTGAGAAGGTTCTCCTAAGATCATATAAGAGCTCCTTGAAGGTTACATTTTTTCCTATGACTTTCATGCATCTTTTAAATGTTCTTATCTTTATCTGAAAAACTGATTTATGAATACAAACAAAGGCCTTTGTTTTTAATCAGGGTAAACAGTGCTTTCGTCACTTCAAGTGTTGGGGTAAGATCCAAAGCTCATCTTTTGTTCCTCTTTCCCCCAGCCTTCTTTTGCTTTCTACCAGATAGGAGCTGCCATGTGGTCAGGGAGGAAGTAAAGTGGTCAGTGCATTTTGACTACTTTAGAGAGTCAAATCTTTGATGAACACAATATCAAATGCAAAACAGATGGACAATGGTTAATAATTCTATCTAGAGCTCTGAGTTGCTGCACTGGAATTCCAATTGGAGGCATCACAGGGAAGAATCCTCTACAGGATTCATCAAGGGACTGAATTCCACTAAAATGAGATCCAGTTTTGGAATGTGGAAACTATGATGAAATCCCCTAAAAGCAGGTTTTTCTGAGCTAAATTTCCCTCTAGCAGTATAGCCATTGAGAGTAATTACAAGCATCAAAGAATCATAGAATGTTAGAACTGGAATGGATCTCAGTGTCCTCTAGTCTGTCTCCATAACTGATGCTTATGTTTCCTGTCTGACATGGCAGCCTCCTCTCTGAATAGACATCTGGAAAAGGGCTAAGTCAGTGGTGTGCTGGGAAATGCTTACCAATTGGATCCCCAAAGGAAAAAAACATAAAAAAGACCATGACTTGTAGCTTTGCCAATTTCCATGGTGTAAATACTCCGTCTATGACCTATTCGGGCTTCCAACATGGCATCCCCATTATATTTCCACCATACACATATGATAGAAATAACCTCAGGAACATAGGTAATAGTAAAACATAGTAAAATAATCAGGAGGAAGTGATAAACTTGGAATAATTTTACCTTTTTAAGAAGTATAATTATAATGTTATAAGATTTAACTTATAATAATGTAATAATGTGGCCCTTGGAGCCAGAACAAACTGGCTCCTTTGCACCACTGATAAGAGCCCTTAAAAAGGATGGCGTTCACCCTCCTGAGGAAGGCTGTCAGCTGGTTCTGATCCATGGCGACGCCCCACTGTCACTGCCCTGCATTCTCTCCTCAACCTGTCTTCTCTGCCTCACTTCCATTTCTCTATAGTTGCTTCTAACAACCAACACCACTCAGAAAAATAAACTCCAGCCGGATTAGTGATCTAATGCAAAATCTAAATGCAAATATGTAACTCTTAAAGAATTAAGAGGTAGTTGGATGTTTTTATAAACTTGGGGCAGGACAGACATCTTAAGCATGGTATAGAATTGAGAAACTATGAAAAAAAAAGGATGAACAGACTTGATTTAATAATTTAAGACTTTTGTATAAGAAAATATATCATTACTCAAAAGTTCAAGGAAAATCATAGAATGGGAGAAAATAAAAGTAAGTACTGTATCTAGCAGGTTAGTAGCCATACCTGATATAAAAGCACTTAAAAACTAATTAGAAAAGATACATGCACACCCATGTAAATTACAGCATTATTCACAATAGCCAAGATATGTAAACAACCTAAGTGCCCATCAAATAATGAATGGATACAGAAGATATGGTGTACATATATAATGGAATACTACTCAACCATTGTGCTTCCCAGGTGGTCAGTGGTAAAGAATCCACCTGCCAATGCAGGAGATGCAAAAGACAAGGGTTTAGTTTCTGGGTCAGAAAGATCCTCTGGAGGAAGAAATGGCAACCCACTCCAGTATTCTTGCCTGGAAAATTTCATGGACAGAGAATCCTGGCAGGCTACAGCCTATGTGGTTGCAAAAAATCAGACACTGAGTGAGCTCACACACATACACAGCACTACTCAACCATAGAAAAGATTAAATCTGACATTTGCAAAAAAACACAGATGGACCTTGATGGTACTATGCTAAGTGAAATAAGTAGACAAAGTAAGACAAATGCTGTATGATTTCACTCACAGGTAAAATTTAAAAAACAAACAAAATAAGTAAAGAAATCAAACTAAACAAAAACAAAAGGTTGATACAGAGAACAGAGTAGTGGTTACCAGCAGGGAAAGGGTGGTGTAAGGGGGTTAGGATGGTGAAATGGATAAATGGGGTCATTCATATAGTAATGGCTGGACACTAAAATTTTGGTCATGACCTTGCTGTAAAGTACACAGAAGAGGAAATATAATGTTGTATACATGAAACTTATGTAATGTTGTAAAGCAATGTTACCTCAATAGAAAATTAATTAAAAGCTCTTAGAAACCAAAAGGAAGACAAAAATACAATTAAAAAATGAGTCAAGGAAATGAACAGATAGAAATCACAATAAAATGATGAGATAACCTTTTCACCTCACAGATTAGTAAACATTAAAATGTTTGATAACCCCAGTGTGGGGGAAGCCATGGTAAACAGACGTTTACACACTGTTGATCAGAGTGTAAATCAATGCAATCAACTTGAAAAGAGGAAAACAGTAACATCTAAAACAGAAAAATAAGTATAAAAATATATATCCCTGGACACAACAGTTTTGTTATGAATTAATTTAAAATTTTAAGATTGAGCTAAGGTCTGTATACAAAATATTTTTTTCACAGCATGGTGGTACATTCATAATATTGGAAACAATAAATGTTCTTTAATAGGATACTTGGGCTTCTCTGGTGACTTAGACGGTAAAGAATCTGCCTGCAATGAGGAAGACCTGCATTCAATCCCTGGGTCAAGAAGATGCCCTGGAGAAGGAAATGGCAACCCACTCCAGTATTCTTGCCTGGAGAAATCCCATGGGCAGAGGAACCTGGCAGGCTACAAGTCCATGAGGTCACAAAGAGTCAGACATGACTCAGCAACTATCATTCACTCATTAGGAAACTGGTTAGAAACCTATGGGATTGCCACAGAATATAAGGCCATTAAACTGTTATTTAAAGATCTGCATGTGCAAATAAAACTGGTTTCCAAGACTATGTCATTAAGTGGAAAAAAGATGCCAGGCATAGTGTTTAGAATTACTCCACTTACGTAAATTTAAAAGGATATGTGTACATATTTGTATAATCATGTTTTTTATCTGGAAAGAAATAAAGGGTACTGTCAATAGGCATTACTGTTGGGTCGAGAGACTAGAAGTTGGAAGAGGAAAGATGTTTACCTTTCATTTTCTATCTCTATATATTTAAAAAACACCAGGTTCATGCATCACTTTTACTTAGAGAAATAAGTGAGTGTCTTAGTTCTGACTCTCCAGAAACAGACACCAGGACAAAGACTTGAGTGTGAGGGTTCATTTGGGAATTGAACTTGAGAAACCTGAGTAGGGGATGGAGGAAGGGAGCCAGGAAAGGGAAGGCTGTCAATCAAGAGTAGGCGTCAATCAAGAGTGTGCTGTCAATCAAGTTACCACTGAGAGCAAAGGAATGGCTGTGATCCAGTGAAAAA
Source organism: Capricornis sumatraensis (assembly GCF_032405125.1). Classification (NCBI taxonomy): domain Eukaryota; kingdom Metazoa; phylum Chordata; class Mammalia; order Artiodactyla; family Bovidae; genus Capricornis; species Capricornis sumatraensis. The sequence goes on from NC_091083.1 coordinate 37,225,720, forward strand.
CTCAAAACACAGAGTTAACCCTTCAACAGGTGCATGTCCATTAGCTTCTGTGGGTCATTGATTGAAATCTGCTTTGGGGTATTTGTTCCATCGCTTACACAAAGACAGAGAAGCTCTGGTGGCCCTGGGAAGCCTCAGGCAGAGGTAGGGCAGCCTGCCTGGTGATGGTGAGTGGAAGGAGATGAATGAGGCACTGGCTACATCGGCTGCAGAGACCACAGCCACAGGACCAGATCCTAATACATCAATTTGTTGTTGCTTAGGACGGGGGAGCCTGGTGGGCTGCCGTCTATGGGGTCGCACAGAGTCGGACGCGACTGAAGCAACTTAGCAGCAGCAGCAGCAGCGGTCGCTCAGTCATGTCTGACTCTTTTACCCCTGGAAGGTAACCCTCCAGGCTCCTCTGTCCATGGGATTTCCCAGGCAGGAATACTGGAACTGGTTGCCATTTCCTTCTCCAGGGGATCTTCCCAATCCAGAGATCAAACCCACGTCTCCTGCACTGGGAGGCAGATTCTTTACTGCTGAGCCACTGGGGAAGCCCAATATATCATTAGTATATGGATATTTGCTGACCTAGGAATTTTGTCTAGAATCTCCCTCCTAATATGTAGTAACCTACCTCAGCCTGATTGAAAATATAGGGAGACAGATTTTTATTATAGAATTGTTTTTGATTAAAAAAAATTTATTTATAATGTTGTGTTAATTTCCACTATACAGCCAAGTGATTCAGTTATTTCTTTCTAAAATATTCTTTTCCATTATGGTTTATCACAGGATACTGAATATAGTTCCCTGTGCTGTACAGTAGGACTTTGTTGTTTATCCATTCTATATATACTAGCTTGCATCTTCTGACCACAAACTCCTACTCCATCCCTCCCCCACCCCCTCTCCCTTGGCCACAACAAGTCTATTCTCTATGTCTCAGTCAGTTTCTGTTTCATAGAGAGTTTCTTTGTGTAATATTTTAGATTCCACATAAAAGTAATATCATATAGTATGTCTTTCTCTTTATGACTTACTTCACTTAGTATGATAATCTGAGTACATCAATGATGCCACAAATGGCATTGTTTTATTCTTTTTTCTGGCTGAGTAGTATTCCATTGTGTATATCACCACATCTTCTTTATCTATTCCTCTGTCGATGGACATTTAGGTTGTTTCCATGCCTTGGCTATTGTGAATAGTGCTGCTATGAATATTGGGGTGCATGTATCATTTTGAATTATAGTTTTCTCCAGTATATGCCCAAAAGTGGGATTGTTAAATCATATAGTAACTCTATTTTTAGTTTTCTGAGGAACCTCCATACTATTCTCCATAGTGGCTGCACCAACTTATGTTCCCACCAATAGTGTAGAAGGATTCCCTTTTCTCTACACCCTCTCCAGCATTTATTATTTGTAAACAGAATTATTTTCAATAAAGTAGAACCAAAACAAAAACCCAGTGTGAATGTGAAGCAATAGGGGATGAATTGAATGCATTCTGATGTATCCTCTGTAAGAAGCCAAGAGAAAAAGTGAGATATATCTTGTTAATTTTCATGACAAAAATCTCTGAGACACATCACAATATCTGTATAATAATATCTGTAGCAGGGTCTCATGTTTGTAAAGGAAAAAACAAGCAGGTAAAAACACAAAATCCCAGTCCTATGCATATGCATTTATGTGTACACAGAAAAAGGTCAGGAAAAGTAAACAAATTACAGGAGTGAATGCGATTTAAAGTATATGTTGTTGTATATTTGAATGCATTATTATATGTTTTGTTTTGTTTTTAATATAAATTTATTTATTTTAATTGGAGGTTAATTACTTTACAATATTGTATTGGTTTTGCCATACATCAACATGAATCCGCCACCGGTGTACCCATGTTCCCAGTCCTGAACCCCCCTCCCACCTCCCTCCCCGTACCATCCCTCTGGGTCATCCTAGTGCACCAGCCCCAAGCATCCTGTATCCTGCATTGAATGTGAACTGGCGATTTGTTTCATATATGATATTATACATGTTTCAATGCCATTCTCCCAAATCATCCCACCCTCCCCCTCTCCCACAGAGTCCAAAAGACTGTTCTATACATCTGTGTCTTTTTTGCTGTCTCGCATACAGGGTTATCGTTACCATCTTTCTCAGTTCCATATATATGCGTTAGTATACTGTATTGGTGTTTTTCTTTCTGGCTTACTTCACTCTGCATAATAGGCTCCAGTTTCATCCACCTCATTAGAACTGATTCAAATGTATTCTTTTTAATGGCTGAGTAATACTCCATTGTGTATATGTACCACGGCTTTCTTATCCATTCATCTGCTGATGGACATCTAGGTTGCTTCCATGTCCTGGCTATTATAAACAGTGCTGTGATGAACATTGGGGTACACGTGTCTCTTTCAATTCTGGTTTCCTCAGTGTGTATGCCCAGTAGTGGGATTACTGGGTCATAAGGCAGTTCTATTTCCAGTTTTTTAAGAAATCTCCACACTGTTCTCCATAGTGGCTGTACTAGTTTGCACTCCCACCAACAGTGTAAGAGAGTTCCCTTTTCTCCACACCCTCTCCAGCATTTATTGCTTGTAGACTTTTGGATAGCAGCCATTCTGACTGGCGTGAAATGGTACCTCATTGTGGTTTTGATTTGTATTTCTCTAATAATGAGTGATGTTGAGCATCTTTTCATGTGTTTGTTAGCCATCTGTATGTCTTCTTTGGAGAAATGTCTGTTTAGTTCTTTGGCCCACTTTTTGAGTGGGTCATTTATTTTTCTGGAATTGAGCTGCAGGAGTTGCTTGTATATTTTTGAAATTAATTCTTTGTCAGTTGCTTCATTTGCTATTATTTTCTCCCATTCTGAAGGCTGTCTTTTCACCTTGCTTATTGCTTTCTTTGTTGTGCAGAAGCTTTTAATTTTAATTAGGTCCCATTTGTTTATTTTTGCTTTTATTTGGTAGGTCATAGAGGATCCTGCTGTGGTTTATGTTGGAGAGTGTTTTGTCTATGTTTTGCTCTAGGAGTTTTATAGTTTCTGGTCTTATGTTTAGATCTTTAATCCATTTTAAGTTTACTTTTGTGTATGGTGTTAGAAAGTGTTGTAGTTTCATTCTTTTACAAGTGGTTGACCAGTTTTCCCAGCACCACTTGTTAAAGAAATTGTCTTTAATCCATTGTATATTCTTGCCTCCTTTGTCAAAGATAAGGTGTCCATAGGTGCATGGATTTATCTCTGGGCTTTCTATTTTCCATTGGTCTATATTTCTGTCTTTGTGCCAGTACCATACTGTCTTGATGACCGTGGCTTTGTAGTAGAGTCTGAAGTCAGGCAGGTTGATTCCTCCAGTTCCATTCTTCTTTCTCAAGATTGCTTTGGCTATTTGAGGCTTTTTGTATTTCCATATAAATTGTGAAATTATTTGTTTTAACTCTGTGAAAAATACCGTTGGTAGCTTGATAGGGATTGCTTTGAATCTGTAGATTGCTTTGGGTAGTGTACTCATTTTCACTATATTAATTCTTCCAATCCATGAACACGGTATATTTCTCCATCTATTAGTGTCCTCTTTGATTTCTTTCACCAGTGTTTTATAGTTTTCTATATATAGGTCTTTAGTTTCTTTAGGTAGATATATTCCTAAGTATTTTATTCTTTTCATTGCAATGGTGAATGGAATTGTTTCCTTAATTTCTCTTTCTTTTTTCTCATTATTAGTGTATAGGAATGCAAGGGATTTCTGTGTGTTGATTTTATATCCTGCAACTTGACTATATTCATTGATTAGCTCTAGTAATTTTCTGGTGGAGTCTTTAGGGTATTCTATGTAGAGGATCATGTCATCTGCAAACAGTAAGAGTTTTACTTCTTTTCCAATTGGATTCCTTTTATTTCTTTTTCTGCTCTGATTGCTGTGGCCAAAACTATGTTGAATAGTAGTGGTGAGAGTGGGCACCCTTGTCTTGTTCCTGACTTTAGGGGAAATGCTTTCAATTTTTCACCATTGAGGATAATGTTTGCTGTGGATTTTAATTTATTGCAAAACCCACATTATATTTAAAAAGGGGGCTAGAAATAGTATATATTTCATAGGTCATTACAGAGACTAACTGAAATAATACATGTAAAATGCCTAGCACAAAGGCCCACGTATAGTCAATCTTCAATAAATGATTGGTGTCAAAGGAGATGACTTTTCCAGGCTGGAGAAACCTTGGGTGTGAAGTGAGTCAGACATTCTCCACCTCCTCCCATATCTCTTTATTGGCCCATCATTCAGAACTACCATCAAGAGCCTCCTGCCAGCCAGGCACTGGGGATGCTTCAGAGAAGAGGACCAAGCTCTACCTTCGCAGACTCACATTCTAATAATCAAACGTGCATCAGCCACATGGTAATTGATGCTCTGGAAGAAGATAAAGTAGGCAGAGGGGGTAGGGGTGTCCGAGGTGGGGTTGCTGTTGTTTACAGATAGTCTCTTATGAAGTGGTGTTTGAGACTTTGAAGATGTCAAAGGAGAAAGCTTTGACTATCTGAGGAAGATCCCCTGGAGGAGGAAATGGCAACCCACTCCAGTATTCTTGCTGGGAAAATCCCACGGGCAGAGGAGACTGGTGAGCTGCAGTCCATGGCATCACAAAGAGTCAGACACAACTGAGTGACTGAGCATGTGCATGTGCATGTGCTCACACACACACACACACACACACACACACACACACACACACCTGAGAAATAAGCTATCTAAGAATAGGGAAGAGCAAGTGCAAAGGCCCTGAGGCAGCTGTACTTGGCCAATTTGAGGACGAGCCAGGACACTGGTGTGGTTGGAGCAGAGTGGGCCCAGGGGAGAGGTAGGCAGGGAGGTCTCACAGGTAGAAGGTTCTAGAATGTGTGGATCTGGATGAACTTGTGGCAAGGCAGGGTATTCCCACAGAATGAGATGTAAAATGATCAGGGGGGCAGGTGGGGATTAAGCTTGCCTTGATATTTTCACATCACTGGTTGTAGTGCACAAAATGGATTGGGAGAGGGGCAGGTGGGCACGGGAGATGGGATGAAGGTCCTGCTTTACAAGGTGAGAGAAGGAAGACCATGGCAGCAAGTATGGAGAAGGAGGGGAGGGGATCTCATGAAAAAGAACTAAAAGGTGAAACCAGCATAACTTGGAAATTCATTAGATGTGAATTATAAAGAAGACCTTAAAAAAAATGGAGCCAAGAATGAAGCTTAGTGACAGAAACTGCTGCAAGAATGGCTGTCAGTCTTGGGGGAAAGGACTACCCAGGATAGAAGTCTCCAGACTCTTGATCAACCACATCCCTTTCTACCTAGCACACACTTGAATTCTCTAGCTGCACCAATTACTGAGTTACTCAGAATGCCTTTACCCTACTTGGCTGCCTAGGGAACTCCTTTTCATTCTCCAAAACCCAGCTCAGGCATCACCACCACCATATAGCTCAAATGAATCATTTACTCTTCTGCATCACTTTGGGCCTCATGCACAACCTAGTGCACAGCTTCCCAACCAATGTGAAGTAGTACATTGTGTGAGCAAATAGATCCTAGGTGTGCCCTTGAACTGTCCAGTTGGGCCTAGAGTAGCTTGGGCCCCTGGCCAGTCCCCTTCAGCTACCAATAGCACATCCATGAACTCTAGAGTACCTCACAAATGCTACTATTTTCTGTACATGCCATGCTCTGGGGGAAGAAACAGATGCACTAAGGATGTTACGTTGGAACTTTTAGTCTCAGTCTCTAGTAAGGCCACAAGCAATAGATAAAATATTCCAAAATGTGCATGTGAGTTCTTCAGTTTCACACTTATCACCAGGGTCATGTGTAATAAACTGTGTGTACAATATCAGAAATAAAGCCATTTTCTTTGTTAAAAAAAAAAAAATCCAAAATGAACTGCAAGATTTGCAAGGAATGCTTATGAAAACCAGTTTTCTACTGTCAGTCCACCACCCACCTCCAGGCTATACAAGATAACTAAAAGGCCAAGAAAAGAACTGCTGTGAACAGAATTTGGAGGAAGAGAGCTAACCTGTGGGTTCCACCTGGAAGAATGGCATGTCTCCCTCAAAACAACACACAGGGGCTTTTGGAAGCATGTGGATGTTTAAACCATGTCCCCAAAGCTGGAGGACACAGTGGGCTGAAGTCTGATGGAGTCTGGAGGGAGAGCCTGGCGGGTCAGCCACTCTGACAGCCAACTGGGAGAGGCAGCCACCTGGGGACTGGCTAGCCCTCAGCACTGAGGGGCAGAAGTCTCCCAGGGTTTCCAGAGGACAGGATGAGGGCCAAGCAGACACACACCACTGGAAGAAGGAGTCAGAACCACAGCTGGGGGTACGCTGGTGGGTAGGGGCTCTTTGCTTCTGCTGACCTCACCCTGCAGTCCATGCAAGGGGGAGAGGTAGGCGGAGTTTTCCGGCTGAAATGAAGTGTGATGCTTTTGATTATCACAGGAGATTGGCCACATTAATTACTAAAATGAAGTGATGCTTTGAGATTTAAGTGACTGGGACATTTCTCATATCTAAATGATAGCAGGAGAGTAATGGGCACCTGATTTTCACCCACCAAATGCTCTAAAGAGAGACTGCAGCGAGGCTTCTCGCTGCCCGCTGGGATCCCGGCTCATCCATCCGCACAGGGGCAGCTCTGTCTGCATCCCCTCCCATGTCTGCATCAGCTCCTTGAGAGTAAGGCCCATCCTTACCCGTCAGGCCCTTGGACTTGGTGCAGTGCTGGGTGCACAGGGGCACCGTGGCATTTGGTGGATGGACCCAACCACCATCCCGTCATGTGCTGTGTTTCTGTATCCTTCTTCCCAGTTTCCTCATTTGGAGCTCCTCACCTTTGAGCCTGGAGGGAGTTGTGGGTGAGGACAGAGTGGTCATCCTCCACCCCCAGCTCAGCCCTTGGGCCACCGGGTGAGTCCTGTGGGGCTGACACCCAACACCAGTTCCCTTCAGCCACCGACACCTCTTCATCGCAGCGTGCCTTCCAAAGACCATTCCCTCCTGCTTTCCTTCTTTGAAGTTGATTTCCATCTCTCCCCAAATGTCACCCACTATACCGCTGCTTCCCCATCACCTGATGGCGTGTTACTTCTTCCTTACCTGTGCCAGTTATGTGTGACTTTCCTTCTTCTTCTTGGTTCACTTAGAATTCTTCGCATGTGGTGACACAGGTGTCCTTATGTCTACGTCACTACCTTGCTACGTCTGTTACAGGTGTCCCCACACCTGCGTCATATATCACTTCGTCTGTGTTACGGGAGTCACCACAGCCACGTCACATGTCACTTCGGCTGTGTTACGGGAGTCACCACAGCTACATCACAGGGCACTACATCTGTGTTAGGGTGTCCCCACAGCTACACTGTACGTCACTACATCTGTGATACGGGCGTCCCCACAGCTACCTCGGGCATCACTGTGTCTGTGATACAGGCGTCCCCACAGTTACATCACAAGTCACTATCTCTGTGACACAGGCATCCCCACATCTATGTCATACGTCACTGTGTCTGTGACACAGGCATCCCCACAGCTACCTCAGGCGTCACTGTGTCTGTGATACGGGCGTCTGCACAGTTACGTCCTACGTCACTAGTCTGTGACACGGGCATCCCTGCATCTACATCATACGTCATTGCATCTGTGATATGGGCATCCCCACAGTTACATCACAGGTCATTACGTCTGAGACACAGGCATCCCCACAGCTACCTCATACGTCACTGTGTCTGTGATACGAGTGTCTGCATAGCTACCTCATACGTCACTGTATCTGTGATACAGGCGTCCCTACATCTACGTCATACGTCACTACATCTGTGATACGAGTGTCCCTACAGTTATGTCATACGTCACTGCGTCTGTGATATGGGCGTCCCCACAGTTACATCAGAGGTCACTGCGTCTGTGATATGGGCGTCCCCACAGTTACATCAGAGGTCACTACGTCTGTGACACGGGCGTCCCTACATCTACCTCATACATCACTGAGTCTGTGATACGGGTGTCCCCAGTTACGTCATACGTCACTGCATCTGATATGGGCGTTCCTACTCTATGTCATACGTCTGTTATAAGCATTGGGAGGGTAATGAGGATGCTTACAACCATCACCAAGAACTGCCTCACGCCTCCCTCCCAACCGCTGCCACGGGTGTCATCCACATGTTGCTCCGGCTATGGGGCTGGCTGAGCTCTGGGACCAGCCAGCCTTCAAGGTGGGACTCGATTTAGCTGCAGAGGAAGAGGTGTAGTGGCAACAAGCTTAGTCTCCAGCTCCACCCATTCGCAGGCACTCCAGGCTTTTGCCAGCCCTGCCTCTCATGCCCTTTGGTTTCTACTCAGCTGCATCTTCACTGTGCAGCTTCCTGGCCTTGGGCTCTTGCTTCCCAGGCCTGATGCCAAGGCTCCTGGGCTCTGCTTCTCCCACCGGAGCCCTGGTCCCCACCTGTACCCAGCGGCTCTGGATCCTAGGAGCTGTAGGATCTGCTGACTGAACCTCTACTAATGGATCTTTCTGGTCATCCCTGTTCAGCTGCATCCCAAACCTGGTACGGTCTTGTTGGTTATGAAATCTGGAAGTAATTCAGGTTTTATTAGAAATGGTAGGGGCAAATGACACATTATAGCACTTATATGGGGAATCTAAAAAAATGATACAAATGAACTTATTTACAAAATAGGAAATAGACTCACAGACATAGAAAACAAACTCACAGTTACCAAAGGGGAAAGGGCAGGGTCGTGGGGTATCTATAAATTAGAAGTTTGGGATTAAACAGATACATATTACCATATATAAAATAGAAAACCAACAAGGTCCTACTGTATAGCATAGGGAACTATATTCAGTATATTTTAATAAGCCATAATGGAATAGAATCTAAAAAGAACCTATAATGGAAAAGAATCTAAAACTGAATCATTTTACTATATACCTGGGACTAATACAACATTGTTAATCAACTACCTTTCAATTTTTAAAAAAGGTAAAATAAATGATAGGGACAAAGTTAGGAGGTGAGAAAAATTATCCAACGCCAAAGATCACAGAATGGCAACTCACTCCAGTATTCTTGCTTGGGAAATTCCATAGACAGAGGAGCTTGACGGGCTACAATCCATAGGGTAGTGAAAGAGTTGGACACAGCTTAGCTACTAAACAACAACAAAAGATCACCTGAGCCGAACTGGAAAGAAGGTGTTTCTGAAGACCTCAGAAAAACGTTGCAGCAAGCTGTCTTCTGGCTTAAGTTGTCTGTCTGCAGCTATGACACATAGTCATGACCGCCCACACCATTATTTGGAGACTCAGTTAGTATTAAAAATGTCTAATAAAGTATGCTTCACATTGGTAAAACTCTGGAAACAAGAATAGAATTATATTGTTTAGTCTGGCAGAAATTACTAAAACAATCATAAATGAAAACCACGTTCCTTCTTTGAGCTACGAGCACGAAACGCTCTTAATTCCAAAGCTTTTGGTAAACAGGAGATTACTTGCAGTACGTGAATGGAATGACTTCCTCTTTGCCAAACTACACATGAGGAAGTCTCAGGTACCCACTAGGCATCTAAGCATAATGACCAGTAGGGAATTATGTACACTTCTGAAATTCGGGAGAAGAAACTTGGCTGAATATATCCATTTGCAAACTGTTAGCTCATGGATGGTGTATTAGTCATAAGTCAGGGTGAGATCCCAGAGAAACAAAATAAGAGTTCAGGATTGGAAAACTGGGAGTACAGAAAAAAACGTTTTATTAAGTTAGAAAACCATACACTAGGAAAGGAGATAACCTCCCTGATGAAGCATTTGCTGCGTTTTCCCTCTATGGATGGGCCCACTGATAATCCTTCACTTTCTCCTTATCAAACACAAACCCCATCACGCTCCTTGCCTGGGGCATCGTCCTCAGAGATCAGCAGAGGATGGCTGTAGGCAGGACCACAGGAGAGGCAGAAACTCCCAACCCATTTTTTCCAGATCCCAGTTCTAGGATCCAAGCTCTGCCCATGGCCCTCTCCCCTCACAGGGGGAGGAAAGGTGCAGAGTATAGGAGCTAAGGGTTCTAAGAGCAACCCTTCACATCTCCCCTGGCACAGGGCAGGCACCGGAGTGCCCCCTTCCACTTGAGGCACCTGCCAGAGATTCCCAGGCCTTCACAGAACCACCGTCTTCTTCTTCAGGCCTCGCACCACCTCTGCTTTCCCACTGCAGGAAGAGACGTTGGCACCATGACCTCAGGGCCACCCTGAAGATGCCTGCCCTTCCCTATCCTTCAATGAAGGACAAAGGCTTTCATCCTCAGAGATGGGGCTGCACTGTGAACTAGAGCTTCCCAACCTCTGTGCCAGTTGTCAGTGTATCAATAAACTGATCCCTAGGGCCTTGGGCACCTGGGCACCTGGAGCATCCCTCACCACCCCTCAGCATGGTCCCAGCAATGGTATAAATGTGCCCATTCCCTGTGGCAGCCATGACATGCAGATAGTCTACATGAGAGCAGATCATCCTAGTGAGTAGCTTCTGCTGAGGATGGGTCCAGGTTCTGCCAGAGGCATCTCCACCCACTCAGCTTTAGCCAGGGCATCACTATGCAAGGACTGGCAGCTGGCATGGAGGGCTGGAGACCCTAATCCGTCCCCGGTGCTGGGCCAGCCTGAGCCTTGTGGGGCACTCTGAGCTTTTGAAGTGGAAGATTTCCCCATCAATCTAACCTCCCAGAATCCTCCCTGGCTGCTTTTTTTTCTCTCTCCCATTTTTACCCAAGGTTAGAGTCTACCTCAGCCAGCATCATACCTTTCCCCTACTCTGACCCTATGCTGGGGACTCAGAAGCAGGGGTGGGAGCCCGGGGCTATGCCCTTAGCCCTGGTCACAGGTGACACAGCCTCCCGTTAATGCTTAGCAGGAAGACTTCAGAATTGACAACCATGCTCAGTTTTAAGAGGTTTATGAAACACGCCCCACCCCCCATAAAAAAAATGCAGGGATATTTTTAAATGAAAATGTGCTGTATTTCTATTTCTAAGCAAAAGCTATATTGCTTTCCCAAAAGCAGTTTTCAAACATTTCAAAAATGTTAGCTAGTGAGTCAAAAATCTTTTATTCTTTCTGTTTTCTCTCACTCTGAAAATACATACATATATATGAGCACACATTACCCTTGGAGGCATATTTTCTAGGATGTAAATAACAAAGGGAAGAAAGCGTGTGGCAGTTGGAATCCTGGTTCTTGAAAGAGATGGATCTGTGCCGAGCATTTCAGCACAGCGTTTAAGCACCCTGTTCCCTGCAGAGCATCTGTTCCCTTCATCTGCATCCTCCTCGTCCTCCTGTTCTCGCTGACCTGACCTGTGAGGTGGTTGGGCCAATACCCCATCCTTACACCACATGCTTGGAGAGGTCCCAGGGCTGGCAAGTCAAACGTGGGGCCAGGTCATTGCCTATTCCCAGCAAAATGAGTTCATATCCATTTCAGGCTCATTTTACTGCTGTTTGTTATAACTTGTTGTCCAGAAGAAGTGAGCAGGTTTGGGTACCACGAAGCAAAATAAAATTTGAAATTTGAACGTATGTTTATTTCTTAAAATCATTAAGAAACGATGTGGTATGAGGACTTTTGTGCTAGTCTTCTGTCCTCTCCCACGAAGTCCAGGAGGACTGGGTGCTCTGGCCTTGCCCTTGGGGTGCCTGATCTCTCTCCCTGTGCACAGACGCCGTGTCCTTTGCCTACAGCGGGGCTGTGTGGAGGATCCTGGCTCCTGTTGCTTGGGACATTCCATCACAGACGCTCTCCTAGCAACATGGTGACGCCAGCAAACCCAACAATGACCTTTTGTCTTTAGCTCTATAAAGCCTGTGGCCATGAGTCTTACCAGAAAATTCAAAGGATTTTCTTTGCAAGTGAAGAGTGATTTCTAGCTGAAGCTTTAAATCCATTGCTTTCCTCCAACCTGGAAATACAAAACTGGGCCCGCACCGGATTGTCGCTTCAGGTGCAAGGCGTACCCGAAGAGGTGCCCTGGATGGGGAGATGAGTCTGGATGGTCCCAGTCCTGGCTCTGTTTAGGGACCCACCTACATAGCACCAGCAAGCTGTTTAACTCTCAGATCTTACTGTCTTCATCTCCACAGGTGAGCAGTTACTTCTTAACAGGGTACTTCCTGTCTACATTTCCTGGGCTGATGCTTGTTCTCCTTTGGAATCACAGTCTCTGGGACTGTACTCATCACATGTTACTTTTAACCAAAGACAAACAGATTATATTAGCCAAAACAACTGTAAAAACACTTAGGTAATTAGCATTCTAATTTTGCTTACTTGGGACAAGAGGACCAAGGCACACCTAGAATTGATATGCTATGTATATGGTGGGGAACATTTTTTTTCCCTAATAAATTTTTTTAAGGAACTAAACCAACCTGTTTTCTTTGTTGTTTCTCATTAGCTATCCTCTACCCAAGACTGTAAATCATGCACCCTTATTAGTAAAGTCCTTTTGAGCATGTGCTCCCAGTATTTGCACTTTAAAAATTTTAATATTAATATCTATATTTATATATTATATTTTATTATGAACACATTATGAATATACTTCTAATACTAAAACAAAATTTTAAAAGGAAAAAAGTTGAAATAAGATTTAAAAATTTTGATTAGAAACAAGCCAGCAGCTCAGTTATGGACTCAAGTTAGAAGTCTCTCCACCTTCATTCTTTTGGCAGTCAACCCACTGTTTGTAATTTTCCTCCTAACCCTTTGCTTCTGTCTTCTAAAGGGTTTTCCAACTAAAGAGAATGATTTCATTTTTCATCATTGCTTTATGTAAATTATTTCTCTATTGCAGTTTCTCCAATGGCATATTTGCTATTAGGTAAGAAATCTCAAAAGTGTCTTCTAAATATGTATAAAAATTCAGGACATTATTTAAAAACCCTGGATGGAGAATCACACAATTCTACAAAACCAGAAACTTGGTTGTTTGTTGTTGTTGTTGTTGTTTTAAATATATCCTGACATTTTCATTTCAGATAGTTTGCTAACCATGATGATTTTGTTTTTATCATCTTCTACTATAGCAAGTGTTTGTCTCTCAGTTGTGTCCAACTCTTTGCAACCCCATGGACTGTAGCCCTCCAGGCTCCTCTGTCTATGGAATTCTCCAGGCAAGAATAATAGAATGGGTTCCCATTCCCTTCTCCAGGGGATCTTCCTGACTGAGGGATAGAACCCAGGTCTCCTGCATTAAGGAATGATGTCCATTTAGGTCATTGTTTACTGTTAACAATAATAGATGTAAAAAGCTATACTTCAAAAAGCTTTTGTGTAAGAACTTTTAAAGAGAACTTTAATGTTACAGAAGGATCACTAAGATAGAATGAAGAATTCCCATTACCCTTCATGCAGCTTCCTTAGTGTGAACATCTAATATACACAGAGTAAATTCATCAAAACTAAAACATTAGCATTAATGAAGTATTATCAACTACAGACTTTATTTGAATTTCCAAGGTTCTTCCATCAGTGCCCTTTTTCTGCTCCAGGATTCCATCCAGGGTACCATGTCACCAAAACAGTCAGCAGCCAATGCCATATCATAATTTTGTGAAGATTTGTTTCAGTCAGTTCAGTTCAGTTCAGTCGCTCAGTCGTGTCCAACTCTTTGCGACCCCATGAACTGCAGCACACCAGGCCTCCCTGTCCATCACTAACTCCCGGAGTTCACTCAGATTCACGTCCATCGAGTCAGTGATGCCATCCAGCCATCTCATCCTCTGTCGTCCCCTTCTCCTGCCCCTAATCCCTCCCAGCATCATCGTCTTTTCCAACGAGTCAACTCTTCGCATGAGGTGGCCAAAGTACTGGAGTTTCAGCTTCAGCATCATAAATGATATTATTTGGCATTCCAGTTCATTGAGGAGCCCACTGCAAGTGTTATAAGCTGCTGAAAGCAAGAACAGCTTTGTCCTTATCTTTCCTACTGTGGAATTAGAGCTCTGTTTTCTAATAGGCTAGAAATGAGGCAGTCTAGCTTGTGAACTGAATCAGGGGCCAATCTCTGTTTATTAAATATTGAGGAAATCTTCCTTGCTTTTCCTTTTTTAAAGACAAAAGTAGGTATCTGTAAAACTTCTCAAATTTCCTCTCCATAACAAACGTCCCTACTATAAAGAGAAGACCAGGGTCTTTTGTACCCCCTGGAGCACCTATATCCCATTTGGTGAACACAGCTCTACATGCTCCTTTGGCCGTCCAGAGACTCTCTCCCAAACTCATGCTGATATTTACTTACTTTGGCCATGCTGTGCAGCATGCAGGATCTTAGTTCCCCAGCCAGGGATCGAACCTGTGCCCCCTGCATCGGGAGTGCAGTGTCTTGACCACTGGACAGCCAGGGAGGTACATCATGCTGATATTAACAAGGGCTAAGATAGGAAAACTGGACAGTTTCAGTGTCTTATTCTCCCCTAGTTAATTCACGTGTGTCTGAATTACTGGTCTATAATAAACAATTGTTGAGTAACCTCTTAAGGCAGTGAGTACACACAAATTTCTCCCAGAAGCACCTCTTAGACCATCCCTCAATCAACTGTTAAAACTTCTGGTACTTTTGGCAGGTTGGTGTGGAGTATGAAGTACAATAGCCCTCAGGCACCCCATAAGTCACCACAAACTATTGCGATTGGAAATTAAATCCCTGTCCTCGCGTCATTCACTTATTAAAGGAGCAGCTAGTGTTGTGGATACTGTTCTGTGCTGTCCGATCCCCGCTTCAAGAAGGAGAAACTTCTCCCCCAGCTGCTGGCAGTGTGCCAGAAATCCCTTACCATCACTCTCCTCAGGGACTGCCTCTGCTGAAGAAAACTGCCCCACCCCAGGTCCACTTCCTTTGAGGATCAGCCAGCGTCTGGTGCCTGATGGATGACGATATGATGGCCTGGCCCCTCCTCCCATCTTGGGGCAGCTCTGAGGGGCCATCCAGCTTCTGACTCTCCCTACCCCTCAGGAGTGGCTTTGCTGGGACTCCATCGCAGATGGACTTCTGCCTCCTTCCAGTCCTGCGTCCCCCACTCCCTTCCACAGGCATGCCTCCTAATAGATACTCTGTATGCAAGAGTCTCAGCTCGGAATCTGCTTCCCAGAAAAGTCACCTAGGCTGCTCCAACAATCCAAACACAGGGCGCAAAGGAAAGTCAACATCCCCATGCCTGAAGATGCTTCCAGAGATGGTCCTGTGTGTGAATGTGCACATGAGACTGCCAACAGCCATGGACATGGAAAAAGCAAGAGAGTTCCAGAAAAACATCTGTTTCTGTTTTATTGACTATGCCAAAGCCTTTGACTGTGTGGATCACAATAAACTATGGAAAATTCTGAGAGAGATAGGAATACCAGAGCACCTGACCTGCCTCTTGAGAAATCTGTATGCAGGTCAGGAAGCAACAGTTAGAACTGGACATGGAATAACAGACTGGTTCCAAATAGGAAAAGGAGTATGTCAAGGCTGTATATTGTCACCCTGCTTAGTGAAGTCGATCAGTCTTGTCCAACTCTTTGCGCCCCCATGGACCGTAGCCCACCAGGCTCCTCCATTCTTGGGATTTCCCAGGCAAGAGTACCGGAGTGGGTTGCCATTGCCTTCTCCCTGCTTATTTAACTTCTATGCAGAGTACATCATGAGAAACACTGGGCTGGAAGAAGCACAAGCTGGAATCAAGATTGCCAGGAGAAATATCAATAACCTCAGATACGCAGATGACACCACCCTTATGGCAGAAAGTGAAGAGGAACTAAAAAGCCTCTTGATGAAAGTGAAAGAGGAGAGTAAAAAAGTTGGCTTAAAGCTCAACATTCAGAAAACGAAGATCATGGCATCTTGTCCCATCACTTCATGGCAAATAGATGGGGAAACAGTGGAAACAGTGTCAGACTTTATTTTTGGGGGTTCCAAAATCACTGCAGATGGTGACTGCAGCCATGAAATTAAAAGACGCTTACTCCTTGGAAGAAAAGTTATGATCAACCTAGATAGCATATTCAAAAGCAGAGACATTACTTTGCCAACAAAAGTCCATCTAGTCAAGGCTATGGTTTTTCCAGTAGTCATGTATGGATGTGAGAGTTGGACTGTGAAGAAGGCTGAGCACCGAAGAATTGATGCTTTTGAACTGTGGTATTGGAGGAGATTCTTGAAAGTCCCTTGGACTGCAAGGAGATCCAACCAATCCATTCTGAAGGAGATCAGCCCTGGGATTTCTTTGGAAGGAATGATGCTAAAGCTGAAACTCCAGTACTTTAGCCATCTCATGCGAAGAGTTGACTCATTGGAAAAGACTCTGATGCTGGGAGGGATTGGGGGCAAGAGGAGAAGGGGACGACAGAGGATGAGATGGCTGGATGGCATCACGGATTCGATGGATGTGAGTCTGAGTGAACTCCGGGAGTTGGTGATGGACAGGGAGGCCTGGCATGCTGCGATTCATGGGGTCGCAAAGAGTCGGACACGACTGAGCAACTCAACTGAACTGAGTGCCCACTATTCGCTGGGCATTCTTGCAACCTCTTTGTATTTATTCAATACATATTTATTGAGAACCTATTATGTACCACGCACTGTTGTAGGTCCTACAGATACTAGGAACTATTATCTGAGGCTTCACTTCAATCTTAAGAATTAGCTCTTGTTATTATCCCAGTTTTACAGAGGAGAAAACTAAGGTTTAAGTAACTTGTCCAAGGTCACAGGATTAGAAAGTAGTGGCACCAGAATCCATAAGCAAGCAGAGCTGGTTTCCAGTGCTTCTGCTCTTAGCCGCTCCATTAGCATCCCTCCCCAAGTCAGCTTTGATAGGCAGTCAGACTACATGCAGCTGGCAGCTGTTATAAACAATGCTGCAGTGAACATCTTTTCTCAGGCATCTTTGGGTTCTGTCTCCTCACTTTTAAAAAGCACTGGGAAAAGGAAACAGGTGAGTTCATTATATTGTTAAGAATACCTGTTAACAGTCCCAGGCCATCGCTCAGATCATTTTAAAAGGTGCCTTTCTTCAAAATTGGGGATTTAAGGAATCAAAAGATACTACATTCCATTCTTAATATGAAAATCTTGGGTTAAGCCTTTAAAATACTTCCATGCAGGCCCTGCGTGTTGGATGCATATTTGCAGATAGGGTAATACCTGGATTACCATTCCCAGCGTCTCTGGTGGGAAGTGGAATGTTTTTATTAAAATTTCTCTTGTTTGTGTTTCAGGGGGAAAAAAATGAAAGCAGATCTACAAGCCAGGTCTGGTTTTAATCAGAGCATAATCTTTATGAGACAACGCCAGGCTGAGAATTTTTCAATCTGATATTTTGAAAGAAAAATCTATGTTTCACAATGATACAAGCCAATCAGCCTCAGAAGGATGGAAAAAAGAAATCTCTTGCATAAAAAAGAGGCAGGAAATTCCAGAGAAGTTTCACAGGGAGGAGGGAGAAACCCACAGTCTGTATCACTATTTGTGAGCTTATTTCTTCATATAGGATAATACTTGGTTTTGTTGAACAACCAAAATTCAGTTCGGAGGAAATAGCGGACTTCTCTTTCCCTGAAGTGGGAACATAACGATTTACTGAACATATTACAAACCCACAATGTGTCCTGTGATCCATTGGCCCTTTAAATAAATATTTTGTCCCCTTCAGGGACTCTTCCCATCGTGGTCATAGACCCATCGCATATTAGATGATTTAATGCCTGAGTAATTTAGAGTGTCTCTGTAGACATTGCTGAAATTTTTATATTTTCATGTGATGGTACATTCCACTGATGGGGAGGGGGGAGTAATTTGGCAGACTTCGGGGTAAGTTGTTGAGATTTATAAGCATTTTCATATAATGCTCAGCTAGAGTGGGAATAGTAAAATCTCAGTCTTCCAATAAGCTGCAAAACTATTAATGGATTTCTAGGTCATGTTGTTCAGGGTTAACACTCGGTGGAATATATTTTTCATTAAATATGAAAGTGCTCCAAGTATGTTTTATATCAGGTGTGCTAACTTCACTGTTTCCTGGAGTGTCTATAATTTCAAAACTAATCGAGTCTTCTTTTATATGCTTTTGCATGAATTCTGGCTTTCTTTTGAACAGTCATAATGACTCAATGAAGGAGACTAAAAACTGGCAAGAAAAAGCCAATAAAAGCATAAAGTCCAAAGTTTCAGAGAAAGGAGATTTACGAAATGATTTACAGTATAGTTCCCTCGACCAGAGCTTTCAACGTTACATTTATTCAAAAATACCTCATTAAGTGTTTATTTGTGCCAGCTCCATAGCATTAATCAAATCTCAAAGGTTCAATGAGCAAATGAAGCACCATTTTAAAATTCATGCTCGTAGGACAGGAGTGTCTCTTTTCTTTATCCCATTGTCTTATCTCTTTCCAAAACAAGAAATTTAAATTTTTATCTGACTAAAATCATTACATGTCCAAATATCATAGGACTTAAAACTCTGTCTGCTTTGACTTACGCATTTCAGTTTAAGTCCACTGCAAAAAGAAAAAGAACACTGGATAAATTAAAATATCTCATGTGTTCCTATTATTCTCCATTTATTCCTCTTTGCCACATATTATATGTGGGTACTTAGATAAATACGATTGTCTTTTCTTCTGTTGCTTAAATCTCTCTGTCTATGAGAAGTGGAAAGAGCTCATCCATTATTTAAGTTACTTTTTCTATAACTGTTAATACATACATGGACCCGAGCAAAGAGGTTGATAGAGTGAAGGTCCGCACAGATGTTCTGCCTGATTTCAAATCCCATGTGAACTCTGTATAGATGTGTAATAGTGAAAACACATTGCCAGAAACACCAGGTCTTAATGCTATGATGATGGTGTATGAGCTGTCCCCAGTCTTTTTTGCACCAGGAATTGGTTTCCCTGAAGACAATTTTTCCATGGAAGAGGAATGGTTTCGGGATGGTTCAAGAGTATTTCATTTATTGTGCACTTTATTTCTTTTATTATTATATCAGCTCCTCCTCAGATCATCAGGCATTAGATCACAGAGGTTGGAGACCGCTAGTGTAAATGGTACTGTAAGAGGAAGAAATACTCAAATATTTTCAGCAAAAGGATATTCTCCTGATTTAAAAGATGCCTCTTAGTCTCTGAATCCTCCATGGCCCACAGTAGAAAGTCAGTTTCATCCCACTTTGCTAAGTGTGCATCAAGCTGATGTTTATCGACTGCCCTGGATTTTTCAGCATAAAGATTGGGAGTTTGAGCTTTCCTTCAGGTTACGAGTCCAGCCTCACTCTGCCAATGCCTGGGTTCTCTCAACTTCAATTTCCTGACTCTGACTCTTGAGTTTGTCATGGCCCCAGTGGCTGTCTCTGTGAAGGGAGGAAGTGGAATGGAAGGGAATTTTAGGGGAGCCCTTCACAGGAATTCAGGGCAAAAACTTGGAAGGAAAATAGTGTCAGGCTGTTGCCCAACAGGCCTCCACTGCTGAAGCTGCATCCACGTATTTGTTTAATATCTGAATTGATGTACTTTTGGAGAAGATTTATTTCATTCTGAAATGTTGCCTTATTTTGTTTTTCAGTCTCTAAGTCATGTCCGACTCTTCACGACCCCGTGAACTACAACACCCCAGGCTTCCCTGTCCTTCACGATCTCCCAGAGTTTGCTCAAATGCATGTCTGTTGAGTCAATGATGCCATCCAACCATCTCGTCCTCTGTCGCCCCCTTCTCCTCTTGCCCTCAATCCTTCCCAGCATCAGGGTCTTTTCCAATGAGTCAGATCTTCTCATCAGGTGACCAAAGTTTTGGAACTTCAGCTTCAGCACCAGTCCTTGCAATGAATATTTAGAGTTAATTTCCTTTAGGATTGACTGATTTGATCTCCTTGCTGTCCAAGGGACTCTCAAGAGTCTTCTCCAGCACCATAGTTCAAAAGCATCAGTTCTTCAGCACTCAGCTTTCTTTATGGACCAACTCTCACATCCATACATGACTACTTATATTGCCTTATGCGTCACAGCTTATGGAAATTAGCCCTCTGTGATGATAAAGTGAAATCACACACATACCTGAGATGTGGGCAACGTGTATTTTAAAAACAAATACATGGGGAAACTTTCCTGGTGGTCCAGTAGCTAAGACTCCATGCTTCTAATGCAGAGGGCCCAGATTCAAACCCTGGTTGGAGAACTAGATCCCGCATGCCACAACTAAGAGTTTGCATGTCTCTACTAAAGATCCTGCATGCCTCAGCTAATAGCCGGCACAGCCAAATAAATATAAATATACAAACAAAAACACAATTACATGATGGGGGAATGTGGGAAAGATACAGAGAACAAAAGAATTGATCAACAACAGGTGTCCTGCTTAGATTCATTGAAGGAATTGGCTCATGGTTGTGGAGACAAGTAAATACAACACTTACTGGGAAGCTGCTAGGTTAGGCTGGAAGCTCAAGCAACAGTTACTTTGCAATCTCGAGTCCAAAATCCACAGGGCAGGCTGGAAGGACAGAAATCCCGGCAAGATTTGTGTGTTAGGGTCTTGAGGCAAATTTCTTCTTCTTCCAGAAACCTCAATGTTTGCTTCAACTGATTGGATGAGGCCCACCCGCATTATAAAGCGTAATCTCCCTTTCAAGTTAACCGATTGTAAGTGTTAATCATATTCCAAAATATCCTCACAGCAACATCTAGACTAATGTTTGACCAAACACCTGAGCACCGTAGCCAGGCTGACACATAAAAGTAACCGTCATGGTACTTTCCCTGACTATAAAGGAGGAGACTGGGGCTTGAAGAGAGTGAGTAACTTGCTCAAGGTCACACCATTAAGAATAAAATAATATCAAACTTTAGGCTGTGCAACCTCAGTGTTTCTGCTCTTAATCACAGAGCCTGGCTGCTTGCTCAGACTAATTGCTAAACTAGACAGGGAAGAGGCTCTAAAAAAGAGGCATCTGAACCTGATGGCTTTTGATTTAAGGCAAAGGTTTTAAAAGCAGGGCAGACAAGATGGAGTAACAAGGGCCAGATTTGCCCTTTTGTCTAAAATAGCTGGTAACAAAGGCAGTGCATATGAAATAAGACTTTGAAAGACGTTGAACATCAAGTAGGAAAGGACAGTGATCCTTGAGAGATGAGATATAAGCCAGGGGCTGTCTAACTCCCCCAGCCCTACAGGAGGGTTCCCAACAGTGGGCCAGGAAGGCAAACCCAGGTAGATCCCAGTGGTCTCCCTGAGTTGACGAGACAGAGCTGAGGGTCTGGGGAGACCAAGGTGGCTGGAGTTGGTGGGAGAGGAGGGAGTCATATGACGAAAGTCTCCAGAAGTATCCTGAGGATATTCCCTTAGGCTTCCTCTGACAGCCTATCAGCAAATGTGTATGTGAAAACTCCTGAGGCTGGGGGAAGAAACACCCAAGAGATGAAACTAACCACTTGCCAGAGATCACACAAGACCAGCGTGAAAGAGGCGTAATCAGTGGAGCTGTAGGCGGAGGTTCCAAAAGTGTTTGCCTTAGTGATGAGGTGAAATCAGACCTGGGCTCCATTCTCTGGTTCTGCCTATGTGTGTGTGTGTGTGTGTGTGTGTGTGTGTGTGTGTTAAGTCTCTTCAGTGATGTCCAGCTCTTTGCAACCCCATGGACTGTAGCCCACCAGGCCCCTCTGTCCATGAGATTCTCCAAGGCAAGAATACTGGACTGGGTTGCCATGCCCTCCTCCACGGGTTCTTCCCAACCCAGGGATCAAAGTCGTGCCTCCTGCGGCTCCTGCATTGCAGGCAGAATCTTGGCCACTGAGCCACCAGGGAAACCCCTGCTTCTGCCTAACAAACCTTTACAGCAAACTTGAAAAGACTGAACCATTTTCAGGTAATTTAACTATGCTCCAGAATAGGGTTCAAGAATAGTTCTAGGAATAAGAAAATAGGTAGCACCCCACAGGGTAAAATTCACAGTGTCTGGTATCCAATCTAGATTATGAGGCATGCAGAGCAACAGGAAATTTTTACCCATATACCACATACCACAACTAAAAGTTTGCATGACATAACTAAAGATCCCATGTGCCACAACTAAGACCCAGTGCAGCCAAATAAATAAATACATTTTAAAAATCGATATACAAACTGAAATTCTATGAAGACTACTGTATTTATGACTAGAAACGCAGTTCAGTTCAGTTTAGTCGCTCATTCGTGTCCGACTCTTTGCAACCCCATGAATCGCAGCACGCCAGGCCTCCCTGTACATCACCAACTCCCAGAGTCCACCCAAACTCATGTCCATCGAGTCAGTGATGCCATCCAACCATCTCATCCTCTGTCATCCCCCTTCTCTTCCAGCCCTCAATCTTTCCCAGCATCAAGGTCTTTTCAAATGAGTCAGCTCTTCCCATCAGGTGGCCAAAGGATTGGAGTTTCAGCTGCAACATCAGTCCTTCCAATGAACACCCAGGACTGATCTCCTTTAGGATGGACTGGTTGAATATCCTTGCAGTCCAAGGGACTCTCAAGAGTCTTCTCTAACACCACAGATCAAAAGCATCAATTCTTCAGTGCTCAGCTTTCTCTATAGTCCAACTCTCACATCCATACATGACCACTGGAAAAACCATAGCCTTGACTAGACGGACCTTTGTTGGAAAAGTAATGTCTCTGCTTTTTAATATACTGCCTAGGTTGGTCATAACTTTCCTTCCAAGGAGTAAGCATCTTTTAATTTCATGGCTGAAATCGCCATCTGCAGTGATTTTGGAGCCCCCCAAATTAAATTTAGCCATTGTTTCCACTGTTTCCCCATCTATTTGCCATGAAGTGATGGGACAAGATGCCATGATCTTAGTTTTCTGAATGTTGAACTTTAAGCCAACTTTTTCACTCTCCTCTTTTACTTTCATCAAGAGGCTTTTTAGTTCTTCATTTTCTGCCATAAGGGTGGTATCATCTGTGTATCTGAGGTTATTGATATTTCTCCCAGCAATCTTGATTCCAGCTTGTGTTTCTTTCAGTCCAGTATTTCTCATGATGTACTCTGCATATAAGTTAAATAAGCAGGGTGACAATATACAGCCTTGACGTACTCTTTTCCTGATTTGGAACCAGTCTGTTGTTCCATGTCCAGTTCTAACTGTTGCTTCCTGACCTGCATACAGGTTTCTCAAGAGGCAGGTCAGGTGGTCTGGTATCCCCATCTCTCTCAGAATTTTCCATAGTTTATTGTGATCAACACAGTCAAAGGCTTTGGCATAGTCAATAAAGCAGAAATAGATGTTTTTCTGGAACTCTCTTGCTTTTTCCATGATCCAGCAGATGTTGGCTATTTGATCTCTGGTTTCTCTGCCTTTTCTAAATCCAGCTTGAACATCTGGAAGTTCACGGTACACATATTGCTGAAGCCTGGCTTGGAGAATTTTAAGCATCACTTTACTAGCGTGTCAGATGAGTGCAATTGTGCAGTAGTCTGAGCATTCTTTGGCATTGCCTTTCTTTGGGATTGGAATGAAAACTGACCTTTTCCAGTCCTGTGGCCTGCTGAGTTTTCCAAATTTTCTGGCATATTGAGTGCACCACTTTCATAGCATCATCTTTCAGGATTTGAAATAGCTCAACTGGAATTCCATCACCTGCACTAGCTTTGTTCATAGTGATGCATTATAAGGCCCACTTGACTTCACATTCCAGGATGTCTGGCTCTAGGTGAGTGATCACACCATTGCCATTATCTGGGTCATGAAGATCTTTTTTTGTACAGTTCTTCTGTGTATTGTTGCCACCTCTTCTTAATATCTTCTGCTTCTGTTAGGTCCCTACCATTTCTGTCCTTTACTGAGCCCATTTTTGCATGAAATGTTCCCTTGGTATCTCTAATTTTCTTGAAGAGATCTCTAGTCTTTCCCATTCTTGGATTAAAATAGATTAGACATTGCAGAGGAAAAGATTAGTGAATTTGAAGATGTAACAATAAAAAGCAAATACAATGAAATTTGGAAAGAAGACAGACTGGAAACAATATACAGTATTTGTGCACCCTGGGACAACTTCAAGTGGTCTAATATATGTGTAATTGGCAAGTCAGCAAACTAGGCATTGAAGGGAATTCCTCTACTTGATAAAGGTTATCCAGAATTTGTAGCTACCCTCATAGGTATGACAAAGGACTGAATATGTTCTCCTGAAGATTAGAAACAAGATAAGGATGTTCATTCACCACTTCTATTCAGTATCATCCATGGAGGTTCTAACCAGATCAATCAGTAAGGCAAGAAAAAGAAAGAAATGGCATTACAATTAGAAAAGAAGTAAACATCGATGACATTATCATCTATGTAGAAAATCTTACAAAATCTGCAAAAAGAAAAAAAAAACAAAACCCCAAAGAACTAATAAGTTACTTTAGGAAGGTTGTAGGATGTAAGATCAACATACAACAATCTGTTATTACTGAATACTACTAATGAATGATTCACTATTGATATTTTTTAAAATTCCATTTACAATAGCATTAAAATGTTAAATTCCTAGGGGAAAATCTGGAAAACATGATTAAAAATTTCACACTTCAAACTATAAAACATTGCTTAGAAAAATGAAAGACCTAAATAAATGGAGTAATTTGCCAGTTTTGTGGGTAAGATGAATCAACATAGCAAATATATCAAATTTTCCCCAAATTAATCTGTGGGAAAAAAACACATTCCCAGTCAGAATCCTTTTTGTATAATTTGGCAAATTGATGCTAAAATTCACTTGGAAATAAAAAAAACCTAGGGAAATAAAAATAATTTTGAAAAATAGAAGGAAAGATTTCACACTACCTTATTTTGATATTTATTATAAAGCTGCAGTAATTAAGATACTGTGCTATTGGCATGAAGATAGATAAATAGATCAGTGGAACAGAATAGAATAATTACAATACTATGATATTGGTGTCAAGATAGACAATAAGGTCAATAGAAAAAAAAGGGGAGTCCAGAAAAAACTCACATCGATAAGGTCAATTGATTTTTTTTTACATAAGTGTAAAGTTAATTCAGGAAAGAAAATATAATGTTTTTAACTAGCAGAGATTAAACAATTGGATATTCTTATGCAAAAAATAATTCCAGTCCAATCCTGCCACTTCCACAAACAGTAAGTCAAAACGGATTGGAGATTTAGCCATAAAAACTAAAATTACAAAATTTCTAGAAGAAAACACAGGAGAAAATCTTTGTTATCTCAGGTTAGGCAGAGTTTTTTTACATTCAGCAGCTAAAGAATATCATATATAAAATTGATATTGGACTGCATCAAAATTAAGAAACATTGTTCAAAGGACGCTGTTAAAAAATAAAGAGATAAGTCACAGAGCAGAAGAAAATGCTTATAAATCACATATCTGATAAAGAACTGATTCCACAATATATTAATAACTCCCTAAGGTCAGTAATGGGCTTCCCTGGTGGCTCAGAGGGTAAAGTGTCTGCCTGCAATGGGGGAGACCTAGGTTCAATCCCTGGGTTGGGAAGATCCCCTGGAGAAGGAAATGGCAACCCACTCCGGTACTCTTGCCTAGAAAATCCCATGGACTGAGAAGCCTGGTAGGCTACAGTCCATGGCGTCACAAAGTTGGACACGACTAAGCCATTTCACTTTTCACTTTAAGCTCAGCAAAAAGGAAACAAACAACTGTATTTTTTAAATGAGCAGAAGATTTGAATGTGCAATTTATCAAAAAAAAAGCAAACACATGACAAGATACTCAACATCATTCTGCACTGTGGAAATGCATGTTAAAACCACAGAGAGATACTCTTGTATGTCTATTAGCATATCTATACTTAAAAAGAATGACTCTATGAATTGTTGATTAAGATATGAATGAACTAGACCTCTGACACACTGCTGGTGGGGACGTACAATGGCACAAATACCCAGAAAAAGTCTGACACCTTCTTAAATTGTTAAACATGCACTTTATAAGACCCAACCTTTCCACTTCTAGATATATTGTTGGTGTTGTTTAGTCGCAAATCATGTCCAACTCTTCTGCAACCCCATGGACTGTAGCCTGCCAGGCTCCCCTGTCCATGGATATCCCAGATAAGAATACTGGAGTGGGTTGCCATTTCCTTCTCCAGGGAATCTTTCCAACCCCGGGATCAAACCCGTGTCTCCTGCATTTGCGGGCAGATTCTCATCTTTCTATGGCCATAGGCATTTATTTCATCTAGATATATACCCAAGTGAAATAAGTGCCTATGTCCATGCAAAGAGTTGTGTAGAAATATTTTTAGCAGCCTTGTTTGTAATGTCCAAAATTAATTAAAATAAATTAATGAATTAAAATAGAACTAAAAACAATCCAAATGTTCATCATCAGGTGAAGGGATAAACAAATTGTGGCATATACATACAATGGAATACTACTTAGTAATAAGAAAGGAATGAACTATTGATACATGGAAGTAAGTAAGTGTTAGTCACTCAGTCGTGTCTGACTCTTTTCAACAGTATGAACTGTATGTAGCCCACCAGGCTCCTCTGTCCATGGAAGTCTCCAGGCAAGAATATTGGAGTGGGTTGCCATTTCTTTGATTTTCCCAACTCAGGGACTCAACTTGGGTCACCTGCATTGCAGGCAGCTTCTTTGCTGTTTGAGCCACCAGGGAAGCCCCCAGTGATACATGGAAGGACCTGGATAAAGCCCTAAATAATCATGCTGATGAAGAAGCCAAACAACAATTAGTACAGACTGTGTGACTCCATGGATACCATACTAGAAAATGTAAACTGACCTGTGGGGACAGAAAGCTGATGGGTGGTTTCCTGGATTAGGAAGGAAGGAACGGGAGTGCTTACAAAGGGCCAGGTGGAAAGTTTTGGAGGGGTGGACATGTTTGTTGGTCAGTTTGTGGGGTGGTTTCATGGGTACACACATATGTCAACATTTCACATTGTATACTTTAAAAACATATAGTATATTGTTAGGTCACTGTACCTCTGTCTTTAAGTTGTAAGGCTATAAACCTGTTAAAACAGGTCTTGCTAAAGTGACATGGCAGTGGCTCTGAGACTGAAAGAGCTGAGACTGAAACAGAATAACCACTCGGTAAGATGCTGAGAAATCCAATTCTCCTTATGCCTGGAACCTGCCTTAGAGGCACCAATTTTACATGAATATAAATATAAGAATTCTGGTCTATTAAGGGTTACTAGAGAAGGGGAAAAAAGTGGAAACTGTGACAGATTTTATTTTCCTGGGCTCCAAAATCTCTGCAGACAGTGGCTACAACCATGAAATTAAAAGACGTTTGCTCCTTGGAAGGAAAGCTATAATAAACCTTGGCAGAGTATTAAAAAGCATAGACATCACTTTGCCGACAAAGGTCTATATGGTCAAAGCTATGGTTTTTTAGTAGTCATGTATGGATGTGAGAGTTGAACCATGGAGAAGGCTGAGCACTGAAAAATTGATGCTTTTAAACAGTGGTTCTGGAGAAGACTCTTGAGAGTCCCTTGGACTGCAAGGAGATCAAACCAGTCAATCCTAAAGGAAATAAACCCTGAATATTCATTGGAAAAACTGATGCTGAAGCTGAAGTTCCAATACTTTGGCCACCTGATGCGAGGAGCCGACTTGTTAGAAAAGACCATGATGTTGGAAAAGGTAGAAAGCAGGAGGAAAAAACATAGCATAAGATGAGATGGTTAGATAGCATCACCGACTCAATGGATGTGAGTCTGAACAAACTTTATGAGATAGTGAAGGACAGGAAGCCTGGCGTGCTGCAATCCATGGGGTCACAAAGAGTCAGACATGATTTAGTGACTGAACAACAGCCACAATAAAGCTAGTACATTTGAGATTTTTTTGTTACTTACAAAAGGACTCCTGGTTCCTGCTGCTCTGTCACCCATCAGCGAGGTGCACAGCCATCCACAGCAGCCCTGATCCTATAGACCACATGGTGTGATAGAAGCAGCACTGACCACCAAATCTTGGTATTAACCATATGGCCTTTGGTGAATCACCTAAAAATTCCTCATGACTTAGTTTCTTCATCTTGGATTCCAGTCCTGTGGGGCTTGGTGGAGATAAGGACTAAGATGAGGCTTTAAAAACAGACATGGGCCCCATCAATGTGTTCTAGCCAGAAAGAGAGGGGAAAAAGGCTGGCCTGGAGTTGAGGCATTAACATTCCTCTAATAATAAGAACATCCCAGGACTCTTTATTAAGACGTACATTATGTGACTAAACAGGGCTATCTTGGATCAAACTGTGAGAGACATGTGTTCCCACTTCTACCCCCACTGCTCCCTTCTGGGGCCTTTTCCCTTACAAGTATCACACCCAGTTCCCCCATCACACCCTGGCTGCCCTGGGCCTACTGGGAATTCCCTCCCAGAGAAGTTTGCTTCCCTGAATTCCCAAGTCAGTCCATTCCTTGCCTCATTCTTCATCCCTCAGCTTAGAGATCACAGCAGGGAAGAATGAGGATTACTGAATGGACTCTCACTCAGGTTTGTATATATGTCCAGAGTTAGCTCTCTTAACCTTAACCTTTCAAGAGACACTTCTTTTAAATGAGATGCTTGTTTACTCCAAGGAGTGACTTTCTAATGGAATTTGGTATCAGCTAGCTAGATCTGTAGGCATGGGATTGAGAGGGTGTCTCTAGAAACACATCTCCATATTTAGTGCCCAAATCTCCAAAGTGATCTCAAAAATGTCATTTACATGGAATTTGGGGCAGGAGAAGTTTCTTTCTATATAATTATGTTTATATCTGTTTCTATATAACTGTACAAACTCTGCATGGGCAATAATGGAATCAAACATGCACATTTTTTTTCTGTTGGATACACTGGGTCTTTCATTGCTATGGGTGGAATTTTTCTAGATGCAGCAAGCAAGGGCTACTCTGTTGCGGTGGGCAGGCTTCTCGTTGTGGTAGCCTCTCTTGTTGCAGAGCACGGGCTGTAGGCATGCAAGCTCAGTAATTGTGGCTCACGGGCTTAGTTGCCTCTTGCCATGTGGGATCCTCCCAGACCAGGGATTGAACCCATATCTGCTGCATTGTCAGGCGGTTTCTTAACCTCTGGACCACCAGGGAAGTCCAGACTTCTTTTTTAAACACACAGATCATCAGATTGAGATGATTTGTGTTTTATTTCTAAAAAATATTGATTTAATTGATTTATGCACTGGGTCTTTTTTGCCACAGTCAGGCATTCTCTAGCTTTGGAGAGTGGAGGCTACTCTAGTCGGGGTGCACAGGCTTCTCATTGCGGTGGCTTCTCCTGCGGTGGAGCATGGGCTCTAGGCGTGAGGGCTTCAGTAGTTGCTGCATGTGGGCTCAGTAGTTGTGGCACATGGACTTAGTTGCCCTGAGGCATGTGGCATCTTCCTGGACCAGGGATTGAACTGTGTCCCTTGCAGTGTGAAGTGGATTCTTAACCACTGGACCACCAGGAAAGCCTATCCAGACTTTTTTTTTGTATATGAAACTGATACACCAATTGAAGGCTGCTGCCACACCTGGTACATTGTTTCAGATGCTGCTAGTGCCTGAAGTTCAAGCTGGTAGGTAGTTACAGTAATTTAGCTCAATATACTTGTCAGTGACCTAGAGGAAGAAGTGAACGATAGTGTGAAAGAATCTGCTGATGACTCAAAAGTGTTTACCTTGGTAAGAGCCAAGAAAGATCTTAAGATGGTTCTAATAAACTGGATGACTGAACAAATGCAAAGACTGATGACATTTTACAAAGAAGGTCACAAGGTAATAGATATTGAAACAAATAATTTAAGCTCCACATAATTTAAGCTGTACACACTGATGGACTTAGAATTTATGTTAGTTTCAAAGGAAGAAAGACTTGCTATAAGAATCAAATTAATAAAAACAATTTCCATAAAGCTATCTAATCTGCAATGGTCCAGAAAAGGCCAAAAGAGTCTAGAAGTATACCCAGAAAACGAAGGGGAAAATACAAGAAAACATGCAGTGGACAGGACAGGCTGCCGGCCTAACAAGTTCTCTTCAGCTAATTTGGTCCTGATGTTTTCCTCCAGTTGTCCCTAGCCCTAGAAAATGAATCAAGATCTGTCTACACCAACCAAAGTATGATTCCCTGGACCAGCGGCAGTGGGATGACCTGGCAACTAATTAGAAATGCAAATTTATTAGGCTCCATTCTGGATATAGTAAATCAGAAACTTTGGCGCAGGAACACAGCAATTTATATTTTAATAAGGCCCCCAGGAGATTCCAATTCATGCTGAAGTTTGAGCACCACTGGTCTAAAGCAATTATGATAATCCCACTCCACTTTGCCAATGATTATATTAAGGATAAGAGTGAACTCCCTTTAGGCCAATGAGATACAAGTAAAAGTCTGCTGGGGAATTC
The DNA here is from genome assembly GCF_032405125.1 of Capricornis sumatraensis. Classification (NCBI taxonomy): domain Eukaryota; kingdom Metazoa; phylum Chordata; class Mammalia; order Artiodactyla; family Bovidae; genus Capricornis; species Capricornis sumatraensis. The sequence goes on from NC_091083.1 coordinate 37,256,183, forward strand.
TAAGCAATATATTTCCTGAAAAGAGGAAAGACCTTTTAGCCTTTGGCCTTAGTTCTGTGAGAATGTGATGTCTGGAGCTGTAGCATCCATCTTGTGGCTATGAGGAGGCACAGTTGAGGACTACAGAGCAAAATATATTGTTTATGTCATTGAATTGGCCAAACTTCCCGTGACTCTACATTCAGGATGTCTTGCTGTGTGAGAAAGTAAACCTCACTTTTGGTCAGAAATGCTTTTCCTTGCATCTGAAACCATCCCTCAAAAGTACATCCCTTTCTTCTCTACTGTGGTACAGAAGAAGAAAACCTGAGTAAATTCTCACAAATAGTGAGAAACAAAACAAAACACAGATCTCGGATCTCTCACCTGAACAAGTGATAGCTATATTCCCTAATCTTTAGTTAAAATGTTGTGTATTCATTTTTATTCAGCTCAAGAGAAAAAAATATTTTTGGCCCCTTGGCATGCAGAGCTCTTATTTCCCTGAACAGAGACGGAAGTAGTGCCTCTGCAGTGGAAGCACAGAGTCTCAACCACTGAACCACCATGTGTATTCCCTTATCTTAAAGCAAGTGTATTATTGAGCCTCTCTGCTCTTATATATTGTATTAATGTAACAAATATTTACTTTCCTCATGGTTTTTGTAAAGTATCTTTTGTAGTGAGCTATGTGCAAACATAAAAAACCCCTCTGGTGGTCAGCACACCATCTATCCAGTTCAGGGCTGTAGGACCAAAAACTACATTGGGAGAAAAGTTTGAAGGTGTGATCGTATTGATCTCAACTTTGAAAAGTTAAAGCCACACACAATGCACTTTCATTTCCCCAAATCCCATTATGAGTGACCATTTATGAATCGACTCACCTCTCCACATGTTATTCATATTATGAATTAAGAGATCATGCAGTAGAGGTAAACCTCAACCTTCGAATCACTTTCATGAGAAATAAAATGCCGAGATAGATTCATGGATGGAAACCTACACAGAGAGGAGGCAAAACGTATTTTTTGTGGATTGTGTCTTCATATCCTGGCAACACACATTGTGTAGATCTGTCAACAAAGCCACAAGAAAGAGGGCAAAGAATGGAAGAATCAGCCGATGAATGCATCTTTTTCTGTGCACCAGCCAGCTTAACTTTCGACAAACTTTTTACAATGAAGCCCCCCCCTGATAACTAACTGCAAACACAGATGGGGTTGTCAGCATGCCCTATAGGTCAGGAAGCTTGGGCTTTGCAGGACTGACAGCAGGAATTGGTCCAAAATCAACTCTTCTCCACTGAGAATTCCCTGTCAGCTGTTGAAGAAGGCTGGCTCTGCTGAATTCAGCCCTCAAAGAGTGCAGAGAGGAGGGAAGACCTCTCAGAGACAAAAAGCAGACTCTGCAGGATTTTAGGGCTTAAGACCAATACCTTCCCCTGCACTTGGAGGCATGAAAGAAGCCAGCGCATCTGGAGCCCAGATGTTCCAAGCGAGTCTCCCTCTGAGCAGAGGCTGTCCCAGTCCACCTTGGAGCTCAGAGCAAGTCACCGAAGAAGTAGCCTTGCCCCACCGTGGAAAGTGGAAGAACACTCCTGGTTGCAGTCTTTATCCAGGCTGGAGCCTTGAGTTCAAGGTTTCTGTGCCTCTATTTCCTCTCCTTGGAAGGCAAGGCTATTCTGGTCTCTTGGTGGAGTGAGGATAAAGCAGGAGAAAGGATGGGAAGAGCAATGATTGGCTGGTTATATATGTATATAAATAAATCCCCCTGGGGGAAACCCTGTTAAGGACTCAGACAAACCTATTTCCCAGACTCCTTTGCAGCTAGGTGGGGGTCATGTGACTCAGTCCTGGCCAATGGGTTGGAGGCAGAAGAGACATGCATCACTTCCATGCTAAGCCCAGAAAACCCACCTCAGCCATCTCCACCATCCTGCTGCCCTGTCTCCTGGTCACATGCAGAGGATCCAGTAGATGATCCCAAAGCCAGAGAGAATGGGGGAACCCCAGTGGATGGAGCTCAGATTCCTGATCAACTTCATAGAAGCCTGCCTTCCTAAGTGTCTCAGATTGTGATAGAATGAAAAACAAAACTCTGATTGTGCTAAACCAGCTCAGATTTGTTGCTGCACCAAGCATTATTTATCTGACATAATGCAGGTTCTAGAGAAAGCAACTGAGAAGGTGATGGAACCCAGAAAGGGAGGGGAGGCAGAGGTGGCAAATACATTTAAAGGGATGCTTGCGATGTGTAGGTGGCATGTGGTCTCCTGCTCACCTAATGATCCTCCCTTATCAAGGCTTTTATGGTCTGGATGAACCTCTGCGAGGCTGCCCAGTTACCCCTTGCCTTCAGCCGGCTGTCAGGGTCTATACAGATAGCCAAGGAGTTATATTAAACAGATTTCAGGGAGTTCAGGGTCTGAAAGAAATTAGCCTAGGCAAATCGCCACCAAGTAAGTTTGTCTTTTTTTGAAGACAACATTGGCAAACAAACACAAGCCTCACTGTTTCTCAAAACCTGTGTCTTCACTGCCATTGAATTCATCCACAGTTGATTGTTGACAAGTGGAGGGAGGATTGGAGAATGGACATCAGCTTAATATCAATTTTATTTGGCTTAGCAAGAATTTTTTGTATATGAGCTCTACAGAGTTCTTATTCCAGAGATTGCAATCATTTTAGATAAATACTTTCATGCAAAAGATTCTGCCAGATATTTTTTACACATGAATAACCTGATCTGAACAAATTCATTTCTGATGATCAGATATTACCTCACTTTTGAGGGGTATTTTTATTGTGACAAAATATACATAGCACAAATTTACCATTTTAATAATTTTTAAGAGTACAATTCTATGGCCTTAATTACATTCACAGCATTGTAAGCCATTATCACAATATATTTCCCAGCTTTTTCATCATCCCAAACAGAACTTCTCAAAACATTTAAATAATAATTTCCTCTTCCTTCTTCTTTCAACCCTTCATAAACTCTAATCTATTTGCTGTCTCTAAGAATTTTCTGGTTCTAGATATTTCATGTAAGTGAAATTACAAAATATGTGTCCTCTTGTGTCTTATTTTACATAACATAATGTTTTCAAGGTCTATCCATGTTGTATCATGCATCAAAGCATTCTTTTTTATGGCTGCATAATATTCCATCATAGGCATACATATGGTTTATTCATTCATTTGCTGAAGGTCATTAGGTTGCTTCTGCCTTTTGGCTACATTTGTGAGTAATGCTTCTATGAACATGGTTGTACAAGAATCTCTTCCAGTTTCTACTTTTCAATTATTTTGGGGTATATACTGAAGAGTGGAATTGCTAGGTCATATAGTAATTCTACACTTTGCTTTTTGAGAAACTACCAAACTGTTTCCCATGGTGAAGCTGCAAAATTTAAAAACCCAGATTAAAGAAAAAATGTAGAATAAGGCTCTCATTATCCATGGGGATGCCTGAGTGATGAGAGTGCCAGCTGGCCCTGGAGCCCTCATTAGCACGGAGCATGTATCTCTCAGGTCAGCTGTCTGTGCACCGTCACATTAAAGACTTCATACCTGAGTGATGCCTAGATACAGAGGTAAATTGCCAACAAGCTGATAAAGCTGAGAACCCCTCGCTTGCAGTGGCTCCTTCCACAGTGCTGGGAAGGTTCCTTACAATGTGGTCATTTTTAAAAATTTTGCTAACAGCAAGATATTTGAACTCAATTAAGACCACTGACTTCTTTCACTCCAACTTCCCCTTGTATTGGGTGGTGTTGGGATGCCCGTGGGCATTTGGAGGAGGTTGGTGATTTACTCTGGAAGCCACTGAAAGAAAAGAGTCCCAGTTTTTCAGTCAAGTAAGTCTCCAAATAACTATTGAATGACACTGCAGGAAGCTAGGCTGAGAGCTTAATGTGGTTGAGACCTGGTTCCTGCCCTCTAGGAGCTTCAAACCTTGCCTGGGGTGGGAGGGAAAGCAACACTAAACACACATTAATATTTACAATAAAAGTCAGAACATGCAAAATGCCATCACAAGGCAGGAGGGATCCAAAGGAGGGAGGGATGACATGGAAACAGGAGTCAGGAAAGCATTTGTGAGTAGTATTTGGAATGGGCCTGAAGGGGAACGTTTCCCCCAGCAGAAAGTGGACTAGTGGGAATCAAAGTGGGAAAGGCAGGAGAGCCCAGGCTCTAAAGACGTGAAACTGGAAAGGAAATTTGGGACCACATTTGGGACCATAAAGAGACAAATGATATTTTAGGTTTTCCAAGCCATGTAGGGTCTGTCACAGTGACTCAGCTCTGCCATCATAGCATCAACACAGCTATAAACAGTATGTAAATGAATGGAAGTGACTATGTGCCAATAAAACTTTATTTACACAAATAGGCAGCAGGCCAGAGCATGAGACCATGAGAAGCCACTGGAATTCTGTGAGCAGGAGAATGACATTGTAACATGACCAAGGGTATGTATTTGGAAAAGAAATCTGGCTATAGAATAATACTTGAATTGGAGGATGTGGAATTGAGCATGGAAATAACTGTTGAGGCTGTTAGAGTGTTTGGGAGCCAAGACGGGACAGTGAGAGCAGAAAAAGAAGGCTGGCTTGATGGGGCATGGGGTCTTATTGGGGGAGAGAGAAATAGAGAGAGTTGGGTTAAAAGGAGGCCTGGGGGACTGAGATTTAGAGGCTGCAGTGAAAGTTTGTGAGTGAGGGGATGAAGGGATTGGGGTTTGGATGTGCTCCTGGTTGGCTGCCATGATGGCTCAGTGGTAAAGAATCCACCTGCAATGCAAGAGACACAGGTTCGATCCCTGGGTCGGGAAGATCCCCTGGAGGAGGAAATGGCAACCCACTCCAGTATTGTTGCCTGGAAAATCCCATAGACAGAGGAGCTTGGGGGCCTTCAGTCCATGGGGTCACAAAGAATCAGAGCTACTGAGCATGCCTGCCTGCACATGACCTGGGATGGTCTCTGCACTCTGGGTGGAGTGGTGGGAAGCTCGTGTCAGGTGGCTGAGGCTCCTTTGTGCCACCCAAGGCCACGTGGAACACGGTTGCTGTGGGCTCCATCCAGTCTAACCCCCAGGGCTCCCAGCAGACAACACCCGACTCTCTGTGAGTCTGGCCAAGCCTGGGCTCCAGGCAAGCGCTGCCCAGGATCCCTGAGCCCTGAGACGTCTCGGAGGACAGCCAAGGACAGCCAGGGCAACCCCATCAGAGGCAGGGGGAGGCCGTGCCAAGTTACCCTGGCAGCTGCGTGGGTGGGCCAGATTGCTTTCTAATTACATTGTGTTTTAGACAAGACAAAATTGTGTCTCTTAAAAAGCATGTATGTGGAGTCGGGGTGCATCCAGAGAAGGTCAGGCCTCCTGGAAATCGGGAGCAGTCAGTCAGGTTACAGAATTCATTTGCATCCCAGGGACTCCATGTGCGACCCCGTGGCCCGTCGGGGACGCATTCTGGAGGAGCGAATGCATTTAAATGGAGCAGGTGATTCTGAAAGAAAATGTGTCGTTTCACCGCGAAAATCTCATCATTTCTCCCTGGAACTTAATATAATACCCTCCTGGAAAAATCATCTAAAGATTGGGTTTTTGCCCGTGTCCTATAGCAAACCCTCTCCCCGCTGCTCTGCGTGCTGAGACAATTTAGTTGAAAAGGAGCCACCTTAGAATTTGCCACATTTCTGTTTGACAAAGAGGCAGTTTACTCACTGGTTACATGCTTTCTTGCTGAGATGTGAACATTAGGTTGGCAGATATTGAAAATGCTATTTTGATACTTAACGCACTTTCTTGGGAATTTATTTTAGAAGCAGAGTAATAAGAGAAATCTTCCTGACTTAGAAATATAAATATGATGCTACCACTTGGGGTTATTTATTTCCAAGGCAATCAATGAGGAAGCGTTAGGAAATATATTCAGAGTGATTTCAAACCTGATTCCAGTCAAGTGAGTAATCTTTCCATTTTCTTTCCATATGTTACATGATTTAAAAAAAAAAAAGATGAAATGGTAAAGAATTAAAAGGCACTCTGGAACTAAGACCATAAATACGAATATAAGACTGTCCATTTTTTTAAGGAATGAAATGGCTTTAATTATGCTGAAACAAATGTTGATAGTGAAGCTAAATACTGTTCAGCAAAATGATTTTGTACATATATATGCATTCTTTTAATATTCTTTTCCATTATGGCTTATCACAGGATATTGAATATAATTTCCTGTGCTATACAGAAGGACCTTGTTGTTTATCCATCCTATATATATTAGTTTACGTCTGCTAACCCCACCTCCCACTCTATCCCTCCTCCACCCCCACCCCCTTGGCAGCCACAAGTCTGTTCCCTATGTCTGAGTCTGTTTCTGTTTCATAGAGGAGTTCATTTGTGTCATATTCTAGATCCTGCATATAAGTGACGTCACATGGTATTTGTCTTTCTGATTGATGTTCCTTCGTATGATCATCTCTGGGTCCGTCCATGTTGCTGCAAATGGCATTATTTTATTCTTTCTGTTCCATTTATACATTTATACAATTCCTTTGTATATATACCACATCGTCTTTACCCATTCATCTACTGATGGCCATTTAGGTTGCTTCCGTGTAAATAAATTATAAATAAAACACTTACTAGAATAGGCTATTGTAAATAGAACAGGCACAATATTTTGAATACAGCTGTGGCTCCAGGACTTTGGGAAACTCTTGCAGTTCTTTTTCAAGCTGAAGGGTCAACCAGCTGGGATCTGTCTCTTCAACCTGGCCACAGGTCTAGATCAAGTCCAGCCCCGGTCATTATGGGGCTCAATACTTGAGTTTCCATTGTACTTACACACCATGGGCTTTGCCTGTATTTGTTGGCAAAAGGGTTCAGAAGTGATTATGGGAAGGGGTTACACGTGGGTCCTTTATGCTTCCTTCACACTAGGGCCATCAAGGAGAGCAGACTTGTGGAGGTGCTCACCTGGTTAAGTCAGGCACAGAGAGTGAGAAGTCACAGGGCAGAGAAACCCTCTTTCTGGTAAGATCCTTTTCCCGGACTATATTAAAGGTTATTTCGGCTGGGGCGGGGGAGAACTTGGTGGAATGGGTCTGGTGGGTGGATCAAGAGCAGATGCTACCTAGAGATCCAGATTGGCCATGGGCCTGTGGATACCTGCCCATGAAGGTATCCATCAGGAGCAAAGGTTTGGAAACCAATGGCCATGTCCTTGTGTCTATAACAGGTATGTGGGACAGGATCTCCTGATCGAGTCAGCTCCTTTGGGCTCTGCTGGGGGTGGGATGGCTAGCAAAGTTCAGGGTGAACTGGATACAAACTCAGTTTTGTGTGCTATTGACATTGGTGTGGAGACAGGCACCTTCCCATCCATGGAGCGTCCTTGCCTGCAGGCCTGCTTTGCTGATGATAGACTCATCCACTGATAGGCCAGGCAAGGCGTAGCCTAGGTGAGGCTGCCCTCATTTCCCTCTCTGGCCCTTTGGTGCCCTTCTAGATGGCGGTGGTAGTGGTTTAGTCACTAAGTCGTGTCCAACTCTTGCAACCCCATGGACAGTAGCCCACCAGGTTCCTCTGTCCATGGGATTTCCTCTTCTTTTTTCTGGGACTCAAGAACCCTCCTGCTCTTGACCCCACCTTGCCCGTCTCCACCACCAATTGCCTACAAAGCTTAACCTCAGGCAAGAATCTGCACATGAGTATAATCTTCGTGGGATGTTTTCCATCTTCTCCTCTTGGCAGAGTCCTTGGATCAGATGGTAGAATTAAAATTTTTGTTTCCCATTTGAGGGTTTCAGGCAGCAAACTGGCAGAGGAGGACATATAAGGAACATGTCTGCATGCAGATGGCAGCCCAGCTTGGCCCCACTGTATCCACACCCTGGGCATACACACTTGGCAATATTTGGAGACATGAGACCACAAGATAGAAATATACTTATTCTTAGAAAAGACATTTGGATGTGAAAAGCCAGTTCATCTGTGCAGATTTGGGTGAATTACATGGCTTGAACCACAGCACGTGACGTTCAATAGCTGAAGACAAACGGAGATAATTCTGAAGTCACTCTCAGCAGAGACGAGGTATCTGTCGCACTGTGGATCACAGACACCTCCAAATGCACTCTGCCTGGTTCCCTTCCAGTTCTGCTTCAACCTACTTTCCCAGCCCTAGTCAACACCACTCTCGCGGCTGTAGCCTGAGAAAGGAAGTGACCCTCTGAGATGAGAGGGTTTCCCTAGTGACATCCATCCAGCTGGCCACAGTGGGGGCTCGTCTTCGGCCCACACAGTCAGGCCATCAGAATGTGCCAAGATCAGCAATGATAAGGCCTTTGCACAGAATTCCTTCATCATGAGGGGCAAGCAGGCTGGACTGAGACAGACCTGAACCCAGCCCTTGCTTCTACCGTCTTCAGCCAATGGAACCGAACTACACTCAGAGCATACTCTGACTGAAGAGACAGAAGGAGAGAGAAAAAGAAGAGATAAACCGAGGTCATGGCTGAAAAACTTCACATACTTTTGCAAATCAGACCAAAGCAGCTATATCAGCTAAAAGGTCAGAGCATCTTATAGATAAAGTCCCAGTGGCTTTGGTGCTGGAAAGTGGCTCCTGCCAGAAAGCTCCATTCAGATCTATAGAGTGACGGCTTTTATCTATTTAGTCCTACAGGCTCCCAAACTTTATCATCATTGTCTTCTAATTGGTCTTGATGCCAAGCTCAGGGGCCTACTGAAATCAGCAAACGCAACTCTGAATGGAAACAAGAAAACCAACTTGTGTTTGGCATTTGATAAAATACTTGTCCTAGAGAAGATTCTTGAGAGCCCCTTGGACTGCAAAGAGATCAAACCAGTCAATCCTAAAGGAAATTAACCCTGAATATTCACTGGAAGGACAGATGCTGAAGCTGAAGCTCCAATACCTCGGCCACCTGCTGCAAAGAGCCGATTCATTGGAAAAGACCCTGATGCTGGGGAAGATTGAAGGCAGGAGGAGGTAGGGAAGACAGAGGATGGGATGGTTGGATGGCATCACCGACTCAATGGACATGAATATGAGCAATCTCCGGGAGATAGTGAAAGACAGGGAAGCCTGGCATGCTACGGTCTTCGGGGTCACAAAAAGTTGGACACAACTTGGCGACTGAACAACAGCGATTGGATATGGGGCTCTAGACCTGCTATTGCTGGATTTTTCCCACAATGGATGGCTCTGAAGCTGGGAGGGAGAAATTCCCATCTGATACCCATGGGGGCTCCCTGGGTTCCTCCAAAACAGACAGAGAAGGTCTGAATATACTGACCTTGGAGAAGTGACTCTCCACCTCCATTTCAAACTGTCCTCTACTTGATTAGCTTCAAGAAACACATGCTTACCAAACATTAGACCAGGCATCAGGGCTGTAGCTAGACAGAATCCCTACACTGTCTAGAGCAGAGGTCCCCTACTTTTTTGGCACCAGGGACCAGTTTCGTGGAAGTCAATTTTTCCATGGACCAGAAGAGGAGTGGCGGTTTCAGGATGCTTCAAGCACATTACATTTATTGTGCACTGTATCTCTATGATTATTATATTGTGATATATAGTGAAATAATTATACAACCCACCATAATGCAGAGTCAGGAGGAGCCCTGAGCTTGTTTTCCTGGAACTAGATGGTCCCAGTGGGGGGTGATGGGAGACAATGACAGCAGGGTTCGCACTTCTATGATAATCTAATGCCACCACCAATCTGATAGGAGTCGGAGCTCAGGAGGTAATGTGAGTGTTGGGAAGCAGCTATAAACACAGATGAGGCTTCTGTCGCTTGCCCACCACTTGCTTCCTGCTGTGTAGCCTGGTTCCTAACAGGCCATGGGTCAGTACCAGTCCGTGACCTGGGAGTTGGGGACCCCCAGTCTAGAGAATAAATACTGTATTATGATAAATGCTTCATTATACTGTGATAAATGTTCTTGTGGATGGATGCACAGAACAGGGATACCCAGGGGCACACAGCAGAGAGAACTAATGCTTGTCAAGGGTTGAAGATAGGAGGGGCTTATAAACTAAGAGAAGGCAAGTTCCCTCAAAAAGTGGGACAGTCATCTTGAAAACTATTAATGGATCCATTTTTGACAGGCATTGCAGGATCAGTATTAGGAACATGGGTTTTGAAATCTGGATGAGTCTGACTCTGTCACTTGTTGACTGATGAATTTCAAAGCCCCTAAAGTCCTTCTACTCCCCTTTACAATGTGACTGCAACTCCTCCAGTTGAGAGGTAAGAGTCTGTTTCTTTACTCTTTGCACCTGATTTTACCATGGTATTTTCTTTGTGACACAAGCAGAAGCTTGAGCATTGGGGCTGTCCTCTCTTTGGTTCCTGGGTCCACTACAGGCATGTCCCAGCAGCCTGGTGTTGGATCAGAGACTATGAGATGCGGCAGAGCACTCAGAATTTTTTGTGAGCCCAGCAAGACTCACGGTAGAGCCTCCCAGCTCAGTCCACCCAGTTGCTTGCCCACAGACTTCTCAGCTGAATAAATGATTGCTGCTGGTTATAGAATAAAAAGAAATTGGTACAACAACAACAAAAGAGACATATGCTTGTCCTACCTTTGGAAGGGGAAATATTTGACGGGGCTGGAGAAGTGGGAAAAGATGTCTACTCATTTAGGGAGACAGGCTGTGCTTTTTGTTATTATTACCGAGGGCAGGGTAATGGCTCCTCTGGCTGGGGGACCAGCCTGGCTGCCCAGAGATGCTCGCCCATACTCCTCGACCATTTCCATTGTCACATGGACCCTCCACCAACTTGTGCTACAAGCTGATCGTCCTGACTTTATATTCTCAGTCTCCCTACTGGTGCCCTGGACCACTTGTGTATCGGACACACTCTGTGTGTTCATTAAACAAAACAATAACAACAAAAATACAGCTTGCTTCTCTTAAAACTCTGCTATACCAAATAGGGAGGAGTTGAAGCTTTGACTTTAGCTTTCACAGCAGATGTTTTTGCATTCATTTTCCCCCCAGGGAGGAGAGGAAATGCAAATTGTTCATTTGAGCAATTTCTATCCCTTTTGGATGGCCCCATCCTCTCTTTCTGTGAAATGTGCATCGCTCCTCAACCAAATTGTATGAGTTCATCTTTCTGAAGGGAGAAAACCTAGTTTGCATGCTTCAAATTAGAGAACTGCATTAAAGTGTGTGGAAATCAGAGATGCACACCACCCTGGTCCCAGCCAACTCGGGCCCTCAGGGAGGATGCTGCCTGATGCTTAGCGGTTCTGACATCCCAAAGAGGTGGCAGGAGATCTAATGACTTGTCTAAAGAATGTATAGCTCATTATGCAATGTTTTGAAATTGTTGGTGAAGCATCTTTCTTAGGCAGGTGTATTAGGGATGAAACTTTCAAAGCCTCTCTCTCTGCACAGGCTGTGTTCGGGCCAACTCCCTGATGTCAAGAAAGTGGAAGGAATGTGAATTAAGTTTTCCTTTTTTCAGCACAATACCACCTTCTGCAGCCCATCGGCTGGTGCTCGCTTCCTCAGCCAGTTCAGTTTCCCTGGAACTCTGAGGCCAGCAGAAAACTCTGGAAACTGAAACCAAGAAACCTTCAGAGTTCCCAGAGAAATCGGACCACCCGGACCTTTCTAAAAACGGGTGATCACTGAGCAAATTACAAGTCAGGATGAGGGTCTCTGGGGCATGCACTTTTCTGAGGTTTCAGAATATTTTCACTGGATTGAGAATGTTTGGACTCAGGTTTTTGGTTTTCTGGATCAGGAAAAATATCTGGGCCATTTTCCCCTCAGGAGAACAGAGCAAAGGGACCACGATGGTCCCAAGGGCCCCAGGGCAGGTAGAACCCTGCTCCCCATCCAGTATCAGCCACTCCTGACACTCTATCCTGGGATGCTCACTCTGCAGCTACTCCCTGGACAGCCACGTCGCTGTCATTTACTGCCGGGCTGGCCTTCCAGAAGCCCAATCCCATGGACTTTTGATGACAGGGATTTTCAGTGTTTGGCTAGTAAATTTGCACTGTTTTTCTCCAGTGGATAAAAAAGTCCTGACTTCCTTTGTCTCTAATTAAAGACAGATGGGCAGAGGATGACTCGCTTCTTCATTTTTTCCCTCCCTGTGAGCATGTGGCTGAGGGCAATCCACTTTGCCTGTCACCAATTTGTTGGGCAGTTTTAAACAGGTCACCGGTCTCTCTGCAACGTGAGACGCACACACACACACACACACACACACACACACACACACTTCTCCTTTGGGTGTCCTGGGCTCCTTCCCCGTTGGGTGGTATTTAGCACCTGTAAAAGTGCTCTGGAAGCAAAGCCCTGGGTTGTCAAAATGCCCGTCCATCATTATAAGCAAATTTATTCCCTAATACTTGAAGTCTTTAGAACTAACTGGAGTAAGTGCAAAAAAAAAAAAAAAAAATCTCTTTGAAATAAAAGGGAGAAGGATGGAGTAAAAGTCTGGTCCACACAGTGAGTTAACAACACCCTGGGCCTGGAGGGTTTTTTCCTACTTGAGAAGCTTTACCTCTGCAGGTGCAGAAGCATGAGGAGAGCAAAGACCTTCCCAGATCACCAAAAGGCAAACTATTTGCTGCCACTTTGTGTCTCCCCCCCCTCCCGCCCCGCCCCGAAATAGGCATCAGCACAAGTCATCGTTCTTGTGCAGCAGGGGTAGCTCATACCTGGGTGATCCTTCCAAATGAATCAGTGTTTAATTAACATCTCTAGGCAAGAACACTGGAGTGGGTTGCCATGCCCATCTCCAGGGGACGTTCCCAACCTGGGGATCGAACCTGCATCTTTTATGTCTCCTGCATAGGCAGATGGCTTCTTCAACACTACCTCCCCCTGGGAAGTCCTATATCTCCATAAATCTGGGTGAGGGGGTGGGGGGAATTAAGTGCATTGGGCATTCACTGGCAGTCCAGTGTTTAAAACTTCACCTTCCTTGCAGGGGATGAGGATTTGATCCTTAGTTAGGGAGCTAAGATCCCGAATGCCTCGTGGCAAAAAAAAAAAAAACCAAAAAACCTAAAACAGAAGCAGTATTATAAAAAATTCAATAAAGATTTTTTTAAATGGTCCACATTAAAAAAAAAAAAACTTTTAAGAAATAAGAAAGTGCATTACTTAAGGTATTACAAATTAAAAAAATTAAAAATAAGAAGTAAAAGGGGAGAGCCTTTCTATGTTTTTAAAATGTATGTGTCCCAAAATGTTGACGATAGCTGCCTTAGATATTTTGGTAACAGTCCTTATCAGAATCTAAAAAATGAGCCATCCCCGTCCGTATGACTCACCAGAAACATGCTCAAAGCTTCTTGTGTTTAATACACTTGGAAGAGAGTTCACCCACCTGCTAAAAGAAGCCCCCAAAAGAGGGTCCCTGGGGAGGGCGGAGGAGTTACCAGGCTGCTCTATCTTCCTCGAGTGGCTTTTTGCTTTTCTCTTCCGGAAGGAGTTCAGAAGCAAAGAGGAAGTGTCTTTTCTGTCCTCGAACACAAGGAATCAGGACTGAAACCTATCATAATTCCAGTCCCTTGGACCCATGCCCCCGCCCCCAAATGAAACCATGCCAGCCATCACAGACCTGCTCCACTGCTGCAAGGGGAGAGAGAAGAGAAGCTGGAAGAGAGGGATCAGAAAAGGGCCTTCTGCTTCATCACACACTGAGCCTGATCAGGTTCTTTGCAAATCACCACCGAGAAGTCGCTGCTCTGGGAAGTGCTGCTCTGCCATCACTCATGTCCATAAACCTGGGACGAGTATGGCTTTATCAGGGTTCATCTGGTGCTTATCACAGTCTTGCTGATGGCCGTACATACTCAGAAGACCCTGAAAACCAAGAGCTGGCCACCCCCATGAGAACCGCCCCAAATCCCAGTTTCCACCAAAGGAGATTAAAGCAAAGAGCTGTTTTTAGGGACTGTGTGTGTGTGTGTGCACGCTTTTGTTTTTTTAAACTGTTCAAAGAGTCCGTAGGAGGATTTTTGCTCAGAGCTCTGGCCCTCCAGACAGCCCAGGGCCCTCCACCACATCCTGCCTCTCCACTTCCTCCCCCTTTTTCCCAGCTCCAAGCCAAGCTGGGAAGTCTCTCACGCCCCTGAGGCTTGGCGGGAGGAAGCCTGAACTTGATACAGCTGCCTTTCCTGGGGCCTGCGAAGCACATTGATCCCTGGGTCTGGGCTGCTTTGCTGGCCTATTTTTAGCCTCGTGCTGTAGACCTTTCTGAGGGCTCAGGACATGTCTCCGTTCGGGCTGGGCCACGCCAGGGAGGGGTCCCTGTGTGCTGCCGGGATGTTGGACACCTGAACAGGGATCCATGCAGCAGTTAAATGTGGTTTGTTTCAACGTCAAAAGGAAGAGGAATACACACCCTTCACCAGCTCCCTCCCTGTCTCCCAAGAACAAAGGTCTGAGTTGCCTTTTGGATGCTTGAGTCTGGTCACATTGTAGAGGCGGAGGGGCAGGAATGTCCCACTCAGGACAGCCACTCACAGATCAGGTCAGGCTTGGGCGAGGACCTGCCTCCCCAGCCTGTCCTCCATCCTTGTCCCTTGTGTCAGGCAAGCCACCCTCCCCACCACAGGCCCTGGTTTCCAGCCTTGGCACCCACTGCTCCTGCAGAGCTGAGCTCGCTTGTCTGCTCTGTGTCTTCAAGACCCAGGGCAGACCCCACCACAGCCTCCATCGCCTAGGAATGGTTGGTGTGTGGCTGTCACCCCGACCCGACAGGGTGCCTTGAGGGTGACCATGTCTGCTCACTGTATCTGCCTGTGTGCCCAGTGGTCCATGCTTGAGGGGAGAGGGTGTGGCCGTGAGGAAGGAGGCGTGGTTTGAGGCCAACATATGACCCCACATAACACGTTCAGTGAAAGCCGAGCAAAAGAACCGACAGGTGACGTGCTACAAAAGGACGTGGTGACTGAAGGTCAAGAACCAGCAAATTGCCACAGTTAGAAAATATACACCAGCTAACTCAGGTTTTATTTGTACTTATCCAGGTGATTAGTTTAAGTAAGACTTTCTGAATTGACTCCATTCATCCATTTAAGAAAACCAGGAACCCCTGGTGGCTCAGACAGTAAAGAGTCCGCCTGCAGTGCAGGACACCTGGGTTCGATCCCTGTGTCAGGAAGATCCCCTGGAGAAGGAAATGGCAACCCACTCCAGTATTCTTGCTTGGAGAATCCCATGGATGGAGGAGCCTAGCGGGCTACAGTCCATGGGGTCACAAAGAGTCTGACACAACTGAGAGAGTTCACTTTCATCCATTTAGGAAACTTATGGCACCTAGACCCAGGTTGGTTGGGCCAATTGTTACGTGGGTGAACTTAAAACATCATTGTAGGGACTTCCCTGGTAGTCCAGTGGTTAAGAATCTGCCTGCCAATGCAGGGGATGCCGATTCGATCCCTGGTCCAGGAACTAAGCTACCACAGGCCTTGGAGCAACTGAGCCTGCACACCACAAAAAAGATCCCATATAATGCAACTAAGACCTGAAACAGCCAAATAAATAAATAATAATTGTGAAATATTGAATATACCGTCTCTGACTTGTCACCATGCATGCTAAGTCACTTCATTTGTGTCCAACCCATTGCAACCCTATGGACAGTAGCCTGCCAGGCTCCTCTGTCCCTGGAATTCTCCAGGCAAGAAACACTGGAGTGGGTTGCCATGCCCTCCTCCAGGGGATCTTCCCACCCCGGGATCGAACCCACATCTCTTAGGTCTCCTGCATTAACAGGCGGGTTCTTTACCACTAGCGCCACCATCATTATCACCCAATATTCAGGCAGAATGTCATATCCAAAATAATCAGACGTGACACTTATACATGAAAAACAAGCTAGAATTCACAAGCTGACATGAGACAGATCATCACCATTCAACCCCAAAATGACATTCCAGCAGTGACCCTGCAGCATTTACACCGGAGCTTGTCATACTAACCCTTGGATGGGGCAGGGGCGGGGTTGGAGGGGGGGATAGAGAGTCACCAGGCGTAACTGCAGAGCCAGCACTAGGAGGCAGGATTTCTGACCAAGGGAAGAGGTCCAAGGACCAGGTAATTTCAGTACGAGGGTCCCGGAGCCTGGGACAAACTGCAGCAGAGATGCCCCAGCCAGAGTTGGCATGAGAACAGGTGGCCAGCGCAGGCCTGACCCAACGGCTGGGGACGGGCCCTTAGGAGCCTGTGTCACCGCTGACCCAGGGCAGCTCCTGCCGCAAGGGTCAAGAGGGACTCATGGCTCCACTGCCCCACAAGGAGGCACTGGGTTCTACAGACTTCTGTTAAGATCACTAGACCCATGGTTCACCACCCAAGGATGTAATCAGAACTATCATAGGAGTTTTGTTTGTTTGTTTGTTTCAAAATCCATGTCAGGGCCTCCCACTGAACCCAGAAAGCTAGAATCTTGGATGAGACTGGGATGAGGTGGGCAGTCATGCGTGACTTTAGAAGGCTGCCCAGGTGACTTAGATACAGCACCAGCCCCAAGGTGGGCACATTCTCAGCCCAGCAGTTTGAGGTCAGAGACCCTGGCTTTATGAGGTTTTATTGAAGTAGAGTTGATTTACAATGTTGTGTTAATTTCTGCTGTACAGCAAAGTGATTCAGTTATATATATATATAATTTTTCATATTCTTTTCCATGATGGTTTATCATAGGATGTTGAATATAGCTCCCTGTCCTACACCGTAGGACTTTGCTGTTTATCTGTTCTGTGTATAATAGATTGTACCTGCTAATTCCAAACTCCCAGTCCATCCCTCCCCTGCTCCTGCTCCCCCTCAGCGACCACAAGTCTGTTCTCTGTGTGCGTCTGTTTCTATTTCATAGGTAAGTTCATTGTGTCATATTTTAGAGCCCACGTATAAGTGACGTCATGATATTTGTCTTTCTCTGTCTGACTTTCTTCACTCAGTATGATAATCTCTAGGCCCATATATGTTCTGCAAATGGTGTTATTTCATTCTTTTTATGGCTGAGTAACATTCCATTGTATATTTGTACCACATCTTATTTATCCATTCATCTGCCAATGAAGCTTACTGCCACGTCTAACCTATTGTGAACAGTGCTGCTGTGAAACTAGGGGTACGTGTATCTTTGAATTATAGTTTTGTCTGGATATATATGCCCTGGAATGGGATTTCTGGATCATATGGCAGCTCTGGATTTCCCAGGTAGCTCAGTGGTAAAGAATCTGCCTGACAATACAGGAACTGCAGGAAGACTCCAGTTTGGTCCCTGGGTGAGGAAGATCCCCTGGAGGAAGAGGCCTGATCCCACTCCAATATTCTTGCCTGGAGAATTCTATGGACAGAGGAGCCTGGCAGGCTACAGGCCATGGGGTTGCAAAGAGTCAGACACGACTAAGTGACTGAGCATGCACAGTAGCTCTAGCTTTGGTTAGAGACCACACATCTTCATACTTATTACAGTTCCTCTCACATCAAGACCTGAAATGATATTTGCTGACTGAATGAATGAACAGATGTGAGAAAAAGTGAACAAACACTGTCAGTGACCATAAGAATTATTGATGATGTCAACAAACACAGGGAAAGACTGGAGTTTCCCACAATAGATTTTAGCCCCAGTTATACGTTAAGTCTTCCAGTTACCCACTCAGAACAACAGCTAAATGTGACAGCATTAAGGTGTACTTTATAGACTAGTGCGGTTCGGCAGTATATGGTATTACTGGGCAAAACGAGGATTTGTATGAACATCGCAGGAAAGAGCATGCAACAAAAGACGGTTCTCCACCTAACTCACAATTAATTATATCATCTGAGGCTTCATTCTGGCTTTGGAAACAATGGGAACCATAATTACATGTCTAAAGCCCAAAATGGAAGCCCACAAGTGTTTGACAAGGGGAACATAAGGATGATGGAGTGCTTTACCCATCAGCTTGACCACAGAGCAGCCCTGGTGAGTCACGCTTTCAGGCCGCAGTATGATTTCTCATTACCCTCCATTCTTCTCAGTAAGTATATTGAGCTCGTGGCTACTTGATGGATGTGATTCTGTTTGTGAATTCAGGCTGGCCTGCTGTCTTCCTGGACCTGACCCGTATATAGAATAGCCATGCAAATTAGCATGGGCCTCAGGCCAGGGAAAATTAATCCAGGCTACAGTGCAATCAAGTAAAAGGTGTCAAAGGGCAACAAAGACGGGGGTGTGCCTGGGGCCAGGGATGCTCACTTTTACAGGTTTCTCTGCTCACCACCTGGTGATTGTGATTTAGTTTCTTAAAATTTTGTGACTAGCAAATTGGCAAAAATGTAAGGGAAGCTTGTAGAAGTCTTTCTAAATCTGTATGGGTTGTGATGGAAGTTCATGTTGAAAGTGCAATTAAGGCATTCAGAGAGGGCTTCCCCGGCATCAGGTCTAAGTGGGCCTGCAGGCGGGCTGCCTTGCCTCCATCTCAGCACCCGGCCACGCCTGGACAGCACTCTCCACACCGGGCTGTTTCATTCACTTGGTTTGTGATGTTTGTCTGTCCCCCCCCATTGGATTGAGGTCCCGGAGGCTGAGGATCACGTCTGTCTTGCCTGCCTCTGATGCCCAGCAAGTGGCACAGGCACTGCAGGAATACAGGAGATGCTGGCAATGCCCTCCAGCCTTCCTCTAATGACAGCAGGCTCCAGGGTCCACAGTTCACTTCGTACCTGACCTTCATTGAACCCCCTGCTGGCCAGCAGCTCTTGTGTTCTGCTTGGGTCCAGGGTGTCTTGAACACTTACTAAGTTTTCTTTTAACCATGCTGGCAAGATACTAGGTGAAACACCACCCAGAGAAAACAAGACAGAGAAAAGGCAGGGGCTGGGGTGAAGGGAGGTGTGGATCCAGGGAGTAGATGGTCAATAGAGAGCCAGGTGCCAGGCCAGGGTCCCAGAGGGGCTGGAGGTGGAGGGCAGGAATCAGCCTAGACCAAGCACATGGTGATGGAGACCCGGGCACAGTGGTACCCACTTCACAGGATTCCACTTCGATGCTTGCTGCAGGGGCAGAGCCCATAGTAAGAGAAGTAACTGGTATCTAATGAACTCTCAGTCCATGTGCAGAGTTTCCTCCTGGTGGGAGTAACTGACCCAGGTCAGGGACAGGTAATCGTCAGAGGTTGGAGGTCAGAGGAGGGAGGATTTGATGGCTGGGATGGTATTATCTCGAGAGAACCAGCAATGTCCCAAGTCTCTGTCAGTGAGTCCCCCTCCCATGAGGTTTGATCGTGTATGTGGTATCACCAAGGAACAATGGCAGAGAGACAACCAAAGCACACTGTTACTTCCTGATGCCCCCAACAGAGCGCTCGCTCACTAGCTGAGCTGGGTCAGAACCAGTGGTCTCAACCAGCGGTCCCCAACCTTCTTGGCACCAGGGACCAGTTTCGTGGAAGACAGTTTTTCCACGGATCAAGGAAAGGGGTGGTGGTGGTTTTGAGATGACTCAAGCTCATTACATTTATTGTGCGTGCGCATGCCCAGTAGCTTAATCGTGTCCAATACTTTGCGAACCTATGGACTGTAGCCCACCAGGCTCCTCTGTCCATGGAGTTTTTCAGACAAGAACACTGGAGTGGGTTGCCATTTCCTCTTCCTGAGCATCTTCCCGACCCAGGGATCAAACCTTCGTCTCCTTGCATTAGCAGGTGAACTTTTTACCACTGAGCTACTGAAAAGCCCACATTTATATTATTATGTGCACTTTATTTCTATCATTATTACATCAGCTCCATCTCAGATCATCAAGCATTAGATCTCAGAGGTTGGGGACCCCTGGTCTAGATCAAAGGCCACACAACACAAAGACCTCCTCCCCCACAAAAATATGTAAACGATAGAATTAGCAAATTAAGAATGTCTGTAGGAAGAGTGTGGGCACGTGAAGGCAGCTGAGTCCTGCATGAAGTGATCAGAGGGGCTGCTGCATGAGGCCACGCCCTAGGATGATGGCAGCCTATGAGTGTCACCATCGTTCAAGCATCTCTGCCTTGGAGAAGAAGGATGTCCCACAACGAAGCGGCCCAGCCAGGATGCAGGTGAACAGGCAGAAGCATGAAGACACGGGAGGGAAACCATCTGCCCCTATAGCAGTTGTAATAATAATAATAGTGATTATGATAAATATTTAGACCTTATTTGCAGAGTGCAATGAAATGTACTGTTTAACCTTTACAGCAATCATGTTGATAGCTGTTCTTTGCCTTGAGATAAGTAGATTGCTTTAGTGAGGTATCCAAGACAGTAAACCTAGGAAGTAGCAGAGACAGAACTCAATACCAAGAGGGCAAAGCCCACCAGCTTTCTGTCTACCACGGAAAGCTGAATTAATCTGTCTGGGGAACCTGAACTGCACTAGTCATTCCAGCCAAGCCCTCTCTTTCCATCACTGGTCCTTCTAGGCATCTTCTGCTGACTCCCAGGAGAGGAAATTTTCGCTCTGGCTATACCTTTCCAATAATGTAAACTCTTTCTGGTAATTCCCTGGTGGTCCAGTGGTTAAGAATCCACTGCAACTATTGAGCCCAGGCACTCCAGAGCCCACGAGCGACAGCTAGAGAGCCTGAGTCCCACAACTACTGAAGCCCACACGCCACAACTAGGGAGTCTGTGCACTGTAACAGAAGGTCCTGCATGACTGGAATAAAGACTCTACATGCCACAACCAAGACCCGACACCACCAAATAAATACACAAATATTTTTTAAAAATAAAATCTTTCCAACAATCGGTTAATTCGTAAATGCTCATCACTAGTACAGGATTTATGGCAATAGGAACCATCTAAATATATTGGTAACTTGTTTTAAATAAAACAGTATATCTAGGTGCCAAGATACATAGAGCAATGAAATGGACCTTGGAATATGGTTACTTATTGCAACAAAAAGATGTCATTTCAAATTACTCAGTGAAAACATGGATTATATAAATGATGATAGAATAAATGATTAGATAAGGGAAAACTCAACTGAATCTTTACCTTAGTCTTTACCATCAACATACAGATGCATCAAAAATTTAAGTATAAAAGTACAAAGCCATGAATGTACTGGATAAAAGCTATGACTATTTTTATAATCTTGGAATGAGGAAGGGACTTTTCCATCCCAAGATTATATTGATACAGCACCTAATTTTAAATCTCATGTAGCAGAAAATTACAAGTAACAGAGAGAAATAATGAACTGGGAAAAATATTTGCAAACTGTATAACAGACTGAGAGCTAATATATTTACTATACACAGAGCTCCTACAAATCAATAAAAGGAAACAAATAGCCCAATAAAAATGGGAAAGGAAACACACAAGCTTTTTTAAGGTACAAAAGGGTATATTTTATTTACTTATTTACTTTAAATTGGAGTATAACTGCTTTACAACGTTGTGTTAGTTTCTGCTGTAGAACAAAGTGAATCAGCTATACTTATACATATATCCCCTCCCACCCACCCCAGTCCCACGCCTCTAGGCCATCACAGAGCACCAAGCTGAGCTCCCTGCGCTATACAGCAGCTTCCCACTAGCTATCTATTTTACACATGGTAGTGTATATATGCCAATGCTAGTCTCAATTCATCCCACCCTCTCCTTCCCCCTTTGTGTCCATGAATCTATTTGCAGGGCAGACACAGAGAACATATAAGCTTTTAAACAAAGAAGAAATATCAAACATGAAAATATACTCAATCCTTAATAATAAGCATAGTTACACAAGTAACTATAGTGTTATTTGTGTGTGTGTGTTTACCTACCAAATACAAAGAATACAGAGACTGAATGTTGCTAGCATGCTAGAGATGTTTTTGCATGCCCTGGTAGCTGGCATACAAAATGGCATAACTTCTGGAGGAAAGTTTAGTAATATACACCCAAATTGAAAATATACTTACTTACTCTTAGCCCAAGAATTGCAAGTCAAAGTATTCATTTATTTTTACTGTGGTAAAAGACATATAAAATTTACCATTTGTAACCATGTACTGTTCAGAAGCATTAAGTACATTCACATTGTTGGGCCACCATCACCACCATCCACCTGTAGAACTTTTTTCTCTTCCTCTATTGACACCCTTCATCTATTGACACCCTTCACCTATTAAACAATTGTGTTCTTTCTGCAATTTGACCACTCAAAGAATTAATCTTAACAAGAAAATTGCATTAAGAGCTACATATATATGCACAAAAGATGTAGTCATTCAAAAAGCATTTCTTGAGGACCTACTCAAGGTATGCTAGGTAATAAATGAAATAGACCAGGTTACCTGACTTATGCACAAGTCATGCTCAAGAGAAGGCAGACCACGAACAAGTGCATAAAGAATAGAGCAGTAAGTTGCCATTAGGTTTGAAGAAAATAAACAGGGACTTCCCTGGTGTTGCAGCGGTTAAGGATCTGCCTTGTAATACAGGGGACGCTGGTTTGATTCCTGGTCCAGGAATTAAGACCCCACATGCCGCAGAACAACTAAGCCCACTCGAGGCAATTATTGAGCCCTGTGGAGCCTACATGGTCCAACAAGAGAGTCTGTGTGCCACAATGAAAGATCCAGAATGCCGCAACTAAGACCTGATGCAGCCAGGTAAATAAATAAATACTTTAAAAAAAGAAAATAAACAGATTTAATCATATGTGGTAGTGATTTGGGGGGGGTGGGCAGTAAGAAAAAAGTTCTCTCAAGCACTATTTATAAGAATCAACAAATTAGAAAAACTAAACATCCAAGCAACATTTCTATGAAGGTGGAGAATCCATCTGGCCAGATGTCATTATGTGCCAGTTTATTACAGATTGCAAGAGACTTTCTCAGATCTTAATTCAGGGTTTTCTTCTGTATTTTCCTGGAGGGCAAGAGTTTCCAACATTTGGGGGTAGAAAATAATGTAACAGGGGTCCACGCCAATGCTGCTTTATTCCAAGAAGGAATGCATGGATGACAGTTTCAAGTGTTTGATGTCCAGCCCCTCCTAAAACTGTAACATAACAGCCGGCAGATGAAGAGGCTGATCTAAATCTCCTTTCTGTGGTTTTACTTTTGTTCTGGCAGACTGAGCAACACGAGAAAAAAAAAAAATTACAGCGCGTGCATGGGAAACATTCTTTCCTTTTTTCTTGAATAACGGACAGGTTGGAGAGCCAGTGTGAGTAAGGGGCGACAGCTTTGCTATGATAAACGCAAAAAAGCATCCAGGGCCTGGCCTACCCTGAGCCCAGGCAGGAAATTCAAGGGTAATATAACACTTTACTGTTAAGTAATGCCATTGGAATAAAACCATGTTTGGGATGATTTTTGGCTCTCACTTGGAATTTCTGTTTCATTTGCTTCCAAAAAGAACTCTTCTCCCAAAAAGTTCTTAACTTGCATTTCAAAAGTTTTTGTAGCTGTATAACTAGGATGTATGCGAACTGGCCTTGAATTGAAGCTGCATGTCACAGAACATGCAGAAAAACACATCCAATCCAGGACCTCGGTTTTCAGGATGGACCCCAGGCAGCAGCTTTGAGCAATGGAAGTGCAATTCACAGGCTAGAGACCTCACTCTGCCCCCTGCTAGCAGTGTGACCTTGTGTGGATTCTTTGACCTTGGAGCCAGTAAAAGAGGAATAACAATAGTACCCACTTAGAGGGTTTTTTGAGGATAAAATGCAAGAATATGAAAGGCTCAGTGCTAGTCTGCCATACAGCTTTTTCCTTCTTTCCTGGGCTTCATAACTGAGCTGGGCATGACTAGCCTCAGCGTAGAAAAAGACTAAAATGGAAAACCAGAATTTATTTTTGTCTGAATAACTTGGCCATGGTTGGACTGTTTTTCCCTGTTGGTTTTAAGCCATATTTCTCCAGTGCTGCCTCCTAGGTTGAATTTCTGCATGATTGAAACACCATCTTCAGTTTCAGAGGAACTCAGGTGAACTGAAGCATCTCTGCATAACTCGGATGGTGCAGGAATCAGACCCATGGGACAGACTGGTGAAGGATCTGCAGGTGTTTAGCTGGAAGAAGACTGGGGGTGAGGGTGTGGGGACTGTCTCCAAACATCTGAAGGGTAATATCATGTAAAATAGAAATTTGATCAATTCTCCATGGTTCCATAAGTGGAGGCAGATCCAGTTTTATGGATAGAAAACAAACAAACAAACAAAAATCAGATTGTCAAGGAAAGATGCTGTCTTCTGATGTAAGGAATTCCAGAGGGATCCTATCAGGGAGTAGTTCTTCACATCCCAGGAGTCCTACAGGGAATTCTGCATCCGAAAAGAGCTGAGTAAGTGCCCTTTCAGGTTCTTTTCAAGTTGGGGAAGCTGCAGTTCAGGTAGCTACAGAAATGCAACATTTTGCTGCAGGCACTTAAGGAAGCAGCCCTAGGAGCTGCAAGGCACATACAGGCGCTCACAGACTGAGCTTTTGTGAGAATTTTAACCTTTCATAACACAAGTGTCATGCCATATTGGGGTGGGGGGAGGCTTTAACCCGCTAGAAAGGAAAACGTTCCTAGTTTAGGTATCATATTTTACAGGTTCCATCATATTTTACAAGTTCCTGTAGACACAGGGACCAAATGAAACTGAACCACGATCTTGGGCATCAAATTACACTTCACTTTTACCTTTTCCCCCTGTGATTCTGACATAAGTGATTAAAAATGAACCCGAACCTTTGACCTACCCATTTGGTTTTGGTTTTTTTTTTTTTCTCCTCTCTCTGTTCACCTGCAAACCTCCGCTAGTCGTTTCATAGAGGCTTGGTCAACTGCTTTCAACAGCTAGACATTAAAGCCACTGAGAGCATAAACAGGAAGCTGGTGTTTAGGTGGGAGTTCCTAGGAATTTTATACCACTGACCACAGAGGCCAAGAGAGAAAGGAAATAGGAAAAACAGTGTAAATACCTGGGTGACTAATGACGCGCAGCTCAGCTGGCTTTTCTGAACACTTAACAGGAAGTCTTTCCAGGGGAAACACCCTGCAAATTTTTCGGGACCCCGCGTGGCACTATAGGGCCGTATCGGGGCGTTTGCTGGTAACCCAACAGAGTCTGCCCACGTCTCTAAGACGCCAACTCGATTTGCATGCGTGGTGCAAACCGCTCGCCGAGCGCCAGGCTCCAGTCCTGGGATTGCAAAGGCTTGGAGGGCCACCCCCTTCCCGGTTCACACCGCGAGCGCCTAAGAGGATTTAGAATCAAGTGGGCACGTTTGCAGGCCTCGTTGTGAAGAGGCAGCTGGAGCGCGGCGCAGCCCCCCGCGCCCCAGGGCTGCATTGTCCTCCGAGGGGCCGCCGCCAGGGCTCCTTTGTGCGCGGGGCTGGCCCTGCCCTCCCGCCCGGGGCCCCGCGGGCCCCCTCCCCGACCTCTTCCCCCCACCCCCCCACAACAACGCAGACGGCTCCCTCCGGCCCCCGACCCGCCGGCTGCCGCGGGCCCCGAGCCGAGGAGCGGGCAGGGCGGGCAGGCCATCTGCACCGAGACGGACTGCGGCCCCGGAAGGTCAGCGCCCCGACGATCGCCGTCTGAACAGCAGGCCACCCGGGCCTCCCAGCAACACAGGGACATCTGCTCCCCTTCATTCAGAGCCCGGGTTCCGATTTCACCAACTCCCCCCCACCCCCTACTCCCTGCAGACCCGGGCTCCCAGGAGTGCAACGGGAACGGGAGGGGCCGAGCAGACACGCCGCCCGCCCCCTGCTCCCCCCATCGGAGCCGGGCAGCTGAGTCCCGCGTGGCGGGGGAGGGGCTCACCCACGTGACCAGGGTGACGTCGTGCGGGGGAGGGGCGGCCAGGCCAAGGGGTGGAAGGGGGTGGGTCGCAGAGACTGCGACGCGCAGGTGCGTCCTGGGTTTGCCGGAGGGGTTGGACCGGGATCCCACCCTGCTAGGAGAGATGGGGCAGCTCCGCCGCCTACCCGCCTCAGGACAGATGGGTTTAACCGTCCGCCTCATCCTTGGCTGGGAAGAACCAATGAATGCGCGGGAAAGTTTGTAGTGAGCAGAGGCAGGCATTCCTCGTGCGGGGCTCCGGACCCACAGTTGTAGAGCCAGCGGTCTGCGGGTAAGGCCAGACTCTAGCCTGGATGGTTGACACCCAAACTCGTCCTGCCTTTTCTGCTTTATGTTTGGGCGAAAAGATGGAAGGATGAAAGAATTGCATTTCTGTTGTGTTTCCACCGCTTGATCATAAACCCCCTGAACACAGAAACGCTGCATCTTTTTCATCTTCCTCTCCTCCGCCTCCTGCAAATATTTCGACGCTAAATTAACGTGCAGAGTGGTGCGGGTGTGGTCCTTATGACCTCTGAATGTAACTGCTGTCCTTTGTTATTTGACAAAAACGAGGGAGAAGGCAATGGCAGCCCACTCCTGTACTCTTGCTTGGAAAATCCCATGGATGGAGGAGCCTGGTAGGCTCAGTCCATGGGGTCGCGAAGAGTCGGACACGACTGAGCGACTTCAGTTTCACTTTTCACTTTCGTGCATTGGAGAAGGAAACGGCAACCCACTCCAGTTGTCTTGCTTGGAGAATCCCAGGGACAGGAGCTTGGTGGGCTGCTGTCTATGGCGTCGCACAGAGTCGGACAGGACTGAAGCGACTTAGCAGCAGCAGCAGCAGCAGGGCATTGTGGGCCTTCCCAAGTGGCGCTAATGGTAGAGAACCCGCCTGCCAATGCAGAAGACAGAAGAGACACGGGTTCAGTCCCTACGTCAGGAAGATCTCCTGGAGGAAGGCATGGGAACCCACTCCAGTATTCTTGCCTGGAGAATCCCATGGACAGAGAAACCTGGTGGCTACTGTCCATAGTGTTGCAAAGAGTACAACACAACTTAAGCAACTTAGCATGCTTCAGGCGCAGGACATTGTGGAGAAAAAAGTGTGGCCGCAGGGAGGTGTTCATTGTTGCTCCCTCCCGCTAACTGTCTTCCCTGCTTTACTTCCTTCCACAAACATTTGATGGAGTGTCCCTGTGAACCAGGGACCAGGCAGTTGACTAGATCTGGGAAGTAAAGAAACATGACTCCCAGGCTTCAAGGTGCAGCCATTCTGCTGGGGGACTGTGCACAGGGGAACAGCCAACCAGGATTCTGGGTGATGAGTGCTATTGACAGGAATAGGGGATCCCTAAAGCTAGCTAGAGAGAGAAGGGGTCTAAGCAGATGTGGGAGGGCAGGTAGTTTACTGGGAGAAGCTCTGTGGCTGATACAGGTCCCTCTGTAGGGATTCCTCCCAGGTGTGTTTACCTCCTGGTCAGTTTTTAGGCCTCGGGTGAAATGTCACTTTGGTCCTCTCTAAGATAAGGTTTTCTTGTTAAGTGATCTGCCGCACCTGGTACTTTTTTTTTTTTTTTTAATATTCATGGCAGGTCCAGTTGGGCAAAGTTCATCATCCTTATTCAACTATAAGCTTCTTGAGGCAGAAACTGGCCTTTTATTCATAGGCAGAGTCTCCATACCCAGCCCAGTGTTCCCTAAATATTTGGTGGGCTAGTGAGTAATCAGACTTTCCTTAAGTTAATGAGAAACTTGTTCCTGGAGTTTCTGGGTTTTTCTTTTAACTTTATTATTTTTATTTATTTATTTTTGGCTGCACTGGGTCTTTGTTGTTGGTCTCCAACTTTCTCTAGTTGCTGCAAGCGGGGGCTACTCTCTAGTTTCAGTGTGCATTTCTTCTCATTGTGGTGGCTTCTCTTGTTGCAGAGCACAGACACTAGTGTGCAAGGGCTCAGCAGTTGCATATGGTGGGCTCCAGAGCGAGGACCCATTAGTTGTGATGCACAGGCTTAGTCGCCTGGAGGCATGTGGGATTATCCTGAACCAGGGATCGAACCCATGTCTCCTGGATTAGCAGGTGGACTCTTAACCACTAGACCACTAGGAAAGTCCCAGAGTTTCTGTTTTGGATGCGGGGACAGGCTGCAGCTGCTCCACTCCGGGTACCCTCAGGGGAACCACCAAGAAGAGAGTGACTGGGGTATAGAATTTATTATTTTGTGGTCTTCTTCAGCTTGCTAATTTCAAAACTGTTTCTGCAACATCATGGTGAGGCCATCATGAAATAAGTCTGAAGAGAGTTGTTGAGCCCTGGCCAACAGGTTTCTGACTGCAAGGATGTTAAGAGCCTCAGTTGGTCTCATACGTTGTGTTCAAACCAGAAATATCTAGTAACACTTCAGAGCCGGGAGTGTGGATGGAGTGAAACGGTAACTTTGCTGCTCTGTTCCCCCATCTCCTCATGTGTCCTGGGAGGACGGGCCGTGGGGAGAGATGAACAGGATTAACTTGCCCTCATCAATGTCAGCTCCCTTATCTTGGCCTCTTTGTCACATCCTGTGACAAATCCTTTCCTTGTTTTTTGATGATAAGGAGAGAATCAAGGATATAGATTAAAGAGTCAGGCTCTAGTGACTGGTGCTGCCTCGCTTAGACTCTACCATTAAAAAGTCTGCCTCTTCTTAGCTGTGTGAATTTGGAGGCCTTCTTAGCCTCTCTGTGCCTCAGGCACTTTGTAATGAAAGATAATAGTATGTACTGTTATACTTTTTAAAATTCTTGTGTGTACAGTTTGCCTTTGAACATGAGTTTGAACTGCGAGGGTCCACTTATATGCGGATTTTTTTTCAATAAGTTCAGTATTGCATGGTCAGTGCATTGGTTGACCCTCAGATGCTGAGCCATGGGTACAGAGGAACCGAAGATAGGCAGGGTAGACTAAATTATATGTGGATTTTCATGGAAGGTGACCTTCAACATGGAAGGGTGGGGCCCCTAAACCCCTGGTTGTCCAAGGGTCAACTATATTAAGAATTCTCATGATAGGCATAAGTCTGATTTAAATGCTAATAGTTGATTAATTAAATGTTGAATCAGTCAATTCAGTCGCTCAGTCGTGTCCGACTCTTTGCGACCCCATGAATTGCAGCACACCAGGTCTCCCTGTCCATCACCAACTCCCGGAGTTCATTCAGACTCACATCCATCGAGTCAGTAACGCCATCCAGCCATCTCATCCTCTGTTGCCCCCTTCTCCTCCTGCCCCCAATCCCTCCCAGCATCAGAGTCTTTTCCAATGAGTCAACTCTTCGCATGAGGTGGCCAATGTTGAATATCCAACCTCTAATAGGTTAACATAACTCCATAAGTCATGTGTCAGTAGAGTGAGTCACAGGGGGTTAAGTCCTGAGAGAGGAGATTTTCTTTGCTGCTGCCTCCCTGGTGGCTCAGAGGTTAAAGCGTCTGCCTGCAATGTGGGAGACCTGGGTTCGATCCCTGGGTCAGGAAGATCCCCTGGAGAAGGAAATGGCAACCCACTCCAGTACCCTTGCCTGGGGAATCCCATGGACGGAGGAGCCTGGTAGGCTGCAGTGCATAGGGTCGCAAGAGTCAGACACGACTGAGTGACTTCACTTTCACTTTGGAACTCAAGGGACACCTTCTGGACCTTCATCATTTATTGCTCTTCCCTCCAGAAGGATTCCAATCCTTTTACTTTTCTTTTTTTTGAGATTTAAAATTTTTGTACTAAAGTGGCACCCCACTCCAGTGCTCTTGCCTGGAAAATCCCATGGATGGAGGAGCCTGGTGGGCTGCCGTCTATGGGGTCCCACACAGTCGGACACGACTGAAGTGAATTAGCACAGTTGATTTACAATGTTATGTTAGTTTCAAGTGAAAGTGAAAATTGCTCAGTCATGCCCAACTCTTTGTGACCCCATGGACTATACAGTCCAAGGAATTATCCAGACTAGAATACTGGAGTGGATGGTCTTTCCCTTCTCCAGGGGATCTTCCCAACCCAGGGATCGAACGCAGTTCTCCCACATTGAAGGCAGATTCTTTGCCAGTTGAGCCCACAAGGGAAGTTTCAGGCCTACAGCAAAGTGATTCAGTTAGATATATATACACACATATATATTGTTTTTTGGATTCTTTTCCTTTAGAAGTTATTACAAACTATTGAGTATAGTTCCCTGTGCTCTACAGCAGGATTCCAGTTCTTTACCAGCATTTACAGAGCTCTCCCACTTAATAAATTTAGTTGTGATTCCATCTCCCTTTATTCTCAAAGAGAGAAGCAGAGAAGCTGTCTATCGAGATTCAGACATTTTGCCCACAGTCCATTTTCTAATTGAGTAGCCAAGTGCTAAGTTCTTCTGCATCAGAGTTGTGATCCAGAAGACCACACTATCTTAAACAATAGCAATCTACTTATAACAAAAAGTAAATGAGATCTTGCATTGTTTGTTGCAGCTTAATTTGACCATGGGAAAAAAAAAATCAGTACTGGATTCCCAGAGAAGAAACATTTTCAGGGGCTGTAGGTAAGAAGACAGTGAAAAAAACTCACATTGTTTAGAAATTGCACTTACACCAGGCAGCCTTGAAGAAGGCTGCTTCTGGAAATTCAGAGGTACTCCGAAAATGAGTGTAGAAATGGTTTCTTACCCATGTGTAATATGAACAGTTTCACTCCTTCAATTATTTATTTTCTGCAAAGGACATTGACTTGGGTGGAGCTTGCTAGACTAGATGTTTGGAGTAAGTCTGTTTTCAGATATAATCTCCGATGCATTCATGAAAGTGTCATACTTTGAAACAGGAAACAAACGACAAACTTTTTCAAATGTTGTCTCTGTGCATAGATAGAATCTCAGTGCCTAGAACCTTGTGTGGCTCACATATCATCACATCATCATCACACTGATAAAGATTAAAAGATTTTAAGAAGATGCTCTTTTTAAAAAATATTCATTGAAGTATAGTTGATTTAACTTTTGCTGTACAGCAGTGACATATATATATATGTACACTTTTTCATATTCTTTTCCATTATGGTTTATTACAGGAGATTGAATCTAATTCCTTGTGAAAGACAGAAGGACCTTATATGTGTATATGTATCAGTTCAGTTCAGTTCAGTCGGTCAGTCGTGTCCAACTTTTTGCAACCCAATGGACTGCAGCACGCCAGGCCTCCCTGTCCATCACCAACTCCTGGAGCTTGCTCAAACTCATGTCCATCGAGTTGGTGATGCCATCCAACCATCGCATCCTCTGTCATCCCCTTCTCCTCCCTTATATATGTATAAAGGTATATATGTATATCAGAGAAGGCAATGGCCACTCCAGTACTCTTGCCTGGAAAACCCCATGGACAGAGGAGCCTGGTGGGCTGCAGTCCATGGGGTCGCTAAGAGTCGGACACGACTGAGTGACTTCACTTTCACTTTTCACGTTCGTGCATTGGAGAAGGAAATGGCAACCCACTCCAGTGTTCTTGCCTGGAGAATCCCAGGGACGGTGGAGCTTGGTGGGCTGCCGTCTATGGGGTCGCACAGAGTCAGACACAACTGAAGTGACTTAGCAGCAGCGTATATATATATATATATATGCTTTTCATATTCTTTCCTGTTATTGTTTATCACAGAAGATTGAATATAGTTCCCTGTGCTATACAGGGCTTTATCCATTCTCTTCATATTGATACAATACTTGGCATCTGCTAATCCCAACTCCCAATCTTTCCCTCCCCCACGCCCACTTCCCTCTGGCAACTACAAGTCTGTTCTCTATGTCTGTGATTCTGTTTTTGTTGTTTCTGTTTTGTAGATAGGTTCGTTTGTACTGTACTTTAGATTCGCATATAAGTGATATCATATGGTATTTGTCTTTCTACTAAGAAGATGCTTTTAAAGCAGCATTCAGTTTTAGTCGTGGAGTACCTCTTGGGTACCATCTCAGTGCCTTTGGGCATCTCTTGTCCTTTATTACAGCTACTGATGCAGGCTGTGAGCAGCTTCCTGTGGGGGCAACCAAACAGGCCCTTGCCTCTTACCCACACCTCACTTCTCTGGTAAAGCTTCTGGAGTCTGTCCTGGAGCTTCTCTGAGCCACATGGGGGCCCATGCATTAAGCCAGAAATTCAGGGGACTAAGTTTGCAGTGAGGCGGGAGGGGGCGAGCGCAAATGTTTGAACATTAGAGCATAAGCACTTATGGATAAATGCATTCCTTTCTTCCCCAGCTGCTGAGAGGGCAGTTGGATGATGGCCCTCAGCTGTTAGCCTCTGGGGTTTGCCTCAGCTAAAGAAATCTGCCTGGGGATCTGAATATCACACCTCCTTCTAGGGACAACGTGCCTTCAGTGGGCCTCTTGCCCTAAGTTGGGACAACTCTAAAAGGCTGCCCCATGTCAGAGCTCCACGTGGGTTGGCTGCTGACTGGATCGCATCTCCACTTCTCTCTCTAATCTTGCTTCCCCCTCTGCCATCTAAAGTATTGATCCCAAGAGTAGTCCTTAATCAACTACTTCCCTGGGAACACGACCTACAACAGCCCGTAAAAGTTGGGTCATGACCAGATGAGATCATTTGTATTTGTAGACTGGTGAGGTCAATGAATGAAAAACTTGGGCTATAAAAAGTACTTCATCTTATTAATACCAAAGTATTATAAGCCTCTTGTCAGTTGTCAATTGACTTTTTTTTTTTTTTAGCCATCAATTGATTTTGATTAAAATATACATATAAGGAGCAAAGGGAACTCTGAGAATTCCTAAATACTTTCAGTCTGGGCACATCTGAATTCAAATGCCAGATTTCCAACCCTGCTTTCAATTCTCAGTTTGGATTTTAGCCATTTCATAAAAAAGAGAATGCATTTTTGCAGAGCTAAGTTGATGCAAACGTTCCCTAGAGTTCTGATACATGGTCAGAAACTTCAGGACGTTTGTGGATTCGTATGTTCATATCTGACATCCCAAGGTTTTTGTGCCTGCTTTGCACGCATGGCTTGTGTGTCCGCTCGATCAGTTCTTGAAACTGAACCATGCCAAGAAGGCAGATGTACAATAACTCAGATACGTGCCAAGACTTGTATACAGTGGGCAGTTGCAGAAACTTAAAAACATTCAGTTTTTATCAAACTCTATAAATATTTTCTTGATTTCTGACTCCATATTCACCCAATAGCAGCTCCATGAACTCTGTCGAGGTTTGAGAGGACTCAGGGCTGATCAGAAAAGATAGAATTGGTGTCCCCACCTGCTGTCTGTTTGCACATGTGTCCACTTAGGTCTGAATGCCTGGACAAATCATCAGGGCATGTTTCTCTTCTTCATCCCCTCAAGTTCAGCTCTCATCTCGTCAGAAAGAAACGTCTCATCCCATCTTGGATCCTTTGGGAAAAGAACAAAGTGGCTCCTCCAAATTCATTAAGAATTTTTTAAAATTAATTTATTTATGTCTGTGCTGGGTGCTCCTTGCTGCATGGGCTTTTCTGTAGTTGCAGCGAGCAGGGGCTACTGTCTAGTTGCCATGCTCCGGCTTCTCATTGCAGTGGCTTCTCTTGTTCTGGAGCACAGACTCTAGGGTGATTGGGCTTCTGTAATTGTGCCACGCGGGCTCTAGCGTGCTGGCCCAGTAGCTGTGGCATGCAGGCTTAGTTACTCTGTGGCATGTGGGATCTTTCCAGCCCAGGGATCCAACCCATGCCTCCTGCATTGGCAGGTGGATTCTTTTTACTGCTGAACACCAGGGAAGCCCCTCTAGGTTCTTTCATGACCAAGTTATTGATCTAAGTGGTTCAGAAAACTTCTCCAAAAGTTTGTAAACTCAGCAGTGATTGTGTGTGTGCTCAGTTGTGTACAACTCTTGGGGACCCCATGGACGGTAGCCTGCCAAGCTCCTCTGTCCATGGGATTCCCCAGGTAAGAATACTGGAGTGGGTTGCCATTCCTTTCTCCAGGAATCAAACCTGAGTCTCATCAAGGCACACAAGAGGACTGCTGACAGGTGTCATGAGCCTGAATGGCCTCATCCCCGGACCAGTTCGGAGGAGGATGCCTTGGACGTTGGGCATGTCTCTTCTTTGGACTTGAGTAAAGAACTGAGAACTTTCCCTCTTTTCAGATGCTCCCGCTGTGGTAAGTGAACCAGCTTTTCCACTTGATGTCAAGTTTCTCAGATCTTTTACTGGAAGGAGCACGAGGGCTGAGTCTTCTGTGGCTACTGACATTGCCCATGGGCCTAGTGGCCCCCACCTTCCTGCATTCCCAGCTCTGCTCTTCCTGGTTTGCATGGTTCTATCAGTTCTAAACATTTCTGGTTAGGAGGACTGTAAGAGCGAACCCCATCATCCTCCCCAGCTTTGAAGGCTCTGACACGTGTGCCATTCTTCTGCCATCGTGAGGCCTGCAGAGGTGGGTAGAGCAGACAGAAGAGACCAGGAGAACAGAGCAGTCGAGGGGAGTGATTTAGCCCAGGTCCTGTCAGAGCCTGAGTCAGAGCTCACTGCTGCTGGGCCCTGTGATTCCTCAATTAGGTTAGCCCGTCTCCCTTACAATTGATTTAGCCTGTGCCCGGGGAGATGATCTCTGGGAATATTGAACCCAGCCCTCCTGTTCGCCTCATCTGTGTGTGTTTGGATGCCAACATCCTTGCATTGGTACTTTTCCTCTTTCTTTCAAGCACATTTGCCCTTTCCCTTTGACTATTCCATTGAAAAGGCTGCTGTTGAAAATAATAGTAAACTTTTACAGTACAGTAAGTCCCCTACATATGAATGAGTTCCATTCTGAGAGTGTGATCATAAGTCCAATTTGTTCATAAGCCTAACAATGTTTGCCATGTTTCTTCTTCAAGCTTTCATAAGAGCTTTCAGCTCTCTCTTGAATCAGCACTAAGCTGAACAGGACTCAACACTGATGCTGATCCTGCATCTACACACTGAGACGTTTTTCCATCTCCTCCATCCACTTTTCCCTGATTCTGTGATATTGTCAACATCATTGGCACAGCAGACATCGCGTGTTCCCTAGTCTTGTCCTTATTCTTTAGAATCCTGCCGATGGTTGAAGGATTCATGTTATAAGAACGAGCTACATCTACCAGCGTTTCACCCTCAGCACTCTCTCAATTATGTTCACTTTTGTTTCCATCATTGTCACTTGGCACTTCTTAGCAGTACCGGCTACATCACTGCTGCTTTTAGGCTTGTTTCCAGACATCCTGGGCCTGAAATAAAGACCCTGCACTACTGTACTCTGTACAGTAAAGTAAACAAAAGCACAGCCACTCGTAGAGGATGCACACACGTGACAATGTATGCCAGACACGTGAATGAACTTACATGTTTGGACATACTAACACATGGTAATCCCTCTGTCCATGGGATTTCCCAATAACAATACTGGAGTGAGCTGCCATTTCCTGCTCCAAACAATGACAATAGATACGAATATTTGGAGGGATTTCTGAAGGGGAAGTGTATTAAAATAGGCTTTATAACCATTCTCAGACTTTTATATTTGATTTCCGACTGAGTTGTCATCTGTTTGAGAATTTATCTATCAGGGACTTCCTTGGAAGTCCAATGGTTAAGACTCCACACTTCTAATGTGGGGGGCATGGGTTTGATCCCTGGTTGGGAAACTAAGATCCAGTATGGCACGTAGCACAGCCAAAAAGGAAAATAAAGAAGAGAAGAATGTACCCATCTTTATATGCCTATAGTTAACGAAACTAATAGCAACTTTGTAATTGTGTATAGTGCTTTACAGTTCACATCTAAAGTAATGTCAGTCCTCTGAAAAACTGTCCCAAATCTCCAGTACTCTAGTATGTGTTGAAAAAAACCCGCAGATAAGTGAACCTGCACAGTTCAAACCTGTGTTGTTTTAATGTCAACTGTAACTTATATTACATGTCTGACTCCTTAGCAGACAGACTTCTCCAAGGGGGAACTTGGTTTTTTCATTTGCAGGCTTGTGTGATTTGACTCACAATAAATAAATGAGATAAATGAATGAATGGAAGAATGAATGATATTCCTATATTAAATGTTTGATAAATACTTGATTATGATAGAATGCTGCTGCTAAGTCAATTCAATCGTGTCTGACCCTGTGTGACCCCATAGACAGCAGCCCACCAGGCTCCTCTGTCCCTGGGATTCTCCAGGCAAGAATACTGGAGTGGGTTGCCATTTCCTTCTCCTATGATAGGATAAAGAAGAATATAAGCAGATAAATCTTGCTAATAGCCATGGAAAAAATATTTGTGGGAGAAAGTTTGGAGTTGTAGATAAAACTAAATCTCTAAATTTTCCTGAGTACCTTTATCCCTAGGATAGATAATGAGGTGTCAGAGGCATTAATCTGGGCCAGCCTTCTGCAGTGTTGTGAAGTTGATTTAATTCCATCCCATCTTTCCTTAAGACTTAGAAAGTATTCCAGGATTTGAAAAGATATAGAACAAATAGCTGCCGTGTAATTTGTAGAGTATCAGCTTCTTCTCTGCGTATTTTCTCCTTCAAGCTTGAATGTTACTCTCTGAGTTATGCACTATAATAATAGATCCAACCAAAAAAGTGTTTCTGGGACTAATGCATAAAATATGTGCATGCAATTTGAAGACTGAAAAATGGTCCATTCTTGGGGGGGAAAGGATTCATAAGAAAGTTACTGCCATTCTGGGGAAACAGAATGTGATTCTCTACAAGGTTAGCTGATTTTAAATACTGATTTCCAAACTGTTCAATAAAATATGAATACTTATTATGGCAATCCATATCACACACTATACATCCTATTTTGGGGGTGATATGTGCCTTCGTGAAGAAATTTACACTAACTAGGTAACGTCAAACATTATAAAGTGCGCGGAAATTGAGTCTGAAGTTCTTCTTCCTTATTGGTCTCCCAACTAGACTTCCACCTGTAGGAAAAGACTAAAGCTATAAACAGTACTTAGTATCCATGGTAACATGCCTAAGAAGGTAATTATTTTTTTCTTTACATTTTTAAATTTGAGAGTTTAATAGCATATTATATGCATTGCCTCAGGCCCGCAGTTCCTCCAGTTGGTCATTAAGTATCAGGGAACACCCTCTCTACCAGTCATTATTGCTAAAATAAAATATGACTTACAAGCCCTGGTGAACAAAAGATCTACAGTGGCAGTGGCAGGCACACAGTGACTGTCTAGTGTTGGCACAGAAAGCAAGAACCCTCAGAGTACCTGGCCCAGAAGCCTAGCCGTGTCCTGAGAGCAATGTTCACTGGGAAATCCTTCCAGTTGCAGTTCATGAGACTCAAGAAGCACCTCCGTCCTTCAGGTACATCCACAGAAGAAAGGTCCTGAGTTCACGTTCTCATCTGGTCACTGGCAACAGGAGCAAAGCATTCTGGGTATATCCAACCAATGTACATTAATTCCATCTGACCATGGAGAACTACTTTCTGATGGACCAATTAGGTAGTGAGGATTCTGTACTATTTAGTTTAGTTTTTGTTTTTTTTTAAGGAAAACTCACATTTACAACAAACCAGATGATTGAGTGGAGAAGGCAATGGCACCCCACTCCAGTATTCTTGCCTGGAAAATCCCATGGATGGAGGAGCCTGGTAGGCTGCAGTCCATGGGGTCATGAAGAGTCGGACACGACTGAGCGACTTCACTTTGACTTTTCACTTTCATGCATTGGAGAAGGAAATGGCAACCCACTCCAGTGTTCTTGCCTAGAGAATCCCAGGGATGGGGGAGCCTGGTGGGCTGCCGTCTATGGGGTCACACACAGTCAGACATGACTGAAGCGACTTAGCAGCAGCAGCAGTAGCAGCAGATGATTGAGAAGGTATAAAGGCAGAATTTACATGACAGAATCTATCTGATGTGAGTTCTACACAGGCTGAGTGGTGACAGTATTTTCAAATAATCCAGAAAATCCAGTCCAAGTTGAAACCAAAACTCTTTTCTGAATTACAGAGACTCCCCTTTTCCTTGGCCCCTGAACACCTGGGTAACTGACTCCAGACAGGTGCCCCTCTTACGGCTTGGGTTTGCCTGCAGAGGCAATCTCTATAAACCCGTCCCCAGATGCCTTATGCAAACAAAAGGAAAAATATGTGCTGAAAACTAGAGCTAATCTAGGAAGTTCCAAATTTAGATCAGATTCTTTTCTTCCAAGAGTTTGTTTGTAAATCAGTTTTTGGAACGTGGGGCAAACATTTTCCCATACATGTGGCTGTGTAAGTGTCACCCTCATGGAAATGAACAAGTACACAGGAGCAAGAACATCTTTTATCAGCTGTTTCGTTCACTCTTTTTCAGCTACATTATGGACTAAGTGGGCCGTTTTTCTAGGCTGGTCTGGGAGCTGGACCACCATGTGTGATAGTTTGTATGGGAAGTTAGTTGAACTCAAAAATCTAGCTGGGAGGAACTCTCCTCCTGCTGCCAAAACTTCACAGGGAACAGGAATTCTCTCTGGTGGTTCTGATAACACTGCCCACAAGCAAGAAGGGGCAGCTCTTTCGGTGTAAGGGATATTCATAAATTTGGTGTTTGTACTTTGGGAACTGCCAGCACTTAATTTAGAAAGCATTACAACTGTAATTGGCTGAAGTTGAACTTCACAGAGTTTAGACCAGGAAGTTGAATTAAAAAACATAAACAATAAAGCAAAATATAGAACCAAGATTTGGACAGAGATAGACCCTGGGAGGAAGAACTTCATAGCAAGGCTGTGAGCAAGACCAGTATTCCAGGGCCAAAGAAGGCAATGCACTCATTCCTTTATAGAAAAAAGAGAAATTTAAGCCCAAAACCATGGATTGTGATACAGTCCACACAAACTCCCTGCTTTTCTTTGGTCCCTGTCTATGCTG
Source organism: Capricornis sumatraensis (assembly GCF_032405125.1). Taxonomy (NCBI): domain Eukaryota; kingdom Metazoa; phylum Chordata; class Mammalia; order Artiodactyla; family Bovidae; genus Capricornis; species Capricornis sumatraensis. Next base: position 37,294,888 of record NC_091083.1, read on the forward strand.
CCTCTAAAAGTTAAAAAGTTCTGAGTAGCCTAAGCTGTCTTGAAATCATGTGACCATCCCTCTCCCCATCTGTGATCCACACCCCAGCAACTCGCCCTACCCCCAAAAGCTGTGCACAGCAAAAGCTCTCCTTCTAGACACTCCCCAGTTGGTTTTGCTTCCAAATGGTAAGAGTGATAGATTCAGCCAGAACATGTGTAAATATATATAAACATATATATATATATATATATATATATATATATATATATATATCCATTCTTTTTTATATTCTTCTCCGTTATGGTTTATCATGCAAAAGTTCTGTGTGCCTAGTCACTTCAGTTGTGTCTGACTCTTTGCAACCCTATGGGCCACAGCCTGCCAGGCTCCTCTGTCCATGGGATTCTCCAAGCCAGAATACTGGAGTGGGTTGCCAGGCTCTTCTCCAGGGGATCTTCCTGGCTCAAGGATCAAACCCATGTCTCTTATGTCTCTTGCATTGGCAGGCAGGTTCTTTACCACTAGTGCCACCTGGGAAGCCCCATGGTTTATCATAGGATATTGAATATAGTTCCCTGTGCTATACAGAAGACTTTATTGTTTATCCATCCTATGTATGTAAAAGCTTACATCTGCTAACCCCCACCTCCCACTCCATGCATCCCCTAACCCCCTACTCCTTGCCCACACTAGTCTGTTCTCTATGTCTGTAATTCTGTTTCATAGTTACATTGATTTGTGTCATAGTTCAGAGTCCACATACAAGCAATATGTTATTTGTCTTTCTCTTTCTGACTTACTTCACTTAGTAAGAGCATCTCTAGTTGCACCCATGTTGCTGAAATGGCATTATTTCATTCTTTTTTTATGATTGGGTAGTATTCCACTGTATATGTGTACCACATTTTCTTTATCCATTCATCTGTCTGTGGACATTAGGTTGTTTCAGCTATTGTGCACGGTGCTGGTATGAACATAGGGGTGCATGGATCTTTTTGAATATATGCCCAGGGGTGCATGGATTTTTTTGAATATATGCCCAGGAATGGGATTGCTGGATCACATGGTAACTCTAGGTTTAGTTTTCTGAGGAACCTCCATACTGTTTTCCATAGTGGCTGCAGCAATTTATATTCCCACCAACAGTGTAGGAGGGTTCCCTTTCCTCTACACCCTCTCCAGCATTTATTTGTGGACTTTTTAATGATGGTCATTCTGACTGATATGAGGTGATATCTCATTATAGCTTTTTTTAAATTTTAGGCAAGGAAAATGACTTTATTCGGAGAGTTGGCTAACCAAGAAAATGTCTACTAATGTCTCAAAATAACCAATTTATCAGGGTCTGGAAGCCAGGTTTAGGAACCTCGTGGGCTACACTCCATGGAGTCACAAAGAGTCAGACATGACTGAGTGACTTAACACACATACTAGCAATGTTGAGCTCAAAGCTGTTTGGAAATCACTTCTTAGGGTTCGTTAACAAAAGGCCCACATAATATGCTGTTTCCACTGCACCAACATACAAAAGTGTGTGTGAGCCTGCTAGGCTCCTCTGTCCATGGAATTTTACAGGCAAGAATACTGGAACAGGTTGCCATTTCCTACTCCAGGGAAGCTTCCCAATCCAGGGATCGAATGCATTTCTATTGCATCTCTTGTATTGGCAGGCAGATTCCTTACCACTGAGCCAGCTGAGAAGCCCAACATACAAAAGTGGCTGTATGCACAGCTGCTGTTGGAAGAGAAAGGGAAATAGCAATCTAATGGTTTGGCTAGATTGAAAGCATAAGGTAAATTTACATCAATGTTAGGAGATGTTTCCACTCCTTTGGACCTGAAATTTTAAGCATCTGTGGAGCTGGTTCCTGTCTCATTTTTCAGCTTAGTGATTTCAAATATGTTAATTTCAGACAAATGCTTCTTGCTGCTGCTGCTGCTGCTAAGTCGCTTCAGTCCTGTCCGACTCTGTGCAACCCCATAGACGGCAGCCCACCAGGCTCCCCCATCCCTGGGATTCTCCAGGCAAGAACACTGGAGTGGGTTTCCATTTCCTTCTCCAGTGCATGCAAGTGAAAAGTGAAAGTGAAGTCGCTCAGTCGTGTCCGACTGTTTGCGACCCCATGGACTCCAACCTACCTACTTAGTTCAAATACCTTCTTGGATGAACCAAGGGCAGAGGAACAGGAGAGTCAATTTAAAAAATAGATACATTCCAAACTAATGAGATTATTGCAAGTCTGACTTGGTGGGAAACCCTAGCCTCTGGGCTGTCTGCCACTGCGGCAGTGCACTGTGGCACAGTGACTTCCCAGCTTCCTGATGTTTGGAAAGCGTGGTTTGTACAAAACAGATCATCAAAATATATCAGTCTCGTCAATGTCAATGTTCCACCTAGAAAATTCATGGACAGAGGAAAACCGACCACCTTTGTCATCCGTGTCAGAAGGGTTTCCTTTCTCAATTGGTGGTTTTATGCTCTCGGTCATTTCAAAATGAAATTTGAATCAGGATTGACATACATACACATATATACACATAGCATGATACTATCCCAGAGAAGGCAATGGCAACCCATTCCAGTACTCTTGCCTGAAAAATCCTATGGACAGAGGAGCCTGGTGGGCTGCAATCCATGAGGTCGCGAAGAGTCGGGACATGACCGAGCGACTTCACTTTCAATTTTCACTTTCATGCCCTGGAGAAGGAAATGGCAACCCACTCCAGTATTCTTGCCTGGAGAATCCCAGGGACGGGGGAGCCTGATGGGCTGCCATCTTTGGGGTCACACAGAGTCGGACACGACTGAAGCAACTTAGCAGCAGCAGCATGATAGTATCCATAGTATCATCACTTCAGTTCAATCTCTCAGTCATGTACGACTCTTTGCGACCCCATGAATCACAGCACGCCAGGCCTCCCTGTCCGTCACCAACTCGCGGACTTCACTCAGACTCGCGTCCATCAAGTCAGTGATGCCATCCAGCCATCTCATCCTCTATCGTCCCCTTCTTCTCCTGCCCCCAATCCCTCCCAGCATCAGAGTCTTTTCCAATGAGTCAACTCTTCGCATGAGGTGGCCAAAGTACTGAAGTTTCAGCTTCAGCATCATTCCCTCCAAAGAAATCCCAGGGCTGATCTCCTTCAGAATGGACTGGTTGGATCTCCTTGCAGTCCAAGGGACTCTCAAGAGTCGTCTCCAACACCACAGTTCAAAAGCATCAATTCTTCGGCACTCAGCTTTCTTCATAGTATATACATATTGATCAGTTCAGTTCAGTTGCTCAGTCATGTCCGACTCTTTGCAACCCATGGATTGCTGCATGCCAGGCCTCCCTGTCCATCACCAACTCTCAGAGTTTACTCAAACTCATGTCCATTGAGTCTGATGCCATTCAACCATCTCATCCTCTGTCGTCCCCTTCTCCTCCTGCCTTCAATCTTTCCCAGCATCAGGGTCTTTTTGAATGAGTCAGTTCTTTGCATCAGGTGGCCAAAGTATTGGAGTTTCAGCTTCAACATCAGTTTTTCCAATGAATATTCAGGACTGGTTTCCTTTAGGATGGACTGATTGGATCTTCTCCAACACCACAGTTCATATTGATCCTATGATACAATACGTATTGATACTATGTATAAAATATATAACTAATGAGAACCTACTGTATAGCACAGGGAACTCTACTCAGTCCTCTCTGATGACCTAAATGGGAAGGAAATCCAAAAATGAGTGGATCTATGTATACATATGGCTGACTCACCTTGCTGTATAGCAGAAACTAACACAACATTGTAGAACAACTATACTCCAATAAAAACTTTTTAAAAATATCTGAGGTGGGCAAAAGGGATTGTATATGTTATCCTGTCCATTCTTCCTAAACTTTGTGTTTGTTAATGTGTGTTATGAGGTAAATTTTAAAAATCGTCACTGATCACCACAGATAGGCTGGAAGAAGGTCTTCCTGAATCACCAGTGTCTGGATGATGAAACCAACTGGACACGCATGACGTCCGATTGTTTTAAGTAGTTCCACTAGAGTATTTATTAGACTTCCATAAGCGCCATAAGTGACTGAGGAAGTTGCGTCCACAGAGTGATGTGGCTGGTCTTGACTCATCTACCCTCTGCTCTGCCCCACTTTTGGTCTTGGCTCATCTATCCTCTGCTCTGCCCCACTTTCGCTCTTGAATGTGCCTGGGTTGCATTCTCTGCCTCTAAGAATCACAGATCATCCAGTGGTGGAAATGAGGTAGGGGGCTTCCCTGGTGGTTAAGACACCACCTTCCAATGCAGGGGCCACAAGTTTGAACCCTGATTGAGGAACTAACAGCCCATGTGTAGGAAAGAAAAAACAAGAGTTGGAAAGGGAGGAAGGACCGTCTAGGTCAAGGATTGGCAAACTCTTCTGAAAAGGGCTGGAGGATAACTATTGCCAGCGTCGCAGGCCATATGGTCTGTGTCACAGCTACTCAGCAAGAGCCATGTGGCCTGAAAGCAGCCGCAGATGATACAGAAACAGAGGAGAATGGCTGTGTTCCAACAAAACTTTATTTACAAAAACAGGCAACAAGCAGAATTTGGCTGGTGGATATTAGTTTGTTAACCTCCAATCTAGTCCAGCTTCCTCACTTTACAGATAAGGAAAAAGAAACCTGGGAAGACTGGGAATTTCCCAGAGTCACTGGATAGTTCAAAGTGAAGCCAGATCCCAAATCTAGAAATTGAATCTAGAATCCAGCTTTATTTCCACCATGCTGTGTCAGTCTGTCTTATTTCATGAAGCTGCTCCTGCCCTGTAGATGGCATAGGTTTGAATCAGAAAGTGGTATTTGAGGAAATTATGCTCTGGTAACATCAATTAATTAATAAAAAGTACTTTGAAGGAGAGATTTTATAGAAGAGTGTCATAATTATTGACACGACTCTCAATGCCATTGTTATGTTTCAAGGTAGCATTAAAGGAGTGAAAAACCGAAAGATTGTTATTATGTCATAGGGTCTCGTTTTAACAAGGTTTTTTTCACTAGAGTTGATTTGAATAAGGCTAGAGAACTCGAGGTTCCCATTCACCAATGAGCAATCAGCGTCCAAAGCAGAAGCTCTTAGTGTGGAATTCAGGGGGTTGATGAATCTCTTAAATTCATGCACAAGTGTCTGTGCAAGTACATTTCTTCTCAGGACAGGGTGCACTGTTTTCTTCAGATCCCCAAAGGCAGGGGTCCCCAGCCTCCAGGATCTAATGCCTGATGATCTGAGGTGGAGCTGATGTAATAATAATCAAAGTGCACAATAAATGTAAAGCATTTGAATCATCCCAGAACCACCCTGCCTCCTCTGGTCTATGGAAATACTGTCTTCCATGAAACTGCTCCTTGGTGCCAAAAAGCTTGGGGACCACTGCCCACAGGGATTTGTGACTTCCATTCCAAGTTACAGGATTCTAGATGGTGAAAGATCCTTGTCCAACCATTCTGCCTAAAGAAAAAGAGGTTCCAACCAACCAAGCTCCTTTCTTCACATGTAGCCTCAGTGGCTGGCTCTCTGGAGGGGAGTTATCTGGCCACCAAAAGAGTTCTAGACGGGGAGAGAAAAGCAGTCAGTTGACACAGGTGGATACACAATATAATCAGAGGGATGAATTCAGCATCACAGGTCCCAGGAGCAGTGATGCTCAAAGTTAGCAGACAGTAGCACTGTCTGCTATCAGAATAAGTCTCAGAATAAGACCACCACCTGTGACTGACACTTGGAAGGCAAAACTGAGCCCTCAGCAGCTGGTGTGTGGGCTCCACTTCTGGCAGCATGGTGGAGTGAATGGACTCAGCCACTCCTCCTGGTGCAAACACAATGAAATCCTGGATGGAATGGAATTAAAAAAAAAAAATGCTGTTTAATGCAAGTTGAATTTAAACAACAACAACAGAAGTGGAAACTATCACATGCCAGGAGCATAGTGAATTCAAATGAGAGTGGTCTGCCTAAGCTGAAGCCACAATGGCCCAAGAGGCTAAAGGGTAGACTTAAAAAAAAAAGATTGAATTGATTTATTTTGTTTTTGGCTACCCTGGGTCTTCACAGCTATGCCAGCTTTCTCTAGGTGCCATGAGCAAGGGCTACTCTTCACTGCAGTGTGCGGGCTTCTCATTGTGATGACTTCTCTTGTTGTAGAGCACAGGCTCAGGCATGCAGGTTTCAGCAAACAGGCTTAGTTGCCCTGGCATGTAGGGTCTTCCCCGACCAGGGATCGAACCTGTGTCCCCTGCACTGGCAGGCAGATTCTTAACCACTAGGCCACCAGGGAAGCCCTTTAAAGCTAGACTTATAGTTCCCACGCATGGATACAAAATGTAGCCTTGAGTCAACGCGAGAGGAGGAGGTAGAAGTGAGGTTTCAGCTGAAAGCCAGGACTCTTGAAGGGCTGCTGGTTTATGAGAAAGGCTCCAGGAAACTTACAAAGGCCCAGATAGGTATTAAGAAAGCTTTCTCCCCAGCCCTGAGCCCTAAGTAGGAAAAAAAAAAGTCTATTGTGGATAAAATTAAAAGTCAATCCTGAACTTCACGTTCAAGGATGGAATATGAACTTATATGACACGCACAGATTGTAAATCTCTGGCAGAGGAGAAAATGGTACAAACTGGAGAATGCTGGCTACCCGGTGGCTACCTGCATAGAACCAGGGCATAAACCTCATGGCCAATGAGCCATAGCCTCCCAGAGGATGATACTGTTCACTGACGATGAGGCTGTACGAGAAGATACATGCAAACTGAACCACCATGGAAAAAACAAAACTCAAAGGTGACTGGACAATCTGGAAGAGATTATAATATTTTTTTAAACCTCATGGGTGTTTATTTCATCTTTTTTTTAAATCTATTGGCTGCACTGCACAGCATGTGGGATCTTAATACCCTGACCAAGGTCAAACCTATACCCCCTGCATTGGCTGCATGGAGTCTTAACCACTGGACCAACAGGGAAATCCCTGGGAGAGATTATAAAATAAACATCTTAAAGATATAAAATAAGGGTTTGAAACCATTAGAGAATAAATGAGCAACAGCAACAAAGGTCTGAAAGAAAACCAGTTACAGATGACAGAAATGAGAATCATGAAGTGGAAGCCTGTGACACAACTGTTTTTATTCAGCTGAGGCAGAAGGCAGGTCTGAGGCAAGAGCTCTGAATACCGCACAGAAAGTTAGAGGCGTCGAAGGCTGTTTTGAGCGAGTCTATGGAAGCCCAGGGCAGCCAGGCTGTGACAGCAGGAACAACCATAAAACCAGCTAATAACTCCCTCCCCCTGTTCAGCCCGCCCTGCACCCCCACTGCCCACCGCCAGGGCTGGGGGTCCTGCAGAACCTGCTCAAAATTGCTTCAGGAGGGAAGGCAGCCTGAGCCTGAGTGTCTGGGGAGCTCTTGGTAAGCAAAGCTTGAGGAAAGGCGGGTGGGGGCATCTTCCTGACAGGCCTGATGTACCTGCCATCACCTGTCCCCTCGAGGTCTTCCTGTTGGGAGATTAGCTCCTCCCTGTAAAGGACGAGGGAACTGTCCAACTTTCTGCCGGTTCCTTACTGGACTTGTGATCCTTCTCCAGCTGAGAGCCTCCCTGGGGCCTTTCAAGGTTTGTGGGTGGTTTTCTAAAAGCCATACTGCTCAGAGCAATGGCCTGACTCTGGGACGGGTGCAGCGGGGAATATTCACCAGGCCTGAGTGGATCTCATTAGAGCCCTGGGGACTGGCAGCTGTCTCCCTTGAACGGGCCACCCCACAAGAGGATAAACTCAAGCTCCCTGAGAGCCTCCCTCTGTGGGATCCCTGGGCCAACAGTCAGCCCCTGACCTACTGCTGGCCTGGCCCCTCCACCCAGAGCTCCAACCCCTCCTGCTTCGGCCCTCAGATAACCACACTGTCCTGCTCACCTCTCCCAGGCCTGGGACCACCAGTATTTTGTCCCAGCCCCCACCCCCACCCCAGGTCTGGTCACACGCTGAGAATGACCTTTTCACAGCCAAGCAGGGTCTTTCCGGAAATTGACATCTCCCTTTGCTTCTATTTGCAGGGAGCCATTCTTTTTCTGAGAACCTGCCGTCGAGAACAGCATTAAGGGAAACACACTTATCCCAGGGGTCCTGGAACAACATTAGGAAGCTGGAGGTGAATGTTCACAGGCCTGTCACGTGGGAGACCCCCAGAGAGCTGGAGCGATGAGCATGTGGCAGTGATTTGGGTCACACACGCTAATGGCCCAAGAAAATAACACCATTAGTGCCGTAATGGGGCAGCAGCATCTCTGTCCCCAGGACACCCACTGACTGGAGAAGGACCCGGCCACCAGGTGATGTTAAGATGCCCTCTGCTGCTTTCCTTCTTCAACATGTACTGGTTCCAAAGTGAATCAGCAATTTGAACCCATGAGGACCTTTGTTATCTGAAACTACATGTGCCATCTAACTGCCTAGACAAAGAAAATGACTCTTAATCAAATCACTCTGATTTCCATAAGCAGGGTATCCCCAACCCCCAGGATCAAATGCCTCATGATCTGAAGTGGAGCTGGCATAATAATAATAATGGAAATAAAGTGCACAACAAATGTCATGCGCCTGTATCATCCCCAAACCATATCCCCAGTCCCTGTCTGTGGAAACATTGTCTTCTGTGAAACCAGTCCCTGGTGCCAAAAAGTTTGGGGACCACTGTCCATAAATATGTAGCGCATCATCACAGCTGAGATTTTATTCGGCCCCTGGAAGGTACCCTCAGAGACTGTCAATAGGGTGGCACAGAGGATGTCAATTTAGTACAGGGGAACTGAGGATCCAGAAACTAAAATCTTGACTTTGGATATCTGAACAGACATTCCTATGAAATGATATCTCAAGGCCAAGTGTGTTATCCAGATCATCCTTATGATAATCCAAAATAAAATCCCCAAGAAACCTTCCCTAAATAGGCTGCTTCCAGCCAAGGAGGATGAGAAATATTTTCAATTCAGTTTTTGCTCCTGTCACAGGCAAACTGTTTCTGTAGTCAATGAGAATATTTTGCACACTTCCAAACTGGTTAAGAGGGTAGGGGTGGTGGTGGCATAGTTGCTAAGTCGTGTCCAGCTCTTTGTGACCCCATGGACTGTAACCCGCCAGGCTCCTTTGTCCATGGGATTTCCCAGGCAAGAATAGTAGAGTGGATTCCCATTTCCTTATCCTTGGTAAGAGGGTAGTGTTCAAGCTTAGTTGCTTCAGTTGTGTCTAACCCTTTGCGACCCCATGGACTATAGTCCACCAGGTTCCTCTAGTCCATGGAATTCTCCCGGGAAGAATACTGGAGTGGGTTGTCATGCCCTTCTCCAGGGGAATCTTCATGACCCAGGGATCAAACCCAGGTCTTCTGCACTGCAGGCAGATTCTTTACCGTCTGAGTCACCAGGGAAGCCCCAAAGAGAGTAGGTCTCGTATTAAATATTCTTAGCACAATACAAAAAAAAAAAAAAAGTCACAAGCAAGAAGATGACCCATTTCAGCTTCCTCTTCACTCTTACCCATCAAGCAAAGCCCCCATCAAGCAAAGCCCCCATCAAGCATCTGGGGCCTGGCCTGCAGTTTTCATGTGTGAACATGACAAGATTTTTGAGACCTTTTGGTAGCAGCAGAGCCAGAGGCCTGGGCTGTTTGGAGGATGAGAGGGATGCAGGGCATCTCACTGCCCTCTCTGGCAAGTGCCTTTGAGGGAAGCAGAACCAGCTGCCTGGGTCAGAGACCTGGTTCTGCCCTGAATCAGCTGTGTGACATTGAGCCATCACTTAACCTTTCTGTGCCCTGGACTCTTCATCTGGAAAATGAAGATAATGGTCTGTCTCACTGAGTTGTTTTAAGGGTCAATATATAATACTTGTAAAGCACTGACCTTGTAACATGCTATGAAATGAAACCTCCCTGTGTTGCCAGAGCGAGTACATAATACTCATCTGTGAGAGGGATCCCTGCCTTAAACTGCACGTGCAGAAGAAGATGCAGACATTTCCAAGAATATCTGGGCATTCTTAACCAAAAGAACATAGAATATTTTTTAATTGGAGTATAATTGCTTTACAATGTTGTGTTAGTTTCTGCTGTACAATAGCGTGAATCAGCTATAAGGAAACATATATCCCCTCCCTCGTTGACCTTCCTCCCCTCCTCCCAGCCCTCCAGGTCATCACAGAGCACTGAGCTGAGCTCCTGTACTATATAGCAGGTTCCCACCAGCTCTCTATTTTACATATGGTAGTCTATACATGTCAGTGCTACTCACCCAGTTTGTCCCACACTCCTCTTCCCTGCTCTGTGTCTACACATCCATTCTCTACATCTCCATCTCTACTCTTGCTCTGCAAATAGATCTGTAGAGATGCAGATGGGCCTAGAGGGCATATCAGAGAAGGCAGTGGCACCCCACTCCAGTACTCTTGCCTGGAAAATCCCATGGACGGAGGAGCCTGGTAGGCTGCAGTCCATGGGGTCGCTAAGAGTCGGACACGACTGAGTGACTTCACTTTCAATTTTCACTTCCATGCGTTGGAGAAGGAAATGGCAACCCACTCCAGTGTTCTTGCCTGGAGAATTCCAGGGACGGGGGAGACTGATGGGCTTCCGTCTATGGGGTCGCACAGAGTCAGACACAACTGAAGCGACTTAGCAGCAGCAGCAGGGCTGTAGCAGGTAAGTAGGGACCATTTGCTGTTGTTGTTTTAGTCATTAAGTCATGTCCGACTCTTTTGCAACCCTTTGGACAGTAGCCTGCCAGGCTCCTCTGTCCACTGGATTTCCCAGGCAAGAATACTGGAGTGGTTGCCATTCCCTTCTCCAGAGGATCTTCCCTGCCTGGGACTGAACCCCCATCTCCTGCTTCTCCTGCATTGGCGGGTGGATTATTTACCACTGATCACCTGGGAAGCCCCAGAGACCATTTATACTGTCCTAAATACAGATTCATTTTAAACAAAATATTATTTCTTTTATTGAAGTATAGTATAGTTGATTCACAATGTTGTGTTAATTTCTGCTGTATAGCAGAGTAACTGAAGTTATACACATACATACATTCTTTTCCATTATGGCTCTCAATGAAGGTTCTAAATTAGCAGCTTGCTCATAGAATTATTGGAAAATCAAACAAAATAACCCAGGTAAAGGTGATTAGTGCAGGGCTTGGCACAGGGAAAGCTCTCTATATATGCTGGCTGTGCGTGGGGTGAGTCTTTCACGTATGGTGTCCTAACCCAAACTCACCCTGGTCCATGGCAGAGTGCGTTTTCACAGGTGAGGAATCAGGGGCCCCCTGCAATTAATTAAGAATCAGCGCTGACCCAAAGCAATGGGCTTCATGGCCAGTGGGTCCTACAGTATGTCTCTCTTTTTCTCTCCTGGGTATTCTGAGAGCATGAAGGCCTTCTGACGCATTCAAAAGATTTTATCACCTTATAGAGCAAGAGTTTACTGTGTGATCCCCTCAGCCAGCAAGGTGGCCAATACCTACCTGAGTAAATCCTTCTTCCAGTGACACAATGCTAGTCCTGAAAGCATCTCATAACTGGTGATTATGTAACAATCAACTACTCTCCACAATGTTTCTTAACACATGAATTAGTGGTCCAGACATTATTACAGAGCAGAACTCCCATTCTATCTCACAGAGTAGTCATATTGTAACACTGTTTATTTAGGTTTTAATAATGGAGTTTTACTCTTTCTCTCACCTGCTGCTCATTGATGGACTTTGTTAACTCCTGTTCATTATTGCAAATCACTGTAGTGACCGGTGATGCCGTGTTTCTCACTTAAGAAACTCAAAGGCCTCGATGGGCAACAGGATTCAGCCACCTGGCTCTCTTATTTTTCTAAATAAACAAACAAATCAAAAGGAACAGAAGGCAGGGAGGTCCCTGAAACCTATATTTAACCTGCACTTGGATCTCGGAATTATTAGAAAAATGCTGATAAGCATAACATTATGGTTCCATTTGTTGATGACTCCACCTTTCACGTGGCAACTGGCATTGCACTGTCCAATTTAGAGAGGATTTTCCTGAGCACTGTTGCTTGTGATTCTACCAAAACCCTGTGAAGTAGGTGGGACATTCTACAGATAAGGAAGTGGAACCTCTGAGGGGTTAGGTGACTTCCCAGGTCACCCACAGAGCGCGTGCTCTGACTTCAGGTCCATTACCCAGCATCCTGGCACAGCAGAAGATGTAGCCAGCCCTGCCTCCCAGCGGCCCCCCGGGGACAGATGCAGGGAGAGTTTGGGCAGATTATTTGAACACGACCATTTGAACAGCTTGATGGGATTTAATTGTTTGGAAGGTGTTCAACATGGTATTTCCAAACACGAAAGGAGAATGCTGGAGACTGCTTTCCCAGATAATGATCCTGCCTTCATTTTGGAGAGTGCTTTCATGTTTACAAAGCACTTTTGCAATTTTCTTATTTGATTCTGGACACAATCTGGGATTGGTGTGAAAGGTTTCATTTTCGTTAACAGATCCAGCAATGTACTGGAAAAAAAAAAAAGATGCTGGAGGTGAACAAAAGGGAGAGAGGCAGGCCTTTCTACATCACCTCCCTCCCGCTTACCTGTACCTGCAGGCCAGGTGTGCCAGTGAGCCCAGAGCCCGGTTCTTTCTGCTTACAGGCACCGCCCACTTGACTTTCTTGCTGAGGGAGCTCTCTGACCTTAGAAAGAACTGTGTTTTACTGCCTGTGAAGGTGTTTTACGGACTTGAGTTATTGTCCACGGGGACTCGTTTGAAACCACCTTATGGGTGAGTCAAACAGTACAGATGCAGCTGCTAAGGGGAGCAAGGGGGCTGGGGGACGCATTCCAGGCCTGGGGGGGAGGTCTTTAGGAGGCATGAAGTCTGAACCCTCCCCCAACTGTGTATTTATAAGATGCCTAGGTGAAAAGCTAGCCTTTTTTTTTTTTTTTTCTTCAAAAAAAAAGAATCTTTAGCTAAGAGGACTGCCCTCCCAGGCCTTGGTTGGATGGATTTAACTGCAAACACTGCTGAAGCCATCATACCAGGAGGCTCTAAGAAAGAAGTGGGGAAAAATGAAGCAGCAGCTGGGGCCTGAGACTGGGCGGAAGGGTTCTGAGGGTCTGAGGAGGGGGACGTGATAGCATCTCTCAACCAAAGTCAGTTTGCATGTGGTGGCCCCACCATTTATCTGGGCGGGGCTTTTGCTGTGTCACCCAGATAAAGTGTAGGCTCTCCTCCGGGAGCACTCTTCAGCCTCCCCTCCGTGCTGGTTCAGACCACACCCACGATCACTGACAACTCTTGTCTTTCTATCCATATCCAGGACACAAACAAGCATGACTTGGTGCTTCAGAGCACACATCAGAATAGGATTAGACTTTAGCAGACTGACACTAAAGAAATGCATACTGTCTTGTTCAAACTAAAAAGGGAATTCTCAGAGGAGTGCACATTTTCCTTCTGTATTATCAGAAGGTTTCTGGCTGGTCTTTCCCCTCCTCGTGCTTGCTCTTCTGTCCTCACAGAGGCAAGCAGCTTTTTGAATCAAGTCCTGCATCTCACTGCTCCAGGCTAGGGTGACAACCCCTCTCCTCCAAAGCCTCTGCCCTTCTCTGGTCTCATCTCCTACCCCTCCTCTCACCCGCTCCAGCCCTATGGTCTCCCCCTCAGCCCTGCTCATCCCTTTTTAGGGCTTTTGCTCTAGCTGCAAGCTTTGTTGGAAAGGCTCCTCCCCCTCCCCCCAAATTCACAGGTCTGACACCCCCAACTCCTTCAAACCTTGCATCTGATTTCCCCTTCCTTATGCAGCCCTCCCTCCTCATCCCTTACCTGTGGTCTGTTTCTCTGCAGCCTCATTCATTTTCCAACCCACGGGTTCAGCCATTTATGATGTCCATTGTTGTCCAATTTCTGCCCCTGCAACATGAACTCCCTGTGGGGCAGGAACAACTCTCCTGGCCTATGGATGCATCTCAGGGCCTAGAACTGGGCCTGGCACACGGTTACCATTTAGCTAGCCTTGTTGGGTAAATAAAGGGCATCTAGCTGAGGGATGGTCCTCAACTCACCATGCGGCTGCCACGTGCATCGCCGCCCTCATGTTGGAACAGGACTCTGCTGAACACTACAAGTGGCCGCATCTGCCTCCAGGCTTCTGGAAAAGGAGCTGGAAATGCTACACAGAGGGTCTGGCTGTTGTTTCATGAGGATCTGAGGCTGCAGGTGTGTGTGGGGGGCTGCGGGGAGGCTCCAGGACACGAGGCAAACACTAGCCGAGGGTGGGCTCAGCCAGCTTGGCTCTAAAACCCCTCTGCTGCTGGGGAGTGGTGACCCCAGACCTTGTAGCCCTGGTCATGGTTGTCCAGAGCACTCAGCAGGATTGTTCCAGGTTGTCAGGGCCAGCTAGGAAGAGAGCTGGATGGGAACCTGTTACATAATTTGTAGGGTTCAGTCCAAAATGAAAATATGGAGCTGGCTGCTTATTAAGAATGTATAAGGAATTTCAAGATGCTGACGGCCGAGTTTCACATCAGGCCCAGTGCCCTTCTGAGGACTGACCACCCTCATGGCATTTCACAGATCTCCCTTGGGGGTGGGGGGCATTCCCTGCCCCAAATGTAAATCACTTATACCCAAGGTGTGTAGCCAGCTCCTTCTTAAGGAAAGGAACCCGAGGATGCAGTAGAGGACAGTGGGGGACAGTCCCAGAGAAAAGGTGGAAGTACCAAAAATGGTATGCCTGCAGCGCAGAGCATGGGCAGCTGTGATGACACAAAGAGCGCAGCTGGGAGCAGCTACCCCATGTCCGAGGTCAGGGGTGGTGGCCAGGAGGAGCAACCCCACGTCCAAGGAGCCATGGCTGCCTGGGCGCTGGAGCACCTAGAGGAGCTATTCCACGTTCAAGGTCAGGATGGGTGGTGGTGAGGAGATACCCCTCCTCCATGATAAGGAGCAGCAGCTGTGCTTTGCTGGAGCAGCCATGAAGATATACCCCACGTCCAAGGTAAGAGAAACCCAAGTAAGATGGTAGATGTTGCAAGAGGACAGACACACTGAAACCATAATCACAGAAAACTAGTCAATCTAATCACACTAGGACCACAGCCATGTCTAACTCAATGAAACTAAGCCATGCCCTGTGGGGCCACCCAAGACGGGCGGGCATGGTGGAGAGGTCTGACAGAATGTGGTCCACTGGAGAAGGGAATGGCAAACCACTTCAGTATTCTTGCTTTGAGAACCCCATGAACAGAATGAAAAGGCAAAATGATAGGACACTGAAAGAGGAACTCCGCAGGTCAGTAGGTGCCCAATATGCTAGTGGAGGTCAGTGGAGAAATAACTCCAGAAAGAATGAAGGGATGGAGCCAAAGCAAAAACAATACCCAGTTGTGGATGTGACTGGTGATAGAAGCAAGGTCCGATGCTGTAAAGAGTAATATTGCATAGGAACCTGGAGTGTCAGGTCCATGAATCAAGACAAATTGGAAGTGGTCAAACAGGAGATGGCAAGAGTGAACGTCGACATTCTAGGAATCAGTGAACTAAAATGGATTGGAATGGGTGAATTTAACTCAAATGACCATTATATCTACTACTGCAGGCAGGAATCCCTTAGAAGAAATGGAGTAGCCATCATGGTCAACAAAAGAGTCCGAAATGCAGTACTTGGATGCAATCTCAAAAACGACAGAATGATCTCTGTTCATTTCCAAGGCAAACCATTCAATATCACAGTTATCCAAGTCTGTGCCCCAACCAGTAATGCTGAGGAAGCTGAAGTTGAACGGTTCTATGAAGACCTACAAGATCTTCTAGAGCTAACACCCAAATAAGATGTCCTTTTCATTATAGGGGACTGGAATGCAAAAGTAGGAAGTCAAGAAACATCTGGAGTAACAGGCAAATTTGGCCTTGGAATACAGAATGAAGCAGGGCAAAGACTAATAGAGTTTTGCCAAGAAAATGCACTGATCATAGCAAATACCCTCTTCCTACGACACAAGAGAGGAGTTTGCACATGGACATCACCAGATAGTCAACACCAAAATAAAAATGATTATACTCTTTGCAGCCAAAGATGGAGAAGCTTTATACAGTCAACAAAAACAAGACCGGGAGCTAACTGTGGCTCAGATCGTGAACTCCTTATTGCCAAATTCAGATTTAAATTGAAGAAAGTAGGGAAAAATGCTAGACCATTCAGGGATGACCTAAATCAAATAACTTATGATTATACAGTGGAAGTGAGAAATAGATTTAAGGGACTAGATCTGATTGATAGAGTGCCTGATGAACTATGGAATGAGGTTCGTGACATTGTACAGGAGACAGGGATCAAGACCATCCCCATGGAAAAGAAATTCAAAAAAGCAAAATGGCTGTCTGAGGAGGCCTTACAAATAGCTGTGAAAAGAAGAGAAGCGAAAAGCAAAGGAGAAAAGGAAAGATATAAGCATCTGAATGCAGAGTTCCAAAGAATAGCAAGAAAAGATAAGAAAGCCTTCCTCAGGGATCAATGCAAAGAAATAGAGGAAAACAACAGAATGGGAAAGACTAGAGATCTCTTCAAGAAAATTAGACACGGCAAGGGAACATTTCATGCAAAGATGGGCTCAATAAAGGACAGAAATGGTCTGGACCTAACAGAAGCAGAAGATATTAAAAAGAGGTGGCAAGAATACACAGAGGAACTATACAAAAAATATCTTCACAACCAAGATAGTCACGATGGTGTGATCACTCACCTAGAGCCAGACATCCTGGAATGTGAAGTCAAGTGGGCCTTAGAAAGCATCACTATGAACAAAGCTAGTGGAGGTGATGGAATTCCAGTTGAGCTATTTCAAATCCTGAAAGATGATGCTGTGAAAGTGCTGCACTCAATATGCCAGAAAATTTGGAAAACTCAGCAGTGGCCACAGGACTGGAAAAGGTCAGTTTTCATTCCAATCCCAAGGAAAGGCAATGCCAAAGATTGCTCAAACTACCACATAACTTCACTCATCTCACACGCTAGTAAAGTAATGCTCAAAATTCTCCAAGCCAGGCTTCAGCAATACGTGAACCGTGAACTTCCTGATGTTCAAGCTGGTTTTAGAAAAGGCAGAGGAACCAGAGATCAAATTGCCAATGTCAGCTGGATCATGGAAAAAGCAAGAGAGTTCCAGAAAAACATCTATTTCTGCTTTATTGACTATGCCAAAGCCTTTGAGTGTGTGGATCACAATGAACTATGGAAAATTCTTAGAGAGATGGGAATACCAGACCACCTGACCTGCCTCTTGAGAAATCTATATGCAGGTCAGGAAGCAACAGTTAGAACTGGACATGGAACAAGAGACTGGTTCCAAATAGGAAAAGGAGTACGTCAAGGCTGTATATTGTCACCCTGCTTATTTAACTTATATGCAGAGTACATCATGAGAAACGCTGGACTGGAAGAAACACAAGCTGGAATCAAGACTGCTGGGAGAAATATCAATAACCTCAGATACGCAGATGACACCACCCTTCTGGCAGAAAGTGAAGAGGAGCTAAAAAGCCTCTTGATGAAAGTGAAAGAGAGCGAAAAAGTTGGCTTAAAGCTCAACATTCAGAAAACGAAGATCATGGCATCTGGTCCCATCACTTCATGGGAAATAGATGGGGAAACAGTGGAAACAGTGTCAGACTTTATTTAGGGGGGCTCCAAAATCACTGCAGATGGTGATTGCAGTCATGAAATTAGAAGACGCTTACTCCTTGGAAGAAAAGTTATGACCAACCTAGATAGCATATTCAAAAGCAGAGACATTAGTTTGCCGACTAAGGTCCGTCTAGTCAAGGGTATGGTTTTCCTGTGGTCATGTATGGATGTGAGAGTTGGACTGTGAAGAAGGCTGAGTGCCAAAGAATTGATGCTTTTGAACTGTGGTGTTGGAGAAGACTCTTGAGAGTCCCTTGGACTGCAAGGAGATCCAACCAGTCCATTCTGAAGGAGATCAACCCTGGGATTTCTTTGGAAGGAATGATGCTAAAGCTGAAACTCCAGTACTTTGGCCACCTCATGCGAAGAGTTGACTCATTGGAAAAGACTCTGATGCTGGGAGGGATTGGGGGCAGGAGGAGACGGGGACGACAGAGGATGAGATGGCGGGATGGCATCAGTGACTCAATGGACGTGAGTCTGAGTGAACTCCGGGAGATGGTGATGAACAGGGAGGCCTGGCGTGCTGCGATTCATGGGGTCACAATGAGTCAGACACAACTGAGCAACTGAACTGAACTGAACTGGGGTAACCAGGGCTGGCGTGCAGTGCTAGGAAGCCCAGTCCACGCATGCGCCAACTGGGGGAGGGTGGGTCCTTACACTCCTCACAACTCCAGCGGACATCTTGGATACTGAGGCTGAGGCAGGCACTTCCGCCTTCCTTTTGGAGAACGCTTCAGACGGTAAAGCATCTGCCTACAATGCCTGAGACCTGGGTTCAATCCCTGAGTCAGGAAGATCTCCTGGGGAAGGAAATGGCAACCCACTCCAGTATTCTGGCCTGGAAAATCCCATGGACTGAGGAGCCTGGTAGGCTACAGTCCATGGGGTCGCTAAGAGTGGGACACGACTGAGCGACTTCACTTTCACTTCACAGTTTTACAAGTGCTTTATATGATTTCAGTGGACTCTCTCCATAAGCCTCTCACTTGGGGAAGGCCAGAGTGGATGCTAGAACTTGGTTCTCTGGTGTTGAGTCCAGCACTTTCTTCCTTTCCTCCGTAATACGCCTGCCCCTGGTGGCTGCCATCTTCCCAGAGTCCATGGCCGGAAACAGACAGAAAGATGCAGGCCAGGGCATCACGGGCACAGGGCAGCACGATGACAGACTGCCCCTAACATACCAATGACCTGCAAAAGGGAGGTCACACAGCCAAAGGGAGCCGGGAGCTGCTGGCCACGCAGAGGACGAGCCCCGGCGTCAGGAAAAGGCAGACGTTCGGGGGGATCAGATGCTTATCTTTCTACGAACATTATGGGAGCTGGTTTTTGGGGTCATCCAATAAATGGGACCTGCAGATTAAGTAAAGATGAGTAAAATGATGCTACTCTGAGTGAGTATGCATTTTGAAACGGCCCATTAACCTCTTGTCAGGAAGGATCCTTTCCTTCGAAGCGTTGGTGGTTTCCTGCACTAAAAGGTGTGAGGGTGAGTTGCCAAATCACGTTATTATGTGCAGCTAACGGCTTTGCCAAAACTGGTACCCACAGATGTGGGCTCAAAGGGTTAGAGTTCAACACCTCAGTCATTAACATCTTCTCTAAAAATTAACAAGTGTGATTAGCCCATATTAATGAAATAATCTCTTGAGTTTTTTTTTTTCTTTTAACCTGAAGTTCCATCTGAATCACACAAAGAGAAAATGCACCTTCCCATCAGTTCCAGTTTAGAACTGGCACATGTTAAAAAAAATAGCTGAACTTATTTTCCCCCTCTTCAAATTCTGCAAAATTTGCTCCCAGGTTTCCTTTCTAAGCCAAGTTTCATCGCTGAGCACATTTTTATGGTCTAGTTATAAACCCTAGAAAAACAAGGTTTATAGGAAATGTTGACACAACCTTCACTAAAGTGGTGCTAGCTGACACCTCTCTATTTTCGATTTGGGGATTTCTACTGGGAAAATATAAACGCTAATTCAGCAAAGGAAGCCAACGATAATAAAAATGTTGTAGTCTTCCTGTTCACCCCATGAAGTTCTACTTCAAAAGATGCCAGGGCAGCATGGAGTGAGTTAGAATGAGGACGCACAATTTGGAAGGCACCTGCAAACACCTCAGCCTCCCGGTTACTATAAACCTTGCCTGGGAATGCATGACCTCACGGTGAGTCATGGCTGCCCACGCCATTCAGTCGGAGAGGTGGCAGAAGATTCCAGATCTTAATGTCAAAGATGCCGACCAGCCTCCAAATCTACCCTGCTGCTGCTAAGTCACTTCAGTCGTGTCCGACTCTGTGTGACCCCATAGATGGCAGCCCACCAGGCTCCCCCATCCCTGGGATTCTCCAGGCAAGAACACTGGAGTGGGTTGCCATTTCCTTCTCCAGTGCATGAAAGTGAAAAGTGAAAGTGAAGTCGCTCAGTCGTGTCCGACTGTTTGCGACCCCATGGGCTGCAGCCTACCAGGCTCCTCCGTCCATGGGATTTTCCAGGCAAGAGTACTGGAGTGGGGTGCCATCGCTTTCTCTGAAATCTACCCTAAATTAAGGCAAATTGGATTTTTCACAGGCTGGTAAAGTCAACCTGCAAACACACAGAGAAACCCCAAAAGATGAAAGTTGGAGGAAAGGCAGACCCTGGAAGGTGGATGCTGAATGGTTAGCAGGCTCAAGTTGGGGCCAGCAGCAGTGTCAGGGGGACCCAGGTGTGAGGGCAGGTCGGCACATGGGAACAGAGGGCCAGTGACAATTCCCATTTTCCCAACCCTGCTCTACAGCCCAGCCGAAAGGCACATGTGTTCCATATTTAGGCTTTGATATATATTTTTTTTTCTTTCTGAAACAGGAGGAGGTGGGAGAAAGGGGTGAAGGTTGACTCAGGTCCAGAGATAAAGACTGACATACACAAATGGCCCATAATAGAGGGCAAAGCAAGTTAAGCTGGAGTCAATATTTTCAAATCCTCAGCTAAATAGACTAAACAGGACTGGCTGAGGAGCCAGGAGGGCCAGCTGCCGGCCAGGAGCTCCCACTGAGGAGAAGGGTAGCCTGTGAAGCCTCCTATATCCCCCTTTTAGTCACCTGTACCAAGGGGGCCAGCATCCGTCTAGCCATTGAGGTGGTGTGGGGAGGAAGGCAGGTTCCTGGTGGGGCTCTGTGAAAAACTGCAAGGTGAGGGAGAGTGTTATTTTATGTTGATTTATTCCTACTTTGGAAAACTACAGAAAATGTTAATGTTTTCAGTCTAGGGAGAAATCCATCAGGATAAAGGAGAGAAAACCTCTCTGGCATTCATGTAATTGCCTTTTGTTCATCCCAGGACTGATCTTGGGGCAGGGGTTGGGGTGGGGGGGTGTGCGGTCTGCTGCTGACAACTTTGCTTTCCTCTTCAGTCTAAGAATCTACTAACAAGGCCGTTCAGGTTAACGCCCCAATTACCATCACATATTTTAAACTTCCCCAGCTCACAAGGGACCACTCACTTACATAGCCTCCTGGACACAAAGTATTTCTTTGGATGATTATTTTTTCCTCCTGGGTTTCTAAGCCTGTTGGCAGCATTTTTCCAGAGTGTTTTCAAAAGCTTTCAGAAGATATCCTCATAACACTGGGGGGAAAAAAATTAGGAAGACTAATGCTTAACTTCTGCAGGCCCTGATTTTTTGTTCAGGTTGAAAAGGAAGACAGTTTCTGGATGTACCTGTCAAGACTAAATGATTGTTCATTTCCTGTGAATTGGGAATCAGGTAATAACATGCAGCTGAGGAGCCAGGCTGGGTTTCTTGCTTTTTCCTCTTCCAGAAGCGGGGTCCATTACCAGCTGGGAAATATTACTGTGTGAATGTGCTGAAAAACTTCGGGCAAATGAGAAGAACAAGAACATTCTAAATGTCAGCAGTCAGTTTAATGGTCTTACCTGTACCCACCAGAGAAGATTTTAACAGCAAAGGTACAGAAAAATTAATTTAACTAAAAATGCTCAAGAAAAAAGGGGGAATTTGAAAAACCTTTTAAAAATCGTTTTCTAGGATGGAGCTGATTAGAATGAACTCTGCTAAAATTATGCATGCCAGTGACTGGGTGAGTTGGAGAGAAACCATTTAAAATAATAAAATTTTTTCACCCAAGAGGAAAGAATTAATCAATGAAGTCGTGTCTTGCTAATGAAGTCGTCGTCGTTACTGTTTAGTGGCTCAGTCGAGTCTGACTTTGCAACCCCATGGACTGTAGCCCACCAGGCTCCTCTGTCCATGGAATTTTCCAGGCAAGAATACTGGAGTGGGTTGGCATTTCCTCCTCCAGAGGATCTTCCTTATCCAGGGATCAAACCCACATCTCCTGCATTGGCAGGAGGACTCTTTATTGTTGAGCCACCAGGGAAGCCCCAATGAAGTCGTTACCTGGAACCAAAAAAAAACAAAAAAACAAAAACACATAAATTGAATGCTAAGTTTAAAATTGGAATTCAGCAAAATGTCATCCCAGGCACTTCCTTAAATGCATGCTTATATCTTTTTGTACAATAAATTTCTTTTTGAGCTTCATTAGCCATTATACTACTCATGGTGATTGTGTTAGATGTTAGATGCTAAGAGATGGGCGCCAACATTTCACTTCAGGTGGCTCCTCTTCCAAGTCATCATCACAGTTAATTAGAGAAAGAGCAGGAGGGGTGGGAGCAGAATTGACACTGGGAAGGTAGCTTCTCCTGGGAAGGTAAGAAAAGGAAAGTGGGGCCAGGAGGAGGGCAGTGCCAGTGGAATTTTACAGCATCGCTGCCCATTGCACAGACCTGTGTCTTGGAAGAAAGAGCTCTGGGGTCTGAGTGGAGTGTAGGGTTAGTCCAGCTGGCTTGCATCACCTTGTGGGTGGTTCCCAGCCCTGGCTGAGCATCAGGATGACTGGTGGAACTTTTAAAAATAGAAGCTGGCCGCTCAGCTCCATGTTCTGTGATGACCTAGAGAGATGAGATGGGGGTGGGGTGGGAGGGAGGCTCATGAGAGACGGGATACATGTATACATACAGCTGATTCACAGTTGTTGTATAGCAGAAAGTAACACAATATTGTAAACTTGTAAAGCAATTATATTCTAATTAAAATATAATAAATAATAATTAAAAAAAAGCCACTGGTTCCCATCCAGTCCTGGGCTAAAGCTTGTGCATGATTTCTCTATGTTTCAAAAATGTGTGGGTTTTTCTGGGGAACTTCCCCGAAAGTGGTCCAGTGGTTAAGAATCTACTTCCAGGGCAAGGGATATGAGTTTGATCCCTGATGGAGGACTAAGCTCCCACATGCCATGGGGCAGCTCTAGCTGGAACTCCACAGCTAGAGAGAAGCCTGTGGGCCACATCAGCCAAACAAATAAATAGTTTTTTAAATGTGTGGGTTTTTGTTGTTATTTCAATATATAATGAAAATTTTATTTTTTCAAGTTTTTTTAATGAAGTATAGTTCATTAAATAGTGTTAGCTTCAAGTGTTAGTTTCAGTGATTTGGTTTTGTGTGTGTGTGTGTGTGTAAGAAAAGGAGATTGCAGTCCACTCCAGTATTCTTGCCTGGAGAATTCCATGGACAGAGGAGCCTGGCAGGCTGTAGTCCATGGGGTCACAGAGAGTCAGATACGACTAAGTGACTAACAGACACACACATGTATATGTATAATAAAGTACATATATTCTTTTTCTAGAATGTATGTATATGTATAACTAAGTCATTTTGCTGTAAAGCAAAAAAAATACAACATTATAAATCAGCTACACTTCAATAAAAAATAAATTTAAAAAAGAATATATATTTTTCAGATTATTTTCCTTTATCGGTCAGTTCAGTTCAGTCGCTCATTCGTGTCTGACTCTTTGTGACCCCATGAATCGCAGTACACCAGGCCTCCCTGTCCATCACCAACTCCCGGAGTTCACTCAGACTCGCGTCCATCGAGTCCGTGATGCCATCCAGCCATCTCATCCTTGGTCGTCCCCTTCTCCTGCCCCCAATCCCTCCCAGCATCAGAGTCTTTTCAAATAAGTCAACTCTTCACAGGAGGTAGCCAAAATACTGGAGTTTCAGCTTTAGCATCATTCCTTCCAAAGAAATCCCAGGGCTGATCTCCTTCAGAATGGACTGGTTGGATCTCCTTGCAGTCCAAGGGACTCTCAAGAGTCTTCTCCAACACTACAGTTTAAACGCATCAATTCTTTGGTGCTCAGCCTTCTTCACAGTCCAACTCTCACATCCATACATGACCACAGGAAAAACCATAGCCTTGACTAGACGGACCTTAATCGGCAAAGTAATATCTCTGCTTTTGAATATGCTGTCTAGGTTGGTCATAACTTTTCTTCCAAGCAGTAAGCATCTTTTAATTTCATGGCTGCAGTCACCATCTGCAGTGATTTTGGAGCCCCCCAAAAATAAAGTCTGACACTGTTTCCACTGTTTCCCCATCTATTTCCCATGAAGTGATGGGACCAGATGCCATGATCTTCATTTTCTGAATGTTGAGTTTTAAGCCAACTTTTTCACTCTCCACATTCACTTTCATCAAGAGGCTTTTTAGTTCCTCTTCACTTTCTGCCATAAGGGTAGTGTCATCTGCATATCTGAGGTTATTGATATTTCTCCCAGCAATCTTGATTTCAGCTTGTGCTTCTTCCAGTCCAGCATTTCTCATGATGTACTCTGCATAGAAATTAAATAAGCAGGGTGACAATGTACAGCCTTGACGTACTCCTTTTCCTATTTGGAACCAGTCTGTTGTTCCACGTCCAGTTCTAACTGTTGCTTCCTGACCTACATAGGTTATTACAAAATATTGAGTAGAGTTTGCTGTGCTATACAGTAGGTCCTTGTTGGTTATCTGTTTCGTATATAGTTGTGTGTGTATGTTAATCTCAATCTCCTAATTTACCCCTCTGCCTGTTCCTCTTTGGTAACCATAAATTTGTTTTCTATATGACTGTGCATCTATTTCTGTTTTGTAAATAAATTCATTTGTATCTTTCTAATTTAGATTCCATATGATATCGCTTTATATGTGGATTTTTTAAAAAGACGTGTTTTTAATAAACTGAAACCTACAATTGATTCTGAGATTCTGAGTGCTGAATTAGGGTTGAGAACCACTGGCAACATGAAGGTTGGAAGTAAACCAGGTGAGCTTGACAGTGTTGCACTTTATCTAAATGTCTCTTTCATCTTGTTTGAATCTGAAGAAAGAGTTGTATGTCCTGAAGTTTATCAGGACATCATAGACATAAGAGGATGCTGCTGCTGCTAAGTCACTTCAGTCGTGTCCGACTCTGTGCGACCCTAGAGACGGCAGCCCACCAGGCTCCCCCGTCCCAGGATTCTCCAGGCAAGAACACTGGAGTGGGTTGCCATTTCCTTCTCCAATGCATGAAAGTAAGTGAAATTGAAGTCGCTCAGTCGTGTCCGACTGTTCGCAAGCCCATGGACTGCAGCCCACCAGGCTCCCCCGTCCATGGGATTTGCCAGGCAAGAGTACGAGGATGACCATAAAATAGCACCTAGCACTGCCATGGCTCTTTGGGGACTCTTACCCTAAGTGACAGAGCACTTTCACATGCATGACATCACTTCTCTCCCCTCCTCCCCTCCCTGGATGCTGTGAGGCAGGCAGTGCAAGAGTATCACCCCATCTTACAGATAAGAAAACAGGCCACCTCCAGCCGGATCCCCCAGCACTGCTAATGGGTGGGCAGAACCCCATTTCACATTCCTGCCTCAGATATAGTCCCTTAGATCTGACAGCTGTTTTTGCAGTATGTCTGGGGCAGGAGTAAGTTCCTCTGCTCGGGTGGTTTTATGCTCATGTAGCAGAAAAGAGAATTCAGCAAACACTCAGCTCCCATAATCACTGCAAATGGAGAGGTGCTTTGTGTTTTGCTTTTACCTAAAAGAGTTGGCTTCCATCCAGCATATGTGAGAGAGTTTTGACTTTCCATTTTACACTGATCCTTTCCTTGAGTGGTGGCTCAAGAATCCTCCTGAAATTCGGGAGATCTGGGTTTGATCCCAGGGTTGGGACTATCCCCTGGAGAAGAGAATGGCTACCCACTCCAGTATTCTGGTCTGGAGAATTCTGTGGGCATAGATCCTGGCAGGCTACAGTCTATGGGATCACAAAGAGTTGGGCACAACTGAGCGACTTTCACTGATTTCCTTAAATGAACACGTCATGCCTCCCACGTCTGTTCCATTGCTTCCTAGGGTTCAGTGAAGAAGTGAAGAGATAGGAGAGAAGAAGAGATAGGAGACAGTGACACGGGAGGGACAGTAGGCAGCCTCCTCCCCCTCTTTCTCCCTAGGAGGCCTCTTGGTGGCCACCTTGCCTACAAGTTTTTCCCACACCCTCAGAAACAGATGGTCCCCAGGTTAAGGATGGGAAAAAAGCTAAGAAGTCTTCCAGTCCTGTTTGGGTAATTTCCCTGATACCAGTGTAAGCTTTTAGTAGCCTTGGGCTTAAGATTCAACTATTCTGATGAAAACAAATAATGATCACAGTATTTGAGGCTGATGATGTTTAAAACCGGAAGTTACCCTTTCCTAGGAACAATTTTGTTGAGAATGGACCTGAAAATAAAGGTATATATGACAAATCGTGACACTAGAAGCTAAACTTTTGCTGATAAAATTTACTAACTAATCAAGTTACTTTGCATTTTATCATAATATAGAAAAGTTTACTAAATGAGACTATTTTTAAAGATGATTATTTTTTGTGGTGTCATAATAGCTACCACTGTGGCAAGAAGTTCAGTGTTAAAGTGTAATAGATCAGTGACAGGGATGTATTGTACAGCACAGTATCTTGTAGAAACTTTTAATTGCATATAATCTATAAAAATACTGAATTGCTATGCTCTACATCTGAAAATAATACAATATTGTAAGTCAGTTTTGCTTGAATTTTAAAAAGTATGATGAATTGATCTCCTCCAGATACCAATATTTCACAGATCAATAAAACTTAACCATGCTTATGGGTTTACTCCATTATACAAAAGTATATTTATAAAAAGTATCACTAAGGTTTTTATAAATGAGTTGGCTGACCCTTCATTTTATCATGTTTTGTCTTCTGCCTGTGTCAGGTTAAAAGATTGGTGGTGTTTTAATTATGTGAAATCACATCTGGTTTCCAAGTAGCCTATTGAGAAGCACTTTGGACAGTCATAAAAAGGAATTTTATAGAAAGCTGAATATATGGAATGTAGCTGACCTTTTAAACCAGGTCTGTAGAGCTATTTTAGGGGACAGGAATGGCAAATATGTTTCACCCAAGCACTGACTGACTGGCCACTCAATAAAGTGTCCTCTCTGGAAAGCTGATCTGGGCTTTGTAAGCAAGTGTGTCAAGATTGACTAGTGATGCCTGCTGGGGAAAAAGGAGGAGGTCTTGGTGCCATGTTCGCTGTCTCTGCTGTGGGGTAAAAGGGGAAAACACTGAAATACTAGTGAATGCCTATTTCACTAAGAGCAAAGACTACTGAGATGCATAAAGAATTCTCCTGATGGCACAGATTTTGCCAGAGCTGAGGCTCAATCCATAGTTTCAGATAGTTTCATATTTAAGGCATTATTGAAAATGTTTAATGCATATCGGGGTGTCAAAAAGAGTAAGGATTATTCACTTTTCTCAACACGCTACAGTGTTATGTGAAATTCTGGAATTAACTCTGTCATTGTTACGATAGGGAATGTCAGTCAGGATCTACCAATTATCTAAGCTGCTCACAAGTATGGCTTTTTCCTTGAATTCCATCAGTATTCCGTAACAGTTCAACCTGGTCATTTTCATTAATGTAGTTTTCATTGCACCCAAAGCAGATGGCATCTTTTCCACTGGTGAAAATGGTGCCTGTGGGTGATTATGGTGCCCAGGGGTAGTTACGTAGATCTTATTTCTAAATTCCATCCTACAGTGTTAGTGAGGATGCTCATCTAGTCAAGTTGTTTCATTCCTCTAGCAAAGTGGGGCTTAACCCTCTGGAGAAACCTGAGCTTAAGATGATTAATGTTGCAAGGGAATAACTTTCTTAGCGAATAAAAGGTTTTCAGCAGAGTGAGTTGTCTTAAACTGAAAAATTTAATTTCAGATGGAAGAAAGCATTCCTCAATTTTATGGTAAATACTGATATATTTAGAACACATTTTTAAGCATGTTTCCTACCGGAGATTTATCATTTCAGGTCATTTCTATGTGTGTGTTTTTCTTAGTTGCAGATTATCCCTCTTACTTTTTGAATGGACAGGTACTTTGTTATTATCTGTTGACTGGTCCTTGAAGACATGGCTTGACTAGGAAGGGGTTGGTTCTGAATATAGTAAGTCCCCTACATACAAATGAATTCTGTTCCATGAGCATATTCATTAAGTCCAACTTGTTCATAAGTCTGACAAAGCTAGCCTGGGAACCCAACTAACACAGTCAGCTATATAGTTGTTGTTCAGTCACTAGGTTGTGTCCGACTCATTGCGAATGCATGAACTGCAGCACACCAGGCTTCCCTGTCCTTCACTGTCTCCCGGAGTTTATTCAAACTCATGTCCATTGAGTTGGTGATGCCTCTGTTACTGTGCTGTAATAGGTTTTATAATACTTTTCACACAAATAATACATATAAAACAAAAACAATAAAGCATTTTTAATCATACAGTACAGTGCCTGGAATAGTACAGAACAATAGCTGGCATACAGGGGCTGGCATCAAGTGAACAGTCAAGAAGAGTTACTGACTGGAGGAGAGAGAGGATGTGGCAGATGGTCAGCAACAGGAGACAGACAGAAAGCTACAATTTCACTCATGCCTGATGTTGATGGAACACACGTTCACATCTTTGAAAGTTCACAACTTGAAGGTTTGTATGTAGAGGACTTACTGTAGTATATACAGCTGGGGAAGTGAATAGTCGTGAACAAGACCCTCCAGGAGTTTGTCATTTCTCTCTATACCACTATTCTTCCTCCTCCTCTCTCTTAGCTAGTATAACAAATCCACTTTCTGGGACACTCAGTCCCCAAACTGTAGCCCTTATTTTCAGCTACCCTTTAAATGTGACCACTTTCTCCAAACCAGCATGAGCCCAACCTGAGGTCTCTTTTGACTTTTCTCCAAAGACATTCTTCATTCAGGGGATTTTGAGGGATTTTTAATTTAAATTATTAAAGTGACTTGCTTGAGTTACAGGAGGAAACAAGACATGAGTTTTCTGAATTCTTGCATTATCTTTTCTGTTTCCATAATTTGTTTTGGTGGGGGAGGGTGTCTGGGAACTGATGCTGGGGCTGGCACTGGGTCCTGCTTGGAGCGGGGTGTCAGACTCCCTGCAAATGGGGAGGGCAGGGGGCTCTGAGATGGATACCTGTGTTGTGGGTGGAACTTCTCTCTGACTGGTCCTTGACTCCCTCCTTTCATCCTCTGTCAGCAGATTGCTCAGCCCTTGAAACTGGTCTTAGCTCATGTCCTTGCAATTGTGAGGTTTGTCTTTCCAGGGCGTAGTTTGATAAAAGTTGTCAGGAAATAGAGGGGGTTGGAAATCTGGTCATGTTAATGCTGATGTGGATAAAACGGAAATGCAGATATGCCACTGAGGATCTTACTAATTTAATCCAATCACAAACACATTGCCTAGGAAAACTTTAGGTGTAATAATCCAAGGGGGGAGATTCCATTTCAACATTAGATGCATTAACATGGATAGATTTGTTAGCTGAATAGTTACCATCACTAGTGCTAGGAGACATGATCCGGGACTTTCTGGAGTAGTCTGTCTAATGGGAGAAGATATACACAAAGTAAGCAGTCAGGGTAGAGACGTACAGCTGCACAGGGTGTGCACTGACCAACTTCAGGGGACATTATTTGCATAGACTATGGTATAACTTATGCCCTACTGGAAGGCGTGACCTGTCCTAACATAGATGGTGACCCTTCAAGCAAGCTTTCTACAGTAAGCCAAGTGATCCCACTCCTGGTCACATATCCAGACAGAACTATAATTCAGAAAGATCCATGCACTCCTGTGTTCATAGCAGGACTATTCACAATAACAAAAGCATGAAAACAACCTAAATGTCCATCAACAGATGAATGGATAATGAAGATGTGGTGTATATATACTGTGGAATGCTACTCAGCCATAAAAAATGAAATAATGCCATTTTCAGCAACCCAGATAGACCTAGAGATTGTTATACTAAGTAAGTCAGAAAGAGACAAATACCATATGATTATCACTTATATGTGGAATCTAAAATATGACACTAATGAACTTACCTATGAAACAGACTCACAGACATAGATAATAGAACTGTGGTTGCCAATGGGGAAGGGGGTTGGGAGTTTGGAATTAGCAGATGCAAACTAGTCTATATAAGATGAAGTTTCACTTTCATTTTCAAACAGCAAAGTCCTACTGTATAGCACAGAGAACTATATTCAACGTCCTGTAATAAACCATAATGGAAAAGAAAAATAAATAAAAAATAAAATATAAACAGTGATATCTATTGTGCCCTGGGAGCACAGAGCAGCAGCACCTGACCCAGCTTAGGAGGTGGTTTCTTAGAGTAAAGGGCATTACCATTGGGACTTTAAAAGATCAGCTTCAGTTAGACTGGATGAAAGACACACTATCCAGGCAAGGGAACAGAATGTCCAGCAATTGAAAACAAGGAGTTGTTGTGAGACTGAGGTCATGAAGGAATGAAAATGAAGGACGTTGTGGCCTCTCAGTCCTGCTGGCCAACTGGAAGCCTGCTTACTCTAGCTTTTCAAACACAGATCAGCTGCACCCAAACTCGATGGATTTTTAAAAAAAAAAGAAGAAGGAACTCCTCACTTCCCACCTGTTTTTTGACTGATTCTGTCTCAGCAACATTTACCCCCTCCAGTGCAATTGATTCAAAAGCTTAGGCTAAATGTAACACTCAGAGAAGAGTCCCTGCTTTCAGACAGATGGGGCTCCAAGGCAGCCACCTGTCCAATTTTATCAAATGTCAAACATTTTGACCCAGACAAACTCCGTCAACCTGATGGTGACACTCTTCTGCTTAAAGTCTCTTATTTTAAGGCTTTTGCCATTAGAAAGGAAAATGAAACATGAAAAACCTTTGGGGAGATAAAGTTCCAAATGCTTAGCATGGCTTCCACGGTATAGTCATCTCCCACAGGGCAGGGACTATTTCTATCTGGTCCTCTTGCCTGGGCTCCATCACTGATTGGGATTGGGAACAGCTCAAGGGGCTATAGCCTTGGTGTGAACATGATGGTGAGTCTAGAAGAGAAGCAGCTTCCCCCTACGCCAGACCATCCAAGCAGCATGTTCCCACACCTGTCATTGCTTGGAACAGGATGGAGACTCTACACATATTTGTTTTAAAAAATAAATGAATGGAACATTTTCCAAAGTTGCCCACAACTCAGAAGAGGTTAAGAACTACAGCTCTAAAATTTTCCCCAGATAAATTATACACAGAGACCACATAATTTTTATTCCCATAGCATTTCTTTTAACTGAATTGGATGATGGTATTTTGACTTCATCTCCTTGACAGTTGATACAAGAAACATCTTCACAAAACTCACTGCTTTTTGTACTTTTAAAGGCTGCTGGGACACATCACTGCTTCACTCAGTGGCACCTTTATGAAGATCCATGGGAAAAAAATTCTCAGTACTAGGAAAAGTGGTGCTTTATGTGGGCAATTCATTGATCTATTTAAGTAATTAAGTAACCTCAGTCTTCAGCCTCACACCTCCCCAAACATTCCTCTTCCACTCTGCCCTGATGCTCACTGTTTTCTTCTTTAACTTACATGATAGTCTTTTTTTTTTGTAGTGGATTTACAATGTTGTGTTAATTTCTGCTGTATAACTCAGTGACTCAGTTATATATGCATTCTTTTTCATATTCTTTCCATTATGATTTATCACAGGACATTGAATATAGTTTCCTGTGCTCTACAGTAGGACCTTGTTGTTTATCCATACTATATGTAACAGTTTGCATCTGCTTACTCCTTGGAAGAAAAGTTATGGCCAACCTAGATAGCATATTCAAAAGCAGAGACATTACTTTGCCGACTAAGGTCCGTCTAGTCAAGGCTATGGTTTTTCCTGTGGTCATGTATGGATGTGAGAGTTGGACTGTGAAGAAAGCTGAGCACTGAAGAATTGATGCTTTTGAAC
Organism: Capricornis sumatraensis; assembly: GCF_032405125.1. Lineage (NCBI taxonomy): Eukaryota > Metazoa > Chordata > Mammalia > Artiodactyla > Bovidae > Capricornis > Capricornis sumatraensis. The sequence continues at coordinate 37,326,798 of NC_091083.1, forward strand.
TGTGGTATTGGAGGAGATTCTTGAAAGTCCCTTGGACTGCAAGGAGATCCAACCAGTCCATTCTGAAGGAGATCAGCCCTGGGATTTCTTTGGAAGGAATGATGCTAAAGCTGAAACTCCAGTACTTTGGCCACCTCATGCGAAGCGTTGACTCATTGGAAAAGACTCTGCTGCTGGGAGGGATTGGGGGCAGGAGGAGAAGGGGACGACTGAGGATGAGATGGCTGGATGGCATTACGGACTCTATGGACATGAGTCTGAGTGAACTCCGGGAGTTGGTGATGGACAGGGAGGCCTGGCGTGCTGCGATTCATGGGGTCGCAAAGAGTCAGACACGACTGAGCAATTGAACTGAACTGAACTGAACTCAAACTTCCAGTCCTTCCTTCTCAGCCTCCCTTGACAACCACAAGTCTGTTCTCGATGTCTGTGAGTCTGTTTTTGTTTTATAGAAAAGTTCCTTTGTGTTGTGTTTTAGATTCCACATATAAGTGATATTATATGGTAATTCTTTTTCTCTGTCTGACTTACTTCACTCAGTATGCTAATGTCTAGTTAATCCATGCTGTTGCACTATTTCATTCTTCTTTTATGACTAGCATTCCCTTGTATATAGGTACCACGTCTTCTTTATCTATTCATCTGTAGGTGGATATTTAGGTTCCTTCCACGTCTTGGCTATTGTCCCACTAGAGTCTTTGAACATTTTATTACAAAGATTTCCTTTGGGGTCTTTCCTGTCCTGAAGCAGAGCATTTTTACTCCTCCATATTAATGTAGCTAGGTCAAAAAAGTAAAATCGCTATTAACTACCAAGGATCATGGTCAACAAAACTCTGGTCCTTATTCCATCTTCAATACTCCCCACTGGTAATTGGAATCTTTCACTTTCCACTTTACTCATTCCCACTGGCTTGTAATTTTTATGGGTGCAGTCTCTTTATCCAGAGGGAAAAAAGAATAAAGATACCTGAACATCTAAATCTGAGTTAACCTCAAAACTGTTTTTATCTTCGCAACCCTCACCATAATGGAGTTTTAGAATTTAAACAAAGATCAATATACACAATAGGGACTACCAAAAGAACAAAGAATTATTTAAGTTTAGACTTGGGAATTAAAGATCATACTATGGACAAATTATTCCTTCTGATGTCCTGTATATATTTAATAAGGACAATCAAATCAGAAAGAATACCCAAAAAGCATAGTGTCCACATCAAAAATGGAATGGATTTCATTGCCAGTCAGCTCAATCTGTTTATTACGGGAAAGTATTGACAAGCACGGTGGCTTTGGTTGTAGGATAGTGCAATGGCTCTGACCCTGAGGTGGTTAATATCATCCACTTGTAGAGAAGGCAGCATTTCAGTGGTTGGTTCAGGCTTCATGGAACTATGAAGGGGATGAGCTGGGATTTGAACTGGGAGCATCCTTCAGAGCCCTTGTTCCTCCCTGGTCTTGGCACTCCAGTATGCCTGTAAGCATCCTCTCAAAAGGCAGAGAAGCAGACTGATTAAACCAGCATGACCAAGCTTGCCTGGGTTATAGGAAATCGGTCTTCATAGGAAACACAAGCCAGCCATTAATGATTTAAAACTATTAGCAGTAGATTGTGGATATCACAATTCAGCCCATTGCTTTTAAAGCAAAATAAACAGATCCATTTGAAAATAAGAAAGAAAGTAAATGCATCTGACTACTGTAGCTTTAAGGGAGAATCAAGAGAATCTGATACGTGGACTGTTCAAGTTTCATGTGACATCAAGACAGTGAGCAGACATCTTATTGAGAATGATTGATGGCCCCTGCTGTGATGAGCAAGTGCGACAAACATATGCTGCCTGGTTTTATGTGTTTTGGCTGCCAGATGGTACCTACCCTCCCCACCCCTGAACCTTCCTTCACCCCACCCATGCCTTACCCCAAACCCTCCCTCTCATCCTGCCCAGTCCCCGTAATTCATCCTCCACCTGAAGTGAGAGCTGGGGGGGACACTGATGTGTGAGGCTCAGGTATAAAATATGGATGTCTGTTTTGCATATTATTGGGTAAAATAAAAAGCTTAAATTAAAATGATTTATTTTCTAGGACATATGTTGACAGCATCTGAATGTCATGTACCTTTCTCTCCTACGAGAAGCTTATATTCCTGTCTTCATTGCCAAGACAGTTCCTGGAATGTAGTTCCTGGAACATTTATGTAATTAATGTCTGTTGGATGAATGAACGAATGAATAAATAAGTAAATACATGATCAACCCATATAATAACCCAACAAAAAAGGAAATGAGGTGAATCTGGCAGAATTTGGTGTCTGTAAACCCAAGCTTTTTCCCAGGGTTCTCAAGTCCTCTGCGTAATTGGCTGTTGTAGAATTTGCTGGAGACTCATATCAATCTTCTCATTGTGTTATTTCTGAACTGTACCATTACCCACTGCCTTGGAGAGCTGTGACATCACTTCTGTTTTTCCGAAAATATCCCCACTGGAATTGTGATCATATTTTCGATCACTTTTCATTACCCAGATTATAATTCAACTGGTTTATTGAGGTTACATAGTCTCGTACTGGACATTGAATTCTCTTTTTAAAAAATATATAAAGATGTATATTTTTAATTGATTCACTTTGCTGTAAAGCAGAAACTAATACAACATTGTGAAGCAACTAATACCCAAATTTTGAAAAAGATATATATTTTTACTGTGAAAGTAATGTAATCACATGATCAAAAAAATCTCCAAAGTAGAAATGAGGGGAGAAAAATAAATTGTCATAAGCCTAACTCTCTGTCTAATACCACCACTTATTAGGATTTGGGTAAATTTCCTCCTAATAACTTTTTTCTGTTACCCATCTGTTTTTACATAGCTTCATATGATTGTATTCCATATGCATATAATTTGATTCCTTAATTTTTTAAACTAGTCAGGAAACTAGAAACAACACTAATTATTTAGCAGAGAGAACTTAATATAGGAAATTGGTTAAGCAGGTATTGGAGAATTCACAACTCATAAGGCAGACCCTGAAATGAAAGAGGAATAGTAAGTGCAGAAAGCAGCTTCTATGCCAGGGCTGGAGGAACAAAGAGAAGAGGGCAGTGTCTCCAGACCAAAAAGCTTTGGGAGGGGCTGCAGAACTCAGACCAGACCTCAGGGAGGGGACACCACCTGGGTCAGGGCTGATGGCCCTGAGGGCAGGGCTGCTGAGGCTCCTGCTAGGTGTGGGGAGAGGGTTGGAGACAGGGACTACCTGCTGATGGACTCAGCTGCCAGGGTCCAGGTCCAGAGGGAGGGGCCCTGGTGGGTAACTGACAAGATAGGAAGCACCCCAGAAGGGGCTTGCGCCTTCCTCCAACCTCCACCTCCCATCTCCCTCCAGGGTCCCCTGCTGGTGGATTCTAATTGGGAGGCAGCCTGCAAAAGCAGAAACTGAGTTTGCAGAGTCCAGGCTCCAGCAGCACAGAGTAATGTTGGTTCCACGGTGGGGGCCAAGCTTAACAACCAAGCCATGCCTGCAGCTTTGTTTGGAGTGTTTCCACACAACCTGTGTTTTGTTTCCTGTTTTTTTTTTTAATTGGAGTACAGTTGACTTACATTATTGTGTTAATTTCTGCAGTACAGCAAAGTGATTGCTATACATATATATACACTCTTTTTCATATACTTTTCCTTTATGAATATAGTTCCCTGTGCTATTCAGTAGGACCTTGTTTATCCATTCTGTATATAAGAGTTTTCATCTACTAATCCCAAACTCCCACTCCATCCTTCCCCCACCCCTCCCCCTTGGCAGCCACAAGTCTGTTCTCCATGTCTGGTGAGTCTGTTTCTGTTTCATAGATAAGTTCATTTGTATTGTATGTTAGACTCCACATATCAGTGATATCATCTGGTATCGGCCTTTCTGTGTGATTTCACTTAGTATAATTTGTAGGTCCATCCATTTTGCTGCAAATGGCATTGTTTCATTATTTTTATGACTAATATTCCGTTGTATATATGTACCACGTCTTCTTTATCCATTTGTCTGTCTATGGACATTTAGGTTGTTTCCATGTCTTGGCTGTTATTGTAAATAGTGCTGCGGTGAACATAGGCATGCACGCATCTTTTTGAATTATAGTTTTGTCTGGATATACACCCAGGAGTGGGATCATATGGCAACTCTAATTTTTTTGAGGAATCTCTCATACTGTTCTCCGCAGTGGCAATACCAATTTACATTCCCACCAACAGTGCAGTAGGGTTCCCTTTCCTCCACATTCTCTCCAGCATTTACCATCTGTAGTTTTTTTGATGATGGCCATTCTGACTGGCATTGTAATTTTGATTTGCATTTCTCTAATAATTAGTGATGTTGAGCATCTTATCACGTGCCTGTTGGCCATTTATCTTCTTTGAAACAATGTCTTCTGGGCTAGATGTTGTTTGTCAGTCCAGACACACTGTATATCCACACATATAATCCTACCTGTGTGTACAAATTGTGTACATACATTTCTACATTTATATTCACAAACTATTCCTTGGAGGGCTAGATTCTGCTAACAGATGACCATTTCTACTTCCTTTAATTAACTTTAAGAAGACAGATTTCATGCAGCAGTTTGTTCTATTAAATCCAAGCCATCTTTTCTCAGTGCCCAAATTTATGATCTTTAATTTCAGCACACCTCATATTTATCAAAACCACGAGAATGATTTCACAGTGACATATGCTGTAAAGAGATTTTCTTTGCTTTGTCCTCTGGCCGGGTGAGGTTGATGGAAGTCTGCTGAGTGTTTCTTTTTTCTTGAAGGGGATGGAAGGGAGCAGAGGAGAGCAGCCACAGGCTCTCTTCAGTGTGAAGGGAGTGATAGCCTGTTGGGTGCAGCTGTTGCCATTTGTGGTCCTTCCCAATTTACATGCGAATCCATCGCCTGAGCCAGAGAGGAGGGAGATGAGGCCATTTGTGGCCAGCTTCAGGTTTCAGGACTGATAACCTTACACCTTAAAAATAAAAAAAACAGGAGAAGTGATGTTCAGAGCCAATTTTGAAGGACAGTCACAATTCTGCAAATATGTGATTGAGAGGAAAGAAAGATCGTAGAAGGAAAAAGAGGTAAATTCACAGGCAAGCTCCTGAAGAGCTTGGAAAGAACAAGAACATCAGATGCCTCAGAACAGGGCTCTTGGAGGTGGGTGGGAGGGTAGGATGGGGGAATGGTTAAAGCAGGGGTAACCCTGAATCCAGGAGGGAGCCCAACACTGCATGTCTGTCGACAGAAAGGACACCTTCTAGTGACACGCCGTGTTGTCGAAAACATTATCAGAAGTAAGAAAATATGTAAGGAACTTAAGAATGTACTTTGGGATGAGAGCAGAGAGGATTATTTAGGAAAAAACTCTAGAATGCTCAGGAAATAGAATCGAATGAGTTAAGATGTATAGTGTGCGTGGATGGCAGATATAATGTGTTTGCCATTTTTATTCTCAGCAGCGTCACATGGGCCAGATGATGAAGGGGTGGAGGGTGGGAAGGTTCCAAGGGAGGATAGAAGGTAGAGAGCAGGAGGAAGAGTGTGGAGCATGCATCTGTCTGAAGTTTGCGGTGATGGGGTACAGGGAGTGCTCCAGGCACCAAGAACGTTGGTCAAGTATGTGCTGGCTCTGGAAACAGGCCTGGCAGGGGACCCAGGCAGCCTGAACGGGTCCTCCTCACTGGCTCTGGAAGAAGTGGGTCCTAGCCTCCTGACCTTTTCAGATCAGTTACTCTGGTCATCCTAAAAGTATAACCAACCCCCTGCAGCACACCTGGTCTTAGACACCTCACCCACACTCAGTCACCCAGCCATCTTCCCCCTTCTGCTTCCTGTCCTTTTAATTTGGGACCCAAAACAGAAACTGACTCTGACGTAGAGAACAGACTCGTGCTTGCCAAGGAGAAGGATTTTGGGGGAGGGAAGGATTGAGAGTTTGGAATTAGTAGATGCAGATTATTATATATAGGATGGATAAACAACAAAGTCCTATTGTATAGCACAGGGAACTGTGTTCAATATCCTGTGATAAACCATAATGGAAAAGAATACAAAAAGAATATATATATGCATAACTGAGTCACTTTGCTATGCAGCAGAAATTAACACAACATTGTAAATCAACTATATTTAAATGAAAACAATAGAAAAAATAATTTGCAACTCAAGCTTTTGTTCCACAGTTGAAAATAAAAAACATAAATAAGGGACTTCCTTGGTTGTACGGTGGCTAAGACTCCATGCTTCCAGTTGTAGGGGCCTCAAGTTTGATCCCTAGTCAGGGAACTAGATCCCAAATGCTGTAACTAAAGATCCTGCATGTCACAGTTAAGACCTGGTGCAGCTATAAAAACAAACAAAAGCTTCAAAACCAAAATATAAAATATATTAAATATAGTTTACATTTATGTTTTATAAATCAAAAATACAAATTACATTTGTATTGAAATATAAATCTTGAGACCAGTGCCTAAAACTTACATTCACTGGGTGTAATTAATCCATCAGCAGGTATAATCCATTTTTTTTTTTTTTTCCCAAACATGAAACCCCCTCCCACCTCCCTCCCCATAACATCTCTGTGGGTGATCCCCATGCACCAGCCCCAAGCATGCTGTATCCTGCGTCAGACATAGACTGGCGATTCAATTCTTACATGATAGTATACATGATAGATTTTTATTAGAACCTCAGCAGAGTGGTCAAAAGCCTGGGCTTTTGTGTCAAACAGACTTAGATTTAGTTCCAGGTCTGCCGATTGCCAGAAGGGAAGTGAACTTGTGCAAGATGCTTCATTTTCATGAACCTCAGTTTCCTCATCCACAAAGTGGGGAGAGTGACATCGCTTACCCCTGGGATTGTTTCAAGGGCTCCATCATCTCGGTAAAGTTGATAGCGCATGCTACAGCTCAGTACCGCCCTAGACCTGTTCCCTGCTGCTCTCACCTGAGGTCTGGTATGTTGCCGCCAGCCTGACCTCTGGCTGCCTTCCACAGCTGCCCCTTTGTCACAGTGCTTCCTGGCTGCTCTGATCTGGACTCCCGCCTCTCCATGCTGCCAGTTCTCAGGCTGAAGTACCTCCAGTCTAGGTCCACTGTGCCTCTGGGATGGACCCACATCACCTTTGTATGTAGGCAGTTTGGAGTGACTTTTTAAGGAACTGGCTGACTTTAGACTTTAGAATTTGGTTATCAGTGAAAACATAACTATGGATCATGTAGCTGGAAAGCCACATGCATATGAGAATTGACTCTGCAAGTATGGATGTGGTGAGAACCAGACCTCACTCATCTATAATTTTTAAAATTTTATTGAAGTACAATTTATTTATAATGTTAATTTCTGCTGTACAGCAAAGTGATTCAGTTATATATATATATATATATACACACATATGTGTGTATATATACATTCTTTTTCATATTTTCCATTATGGTTTATTATCACAGGATATTAAATATATTATATACATATTACAGCTTCATATGCTATATAGTAGGACCTTATTGTTTATCCATCCTATATATAAGAGTTTGTCTCTGCTAATGCCAAACTCCCAATCTATCCCTCACTGACTCTTCCCCACTTGGCAACCACGAGTTTGTCCTCTACGTCTGTAAGTCTGTTTCTGTCTCATAGATAAGTTCATTTGTGTCATATTTTAGGTTCCACATATAAGTGATATCATAAGATATTTGTATTTGTCTGACTTCAATCAGTATGAACATCTGTAGGTCCATCCGTGTTGCTGCATATGGCATTACTTCATTCTTTTTATGAATGTGTACTGTTCCATTGTGTGTGTGTATATACATATATATATATATGTATACAAGCACAGCACAGCGCCTTTTCTTTATCCATTCATCTGTCAATGGACATTTAGATTGCTTCCGTGTCTTGGCTATTGTGACTAGTGCTGCTTTGAACATAGAGGTGCATGTACCTTTTTGAATTATAGTTTTGTCCAGATATATGCCCAGAAGTGGAATTGCTGGATTATATGGTAGTTCTATTTTTAGTTGTTTTTTTTTTAGGAACCTCCATACCATTCTCCATAGTGGCTGCACTAATTTACATTCTCACCAACAGTTTTAGAAGAGTTCCCTTTTCTCCATATCCTCTCCAGCATTTGTTATTTGTAGATGGTCTGATGATGGCCATTCTGACTCATTTGAGGTAGTACCTTATTGTAGTTTTGATTTGCATTTCTCTAATAATTAGCGATGATGTCATGCATCTATAATTAAAGAACAATGACACATGGTAGAGCTTTGCCTGTAGAGCATTCAATTCAGTATTCAGAGAGAACTTTTAATTGGTTGATTAGAAAAAGACAAATTATTTTAATGACTTCACATCAGGTAGCATGGTGCTCTAGCCATGCCTTGTAATGACTTTCCAGGCATTCTATCCACACACCAGAAGGTGCAATACTTTCTGAGATTGTTCTTTTTTACAGGTGAGGAAAGGGAAGCACAGAGGCTGAAGACTTGTCCAAGGTCACAGCTTGTAAATGTTGGAGTTGAATTTGAATTCAGGTAATTGGGCTCCAAATTCCATGCTCTCAGTAGGTCACCTCTCAAAAGAAGAATTTCCTTCAAACATCTTGCAGTAGTAATTATTTTTATTTATTTGTTTGCTTTATATAATTCTTCAAGCTGAGGGTCAGTTTACAGAACAAGTGGAACTGCCTTATTCAGGGTGATTACTGCTGCTGCTAAGTCACTTCAGTTGTGTCTGACTCTGTGCGACCCCATAGACGGCAGCCCACCAGGCTCCCCCATCCCTGGGATTCTCCAGGCAAGAACACTGGAGTGGGTTGCCATTTCCTTCTCCAATGCATGAAAGTAAAAGGTGAAACTGAAGTCGCTCAGTCGTGTCCGACTCTTAGTGACCCCATGGACTGCAGCCTACCAGGCTCCTCCATCCATAGGATTTTCCAGGCAAGAGTACTGGAGTGGGGTGCCATTGCCTTCTCCCAGGGTGATTACTAGGTATTTCCAAATGCTTTAAGAATGAAGCTTTAGGGAACCATGAATACCAGGAAGTGAGGTTTTTAAGTCAGTTAATCCAGGCTTGTTACCTGCAAGCCAAGAAAGAGTAAATGGTATATCAGATGTTCTATAGTTCAGAATTTTAACTTCTAACTCATGTTTGGGTTGCTAGATGTGGAAAAACCTAGAATTATTTGTCCTTGGCTTAACAAAATCAATTAAAGAATTATTTTCTTTTACCTGGTCTTTTCATAAAGAGGTCACTATCAACAAAATTCTCTGAGAGCCCAGGATGGTTGGTGTTTGTTCATCTATTTAAGAGAAATTTTTGGTGGCCTCTTGAGTTTGTACAGTTTTAACCCAGTTTGTCCCATCCAGATAATCTTTAGCATGAGGACTATGAGATGGTCACGCCGCTTCCATTTTGTCCTGCAGACTGTGTTTACCAAGTCAGAAAAGTGGCCATGTGTGCCTGATGGGTTCCTAAAAGCACTGACTCTGAAAAAAAAAAAAAATCAATAACATTGTATTCCCTCAAGTTTCTGGCTGAATACAGCTTTACTATTGATCAAAATGTATTCTCTTTTATTAGGACAATTACTGAGAAAAAATATTTTATGTACCTCCTCTGTATTGAGTGTTATATGCATATGAGTTGCCATGGGCATCACTTTTGTATAATTGTTCCATAATTTTAAGAGAGAACCCAGATTAGATGCACTCAGCTAAATGGTGTATGAAATCTATTGAATTCTGGCAACGCCTATTAAGCCGCTTTGGTGCAGGACCTGGCTGGGCTCAGTGAGAAGAGTGAATCAAACTTGTGTAAGATACAGTCCTCCAGATGACTACAACATAGGTGACTAGAACACAAAGCAAATTAAAGAGCTGCAGCACCACAGAACTGGTAGAAATGATGTAACTCAAAATGGCAAACACCTGGTGACCCACTGCCACACCCCTTTCCAAGGCAGACATTATCAATCAGTCTCAGCACTGATTCCACCGACCCTAGAGCTAACCCTAAGGAAAATAACGCCTACAATACTTTCTGTCTCATTATCTTGTATTTCCTTCTTGAGGGGGACAAAAAGGAATGGAATGATAGCTACCAAGCTGGGAACACCCGCTGGGTTAGATGTGCCCAAAAAATAAAAAAATAAATAAACTGCCATATGTCACAGTAATGAAGAAAATGGAGATTTTTTTTTTTTTCTGGAGGGGGTGCTATTTTTAAGTATCCAAGTTTTTACCATATTTACTTTAAAAATTATGGTGTCTTCATTTGCCCCACTTTTGGTGATTTTAGTGAGAAGTTACCACACCCCTTCCAACTCGTTCCAACACACCAATTTATTGGGGCACCTCCATTGAGAACAGCTGCTCTGGAGGATTAAACTCGCAAAACTGTTCCACACCAAGGTGAAAGAACACGCTAATTAAGTAAAATCACCTCAACACATTGAGAAGTCACCGAGCCCGTCCAAAGCAAACTTTCCCCTCCTTCTGCATTCCTGACAGATGTGCACGGTCTTCCTACATGCAGATGCATTCACTGCTTGGTTACCAAGTCAGTTACGACAGGTCAGAGCCACCACATTGGGTTTATCCTTTGCAGACTCCCCTCTGAAATGTGAGCAGGGCAGGCATAGCCATGCTTGCCAGCACCTCCTGTCCCCCTAGTCTGTGCCTCAATCCTGTGCCAGCCCTGGCTACATCTCAGAGTCCTTCCCTGTTTTCCCCTGGAGCCAATGCCCTTTATGAGGCCCTGGTGAATAGTGAGAGGCTTCACTGAGTGTTCTTGAGGCTGGTGTCTGTCTGTGTCCGCTGCATAATACAGAGCCTGGTGCACTGCAGTGCTTAGGAAAGATGTTTGAATGAATGAATGAAAAATCAATAACATTTGCCTTACACTGAGGTGCTCCTATGTTGGGTGTATACATATATATATATATATATATATATATACATGCACAATTGTTATAGCTTCTTCTTGGATTGATCTCTTGATCATTATGTAGTATCCTGCTTTGTCACCTGTAACGGTCTTTAAAATCTATTTTGGCTGATACAAGTATTGCTACTCCAGCTTCCTTCTAATTTCCATTTGCATGGAATGCCCTTTTCTATCCCCTCACTTTCAGTTTATATATGTCTCAGCCATGAAAAAAAAAGAATGAAATAATGCCATTGCAGCAACATAGATGGAGATTATCATACTACCTGAAGTAAGCCAGGCAGAGACAAATATGTGATATCATTTACATGTGCAATCTAAAAAGAAAAAAAGTGATACAAGTTAACTTATTTGCAAAACAGAAATACACCCAGAGACATAGAAAACAAGTTGATGGTTACCAAAGGGAAAAGGTGGAGGGAGGAATAAATTAGGAGATAGGGATTAACATATACACAACTATGTATAAAATATCAATAGATAATCAACAAGGACCTATCATATAGCACAGAGAACTATACTCAATATTTTGTAATAATCTATAAGGGAAAAGAATCTGGAAAAGAATGGATATATATATATATAACTATATAATGTGCACATTATTACCTATATCATTGCATAGAATATATTCTATTATTATATATTATATAAAGATATATTATTTAATATATGTAATAATGGGCTTCCCTGGTAGCTCAGCTGGTAAAGAATCTGCCTGTAATGCAGGAGACCCCAGTTCAATTCCTGGGTTAGGAAGATCCACTGGAGAAGGGATAGGCTACCCACTCCAGTATTCTTGGGCTTCCTTGGTGTCTCTGCTGGCAAAGAATCCACCCGCAATGTGGGAGACCTGGGTTAAATCCCTGGGTTGGGAAGATTCCCTGGAGAAGGGAACGGCTACCCAGTATTCTGGCCTGGAGAATTCCATGGACTGTATAGTCCATGGGGTTGCAAAGAGTTGGACATGACTGAGCGACTTTCACTTTCATATGTAATAACAAGAGTCTGAGTGAACTCCGGGAGTTGGTGATGGACAGGGAGGCCTGGCGGGCTGCGATTTATGGGGTCACAAAGAGTCGGACACGACTGAGCGACTGAACTGAACTGAAGTGAACATATCATGTATAATAATATATATAATATCATATATTATATATAACTGAAACTTTTGCTGTACACCAGAAGCTAACACTGCATTGTAAATCAACTGTACTTCAACTTTAAAAAATTAATAGAAGTCCCCGTGGTACATCTCTGGTCCCCTTGCAGAGCTTCTCTTCAGCCCCAGGCAACCTCACCTCTCTCTCCTTCCCTGCTCTTCACAGCTCTGGGCTGGCCTTTCCTACTTCTGGCAACTCCCACCAGCCTCCCCTCTGATACCTCCCTTCCCCCTGCAGAGCTGCAGGTTCTTTCCCAGCTGGCATTCCCACACCCAGCACCTCACCCTAAGCAGGCCCTTAACAACCTTCCTTCCTTCTAAAGCAGCTGGTAAAAAACAAGGAACTTATCTCTCTCACAAATAAAATGTTCCCATCACTCACGCATGTGCCATACTCCTGATCCCGGGAAGGAGTAAGCTCTTGATGGCAGGGCCCTATGCCTTTCTCTATGAATTCAGTATGCTGCATGTGAGTTTGTGTGTAGAAGGAGGACTATCGATGTCACACCTTTGGATATTTTGTGAGTCCCAGCACAACACCCAAACCTCAGACATATTAATACTGAGTTTAAAAATGGATGTGTTGGCAACAGGGGGAATTAAGTTCTTACTTTGTTTCCCGATAGAGAGAAGACCTCTTAAGGGAAATGGGATTTCATAGACTTTGAGTAAGGAAACATAAGTTTTCTTTTCTTAAGACCATAATCTAATGAGTATAAACATTAATTTAGGCAGACTGTGTGACAGCTCTTTAATTCTTTCCAGTAACATGCAAAGAGAAAAAGGAAATTTCTATTTTGCTAGCTCTTTTCTCTTACCTCTTCCTAACATTTTCCATCCATCTTCCCTTCCCTATACATACACACACACACACACACACACACACACACACACACACACACAGAAACAGAGGGGAGATGTGTTAAAGTGAGCAGATAGAGAATTCCAAGCCAAAACTGTGTGATTTACGGTTGATAAATCTATTTTTCTGTAACCATTTTCTGCTTAAAAGCCAGTTCCAATAACTCAGCTCCTTTTCAAATGGACTTTGTGCAGTAATGTTGTGTATCTCCATTCCATCCCCTGGAACTTAATTTTTATTTGATTTTATTGACGCTGCTCAATTGGAATGTGTATCACTTGAGCCCCCATGGAGAACCGAGCAGGTGTGAGTAAAGCAAAACATCTTTTGTTAATAGAAGTACACCCTGGGAGTTCATGGAGACGCTATAACTTCAATTGCCTTTATGGAAATTCTGTAAATTCCCGTGTTGTGAATTTCAAATGGAGCTTGGGAGACCAACAGCCTTTAATACCAGCCAAAGATATGGTTATTTCTATGACTGAAATAAATGTTTTGCTTTCTTTCTTCCTTCCAAAAAAATAAAGCCAGGTATTTAATTAAAATGTTGAAGCCAGTAGAAAATCATATTAGCTTTAAAGTTTGGCTCTTGTAGCGAAAATGGAACCCTTACTGTGGTCAGCCTACAGAAAGATGACTTGGGGTTTCCCAGGTAACTTCTCCAGATAAAGGAGTGCCCACTCCACTTTCTTTGGGGTCCAGAATGACTTATAGCATTGCCCATTTTCAGTCCAAATTTTCACACGTTTATATTTGGAAACCAAGGAAACGGGAACAGATTCCCCAAAAATCTCAGCTTAAGGGGGTGATGTCTAAATTCTCCATCTGCCTCTTAGATCAGCTGCTGCAGAGAATCCAGGAGTGAAACCAGGCCCAACTTTCCTTCTGATTTGGGGCCAGACTCGGCTGATGCTGCCTTCTCCCAAGCTGGAAGGAAAGACGTAAGCTCGGTCTATTACAAAATTGCATGTGTCATTAGACAAAGATGTCAGAGTGCTTTATTTAAAACTTTGTTTTCTCAGGTTGTGTTGCCCAAGTGTATCTTGGCACAGACAACCTCAGCTTCAAAAATTCCAAGATCTATAAAGAGGTTCACATAGCTGAAGCTATTATCGTTGGTTATATGCCATCACACCTTTCTCCCCTTCATTCTTGTAGAGGAGTGAAGTGATGACTGCATTTCTATTTTTTAAAAAAAGTCATTCTCTCCTTCTTGCAACATGAGATCTATTCTTGACAGAATCATTTGTCCGCTCCAAAAAGGAAAATGGGGAGTTCACGGTGATGCAGGACCCTTGGGGATTTTTTGGACAAAACCTTCGAAGTCAAAGCTCTCACCATTCCAGGACAACTTGCAGAAGTATTATCTAGCAGCCCGCCCTGGTAAACTTGCCAAATTGCTCGTCCTTGGCTAGAAACCACAGGTGCTTGATAGTCTTTTTCCCCCCTATAGAGCAATAGAGTATCACTTGACGGAAGGTAAACACCCTTGTGTGATGGCTCTGGGATCTTTTTCAGACTGAGGATAAACTCTTGTAAAGGATTTGTTTCACCTGCCAGCTAGACATCCTCACATCCACTTATGGGGAAGAACAGATGTGTCTTTTTTAAACACAAGTTTTGCTTGGTTTCCAGTGCTACTTGGTAACTGAGTGGAGAAACAAAAAGGGCGTTGATTATTTTTTCCCCAAACTTTAGACTGTTATGGGGCATAGCTATTCTTAAGTGGAAAGGTTCTGATAGATTAGAGGACCCTTCTGTGCAACCATTTCACTGGGAACCGTCCTTCTGGGCAGGGACTGAGTCTCATTTCCCAGGAAGTCCCCAGCTCTGTCCGTCAGCTCAACACAAGGACTGGGACCAGGCTGAGTGTCACCACGTCTGTCCCTGGGACCTCTCTGTATTTCCAAGCTGCATGACCTCAGCTTCTCAAAATTAGCACAAGCAATGTTGGAATTTATTTTTGATGCCCTTGGCCACACTGAATAAGAACATTTGCTAGAAAATAATACATGGGAATCCAAACAATGATGTTCAGTAATCAGTCAACAGGGAGTAAGAGATCCAACATGTTGCTTTCCTGAGGGTTTAAAATCCTGCCACCAACACTGATTCTAAGTGACTCGT
This sequence comes from Capricornis sumatraensis, assembly GCF_032405125.1. Classification (NCBI taxonomy): domain Eukaryota; kingdom Metazoa; phylum Chordata; class Mammalia; order Artiodactyla; family Bovidae; genus Capricornis; species Capricornis sumatraensis. The sequence continues at coordinate 37,341,932 of NC_091083.1, forward strand.
AATTCGAATATGCCAACAAAATGGTGTGATGCCTAATAGGAGCCATCTGTCGACTAGGGGATAAGGAGAAGAACAGGAGGCCATTCACAGGCCCAGCTGTGCCTGGTATACAAGTCTCATGAGTCAAATTCTCTCCTTCGACCAACTGGAGCCAAACCAGCTCAGGCACAGGAGGAAGAGAAGGGGCAACGAGTTAGGAAACCCAAGATCAAGGTGCAGAGCTCCCCTAAATGAGTACTGTGCCCTCGGGTAAGTAACTGTGATCATCAGAGTGTCCTTTCTCTCCAGCAAGAGGTCTAGGCAGGACCTGAGTGGCTCTTCTGTCCTGGGATGTGAATCTTCCCACATCTGTCTTCATGCTGTACTGCTCACGATGGCCGATCCCACTATCTTTCCCAGCTCAGGTAGCCCCAGGAAGGAAGTAGCCAGCCCTGGGAAGTCCAGCAGTCAGTGTGCTGGGCTTCTGGTAAGGGACCAGGGATCTTGGGGTTCAGAACACACACATGGGATCAGGAGAGCCGATATTTGAGGCTGGCTCCACCTCCCACCCAGGAAAGAAAGAGATGATCCCTCCTCTCACTGTCATCTCAGCTGCCGGAACCAACGCACCCAATCCAGATCCTATGGCACTAAGAGTTGCCATTATCCAGCTGTGTCCTTATAGCACTCTCCCAGCTCCTGCCTCTCTCTCCCCTGCTGACAGCAGAAACGCTGGCTTTAAAACAATGTGAACTGCAATCCTTTAGGTAAACATATTCACATCTATGCCTAATTACCAAGCAACACGATAGCGATTATATGTGTTATAGACATTGTAATCGTAATGAGATCTATTCAGCGATAAGACTGTGCGTGGCCAGTTCATGGATGTTCAGTCTTCAGAGATTAGGGGAAGGATTGGATTGCTCTTCTCATTTATCCTCCAGGCACCCACATTTCTAGATAATAAAACCTAAACCAGTGCTTCTCTGTTATTAACATGTAGAAGAATGTGAGAGATCTGGAGTGGTTGTTAAAAATGCAGATTCCTGCTCTGAAAAGAAATGATACAAATGAACTTACAAAACAGAGAATTCCAGACTTAGAGAATGAACTTATGATTGCTGGGGCGGGGTGGGGTGGTGGTGGCGGTGGTGGAGTTGGGGGTCGGGGGGAGAATGGCAGGAAGGGATGGTTAGGGAGTTTGGGATGGCCATGTACACACTGCTATATTTAAAACAGATAACCAACAAGGACCTGCTGTATAGCACAGGGAACTCTGCTCAATGTTATGTGGCAGCATAGATCAAAGGGGAGTTTGGGGGCGAATGGATACATGTATATTTATGGCTGAGTCCCTTTGCTGTTCACCTGAAATTATCACAACATTGTTAATCACCTATATCTCAATACAAAATAAAAAGTTTATTTTAAAAACATGCAGATTCCTGGGTGTTGCCACCAGGAGTCCTGGGTTAGTAGGTCTGGGGAGGAGCCCAGGAGGCTGCCCTCTTAACTAGGATGCCAGGTAAGTCCAGTGCTCTGTGGTGGGAGGAGATGACCCTGGGGAGATACGGACTGAAACCTCACCCTTCTGCTGGCTCCCCTGACCTGAATGCCTGTCACCCATTTCAGACCTTGGGTGGCTCCTGCCTCCCATTCCCAAGCTTAGAGAACATGAGTTTCCTGAGTTTCCAGAGCACCATCCTGGCTGTGTTGCCAAACATCTTCCCTGGTGGCTCAAGAATCACCTCCGATAAACTTGAGTTCCAGTCTTTGCTGTTAGATCCTTTATCTTTCCTGTCAGCCTCATCACTTATTGTACTGAGCTAAGAAGTGGTACCCAGCATGTTTCTACTGGTACATCACTTGTGTTTATGTGGCTCAATGCAGGAGACACAGGAGACGCAGCTTCAGTCTCTGGGTTGGTTAGGAAGGTCCTCTGGAGTAGGAAATAGCAACCCACTCCAGTATTCTTGCCTGGATAATCCCACGGACAGAAGAGCCTGGTCGGCTGCAGTTCATGGGGTTGCAGAAGAGTCAGACATGACTGAGTGACTAACCACAAGCATACACCCTAAAATTTCCTTTGGAAAATGCCTACCAGTTCTAACGTGGGATTCCAGAGTCTCTTTTCACAGAGCAAAGACTCTAGGGGCTCCTGGGTCACCCCCACACTTTCTGGACGATGGAAACAGGGTCCTCTCACTTCTGGGACCCAGTGGGAAGTTTGGAGGGAGGGAGCTGCCTGGGGGAGGGGAGTGGGGTCACTCCAGCCTCCAGACAGCAGTCCCCTGGGCTGTTTCTTTGCCTGAGGTCAACTAATTCTTTTCTTTTTTCCAAGAATTCTTGGGTTTGTCCCATGGCTTTGATTTCTACTGCACCCACCTGTTTCTTGGGATCAAGGTTTCCTTCCTTCTCTGGCTCCTAAGCCTTGGGATCGGCCATAAATACCCTCCTACTCTCCAGCTCCTAAAGCCAACCACAATCCGTTAATCCTTTTGAAGTTGGAAACAGCTGGAAACAGGCTGAGGGTAAAAAGGAGCAGAAACTCGGGATGTTAAGTCCAAAGTCTCCCAAGCCACTTTGGTCCTCAGGCCGCTGGGGTTGGAGCTGGAGCTGAGTCTGGGATGGTGACCTGGCTCCTCTGAGGCCCCTCCCTTGATGCCTGAATCCCAGGGAGGAAGGGGCAGGGAGCTAATCTTCCTTCATTTCTTTCTTCAACAGTCCTTTCTGTTTCAATTTGTTACTTACTCATTTCTTGTCCCACCCCCATCCCCAGGCTCCCCAGGAAAGACGAAAATTGGGAAAATGCAAATGATGGAATTTAGGGCTCCCAAAGACGCCCAGGAAGACCCCTTTGTACACTCATCCCTAATCATCCCTGGAGGATTGGTTTCGGAACACCCATGGATACCGATATCCGTGGATGTGTAAGTCCCTTATGTACAATGACACAGTATTTGCCTGTAACCCACACACATCCTCCTGTACATTTTAAATTGTCTCTAGATGTAAATGCTGTCAATACTTAATGGAGCAAATTCAAGTTTTGCTTTTTGGAATGTTCTGGAACATTTTTTGTCTTTTTTTTCATATTCTTTTAAGTTGATATGTTGTATTTTCATTTTTAAAAATTTAGCTCAAGAAATTCCCGTCACCCTCCTTGAAGCATGTGGGATCTTAGTTCCATGACCAGAAGCCAAACCCACGTTCCCAGAAGTGGAAGCTCAGAGTCTTAACCACTGGACTGCCAGGGAAGTCCCTGGAATTTCTCTTTCTGGGTATTATTGATCCATAGTTGGTTGATTCTGTAAGAGGAATCCACAGATATGGAGGGCCAAGTATACTAGATGTTGTCTAAGCATTAACCTTACTATTATGATTTTGCTTCCAACTACATCACTCACTGCTATTTTTCAGTTTTCCTCCAAGATGCCCAGCACTTTAGTTTCATACCATAGTTCTCTTTCCAACAGTCAAAAGCAGCCTGTTGCTTATCAAGTCGCTTTGCAATTTTCCTAAAAAAGTATCCAGTTTTTTCATGCCATCTTGATCACATCAGATGACCTACAATGCAAGTTAACTCCTGTGCAGCTTATCGGCAGTAAGGTTAGCAGGACCTAGGATTGCACGGGTTCATGATCTCTTCCTGGGCAAATGGTAGTGTTACCGCAGCAGTAGAATGAAAACCTTCAGCAGAAAAGAGTAAATAGCCTAATTACCACACTAATTGCACTGCTGCTGCTGCTAAATCGCTTCAGCGCTTCAACTCTGTGCGACCCCATAGATGGCAGCCCACCAGGCTCCCCCATCCCTGGGATTCTCCAGGCAAGAACACTGGAGTGGGTTGCCATTTCCTTCTCCAGTGCATGAAAGTAAAAAGTGAAAGTGAAGTCGCTCAGTCCTGTCCGACTCCTAGCGACCCCATGGGCTGCAGCCTACCAGGCTCCTCCGTCCATGGGATTTTCCAGGCAAGAGTACTGGAGTGGGGTGCCATTGCCTTCTTCGCTAATTGCACTAGGAACCTACAAACTGTATCTTTAAAAAAATAGCCATTGTGGGCCTCTAAGAGACCCTCCCGTAGAAGTAAGACCAAGCCTGTGTGGTTCTCACCTTGTGACAGTAGCAGGGCCTGGGGTGCCCACCTTCACAGCAGCCCACAGCCTCCCTTGCCTTCCCTGCTAGCTCTGTTTGCTTATAAATGTTGCCAGTGATGTCACTCTGTTGTCTGTGGCATTTTCAATACTCCCTGCTGCTGCTGCTAAGTCACTTCAGTTGTGTCCGACTCTGTGTGACCCCATAGATGGCAGCCCATCAGGCTCCCCTGTCCCTGGGATTCTCCAGGCAAGAACACTGGAATGGGTTGCCATTTCCTTCTCCAATGCATGAAAGTGAAAAGTGAAAGTGAAGTCGCTCAGTCCTGTCCGACTCTGAGAGTTGCCTAACTGGTCTCTTGAGATAATTGTTCCAGGAACCATCTTTTGTCTTTATGCTGCTTTGGCTACAAAGTATAGTTTTGAGGGGCCTGCTCCAACTCTGCCCCATCCCTGCCACCCCCAACCCCCCCGTGCATGCTCAGTCATGTCTGAGCACTCTTTGCAACCCCTTGGACTGTATCCTGCCAGGCTTCTCTGTCCATGGAATTTCCCAGGCAATAATACTGGAGTGGGTTGCCATGCCCTCCTCCAGGGGTCTTCCCAACCCAGGAATTGAACTTGCATCTCTGATATCTCCTACTTTGTTGGGCAGATTCTTTACCACTCGCACAACCTGGGAAGCTCCAACCTTATTTTTTCATAAATTCAGTTCCTTTAGTAAACCATTTTTTAGAGCAGCAACACCTGTCTTATCTTTACCTTGAACACACATTTCAATACATAATTTCGATGTGTCTTCATGATCACTGTAAATGGATTGCAAGGCCTTTAAATCTTGAAGTTACCAAAAAGAAAATGTTCATGTTCATTTGCATGGAAATAAGATGCCCTTCTAATACCCTTTCACCTAGGGTAGCCTGAATTCAGTGTTGACTAGTTTCTACAATCAGATGTAGACACCATGGAGACTTCAGTTTCTGAGTTTCACGTTGAGATCTTTATGAAACCATTTTATTTTCATATCTTGTTCATTCACTCTCATGGCTTCTCTGTCTCCCTGTCTCTCTCTCCTTCTTTCCTTGTCGCCCTTGGAGAGGATGACTAAGTAAGCCTCTTTCTCGGTGACTGGTTAGTTTTCAGTTTTGTCAGTGTGATCCATCATGCTAAGATAAGAAGATATTTTATATTCTTGGAAAAATAAATGAAAGAAGATACACCATATTAATAATATGAGCTTATCTACCTGTCAATATTTAGCACAGGCCTCAGTTACCTTGTCAGGTGATGTGTGAGTCATCTGTTCTTAGTGATTATGACATCAAATCAGGAACACTTAGCTAGTGTGCATACAGAATATACCCCTTGCTACTATGAATCACATACAGATCAAATCCTTGTTATAATGTTGATTGAACACTTATTTTCTTTATATACATTAGGTAACTTAAAAATCATAATAGCTAACAAATTTTAGCCAGTTTTTTATTAATTTATTTTATTTAAATATAGTTGATTTCCACTGTTGTGTTAATTTCTGTTGTACAGCAAGTGATTCATATATTTATACATATACATATATTTGTAGATATCAAGATATATATATATATGTGTGTGTGTATATATCTATATCATCTTTCTCTCTCTCTCTTTAATATCCTGTTAAACCAGCCATTATTATTTTAAGGCTTGCTATGTGCCAAGTATTCTTAAGCATGTGAATGCTTTTAACTCATTTAATCCTCCAGTCATGCCCTAGAAGATAAACACTGTGAGTATGCTCGTTTTTTCAGGAAAGGAAACTGAGAAAGGTTACTGGGCCTAAGGTCATACAACTGGGGCGTGGTGAAGCCAAAACTGAAGCCAGGCATTCTGACTCCAGAGCCTGCAGGAGAAACATCCCCTGCCCTCACATTCTGGCCCAGAGAGGAAAGAAATGCCATTCCCATTATACAGTTGAAGAAACTGAGGCTTGGAAAGATAACCCTGTCCAAAGCTGCAGATGTGCAGGAGTAGAACAGAGATTTGAACTAAAAACTTAAGCCCTTGACCGCTTCAGTTCTTCCTGAATTTTTCTCCTTCTCTGTCGTCTCTGGCTCCTATTCCTCCATTAGATCCCCTTGTCTCTTGAATATTTTTAAGACTTCAGGTGGAAAAGCCTCAGTGCTTTTCATTTATTCTTTTTAAATTTGCATATTTATCACTTACTTCTCAAGCATATGTAGAAATAAGAATATCTGGTTTAAACAGGAAGTCTTTAGCAAAAAAGATGTCAATTTGAAGGTGTTCTCAAAAAAGTTCTCAAATGTGCAAACACTTTTTTTCCATTTAAAAATTCTTCTGAATTATCGTGGCAGAAAACTGGCCAATCCTGCTAGCTTTGAGAATCCTCCCAATTTCTCTTTAAAATTCTGGGGAAGATAAAAAGATTGGCAGTGGAAACTAAAAGCTGAGGAAACCGCATACAAAAGACCAGCCTAACTGTCCACACCCAGAGGGTTCTATGGAAGAACAGGCTTTTGGATTAAAAGGCACACACTCCAAAGGCTGAACCAGAACAAGACAGATACTCCCCAAGGAGACCATGCGTTCTGTTATGGTGATACACCGGGTTGGCATTAAGAAGAAAAATAGGCACCGTCCCCCACTTTTGAATCTGTGAGAGCCACACTTCTGTCTCCTGCCTACCAGGGTCTCCTTCCTTTTTTTTTTACCAATTTCTTCAGCTCTTCACCTATGGCTGGAATAGTGGTAGAAGTTGGGGAGGGGGAGAAGGGAATCAGGGTTTTGGAGAAACTAAAAGTTTAGCAGCTCCCAGTGGAAGAATCCTTTGCAGATAAAGGGGTATGTTGTTCCCAGAAGAAAACAAAATGGGATTAGGCTGATAAAACCTGAGAGGGTTCCAGGAGATCTGCCCTCCATGAATACTAGACTGGAACTGAGCTGGATTCTCCAAACCAATCATACTCTCTACCCTGGAGAGGAGGGAGGCACTTACCAGGGTCCGGACCCCCATTCCCAGGCCAGGCCATCGACCTCCAGGTGCCACAGCTGAACCCTCCCCCAGACTTGATAGGAGCTGCCTCAGCTGGAAAGGCAGAGAAGACTGCATCCTCCCCTAGTCATTACACATGGCTAACAGCCCATACTGTGCTAAGGGGTCAGCCCCTTATACAAGGTCAGACAACCCGTGGGACTGTTCACACTCCAGGGCTTCCCGTGGGCTCACACTGAGGCTGGACGTCAAGTCAAATCGGCACGTTCATCTGGCTTCTCCCTCAGCCTCATCCTGGGCCCCTCACTGTCACACAGGTTTTACCTGCAAACTCTCACTAAGTCCCCTGCACAACAGCCCCCATCTCAGGCTCTGCTTCTAGGGACACTGGCCTCAGAAAATCTCCTCAACTAATAGCCATCCTAGGCTCACTGAATATTGTATAAATAAAAATGCAAAAACATATACATAAATATACAAAAACATGTATACCTGTAGTTTTTCTCTATTTATATAGATTTCAAATTCAGTTCCCCAAACTATACAGTCAGAATACTTTGTGGCTCTAGAAATGCATTGCCAGATTATTTTTTTTGAATCTGTCCCAGCAGTGCTGAGCTCCGGCCATGTTTCGGGGCCGAGAGAACAACAAAGCGGCCAGCCCTCGGAACCAGCATCGTTCCAAACTCCGAAGGTTATCGCCGCTGCTTTCATCTGTGTGTCTTGGATTGCTAACGTGGTTGCACATTCCTCATATTTGTTTGCTCACTGTAGCCTTTTCATAGGTGCATTTCCAGTCTGAGAAGAGAATCACATGCCAGGTTTCCAAAGGTTTCAACGCCATGAGATTAATCTCATCGTGTGTGAGGGCTTTTCGGTCTCATATAAGACAATTCCAAGTTTAAAAACTGGTCCAAGTCATCAGGACTGTTTTTCCTGTGGAGAAAGGTTAAGGCAAAGCAGATGTAAAGTGGCCTCACTTCTCTTTTCTCACATTGCATTGTTTGTCAGAGAGCATTAATTCCTGAACCTGCATGCAAAAGGAGGCTGAAGAAATCATTTAATAGTCATTTAAATGACTTTTCATATCATTTTAAAAAAGAAAAACAAGCGTACTCAATATAACCTGGGCTTCCCTGTGATAAACGACCTCGTTGGCCTTCCTCCCAAGGCTCCCCTGGCAAACCCTCCTTGTTTTCCTCACTAACTTGTTCCCTTTCTTCTCCTCAAGTGCCCTGAAGGTAGGCGTTCCCTCAGATTTCTGTTCAGGGGCCTTTGATGGTTCCTCCTCTACCTTCTCTTATGGTGATTAATGTACAGCTTGAAATAAAACCATCCAAAGTGGTTTTTCCAACTCTTTCTTTTCCCCTCAGAAGTGTGGAATTCCTCAGTTACCCACAAACACAGCAGGGCTCTCCCGGTGATGGGGACCTTCACTGGGAGAAGACACACAGTTCACTAGGAAACCATGATGAAGACACACAGTTCGCGAGGAAATGCCACAGAGATAATGTAGGTGTTTTTATGTAATTCTTATACCACCTCCTGGCCACTGACCGGAGTGAAAGATAATTGCTTGCCACAGTCTATGTGCTTCTTGTTATGGGCACAAAACAAGTTGTTGACATACTAAGCCCCAAGATATATGTTTCTAGCCTGTGTTAAGACTTTAATTTACTTACCAATATGTAAAAACTATGAGATTTCTTATCTGATTTCTAGTTCCTCTTTAAAAAAGATTTAACATTAGACTTCAGATTCCTGCATGAGTAGAATCTACAAAAGCTTGGTAATGGCTTCCCTCTTTCATGAAGCATGTGCCCTCCAGGTTACCATCATCCCCACCTCTCCCCATTGCCTTATACCTCCTCATACTTCTTTGCCTCTTTGCTTAATATCCTTTCCCCCTCATTCTGTCTTTCCATTTTCCTTCCTTCCATCCATCCATCCTTCCTTCTACCCATCTATCCTTCCATCCATCCATCTAACCATCCTTCCTTCCATCTTTCCCTCCTTTCTCCCTCCCTTCCTACTAAGTCTTTTCCTAGGATTCCCTGCCTTCATGCTTGCTTTATCTTACCCCCTTTCATGGCACAGCCACTTAAGTTGTATAATCCTGTATGCTATCACCTCTTCTGTAAAGGTTTTCCTGCCTGCCCACTATCCCCACTACCTAGTTAATCACTGACTGTTCTTTAGTTACTCTCTCTAACATATATATCTGCATGTATTCCTCTATAAATATTGGGCAACCAATGTCTGTTGAGGGACTAGCTTAAAATTGGCACTCAGCCAGGGGCTGCACATGTAAAAGCAAGTACAATGTAGTCCCTGGAAGCATGGACTGCACAGTGTGTGGAAAGTCCACAGAGTGTTGTGGAGAAGGGAGGAAAGGCCCCTTCATCTGGGCCAGGCTCTCCAAAGCAAGGGAATGGCTAGATCTGAGATCGAAAGGGCAAGGAACTATTTATTTAGCTAATAAATCTAGGGAAAGTGAATTTTAGGGGAGGACACCATAATCTGAGAAGGCACATAACCTAAAGGGAAGTGCAGTCAGCTCTTTCTTGTTACAGATAAGCATGCATTTCATGAGGTAGCAAAAACATGAGACAAGAATCCTTTTAGCCCACTCTCTTTGTTCAGAATCATGGCCTCCTTTGACTCCATTTTAACTGGTAGAATTGATTAAAAGTCACAATTAAATAAAAATGATTGTATTTTAGAAGAAAGACAGTTTTTAACTTAGTCCTACATTTTTCATCTTATTTTTGTGATTTTATGTGCCTGCTCTTGAGCTTTCTTTGGAAGAGTTTAGATGGGATTTTGGATTTTGGAAGCAAGAACACAATACAGGCCATTTTTAACATCAAGCCAATCATGCTGCTTTGTTTTCAGACACAAATAGAAAAATTAAAGAGAAAAGCTTTGTAAATGCAGTCAGTGGAAATCGGACGACTGACTTATTTGGGGTAAAATCAGTTCTTTGGACTTTTCCAAATTATGCTCTGAAAGTTACAACAAAAGCAAATTTGATTCCCCAAATCTCCTGGGAATTGTTTGGCAAATATGAAATGTGAATGAGGAAAAAGTTCTTCCCAAACTTCCAAATGGAGTTTTCTGCCATAGTATTAGGAAAATATTACCTGAATTTATCTTGCAGGCAGCCTAGATATTATTTTATCCCTTCTCCCTCCCCTGCACCCCCGCCCCCGAAATCACTTTCAAGGATTAGGTCAGAGAGAGAAGAGATTATTTTGTACCAATGATAAATTCTCCCTGGGGCTGGATTTTGGTTATCACTGCCCGAAGTATACGTAACACACATTAACATTGGTGCTTAGTGCTTAAAATTTCAGGTTCCACCTCCAAAGTTCCAAATATATCTGCCAAATATGACAAACCCCAGTGAAAGTTACTCATTTTGAAAGTTTGAATGGCTCATTTCCTTGATGTTCTAAAAATAAGGACCCCTGAATTCTTTAGCCAAATGTCTTTCCTTTTGATAACTAGTAAACTTCAGGAAAGAACTTAAGAGCTTTATCGTGAACATTCAAATATTCACAAAGGAAGGCGTGTACTCTAGTACTTTTCATGAGGCTGCCGCCTTGGTAATGACATGAGCAGTTCTCATAGACTGCTGGGCAGGGTTTTAGATGCTCACCAGTGAAAAATTCATTTTTTAATTTTTCCTGCTTAATTCTTCACTGTCAAGCCAGTATTCCCAGAGCATCATCCGTGCACATTCCAATCAAATTTTTTTAAGCTCATTTGTTCAGAAGAATTTTGACAGGGCTTCAAAGATATTATGGGTTTGATTGTAGCCCTGAAGGCTTGAGAAACAGTTCTGTCCTTCCATGCCATCTTTAACCACAAGTCAGGCATAAAGAAATGGCGTAGCACAGTGTTCTCGAGGGCAGTCGTAAGACACATGAAACTAAGGGGAGGGATTATGGTTTTCTTCAAGTACATGTCCAGGAGTGTGGTTGCTGGGTCATACGGTAGCTCAATTTTTATTTTTTCAAAGAACATCCAGACTGCAGAGATATGGATGGACCTAGAGTCTGTCATACAGAGGGAAGTAAGTCAGAAAGAAAAAAACATCATATATTAACACATATATGTGGAATCTAGCAGGTACAGATGAACCTGCTTGCAAAGCGGAAATAGAGACACAGGTGTAGAGAAAAAAATGTCTGAACACAAAGCAGGGAAGCGGGGGTGGGATGAATTGTGAGATTGGGATTGACATGTATGCACTACTCCATAGAAAATAACATAATGAGAACCTACTGCATAGCCAGGGAACTCTCTACTTAATGCTCCGTAATGACCTAAATGGGAAGGAAATCCAAAAAAAAGAGAGGGGATATATGTCTACAAAGGCTTCCCTGGTGGCTTAGAGGTTAAAGCGTCTGTCTGCAATGTGGGAGACCTGGGTTCGATCCCTGGGTCGGGACGATCCCCTGGAGAAGGAAAAGGCAACCCACTCCAGTATTCTTGCCTGGAGAATCCCATCATATAGCTGGTTCACTTCTGTGTACAATAGAAACTAACACAACATTGTAAAACAACTATGGTCCAATAAAAATTAAAAAACAAAACTAGAGGGGAAAAAGGCCAGGATTGATGTGAAAAGTGTGGTATCAGCAGGTAAGACTGTCTAATTCTTGCCTACAGAATTTGAGAAAGAAAAAATCTGGAATAGTTGAGAAATATCCTCTCAAATAAACTTTTGGCAGATGCATCATTCCCTGAAACTTTCTCCAGATTGTGAGTTTGGTCAGTCAGTGATTAAAAGAGATACTTTATATAAAATCATTACAGTTTCTGTTAATATGTTCTAATACTATTTAGTATTATATGCCACAGAGAATTGCACTCTAATGATAAAATCTACCCATATAAAAATAGGGGCTTTTCAGGTGGTGCTAGTGGTAAAGAACCTGCCTACCAATGCAGGAGACAGACATGGGTTTGATCTCGGGCTGGGAATATGCCCTGGAAGAGGAAATGGCAACACACTCCAGTATTCTTGTCTGGAGAATCCCATGGATAGAGGAGCCTGGCAGGCTACAGTCCATAGGGTCACAGAGAGTCAGACATGCTTGAAGCAACTTAGGCGTGCATAGCATACATATAAAAATAAGGGTTTGTATGAATCTGATTTAAATGCCATGATAAATTAGGAGTTTGGGATTAACATACACACTACTGTATATAAAATAAATAATTACCAAGGACCTTCTGTATAGCACAGGGAACTCTACTCAGTATTCTATAATAACCTATGTGGGAAAAGAATCCAAAAAAAGAATGAATATATATATATGTGTGTGTGTGTAACTGAATTACTTTGCTGTACGCCTGAAACTAACACAACATTATAAATCCACTATGTGTGTGCTCAGTTGCTCAATAATGTCCGACTCTGTGTCCACATGGACTGTGGCCCACCAGGCTCCTCTGCCCACAGGATTCTCCAGAAAAGAATTCTGGAATGGGTTGCCATTTTCTTCTCCAGGGGATCTTCCCGACTCAGGGATTGAACCCACATCTCTTGCATCTCCTGCACTGGCAGGAGGATTTTTTACCGAGCATCACCTATACTCCAATATAAAGTAAAAATTAAATTAAAAAATAAATGCTATGATAGCCGAGATGGGGGCTACATGTTTGATCAGTGTTCTTAGGCATAAAAAAGTTGAACCCTTGTTCTCTGTCATAAACCTGGCTCCAACCTTGATATGTAAGTGAGCCTCATCAGATTTGCGTTTTGGCTGCCATCTTCAGTTGCCTTACAGAAAAGAAATACATTTTAATGAGTATTTTCAAGAGTGACAAGATGGTTTTGAAGAGTCAGGTGCTGCTGATGGCAGAAGATGATCCCTTAGCTCCCCTCATACCTGAGCCCAGGGAGCAAAATGTTTTGTGTATATACCTGTGTCAGCCTGAAGCAAGCCACTGTTTAATGGAGACTTAGATAAGATTTAAAACAGTGCTACGATTCTCTGATTTATTTCCTTATTTTTGACTGGGCTGGGTCTTCTGTGCTGCGAGGGCTTTTCTCTAGTTGCGGCAAGCAGGGGGCTACTCTCTGGTTGTGGTGTGGGGACTTCTCATTGCAGTGGCTTCTCTTGTTGTCGAGCACAGGCTCTAGGCACGTGCGCTTCAGTAGCTGTGGCACATGGGCTCAGTATTCAAAGTTCTGGGGCTCTAGAGTGCAGGCTAAATAGTTGTGGCCCAGAGGCTTAGTTGTTCCATGGCATGTGGGATCTTCCTGGACCAGGGATGGAACTGACGTCTTCTCCACTGGCAGATTCTTTACCACCGAGCCACCAGGGAAGCTCGATTCTCTGATTTCTTATTTGTCATTGGACTAAACTTCATTGTCAAACAATACAGAGATATAAAGAGAAAAAAATAATAATTCCCCTTCTCTTACAAACATCCTTCTGAGGTAATCAAAATATGTATTCAACCTCTTCTTCATGCTCCTACAAATACACATTTATGCTGCTGCTGCTGCTAAGTCCTCTCAGTCATGTCCGACTCTTAGCAACCCCATAGACTGTGGCCCACCAGGCTCCTCTGTCCATGGGATTCTCCAGGCAAGAATACTGGACTGGGTTGCCCTGCCTTCCTCCAGGGGATCTTCCCTACCCAAGGTTCAAACCCACATCTTTTACATTGGCAGATGGGTTCTTTACCACTAGCACCACCTGGGAAGCCCATACACATTAATATCAACACACAAATACATAGTGTTTTTATTTTATAAAAGTAGTGCTGAATAATTGATGCTTTTGAACTGTGGTGTTGGAGAAGACTTTTGAGAGTTCCTTGGACTGCAATGATATCCAACCAGTCCATTCTAAAGGAGATCAGCCCTGGGTGATCTCTGGGTGATCTTTGGAAGGAATGATGCTAAAGCTGAAACTCCAGTACTTTGGCCACTTTATGTGAAGAGTTGACTCGTTGGAAAAGACTCTGATGCTGGGAGGGATTGGGGGCAGGAGGAAAAGGGGATGACAGAGGATGAGATGGCTGGATGGCATCACCAACTCTATGGACGTGAGTTTGAGTGAACTCTGGGAGTTGGTGATGGACAGGGAGGCCTGGTGTGCTGCAATTCATGGGGTCGCAAAGAGTCGGACATGACTGAATGACTGAACTGAACTGAACTGAGTGCTACATATTGCCAGAGAAGGCAAAGGCAACATACTCCAGTACTCTTGCCTGGAAAATCCCATGGGCGGAGGAGCCTGGTAAGCTGCAGTCCATGGGGTCGCGAAGAATCAAAGAGTTGGATAGGACTGAGCAACTTCACTTTCACTTTTCACTTTCATGCATTGGAGAAGGAAATGGCAACCCACTCCAGTGTTCTTGCCTGGAGAATCCCAGGGACGGGGGAACCTGGTGGGCTGCAGTCTATGGGGTCGCACAGAGTTGGACGTGACTGAAGTGACTTAGCAGCAACAGCAGCATATATTGCACATTTTCCTGCAACTGCTTTATCATTTACCAGCTTCTCATGGATGATCCCCGCTGATCCGCAAAGATAAATAATTCCTTTTCAATTTAAAGAACACTAGAAACTTAAGATTCTGATTTAGTTTGCATTAGGTCAGGGGCGGCGGCCGAGAGGAGCTACCCCAAGCTCGAAGTCAGGGGCGGCGGCCAACACCAGCTACCCCACGTCTAGGGAGTGGCAGCTGCGTGGGCACAGGAGGGCCGAGAGGAGCTACTCCACATTCAAGGTCAAGACGGGCGGCCGAGGAGATACCCCTCATCCAAGGTAAGGAGCAGCAGCTGCACTTTGCTGGTGCAGCCATGAAGAGATACCCACGTCCAATGTAAGAGAAACCCAAGTGAGACGGTAGGTGTTCCGAGAGGGCATCAGAGGGCAGACACATTGAACCATAATCGCAGAAAACTAGCCAATCTGATCACACGGATCACAGCCTTTTCTAACTCAGTAAAACTAAGCCATGCCTTGTGGGGCCACCCAAGACGGGCGGGTCATGGTGGAGAGGTCTGACACAATGTGGTCCACTGGAGAAGGGAATGGGAAACCACTTCAGTATTCTTGCCTTGAGAACCCCATGAACAGTATGAAAACGCTAAATGATAGGATACTGTTCTCTTGAGCTTCTGCTCCCTGGCATGAACATGACCAACTCTGGGCTATTTCTCTGGCCTAGAACCTGAAATGAGATTGTCTGTGAAGCGCACCTGCAGACAACTCATAGCCTGGAGCAAAATAGCTGCCAACTGTCAAGAACTGTGAAGGGTGTCATAGTTTGCTTTCAAGCTAAAGTGTTCATTTGCCACTTGCATGGATGTTGCCAGAAGACATTTAACTCCTAGGTCAGAGACAGAAGATGGCAGCCAGAGGGAGTGTCAGTAGGTTTGAGTTGGTTCACCATATCTTCATTGGGGGCCCAGATGGATGCCTGAACACAAAGTCAGTTGCATTACAGGAGAGGGACACTGAACTTGAAATCCCATCATGTCTTTGCAAGCAGTGAGCAAGCCTGCCCTGTGCCCCAGAGGTAGATATTACCTCCTCCCTCACAGTCACTCTGCAAACTCAATCCTGAGGAATGGCTGAGTTTAAAAATTTTTTTAAAAAGATCAGGGTTTTAAAGGCTTAGCATACTCAGCAGGATATGTAGGGACACAAGAGATTCAAGGAATAATGTCTCCCATTACCAATCCTCAGTCCTTATGGAATGTCAGTGAGAAATAAATGTTTCCTATTGTATCAGGGTTAATTGATGCAACAAGAACAAAGAACCATCCATTGATATCTGTATATTTACCTCATATCTTGCCACCTTATCGTAATCTTTTATTTAAAAAAGTAATCTAGTATAGTTTCTTGAGTTCTCTAACTATAACAATATCTTGTACAAATAAAGTGAATTCTCTCTGCCCTCCCCAAATATTTCTGTTGATTGTTATTGACCATTTTGTTTTCTTACCTTCAGTATTAACCCACATGTCTAATTTTTGAGTAATAATGATGATAGCAAATATGGGACTTATTAAGCTTTATCTCTTCATCCCAAACTTTGCTGCTTTGCTTATGATACAGGGGATGGAACTTGGCAAACCATGTTTTGACTTTTAACAAGTTGACTCCATGTTAAACTCTGCAGAGCCCACAAGCAGGAAAAGGAAGAGGGGATTGTTCCTTTCTATTTGTTTTCTGGTGTCTTTTTTTTGCTCCCTATTCTGTGAACATTATCCCCATAAACAGTTTTCTAATGTGTGTAGAAACCACCTCATTTCACCCTGGACTCATACAAGAGACATCTGCATTTCATTTCCATAAGGCCTTTCCCCAAGCTTCTAAGTTTTAATAAATCCAACCTCTCTTCTTGATAGCTGCTTTCTGCAGTTGCTTCTCTGTGATCCCAAGTTCTCTTTTTGTATTTTAAATTACCTTGTTAATTTGACACCTAGTTAATAATTCTTTATGTTAAATTCTCTCTGCTAGAATAACTACTGTGGTTTCTGCCTCTTGACTGACCTCAGATTGATAAAGAAATCTGTTTTCTGATTTTAATGATGAGGCTTTACCCATTTGCCTTTTAGCACTATGACTGCTGGGTTTTGGTTTTCAGTTGATTGTTGCTGAAGTTTATCAAGTGTGCTTCCTGCATATATTGAAAAAAATTCATTTTTCTTTCTTGTTATTGTAATAAACTAGATATTTTTCATAATGTAGAATCATCCTTATATTTCTGGAATAAATAGCTAATAATTAAAAGATTTGTAGCACTTACAACATATATTCCAGGAATTTCATATGTATGAATTCATTTAATAAACCTATGTGGACATGGCTCATAATTACATTGCCAAATTTGAAATGCCAAATGTTTATTTAGAACTTATATTTAAATTGAAATTGAACACTATTTAGTTCTATATCTTGTATTATTATTACTTGTTCCCACTATCTTATCACCACAAAACCGAAAGATCCTTGAAAATCAATGCCTTACTATATAGTCAGTATCTCAGTATCTTGCAAGAATATGTGATTGATGCTTGTTGAATGATTAAACACACTTAATAGAGCTAAAGTATGTCTACTTTTTGAAAATTAACATTTATTCTGTAATATAAATTCTGATTTCACACATCTAAAAATATTTGTAAGAAATTAAAATACATAAAAATGGATATTGTTAATATTACTTAAACTAGATTTTTGTGGACATATGTATGCCTTTCAGACCTCTAACATTTTAAAAATTGGTGCTTATCCTGTCTCCTTAAATGTCTTTTCAGAGAGTTTTAAAATTCTCTGACATTTAGTTAATAGCAATAATTACTTTTGTATACTTTTGGGTTCCTGCATTTATGTTTGGGGATGTAGATTATATCAAAATTATTTCTTTTTCCAGAAGATTAAAGACAAATTAGTAGAAGATATGCATCAAGGGTTCTTAATGTATGAAACCATTTTCAACAAAATGCTTTTTATTTAAGTCAAAATTGGATTTCCATGGTTTAGAGCTTCAGGGTTTCTAAGCCATTGCTCCCACAGATTTAACATTTGAACTAGACATCAAAGGTTATCATGTGGCCCCTTCAAGGCACCAGCTAAAGGATTTGGCAACTGATGTCTATGGCTTAGCTTTGCTCGAGTCCTTCCCCAAAGCAGCTGTTGCTACATCACTGAGATTAAATTTAAGAACAAGATGAGTTATTATTTATGTGTGTTTTTTCAGTTGTATTTTAAAGAACTTCTGTGTGCACAGGAGAATACTGGCAGACAGGTAAGTTAAAACATATCTTCTACCACCAAGGATTGTGCAATATAAGGGAGAAACAACATACAGACCCACTTACTATACAGAAAAAACATTGTAGGACAAACTTTCTTTTGCAATCCCAAAGCAATATGAAAACAACGTCTCACTATGAGGGGAGCACAGAGCTAAACTGGCACCCTGAGGATTTTTTCCTTCTTTGTGTTTGCTATTGTTTTACTTCACCTTCTGATTTTATGTGATTTGGGGGTGGGTAATGATTGGGCAGTTATGATCATGATCACAAAGGATCTTCTTCTCACCTCTTGTCATGTTTGGAAGCAATTATTGTAAACCATGGTAATAGAAATTATTTTACTATCATTTATTTTTTCACCATCTCTGATACCCTAACAGTTATAATTCTAACTTTCATGAGAAGGAATAACATATATATGTTTATATATATAAGGGGTTTATATATATAAGGGATATATATATCCTTTTTACTGAAACAGTAGTTTTATAAAGCTTGGACTGGATTTATCTGAAAAAATACTCTAATTTATTTTATAGTCTTTTTAATAAAGCCTAAGTTTATATGCAGAATACATCATGAGAAACGCTGGGCTGGAAGAAGAACAAGCTGGAATCAAGATTGCCGGGAGAAATATCAATAACCTCAGGCATGCAGATGATACCACCTTTATGGCAGAAAGTGAAGAGGAACTAAAAAGCCTCTTGATGAAAGTGAAAGAGGAGAGTGAAAAAGTTGGCTTAAAGCTCAACATTCAGAAAACGAAGATCATGGCACCTGGTCCCATCAGTTCATGGGAAATAGATGGGGAAACAGTGGAAACACTGTCAGACTTTATTTTGGGGGGGTCCAAAATCACTGCAGATGGTGACTGCAGCCATGAAATTAAAGACGCTTGCTCCTTGAAAGGAAAGTTATGACCAACCTAGATAGCATATTAGAAAGCAGAGACATTACTTTTCCAACAAAGGTCCGTCTAGTCAAGGCTATGGTTTTTCCAGTGGTCATGTATGAATGTGAGAGTTGATGCTTTTGAACTGTGGTGTTGGAGAAGACTCTTGAGAGTCCCTTGGACTGCAAGGAGATCCAACCAGTCCATCCTAAAGGAGATCAGTCCTGGGTGTTCATTGGAAGGACTGATGCTGAAGCTGAAACTTCAATACTTTGGCCACCTCATGTGAAGAGTTGACTCATTGGAAAAGACTCTGATGCTGGGAGGGATTGGGGGCAGGAAGAAAAGGGGACAACAGAGGATGAGATGGCTGGATGGCATCACCAACTCGATGGAGATGCGTTTGAGTGAACTCCAGGAGTTGGTAATGGACAGGGAGGCCTGGAATGCTGCGATTCATGGGGTCGCAGAGTCGGACATGACTGAGCGACTGAATTGAACTGAACTGAACTTTATGAAAATGACCTAAAATTCATTTTGAGTTTGATTTATCTCTGCCTGTGTGGTTTCTGTGTGTGTGTATCATTGTCCTAATGGTGGCAAAATCCTATAGTTTTGAAAACTACAAATATAAAGACCTATTTTGATGATTGTCTAATTTTAGAAGCAAATTATGGCATTGAACTACAGTCTGACTATGTTGTGTATATTTTCCATTACTATCCTATATTTTTATCTCAATTTTCACTTTACCTCTGGATATAGATTCTTCTTTTCACAGATTTTCCTGAATTATGATTTAGAGACAAGGAAATTAGGAATCCATATAGTTTATAGGGTGTTAAGTGACAGACATGAGGATCTATTTCAGGAAATTAAAATGGCAACCTGGGCAAGGATTTGTTTTTCTATAAATTAGATTTATTAAGAAATACAAATTTTCTCATTCATACCAATTACATGATATTTGGAAACACTAGAAAGTTGGTAATTTAAATTTTCACACAATTGACTTAAAGATGTGGTTTGTTCACAGTGAAACTGTCTGGAATTTTAATCACAGGATTAAACCTAAGACATACTATCTATTTTTAATCTGATGTTAGTAGCCCCTTCATTTTGTGGTTTAAGAACTGTTCAGTTTTCTGTACAGTTTTTTATTGTTTTTTAACGTCTTTTTAGTTTTGTTATTTTATTCTTTTTAAAATGTTGAGGCTATTTTCACCAGAAAAAAAAAGAGCATAGACCAAAAGAAAAAAATTATGTTGGGAAAATGTTAATGAAAATCGACTTAGTGTGTAAAATGGAAGTGGAAACTTTTCAGCTGAGAAGTCTTGAGTTTTGTTTTATTATCATCAAAACTTCTCAGATTTTATGAGAGCTATTGAAATCAGGAGATGATCCCGAAGGAAGAATTGGGGGAAAAAGGTGACAATGGAATATTTCAGTTGCACAGCAACATCTTTTCTGTTTTGAAAATAAATCTTTGCAGGTGTGGTTCCAATCTTGCTTTCTTGCTCAAGGAAGAATGTTTATCATTTTCTGAATTTACCAGCAACTGGTTGTGCTGAGGGCTCATTTATTTCTTACAAAATGTCGCTAACTCACTCCTGTCCTCTTAAATTTAAAACAGCTGCTACCCACTGGCAGGATCTAAATCTTAACAGAGACAGAATTCCAGACTCTCTGGATGCCTGTATTACACTCTTGTTAATAACAATCTCTGTCCATCAAGGTGATGAGAAGACAGTGTGGGTTTATACACATATTTTCTCTGTTCATATGTAAAAAAACTAAAGCTTTTATTCTGTTAACAAAAAAAACCAGGATTTAATTGAAAAAACCCCTCTCATTATTGGTGTCATTTGAAGCACTACAATTTAGCTTTGCTTGAAGCCCCCTAACTTCCAAAGTTATTTCCTTTCTGTGCAGTTATATTTTTAATATTATCTGGGAGTTAGAGTAGCTTAGTTACTGAAAGTAGCAAGGGATCCAAACTCAGTGTTAAGAGGTGAGGCAAATTTGGGGAAAGAAACATATTCTTTAGTTTTCAATTGTTTAGAACCTTATGTTCAGTTTCCATTTTCACAATGTAGAATTTACAATCTCAACATTTACTTGTAAAGAAGACAACAATTCCAACTTTTTCAATGACTGCCTTACTGTTTAACATAAGGATTTTGACATAATCTTTAAATACTGAATTTTTGAGTCAGAGATACAATACTTTTTATTTTTTTACCCTGTTTTCACCTTTTTACCTTACCAAAAAGAATTTTGTTTTTCTTAGGTTTTCATGCAGAACAACTGTTCAATTTCTATAAAGATAGATTCATGCGTTTTGAAAAAGGCTAAAGATTATTTTCATCCATAAGATAAATCCTTGAAAGAGACAGTAAAGAATTCAAAATGTACTTCATGTTCTACCAGAGCAAAATCCAAATACTTCTTCCCTACAGTGAATTCATGGTTTCCTGCAAGATAAGATCTCATCCTGTTAAGGACTTCATCTTTGAAGAAAAGAGAACATCATCTCTCAAGGGAACTCCAGGATCATAATTCACAAAATCAAACATATTGATAAACATAGCTCTTACTTTAAAACAGTCATCCAAGTCTCTGGAACCTAGAGTCTAAACTATTGATGTTAAATTATAATATTATAATAATAACATAAAGCTGTAAAAGAGAACAAACAATTGTTTGATTATGTAAAAGTTTTCATTTTCATGAATAAAATTTAAATGCTCAGCAATCTTTAATTAATACATTTCCAATCCCTTTCTTAGTGACAAGAATTAACTTTGCAGTTTAATTCACCACTTTACCATGTGAAAAAGTAAGATAAAAAATAAGCGTCTTGGGAATGGGAAGAAAATTTCTAGTCTCTTACCAGCCAATCCAACTTTTAATGGGCACTCTCTGCCATCACCCCTTCTCCTGAAATCGCTGGCATTTTCACATCATTCTGCCCCAGTGCTGTTTTACAAACATAAAACTAACTGTACAGATCTGAGGTTTGGATTTCATTTCACCTTTAAGTGTTTGCCTAGATTTGTTTTACTGGTCTACATGGTTGTCCAGGACACATACACACACACACACACACACACACAAAGATTTTTAAAAAATTATAGACTCTGCTAAAGAAATACATTATATTCTAAATAGAAGATGCCAAGAACCAAGTATAGCAAAAAATTTTTAATGTTTAATACTTTGCTTTTTACAGTGCCTGGGTTATCTTTGTATTTATTATTCATTCATTCACCAAAAATGTACTGAAAATCTAAAATCCACTGAAGATGGCATACAGATCCAAACTTTAGTCTTTGCCTAGAGGAACTCACAATTTAGTAGGAGGGTCAAATAAAGTAAACAAGTAAGTTTAAAGATTAGATGGTAAATTTTCATGTCAAGGGTTGCATGGCGGTGTTGGGGGAAACAATGAGAAGACTTCTCAGAGGAGCTGACATCTGATCCAAGGCAGAACAGAAGGATAAGCAGAAGGTGGGATATTTATCCTTGGAAGAGAGATGACCACACCCAAAGAAGGAGTCTGGGGAGCATGTTGTCCGAAGGTCCAAGTCAATGGTGACAGAGCAAACTGAGGACAGAGAGATGGATTGGAGCCAGCCTAGGAAAGCCTTTGTAGGCCAAATTAGAGTTAATACTTAAAAAAATTATTTTTTGGCTGCATCACGTGGCATGTGGATCTTCATTCCCCAGCCATTGTGCCCCCTGCAGTGGAAGTGTGGAGTCTTAACCACTGCAGGGACTAAATAGTCTCAAGGCAAAGGATTTTAAGCAGAGGAACGACACAATCAGCTTTAAGATGATCAGAAATAGACTCCCCTAAGAAATAGTCACCCAAACCCTGAGATTTGCATGCAGCATTCAGATGGGGAGTAATTTGGGGAACTGAACCTGTAAGAGAGTGAAGGGGAGGAGGGATGGGAAGAGGGGGTTGTTGAGGAGACAGGCAGATTCATCCTAGGCTGCAACTGACCCCATGCAGAGTTCGGGAGCTGAAATGGCCATTCAAGGTTATCACATCTTTTTGTTTTTATTTTTATTTTTGCCATGCCCCGTGATATGTGGGGTCTCAGTTCCCTGACCAGGGGTCAAACCTGCACCTTCTGCATTGGAAGCATGGAGTCTTAGTCCCACCAGGTGGCCAGACCTCCTTACTCACAGTAAGAAGTCACGGGATGTGAGCTGTCCTCAAGGAGAAGTCTAGGCTTGAGCAAGGCTGATTCCTGCAGGAGAGGGCAATTCCTGGTGAAGGACACAGCTGGGAGCCATCTCCAACCCGCATCTCTGGCACCTGGATGAGTGTCTCCATCCTAAAGAGGAAACTAAGTAATGTGTCACAGAATCCACTACAGGGGTTTTTGGTTCAGTTCAGTTCAGTTGCTCAGTCTTGTCCAACTCTTTATGACCCCAAGAACGGCAGCACGCCAGGCCTCCCTGTCCATCACCAACTCTCAGGGTCCACCCAAACCCATGTCCAATGAGTCGGTGATGCCATCCAACCATCTCATCCTCTGTCATCCCCTCCTCCTGCCCTCAATCTTTTCCAGCGCCAGGGTCTTTTCAAATGAGTCAGCTCTTCACATCAGGTGGCCAAAGTATTGGAGATTCAGCTTCAGTCCTTCCAATGAACACTCAGGATTGATCTCCTTTAGGATGGACTGGTTGGATCTCCTTGCAGTCCAAGGGACGCTCAAGAGTCTTCTCCAACACCACAGTTCAAAAGCATCAATTCTTTGGTGCTTAGCTTTCTTTATAGTCCAATTCTCACATCCATACTTGACTACTGGAAAAACCATAGTTTTCTAGTCAACCATAGTAGTTGACTAGACGGACCTTTGTTGGCAAAGTAATATCTCTGCTTTTTAATATGCTGTCTATGGGCTTTTAAAAGTTGAAATATAGTTGATTTACAATGTTGTTTTAATTTCAGTTGTTACAGCAAAGTAATTCAGTTATATAAGTTAAGATTCTTTTCCCTTATAGGTTATATCTACTTTTGCTTCATTGACTATGCTAAAGCTTTTGACTGTGTGGATCACAACAAACTGGGGAAAATTCTTAAAGAGATGGGGATACCAGACCACTTTACCTGTTTCTTGAGAAACATGTATGCAGGTCAACAAGCAACAATTAGAACTAGACATGGAACTAGACTGGTTCAAAATTAGGAAAGGGGTACATCAAGGCTGTATATTGTCACCCAACTTATTTAACTTATATGCAGAGTACATCATGCAAAATGCTGATGAAGTACAAGCTGGAATCAAGATTGTGAGGAGAAATATCAATAATCTCAGATATGCAGATAACACTACCCTTATGGCAGAAGGGGATTCCTTGGTAGCTCAGCTGGTAAAGAATCCTCCTGCAGTGCAGGAGACCTGGTTTGATCCCTGGGTTGGGAAGATTCACTGGAGAAAGGAACTGCTGTCCACTCCAGTATTCTGGCCTGGAGAATCTATGGACTGTACAGTCCATGGGGTCACAAATAGTCAGACATGACTGAGCAACTTTCACTTTCACTTTATGGCAGAAAACAAAGAGGAATTAAAGAGGCTCTTGATGAAGGTGAAAGAGGAGAGTGAAAAAGCTGGCTTAAACACAGCATTCAAAAAACGATCATTGCATCTGGTCCCATCACTTCATGCAAATAGATGGGGAAACAATGGAAACAATGACAGACTTTACATTGGGGTGGAGGGTTCCAAAATCACTGTAGATGGTGACTGCAGCCATGAAATTAAAAGGCACTTGCTCCTTGGAAGAAAAGCAATGACAAATTTAGACAGTGTATTAAAGAGCAGAGACATTACTTTGCCAACAAGGGTCCATATAGTCAAAGTTGTGGTTTTCCCAGTAGTCATGTACAGATGTGAGAGCTGGACAATAAAAAAGGCTGAGTGCCAAAGGATTGATGCTTTCCAACTGTGCTGGAGAAGACTCTTGCGAGTCCCTTGGACTGCAAGGAGATCAAACCAGTCAGTCCTAAAGGAAATCAACCCTGAATATTCATTGGAAGGATTGATGCTGAAACTGAATCTTCAATACTTTGGCCACCTGATGTGAAGAGCCGACTCATTGGAAAAGACCCTAATGCTGGGAAAGATTGAAGCAGGAGCAGAAGGGGACGACAGAAGATGAGATGGTTGAATGGCATCGTTGACCCAAACGGACATGAGTTTGAGCAAACTCTGGGAGTTGGTGATGGAAAGGGAGGACTGTGTGCTGCTGTCCCTGGGGTCCTGAAGAATTGGACATCACTGAGCAACTGAACAACAACAATAGGGTATTTCCTGCACATATTTCAACTTTTGTCACATCCATAATTTAGTCCCATGATACCCAATTCAAAAGAACTACCACATTTCTTCAATTTTTCTAAATTAAATCCAATCTGACTTAGCTTCTACCCTAGAGAGGCAGAAAATGCTACCATCAATCTACCTATCCATCTACTTTCCTCGTTCCTATTCCCTCCCTTGGGTTGTACACAAACCACAAAACAATGGGGAAGCACCTCTCTAGACTTCAGTCCCATGTGGCTGACACTCCTGGTCACCTTTGCCCATGGTGCTTGGTTTTGTAGGGTTTTCTTCAAAGCCTTCGCCTATGCAATCCATTCACAGATATAAAGCCTCATGCCTCTGGATCAAGTTTGCTGCTACTGCTAAGTCGCTTCAGTCGTGTCCGACTCTGTGCGACCCCATAGACGGCAGCCCACCAGGTTCCCCCATCCCTGGGATTCTCTAGGCAAGAATACTGGAGAGGGTTGCCATTTCCTTCTCCAATGCATGAAAGTGAAAAGAGAAAGTGAAGTCGCTCAGTCTGACTCTTAGCGACCCCATGGACTGCAGCCTACCAGGCTCCTCCATCCATGGGATATTCCAGGCAAGAGTACTGGAGTGGAGTGCCATTGCCTTCTCCATGTTTAACTCAAGTTTAATCCTGGGGTTAAATGGGGTTAGCTAGATGTTTCCAATGGCAACCCACTCCAGTGTTCTTGCCTGGAGAATCCCAGGGATGGGGGAGCCTGGTGGGCTGCTGTCAATGGGGTCGCACAGAGTCGGACATGACTGAAGCGACTTAGCAGCAGCAGATGTTTCCAAATCGATTTGGAAACATCTAGCTTCCTTGAACACACATACTCCTTGGGGCCCTGAGTATAGGTGAGCTACTGACGCAACCTACAACTCACGTGGATCCCTCCCCCAAAGCTCCCTTCCATCCCCCCAACTTTCAGTCCCTCTTTTGCCTTTGCAACTGTTCTTCAAGCATGCATCCTGGACCAGCTGCGTCACCTGAGAAGTGCTTTACATTTTATTATTTATTCGTTTTCATTTTTATTTGGCCTAATGGTATGTGGGATCTTAGTTCCCCTCAGCAGGGATTGAACCCTTGCCCCCTTCAGTAGAAGTGTGGAGTCTTAACCACTGAACCACCAGGGATATCTCTGCTTTTATATTTTAATAATTTTATTTATTTACTTATTTTTGCCTGTGATGGATCTTTGTTGCTGGGTGGGCCTTTTCTCTAGTTATGTCAAGTGGGGGCTACTCTTCTTTGCAGTGTGCTGGCTTCTTTTGTCATGCAGCATGGGCTCTAGGGTGCACAGACTTCAGTAGTTGTGGCAAGTGGGTTCAATAGTTGTAGTTCCAGGCTCTGGAGCACATGCTCAATAGCTGTGGTCCACAGGCTTAGTTGCTCTGTGGCATGTAGGATCTTCCCAGATCAGAGATCAAACCTGTGTCTCCTGCATTGGCAGGTGGATTCTTTACCACTAAACCACTCAGGGAAGCCCCCCTGCTTTACATTTTAAAGTTTACACAGCTTTCATATATCATCAGGATGGAGAATCACTGTCCTAGATTTAAGAACAATGATGATAATACACATGTTGGAAATGCACATACCATGAATGCATTTTAAAGTATTTCAATGATTAAAGTCTATTACAAGTAGGTTTTAATTGTATTGAGAAATTATCAGTCTAGTTGCTTAATTAGCTGAGAAAATCTTATTGGGAAAAGTGACTTTTATGGAGTATAACTGCTGCATATTCTGAATTTTCTTCCTGCCAACTGGCAGGGGGGTGGAGGAGGGGTCCTGTAGCCTGGCTGCCATTTTGGATGGTAACTTTGGGAATGTAGGTTAAGTATGACTGAGCAAAACAATGTGAAGAGCCTGAATCCCTGTCACCAAGCATGGGTGAACTGGTCCCACTGGACTACCTACATCCAGACATTTTTACACCTTAAGAGATTATCTTCAGGTTTGTTAAAGCCTGTTATCTCGGGGGTTTTATCTTGCAACCATACCTAATCCTGACTAATGTCAATGGCAGTACTTACCATATGACTAGACAAGAGAACCTCTCCCAAATAATAGACTAATTAAATACCCACATTCTATACAGCCTCAGAGCTCACTTTTAACTATAACTTAAAGGTGACGAGACTACCATTTGTGATATAGAACAAAATGTGAACGTGATAATTAACAAGATAATTAATTTTCCTTTTCCCATGTTGCTACCTGAGAACAGAGGCCAAAGGAAGGAAAGAAACTTCAGTGACTCTCTGCTGGGTAAGCCAGTGCATTCTGTGACTGCAGTCAAGACCACAGTCACATATGCCCAGCCATAGCGTGCACCCAGACTTGTATTTTGCACACCCATTTTTCTTAAGTTTTTTTGTTGTTGTTGTTGTTTAAATACCAAAAAGCCGTATCTTACTGGAAAAATCTCTAATGAACAAAAAGTTTACTCTCTAGAAGACACAGACATGGTGAAAAAAATGTAGCTATTGAAAATTATTAATTCACTTAGAGCATTACTGGATTTCTGAGCAAAGCTGCTTATTTTGCAGGTTTTATGGTCTTTCTTAACTCCAGGAGCTAGTGAGGGACAGGGAGGTCTGGCATACTGCAATCCATGGGGGTCACAAAAAGTCAGACATGACTTAGCAACTGAACGACAACAATAGTATCTTTCTTAAGCTAAAGACTTAAATGATCAAGCCCTTCACTTTCAAGATCTTCGTAAACTCAAGTGTCTTCAGGGCCATGTGGTAGATTAAACAGTGAGGAGATGAGAAAACAAGAACCATCTCTATGTCTTTGAACTGGGTTGACTGGGGGACTAACATCATCAGTGCCTTTGATTTTTTGGAAGAAGTCAAAATAATTGCTTTTATTTTTCTTTTAAAATTTTCTAATAATTAAAATTTTTAAGTAATTTATTTTAATTGGCTGTGCTGGGTCTTAGTTATGGCATGTGGTATCTTTGATCTCCCTTGTGGCAGGTGGGCTCTTTCTTGAGCTGCAGTATATGGGGTTTAGTTCTCTGACCCAAAGATCGAACCCTGGATCCCCTGCATTGGGAGTGCAGAGTCTCAGCCACCGGACCACCAGGGAAGTCCCAAGGCTTGCTTTTTAAATGTTATCTTCTGATATCAATTCAAAAATTTAAAAATATTTAAATCAAACCAAATGGAACACTTCAGTGAGCTGAGTCCTATCTCAGTCTTTAAGCCTAGATGTAATTGGATCTGAGTTTGTGAAATCAGATTTAAAATTTTTTAATTGGCCTTATTATATTGCGTTAACTGATTACAAATTGCCTGAACCCAACATTACAGTGTTGTTAGCTTCTGCTGTACAGCAAAGTGAATCAGCCACACATATACATATATCCTCCCTTCCTTGGATTTCTCCAGAAAAGTATTTAAGGCTGAAATTGGGAGTCAGATAACTTTAAGCTTGTGACCTGGGGCAAGTACTCAACCTCACTTTTACCCTCATCTTTAAACAAGTAAAAATAGTACCTAGATTGAAGAGTTTTTGTGAAGAGTAAATGAAAATTTCACGTAGAATGCTGACCAGTGATTTAGATCTAAGTGCCAAGAAAGGCTGGCAGCTATTAGCAGAGGCAATCAATGACAGAACTTGAACTTGAAGAGAGACTAGATCTTTTCTAATAGATGGGCTTCCCACCTGGCACAGTTGTTAAAAATCTGCCTGCCACTGCAAGAGACACAGGAGGCTTGGGTTCAATCCCTTGGTCAGGAAGATCCCCTGGAGAAGGAAATGGTAACCTACGCCAGTCTTCTTGCCTGGAAAATTCCATGGACAGAAGAGCAAACGTATTTTGTATTGGAACATTTTTAGTGCATTTGGTATGTACTTCTTGATCATTTCCATTCCATCAAAGGACAGATGATGTTTATGTATGGTACATGCCTATAGGTATATCTAGAATCTCATTAAAAAAGAACTCCAATTTTGGGATGATATACATAAAACATTTTCAGTTCAGTTCAGTCGCTCAGTCGTGTCCGACTCTTTGCGACCCCATGAATCGCAGCACGCCAGGCCTCCCTGCCCATCACCAATTCCCGGACTTCACTCAGACTCACATCCATTGAGTCGGTGATGCCATCCAGCCATCTCATCCTCTGTCATCCCCTTCTCCTCCTGCCCTCAATCCCTCCCAGCATCAGAGTCTTTTCCAATGAGTCAATTCTTTGCATGAGGTGGCCAAAGTACTGGAGTTTCAGCTTTAGCATCATTCCTTCCAAAGAAATTCCAGGGCTGATCTCCTTCAGAATGGACTGGTTGGATCTCCTTGCAGTCCAAGGGACTCTCAAGAGTCTTCTCCAACACCACAGTTCAAAAGCATCAATTCTTCCACACTCAGCTTTCTTCACAGTCCAACTCTCACATCCATGCATGACCACTGGAAAAACCATAGCCTTGACTAGACGGACCTTTGTTGGAAAAGTAAGCTGTCTGCTTTTCAATACGCTGTCTAGGTTGGTCATAACCTTTCTTCCAAGGAGTAAGCGTCTTTTAATTTCGTGGCTGCAGTCACCATCTGCAGTGATTTTGGAGCCCCCCCAAAATAAAGTCTGACACTGCTTCCACTGTTTCCCCATCAATTTCCCATGAAATGATGAGACCAGATGCCATGATCTTCGTTTTCTGCATGCGGAGTTTTAAGCCAACTTTTTCACTCTCCTCTTTCACTTTCATCAAGAGGCTTTTTAGTTCCTCTTCACTTTCTGCCATAAGGGTGGTGTCATCTGCATATCTGAGGTTATTGATATTTCTCCCGGCAATCTTGATTCCAGCTTGTGCTTCTTCCAGTCCAGCGTTTCTCATGACGTACTCTGCATATAAGTTAAATAAGCAGGGTGACAATATAAAGCCTTGACGTACTACTTTTCCTATCTGGAACCAGTCTGTTGTTGCATGTCCAGTTCTAACTGTTGCTTCCTGACCTGCATATAGGTTTCTCAAGAGGCAGGTCTTATAAGCATGTAATTAAAGAAATTAACAACTGAAAGTTTCTTAAATTGTTTAACAAGAAAAATACAAATATTGCTGTTTTTTCAATGTGTAGAATTTTAGACTTTTTCTAATATGTAGAATTTTGAAAAGTGCTAATTTTTCTATAACTCTGCTCCACAGAACAAAAACCTTATCTACAAACTTTATAAATTTCTTTCATCTTATGATAGTGATCATTAAAATTTGTGTGTTAGTCCCTTAGTTGTCTCTGACTCTCGACCACATGAACTACAGCCGGCCACGCTCCTCTGTTCATGGAATTCTCCAGGCAAGAATACTGGAGTGAGTTGCCATTGCTTTCTCCAGGGGATCTTCCTGACCCAGGGATCGAACCTGGGTCCCTGCTCCTGCATTGCATGCAGTCTCTACTGTCTGAGCTACCAGGAAAGCCCAATTAAAACTTTGTATGATATACCAAGGTAAACCATATAAATAATATCCAAGTCAGAAACTTTTCTAAACTTTAATTACTCAAGTGTATTTTTCCTGAATAATACGTTTATTTTTAACCAGCCCAGATGTCAAGAGTTAAAGGCTAACAGTCCCTGTCATCGTCATCACTCTTTCCTATAAAAATACTACAGTATTTTCAATGAGAGTGTAAACAAACCATTGTTTCAGGTTTTATTTACACTGGAGCTGTCTGGCAAAATTCCATGCTTGATCTAGCTATTTGTCGTGATTCCAAGTTTTAAAAAGTGATCCTTTCTCTCTTCAGTACTTCCTCCTTGGCGTCTATCTCCAAGACCTTTTTTTCCCAGTCTTTATTTCTCCCCAAGACATAGTTGTTTGAGTCACTTTTTAGGATAAAGTGTTTTTTTTTTTTTTTTCCCTGACTGTAAGACTAAGAGAAAAATCCTACAAGCCAGAAATAAATGTTTAATATATTGCTCTCGGTTCTTCGAGGCTTCAGTTTTCCTTTGACTAAGCCATCTTTTAACCAGAAAAGAGCATAAAATTGGAGCAGGGACCCAGGCTGGCGCAGGAAAATGTCACCAGGTGAGGAGGAGGTGGAAAGTTTACATGAGCGAAGACGCATAAATATTTTGTTTATACAGATCATCGTCTGCTAAAGCTAATACAGTGGAACCTGTGCAAAAGTTGGAAATCTAGTAGGAAGAGGAAAGACTAAAACTCAAGGAAAACGTTAGAACAGCTGCCAGGACAGGGCGGGGTCGCGGGGCGCCGGTCCTCCCTCCAGCATGAGCCGGAAGGGCGGACGCCCCTAGGGGGCGGGGCCAAGTAGAGGGGGTGGTCCGGTTGGGGAGGAGCATACTGGGCACGGGCGGGACCGACCATTTGGGGCGGAGTCGGGGCGGGGCGACATAGGAGCAAGGGCTGGTGGGAGACCTGAGCGCTCCCATCGAAGGGGCCCGCAGCACCTGATGGAGAGCAAATGGCTGCTTCCGCACGTGGAGAACTTTTAACGAACACGTGAGGGAAGAAAGGCAAAGTCTGTGGAAAATTTACCTCACAACTCTGGTGTCCAGCCCCAAGCCCCTTGGCGACACCCTGTTTGCCGTGGGTCTTTGCCCACTCCCATTGTTGCCTCGCCCCCGGCCCCACAGCTAGAGCACAGCTATCTCAAGCAGCCCCCGCCCTCGGCGACCTGGTTTGGGAAGCTCTCCAGGAGGCAGCCACGCTGGCCGTCTGCGCCTGCTCCGCGGCCCGGGCCCCGCGGCTGGGCGGGGCCGTTGAGGAAGGGGCGTGTCTCCCGCCGGCGCGCGGGGGGCGGTGCCCCGAGGCCTGACCTGCCCAGGCGCCGGGTCCTCTGACGTCACCTCGCCGTGACGCGTACGCGGTAGGAAAACTGTAAGTTTTTGAGGATTCCTGAAGCTGCTTGGGCCTCCGGGCCTCCCCCAGCTGTTCGCACCCCAGGAGTCGGTGGTGGCCTTGGTTTCCGCCCCTGGGGCGGTCCGGGGAGCCGCCGAACGCGGTGACGGGACAGGTAGCCGCCCGGGGCGGGAGCGCGCACTCCGTGGCGGGCGGGGCGGCAGTGCGAGCAGGCGAGGCAGTGCCCGGGGAGACTCGCACGGTCTCCCTTGGGACCGGAGTAGAGGCCAGAGAACGGGGAGTCCAAGGGAAGAGCCTTTTTTCTTTCTTCCTCGTAGAGAGGACTGAATTCCATCTGCCCTGGAGTTTGACATGTTAAGTCAGCGGTGCAGGGTTCCTGTAGAGACCCCCGCGTATCTGGGCTTCCTTTGGGGTCCCGGCAGCTTCCAGATAGCTGAGGGCGAACTGCAGGGATGGCCACTTGCTGCCTCACTCAGCTTCCAGATAGCTGAGGGCGAACTGCAGGGATGGCCACTTGCTGCCTCAGTTTCCTTTTTGTGTAAAATGGAGGCATAGCGACCCTGACCTCCCTAATGGGCATCTCCCAGGGCCGGGAGCGTTGTGAGAGGTAACCTTGCCAGGAGAAAACTTAAGACAATCGGTTAGGTTATTCTGAGAATGTGGTGATCAGCGGCCATCTGACAGAGGCCTTGTAGGTAGGGAATGTTTTCAAAATTTTGCCTTCTCCTCTGCCCATCTAGTCACGGACAACACTTGAACCAGATCACAGACCTGAACTCTGAGCTTGGTGGATACGAGTCAAGACATCACTGGTATCAGTATCACAATGTTCTCAGCAATTAAAAAGCCCCCTTGTCTGGTGTTGTAGAGAAAACTGAGCGTCTTGGAATGAGCACAGTATACTCAACAACAGACACACTGTGTTTTAGGGGTTGTTCTGTCAGTTTGGAATATCACCTCATCATATGTTACTGCTTGACTTTCTTGGCTTGCCAGAGGTTGGTGCATTTTTGATGAGTTAGTGCTATACTATGAAACTTCTCAAATTCAGGAGCAGGTGTTTGTTAAGAACTTTGAAAGGAAGAATATTGAGCCCCCCTAGGGTGTATTTATTCAGGAAATTGAATACAAATATTTCTGTAAATTCAGCTCAGGGGCCCAATACCCATCCATCCTAGTTTGAAGAGCCTTAGAAGCAAGGGTTCTGATTTTTGTTTCTGATAGTTACTTTGTGTCCAAAGAGAAGTCACCCAAGCTGGGAGCTTTCTTTTTCTCCCTAAAATGGGAGATGATAGTATATGTACTGTTTGTTTTTTGAGGATCAGACGCGATCATGAAAAATGAAAGGCTGGCTGAGTTTTGTTATTAAGAAACTCCGGCTGGTCCACTAACCTGGATAGGAGATGTATACTTTCAAAGTCAGGTTCTGAGTCAGAACTACAAATAGAGCAGCAAATACATGAAGTCGCCAACCTATTGGAGCTCATGGTCCAGGAGGGTATCAGACATCAATAAGTACCTAATGTTATTTCAGATGGTGGTAAGTGCAGTGAAGTCAAGGAAGATAAGAACAACAGTGGGAGTACAGGGCAGGTGCTTTGACATGGGGTCCATCAGGGAATACATTTCAGAGGAGGTGGCTTTGAATTGATGGAAGTGAGAGGAAGAACCTGAGGTAAGAAATTTTTAGGCAGGCATAATCGTAGCAGTAAACCCTAACCTAGAGCTATCTATGTGAGGCACTCTTCTAAACACTAAATTAGACTTTTACAACCTGAGATGTGTATTCATATCTCCGTTTTTTGTTATAGATGAGGATTCTGGTGCACAGAAATGTTAAGAATGTGCTCATGGCTTCCCAGGTGACTCAGTGATAAAGAACCGACCTGCCAATGCAGGAGATACGGGTTCTATGCTTGGGTTGGGAAGATCCCTTAGAGTAGGAAATGGAAACCCACTCCAGTATTCTTGCCTGGGAAATTCCATGGACAGTGGAGTGTGGGGGGCTGCAATCCATGGGGTCTCAAAGAGTCAGACACAGCTGAACGACTGAGCACACGTGCTTGCAGACAGAGCTAAAATGTGATAGGGACAGTATTTGAATGTGAGTAACTCGACCTCAGAGTTCAGACTTCAAAGGATTGTATGGTACTATCTTGTGACAGCAAGTGGTCTGAGCTGGAAGCAAGCCTGAGGTGGCCAAGGTGTAGCAAGGGGAGAGGGTTTAGAACAAGGCAAGGAAGGGAGAAGGTGGTGGTAAGTGATACTGGAGGGCCAGCAACTAGGGGGACCCTTGTGGGCTAAGGGGGCAGGGGTGTGTGAAGAAGCTACTCTGAATTTGATGGGAAACTACAGGGAGCCTTGCATCAAGGGGATAGCATCTAATTGCAGTTTTCTTGGAGGGAGAATTAGCAGTAGGGTTGTGGAGTGGGGAGTATTGAAAGTGGGGAGATGGGAGTCTCTTACTGTTGCTTGGGGAGAGATGGCAGGGGTTCGGGCTAGGGGAGATAGTTGGTGAGATGATGGTATATGGTCAAAGTCATAGTATACTTTTGATGCTAGAAGTTGGAGTGTGAGAAGAAGGAGAAGTAATGATTTCTCTGGTTTTAGGCTGAAACAGCTGGAGGGACAGTGGTGCTGTTTCCTGAGAAGGGAGAAAGGGGTTTGGGAGGACAACCATGAATTCTGTTTTGGACAAGCTATAGATGCTCCATAGACATAGTAACAGGCTTACCAGGTGGCACTCATGGTAAAGAACCTGCCTGCCAGTGCAGGAAATGTAAGAGATGTGGGTTTGATTTCCTGGGTTGGGAGGATCTCCTGGAGGATGGGATGGCAACCCACTCCAGTATTCTTGCCTGGAGAATCCTATGGACAGAGGAGCCTGGAGGGCTACAGTCCAGAGTGTTGCAAAGAGTTGGACACAACTGAAGTGACATAGCATGCACATGCATGCAGACATAGTAACAGCAATCCCAGTGCTGGTAATAGCAGTAAGGTCCATGTCAGTGTGAACTGTGTGCTTCACTGGTTTTAAGCACTTTTACACATGTGAATCCATATAATTCTTATGACAGTTGTGTGTGTAGAGGAGCCACAAAAGAAGCCTGCCATCTCCTAGCCTGGGAGTGATGGAGCTGGGATTCAGACCCAGGCAATCTTGTTTCAGAATCCGTGCAGTTCATCCCTGTAACTCCCACTAGATTGACACACTGAACAGGCTCTTGGATGTAGGAATATGGAACTCAGAGGAATGGTCAGGGCTGAAGACATATATTTGTATCTCTGAAAAGAAAGCCTGCTTTTGTTCCTCATTGTCTTGATTCAACATCACAGTAATTCAACATCACGTTAATCCAAAGCTATGCCCCAACCATTAATGCCAAAGAAGCTGAAGTTGAATGATTTTGATTCTGTGAAAATCTATAAGACCTTCTAGAACTAACATCAAAAAAAGATGTCCTTTTCATCATAGGGGGTTAGGATGCAAAAGTAGGAAGTTAAGAGGTATCTGGAGAGGAGAAGGTGTGAAGAAAAGGGAACCCTCTTACACTGTTGGTGGGAATGCAAACTAGTACAGCCACTTTGGAAAACAATGTAGAGATTCCTTTAAAAATTGGAAATAGAACTGCCATATGACCCAGCAAGCCTACTGCTGGGCATACACACTGAGGAAACCAGAATTGAAAGAGATACATGTACCCCAATGTTCATTGCAGCACTGTTTACAATAGCCAGGACGTGGAAGCAACCTAGATGTCCATCAGCAGAGGAATGGATAAGAAAGCTGTGGTACATATACACAATGGAGTATTACTCAGCCATTAAAAAGAATACATTTGAATCAGTTCTAATGAGGTGAATGAAACTGGAGCCTATTACACAGAGTGAAGTAAGCCAGAAAGAAAAACACCAATACAGTATACTAATGCATATATATGGAATTTAGAAAGGTAACCCCACATGCGAGACAGCAAAAGAGACACAGATGTGTAGAACAGTCTTTTGGACTCTGTGGGAGAGGGCAAGGGTGGGATGATTTGGGGAGAATGGCATTGAAACATGTATATTATCATATGTGAAAAGGATTGCCAGTCCAGGTTCAATGCATGAGACAAGGTCCTCAGGGCTGGTGCATTGGGATGACCCAGAGGGATGGGATGGGGAGGGAGGTGGGAGGGGGTTCAGGATGGGGAACACATGTACACCCATGGCATATCCATGTCAGTGTATGGCAAAACCACTACAATATTGTAAAGTAATTAGCCTCCAAGCAAAAAAAAAAAAAAAAGTTTTTACTCTCTGTGGTGGGCAGAACTCTGGAAAAAAAAAGAGTTACCTGGAGAAACAGGCAAGTTTGGCCTTGGAGTAAAATGAAGCAGGGCAAAGGCTAACAGAGTTTTGCCAAGAGAATGCACTGGTCATAGCACGAGATAGGTCTTCCAACAACACGAGACAGCTCTACACATGGACATCACCAGACGGTCAATAGCAAAGTCAGATTGATTATATTCTTTGCAGCCGAAGATGGAGAAGCTCTATACAGTTAGCAAAAACAAGACCTGGACATGACTGTGGCTCAGATCATGAACTCCTTATTACAAAATTCAGGCTTAAGTTGAATAAAGTAGGGACAACCACTAGACCATTCAGGCATGATCTAAATCAAATCCCTTGTGATCATACAGTGGAGGTGATAAATAGATTCAAGGGATTAGATCTGGTAGACAGAGTGCCTGAAGAACCATGGACAGAGGTTTATAACATTGTACAGGAGGCAGTGACCAAAACTATCCCCAGGAAAAAGAAATGCAAGAAGGCAAAGTAGTTATCTTAGGAGGCCTTAGAAATAGCTGAGAAAAGAGAAATGAAAGGCAAAGGAGAAAGGGAAAGATAGACCAACTGAATGCAGAGTACCAGAGAATAGCAAGGAGAGATATGAAAGCCTTCTTACAGTGAACAATGCAAAGAAACAGACGAAAACAATAGAATGGGAGAGACTAGTGAGCTCTTCAAGAAAATTAGAGATATCAAAGGACAGGGAAGCCTGGCATGCTGCAGTCCATAGGGTTGCAAAGAGTCAGACACAACTGAGTGACTGAACAATAACCACCACCACCAAGGGAGATGGGCACTGTAAAGGACAGAAACAGTAAGGAGCTAACAGAAGCAAAAGAGATTAAGAAGAGGTGATAAGAATACACACAGGACCCTTGATGCAGCCCTCAGATTATTATGAAAAACCTCATCTCTGGAGGATACCAGG
Organism: Capricornis sumatraensis; assembly: GCF_032405125.1. Classification (NCBI taxonomy): domain Eukaryota; kingdom Metazoa; phylum Chordata; class Mammalia; order Artiodactyla; family Bovidae; genus Capricornis; species Capricornis sumatraensis. The sequence continues at coordinate 37,379,140 of NC_091083.1, forward strand.
TGACCATCAAGGACCCTCCCCCACCCCCCCATAGTCAGATGGCATCAAGTTCCCTCTGAGGGCCAAAGTTTTTATGTGGGCAGATGCTGTTGTCAAAAACCGGTTATGCTTTCTGGCAATGCACTCACCATATATAAATCCCTATATGTAAATCCCATGTTAATTTATTAAATTTCGGTTGGAAAGGAGGCATTGTGTATGATGAAATATATGTAGGGAGTCAGGCTGTCCAGTGTGCAAACTGCAAGGCAGTTGATGTAATTGGATTCAGAGACTAGATGAGGCATAGAATACTACTGGTATGTGTGCAATCGCATAAATAGTATGTTTCTGAAGTCCATTTTCATTCCTGGAGCTCAGATTTCATTTGCTATTGCTGTATACTTTATATACCCAAGGACATCGCCTCAGGGTTGCAAGCTCTTTAAGGAGATTTTATGCTTATATCCATGTATTATATAGAAAAATAAAAATTGAGTTTACTTCAAAAAAAAGAATACACAGTGGAACTATAAAAAAGGGTCTTAATGACCTGGATGACCACGATGGTGTGATCGCTCACCTAGAGCCAAACATCCTGGAGTGTGAAGTCAAGTGGGCCTTAGGAAGCCTTACTACAAACAAAGCTAGTGGAGGTGATGAAATTCCAGCTGAGCTATTTCAATTCCTAAAATGATGATGCTGTTAAAGTGCTGTGCTCAATATATGAGCAAATTTGTAAAACTCAGTAGTGGCCACAGGACTAGAAAAGGTCAGTTTTCATTCCAGTCCCAAAGAAGGGCAATGCCAAAGAACATTCAAAGTACTGGACAATTGTGCTCATATACTAGCAAGGTAATATTCCAAATCCTTCAAGCTGGGCTTCAGTAGTATGTGAACTAAGAACTCCCAGATGTGCAAGCTGGATTTAGAAGAAACAGGAACCAGAGATGAAATTGCCAACATCCGTCTGATCATAGAAGCAGGTGAATTCCAGAAAAACAACTACTTCTGCTTCATTGTCTATGCTAAAGCCTTTGACTGTGTGGATCACAACAAACTGAAAAATTCTCAGAGATGGAAGTACCAGACCACCTTACCTGTCTTCTAAGAAACCTGTATGCAGGTCAAGAAGCAGCAGTTAGAACTGGACATGGAACAATGGACTGGTTCAAAATTGGGAAAGGAGTACATCAAGGCTGATGTTGTCACCCTGTTTATTTAGCTTATATGCAGAGTACATCATGCAAAATGCCAGATTGGATGAATCACATGCTGGGATCAAGACTGCCATGAGAAATATAAACAACCTCAAATAACCAGATGATACAGAGGATGAGATGGTTGGATGGCATCACTGACTCAATGGACATGAGTTTGAGTAAACTCTGGGAGTTGGTGATGGACAAGGAGGCCTGGTGTGCTGTGGTCCATGGGGTCTCAAAGAGTTGGACACGACTGAGTGACTGAACTGAACTGAACCAATCTAATGGCAGAAAGTGAAGAGGAACTAAAGAGCCTCTAGATGAGGGTGAAAGAAGAGAGTGAAAACCCCAGCTTAAAACTCAACATTCAAAAAACTAAGGTCATGGCATCCAGTCCCATCACTTCATGGCAAATAGATGGGGATAAAGTGGAAACAGTAACAGGCTTTATTTTCTTGGGCTCCAAAATCACTGTGGATGGTGACTGCAGCCTTGAAATCATAAAAGACACTTGTACCTTGGAAGAAAACCTATGACACATCTAGACAGTATTAAAAAGCAGAGACATCACTTTGATGACAAAGATCCATAAAGTCAAAGCTATGGTTTTTCCTGTAGTCATGTATGAATGTGAGAGTTGGCCCATAAAGAAGGCTGAGTGCTGAAGAATTGATGCTTTCCAACTGTGGTGCTGGAGAAGACTCTTGAGAGTCCCTTGGATAGCAAGGAGATCAAACCAGTCAATCCTAAAGGAAATCAACCCAGAATATTCATTGAAAGGAGTGATGCTGATGCTGAATCTCTAGTACTTTGGCCACCTGATGCAAGGAGCCAACTCGCTGAGAAAGACCCTGATGCTGGGAAAAAAAGATTGAGGACAGGAGAAGGGGTGACAGAGGTTGAGATTGTTAGATGGCGTCACTCATTGTACAGGAGTTTGAGCAAACTCTGGGAGATAGTGAAGGACAGGGAAACCTGGTGTGCTGTAGTTCATGGCATCTCAAAGAATTGGACAGGACTTAGCAACTGAACAACAATAACAAGCCTTGAATGGCAATAGGAGAAAGGAACACAGGCTAACTGGCCTTTCATTACTTGTTTCTGTTCAGGCAGCCCCTATCCCATATTCCCTTTCTGTGAGGTTCCAGAGGGTGAGGTCTGTATTTCTTCTCCTTCTTCATCTCTAGTCCCTGCCGTGGAGTAGATATTAGGGATGACTTTATATGCAGAACATTGGCTAGGTGTGAGGAGTTCAGAAATGAATAAAACATAGCTCTCCTCTGGAGGCGCAGAGTGTGAGGAAGGACCTGTGGGAATACAACTAGAGGAGGATAAATGCAGAAATGCATGCCGATGAGTTCATCCTGGAACATGCGTGAGGGATGGGGCGGGAAGGGGTCAGAGGAGAGAAGGAATGCCTCAGCAATCGCAGAATCAATTCGAGGCTCCCCAGGAGTCTGTTTCAAGAAAAGAATGACTCGAAACCTTGCCTAGTGTACTATATTTGCATTAGTTTTATTTGGCAACTGTGTAATCATTGCCAAATGAAATACAATTTGATATTTGAATATCATGGTGGAGTGATGAGTTTTTCCAGTTCTATTACCTCAGTGTTGACAGGGCTCACAAGTGAAATAAAGGAATTGGCCTGAAATGTTGCAGCTTGCATAATAGAGGACCACGGAGGGGTTGTGTGAAGTATTTAGGCAGGTTTCCACTGATTTCAGTGAATTGTGCCAAAGTTCCGCACATTGTAGTAAGATTGAGTTTCTCTGCTGATCCTCTTTAACATTGAGTTATATTTTTTTGTCTGAGAAAGAGGATCTGGTGATATTTGTCATGAGCAGAATTATAGATTACATTTCTTATATGTGGAACAATGTGGAAACAGGAATTTGAACAATACACACAAAAATAGGTATCTTATTTCCATGAGTCTCTTTCAGGGCATACTATAACCTACACACATTTATCATAATTGTATTACTTCCTAATATGCATATTTCAAATTCAAGCCATGAAAGATTATATAAATTTATACCATTGTAGATTTCATGATTAATTTCTGAGCTTTTCTGCTACAACATGTACAGTTATATTTTGTTTAGCTTTTTTAGCTTTCAGCAGCAAAATTGATCTGATTAAAAAAGTCCACCAGAACTCTAAACAGGAACCCGTCACAAGTTTAAAAGTAAAAGATGTGCTGTCTCATGTTACAGCTCATTGAATTTTAACTCTGCTATTGCAGTGTCTCTAAATTTAGTGGAGTTGATGTGATTATTATTATTTTTTTAAACCACAATTGCAGTTAGCTTCCTTAAGAACATTAGACATGGTATAAAGTAGAATTGTGTCTACAGTGGCCTATTGATGGCTCATGCTTTGTCATTTTTTAAGTTCAGGCTCTGGGAGAGCAGGCTTTTGGGTGCATGCTAAGTTGCTTCAGTTGTATCCAACTCTTTGTTACATGGACTGTAACTCTCCGGGTTCCTCTGTTCATGAGATTCTCCAGGCAAGAATACTGGAGTGGGTTGCCATGCCTTTGTCCAGGTGATCTTCCTGACCCAGGGATTGAATCTGCATGTCTTACATCTCCTGCATTGGCAGGCAGGTTCTTTACCACTAGTACCACCTGGGCAGCCCTGGAGAGCAGGCAGACCGTTATTTGTATCAGGTAGCTCCAAGCAGAGGGGGAGTGGTGGTCAGCTCTTGTATTTGATGACAACAAAAGTAACTCTCACACTGACCAGGTGAAATATAGCATCCTAGGTAACTTACTGTGATTCCTTTTAAAATTTATATTTACCTAGGCAAAATTAACAGGCTCCCCTAGTGGTTCAGATGGTAAAAAATCTGCAATGCATGAGATCCAGTTTCGATCCCTGGGTCGGGAAGACCCCCTGGAGAAGGCAGTGGCTACCCACTCCAGTATTCTTGCCTGGAGAAGTCCATGGAAGTCCATGGAGTCTTTTGGGGTACAGTCTGTGGAGTCACAAAGACTCAGACATGACTGAGCGACCAGTACTTTCACTGCTATGTTAAGAGTACCAATGTAAGTATATGGAAATTATTTCTTGTAGAAAACCATGTGTCTCACCCAGTGATGGTGTATACTAGGCATTTAATATAATTCTTAAAATTCTACTTCTTATGGTTTCTTTTTGCATTTTACCATCAACATGTATGTATTAAACATCTACAGTAATTAGCTGAATACTAATTTGTGTACTTAATATTTTAAATGTTTGACTACGTTTAATAATTTAGATAGATAAGTAGCACTTAATTTTGTTTCATTTCATATTTGGCTGCTTAGAAATCAATCTTGAGGCATGATTTTTTTTCCGTATAATCACTAATGAATAATAATAAGTCTGGTAGAGACTAAGCTTTGGTGACTGGTTAACTAAGTTGTTACCACAGAACTCCCAAGAAGAAATTCTTAGAGAGAATTAAGCAAAAAAACAGCAAGTTGATGGAAGAGAATTAAACCATAACTCCCTCCTGTACCTATAATTCTCCTACAGACAGCATTCGTTTACTGAGCTCTTATACTGCAAAACTGTTAGCTCCCAACTGCATTCTAATTTATCAGTCTCAGAATGTGGTCCACTGGAGAAAGGAATGGCAAACCACTTCAGTATTCTTGTCTTGAGAACCCCATGAACAGTATGAAAAGGCAAAAAGATAGGACACTAAAAGATGAACTCCCCAGGTCGGTTGGTGCCCAATATGCTACTGGAAACAGGGGAGAAATAAATCCAGAAAGAATGAAGGGATGGAGCCAAAGTTAAAACAACGCCCAGTTGTGGGTGTGACTGGTGATAGAAGCAAGGTCCGATGCTTTAAAGAGCAATATTTGATAGGAACCTGGAATGTTAGGTCCATGAATCAAGGCAAATTGGAAGTGGTCCAACAGGAGATGGCAAGAGTGAATGTTGACATTCTACGAATCAGCGAACTAAAATGGACCGGAATGGTTGAATTTAACTCAGATGACCGTTATATCTACTACTGTGGGCAGGAATCCCTTAGAAGAAATGGAGTAGCCATCATGGTCAACAAAAGAGTCTGAAATGCAGTACTTGGATGCAGTCTCAAAAATGACAGAATGATCTCTGTTTGTTTCCAAGGCAAACCATTCAATATCACAGTAATCTAAGTCTTTGCCCCGACCAGTAATGCTCAAGAAGCTGAAGTTGAACGGTTTTATGAAGACCTACAAGACCTTTTAGAACTAACACCCAAAAAAGATGTCCTTTCATTATAGGGCACTGGAATGCAAGAGTAGGAAGTCAAGAAACACCTTGGAGTAACAGGCAAATTTGGCCTTGGAATACAGAATGAAGCAGGGCAAAGGCTAATAGACTTTTGCCAAGAAAACGCACTGATAATAGCAAACACCCTCTTCCTACGACACAAGAGAGTACTTTGCATATGGAGATCACCAGATGGCCAACACTGAAATCAGATGATTATATTCTTTGCAGCTAAAGATGGAGAAGCTCTATACAGTCAGCAGAAACAAGACCAGGAGCTGACTGTGGCTCAGATCATGAACTCCTTCTTGCCAAACTCAGACTTAAATTGAAGAAAGTGGGGAAAACCACTACACCATTCAAGTATAACCTAAATCAAATCCCTTATGATTCTATAGTGGAAGTGAGAAATAGATTTAAGGGACTAGATCTGATAGAGTACCTGATGAACTATGGATGGAGGTTCATAACATCGTACAGAAAACAGGGATTAAGACCATCCTCAAGAAAAAGAAACGCAAAAAAGCAAACTGGCTGCCTGAGGAGACCTTACAAATAGCTATGAAAAGAAGAGAGGCAAAAAGCAAAGGAGGAAAGGAAAGATATACCCATTGGAATGCAGAGTTCCAAAGAATAGCAAGGAGAGATAAGAAAGCCTTCCTCGGTGAACAATGAAAAGAAATAGAGGAAAAAAATAGAATGGGAAAGACTAGAGATCTTTTCAAGAAAATAGAGATGCCAAGGGAACATTTCATGCAAAGATGGGAAATAAAGGACAGAGATGGTACAGACCTAACAGAAGAAGAAGATATTAAGAAGAGGTGGCAAGAATATACAGAAGAACTGTACAAAAAAGATCTTCACAACCCAGATAATGATAATGGTGTGATCACTCACCTAGAGCCAGACATCCTAGAATGTGAAGTCAAGTGGGCCTTAGGAAACATCACTATAAACAAGCTAGTGGAGGTTATGGAATTCCAGTTGAGCTACTTCAAATCCTAAAATGATGATGCTGTGAAAGTGCTGCACTCAATATGTCAGCAAATTTGGAAAACTCAAAGAGTGGCCACAGGACTGGAAAAGGTCAGTTTTTACTCCAATCCCAAAGAAAGGCAATGCCAAAGAATGCTCAAACTGCTGCACAGTTGCACTCATCTCCATGCTAGTAAAGTAATGATCAAAATTCTCCAAGCCAGGCTTCAGCAATATGTGCACTGTGAACTTCCTGATGTTCAAGCTGGTTTTAGAAAAGGCAACATCAAATTGCCAACATCTGCTGGATCATCGACAAAGCAAGAGAGTTCCAGAAAAACATCTATTTCTGTTTTATTGGCTATGCCAAAGCCTTTGACTGTGTGGATCACAATAAACTGGAAAATTCTGAAAGAGATGGGCATACCAGACCACCTGACCTGCCTTTTGAGAAACCTACATGCAGGTCAGGAAGCAACAGTTAGAGCTGGACATGGAACAACAGACTGGTTCCAAATAGGAAAAGGAGTACGTCAGGCTGTATATTGTCACCCTGCTTATTTAACTTCTATGCAGAGTACATCATGAGAAACGCTGGGCTGGAGGAAGCAAAAGCTGGAATCAAGATTGCTGGGAGAAATATCAATAACCTCAGATATGCAGATGACACCACCCTTATGGCAGAAAGTGAAGAGGAACTAAAAAGCCTCTTGATGAAAGTGAAAGAGGAGAGTGAAAATATTGGCTTAAAGCTCAACATTCAAAAAACGAACATCTGGTCCTGTCACTTCATGGCAAATAGATGGGGAAACAGTGTCAGACTTTTATTTTTGGGGGCTCCAACATCACTGCAGATGGTGACTGCAGCCATGAAATTAAAAGATGCTTACTCCTTGGAAGGAAAGTTATGATCAACTTCGGCAGCATATTAAAAAGCAGAGACATTGCTTTGTCAACAGAGGTCCGTCTAGTCAAGGCTATGGTTTTTCCAGTGGTCATGTATGGATGTGAGAGTTGGACTATAAAGAAAGCTGAGTGCTGAAGAATTGATGCTTTTGAACTGTGGTGTTGGAGAAGACTCTTGAGAGTTCCTTGGACTGCAAGGAGATCCAACCAGTCCATCCTAAAGGAGATTGGTCCTGGGTGTTCACTGGAAGGCCTGATGTTGAAGCTGAAACTCCAATACTTTGGCCACCTGATGCGAAGAGCCAACTCATTTGAAAAGACCCTGATGCTGGGAAAGATTGAGGACAGAAGGAGAAGGGGATGAGGTGGTTGGATGGCATTGCCGACTCAATGGACATGAGTTTGGGTAAGCTCTGGGAGTTGGGGATGGACAGGGAAGCCTGGTGTGCTGTGGTTCATGGGGCTGCAAAGAGTCGGACACAACTGAGTGACTGAACTGAACTGAGAGAGAGAGTGAAAGTGAAAATCACTCAGTTGTGTCCAACTCTTTGTGACCCCATGGACTGTACAGTCCATGGAATTCTCCAGGCCTGTATACTGAAGTGGGTAGCCTTTCCCTTCTCTGGGGGATCTTCCCAACCCAGGGATCAAACCCAGGTCTCCCGTATTGCAGGCGGATTCTTTACCAGCAGAGCCACAAGGGAAGCCCCAGATAAGAAATAAATACTGAAATGTTGTAGTGAGGCTATAGCTCAGTGAATCTCAGCCGGGGATGACTTTGTCCACTCCCCCAACTCACCCTGGGGACATTTGGCAAAGCCTGGAGGCATTTTTAGTTGTCCCAACTGGGTGTATGTTGGCGGGGTGGAGGGGGCGCACATTGCTCCTGGCATCTAGTAAGTGGAGGCCAGGGAAGCACCTCAGTAACCTACGGTACCCAGGGCAACCCCAACATCAAAAAATTATTTAGGTTAGGAACTTCCCTCATGGTCCAATGATTAAGAATCTACCTTCCAGTGCAGCGCATGGGGTTCAATCCCTGGTCTGGGAACTAAGAGCCCATGTGCTTTGGGGCAGCTAAGTTCATAAGCCACAATGAAGACCTAGCACAACTAAAATAAATAAATAAACTAAAAAGGACTTCTTTTTTTTTTTTTAATTATCTAAGTTAAAATGTCAACACTGCTAATGTTGAGAAACCCTGCAGTGTATAGCTTGCTTTCTTTTTCTCTTTTTCCTGTTGCTTTAGAAATTGAAGTAGTAGTTGTAAATGGCAAACACCTGACTTGAACAAAAGATGTTGTCGAACTGCTTTTAGTTCTTTGGAGAGCTGAGGTCGTTTGGTTCATTTATTGCACGGAAAAGAATTCTTGCAGCCCATAGCCATGTGGTGGTCAGTGTGTCTAGCATTTGGGGTATGATTTTAGGCATGACATTTTTTCCTTACTAAAATTAATTTGATTGGGGTATTATATAATCCTGGATTATAATAGGTTTGCTTGTATGAATCCACTTCATTTTTGTATGTATAGAATTAATTATCTCCCAGTTACATGGGTTTTTGTATGTTTGAAAAATCCTTTTCAGATTCATTTTCATATGTGATGGTTATAAATACTCCAGAAAATGTGTAGGGTATCCATTCCCCAACTATTTGACAGATGAGGAAACAGATTTAGATCAAATGACTTGTCATGTGTGTTCATGTATGTTATATAGCAAGTTAGTTACCAGACCAAAGTAAGTAGAGGACTCAGAGATCTGGTTGTTAGGACCTTTTTATTTAATGACTAGGAATGTGTATTTTTAATTAATTAATTTATATTTACTTATGTTTTGGCTGCACTGCACGGCCTGTGGGATCTAGTTCCCTGACCAGGGTTAGGACTCGCGCCCCCCACATTGGGAGCTGAGTCTTTACCAGTGGACCACCAGGGAAATCCCCTTAGGACATTTTTAAAAGTACTAGTTATGTTTATCTCTTTCAATCTTTCTGATAGTCCTGTGAAATAATTCCTATTTTATAGAGGAGGAAATGGTGTTCAGAGATTCTGAGCAACTTATTCAGGGTCACCAAACACATCAGAGTTCTTACTGTTTCCACCGAGCTGTGCTGCCTCTGCTTGGATTCTTCTCTGTAAATGAATTTGACAGTTTCTGGATAAATTCACCAGGTCTCTGCCTAACCTTACTAAGTTAGGCCTCTTGACCCTGCAGGTGAGGGAAAATTCTCCTCCACCCTCTTTGGGTCTCTGGCTGGGCTTGAGGATTAAACTGACATAAAACAGATTAACAGGAGAAAAACATACACATTTTGTTAAACTTTGACATATGCACGGGGGCCATCACAAGAAAATGAAGACCTGAAGAAGTGACCAGAGCCAGAAACTTTTGCACATTTTAGACACACGATAAATTTGTGAAGAATTGACAAGACAAAGTGGGTGTGGGGCAGAGATAGTGAGTGGTGAAGAGATAATGGCAAGATAAGGGTTACTGTCATAAGATTTGTTTGTACAGCTTTCCTAGCCCCCAGTCCCCCACCTCTGCTGATAAGAATGTCTTCCTTCCTCCTGCTATGGGGAAGGTATCTTTCACTTGGGAGTTTTATCTCTTGCTCTCAGGAAGGACAAAGGAGTCTCAGAGTGTCCTTCTGCACCTGCTATTTCTTAAATGTCTTTAATTCAAAATAATGTGTCAAGATTATTTTGGGGTGATGTGGTTTCCTTCAACATCTAGTTAAATGTTCATGTTGGCACTTGAATCAATTAGTATTTCAGTGTTTGTAATCCTACTCTGATCGGACTTGAGTGGATGCTTCACTGAGCTTTGAGAAGCCATAAGGTAGCAGTACTGGCTATTTAGAATTTATTTTTTGAGAACACTACGGCCAAAAGCAGTGCAAAGACAGCTCTCAGCCATATTTGAGTATACTTGGGTCATGCAACCATTTTGCACAATTCACTTTGCCTATCTGATTAGAGGGATTTCTATTTGGGTTAGGATTCTCATTCATTCTGATATTCTAATTAGAACCCTTATTAGTCTTTTTTGTTGTTGTTGTTCAGTCACTAAGTCATGTCTGACTCTTTGCTACCCCATGGACTGGAGCTTGCCAGGCTTCCCTGTCTTTTACTATCTTCCTGAGTTTGCTCCAACTCACATCCATCAAGTTGGTGATGCCATCCAACCATCTCATCCTCTGTCTCCCCGCTTCTCCTCTTGCCTTCAATCTTTCCCAGTATCAGGGTCTTTTCCAGTGAGTCGGCTCTTTGCATCAGGTAGCCAAAGTACTGGAGCTTCAGCTTCAACCCTAGTCCTTCCAGTGAATATTCAGGGTTGATTTCCTTTAGGATTGACTGGTTTGATCTCCTTGCAGTCCAAGGGACTCGCAAGAGTCTTCTCCAGCACCACAGTTTGAAAACATTATTTCTTAATGCTTATCAGCCTTCTTTAGGGCTTCCCTCATAGCTCAGTCAGTAAAGAATCTGCCTGCAATGCAGACCTGGGTTCGATTCCTGGGTTGAGAAGATCGCCTGGAGAAGGAAATGGCAACCTACTCCAGTATTCTTGCCTGGAGAATCCCATGCACAGAGGAGCTTGGCAGGCTATAATCCATGGGGTCCGCAAGAGTCAGACACGACTTAGCGACTAAACCAACAGCCTTCTTTAGGATACTGATGTCTCACATCAGTACATGACTACTTGAAAAACTATAACTTTGACTATACAGACCTTTGTCAGCAAAGCATTGTCTTTGCTTTTTAATATGTTTTCTAGGTTTGTCATTTTTCTTCCAAGGAGCAAGTGTCTCAATTTTGTGGCTGCAGTCACTGTCCACAGTGATTTTGGAGCCCAAGAAAATGAAATTTGACACTGTTTCCATGTTTCCCCCATTTATTTGCCACGAAGTGTTGGGCCAGCATGGCATGATTTTTGTTTCTCTAATATTGAGTTTTAAGCTGAGTTTTTCACTCTCCTCTTTCTTTCACTTTCATCAAGAGGCTCTTTAGTTCCTCTTCACTTTCTGCCATTAAAGTGAAATCATCTGCATATCTGAGGTTGTTGATATTTCTCTCAGCAATCTTGATTCCAGCTTGTGCTTCCTCCAGCCCAGCATTTCCTGTGATGTACTCTGCATAAAAGTTAAATAAGCAGGGTGACAATATACTGCCTTGATGTACTCCTTTCCCAATTTGGAACCAGTTTGTTGTTCCATGTCCCATTCTAACTGTTGCTTCTTGTTCTACATACAGGTTTCTTAGGAGGTAAGATGGTCTGGTATTCTCATCTCTTTAAGAATTTTCCAGCTTGCTGTGATCCACACAGTCAAAGGCTTTAGCATAGTCAGTGAAGCAGAAGTAGTTGTTTTTCTGGAATTCCCCTGCTTTTTAATACTCTGTCCAGGTTTGTCATAGCTTTTCTTCCAAGTTGCAAGTGTCTTTTAATTTCATGGTTGCAGTCACCATCCCCAGTGATTTTGGAGCCCAAGAAAATCTGTAACTGTTTCCAATTTTCCCCCATCTATTTGCCATGAAGTGATGGGACTGAATGCCATGATCTTAGTTTTTTGAATGTTGAGTTTTAAGCTGGGTTTTTCACCTTCCTCTTTCACCCTCATCTAGAGGCTCTTCAGTTCCTCTTTAGTTTTTGCCATTAGATTGGTATCATCTGCTTATTTGAGGTTGTTGATGTTTCTCCTGGTAATCTTGATTCCAGCATGTGATTCATTCAGTCTGGCATTTTGCATGATGTACTCTGCATATAAGTTAAATAAACAGGGTGACAACATAGAGCCTTGCTGTACTCCTTTCCCAATTTTGAACCAGTCCGTTGTTCCATGTCCAGTTCTAACTGCTGTTCTTGACCTGCATACGGGTTTCTCAGGAGACAGGTAAGGTGGTCTGGTATTCCCATCTCTAAGAATTTTTCAGTTTGTTGTGATCCACACAGTCAAAGGCTTTAGCATAGTCAATAAGCAGAAGTAGATTTTTTTTTTTTTGGAATTGCCCTGCTTTTTCTATGATCCAGCAGATGTTGGCAATTTGATCTCTGGTTCCTCTGCTTTTTCTAAATCCAGCTTATACATCTGGAAGTTTTTAGTTCAGGTACTGTTGAATCCTAGCTTGGAGGATTTTGAGCATTACCTTGCTAGCATGTGAAATAAGTGCAATTTTATGGTCATTTGAACATTCTTTGGCATTGCGTTTCTTTAGTATTGGAATGAAAACTGCCCTTTCCAGTCTTGTGGCCACTACTGAGTTTTCCAAATTTGCTGGCTTATTGGGTGTAGCACTTTAACAACATCCTCTTTTAGGATTTGAAATATAGCTCAGCTGGAATTTCTTCACCTCTGCTAGCTTTGTTCGTGGTAATGCTTCCTAAGGCCTATTTCATTCTCCGGGATGTCTGGCTCTAGGCGAGTGACCACAGCATCATGGTTATCTGGATCATTAAGAACTTTTTTTTTTTTTTGTACAGTTCTTCTGTGTATTCTTATCACCTCTTCTTAATCTCTTCTGCTTCTGTTAGGTCCTTGCCATTTTTGTCCTTTATTGTGCCCATCTTTGCATGAAATGTTCCTTTAGCCGTTTTCTTATGTCAGATTGAGACAGTTCCTCTTACTTTTTCTCCATGCTGACCTAAACCTCAAGCTGACTTGACTTCAGCAACAAACAAAATATGATAATGTAATGGTTGGGCTTGTTTTCCTTTCTCAAACATTTAGAGTTCATCGTACTCTAGATGAGTACTTACATCATTTTTGTGAGGTAGTAGGAGCTGGGTATAGTCACTTTGTTTTCTAGGTTGAAAAATTGAAGAAGAGATGATCCATTTACCCAGATAATTAAATTGCAAAGGTAGGATTTAGAATTTAGGTTTTCAGATTTTAAAAAACCAAGCCACACTGTCATTTCTGTTAGATCAAAGAGAATGTCTACTTAAGTTTTTGATCACTTATCTTTTTGTTTGAAGACTATTTGATGATATTCACTTCTCTCTCTTTTTTTTTTTTTTTGGCTACACCATAGGATCTTAATTTCCCGATCCGGATTCAAGCCTGCATCTACCCCACTGCAAGGCATATTCTTAACTACTGGACCACTAGGGAACTCCCCATAATGATATTCAATTATTGATACACGTTTGACTAATTGGAAATATTCGTGTTTCATAAATTCATTGGCTGGATGTTGACCATTGATGGTATGAGATTATTGGTCTGGCAATCAGAGGAGAAGGAAAAGGATCCCTTTGTTAGTATAGTTGTATATTGGGCAAAAATGATTATATTTAAACTTAAAAGGTGAAGATTCTCAAGTTTCCATAAAATTGAATTATTATAACAAAAAGGTTTTTCTTCCCTGCATGAAGAAAAATGGTAATAACCAAGTAACCCTTGGTTATTTCAATACAAAATAATGCAATATTTATTGTATTATTGAAGAAAGAGACCACACCCAAGTGTAGCTGGATGAAAGCTGAATTTCGTGCTTGCTGAACAAGGGAGAACTATACTTGTAGAATATGGTCCTCAAGACAGGCAGAGACTTTACAAAGGATTTTGAGGAAACGTGGGATTTTTAGGATTGTTTCTTTCCAAAGTGAGTTTGGGACCCTAAACTTGGAGGTTAGGGACTGGCAAGCTATGAGGAGGAAGGGTCTTGAAGCAGGGTAGTTACTGATCAGAATTGACAACTCTCAACTGTGTATGTAAGTGGAGATATTGATTAGCGTTTAAGGATTGCTTGATGGAGCATATTTAAAACCCGTTCTTTGTTTACTTGTTTCCAGCTTAGGACAAGAGCCAAAGAATAATCTTTTCCTTTCTTGAAGTTGGAGGTTAGTTACTTTAAATTTTCTCTGTTTATGTCAAACCTTAATGTTAGCAGTTGTGCTAATACAGCACTTCTGATTGTGTTTTTCTTCTGAAATTAAAAAAAAAAAAAAAAGTGGAGTGACTATCATTTGTTTCCTGCCTACCAGTCTCAAGATTCTGTGATATTTGGGACCCAGGCAGTTACAAGGATTTGTTTTATATATAGTTGAAAAGGTAATAGTGATGTATGGATTATTTTAATGCTTTAAACATTATGGCGAAAACTGTGTTACTTTTATGTTTATCTTTCTCTCTTGTGGGGGTGTGTTGTGTCATATACCTGCCAAAATTAGTCTTGATGGATGCTGAATTATAGATCTAAAGTTTGTTGTTTTTGCTGTTGTTAGAGGTACATCTAGAAGGGATTACCTTTTGAAAGTTAACTAGCAATTATTCTTAGCAACATTTTAGAATGTTTAGGATTATATTGCATGCCTTTTCTATAAGGTAGGCAGAATCATGTTAGTGTCTGTGAATCACTTTATCACAACTACTATATCATAGTACCATTTTTATAAAGTATTTTGGTTTAGTGTTTATTTTAAAATATTCTTATTCTTCAGAATGAAATAAAGAGCTATTTATCAGTATTTCCAGGAACTGTGACAAAAAAGTAGGCCCTTTTCTAAATTGATCTCTCACAGTAATATTTTAGTTTTAAAAAACGTTTTCCTATGAAGATGTTAAAGTCAGAGGGCATTAATTTTCCTAGAAGTTCAAGAAGGCAAAATAAGTTGTTGGTATACTTTATTTTTTGTATTGAAAATTTATTTAAAATATCCTACACGCTGTATTCACAGGAAATAAGCTCATCTTACTTAAAAAAGAATGGATGCTGTGTATATTCTATTTATATTCTGCTTATATTTCCATCCTTAACCTACAGCTTTTGTGTCTTCTACCTTCCAGATGGGTACCGTCCAGTGCTAAAGCAATATTTGTGATTTAGATAAAGCATATTAATGTGAAAGCTCTTTGAAAATGTCAAGCATGGTCCTTGTTTTTGTTTACAGTCCAAGTTTCTGACCTGCTGTGAGAGCTAACCTTAAGAGGTTAATCTTCAACCTAGTATCAAAATTGATGTTATGATATTCTTTATGAAAGAGCTGTTGATTAACTGCTAAATGATACTCAGGCATATTCATTCTCAACATTTCACTTTATAAATTTATTCTAAATAGGTATTTAAGTTTTCTGGCAGAGTCTTCTGTGCCTGACTGTGGATTGATGTTTGTTGTTTAGTCACTAAGTCATGTCTGACTCTTTTGTGACCCCATGGGCTGTAGCCCGCCGGCTCTTCTGTCCATGGAATTCTTCCCAGGCAAAAATACTGGGCTGGGTTGCCATTTCCTTCTCCAAGGAATCTTCCCCACCCAGGAAATGAATCCGTGTCTCATGTTTAATGGGCTTCCCTGGTAGCTCAGTTAGTAAAGCATCCGCCTGCAATGCAGGAGACCCCAGTTCAATTCCTGAGTCCGGAAGATGTCCTGGAGAAGGGATAGGCTACCCACTCCAGTCTTCTTGGGCTTCCCTTGTGGCTTAGCTGATAAAGAATCCTCCTGCAATGCGGGAGACCTGGGTTCAATCCCTGGGTTGGAAATCCTCTGGCGAAGGGAAAGGCTACCCAGTTCAGTATTCTGGCCTGGAGAAGTCCATGGACTGATTGCGAAGAGTCGGACACCACTGAGTGACTTTCACTTCACTTTCACTCCTGCTTGGCAGGCACATTTTTTTAACCACAGAGCCACCTGGGCAGCCTGCCTCACCATGGTTATTGGGATTATTCCATAGTGTCTATAGTATGAAATAATGACTTTGAAATGTGTTTTTTCTCTGTGCACATGCAGTGAATTGTTGGCCTTTTATTGCCTAATGGTATGGTCAAAAAAAGAATCTTAGGCTAGCTGATCTTTTGTAGTAAAATGGGGAAAAAAACAGGTTTATGTGCTCTTCAATGAAAGCTTTGTTTTCTGGATTTTGCTAACATAATGGTTATAAAATGGTTTGTCATGAGTTTAATTTGCATTTCTTTGATTACTAGTGAGGCTCAACTTCTCTTCATTCACTTGCTAGCCACTTGGATTTCACCTCCAGTTGCCAGATTTAGCAAATAAAAATACAGGACACTCTATTAAATTTGAATTTGAGGTAACAGTTTTTTAGTGTAAGTATATACTATGTAATTGTCAGGGCATACTTATACTGAATTTTTTTCATTATGTATCTTTAATTTAAACTTCATGGGGCATCCTGTATTTTTTCTGACCAGTTTAATTTTGTTTATCCATGAATTGTCTGCTTGTCTCTTACCCAATATTCAATTGCATGTCCTGCCTTTTAATTGTTACTTTTCAAGAGTTCGTGGTGTAGGGAGACTATTAAATCCTACCCACCCTCCCCTTTTTTAGATGTGAACACATAATCCCAGTCTTTGCCTGTTTGTTAGTTTTGTCTAGAATGTCCTTTGTTGAATTTTGAGGTCCTTAATTTTGAGGCACTTGTTGTTACTACTTGTTAAATTCCATCAAAATTTCCCCATGGCCAGGTAAAGGTACACTTAAAAATACAAAGTCTCAGTTCCCTACAACAACAAAGGTTTATTTCTTACTCATGACATGGCTGTGGCTGTGTTCCACACCCTCTGTTACATAAAGCCAAAGAAATAGGCTTTTTGGCGATGTTGTGGTTCTGTGGCTGAAGGGACAGCATGTGGCAGAATCAGGTGCTGGGACATGGCATGTATTATTTTTCTTCATACTTTATCGACCAAAGCAAACAAAATGGTTGATGCTTGAAATCAGTCAGGCAAGAAGAATGGTCTTGAAGTCACATGGCCTGCCCTGATGTTACTGGGGTATGGTGGTAGAATCTTCCTGTCTTGAGTCACACGACCTCCAGGTGGGTAGCTCACCTTAACTTGAAGGAGAGAAGGATGGACCTGCCACAGAAGCCAGCGAAGGAAGAAGAGAAATGACAAGCTTTGTATCTACGACCAGACTAATGTGGTTGCTTTCATGTGGTGCTGATTGAAGGCAGACAGGCCTGTTGCATTTTTTGTGAGGATTGTATTGTGGCGTCTTTAAGTTTGGCTTAGAAAAACCTGTGGTGGTTTGACATTGACACCTAAAGCAACTGTTGACCTCCAGTTGGCCACCAGCTCTTTGCCATGTCTTTGGAGCACTTGCTTTCCTATATCTACTTCATATATGGCTAGAAAGGATGGGGAAACATGGAAATAGTGACAGACTTTATTTTTGGGGGCTCCAAAATCACTGCAGGTGGTAACTGCAGCCATGAAATTAAAAGACACTTGCTCCTTGGAAGAAAAGTTATGACCAACCTAGACAGAATATCAAAAAGTAAAGATGTTACTTTGCCAACAAAGGTCTGTCTAGTCAAAGCTATGGTTTTTCCAGTCTTATGTATCGTTGTGAGAGTTAGACTATAAAGAAAGCTGAGCGCTGAAGAATTGATGCTTTTGAACTGTGGTGTTGAAGAATACTCTTGAGAGTCCCTTGGATTGCAAGGAGATACAACCAGTCCATCCTAAAGGAAATGAGTCCTGAGTGTTCATTGGAAGGGCTGATGGTGAAGCTGAAACCAATATTTTGGCCACATGATGAGAAGAACTGACTCATTGGAAAACACCCTGATGCTGGGGAAGATTGAAGTTGGGAGGAGAAGGGGACGGCAGAGGATGAGATGGTTGGATGGCATCACTGACTCAATGAACATGAGTTTGAGTAAGCTCTGGGAGTTGGTGATGGACAGGGAGGCCTGGCTTGCTGTTGTCCATTGGGTCGCAAAGAGTCGGACACGACTGAGCCACTGAACTGAACTGAGAAAGGATCGTGGAAAAAAAGAAAGAATCTTCCAGAGGCAAAGCCAGGCTCTATCAGACACACTGATAAAAGAGATCCTCCCTTCCCCCCAGAGAGCAGGACTGAGTTTAATTGAGGGCCTGGTTTCCCTGGTGCAGTGGGGAGTCTTTGCCTTTCTTGTCTAGCTGTATCTCGTCGTTGGTAGGGATGTGTCTTTGCCATTCTTTTCTTTTCGGGATGGGAGACTTAACTGCATTCATCTTGGCCCCTTGTGTATTGGGTGTGAGGTGGTAGTGGAGAGCAGGAGGTACCTGCTCTGTTAGTTTGTGGCTCACTGGGCTGGGCTGGAGCCACTTTGATATCTGTTGAAGAGATTATGTGTTGCTCAAAGACAGTAGACTGAGCTGAATCCAGCTTATCCCTTTAGGAAGATGACTGCCCAGAGTGGGAAAGAAGGTGCTTTCCCACCTCTTGACATTTAGCTTGGCCTGTAGTCCCTGTGTAGAAATGGTGTTTCTTAGGCCTCTTGTAAGCATATGAGACCCCATGTCTGAATTTTGGCCAGTGGATGGTAGTGGAAGTAACGTGTGTGACTTCTAAATCATACTTGTATTCAAGTCTGCTTCAGTCATATTCTTTTCCCCACCTCCATGAGCAAAGTGTTGTGAGTCAGCTTCTGTCACAGAGACCAAGGCAGTGTTCCCAGGGAGTGGAGGGACTAGATAGAAGGAACCTCAGTGTCTGGACCTTTCTGGGACCACTTGTCTGTCCTGAACTATTACATGGGAGAGAAACTTCTCTTTCATTTGAACCACTATATTCTTGGTTTTGTCACAGCAGATTAACCTATAGCCTAGTTAATACAGATGGCAGTGAGATAAACAGGAAAAAAACAGGGAAATTTAGATTTGAAATTGTTCTTAGTAATTTCTTTTTCAGCTGAAGCTT
This sequence comes from Capricornis sumatraensis, assembly GCF_032405125.1. Taxonomy (NCBI): domain Eukaryota; kingdom Metazoa; phylum Chordata; class Mammalia; order Artiodactyla; family Bovidae; genus Capricornis; species Capricornis sumatraensis. The sequence continues at coordinate 37,398,113 of NC_091083.1, forward strand.
TTCATTAATCTTTCTATGAATATTTATTTTTCAAATTGCTTAGCAAAGAATTTAGAAATAAGCTCTTTTACTTTAACATTGTCCTCTGATAGTTATGATATATTCCTTTTTTATTTCCTGTGCATATGTTTTACATATCTATATACAATTCTGTATCTTGATATTTTCATGTAATACTTGTTGCCTCTGTTGCTGTAGAGTTCTTATACTTGCACAGGTTATTGTGGTGTTCAGTTTTACCGTGCTTTAAAGTAATTACTGTGGGCTACTATGGACTGAATTGTGCCTCCTCTCCAAGTCATGTGGAAGGCCTTAAACCCCCATGAGACTGACTGGATTGGAGATCAGGCTTTTAAGGGGGCGAGTAGGGCTAGATGATCTTCAGCGTGGATCCTGATCCTATAGAACTGGTGCCCTCACAGGAAGTGGAAGAGACCCCAGAGCGCTCTCTGCCATGTGAGAGTAGGATGGGAAGGAGGCTCTCTCAAACACAGGGAGAGAGGTCTCACCAGGACCCACCATGCTGGGCTGTGGTCAAAAAAATACCCAGAGAGTGATGGTGGGGGCGGGGGGTGGTGGTGTGGAGCTGTGATGCACTGGCGGCCTCTTCTGAGGGAGGGATAGGGTCCTGCCTCTTGATAAGGTTTTGGGTTACACAGGTGTATGCCCTTGTCAGAATATATTAACTAGTACACTGAAGATTGGTGCATTTCATTGCATGTTCAAAAGAGGGGAAAAAAAATGTAATACTCTACTTGAGTTAGGAGTTATGTGAGTGCTGAAATATTTAGAGGGAAGAGAAACATTTGCAACTTAGCAATGCATACAATGCATAAAAAAATTCAGAATGACTTTGTAGCTCAGAAGTCACCAGGATTTTGGGGAGAACAAGTTTATGTTTGCAGGCAAAATCCAGATCTCAAAGGATCGAGTAGTCAAAGGGAATTGTAAAAATAATGAGTTGAAGCTGTATTACAAGATACTTGACTCTGAAGAGAAAGGGGCAAATAGGACTGTGGCAGGAGAGAGGCAGATGTCTGGGGAAGAATATTAGTTTTCTTTGTTCATTTGTTTTCTTTCTTTAAAACAAAATAAATTAATGTATTTGATGCATTGGGTCCTAATTGTAGCAAGTGGGATCCTTGTTGCGGTGTGTGGATTTAGTTGCCCCATGGCATGTGGGATCTTGGTTCCCTGACCAGGGATCAAAGCTGCGTCCCCAGCATTGGGAAGCAGATTCTTAACCACTGGACCACTAGGGAAGCCCCTGTTCATTTGTTTTCTGATGGGAGAGATTTGAACGTGTATGTGCTGTGGAGGAAAAGCCTGATGAGAAGGGGAAGGTAAAGATGGGGGCGGAGGGAGGTGGATCAGGCATAGTGGAGATCCCTAAGGAGAGGGGCTAGATGGCGTTTTAGAGCTCTGTTTCAAGGTTACCTTTGGACAGGAAGAGGTACATCCTTCCTCCATGCTGCCAGGAAGGAGGTAAGAACGGGTGTGTGGCCGTTGTTCGGGGGGATGGAGGAAGCTGAGGGAGTCTGACTTATTAACCTCTCTTTTGTTCCTGTGGAGGTGATGTAATTTACTGAGTGGACAGGAGAGTAGGAAGCGTGAAGACATGGATGAAATTTTTTCTGTGGGTGGAGAGCGAGGACCGGATTGGGAGCCCTAAGAAATGGATGGGCTACGGATGGGGGACTGGACTGGGAACTCCGAAAAAATGAATGGGCTCCTGATAGAGGACCGTGTGTTTGTGGAGCCCCCAGTCAGCACGGCTGGGGCTTTTCATAACCCTGATTTCTGGATGGCTGGGGTGTGGGACTAAAGAAGTAGATCCTTTGATTCATTTAGGGGAAGGACAGGCCAGCAAGAAAGTTCAGAGTTTAGGCAACATGGGGTGATCGGATCCAAGATGACAGTGCACAAGAGGTCAAGCCTGGGGCATGGTTGGTGGGTCACGAATGAAATCAGAGAGAGGTGCGGGAAAAAACGGGAGCCCTAAACATACTTCAGATCAACTATGACTTCTTCATTCCTTCAAAAATATTGACCATTTTTCTTCCAAACACTGTTCTCGGTGGTCTGGCTCCTGAGATCAAAACAAAGTCTGTGCCCTGATAGAGCTTCCTCCTAGCAGGGAGGTAGAGAATTTTGGATGGTAAGACAGTGTTAAAGAGAAAAACAAAGATGGGTCAAAGGTCAGCAGGTGACAGTGTGAATAGGAAGAGGTGACCTCTGAGCAGACTTGAGGACACGGTGCAGGCGGAGCCCCACCGGCCAGGGCTGGGGAGCGGGAGTGAGGCGCAGAGAGGCGCATGTGGCGTCCAGGCTTTGCTGCGGACTTAGGATTTGATTCAGGTGTCCTGGGAAGGAGGACACCACCAGTCAGAAGAGGGACCGTCTGCTTTCTGAGGGTTCATATTGGCTGTTTTTCGAGGAATTGATTGGCAGTGGGAGGCAAGGAATCTGGGGAGCCAGAAGGAGGAGAGCCTGGGCCCTGCAGGCAGTATGTGGAGTTGAGGGTTTGAGTGCCCCGAGCTTCCTGATGAAGGATTGCAGACTGCTCCTTTAAGCAGACGCGCCTGCTCCACAATACGCATTCTTTTTAGTGGAGAGAGGCCCGACCCTGACCCTGACCCTGGCTTATTCCGCACCCTTTCCTGTTTTTGACTCTGCTCCCCGGCAGCTTCATTATTCATTCTCCCCTTTTGTCCTCACCTCGTCTTTCAGATCTGATGTACATTGTTGTCTGCTTGGCCAAGACTTCCTCTAGACTTAGGTGGTCAGACCTTTTCGTTGCAGTCTGATTTCAGGCTTCAGAACAGGTCCATGGAGGCCTAGTATGTAAGACAGGTGAAGTGCAGTGCCTGGCCCCTCACAGCTCTTCTCTGACCCCTAGAGCAATCCTGAGATGCCTCCAAAAAATGCCTGGCCTCCCTTTCACATTGTGGAAAAGCTCTGCCCTGAACCGTGGTGCTGCCTCTTGCACAGGCTCTCCCTGGGGTCACCTGGGGTCGTGCTCCTGGCTCAGCTGTGCCTTCTTAATCCTCAGGCACCTCCAGCCAGAGGGAGCCTGGGGACCTCCAGTTACAAAGTGGCGTGCTGAGGGCACATCTTCCCAGTGTTAGTTTTACTTGCTGGCTGTTATTTGATTTACTAAATTTGCACAGCAGAGATGGATGGAGTTCTAATAATAAGCCATGAATTCTGTCTTGCCTTCTCACCAAATCTTTATATTGACCCTAATTAATAGAATGGTAAATGCCTTTTTATAACAAAAGATCATAGACATATTATGATATAGAATATACCATTAGTGGGAACTCTTTAAGAGAAAAAAACACCAGTTTGAGAAATTTAAAGTTTGCCTGGGCTACGTAGGGGCTGGACTTTCAGTCTTGTGAGGATTATTTGGCCCATCTGCTCTGCGTTGGGAATTAGACAAGGCTAGAGCTCACTTTGTATGGTGGTGGATTTTTGTACTGTGTTTTTGTTTTTATTTTTAATGGAGCTATCATAATATTTTTGTTTGGTACGGAGTAGGAACTGGTCAAGATAGAGTCTTGGAACCTTCAGGTTTTCCTGATTGAAGGTAAAAGTATGAGTGTTTTCCTCCTCTAGTCAAGTTTCATTTTGACCAATATCGTTAAAGTAAGCATTCAGTTCAGTTCAGTCAGTCAGTTCTGTCTCTCAGTCGTGTCTGACTCTTTGCGACCCCATGAACTACAGCATGCCAGGCCTCCTTGTCCATCACCAACTCCTGGAGTTCACCCAAACTCACGTCCATCACGAGTCAGTGATGCCATCCAGCCATCTCTTCCTCTGTCGTCCCCTTCTCCTCCTGCCCCCAATCCCTCCCAGCATCAGAGTCTTTTCCAATGAGTCAACTCTTCGCATGAGGTGGCCAAAGTATTGGAGTTTCAGCTTTAGCATCAGTCCTTCCAAAGAACACCCAGGACTGATCTCCTTTAGAATGGACTGCTTAGATCTTCTTGCAGTCCAAGGGACTCTCAAGAGTCTTCTCCAACACCACAATTCAAAAGCATCAATTCTTCGGTGCTCAGCTTTCTTCACAGTCCAACTCTCACATCCATACATGACCACTGGAAAAACCATAGCCTTGACTAGATGGACCTTTGTTGGAAAAGTAATGTCTCTACTTTTCAATATGCTATCTAGGTTGGTCATAACTTTCCTTCCAAGGAGTAAGCGTCTTTTAATTTCATGGCTGCAGTCACCATCTGCAGTGATTTTGGAGCCCCCCAAAATAAAGTCTGACACTGTTTCCACTGTTTCTACTGTTTCCCCATCTATTTGCCATGAAGTGATGGGACCAGATGCCATGATCTTCATTTTCTGAATGTTGAGCTTTAAGCCAACTTTTTCACTCTCCTCTCTCACTTTCATCATTGCAGCATTATAAAAAGGATTTGCAAGTGATGGCCTATTAAGGTCAGTACTCAAAACAAGGTCATCTGAGGCCACAAAATAGTTTGGCTCTTCAGATTATTTTAAAAACCAGAATATCGCCTACTTTAAAACCTGTCATGTTTCTTCTGAGTTGAGGGTGGATCTTTAAGCATTAAGATGAAAAATTTCTTTCTTTGGATTGTTTGCTGTTAAGAAATTGATTTTGGGCTAGGGATTTTTCATCGTCCTGCCAAATTATCAGGCTAACGAGGACAAAGATTTGATCTCATGTTCAGGAATCCATCCTGAGCTAAGAGTCAGTTATTGTGCCTGCTACATAACACTTTATAACACTGTATCTTTGATATAACTTGGAGAGCATATTGTCTGATTATCCATACAGGACAGCATCAGGGTTGAACTGGGGGAGACTCCTTGGACTTTCTGTCCCAATGTTTTTATCAGTATGTGGCCTCCTTAAGTTAATAAAAACAGGAGCTCTCGAGTCTGACAGTTCTTAAGTCCGTTTAATCCCAAGACATGCCACTTCTATCTGTACAATGGGAATAGCAACACAGCATCTGTTTATTTAGTGCAAGTAGCTGCACTGAGATGAGATGAGATAAAGAAAAATTATGTATCTGATAATCTACTTGTACCAAGAATTTATACAGAATGCTTATAACTCAGTAATAAGAAGGACAGATAACCCAATTTAAAAATTGCCCAGTCTGAATAGACATTTCTTCAAAGAGGACTTACAAATGGCTAGTAAGCACATAAAAGATGTTCAACATCATTAGTTATGGGGTATGCAAATCGCCACAGAAGATAGCAGCCACAGCCACTACCTGACTATAATCAAAGATAGGTGATGAGAAGGGTTGATAAGAATGTGGAGAAGCTGGAATGTTCGTACATTGCTGGTGGGAATGTATAAAGGGGCAACCACTTTAGGAAACAGCATGCAAGTTCTTTAAAGGTTAAAATGTGGAATTACCATAGTTACCCAGCAATTCCATTCCTAGGTTTATACCTCAAAGATATGAAAACATACATTCACACAAATATTTGCACATGAGTGTTCATGATGCAATTATTCCTAACAGTTAAAAAGTAGAGACAACCCAGATGTCCATCAAGTGATGAATAAACAAAATATATCCATGCAATGGAATTTTATTCAGTAATAAAAAAAGGAAAAGTGCTGATAGATACTGCAACATGGGTGACTCTCGAAACATCATTGTATATTCCTTGATTCCGTTTATACAAAATGTCCAGGATAGGTTAGTCTTAGGGACAAAAAGTAGATTAGTAGGCTTGAAGTAGGGTGATGTATAAGGAGTTTCTTTTCGGGATGATGAAAATGGTCTGAAATGGTTTGTGGTAATGGTTGTACAACTCTGTGAATATACTCAAGTCAATGAAGAGTGTACTTTTAAAGGGTGAATTGTAGAGTAGGTGAGTTACATCTCAATAAAGCTGTTAAAAAAAGAATAAATGAGGTAATACGTAGGGATATACTTTGAGCTATTTGAGAAGATACTAGTAATATTATAGTTTGACTGTAAGGCTTTTAAATAGTAGCAGGATGACTTAGTTATTTTTCATCACTTGCAGTTCTGTGATTTTAGGCCATGACTCAACTTTATAAGGCCATAACTCAGCAATATAAAATGTTGAAAATGTCGAAGCATAAAATGAAAACTGCTTGGCTTACTATTTTTATTTAATAGGCTTTTCTGAATCAGTTAATTGGCAATAAGTAGAATGTGTCATTAAGGAATTAGGTTTTAGAGTCATAAAATTTTAGAGCTGGAAGAAACATTAGAAGTCATCTTTTTGAGCTGCCCTCATATTGTTTTGTAAGTAAGAAAACTTGAGTCCTACAGAAACTAACTGAGGTATCTGGTCACAGAATTGAGTAAGTGCTAGAATTGAGTCACTGTTCTTTGTTGATTGTTGTTGTTTAGCCACTAAGTCATGTCCAACTCTTTCGTGACCCCATGGACTGTAGCCCACCAGGCTCCTCTGTCCATGGGATTTCCCAGGAAAGAATACTGGAATGGGTTGCCATTTCCTTCTCCAAGGAATCTTACCAACCCAGGGATCAAACACATGTCTTCTGCATTGGCAGTTGGGTTGTTCACCACTGAGCCACCAGGGAAGCCCTCTCTTGATGACTATTGGTTTTAATGCTATTACAGTATCAATAGCAGCTATTTCAATGCTTTCTTTGGCAACTTCCTTGGTGGTCCAATGTTTAGGACTCCACGCTTCCACTGCAGGGAGCAGGATTTGATCTCTGGTCCTGAAGTCCATGGCAACCAACCCCCACACCCTTCTATACATAAAAAAAGCAAAAGAAAAAAAACCATCAGTTCAGTTCAGTTCAGTTCAGTTGCTCAGTCGTGTCCGACTCTTTGCGACCCCATGAATCGCAGCACGCCAGGCCTCCCTGTCCATCACCAATTCCCGGACTTCACTCAGATTCGCGTCCATCAAGTCAGTGATGCCATCCAGCCATCTCATCCTCTGTCTTCCCCTTCTCCTGCCAGCATCTCCTGCCCCCAATCCCTTGCAGCATCTGAGTCTTTTCCAGTGAGTCAACTCTTCACATGAGGTGGCCAAAGTACAGGAGTTTCAGCTTCAGCATCATTCCTTCCAAAGAAATCCCAGGGCTGATCTCCTTCAGAATGGACTGATTGGATCTCCTTGCAGTCCAAAGGACTCTCAGGAGTCTTCTCCAACACCACAATTCAAAAGCATCAATTCTTTGGCGCTCAGCCTTCTTCACAGTCCAACTCTCACATCCATACATGACCGCTGGAAAAACCATAGCCCTGACTAGACGGACTTTTGTTGGCAAAGTAATGTCTCTGCTTTTGAATATGCTGTCTAGGTTGGTCATAACTTTTCTTCCAAGGAGTAAGTGTCTTTTAATTTCATGGCTGCAGTCACTATCTGCAGTGATTTTGGAGCCCCCCAAAATAAAGTCTGACACTGTTTCCACTGTTTCCCCATCTATTTGCCATGAAGTGATGGGACCAGATGCCATGATCTTCGTTTTCTGAATGTTGAGCTTTAAGCCAACTTTTTCACTCTCCTCTTTCACTTTCATCAAGAGGCTCTTTAGTTCCTCTTCACTTTCTGCCATAAAGGTGGTGTCATCTGCAAATCTGAGGTGATTGATATTTCTCCCGGCAATCTTGATTCCAGCTTGTGCTTCTTCCAGCCCAGTGTTTCTCATGATGTACTCTGCATAGAAGTGAAATAATACTTCCTATTTATGTGCTTTGCATTGTTGGGTACTTTATGTGTGTTATCTTGGTTAATCTGCACAACAGTCTGTGAAGATGATTTGTTTCACCTGTGCGTGAGGGTCCTGTTGCTGCTGTAACAAATGGAACAAAAACGTAATGACTTGAAACAGCGCAGATGAATTTTCTTCAGTTCTGGAGGTCAGAAGCCTGAAATGGGTGTTGCCGAGGGTTGCTAGTGGAGAAGGCGATGTCACCCCACTCCAGTACTCTTGCCTGGAAAATCCCATGGATGGAGGAGCCTGGTGGGCTGCCGTCTATAGGGTTGCACAGAGTCGGATGCTACTGAAGCGACTTAGCAGCAGCAGCAGCAGAGGGTTGTTAGGGCTGCTTCCTTCCTGGAGGCTTTAGAGGAGGTCTGTGTTCTTATCTTTTCCATCCTCTAGAGGCTGCCTGCACTTCTTGGAGCACCTCCTCCTTCCATCTTCAGTATCAGCAGGAACGGGTCTTTCAAACACGGTTCTCAGGTTCTGACTCTTTTTTATCCCTCTTCCCTTTCAGACCCATCTCAATCATCCAGGATACTCTCCTTATTTTAAGGTCAGTTGTTGGGACTTGTGGTTTTAGTTCCCCTTGTTATGTAACATACCATCTTCATAGGTTTCAGGGATTAAGATGTGGAAATCCTCGTGGGGAGGTGTCATCATTCTGCCTCCCACAATCTGTTACGTAGAGAAATTGAGGTTCAGAGAAGTTAGATAAATAGTCCAGGGTCTCAACTCTTACCTATGAAGGAGCTCGAGTTTAACCCAGTCTATTATGTAGCATATCTCTCACAATGACCCGGTCTTTTCCACAAATGCCATTTGATCCTTTTCCACAAATGCCGTTAGGGTAAGTAGGATGGTTGACAATTTTCAAACGGTAAATAGCTATTTCTTCATAAAGCATAATCCCATTTACTTTAGCAGTGTTAAGAAATAGGCTGTATTACTATGAAGCAATTAAAAGCGTGGTAGAGAATTCTATTTGTTGATGTGGGAAAGTCTTTATGACTCCTCAAGACTTTCGGTTCATTACCTGGTCTCCCTGCCGCCATTTCTCTGTATTGCTGAGTTCCCTCGGTCATCAGTCCTTCCTTATCCAGCCTTCTCCCACCCCAGTTCAGTTCCTCACCTGCGGATGCCCACCATTCCTTTGCACTCCTTTGATCTCTTCCTGTCTGGTAAATGCTCAGGACTGGATGAACGCCACTACCTGCCTGGTTTCGTGTTAACGATCCGCTTGGCTGCCTCACAATTGGCAGCAGTCTCCCCAGGTGTCTTGTTATCTCCCTGCCCACAGCGTCCATCCTGTGGGCTTCCAGACCTCACCCTCCTGTGCTGCTTGGCATCTCAGCAGTTCTCCATGCAGGGACCTCGGCTGCATAGTGCTTCCTTTTGGGAACCGTCTGCCTTTGTCACACCACCCTTTCCTGGCTTTCCTTTTCCCATTCTGGCTGGTTCTTCTCAGTCTTCTGTGCTGGTTCTTCCACTTCTGCTTCACTTCTCAATGGAGTTCTTCAAGGTTTAGTCCTCTTTTTTACTCACCTTGCCCTTTTGATTTAAAAATGATCTATTTGAGTAAGTCTTCCGTATTTATATTTCTCGCCCTTGGCACTAGTGACATTTGGGGTTGGATGACAGTCTGTTCCAGGGCTGTCTTGTGCATTGTAGAGTATGTAGCAGCATCTCTGGCCTCTACCCTCTAGATGCCAGTACACCTCCCTCTGTTCCTGGTGTGACAAGCAGAAATGTCTCCACTCACTGCTGAGTGTCTCCTGGGGGACAGAATCACCCCAGCTGAGAATCACTTATCAAGCCTGAAGTCCCTTCTGAGGATCAAAAGATAATGCACTTTTGGCAGCCTTGTGCATTTTGAATTCTCGTAACAAATTTAACAGAATCAGAATGGACTCTTGTTCCTTCTGTGGATTTCCTGTCCTCTGGCTTTCCTCATTTCATATCATTTATGACCTTGCAGGCATCAGAGGTGGTTTGGCTTTGGTTCTGAGTGAATCTGTAAGCCCTCAGAGAGTTTTGGGCTAAGAAATGGTAGGATCTCACTTAGGTCAGATCTTTGTTGAGACTGTGAGTTGGAGGGTTGAAGCAGGAAGACTAGTTAAGAAACTACTGTGGTGATCCAGGTGAAAAGATGGTAGGAGCTTGCACATGGTGTTAGAGGACATGGTAAGAAGTGGTATCTTCATAATTCTAAAAGATACAATAGCCAAACAAGGAAGCAACCTAAATGTCCAACAACAGAGGAATGGATAAAGAAGATGTGGGATATATGTATGATGGAATATTACTCAGCCATTAAAAAGAATGAAATAATGCCATTTGCAGCAACATGGATGGACCTAGAGATTGTCATACAGAGTGAAGTAAATCAAAAAGAGAAAAAGTCAGAAAGTAAATTATCAGTTGTATGTGGAATCTAGAAAATGATACAGATAAACATGTTTGCAAAGTAGAAATAGAGATATAGAATAGAGAACAAATTTATGGTTGCCAAGGGGGAAGCGGGGGGTAGGATGAATTGGGAGACTGGGATTGACATACACACATTGCTGCTGCTGCTGCTAAGTTGCTCCAGTCGTGTCCGACTCTGTGTGACCCCATAGACGGAAGCCCACCAGGCTCCCCCGTCCATGGGATTTTCCAGGCAAGAGTATTGGAGTGGGGTGCCATTGCCTTCTCCAATGTGTGAAAATGAAAAGTGAAAGGGAAGTCACTCAGTCTTGTCCGATTCTTAGCAACCCCATGGACTGCAGCCTACCAGGCTCTGCCGTCCATGGAATTTTCCAGGCAAGAGTACTGGAGTGGGGTGCCATTGCCTTCTCCATATACACACTGCTATGTATAAAATAGGTAACTAATGAGAACCAACTGTATAGCACAGCACAGGGAACTCTACTCAATGGTAAGGTGGTGACCTAAATGGAAAGAAAGCCTAAAAAAGAGGGGATGCATGTATACATACAGTTGGTTCAGTTTTCTATATAGCAGAAACTAATACAAACATTGTAAAGCAACTATACTCCAATAAAAATTAATAAACAATATTGTAAAGTAATTAACCTCCAATTAAATTTATATTAAAAAATAAAAATAATAAAAATTTTAAAAAATTAATAAAAAAGAAATGGTATCTTTGGTTGAAGCCTTAAGTACCAGTAGCCTTAAGAAGAGGAATGCATTGTGTCATCATGAGATTACTATCTTCATGTGATTTATTTATCATATATTTTCTAAGATCTCAAAGGAAGCAGATGTTGGTGGATCAGAGGGAGAAGAGAGTAGCAAGAGCCCAGGCACTTACATGTTTACTGTCCCCAGTATGTACCTTAAAATATTCTTATTTCTGTATTCTGTTATAGAGGGTGTGGATGTCTCAGGGCCATCTCTTTAAGAGAGTGCAGAGGATACCTGCTCCAGCCGCTCCTGTCCCAACCTTGTGATGCGGTGGAATTTGAATTGAAATGGGTGAGGCATTGAGATGAAAGGGAATTCCCTGGCTGGATCTTAGCAAAGGGATGGGAGTAGGACTGGAAGAGGGAGGTTAATGATTTATGTGAATGTTTATGCACATCATACCTTTATCAGGTCCAGCTAGTATCAAGAGCTAAATATGTTTAAAATCACATTTTAGAAAAAGGAATAGAGTGTACTCTTCATTGGATTTGTGGAAAAAAAAAAAATCATTAACTCAAGAATTGGAGCAATGACAGACTCCCCAAGAAAAGATCACCAGTTTGAATATATAAAATTTAAGACTTCTTCACAATGAAAAAAATAATATAACAGACTGGAGGAAATGCTCATATCACGTGTGACTGAGCGCTAATACCTGAAGGATTGTCTCAAACTTAATGAGGAAAAATAATGTCAAGATTTAGTATATTAGTGGACAGAGAATTTTAGCAGATTAATAAGTAATACAGTTAGTGATAAAAATGGGTAATCAAAGAAATGCCTTGAGTTATCCCTTCTCATCTCTCACAAGTACTGGAAGTTCAGATAAGCCCCTGTTCTAGTGAGGTTTTAAGGGACTGGGGCCATTTGCTTGTTGCTGTTTCTTGTGCTGTAGCTACTCCCTGCTGCTGCCTTTCCCTCAACATGACGCGGCGATTTCAGACTCCCATCTTGTCCTCTCTCTTGTCTTCTTCCTGAGCTCTTCCCTGGAGGACAAATGGGAGGGGGGCCTCCCACCCACGTCAGTGCTGCTGCTGAACAGCCCTCTGAGCGGCACACAGCACTGCACTGCAGTCGGGTGTGTGAGGCACCCCTGCCACTTGTCTGGGGTTTCCTGAGCTTAGGGCTGGGCAGTTGTGCCTCAGAGCCTCGTACACAGTAGTTGTTCAATAAACAGTGAAAAAACGGATTGAAATTTGGTGAATGTTTTAATGGACTACAGTATGTTTTAATGGACAGTCGTGTTAGTTCCATCATTCTAATATGGCCACTGTAATTATAATTTATGGCAAAATTTTGTAACCAAGTACAAAATGGTATATTTAGCTTGATTTCAGCTGCATTTGAAAGCTATTATAATATGGGATTACCATGTATACAACAAGCACACATTCAGTTCAGTTAAGTCGCTCAGTCATGTCTGACTGTTTGCGACCCCATGAATTGCAGCACGCCAGGCCTCCCTGTCCATCACCAACTCCCGGAGTTCACCCAAACCCATGTCCATCAAGTTGGTGATGCCATACAGCCATCTCATCCTGTCGTCCCCTTCTCCTCCTGCCCCCAATCTCTCCCAGCATCAGAGTCTTTTCCAATGAGTCAACTCTTTGCATGAGGTGGCCAAAGTACTGGAGTTTCAGCTTTTGCATCATTCCTTCCAAAGAACACCTAGGACTGATCGCCTTTAGAATGGACTGGTTGGATCTCCTTGCAGTCCAAGGGACTCTCAAGAGTCTTCTCCAACACCACAGTTCAAAAGCATCAATTCTTCCGCACTCAGCTTTCTTCACAGTCCAACTCTCACATCCATACATGACTACTGGAAAAATCAGCCTTGACTAGATGGACTTTTGTTGGCAAAGTAATGTCTCTGCTTTTCAATATGCTCTTTAGATTGGTCATAACTTTCCTTCCAAGGAGTAAGCGTCTTTTAATTTCATGGCTGCAATCACCATCTGCAGTGATTTTGGAACCCCCAAAAAGTCTGACACTGTTTCCACTGTTTCCCCATCTATTTGCCATAAAGTGATGGGACCAGATGCCATGATCTTCATTTTCTGAATGTTGAGCTTTAAGCCAACTTTTTCACTCTCCTCTTTCACTTTCATCAAGAGGCTCTTTAGTTCCTCTTCACTTTCTGCCATAAGGGTGGTGTCATCTGCTATATATAAAATAGGTAATCACCAAGGACCTACTTTATAGCACAGGGAGCTCTGCTTCAATACTCTGTAATAACTTATATGGGAAAAGAATCTGAAAAAGAATGTATATGTATATATAACTGAATCACTTTGCTATACATGTGAAAGTAACACAACATTGTAAATCAACTATCCTCAAGTATAAAATAAAAAAATTTTAAAACACTTAAAGTAATATACAGAATGAAAATTGAAAGATTTTAAATTGTAGGTAAAATTTAGTTTTTTCTTTTCTATATAAAGATAACTCTTTGATCTTTATGATAAGATGTATAATTAAAAAAAAAAAATCAGCTGGCAGACTTGACCTTCTCCCCATCAAAGGCTAAACTCTTCATCCTGTCCCATTATCTAGTGTATGTATCGGGAAACAGCTGGGCCTCCCTGGCCTCCCTGGCCTCCCTGGAATGTGGGCTCAGAAGGATGGCTGCATTTATGTGAATGTGAATTAGGTCTCCAAACATATTTGAACTTTTACTATGCCTGGATGTATACAACTTGAGAGATATTTTCATTAAAAAGTTTTTAAAAAATTGATTCCTTCTTGTAGGTGTGTATATGGTACTTAGTCCTTTGTAGTTTATAAATGTATTTGTATTATCAATGACCAGTTTTATAGCTTTTGATGATGTCAGGTATAAATGGCAATTGACTTTTTTTTAACAATTAAAAAAATAATTTTATTTATTTGTTTTTGGCTGTACAGGGTCTTTGTCGCTGTGTGGGTTTTCCTCAAGTTGTAGCGATCAGGGGCTACTCTTTTAGTTGTGGTGCACAGGCTTCTCATTGAGGTGGCTTCTCTTGTTGCAGAGCATGAGCTCTAGGTTGTGGGGGCTTTAGTAGTTGCAGCTCCTGGACTCCAGAGCACAGGCTCAGTAGTTGTGGTGCATGAACTATCCTCCGAGGCATACGGAATCTTCCCAGGTCAGTGTTTGAACCCATGTCTCTGGCATTGGCATGGGGATTCCTTACCACTGGACCACCAAGGAAGCCTAGCACTTGACTTCTGTAACCGGTTTTGAATATATATTAATACCATCCACTAGTACTTGAGATACAGAATGCCTTTAGGGAAGGGCTTGTCTGGCAGGAAAGATAGACAGCCATCATCAGTGTGGAGATTATGACAAGGAGACAGGAGAAGGGTAGTTCTCAATCTTCTATTTATTTTTGCATCCTTTCCCATGTGACCCTTTCTGTGATCATCCCTAGATTATAGATTGCAAAATAGATAAGACAAGCTTTACATTATGTGCAGCTCCACCCAACCTGCCACATGGTCTGTCTCAAAATTCATAGCTGTACAACTTAGAGGAATGAGATGGGCTAAGAGGTCATTGCAGTGTTCCAGACAAGAGGTGATGGCTTATATTAGAGCAGAGATAACAGACATGGATGGGAAGGAGTGTATTTGGAACACGTTCCTATGTAGACTTAGTGACAGCTTTGATATGTGTGGGTAGGGAGAACGAGGAATTGTGGATCAGTGCTTCTCAAATCTTAGCGTGAATGTCAATTGCCTGGGGATTTTGTTGAAAGGTAGATCCTGATTCAGCAGATCTGAGGTGGGGCCACAGATTTCTGGGTTGGTCATGGACCGGTCGTTAAGTGGCAGGGGTGAGTTAACTTAAGTGTCAAGCTCCAGTGACTGGTAGATGATCTGAATATCTCAGATGGGAAACACTGGAGAAAAGAAAGGTCAGGGAGGATCTGGAAGGTGGAGTGAAGTCCTTGTGGGATATTCAGGTTGAAAATTACAGATAGCTGAAAATTTGGAGCTTCAGCATAAGAGGGTGTTAGGCCTAGAGATACAAATTTGGAAATCAGTTACAGTTAAGTAAAGGCACAAGAATGAACATTACCTGCAAGAAAAAGATAAAGGTATTATTAGAAAATGTGCTTATTCCTGTTTGCTAGAATTTTAATGTTCCATTTAAGTTACTTTATAAACCAGCAACAGGAAAGAAATTGGATAGGTGAGCCTCCTGCATGTGAACCAGCTGTGGGTATAAATTCAGAAGTGGACAAATCTTCTTTGGAAAACCCCTGTAACACTCTGTTTTGACCATAGATCAGGTTAACTGTTCCTTGCTGTGCTCCTTCTGTTTAGTTGCTAGGTCATGTCTGACTCTTTGCGACCCCATGGACTGTACCCACTGGGTTCCTCTGTCCATGGAATTCTCCAGGCAAGAATACTGGAATGAGTAGCCATTCCTTTCTCCAGGGGATTTTTCCCAACCCAGGGATCAAATGCAGGTCTCCTGTTTGGCAGGCAGATTCTTTACCACTGAGTGGGAATCACGAAAAGTGGGTAGAGCGCAGTGTGATGAATACAGTGGTGGGGAGGGGAAGCAGGGACCCATGACTCAGTGGGAGGACATAGGACAGCTTTCCTGCGGAAGTGGCATATAGACTGAGACCAGCAGGCTGAGTGGAGGTGATCATGAAGAGGACAGGAAGGGTATAACAGCAATAACTTGGAGGGGAGAAGGCCCTGCAGGTTGAAGGAGCACAGTGTGTCTGGACTGCAGAGTGAGAGATGAGGCTGGAGAGGATCCATGCCAAGGCCCATTCCTTGGGACCTGGTCGAGGGAGGGTGGAGGGAGAAAATGATGTATTTTCCAAAGGAAAAAGTGGTTCAAACAATAGTCCTATGCATATGGTTTTATAAGGCTGTTATGGACTGGCCTAGTAATGTAATGACTCACAGAAACATGGTTCCCGTCGGAAAATGTTTTGGGTTTCAAAAATTTAGTTTAACTTGCAAATTTTTTTTCACTGTTTGGGAACTACTTGCATAGGCACATACCTAGTGCTGTTTGTTATTTGTGCTCCAGTGTGCTTTCTCTGGTATTTATCTGTATGGCTACAGTGTTTACTTTATACCCTCTGATAGGAATCAAAAGTATCATTCCACAGATCAAGGAACAGATTTAGAAAATTTATGGAAATAAAAATAGAAATCTTATTACAAATTGTTTGGTTTTTGGAGTTTGTCCCTTAAAGTTAAGGATTCCTCTGT
Organism: Capricornis sumatraensis; assembly: GCF_032405125.1. NCBI lineage: Eukaryota > Metazoa > Chordata > Mammalia > Artiodactyla > Bovidae > Capricornis > Capricornis sumatraensis. The sequence continues at coordinate 37,414,245 of NC_091083.1, forward strand.
AAACTATATTTGTATAGTGTTGTGTATACGACAATATGAAAAATGAAACTGACATGAAAACTGTTATAAACAGAAAGTAAGAGAGAGTGGTATGGCTTCTTTATTGAAGTCAGATGGGATGTTGAAGGTAAACAGTACATGGGTAAAATTCCTACCTTTTAAAAATACTGTAATAACCATGAACTTTAGCTTATCATCATCAAAATTATCATCATTATCTTCATTACTGGCTATTGTTATCACTAGAAATACTAGATTTTTTAAAGCAGAAAAGACATGTTAAGTTCAGTCCCTTTATAAATTAGAACTACATGAGCTTCATGTTGTTTAATAAGTGAAACTTTAGGCAGAAACTCCTTCAGATTCCCAAGTCTTCAATTGGCTAAGATAGTGAAGAACCTACCTGTAATGCAGGAGACCCGGGTTCGCTCCCTGGGTTGGGAGGATCCCCTGGAGAAAGGAATGGTCTCTAATAGGCAAAGTTAATTTCATTTATACCCATCTTGTGAAAATCTTCTTTCTATATCAGAACGCTTTCAGCTGGTAAATAACAGGAGACTAAGTTGTAAATGGCATTAAAAATAAGTAATAATCTCATATAAATAGAACTTTGAAAGAAAGATGGGTTTGTAGTTGGTTCACGTAGCAGCTAACCACTGTCGTTAGGCTCTTAGGATGTTTCTGTCTTTCTGTTCTGCCATCATGGATGAGTTAGGCTTTGTCCTCTAGCTAGCTTGTCCCTTTCTAGTCTTGAGGTGGCAGACAGCTTTAGCTCCAAGATTTACATCTTCGTATCAAAGTATCCAAGACTGTAACAAGAGGTGTCTCTTGTTTTAATTCGGCTGCTATAACAAAATGCTATGTAGTGGATGGCTTAAACTACAGACATTGTTTGTCTCACAGTTATGGAGTCTGGGAAGTCCAGGATCAAGGTGCCTGAAGATTTGATTCTTCATGAGCTTGCAGACAGCTCTCTCTTTTCTAGTTTCCTCACATGGTAGAGAGGAGAAACACCTCTCCACCTTGTCTCTTATTTTATGTGGACCATGAAATTACGAGATGCTTACTCCTTGGAAGGAAAGTTATGACCAACCTAGATAGCATATTAAGAAGCAGAGACATTACTTTGTCAACAAAGGTCTGTCTAGTCAAGGCTATGGTTTTTCCAGTGGTCATGTATGGATGTGAGAGTTGGACTGTGAAGAAAGCTGAGCGCTGAAGAATTGATGCTTTTGAACTGTGGTGTTGGAGAGGACTCTTGAGAGTCCCTTGGACTGCAAGGAGATCACACCAGTCCATCCCAAAGGAAGTCAGTCCTGAATATTGATTGGAAGGACTGATGCTAAAGCTGAAACTCCAGTGTTTTGGCCACCTGATGTGAGCAGCTGACTCATTGGAGAAGACCTTGATGCTGGCAAAGACTGAAGTTGGGAGGAGAAGGGGATGACAGAGGATGAGATGGTTGGATGGCATCACCAACTTGATGGACATGAGTTTGAGTAGGCTCTGGGAGTTGGTGATGGCCAGGGAAGCCTGGTGTGCTCCTGTCCTTGGAGTCACAAAGAGTTGGACACGACTGAGAGACTGAACTGAACTGAACCTCTCTGGGGACATTTGATATGGATTTTACTACCTACCACCTTCTTTCTGAGTTTCAGAACTCAAATTCAGACCTGCAGTTCTTAGGCCTCCTGTGTTCCCTTTCTCTTTTTATTTATTTATTTTTTAATTTTTATTTTTGCTTTATTTTACTTTACAATATTGTATTGGTTTTGCCATACATTGACATGAATCCACTACGGGTGTACATGCGATCCCAAACATGAACCCCCCTCCCACCTCCCTCCCCACAACATCCCTCTGGGTCATCCCTGTGCACCAGCCCCAAGCATGCTGTATCCTGCATCAGACATAGTCTGGTGATTCGATTCTTACATGATAGTATACATGTTTCAATGCCATTCTCCCAAATCATCCCACCCTCTCCCTCTCCCTCTGAGTCCAAAAGTTGACATACACATCTGAGTCTTTTTTGCTGTCTTGCATACAGGGTCATCATTGCCATCTTTCTAAATTCCATATATATGTGTTAGTATACTGTATTGGTGTTTTTCTTTCTGGCTTACTTCACTCTGTATAATCGGCTCCAGTTTCATCCATCTCATCAGAACTGATTCAAATGTATTCTTTTTAATGGCTGAGTAATACTCCATTGTGTATATGTACATATACACAATGGAGTATTTCTCTTTTCTTTTTAAAGTTGATGAATGGCAGTGTTCTTTTTCCCAAGTAGGAAACCTGAAACTCTTTGTAATTCTTTATTCTTCCTTACCCCCATCTACAGTCAGTTCATGTTCCACACTCTAAATATCCCTAGAGCGCATCCTTTTGTCTCTGTTGTCTCTGCTTTAGTTTGAGCCATTTCTCTTCACCCGTGTTGCTATCATGCTCTCCAAAAATGCTTGTCTAGCTCCAATCTCAGACTTTCTTGTATTTATACTTCATACTTTTGCACAGTGAGTTTTTTAAAAAGATGCAAGCCTAATCACATTATTCCTGAGCTCAAAATTCTTTGGCCTCCCACACCTTCTAGATAAAATCCAGATTCCCTCCCATGCAAGCAGAGGGCTTCAAAACTGGGTCTCTGCCTGCCTGTCTAGTGTTTGCTTCTCTTCCTTTTCCACTCTTCCTGGGCTTTAGGACTGAACTGCCTTGATTCTGAGTTCTCTTGGGCTTTTGGACCTTTGCCTGAAATACTTCTTTTTCTCCCTTTAGTGCTTATCTTCCAGGACTTAGCTCAGGGTTACCTCTCCTATCGCTCCACTTCCCTGGTCCCTTTTCTGTCCCTGGAAATTAGATGCTCCTTTTCTGTACAGCCATGAGGTATGTAAATTTAGCTGTTAAACACACTACTTAGTTCTGGAGGTTTATTTGGTGCTTGTCCTCCTCTAGACTATGATTTCTTTAAGGACAAAGATTATACTTTTCTTGTTTCTTAATATAGCTTCTAACATCATAATTAATCAATGTTTGTTGAGTGATTGAATGTTAAAGACTATTTTCAGTGATAAAAGCTGGTCATAAAACCCAGTCTGGAAAAGTTAGGACCCACTCTGGGGAACGCTTTGGAGGGTGACAAAAACACTGTAGACTTTACATCTAGTTGGATTTGTTCACGGTTCTGGAGGAATTGGTATTTCTTGGAGTTTGTGACAGAGTAAGCATGGGAGTTGGTTATATATTATAGCAGTCACTTCAGTGATGTTGGCATTTTCATTTCCTTTATAACTTGTGTGAAATCTGGAAATAAAATTGCTCTTAAGAGATCTTTAGCATATAAAGAACTCTGTCCAGTAAGACAGAAACATGTGATTCCAAACTTTCCTCATATACCTATGTCTATATCTGTGTTTATTTATATAGACATATTTGTTTATTTCCTTGTTCTTTGAGAAATTTATGCAAACTTAAATTGTGGTTGTCACAAGCTGCCATCTTTGTGATAGATAAATTTTATTTCTAAGTTTTAGATGACACCACCCTTATGGCAGAAAGTGAAGAATAACTAAAGGGCCTTTTGATGAAAGTGAAAGAGGAAAGTGAAAAAGTTGGCTTAAAGCTCAACATTCAGAAAACTAAGATCGTGGCATCTGGTCCCATCTCTTCATGGGAAATAGATGGGGAAACAGTGGGAACAGTGGCTGACTTTATTTTTTTGTGCTCCAAAATCACTGCAGATGGTGATTGCAGCAATAAAATTAAAAGACACTTCCTCCTTGGAAGGAAAGTTATGACCAACCTAGACTGCATATTACAAAGCAGAGACATTACTTTGCCAACAAAGGTCCATCTAGTCAAGGCTATGGTTTTTCCAGTGGTCATGTATGGATGTGAGAGTTGGACTATAAACAAAGCTGAGTGCCGAAGAATTGATGCTTTTGAACTGTGGTGTTGGAGAAGACTCTTGAGAGTTCCTTGGACTGCAAGGAGATCCATCCAGTCCATTCTAAAAGAGATCAGTCCTGGGTGTTCATTGGAAGGCCTGGTGATGAAGCTGAAACTCCAATACTTTGACCACCTGATGCGAAGAGCCAAGTCATTTGAAAAGATCCTGATGCTGGGAAAGATTGAGGGCAGGAGGAGAAGGGGACAACAGAGGATGAGATGGTTGGATGGCATCACCGACTCAATGGACATGGGTTTGGGTAGACTCCGGGAGTTGGTGATGGGACAGGGAGGCCTGGCTTGCTCCAGTTCACGGTGTCACAAAAAGTCGGACATGACTGAGCGACTGAAGTGAACTGAAGTTTTAGAAACTGAATATTTAATTGATCATAAATGTATTATGGTTTTCATTTGTATTTCCCTAGTGACAAATGGAGAAGGAAATGGCAACCCACTCCATTGTTCTTGCCTGGAGAATCCCAGGAATAGGGGAGCCTGGTGGGCTGCCATCTCTAGGGTCGCACAGAGTCGGATACGACTGAAGCAACTTAGCAGCAGCAGCAGTGACAGATGACATTGAGCATCTTCTCATGTGTTTGTTAGCCATTTGTAAATCTTCTTTGGAGAAGTGCCTATTCCCATCCTTTGCTAAGTTAAAAATTTTAAATTATGAAAATAATTTTGATTATATAATTGTTTACCTTTTTATTAAAGATTTACAAGTTTGTTATAACTGATACAAGTCCCTCTTCAGGTATGTGATATATGATTATTTACTCCTTTCTGTGTTTTTCCCCCCACTTTCTTTATAGTATCATTTGCAGCACAAAAGTTTTTAATTTAGATGTGTCCCAATTAATCTATGTTTTCTTTTGTCACTTGCACTTATGGTATCATATTTAACAAACCATTGCCTAATCCAAGACCATAAAGAATTACTGCTCTTTTGTCTTCTCAGAGTTTTGTAGTTTTAGCACTTAATTTGAAGTCTCAGATTCATTTCTAATTAATTTTTATGCAAGAAAATGTCCAACATTGTTATTATTTTTTGCATGTGGATATTCAGTCGTCCCTACACCATTTGTTAAAGAGGCTGTACTTTGCCGTTATTTTGGATGGCACAGTTTGTGAAAGTGAAGTGAAGTCGCTCAGTCGTGTCCGACTTTTTGCGACCCCGTGGACTATAGCCCACCAGGCTCCTCTGTCCATGGGGTTCTCCAGGCAAGAATACTGGAGTGGGTTGCCATTTCTTTCTCCAGGGGATCTTCCCGACCCAGGGATCGAACCCAGGTCTCCCGCGTTGCAGGCAGACAATTTAACCTCTGAGCCACCAGGGAAGCCCACAGTTTGTCAAAATAGATTATATCCCAATTTCAAAACTTACTATATAGCTGCAGTGATCAATACAGTACGGTACTGACACAAAGGCAAGTATGTAAAACAATGGAAGAGAATTAAAAAAGAAAAGAATTCTTCCATTGTTTTACATACTTGTCTTTGTGTCAGTACCGTACTGTATTGATCACTGCAGCTATATAGTAAGTTTTGAAATTAGGATATGTGAATCTTCCAACTCTGTTATTTTTCTAAGCTTGTTTGGCTATTCTGAGTTCTTTGCATATCTGAATTAATTTTAGGATCAATTTTTTCTTAAATAGCTGCAGAAAAAGGCAGCTTGAATCATACTAGTAATTGTGCTGAATATATAAATGAATCAGGAGTATTGACATCCAAACGATATTAATTCTTAATAGCCCATGAATATAGCATGTTTTATCTATAATTTCTTCCAGAAATGTTTTGTAGTTTCCAGTGAGTGAGTCTTATAGTATCTTTGTTAAATATATGCCTTCTGAGTACTTTATTCTTTTTGATGTGATTGTAAATGCAGCTGTTTGCTTAATTTCATTCTTTCACTTTTGATTTGGTCATTGCTGTTGTATGCCAATGGATTGAATTTTATTTTATTCTTGGATTCTGCAACCTTGCTGAACCTGGTGACTTGTGTTTAATTTTTTTTAGTAGATTCCTTAGAATTTTCTACAAAATCATATCTCTGAATTGTTGTTGTTTAGTTGCTCAGGTGTGTCTGACTCTTTGCGACCCAATGGACTGCAGAACACCAGGCTTCCCTGTCCTTCACCAACTCCTGGAGCTTGCTCAAACTCATGTCCATTGATTCAATGATGCCATCCAGCCATCTCATCCTCTGTCGTCCCCTTCTTCTCCCACCTTCAGTCTTTCCCAGCATCAGGGTCTTTTCCAGTGAGTCAGTTCTTCGCATCAGGTGGCCAAAGTATTAGAATTTCAGATTCAGCATTAGTCCTTCCAATGAATATTCAGGACTGATTTCCTGTAGGATTGAATGGTTTGATCTCCTTGCAGTCCAGGGGACTCTCAAGAGTCTTCTCCAACACTACAGTTCAAAAGCATCAATTCTTTGGCACTCAGCTTTCTTTATAGTCCAACTCTCACAACTGTATATGACCACTGGAAAAACCATAGCTTTGACTAGATGGACCTTTTTCGGCAAAGTAATGTCTCTGTTTTTTAGGTTTTCTAGGTTGCTGTCTAGGTTGGTCATAGCTTTTCTTCCAAGGAGCAAGCAAGCGTCTTTTAATTTTATGGCTTCAGTCACCATCCGCAGTGATTTTGGAGCCCAAGAAAATAAAGTCTCTCACTGTTTCCATTGTTTCCCTATCTATTTGTCATGAAGAGATGGGACTGGATGCCATGATCTTAGTTTTTTGAATGTTGAGTTTTAAGCCAGCTTTTTCTATGAATAGAGATAGTTATACTTATTCCTTTCCAACTCTGGGTGCTGAGGTTTTTTTTTTTTCTTACCTAATTGCATTGCTTAGAAAGCGAAAGTGAAGTCACTCAGTCGTGTCGACTCTTTGCAACCCCGTGGACTGTAGCCCACCAGGCTTCTCCATCCATGGGATTCGAGGCAAGAATACTGGAGTGGGTTGCCATTTCCTTCTCCAGGGGATCTTCCCAACCCAGGGATTGAACCCAGGTCTCCTGCATTGCAGGCAGATGCTTTAACCCCGCTGAGCTACCTTAGAACCTGCAGTGAAATGTTGAGTAGAAATGGTAAGATATAGGACTTTCTTTTCTTATTCCTAATTTTAGGAGGGATACATTCAGTGTTTTTTTATTCCTGATTTGTTGAATGCTTTTTATGACAAGAGGATATTGGATTTTGGGAAATACCCTTTTTGTCAATATGATCATGTGGTTTTTATTTTTTATTTGTATGGTTGATAGAGTGATTGTTTTGTGTGTTGAACTAACCTTGCATTCTTAGGGTAAATCCCACTTGGTTGTCTTCTATAATACTTCTGTATATTGCTCGATTTTAGTTTGCTAATATTTTGTTGAAGATTTTTGCCTCTGCAGCCATAAAGAATATTGGTAGTTATTGCATGATATCTTTTTCTAGTTTTGGTATCAGAGTACTGCTGGCCTCATAGAAGTATTATCTCCTTTTTTTTGGGTGGGGAGAATTTGTCAATGATTGGTATTAATTCTCATTTAAATGTTTGTCAGAATTCACCTGTGAAGCCTTCTGAGTTAGAAGTGTTTTTAATCACCAATTCAGTCTCTTTACTTGTTTTAAGTTTATTCAGAGATTCAAGTTTTAGTTTTTCTAGGAATTTGTTCTTTCCTTCTAAATTATCCAATTTGTTGGTTTAGTATTCCTGTGCAATACGTTTTATTTCTGTATGGCTAATAGTAATGTCTTTTTGTTCATTTCTGATTCTGGTAATGTGTGTGTTCTGCCTTTTTTTTCTTGGTCACTATAACTAAATGTGGGAGACCCAGGTTTGATCTCTGGGTTATGAAGATCCCCTGGAGAAGGGGATGGCTTCCCACTCCAGTATTCTTGCCTGGAGAATTCCATGGATAGAGGATCCTGGTGGGCTATAGTCCATGGGATCACAAAGAGACAGAAATCACTGAGCAACTAACTCTTTCATAACTAAAAGGGTGTTAATTTGGGGGATCTTTTCAAAGAAACAACTTTCATTTTTATTGATTTTCTATCTTTTTTCTAGTCTCTATTTCATCTATTGGCACTTTAATCTATATTATATCCTTCCTCTGCTTGCTTAGGTTTAGATTGTTTTTTTTCTTGACTCTTAAGATGGAAGATAGGTTATTGATTTAAGATCATTCTTCTTTTCTAATATCGGCATTTATAGCTATAAAATTTCTCTAAGCATTGCTTTCTTTATACCCCATGAATTTTGGTATGTTGTATTTTATCTTTCATTTGTCTCAGGGTATTTTCTAATTTCCTTTATGATTTCTTCTTTGTTTCACTGATTATTTACCAGTATATTGTTTTATTTCCATGTATTTGTGAATTTCCAGAATTTCCTTCTGTTACTGATTTCTGATACGCATTCTGTTGTGGTCATAGAACATTCTTGACATGATTTTAATCACTTTAAATTATGAGGGCTGTTCATGGTCTAGAGTATGGTCTGTTTTAGAGAATGTTTAGTGGACACTTGAGAGGAATGTATATTGTGTTGTTGGGTGAAGTGTACAGAGATCTGGCAGGTCTAGTTGGCTTATAGTTTTATTCCAATCTTCTATTTCTCTATTGATTTTCTTCCTGGTTGTTCTATCTAGTGTTGAAATGGGATAAAGAAATCTCTCATTATAATTTTTGAATTGTTTATTTATTCTTTCAATTCTTTTTCGTTGTTGTTGTGGTTTTAAAGTCTGTTTTGTCTGATTCTCTTACTGTTGCTGTTTGCATAGTGTGTCACTATGCATCTTTTTACTTTCATCAAACCTAAAATGTGTCTCCTATAAACAACATATGGTACAGTTTTTAAAAATGCAGTGAGATAATCTCCAACTTTTGGTTGGATTGTTTAACCTGTTCACATTTAACATTATTGATATAGTTTGATTTAAACCTGCCATTTTGCTTTTTGTTTTCCGTAGGTCTTATGCCTTTCTTTGTTCTTTTTTTTTAATAAGCAAATCTCTTCCAGTGTGGTATCTTAGCTCCTTTAACAGTTTTAAAATTAAACATTTTGAATTATTTCATTAGTGTTTGCTCTAGGACTTTCTATACAGATCTTAAAAGAATCTACTTCTGATGTTTACCTAGTTTCAGCAAAATAAACTTCAGTATAGCTGTTTCTTCCCCCCCTCTTTTGCTACTCTTGTTATTCATATTATGTCTGTATATTGTAGAAACCCAACAATATATTGTTATAATGTTTACTTTATGTAACTCTTAAAAAAAAATCAAGTCTTTTAAAGCAGCTAAGAGAAGTAAGGAGAGTAGGTACATATTTATGGAGTTACGATAATTTTTCTATTTTTCATTTGCTTCATATATTCTGTGGGCTTAAGTTACCATCTGGTGTTATTTCCTTCTCTAATGTAGCTTTGCTCTCATCTCTGCTGCTTTTGTTTTTTAATCAGCTATATAAAACTTTATATTAGCCCAACAATGCAACTGTATGCTTATTGTTTTATTGAGTTGCTCTTTAAATCAGTTAAGAGAAGGGAAGGAAATATATAGTTATAGGTTTTACATAATTACCTTTATTGGCAGTCTTGTTTTTTGTGTGGTTTCAGATTACCATTTGGTGTCATTTGCTTTCAGCCTGAAGAATTCTCCCGTATTTCTTGTAAAGTAGATCTTCTAGCAACACGTTCTCTCAGTTTTTGTTTTTCTGGGAGTGTGTTGATTTCACCTTCATGGGCGAGAGATAGTTTTGTTAGACATAAGATCTCAATTCACAGTTTTTTATCTTTAGCGCTTTGAATATTCAGTCATCCTACCTCCTAGTTTCTTCTGCTTCTGATGATAAGTCAGTCAGCTGTTAGTCTTATTGGTATTCCTTTTATGTGATGAGTCATTTTTCTCTTGCTAATTTCAAGATTTTTTCTTTTTCTTAACACTTTGATTATATTTTGTCTGAGTGTATATCTCTTTATATTTATCTGGTTTGGAGTTTGTTGAACTTCTTAATGTATAGATTACTAATGTTTTCATCAAATTTGGGAAGATTTCAGCCTTTATTTAAATCTTTTTTTCTGCCCCTTTCTCTTTTTCTGTGGTGGTCTGTTCACTCTTTTCATTTTTTTCTCCCCATCCTTTAAATTGTACAATATCTATTGACTCATGTATGCTGTTGAGTTCCTATAGTGAATTTTCCACTTCAAGTATTGTACTTCTTCAGTTATTGTACAATTTCAGATTTTCTATTTGGCTCTTTTTTTTTTTATCATTTCTATATCTTTATTGATATTCATTGTACTTTCTTTTAATTCTTTTTACATGATTTCCTTTAGTTCTGTGTGAAAGTGAAAGTTGCTCAGTGGTGTCCAGCTCTTTGCGACCCCATGGACTATACAGTCCATGAAATTCTCTAGGCCAGAATACTGGAATGGGTAGCCTTTCCCTTCTCCAGGGGATCTTTCCAACCCAGGGATTGAACTCAGGTCTCCTGCATTGCAGGCAGATTCTCTACCAGCTGAGCCACAAGGGAAGCCCAAGAGCACTGGAGTGGGTAGCTTATCCCTTTTCCAGCACATCTTCCCAACCCAGGAATCGAATGGGGTCTCCTGCATTGCAGGCGGATTCTTTACCAACTGAGTTATCAGGGAAGCCCAACTTATTTATAATAGCTGATTCGAAGTCTGTATCTGTTCAGTCTAACATCTACCCCCTTTAAAATCAATTTATATTGCCTGTCTTTTTTCCTGCAAATGGGTTTTCTGTTTCTTTGCACATTTTGCCATATTTGTTGAAAACTGGAAAATGTAAATAACACATAGCAACTCTGTGGACTTAGCACCTTGGAGCTGGGGGTTAATGTTGTTTGCTTAGTTATTTATGTATTTTTTACTGACTTGGCTGAACTGACAGTGTGAAAGTATTTCCCTCAGTGGACAACACTGGATGCCTGTTCTCAAATTTGTTTTCTTGTTTTTTCTTTAACTTCACTACTTAAGGGTCACCCCTTGGTTAATATAAACCACTTGTTGTTTTAAAGCTGTGCTTATACCCTCCTAGCCAATTAGACTTTTACTCATTACCATTAGATGTGTGTGATGCGAATGCTATCCTAGTTGAAAGAATTTAGGTATTACAGTTTATAAAGGAAAGGCAGGACAAATTCTTGAAGTTTTTCTTTGATTTAATGGTTTTTAACATAATTAATTGGTTCTCTATCATTTCTTGAAAGTGACCAATTTTTTAGAAAAATCATGAATTCTTAGAGTTAAACATATTTGATGAGTTTGGATCCATCTCAATTATTGTCATTAATGAAGCTCAAATTATTCCATCTTTGGCCAGTGGAAGCCTTTTGAAATTGGCTCCTGAGTCCCAGAATTAGCCATTTCTCTAAGAAGCTCTGGTCTCTAAGGAATGCTCAGTGATGCTAGTTTGGTCTTTGTAGGCCTTTTTGGTCATCAGAGCTCAGAAATATATGCACATATTTAAGATACAGTAAAATACCTCACATGTTCATATTGATGCTTCCAATTAAAACTCTAGACTACAGTGCAATTGAATCTTCCTTTTACATCTCCTTTTGTCTATGCCAAGAATCCTGGTTTTGAAAGACTCAAGTGATTATAGAATTAGAAAATCCCATAATCACTCATTTTTATCCCATATTACACATGCAGCAATCTCAGAATGACAACAGTAATACTACTGAAAACATTAAAAAACATGTTTTTTATGTTCTCTCGCCATCTTTATAGCACTTAGGACTGACAATGTCTCCTGAGACATTGTTTGTTTAGCAAAATGAAATGTTTGCCAAGTAGCACTTTGGAACACTTTTCTCTTTCTCAGACTTCCTGTTAGAACGGTGATAAAAAAAGAGGAGGAAGGCATAACCTTGTTCCTTAAAACCTGGATTGTTGGGTTATCTGGTATCATTCTGGTATAGAAAGATGTGTCCCTAAAATCTGAGGTTTTATTCTTCTTTAAAGGTACTGTTAGTGATTTGACTGCATGCTTCCTGAGATGAAACTGGTTCATTTTCTACTTTTATCAGGGAGCAGCTTCCATGGGGTGGAGGTGCTTGATACTTCTAATGGTCTCTTACCTAGTGTATTTGGTTGTGCAGAGAAATGCAAGTAGCAGGAGATACAGCTATCTATGCTATCATAGCTTTTGTAAGTGCACGATAGATGATAGGTAGATAGACTGATAGACAGATGATAGATAGGTAGATAGATACACAATAGAAAGAAAGAGAGAAAGAACGAAAGGGCTTCCCTGGTGGTTGAGTGGTTAAGAATTCACTGCCAACGCAGGTAACACAGGCTCGATCACTGGTCCAGGAAGAGGCCACATGCCACAACTGGAGTTTGCATGCTGGCACTGAAGGACCTCGCATTCTGCATCTAAGACCCAGCACAGCCAAACAAATAAATACAAAGAAAGAAAGATGGATAGGGAAAAAGGGATTTTATGTTAAGGAACTGGCTCACGTGATTGTGGGAGCTAGCAAGTGTGATACTGTAGAGTAGGCCAACAGGCAGAAATTTTAGGTAAAAGTTGATGATGTGACCTTGAGTCAAAATTTGCAGGGCAGTTCAGCAGACTGGAAACTCAGGCAAGGTTTCTTTGTTGGTCTTGAGACAGAATTAATTGCTTCTTCCTTGGGAAAGTTCAATTTTTGCTATTAAGGCCTTAAACTTTTTGGATGAGGTCCCCCACGTTATGGAGAATAATCTGTTTGAAGTTAGCTGATTGGAATTGTTAATCACATCCACAAGGACCTTCACTGCAACATGTAGACTAGTGTTAGATCAAACTAGCCAAGTTGACACATAAAGTTAACCACCTCAGTTGGGTTAACCACCTCAGTTGGGTTAACCATTTATTACCCAAACTGAAGATTCTTTTTGAAAATAAGTACTAAAAGATAATGAAATAATATGATTTTATTTGATTGACAGATTAGTTTTATTTGAGTCCATTTAGAAGTTATTTTAAAATAAATTTATTTCTGAAAAATATTAACATATTTCCATGTTAATATAAAAAACCCAAATCATCAAGACAAATATCAAAGCAAAACAAAACTGTTTCATGTTGAATTTTTTCAACTTTAAAAAGAACATAAATAGAATTCTCAGTATAAGTACATATACATTATTTAGTTTCTTCATCGTAATTTGTTTGTAGTCCTGGGTCTCTGTATTTTTCTGAAAGAAATGTAGTTTTGAAACATGGTTGTATTATTTTTGTTTCCTAAAATTGTAGTCTTCACAGTTTCATTTTTGATTACTAAACTTGAAATTGTTTATTTTTTTCAATAGTTATTACTTGCTGTAAATCATAAATTTTTAAATTTAAGAGTATAACATCTGTGTAGGTACTAAGGTACCTGGTAAGTTCAAAGCAAATTCTACTTAATAGAGGTCATTGTAAATTTTTATTTTTTTTAATAGTTTAACATGAAAATACTCTAGCCCATATATTTTCATAGGCACAGTCTTTTTTTACTTTATTTAGAGTACCTTTATTCAATGAAATTTTTACAAGAGAAAACTTGTCAGATAAGTTGTATCTATTTAGAAATCTTTTTTGAACATTTTACCAAATTTAGATGCTGCTGTTAATAGATTATCAGCATTTGAAATCCATATTATCCTGGTACAAAATATAAACATATCTAAGTAAAAAGCCCTGGTTCTCTGTGTAGATTAAATCTGAATTAAAGATTTCCAACTAACTGAACAAAATAAAGCCAGTATTTATTTTTAAAATTTTTATTGGAGTATAGATGCTTTTCTGTATTGTTAGTTTCTACTGGACAGCAAAGTAAACCAGCCACACATGTACATGTATCCCCTCTCTTTTGGATTTCCTTCCCATTCAGGTCACCACAGAGCACTGAGTAGAGTTCCCTGTGCTATACAGCAGGTTCTCATTAGTTATTTTATACATAGTAGTGTATATAAACGTCAATCCTGATTTCCCAATTCACTCCACCCCCCCTTCCCTCTTGTCCATAAGTTTATTATGAAGCCAATATTTAAAGTGCTCAATTGAAAAAAATTCCATGCTATTGATGATTTTACTGAGTCTTAAAAACCTTAAGGATTTCTAAGATATATAGCAAAATCTGGCAATGGACAAGGAAACCTGGCGTGCTGTAGTCCATGGGGCTACAAAGAATCGGACTTGACTAAGCAACTGAACTGATAGCAAAAAGAGAAAATATGTACTGCCACATTGGAGTAGTTTTTATTCAACATCATATTTGTCAAAAAATATTCTGGTTCACTTTCTTTAATTGTGTATATGTGTGTATATATAAATATTTGTCAGTGTTGTTTGGTAGACTGTCTGTCTTCGGTGAATATAATTGTGGGATGTGTTTGCATCTACTTAAACGTCATATATTGCCATTTACATGGTATGGTTGTGAATTAGGTTTTAATCACAACCATGTTCAAGCTAGTTTCTGTTCTGTGCTTTATAAATTAATAAGAACATTGATTTTTACTCTGTGATAGTGTGCTAAACCAAAGTTTGTGTTATCACTGTAAAATCAAATATAGTGTCTCCTCATTATTTATGAATTCCATTTTGTGAATTCTCCTTACTCACAAAAAAGTTAATTGAAGCCCTCAAAGCAGTATTCTTGGCCCTTTTCTAGTTATCTAGGGCCATAGTAACAGAAAATTTGAGTTGCTCAACCTACTTGTTCCCAGCTGAGGTAAAGCAAGGCTATCTTTCAGATCTCTCACTCTCACAGTTATACACCTTTCAGGGGGCCACTTTTTTGTTTTCTTTTTTGGTGGTTTCACTGTTTACAGTAGCTCCAAGGCATACTGTTGAAGTGCTATATACAGTGTTCCTAAGTGCAAGAAGGCTACGATGTGATATATTTTACAGAGAAAATACATGTCTTAAATAAGCTTTATTCAGGCACGAGTTAGTGCTATGGACTGTGAGTTCAGTGTTAATGAATCAAGAATATATATTAAATATAGTGTCTTTATACAGAAACATATAAAACACAAGGTTTTGTTGATTAATTGATGAAACTGTTGTAGCCAGAGGCTCACAGGAACCTAACTCTGTGTTTCCTCTAAGAGCAGTAGTTTGGTGTTTGCTAATTTAGTGTTCAAAAGCATCAATTCTTCAGCACTCATCTTTCTTCACAGTCCAACTCTCACATCCACACATGACCACTGGAAAAACCATAGACTTGACTAGATGGACCTTTGTTGGCAAAGTAATGTCTCTGCTTTTAAGTATGCTATCTAAGTTGGTCATAACTTTCCTACCAAGGAGTAAGCGTCTTTTAATTTCATGGCTGCAGTCACCATCTGCAGTGATTTTGGAGCTCCCCAAAATAAAGTCAGCCATTGTTTCCACTGTTTCCCCATCTATTTGCCATGAAGTGATGGGACCAGATGCCATGATCTTCGTTTTCTGAATGTTTAGCTTTAAGCCAACTTTTTCACTCTCCTCTTTCATCAGAGGCGTTTTAGTTCCTCTTCACTTTCTGTCATAACGATGGTGTCATCTGCCTATTTGAGGTTATTGATATTTCTCCCGGCAATCTTGATTCCAGCTTGTGCTTCTTCCAGCCCAGCATTTCTCATGATGTACTCTGCATAGAAGTTAAATAAGCAGGGTGACAATATACAGCCTTGACATGCTCCTTTTCCTGTTTGGAACCAGTCTGTTGTTGCATGTCCAGTTCTAACTGTTGCTTCCTGATCTGCATACAGGTTTCTCAAGAGGCAGGTCAGGTGGTCTGGTATGCCCATCTCTTTCATTATTTTCCACAGTTTCTTGTGATGCACATAGTCAAAGGCTTTGGCATAGTCAGTAAAGCAGATGTTTTTCTGGAACTCTCTTGCTTTGTCGATGATCCAGCAGATGTTGGCAATTTGATCTCTGGTTCCTCTGCCTTTTCTAAAACCAGCTTGAACATCAGGAAGTTCACGGTTCACATATTGCTGAAGCCTGGCTTGGAGAATTTTGAGCATTACTTTACTGGCATGTGAGATCAGTGCAATTGTGCGGTAGTTTGAGCATTCTTTGGCACTGCTTTTCTTTGGGATTGGAATGAAAACTGACCTTTTCCAGTCCTGTGGCCACTGCTGAGTTTTCCAAATTTGCTGGCATATTGAGTGCAGCACTTTCACAGCATCATCATTTTAGGATTTGAAGTAGCTCAACTGGAATTCCATCACCTCCACTAGCTTCATTCGTGGTGATGCTTTCTAAGGCCCACTTGACTTCACATTCCAGGATGTCTGGCTTTAGGTGAGTGATCACACCGTCATGATTATCTAAGGCCCACTTGACTTCACATTCCAGGATATCTGTCTCTAGGTGAGTGATCACACCATTGTGATTATCTGGGTCATGAAGATCTTTTTCGTACAGTTCTTCTGTGTATTCTTGCCACCTCTTCTTAATATCTTCTGCTTCTATTAGGTCCATACCATTTCTGTCCTTTATCGAGCCCATCTTTGCATGAAATGTTCCCTTGGTATCTTTAATTTTCTTGACGAGATCACTAGTCTTTCCCATTCTGTTGTTTTCCTCTATTTCTTTGCATTGATCACTGAGGAAGGCTTTCTTACCTCTCCTTGGTGGTGTTGGAGAAGACTCTTGAGAGTCCCTTGGACTCTAAAGGAGATCCAACCAGTCCATTCTAAAGGAGATCAGTCCAGGATGTTCATTGGAAGGACTGGTGCTAAAGCTGAAACTCCAATACTTTGGCCACCTCATGCGAAGAGTTGACTCATTGGAAAAGACCCTGATGCTGGGAGGGATTGGGGGCAGGAGAAGAAGGTGATGACAGAGGATGAGATGGCTGGATGGCATCACCAACTCGATGGACATGAGTTTGAGTGAACTCTGAGAGATGGTGATGGACAGGGAGGCCTGGTGTGCTGCGATTCATGGGGTCGCAAAGAGTCAGACACGACTGAGCGACTGAACTGAACTAAATTTAGTGTTCATGATGACTTTGTAGAACTTAATTGCTGTGACTAATGAGAACTAACTATAGTTTTATCTTTGTTTTTGAACTTCTTAACTGAATTGAAATAGCAGCTATGCAGTGTCAGGTGTACTACGTAGTACAGAATAAACTTCCAAAAGCTCTATGTTGATTCCATAAATTGGATGAAAACAGTCAAACCATTTTTGGAATTGACTGATTTCTTCTATTTGATGTATTAATATCTCCTCACAACTGATAGAAAGCTGGCATCATTTAACTGTGAATTTCTTCTCTATTAGAGCCAAGAGAATAATAGTTGTCAATTAACTTCGTAAACAAGATACTTTGTAATCAGAACTGAGCACCATTAATCTCAAGACCAGTCATTTGATCTAAATGAAGAGTTGTGCTTTGTAGATCAATATTTTACATAAAACATTTTTTCCATCTGCTTTTCTTAAATTAATACCTTCAAGCTAGTTACAGCTGGGGCAGCAGCATTGACTATTTCTCCCACCTCCACCCAAGACTGAAGGAAGGATTGAGCTGTCCCTTGGCTACTGCTGTCCAAGTGCACTTCCCTTTTCTGCTCAAGGTTCAGATGCTGACTCTGTGAATGAGATGTCAGTTACAGCCCATCCAGTAATGGGTTACTGCTCAGGGTCTTCACATTTAACCACAGGCTAAATTGACAACTAGGCTCAGGGTGCAGGCATCTCACACCGCTCAATGAGATCAGGGCAGAGCCTGGAAGTAAATATTCTGGCTTGCTATAATGCTGTCATTAAAAATCACCAGGAAGTGGAAAATCCAAGACAAATAATAAATTGGATGGGACATTGCAACAATGGACATAAGTTGGGATTGTCTCAGTCAAAATGACACACATGGATGCTTTACCAGGCACGTGTCTTCTCAAAAATCTCCTAATCCTCAACTCCTGGTTACTGTTTTCCCCTCACCAAGGCTGTGCCCTCAATGTGATTCACTTGTTTGTGACCAGTTAGTAATTTCCACAGCATTATGCACATGGAAAAGAATGTGAAGCATTCTTCTTAGTTTTATTCATTGTGGTACTCCTTTTTTTTCTACAACATTTTCTATTCATCTTAAAACTTGTATTAAATTTTGCATGCCTTCATCTTTAAATTAAAGATGTAATACATCTATGAAATTGTTCCTCACATTAGTTCTTTTGTTACCTTAAAAAAATACCATACTATAATTAAGAGTGAAATTTGGGGATGAAAGGAATACAGTTGTTGCATATATTTGATAAAAATGGATTATCCAAATATGATTGTGATAGCATTTTATACTTATATTTAATATTTATATTTGATTTATATTCTATTACAGGACTAATGAAAAGGATTCACCATATCTTAGGACTTTTTACTGTAGCCTTAAGAGATAGGTAAGTGCCAAGCATTTTTTGAAGAGATATATCTGAAACATTAAATAATTTGATTGCATCGGTTCCTGACAAAAATAGGCAAAGGAGTATATTTTACTTAAGCAATTTACCTTTTATTCTTCTCAGTAAAAATAGTATAAATACCATGTTTACATGAATTTAATGTAACATGCTCTGGTATCCAATAAATCACACTTTCCACGGAGCCTTCATTTATTTTCTGTAATAATGAGAACATTGTTAAAAGATGAACAAGTTAGGCATATTTTAAAACTTAAAGTCCTAAAAAGAAATCATTAAATGCAAAGTGGTGCCCTGGCTTGGATCTCAGGACTGAAAAAAGACATTAGTGAAAAAAACAGGTGAAATCCAAATAAAGTCTGTAGCTTAGTCAATAGTAATGTACCAACATCCTTTTCTTAATGGTGACAAATGTACCATGGTAATGTAAGATGCTAATTTTAGGTGGAATTTGGTAAAAGGAACATGAAAACTCTGTAGTACCTTTGCAGCTGTCCTGTAAATCTAAAATTATTCCAAGATAAAAAGTTTTAATTAAAGCCAAAAAATCAAGATTTATTTGAAAATTATATTCCTATAGAAAATTATAGGAATAGCTTTTCTGTGTAACAGTTTGAAAAATCAAAATGGCTGCTTTTAGAAAAACCCAGATTCCATGCAATAGAGATGCAGGGAAATATGAGACTATAGGTTTCATTTCACAGGTCACGGGAGGTGTGGGATTTCGTTTTCTGGACATTGACCTGGTGTCTGTGAACATCTTCTTGAACTCGGTTATAGACTTGCTCTTCAGTTCCTTTAAGGTACATGTGTGTTCTTCAGTGGTTTAGTACAACTCTTTCTATTAATATAAGCAGGCCCCTTACATGGTTCACAGACTACTATTCTTTTTGGTATATCTGTTAGAAGCAAAAACACCAGTGATGTGACTCAGTGGTTTGGAGTTGAGATCCTTTTAGGGTGGTTTTGTTTAGTCATAGTTACTTGAGCTTCTAGGTCAAGTGCTAGATACAGTTGACCTGTCATGAAGGAGTATGAATAAAGATGAGCATAACTCTTACATAGCCATTTCTGTAGTTGAGCTGAAATAATTGATTGCTGTCAGATAATTGAAATTCTGTTTCCAAAATGAACTCTAGCAGTATAACTCTTTTAAATTTCTATAAATATTAAAGGACTATAAGAAAGAAGCTCTGTAGTTTGCTGAAACTATTATATAACTTTCATTAATAAAATGAAATAGCCCTGCTGGCCTTATAAATGGTCTCCTGCTGCTGTTGCCAACTTTAGTGATTTTAGTTAAACTTAAATTTCATCAAGGGAAATAGAAATATATTGTACTTAAAAGATATAGACATTTAAAACAACAGACCCAGACCTGAATGACTTTTGCAGAATAATTATTGGCCTTGAAGAGTTCTTTTGCTTGATGATATTTTTTTAGAAGTGGTGTTATCAATATCATATCAACAGAATTTGCATCTTTACTTCCTAATTATATAACATACTTGTACTAGCCTTGGTAGAAAAGTTTTTAAAAAGGGAGGAACATTCTTTTAGGACAAGTTGAAATTTCATTATAGTTTACACAGACAAAACAAAAAAGTCTTTTTATTGTTCTTCTGTGCTCAAAGAGCATTAAAAGTGTTGTTTCTGGAAACATGCTTTACCATTCAGCTGGCTGGCTGTCATTTTATGGTCACCTAACGTAAAAATGAAGGTAGCACAAAGGTACTGCATACTTTCTGTGTACCCTTTGTACTTTTTGTTTACGATAGTCTCGTTTAATCTTCACAAACACCTATGAGCTAGTTTGGAATTCCCATCGTAGATGAGGTCAGAGGATAACAGATGTCTCCAGGCCAACCCTGAGGGTGTGAGGAAGAACGACTTGGTGCCCATGGTGTTCAGTACCTCCAGTCTGGTTCCTAATGTTACCAGCTTCCAGGGAGCCCTGAGTCCAAGGACACATGGTAAACTTCCCATTACTGCAACTTGTCTGGGTTAAGGATATCTAATCCCACTGGTGACCTAGAGCAGAATCCCCCAGGGTTACAGGCGTGGAGTAGAGTCTGCTGGTCCCCGTTCCAGCCTTGCCTTGGCTCATCCTCTGGCTCCTGAGCTTGTCAGTTGTTGTTCTCTGTCACCTGATTAATTGCTGAACACTCACTCATTGTGTGCTCCATTGATCAGATGCCAAGAACTCTTGGCAGCTCTGCGGAACATGATCTCAGTGTGCCTCCTGGTCAGTGCTGGGCAACTTGAAGTGGTTAGTGGGGGTGAGAACTTGGATTCAGAAGCCAGGACCCGCGCCAGAAGCCAGGGATGGGTAATTGAGTGGCTGGCATGTGAAGTGGAGCTCTCCAGACTCATCAGTAGTCTGGGAGGCAGAAGGGGAGCTGCACATGACTTTGAAAGGTGGTCTTTGAAGATCATGATGGCTGGCTGTGGATTTTGTAGTTTCTAGATATAAAATAATTCTAGTTGCTTTTTGAGGAGGAATGAGAATGTTGCCAGCTTATTCATTATACTGCTCATTACACTGGGCAGAGATCTCTCTGTTACTTTTACCCATCAGTTCCAGCTGTGTCCTTCTGTGGTTCTAAATCTCCAGTCCTCCTTACACTTAGCATAACATACAAATACAATTACAAAATCTCGTTTGCGGTCTCCTCTTCTTCATGGTCTCAGGAAGTTGCCTTTCTTCAGTCAGTTCATGACTGCTTTCTCCATTTTTTCTCTATGTGATCCCATGTATCCTTCACGCTAAATATCCGTTCCCCTTGTTTGTTTCTTTACCTCGATCTTTCCCATGAGCTCCAGGCTCCTATCCATGTCCCCCTGTCCAACATCTCTATTTAGAGGTATAATAAAATTTCAAACTTAATGGATCTACATAGAACTCTTAGACCGAGACTCCTGGCTGCTGCCAATGACTGTGGGTTCTGTCACTGACAGTGTCAAGTTGAAGCTTATCATCCTCAGCTTTTCAAACCCCAGTGTATATATGAATCCCTTGGATAGTTTGTTAAAATGTAGATTTTGATTAAGTCTGTTGTGGGGCCCAAGATTCTGCACTTCTAACAAGCTCCCAGGTACTGTTAATGCTGCTGATCCATGGACCCCACTCTGAGCAGCAGGGAATGTAAGTGCGTTCAGAGTAGATGCTT
The DNA here is from genome assembly GCF_032405125.1 of Capricornis sumatraensis. Classification (NCBI taxonomy): domain Eukaryota; kingdom Metazoa; phylum Chordata; class Mammalia; order Artiodactyla; family Bovidae; genus Capricornis; species Capricornis sumatraensis. The sequence continues at coordinate 37,435,784 of NC_091083.1, forward strand.
GTCAAGACCAGATCTGGGGCTGGGGGAGGTGAATGGGGTCCTGCAGGTCCCTCCCTCATCTCACCGTTGTCCCATCCGTGGTTAAGAATCATGTTATATACGGCAAAAACTAGCACATATTGTGAAGCAACTATACACCAATAAAAGTTTTTTAAAAAAGAAAAGTAGAATCATGTTTCTAAACACACAACTCTCAGTTATGCTTATAATTAAAAGGAAATTTAAAAAGTGGTATCTATACTATTATTTCAATTTAAATTAACAAAGATGTACGTGTGTGTGTGTGTTTATACATGTATATGCTTAGCCAAACTCTGTGAGGACACATGCCAAGTGTTAACAGTTGTTAATCTTCTAAGTGATAGATTTACAGATGGCATATATTTTCATCTTTATATATGTGGCCTTTTCCAATTTTCAGTAGTGAGCATAATTTTCTAGATATAGTTTATGATGATTAATGTTATTACAACTGTCAGGTATACTCCAGCTTAGTTCATCACAATGTCGCCTTGGAGGAAACATTTGCCTCCTACCACTCACTTACCTCTCTTCACCCTTCCCCCAAACATCTGCTCTTTTTTTCTTTTTTCCTCAATAAATGTATTAGCTCTTTAATGGTTTAGTGGGGGCTTCATATTAGGGCTTTAGGTCAGTATCTACCAGCACAATTAATAGAATAAGGGTAATTAAATAAGTACTTTTTTATATTCGATTTTTGTAATTTTTTTGTGTTCAATTTAAAAAAACTAAAGAAATACCCTTTTTCTTGCTTCTTTCTGTCCTAGGAAGGTATGCTCAGCAGGTTTCTTAGAGGGAGCTTAGTTTTCCTTTCAAACTTAAAATTCAGTAACCAAATTTAAAAGTGAAGTACCTGTCTCTTGCTATGGAACAGGGAAGGAAGTAACAAAGATACAAAATAGAAAAGCCTGATATACTTAAAATCTCACCTTCTTAAAAAGGTGAGTGTTGGACAGAGAAAGAATTTCTGAGATACACATAAAGGTGCCCCCGCAGATCTGGTAAACACCAAACCATGGATTCATAGGATAAAACTTGCAAAAGCTTGCAAGGACAATCTCATGAGAAATGAAAAATTACCAGGTCACTGTAAGAAAAGCCCTAGAGTAAAGGTTCCTCTATACAAACCCTAAAAGAACTTAAAACTAAGCCTCAAAAGAATCATATTAATCCTCAAGTATCAACTGTCTGCCAGAAATCCAACACTTTTTTAACAAATATAAGAAATCCAGCTTTCAGCTACATAAAATTCACAGTGAATTTCATCCAATCAAACATCATAGACAAACAAAGAAGCAGGAAAAAAATCCCATAACTAGGAGCCAATAGAAATAGACCCTGAAACAACAGATGATAGAACTAGCATACAGGTACTTTAAAATAGCTATTGTAAATATGGTTCCTGTAGATAAACATAATGAGAAATGAAATAAAAGATAGAAAAAAGAAAATATTGGAACATTAGAGATTTAAAAAAATACAGTATTTGAAATGAAAATTGTACTAGTATGGGACTAAGTACAGATTAGATCTTTCAGGAGAAAAGTTCAGTGAACTTGGAAACATGGTGAGAATTTAACCAAAAGCATCGAGAGAAGAAAGGTTGAAAAAGTATGCCTATCTCCACCACACTGCTGCTGCTAAGTTGCTCAGTCATGTCCGACTCTTTGCGACCCCATGGACTGTGGCCCATCAGGCTCCTCTGCTCATGGTATTCTCCAGGCAAGAATATTGGAGTGGGTTGCCATGCCCTTCTCCAGGGGATCTTCCTGACCCAGGGATCAAACCCTAATCTCCTGCATTGCAAGCAGATTCTTGACCATCTGAGCCACCATCTAATTCTATAATGGAGAATTATTATATATTATATTGCCTGTTATTGCCTGTATTGTAACAGGCAATACAAAGAAGCAAATGACATACATATTGACAGCGTAGAAATAAAAGGTCTTTATTTGTAGACAATATGATCACGTATAGAGAAAATGCTAAGAAGCTCCAAAAAACCGCTAGTATTTGTCATTGAATTTAGCAACCTTGAAGGACACAAAGCAGATACACAAATGAAGTGAAAGTTGCTTGGTCATGTTTAACTCTTTGAAATCCTATGGACTATACAGGGGTATATGTAGTCCATGGGGACTGTACAGTCCATGGAATTCTTCAGGCCAGAATGCTGGAGTGGATAGCCTTTCCCTTCTCCAGGGGATATTCCCAACCCAGGGATCGAACCCAGGTCTCCCGCGTTGTGGGTGGATTCTTTACCAGCTGAGCCACCAGGGAAGCATAAGGATACTGCAGTGGGTAGCTTATCTTCCTCTCCAGTGGATCTTCCCAACCTAGGAATTGAACCCAGGTCTCCCGCATTGCAGAAGGTTTCTTTACCAGCTGAGCTACCAGGTATAACCAACATACACAAAATCAATTGTAATTTTATATACCAGCAATGAAAAATTAGAAATTGAAAGTTAATATTTATATCAAAATACAATGGACCTGAAAAAAGAAAAAAAATTTACAAGAACAATATTGGAAGGTTTCTAGTACCTAATCTCAGGACTTCCTCTGCATTTTAAAGGTCCTTCTTTAAAGCTACAGTGATGAAGGCAGTGTTTGTCTAAGGTAAACATATATGTCAATGGAATAAAATAGAGAATCCAGAAATAGATGCACACTAGTAATGGTCAGCTGACTTCTTCTGACACTGATGCCAAGTTAATTCAATGGGGACAAGATAGTCTTTTTAACATACGGTACTGGAACACCTGAATATTCAATGTAAAAAAATTAACCTCAACCCTTACTTCTTCTGTATATAAAAATAACTTGAAAAGAATCATGGATCTAAATATAAAAGACTGACACTATAAAACTTCAAGAAAAAATTGCAGGAGAAAATATTTGTGAACTTGGGATAGGCAAAGATTTTTTGGGGGCCCAAAATGCATGAACCATAAAAGAAAAATTGACAAATGGGACTCCATCAAAATTTAAAACTTCTGTTCTTCCAGAGACATTGTTAAGAAAATGAAAAGGCAATCTGTAAACAGAGAAAATTTATTCACAATACATATACCTGACAGATGACTTGTGGCCAGAATATATAAAGAACTCTTAGAGCTCATTAGTTATATGACAGCCCAATTAGAAATCTAGGCATAAGAAAATAACAAATGGCCAGTTTTGCACAGGAAAAGGTCTTCAGCATCGTTAGACATCAGAATAATATAAACCCAAACAATGAGATACCATCAGATATTTATCAGAATAGCCAGTACTCAAAAGAAAAAGTGTTAGAATGGACGTTTCATATTTTGCTGGTAGGAAATCTAAATGATAAACCATTTAAACAGTTTGGCAGTGTGTTATAAAGTTAAGCATATTAATACTGCATGATCCAACAATTTTCTACTAAACGTTTACCTAAGAGAAATGAAACATGTTTAAACACATACTTGTACAGGAATGTCCGTAGCAGGTTTATTCATAATAGCCTCAAGCTGGAAGCAAGTTAAATTCCATCAGGTAGTAAATGGATGAACATGTTGTGGCATATCTATGCAGGGGTATACTACTCAGAACTTAAGGTAGTAATACTTAGCAACATGAATGAATCTCAGAAACATTATGCTGAGTTCAATAAGCCAGACACAAAAGAATACAAGCTCTGTGATTCCGATTCCATTTACTACCCACAGCTATTATACCAAAAATGCTAGGGAAAAAAATTTAATCTGTCGTGACAATAAACAGACACATTGTCATTTGCAGCTGAAACTGGAGTGTGATTGACTTGGATGAGGCACAAGAGGACCTTTCAGTTTGGTCAGTGTGTTCTATATTCTGACTGCAGTGGTGATTATATGGCTATATATGTGTTTATAAAATTCACTGAAATGTACACTAAAAATGTACATATTTTATTGTATATAAACTATACCTCAATAATGTTGTTTTGAAAAAATTCCAAAAATTTGAAAGTTATTTTACTAACAAAATGTTGTTGGTAGTGGTTTAGTTGCTAAGTTGTGTCCAGCTCTTGTGACCCCATGGACAGCAGCCTGCCAGACTCCACTGTCAATGGGATTCTTCAGGCAAAAGTACTGGAGTGGTTGCCATTTCCTTCTCTAGGGGATCTTCCCAACTCAGGAATTGAACCCAGGTCTTCTGCATTGCAGACAAATTCTCTACCAACTGAGCTATGAGGGAAGCCCAACGAAAGGTTAACTTCTGTCTAATGTTAGAAGACCTCTGTGTAAGGCTGAATTGACCCAAAAATTCCATTTAGATAAACCAGTATATACAATATAAATAATAATGCATGAGTTAAATATCCTTAAACATGAAAAGAGAGTAGATAAATCAGTTTAGTTAACCTATGGTTTGATATATTGGAATGGGACCCTAGCATCCTTAGAATTCATTGACATACCCTTTTAATTTCTTTAATTGATATTTCGTAATATCTTTGGCACTAAGAAGAATCCAGTTGAATGAAGTAACTGTGAACAATCCACTCTTGGTTTTCTTTTATTGTTCTTTTTTTTTTTTTTTTTTTGAACTGATAAGAATATGTGGATGATACTCCTGTGTCCCTTGGACTCTGTTCTTGCTTTTAGGAATAGAACTCCTAGATTTTGCCTGAGCACATACATGGCTGTCCTTCTAAAGGCAACATTTCTCTGCTTCTCTTGCAGCAGGGTATGGCTTTGGACTAAGGAGAGGTGACTGGTAATGTGTTTAAGGTTACGTCATTAAGGACAAGCCGCTTAATCTAGATTTTCTCTTTTCCTTTCCTGCTTGCTAAGATGTAACATCAGGCATAGCAGACTATGTCGATCCAGAGATGGAAGCCACGTGGAAGTTGATAGAGCCAGCCTGGGTCCCTGAATGATCTTGTGACACGCACCTCTCCTTGTACCCCACACTGGGACAGGAAAAAGAAAAGTCTCTAATTTTGGCTGTTGTATTTTTGAGTCTTTCTGTTATGGCAGGAAGTTTATACCCTAAGACAAATTGGAAAGCATTTAAGATTTTTAAGTTTTTCTCTGTGTGCTGTTTGGTTATAGCTAATATGTTTTGGTGTGTATTCTCAAGTAAAATAATTTCTAAAATAGTATATGATTTCATGCCAATAGTTCTTTTTGACCCAGTAGTTATTTAGGAGAGTGTTTCTCAAATTTATGAGTTACTTTTAAACTGTAGGTACTAATTATTAGTAAATGGAGACACAACATTCAGCTTTTCTAATTTTTAAATGTCTTTATGGACTAATTTATGATCGATTTTGGTAAGATTCCACAGATCTTTTTAAAGAAGTTGCCTTCTTTGTAAGATACCAAAATATTTATTTATTGTGTTGCTTAACTTTCCTATAGTTATTTTTTATCTGATCTATCAAAGAATTAAAGATATAAATCAGTGATTTCTTCCATTAATTTTTCTTTATATTTCTGTCCTGATATCTGTGTTCATGAGTTATTTAATTGTCAGCAGCTCAGTTGAAGACTGTACCTTTTATCAGAATAATGTGACTTTTTTCCTAATTTATATCTTTTGCTTTGTGTTTTAGCTAACATTAATATGCTACTTTAGTTTATATGTCCCTATATTTCTTACTATATCTATCCTTTATCTTTATATTTATCCTTTGTTTATCTTTCTGTGATTTCTTTAAGATATGTTTTCTATAACTGGAGCATGGTTGGATTTTTTAACCTATTGGAAAGAACCTTTGTCTTTTAACAGATATTATAACTCATTTATATTTATTATCAAAATTCATCTTTAATTGATTTTATTTCATTGATCTTGTTTTTGTTATAATGTCTTTGATTTTTCCATTATGTTTTAGACTTTTTACTGTTTGATTTAAATTTTGGTTTTGTTTAATTTGGTTTTGAATTTTGCCTGCTTTGAAATATTATTTTTTAAGAATTTTTTGAAACCTTAAATCTATATAGTACCTATATAGATTTTTCCAGGGGGAAAAAGAAATTGAATAAAAATGAAACTTGAAATTAATACATCAAATTTTATGTTTGATGAGACTGTGTTTGGGATTATTAAATATAATGGATTTCATGGTGATGGGTAGGGAACATTATTTACGAGAGATCTTGTTTTCTGTGCTGTCCCTGTCATACCTGTCAGGAGTGAGGTGGTATCCTCTGTTGTTTCTCAGTAGGAAGTGAGGAATTTAATAGGGCTGGCATGCGTGTGTGCTTAATCGCTTCAGCTATGTCCGGCTCTCTGTGACCCTGTGGACTCTGGCCTGCCAGGCTCCTCCCTCCATGGGGTTCTCCAGCAAGAAGACTGGAGCCGGTTGCCATTTCCTTCTCCAGGTTAATAAGGTGTACTTCTCTGTTTCTCAGTTTTCATTAATATCTGAGATTTTTATCTCAGACCATTATTAAGTTGTAATTTTGATAATTTATAAAATATTCATTTGGTTAACCTTTATAGTTATAATTTTATACATATAAAAATTATGAAAACCCTAATATTGTCACAACTTTAAATGAATTGCCATTGTTTTCCAAGTGTATATCAAAGTGAATTTTAAGAAAGTCATTATGCTATTGTGCCATATTACACTAATACTCATTTTCTTGATCTACTTCTGTATTATAGCTTAAAAAGACGCTTTCTTTTCATTATTGCCCACCTTCAGACCATTTCCCTGCTTATCAGACCAGAGGGAGAAAGAAATTGAAAAAATTCAAATCTGAAGTTAATATATCAAATTTTATATTTGATGAGACTGTGTTTGGGATGATTAAATATAATGGATTTCATGGTGATGGGTGGGGAGTATTATTTACCGATGATCTTGATTTCTGTGCTGTCCCTGTCAGTTACTGTATCCACAGCACAGGGCATGGCGTTTACATGCTCACCAATGTTTGCTCAGCGTCAGAGTCTGTCCTTGTGCTCGACACTCTGATAGGCTCTTTCCCTACCTTGGATGCTCCTAGCCCTTGACCTTCTCAAGTGGACGTCATCTCCATTCTGTCTCTATAATAAGTGTGCTTGTGTGTGGGGCTTTCTCATGTTTTTCAGAATATACTTGAGGACTATTTAGGGAAGTGGCACTTGGAGGACATGCAGCCTTGTCTTGGAAATTGTGTGGAGGGAACAGCCTGTAGCAGTTGCAAGGGATAATATCTTTAAGAAAATAGTGATGTTGCTAAGTTACTTTGTGAGGGAAGACTTGTCTTTCTCATATTTTTTTTTTAAATGATAATTATGTAGCTGGACTACCAAGATGCAGGGAGTGAGGGGAAGCTGAGAACAGTCTCTCCGGGGCTGCGGGTCAGGGTGAAGTTCTTGGCCAGCGACTCATGTCTGTGTGGTATGTGGAAAGCAAATGGGCTGAGGCGGCAGGAAGCCTGTTATTCTAGCTTTGGTTCTGTTTTCCTTTGTGACCATGGCAAACCTCTCAGCTCTTCTGGGCCTCAGGCTCGATCTGTTAAATGAGAAAGATGACTCTCCAAGATGCTTTCTAACTTTGAAACTCCACGCCTGACCAGGGCACCAGGGATAACCAGGGAATTTCCACTTGACAGCATTTTTATTTTTAATTTCATTTAAGCAGGGAAGTCAGCTTCATTTCATCTTGTAGTCAAGAGGAATAAATCACTTCTCTTACTACCTTGAGTAAGGAGAACTAGAAGGGTCATGTGTGACTCGTGTACTTATGACCTAACCTAATATTAGCAAGTGACACACGTTGTGGTGGACTGTCCCACTTACAACACCTGGAAGTAATCTGGTGATAGAATGACTCAGAGGAATGTGAAATTACCATCTTTCCCTGAGAAAACTAAGATATTTATTTAGACTCCCAGAAGGTTCTTGCCTTTGTTCCTGGTGTGTGTGTGTGTGTCTTGAGACTGAGGGTCCTGGGAGATAGATCCGCCGTGTGACCTTCAGCTGTTACTGACCATGGTTTTTGGCCTTTCCGAATCAACAGAAGTTGATAAGAGGCTAGATGAGAAATTCAAGCAAGGCTTTATTGGGGCCCCTGCTACAGCTGAGGGCAGAGAAAATAACATGTGCCCTTGCTTGCTTCCTGAGGTGGGTTGAACTAGTTCCTTATATGGGGTGAGGGTAGGGGCAGCAGGTCCAGGAGTTGGGCCAGAGGGATGGCTTGGGTGTTTTGCCCACCCCTTTGGTGGTATTGCATGCAGGGAGCATGTGTGCAGTACCCTGCTTTTGGTCCCAACACCCTGCTGTTGCTTCTGGCTCCTCAGAAGTGGTAGCTAGGTTCTTTTTGGTCTTTGTGTATCTTCTTGCCCATAATTTGCCCTAGCTATCATGCACACAGTTATTTTTAGTCCCTTATAGTTTTTTTTTTTTTTTTTTTGTATTTTGTGGCTTGAGGAGACTTTTGTCCAGGTGTGAGCCCTGTCTGTAGCAAAGGGTCCCAGGTCCCAGCTTGTCTCACAAGCAGCCATCAGACCTGAAGGTCACAGTGAAGATCCTTCATTGATGAGCTCCTAAGTGGTCCAAAAGCTGTTCACACTGAAATCTTGTTTCACAAGGTCAGCAACACGGAGCCGCCCAAGCTGGCTTTTTGTCAAAAACTGAGCTGGACATGATCACAAGTAGGGTGGGCAGAGAGAGTTTTCAGATAATGAATATGTCACAATTGTGAAAGAGCAAGGACACAGCACTGACTGAATGAAATCTGTGCAACTGTCAAAGGGTGACTGTTTCTGAAGAAGGGCTTTGTTTTGGCTCAGTTCTGGAGGATGATTCCCACAAAGGCGCCATCCAGAACAGTGTGGAGAAAAGATCATTGCTTCTCTTTGCTGTAGTCATCACTCTGAGGACTAAAAAGTTATTGAAAAGTTTTATTTCCTGCTCTATGAAGAGCTTCTGGGAGAGAAAAAAAGAGAATCCTTTCATTTCAGAAATGCATTTTGTTTCAGTAAATAGATGCTGTGAATAAGTCAAATAAAATGCAGAATAAATTTGAAACTTGGATACAAAATGTAGATGGTAGGCTTTTATTAAGTGCCACTGTGTGGTAGTCCTCTGGGGTGCAGAGACCAACATTAAGTTGCCTCTGTTCACAGGAAGTGAACTTAAATGAAGCTGATGGATAGATGGCTAATACTATGTTTCCACTGGGTTTTAGAGAGCAGCTACGCTGGAGATGCTGCATTAGATGTTGAGACTACAGGTGAAGTAGATAGAGTCTCTGTTCTCAAGACATTTAGAATGCACAGTGAGATGCCTCACCAGGTATGCAGAGCACCAGTTGTGCAGAGACATGTAGGAAGACATCAGTAGTTCGAATGCACAGGAGAGAATAATGTGGGAAATTTGAACCTGCTCTAAGAGAAGAACTAAGCAGTCTCAAGGCACCTATTCATTCCTTCAGTGGTTGTTGTAAGCTGTGCTCATTAACTTTCTGGCCCCAGAGGTACACATTCCTGATGTTAAAAATAATAGCCCGGAATTATACAGTGCTTTGCTTTGTGTCGGGCACAGTCTAGTGCTGTACAGATAACAACTTGTTGTTCTGTTGCCAAGTCATGTCCAGCTGTTTGAGACCCCCATGGATTGCAGCACACCAAGCTTCCCTGTCCTTCACTATCTCTCAGAGTTTGCTCAAACTCATGTCCATTGAGTCGGTGATGCCATCCAACCATCTCATTCTTTCTCGCCCCCTTCTGCCTTCAATCTTTCCCAACATTAGCATCTTTTCCAGTTAGTGGGCTCTTCGAATCAGGTGACCAAAGTATTGGAGCTTCAGCTTCAGCATCAGTCTTTCTAATGAATATTCAGGGTTGATTTCCTTTAGGATTGATTGGCTAGATCTCTTTGCAGTCCATGGGACTCTCAAGAATCTTCTCCAGCACCATAATTTGAAAGCATCAATTCTTTGGCATTCAGTCTTCTTTATGGTCCAACTCTCCATGTACGGCTACTGGAAAAACCATAGATTTGACTAGACGGACCTTGGTTGGCAAAGTGATGTCTCTGTGTTTTAATACACCATCTAGGTTTGTCATAGTTTTTCTTCCAAGGAGCAAGCATCTTTTAATTTCATGGCTGTATTCACTATCTGCAGTGATTTTGGAGCCTAAGAAAATAAAATCTGTCACTGTTTCCACTGTTTCCTATTTGCCATGAAGTGATGGGACAAATGCCATGATCTTCATTTCTTGAGTGTTGAGTTTTAAGCCAGCTGTTTCATTCTCCTCTTTCACTCTCTTTAAGAGGCTTTTTAGTTCCTCTTAGCTTTCTGCCATAAGGGTGGTGTCACCTGCATATCTGAGGTTATTGATATTTCACCCAGCAATCTTGATTCCAGCTTGAGCTTCATCCAGCCTAGCATTTCGCATGATGTTACCCTGCATGTGAGTTAAATAAGCAGGGTGACAGTATACAGCCTTGACATACTCTGTTCTCAGTTTTGAACCAGTCCATTGTTCCATATCCAATTTTAACTGTTGTTTCTTGACCTGCCTACTTGTTTCTCGGGAGGCAGGTAAGGTGGTTTGATAGTCCCATCTCTTTAAGAATTTTCACAGTATGTATATACAAACTATACAAATTATACCTAGAATTTTTTATTTGAAATTATAGAAAGAACTCATGTATACCCGTGGCGGACTCATGTCAATGTATGGCAAAACCAATACAGTATTGTAAAGTAAAATAAAAAAATAAATTAATTTAAAAAAAATCCCTTTTGATCAAATACTATCTCCCATTTATTTACAGAGAAAGGCTTACTTGAATTATAAATATATCTAAAAGAGATCACATTACCTCCCACAAACACTGAATCCACAGCTCTTTGAGGTGGGGATTTCTGTTCAGCCTTAATGTCCTCCTGGTCAAATAAGAGGCTGCTTTCTCTGTCTTCTCATCTGTTGAAATGTCTGTCCCTTTTTACAGCGCTAGAGGTCTTTAATTTATAAGCTGGATTTGTAAATTGCAGGGTCCCAGCTGTGTGGGCCTGTGGTCCTTCCATGCCTGAACCACAGGAGGGCTGCTGTTTGCTCCTATGAGGAAGTTAATAAGAGCTTTTGTGACCTGGTTTTCATACAGTTTACAAGCTCCCATTTAGGTGATCTGGAGGAAGAAGAATGGGATGAAAAAGTCAAAGTTATTATTGTGAATGAGAAGGAAAGTTAGAATTTTAAAACCAGCATCAAAATGGTACAGACAAAGAATTAGAAGTTAGGAAGAGCCTAGGAGGAGAGGTTTTTAATTAGAGCAACCCTCAAGACATTGGAAATTGTTATGATGGTTTTAAGTAGGCAACTCTTTGGCCTTAAAATGAATCCACAACTTGACTTTCTGTATGTGGTTTATGAGATATAAACACACACAAAATGTGAGGCAAAAAGGTAATTGTTTTATGTAAAGCTGTTTTGATGTATGGCTTCTTGGATATTGAAAGCCTCCTTGGATCTTAATTAAATACATTGAATGGTTTTAAAAGTTAATACAATTGTAAGGAAGGTTTTTTTTTTTTTTTTGCACAGTTATTTTCAGTTTGGTGAACAGGACTATCATTAGGAAGATTGTTGAAAGCAGTCTGTGGTATAAAGCTTGAATGGTGTTAGAAAAGAACAGGAGCTTTAGAACCTCACTTGGACCCTATCTACAAATAAAATAAACTTTTTCATGTAATACTGAAATCAGCTATGCGATTGAAGAGAATATAATAGTACTTTGTATAATTTTATTATTCTATTTTGGTTTCTTTAATTTTATTGATACAAGGAATACATAAATTTTTTTAAAGCCTTAAACATCAGATTTAAGTTACCTTTGACCATCTCAGTCCCAGGGTCATCTCTTGCCATTTATTCTTCTAAATCTTGTTCTGAATACTTATATACATGTATTTGTATGTCTAGAAGAGATACTTGTGTTTTGCGTAGATGTTAAAAAATAACCCGCAAATGTATTATGTTTTGCTGGTTCACTTAAGTGTGACTTTCCATTGTATCTTTTGGTTTTCACAGCAGTAATGTTGCTGATCACAGCTGACATTCACTGAGTAGCTACTATGTGCTAGGCAAGATGTTTAGCATTTTTCATGTGTTTGTCTCCCAGTCTTCATAATAGGCTTCAGTCAGCTCAGTCGCTCAGTCGTGTCCGACTCTTTGCAACCCCATGAATCGCAGCACGCCAAGCCTCCCTGTCCATCACCATCTCCCGGAGTTCACTCAGACTCACGTCCATCGAGTCAGTGATGCCATCCAGCCATCTCATCCTCTGTCGTCCCCTTTTCCTCCTGCCCCCAGTCCCTCCCAGCATCAGAGTCTTTTCCAATGAGTCAGCTCTTCGCATGAGGTGGCCAGAGTACTGGAGTTTCAGCTTTAGCATCATTCCTTCCAGGGAACACCTAGGGCTGATCTCCTTTAGAATGGACTGATTGGATCTCCTTGCAGTCCAAGGGACTCTCAAGAGTCTTCTCCGACACCACAGTTCAAAAGCATCAATTCTTCAGCACTCAGCTTTCTTCACAGTCCAACTCTCGCATCCATATATGACCACTGGAAAAACCATAGCCTTGACTAGACGGACCTTTGTTGGCAATGTCTCTGCTTTTCAATATGCTGTCTAGGTTGGTCATAACTTTTCTTCCAAGGAATAAGCATCTTTTAATTTCATGGCTACAGAGATGAGTAAAAACTGATTTTATATGAGTAAAATTCCAATGTTATTCTATCTCACATTTACATTAACATACTAATGTAATTTAATCATCATTCTTTAGTACAACTTCAAAAATAAAACATTGATTGCTTTTATTTGTTAAGAATGTAACTTTTATTTCTGTGAGATTCGTTCTTCTGTGCCATTGGTCTCTCCATCCAGCCCCAGAGGTATGTGTCTCTGCTAAGCCAGAGGCTGGGGGTATGCGCACCTTCCAGGCATGAGCTGGTCGTACGTGTGTCATGTTTGACTCATCTTAAATGAAGAACAGACACCCCAGACATTTCCTCAGTAGTTAATGATTTTCAGAGCCCATGCCTGTGATGATGTCCTTATTTGGGAGTCAATTATAGAATACAAGTCCTAGGTGTGAGCAGGATTTTTTTTTTAATTAATTTATTTTTGCTTGAAGGATAGTTGCTTTGTTGGTTTATGCTGTACATCAATGTGAATCAGTCATAGGGTATACACAGGTTAAATTTTGAAAGATGCTTTTCACTGTGCTCTTGGCCATCCTGGTAAAAGGCTACAGTTGCAGAAACTCTGATCATTTTTATGGCAGTTTGTAGACAGGGAGTGGTTGTTGGGTTGATAAAAAAAAATCTGCTTATTTTGTGTAGTCTGACTTTAGAATTTGGATAAAGATATTTTCAAGATTTCTTGACAAAATAAAGATCTTCACTATCTGGGACAGCTGTCAGAAGGTTTAGATCTCAGCTCTGCTGCTCAACTAGCTGGGGAACCTTGAAAAGGCCATTTAGTGATATTTCAGTGAAATGATAATAATATCCACTTGTGGTGTTCAGTTGCTAAGTCGTGTTGACTCTTTGTGACCCCATGGGCTGCAGCACGCCAGGCCTCTGTGTCCCTCACTATTTCTCAGAGTTTGCCCAAGTTCATGTCCATTGAATCAGCAATGCTATCCAGCCGTCTCATCCTCTATTGCCCTCTTCTTCTTAATATCCACTTGGTAAAACTGGGGTGAAATTTCATGAAGTGTCTTATACATTGTGATGCGTTGTGTGAACGTGCAAATATCGTGTGATGCCTCTGTCATTTTGTCATCTGAATGTTGTCGAGGTCGCCTGCAGTTTGCCTTTTCACTGTTGCCTCTGTCCTGAGAATGTAACCTGCTTTCCTCTGTCCTTTATTCCACGGAAGAGAGCACTGTATCAGAGCTCTGTGATCTTCAGGGTAGGAGCTGGGGCCCTATTGGTGAACGTGAAAGTGTTAGTTGTTTAGTCATATCTGACTCTTTGCAACCCCATGGACTGTAGCCCACCAGGCTTCTCTGCCCATGGGATTCTCCAGGCAAGAATACTGGAGTGGGTAGCCATTCCCTTCCCCAGGGGATCTTCCTGACCCAGGGATCGAACCCAGATCTCCTGCATTGCAGGCAGATTCTTTACTGTCTGAGCTACCAGGGAAGGCCTAAACAAACATTGAAGTACAACCAGCATTTCTTCAGGCCTAGTGTAAGAACTGAAAAGATCATCTGCAGTAACTCAAGCAGAAGAGACATACCCAGGGTCCCAATAAATATCTTTCCATTGTAATTAATACATAGTGTTTATAAATATTTTGGCCTTTTTGTCTTGAAAAGTAAACAGGTGTTAATGTCTGTCTATATAGGAAAGTATTTGTTAATAAATTCTGTTGCAGTAGAACATGGTTTGAAAAAACCATCAGAAATTACCTTGCTGTGTCGTCTTTTTGGTTGCAACACTTAAGTTATCCTCAAATCTCAACATTCAAAGAAGGCATGAGGTTTTTATGTTTGTCAGAAGGAGACATAGGGTTAAAATGATGACGAGACCTTCCAAGTGAGCACTCAATTCTGGATGAGGAGAGAGCGCCGTTGATTTTTCATTTGGTCTAGGCTGTGATGAGAACTGATCCTTGCTTAGAGGCTGTGAAAATCTCCGTTGCTCTTTGAGTGACCTGCCGTTCACTGTGTGTCTGTGTCCTGTGTGGGTGTCCTGCGTGTGTGTGTGACCTGCCACTCTTGTGTGTGTGACCTGCCACTCACTCTTGTGTGTGTGTGTATCTGACTCTTTGTGACCCTTTCAAGTGACCCTTTTGACTGCAGCCTGCCAGTCCATGGGATTTTTTAGGTGAGAAGATTGGAGCAGGTTGACATTTACTTCTGCAGGGGATCTTCCCGACCCAGGAATGGAACCCACATCTCCTGCATTGGCAGGCAGATTCTTTACCACTGAGCCATCAGGAAAGCCCACCAGTCACCATACAGGATCACTACTGGTATAGTTTGCTGCTTGAGGAAGATATGTGTGCTTTGGAGGAGGCACATTGCGGAAAAAAAAATTCTCTGGTTTTACTGTTCCCTCTTCTGGATAGTTCCAAAAACCCAAGCCTTTTAATTTTCATTGGTGATTTGCTTTGTCATCTCTGTATTCACTTTCGTTGGTTTCTTGACCTACTCTTTGTGGCAGACCGTCCCTAACCTGGTTATACCAATGGAAAAAGTGAAATCTTATTTCAGAGTAACCTGTAAAATTCCATTCCATACTTTAGACTTAGCCCACTGAAGATAGCGCTTTTCCCCTTCATTTTATTTTACTTCCCCTACATATTCTTACTGTCTTGAGCACCATGGGGTTTTTTAGTTGTTTGTTGTTGTTTTATTTTTTAATGAATCTCTTTCAGACTCACCTATTTATAGAAGCTGAACATTTCCTCCTTTTTCAGAGGCAGTTGTGGCTAGAGTAGCTTTGCTTCTTGAGATCCTAACCAGGGGGGCTCTCTGAAGGAGTCCAGAATCTGCAAGTCACACTTGCTTTTCCATAATTAGCAACTAGAAATATTTTAACGTGCCTTGACTATACTTAAGCAACTCTTTAAAAAAATAGTTTGCAATCAGTTGAATTCTCTAAGCTTCTGGCTTACACAACAGAAGAAACTTCTACAGAGAGTAGATAAAGGATGGGGTAAGAATTTTCCGATTTGATTGCATATTATTTATTGTGGAAAGAATGTTTTCCCTACAGACTGACTAGGAACAAGATGTTTAAACATAAGCCAGGGTGGAGACCTGTTTGTTTGGTCAGCTTCAGAGGAGCCACGTTTCCCTACTTGTGAAGAGTCTGCCAAATCTTCCATCCTCCCTACCCCCGCCTGATTCTTCAAGTTTCTTTGGGACTTTTACTTAAGGCCCTTGTTGGATAAGGCAGTGATGGAGTGCATATGTGGCAGTTAGAAAGGCTAAAGGCTTTTTTTCTGGAGGGACATGATTTTATCATGTCATCATAAATTTATGCTGTGCTCTGTGTGTGTGTGTGTGTGTGTGTGTGTGTGTGTATAAAATGGCTTTTTCCCAGGCCCCCTCTGCAGTTGGCTTGTGTGTTCACATAGCTGGGTGGCTGCAGGACCTCATTTATCACACAAGCAGTGGGAGCGGGCACGGAGATATGAAAGGGTTACTGTTCACATTTCCTGTGTAATTCCCTCTGATCTTACTGAGCTGTAATTCCTCTCTTGATGTTAAACATTCCCAGGCTCCTATAACCTTCTCACCAGTTTGCGCTAGCCAAGTTTGTCCCAGGTGATCATGTATGTAGGCGGACCTCCTGCTTCTAAAGATTAGAAACCCCTTCTTGGTCCATGCGATAGGCTAGCTGTTCTCATTAATTTGCAGCCCAGAAGAAATGCCTTTGATTTAAAACAAGAACAGAGCACTAACGGATTAGTTTTAAAATTCACATTAGCAGTCAACAACCAAATCTGTTGTCAAATTAGATTTAAAAATCTTCTGATTCCTGGACTGGTGAATTTCTAGGTAAACCTAACCCCTTTGGATCTAATGGAGATTACATTTTTCCTTCTAAAAGCACATTTGAAAAGTGGGTTCTGATTGGAAAAGGGTAGATTTTGATGCCACCATCTTACTTCTAACTTACGTGATCGGTAGAGTGTTTTAAGTTACATCATGTAAAGCCACTTAGCTGAAATGGCAACATTTTTGCTTCAGTTCAATTCAGGAGGTAGTAGCTGAGTGTAGGGTGGTATTTATTTTCTACTTTTTATCTGGTTTTTAAAGTATATAGCAGCTCATTTGTTCCACAACTTTTTAAATGTACATTTTTGTTGTTGGCAAAAGGTTTTCTATTTTTCCCTTTCCCCCTAAAGTTTTGGATGCAAATGACATGTTCCTGTGAAGCACTGTATGTGTCAGCAGCTACTGATGGATAGGGACACAGAACCTATTCCAGCCCTGGCCTCATCCTGAGGAGCTTCCCTCTAACACAGCTCAGGGTAAGTCTGCTCCTGTTGCTTGGAGCACATTGCCATGTTCCCACCATCCAACTTGGGAACCTATGGACTCAGGGATGGACAGAAATGAAACAATGTCTCTTTGAAGGAGTTTCTAGGATAATTAAAGTTTGCTGGTGTTTAGGCCAAAGTAGACTGTTTGCATGGCTTCAGGTAATGAGATAAAATACTTTCTGTGCACCTTATCCATGGTTTCCCATGGAGGCAAGTAGAGGAATTTTTAGATTGATTTCGTTTGGATCTGCCTTAGAAAGCCAATGTGACTCGTTGTTCTCATTCTCCTTTCATTTTCCCAGAGCCTGAGGTAGCCTGTCACATGGACGGCTTTCAGTAGAGGTTTGTTTGAATAAAAGTGAAGTAGACATTACTTTTGTAGATTCTGAATTGGTCTGTGTGTGTGTCATTAAGCACATGTCTAATAGTTTAACTCTCACTTTTCCAATTAGTCTCTAATGATAGATCCTGTTCAGAGTTTTTCGTTATTAGACAGTTAATTCCTCACAACAGTCTGTGTCCAAGTCCTTAAGTGCTTTCCACCTGGCTGGCTAACTGTGGCACTGCTCAGTCATAGAGAAAAATGACATTTAGTCACAAATTACTTAAATTATAGTCTGTTAATATTTCCTAAAACCAGTAAGCCCATTTATTATTCTAATGATGGAAGAATGCTTATATTTTCTCCCAAATAGTTATTCCTTAGGACCATCCTAGAGCACTGAATAGTAATGTTAATCAGTGGACAAATACTTAGAGATACTTAGAGAATGATGACATACACAGCATTGTGCCTGGTACCATGTGTTCTGCAAAGATGTGTACAACCTTGGTCCTGCCACCTCAAGTCTAGGCTTCTCCACAAATAGGTGCTTTATACCATTCAGCTTAAGGCCATCAGAATGGTTATGGGCTGAGAGGCCTGAATGAGAATCAGGTGAATCCTCTTTCAGTGCATTAGATGCAGGAGGTGCAGGTTCAGTCCCTGGGTCAGGAAGACACCCTGGAGAAAGGCATGGCAACTCGTTCCAGTATTCTTACCTGGAGAATCCCATGAACAGAGGAGCCTGATGGGCTACAGTCCATGGGGTTGCAAAGAGACTGAGCACACAGGCACATATGCACACACTGGCACCAGGCACTCTCCTGTTTACAAAGATAGAAATGTCAGCAGGCACATACACATACACGTGTGTATTATACATACATGTTATCCCCTTAGCAACAGCCACTACCTGGTCTGGACTTTGTAATTTATGTTAATACACCAGTACCTCTTTATGTTCTGTTTTTAAATCACTGCTTGAGACTACTACTGCTGCTACTGCCACTAAGTCGCTTCAGTCGTGTCCGACTCTGTGTGACCCCATAGACGGCAGCCCACCAGGCTCCTCTGTCCCTGGGATTCTCCAAGCAGGAACACTGGAGTGCGTTGCCATTTCCTTCTCCAATGCATGAAAGTGAAAAGTGAAAGTGAAGTCGCTCAGTCGTGTTCAACTCTTAGTGACCCCATGGACTGCAGCCCACCAGGCTCCTCTGTCCATGGGATTTTCCAGGCAAGAGTACTGGAGTGGGGTGCCATTGCCTTCTCCATGAGACTGGTGTTAATTTTATATTTGTAATTCTTGTTGTGTTTTAATCATGAGTAAGAGTCTAAATAAGCATGTTACATGAACTAAACGACAACCTGTGTGTGCATCTTTTGGCTTAATTATATACAAACAGTAGCTTATTTAGTAAGATGAAAACGGTTGGTTTTCATTGCAGCAACTTGGTTGAAGTTTGTCATGTTTGGAGAATTGTTTTATAGTATCTCTGAGAATATTGGCCTTTTTATCTCTAACAGATAATACTACCTTAAAATGAACTTTGCAGATTACTTCTGAGCTTACTCTGGGTTTAGGCTTCCTTTTCCAGTTTGGTAGTAGAGGCTAGACACAGGACATTGTGAGTCCTGCAACAGCCTAGGTAAATTACAAAATAACATTATTTTAGTGATCTGTTATTACATAATTAATTGCCCCAGCACTGAGTGGTTTGTTCTGGATAGCTCATGGTTCTGTGGGTTGGGAGTTCAGACAAGTCTCCGTTGGGTGATTTTTCTGTTCCACATTGCACTGACTAAGGTCACTGGATGGTATTCATTTGGTAGATGGATTAGATGCTCTGGAGGATCTAGGATATCTTTATGCACATATATGATATGTGGACGAAGGTAGAAGATGTGTCTATATGGCCTTTTTAGCAGAGTCTCAAGGGAGTCAGACTTGTTCTGCTGTGGCTTAGGACTCCTAGAGAGACTTTTCCAAGCGATTGGAAGGATGGTGCTATAGAGGAAGTCTAAAACTGGAAACTGGCCCCACATCACTTCTACCATATTGTGTTGGTCAAAGCAGTGCCAGAGCACCCCCCTCCCCCCGCCAGTTTCAATGAGATGGGACATAGAGTGGCCTCTCAGTGGAAGAGGTATCAGAGAATGTGTGGCCATCTTACTCTACTACAGTTTACCCTCTGGCCACAGATGATTTACATTCTTCCTATATTCTAAATGTACTCAGCCCCTTCCGAGAATCCGACGTTGTCGTCCCTCTGTGGCTTTACTCTCAAGCTTCAGGTCCAGGACCTTGTCATTTAAGTCAGGTCCAAACATGCAGGAAGCTCGCCTGGTGTAGTTGCCTCCAGAGACAAGTTATTTATTCAGCATATATTAGAGAGGCAGACATAGAATTGCTGCAATAAGCATTTCCATTCAGAATCAGGAAGCAAGAGGTGCATAGCTTTCACTGGTTCATAGTAATTTTGAAATCCTAATACTGTCATTTCTTTACTAACATTATTTTTACTCCCTGGAAATGATTATCCATGGCTCCTGACTTCACCCTAGCAACTCTGAGTCATCCATCATTTTATATAAAAAATGGTTCACGTTTACAACTGGGTAGTCTTGCCAGCCTTGCTTCCTGCTTGTAGAAATTTGAGAGTTAAGAGGCATCTTTTCAGTTTTTTTTTCTTTCTGCTCCTGTCAGCCCTATCTGACATAATTCTTTTAAAAACTTTGTGAAATTCCTGTGTATCAAATTATAGTCCACTCTGTTAGACAGAAGCCACATTCACATTTGTTTTGAGATATATTTTTTTCTACTTCAGACTGTGAGTAAAGGCATTATAAGATGATACCCATAAGATTCTGTGAAGCTTTTCTGTTTGAAAGAGTCCAAAAGGGACACACTCAGGATTCCTACAGGTTTTTTATCTAGAAAAGATAGTCTTATGAGGCACACACTCTTAAGATTCTTAGAACTGAATTAGATACAACATGTAATCATGATGGTATTTTATAGTCACACTCTAGAAATTTTTGTCCCGAAACCATGCTTTACTGAGAGAGCCCTAAACTTGACTTTTTACTTTGAAGCTATATCTTAGTTTTCTGTCTGGGCAGAATGGGGATGAGAAAATGTTTTGTTTTAGAAAAGAGCAAGTCCTGGCTCCTTAAATTCCTGAAAGTGAAATGATTCTTTTGTTAGCTCTAAATTCTGCTTGAAAATGGAAGAGTTCTTTTGTTAACTTATCTTTCTCTTTGAATCCCATGTTACACTAGGCTAAAAGAGACTAATACTTTGACCCTCTGCCTGGCAATCTCCTTAGCCAAATCTACCACTTTATTGGGCACATTTTCTCTTTTCTATTTTATGCAAAGAATAGTATTGCACATTTTCCACCACCATGTCATTTCTCCATCTGTTAACCCTTGGACTGCAAGGAGATCCAACCAGTCCATTCTGAAGGAGATCACCCCTGGGATTTCTTTGGAAGGAATGATGCTAAAGCTGAAACTCCAATACTTTGGCCACCTCATGCGAAGAGTTGACTCATTGGAAAAGACTCTGATGCTGGGAGGGATTGGGGGCAGGAGGAGAAGGGGACGACAGAGGATGAGATGGCTGGATGGCATCACTGACTTGATGGACGTGAGTCTGAGTGAACTCCGGGAGTTGGTGATGGACAGGGAGACCTGGCGTGCCGCGATTCATGGGGTCGCAAAGAGTTGGACAGGACTGAGTGACTGAACTGAACTGAACATTTTCACTAATGTCCTTCAGGTTTTCATTAACAGTGTTTTTAAGGACCTCCCTGTTTCTGTTCACCACTTGGTCCCAAAGCCAATGTCAGTATTTTAAGATTTTTATTACAGAGCCCCCACTTCCATGTGCCAGTGTCTGTTATGGTTATCTAGTTCTGTTTTAAATTACCTAAAAACTTAACAGTCTTAGAAAAACAGTCATTTTGTTGTACTTCATAGTCTGTAAGTCAGTGCAAAGGGCAGGCTCAGCTGGTGGTTATTCTTCTCCATGTAGCATCAGCTGAGGTTAGTTGGTGGCATTCAGCTGGAGGATGAGCTGGTTGCGAGTCTCAAAGACAGCTGCATATTTACATTTCTGGTACTTTGATAAGAATCATTCAAAAGCTAATTTTGGCTGAGGCTGTCAGCCAGAGTGCCTACACCTACCTTCTCCAGGATGACAGTCTTACTATAGTTAAATGATGGTAACAGTAGCACAAAAGACAGGAAGAAAGGAATAGGTATCTTTTGTTGTAAAATTCTTAATTCTGAAGTGATAAAATTGTCTGAGTCACCAGGGAAGTCCAAAATATTATTAAAACTTAGGTTGTAGTAAGTTAAAGCTCTGTAATTTAAACACCAGAGCAATAAAACTGCAAAAGAAACAGGTACATCTAATAAGCCAACAGGGAAGATAAAGTGAAATATTAAAAAATATTCAGTCACAGATAAGGCAAGAAAAAATGTGAAAAGGAAACAAAGAATAGATTAGAAAATAACAAGGTGATTATTTCAGATTCAGCCATATAAATAGTTATATTACGTATAAATGATTTAAATGCTCTGAAGACAGATCATCAGGCTAGATAAAAAAGCAAGACCTACTAACTACATATTGTTCACAAGAAATCCTATTCAAATATGAACACAAATTATAAGTAAAAGAATTGAAGAAGATATACCATGCAAACACTAATCACTAAGAAAACTGGATTGGCTATATTAATTACAACAACATAGGCTTCAGAACAGAGACTATTACTAGTAATATTGAGAGATATTTCATAATGATGAATCAATCTATCAAAAACACATGACAATCCTAAATATCTATGAGTCCATTAACAGAGCTTCAAAATACTTAAAGTAAAAATTGACAGAACATAAACGATGTTGTTCAGTCGCTCAGTCGTGTCTGACTCTTTGTAACCCCATGGACTGCAGCACACCAGGCTTCCCTGTCCTACACCATCTCCCGGAGTTTGCTCAAACTCATGTCCATTGAGTTAGTGATACCATCCAACCATCTCATCCTCTGTCATCCCCTTCTCCTGCTGCCTTCAGTCTTTCCCAGCATCAGGATATTTTCTGATGGGTTGGCTCTTTGCATCAGGTGGCCAAAGTATTGGAGCTTCAGCTTCAGCATCAGTCCTTTCAATGAATATTTAGGTTGATTTCCTTTAGGATTGACTGGTTTGATCTCCTTGCTCTCCAAGGGACTCTCAAAAGTCTTCTGCTGTGCCACTATTCGAAGGCATCTTTTTTTAAGTGCTCAGCCGTCTCTATGGTCCAACTCTCACATCCATACATGACTACTGGAAAAACCATAGCTTTGACTCTACGGATCTTTGTCAGCAAAGAAATGTCTCTGCTTTTGAATACACTGCCTAGATTTGTCATAGCTTTTCTTCCAAGAAGCAAGCATCTTTTAATTTCATGGTTGCAGTTACTGTCCAAAGTGATTTTGGAGCCCAAGAAAATAAAATCTGCCAATTTTTCTCCATCTGTTTACCACGAAGTGATGGGACCAGATGCCCATGGTCTTCCTTTTTTTTTTTTTTCCAATTTTTAAAAATGTATTTATTTTTTATTGAAGGATAATTGCTTTACAGAATTTTGTTGTTTTCTGTCAAACTGCAACATGAATCAGTCATAGGTGTACATATATCCCCTCCCTTTTGAACCTCCCTCCTATTTCCCTCCCCATCCCACCTCTCTAGACTGGTACAGAGCCATTTTTTGAGTTGAGTTTTTAGCCAGCTTTTTTCACTCTCCTCTTTCACCTTCATCAAGGGTCTCTTTAATTCCTTTTCACTTTCTGCCATAAGGATGGTGTCATCTGCATATCTGAGGTTTTTAATATTTCTCCTGGCAATCCTAATTCCAGCTTGTGCTTCAACCAGCTTGGTGTTTTGCATGATGTACTCTGCATATATGTTAAGTAAGCACAGTGGCATATTCTGCCTTGTTATCCTTGAACATAAAGGATAAATAGGCAAAACTGTAGTTGTAGTTAGTCTCAAACACTTCTGTCTCAGCATTTGATTTATAAGTAGGCAGAATATTAATAAAAAAGAAATCTGGAACAACACTGTTAACCAGTTGGAGTTAATTGACATTTATAGAATGTTGCACTCAACAATAGAAGAATATACATTCTTTTCAAGTACACATGAAATTTTCATCAAGGTAGGTCATATGTTAGATCATAAAACAAGTCTCAATATATTTTAAAAGATTAAAACTATGCAGGACATGTTCTTTCACTATTTCTAAATTGTATTAGAAATGAATAGCAATAGAATATCTAGAATTCCTTCCCCAAATATTTAGAAATTAAATAGTACACTTTTAAATAAAGCATGATTCCATGAAATCACAAGAAAAAGTAGAAAATATTTTAAACTCAATGAAAAATGAAAACACATGGGAATAATATTTATTCAGCAAAAGCTGTGATTAGAGGAAAATGTATAGCTTTAAGATACAGATAGTAAAAAAGAAGAAAGGTCTAAAACCAGTTATCTAAGCTTTCACTTTTAGAAGCTGGAAAATTAAAATGAACCCAAAGTAAGTTGAAGGTAGAAAACAAGAAATAGAAATCAATAAAATAGAATATTATAAAACAGACAAATAATGAAGAAAAATTGGTGAAAACAAAAGCTGTTTTTTTGTTTTTTAATCAATCAGATTAGTTGGCTCTCTTTAGTGGCAGTTCAGTGCCTTCCATATATTCCTCGATATAAGAGGTTAAAATTGTCCATGTCTCTTAAGTTCTAGACCCAAAATCTGGTGTCTTGTCATAGCCACCATATTTTATTGGTCAAAGAGGCCATTCAGATTCAAAGCTTGGGAGGTACATTTGTACCCACTTCTCAATGGGAGGAGTTTCAAAATATTTGTGTCACTCAAGCACAGTCATATTTTTGAAGACCTTAGAGCTTATGAATGGAAAGAATACTGAATGAACTGAAGTAACAAAAATGGATGAGCACCTATGAGATGAAACTGCCAGAAGTCCTCTTTCCTGAGTGTGTTTGCTCAAAATGAACACTGACTAAGGATCAAGCTTGCTGTATAAGTGAGACTCTATGAGGGAAAAGAGAAACCGTGGAAGTTTTGGTGATCACATAGTCTGGCATATTGAACTGGAACCTAGGGAGGCTTCAGACACACAGCTGGTTTTCCCCCATAGGTTGTTTAGGGAGCCTTGAGAAAGGATGGGAGGTTGGGAAGATGAGCTGGAAATATGCAGTGATGTCTTCTGCAGTCTTACAGTGCTTAGGAGACAGTCTCTTTGTGGTAGGGTTAGGGTGCAGCTGCAATAAACAGAATTAATTTCACCTTTGAGATGTTTTACACCAGAAGTAAAATAATGAGATTGAAGTGAACAGCTCCTTATCCTACCAGTCTAATAGAGGGAAGAATGAACCCTCACTGGGAGAAAATAATGTCAGCCACAGTTTTATGGCTACTACATTCAAAATATTGAGAATACAGTAAAATGTTATATGACATGTGAAAAGTAAAAATATATATATATGTTCAAAGAAGATAAATAGAAGCAGATCTGCCAGTGATACAGACCTAGAAGTTACCAAACAAAGATTTTATAGTTGTTGTAAATGTGCTAAAGGAAATGAAGCAGTTAGAAAAATGGATGAAAAGATGAACAATATTAACAGAAAGGTAGAAATATTAAAAAAATAGTCAAATGGATATCCTAGGGCTGAAAAATATGACATCTGAAATTAAGATTTGCATTTAAGAGCAAAGTAGGCACAACAGAAAATAAATAACTAGAACTAGTGAACTAAAGGACAGTTCAGTGGGAAAATGTACAATCTCAGAAAGGAAAAAGAATGGAAAGAGCAAAAAGCTTAGGAGACATAGGATCAAGTCACTTCATCTAACATACATGTGGTTGGAGTCCCCGGAGGAGCGAATGAGAAAAGCAGTATTTGAGAAAATATTGACCAGAGGTTTTCCAAACTGATTAACGATAGCAATCCACAAATTCAAGGAGCACAGGAAACTTAGTGAACCCCAAGCAAGATTAATATGAAGACAATCACACGTAGGTACAACTTGGTGAGACTTGTAAAAACCAGGTATAAAGAAAAAATCTTGAAACAATCAAAAAAAATAAGCCCCACTACCTTCAAAGGAACAGCAGTAAGGTGGCTGACCGTCCTACAGACATTATTAAAATCAGAACATTAAGGAATGACATCCGTAAATACATGCAGAAAGGAAAAATACTGCCAACCTGCAGCTCTGTACCCAGCAAAAATATTTTTTTAATGAAGGCAGAATAAAAATGTTTTTAGACAAAAGATGGGAGATTTTATCACAAGTAGACCAATAGTGCAATAATACTAAAGGAAGTTATTCAGTCTGAAGAAAGGTGATCCCAGATGAGCCATAGAACCTCAGGAAAAATGAGGCACCTAGGAAAGCCTGTGAATAAATATAAAAGATTTCAGACCATTGAAAGCAACAATATTAATGTTTTGTGGGGCTTTAAACATAAGTAGAAATAAAATATGTAAAATCAGTTGAACAAAGGGCCAGTAGGTATAAATGAAGTTAAACTAACATTTTTTTGTCTCACCCAGGAAGTGGTAAAAGTCATCTGAAATCAAGGAAGTATTTTTAATCTCTAAGATAATTGCTAGAAATATTACAAAGATGTTTAAACAAAAGGTTTACCAAAGGTAAAATAATTTTAAAAATCGAGTATCAAAAAAAGAATAAATAAAGGAAAAAGAACAGAAGGAATGAATAGAAAATTAATAACATGAAAGTATCTTTAAGTATAATTAAATTACATGTAAATAGGCTGCTTCTTCCAATTAAAACCAGAAATTTTTGGACTAGATTTTTTTAAAAAGACAACAATGTATAGTTAAGACATAAGACCTATTTCACATAAAAGAATATGGGAAAAAATAAAAAGTACACTGTAACAAATACTGACTAAAGGAAATCTTATATGTTAATATCAGACAGAGTAGTCCTTACAGAAGAATGAATTATGGAATGCTGTATAATGATAAATGATCAATTCAGTAGGAAGACAGAACAGTGCTAAATTTATATGTTCCTAACAGCATAACTTGAAAATACATAAAGCTAAAATTGACTGGACAAAAAGGAGAACAGACGAATCATAGTTGGAGAATTTTGCAACCTTCTTTCAACCACTAGTGTAACAAGCAGATTTTTAACATGAGTGTTAAAAGTGTAAGGTGATAGAATATTTAAACAAGGTTACTAACTTGACCTATTGCTATTTATAGAATATTACTCCCAACAACTGCAGAATACACATTCTTTTCAAGCATGCAAGGAATTTTTACCAAAACAGAACACGTACTAAGCCAAAAAGCAAATCTCAACAGATTTCAAAGGATAACATATAGTATATATTCCTAGAATTAAATTAGAAATATATAACTGAGACATAAAAAAGCCTATATTTGCATGGAAAATAAATAGTATGCTTTTAAATAATCCATGGGTCAAAGAAATACAACCATGATCAAAATATGTTGAACAGTATCAAAACTTATGAGACACAAAGTTGGGAGTAAATACTCCCAACACTAGGGAGTATTGGATAACTTTAAATGCGTATGTTTTCAACATAAGGTATAATTTTCCATCTCAAAAACCTACAAAAAGAAGTGCAAACTAAATTCAAATAAACTAGAGAAAGCTCAGATTAACAATGTTTTTTTTTTAAATACCATACTGTTAATTTGAGCTTTTTCTTTCTTTCTTTCTTAGTAAGTATTTGTCAGTTTTATTAACATTTTCAAAGAAACAGAGCATGTAGGATCTTAGTTCCCTGACCAGGGATTGAACTCAGCCCCCACATTGGAAGCATGGAATCTTAGCCATTGGACCACCAGGGAAGTCCCTATAACTTTGATCTTACCCCCAGATTTCTTCCCTTTCCTCCCCAGAAATTTAAACCTGGCTTTTGTAGGTAGTGCCAGTTTTTTTTTCCCCATCTTAAGAAATTTAAAAAAAATTTTTTCTAAGTCTACAGATTTTAAAGGGAGGGTGATGTGTTCCTTTGCTCTCCACTACCAATTCAGGATCAAGGTGCCAGCTTTGTGCATCAGTTCCTTCTCTTCTAAGTCTTAGGCTGCCATCTCCCATTTCTAAGGCTTGTTATTGGTTGATTTCCAAGAGGGCCATCACTCTAACTTCCTCAATCATGTCAACATCATACTTGAAACTGTTCTTTGCACACCACACCATGTAATTATATCTGTTTCTTCTAATTCATATTTTGGGATTTCTGATACTCAGAACTCATTATTCTTTAAGTTGCTCAGTTCTGTCAGTCAGAATCATTTCAAGATCTCAGATGCTGAAAGCCCCTTTCTCTTCTCTAACTTTTTTCTTTTAAGCCCTTAAATTAAGATATGTCTTCATTTATGTACTGTTTCTCCACCTCTCCTCCCCTCCCTACTTCCTTCCTCTCTCTCTCACAGTAAATGGCCTTGCTATTGACCTTAACTCCCTCAATTTTACACCCTTACACACAATAATTTTTATCTATATCCATCACCCATCCTTTCTTCCATTTCTAACCATGAAGAAAGAACAATTTCTCCTCTTAACATGGCTAACTCTACCTTCTCTTGACTTTGCTTCATTATTAATCCCTTTTCCTTCCTTTTACTCTCATTAAAAAGAAAATAGTAACTCTTATTGAAGATTCAGGTTTACTTTCAAACTATGCAAGGCCTCTTAAAAGAATAATATTTGGTAGTTAATTCCATTTCTCCTTTTTCTTTAATTCTTCCATTGTTTTGTTTTCTTTTATTGCCCTCCTGAAATTTCTTTCTAAGATCATGAGTGACTGTTAAGTTATTCTTAGTTCTCCTGCTCTGAAAACACAAGACAGGGTGCTTCATTCTTTGGCTGTTCTTCCTTGGCTTCATTGATAGACATCAGTTTTTTGTGGAAAGCCCGCTTATCAAATAAATAAACCTTTTTGGAGGTAAGCAGACTTCCCTATTGACTTGCTGTAGCAAGAGTGACCACACAGATATGGGGGTGGGTGTGGGGCTGCTTTAGGAAATGAGTGTAGGGTTTTTATTGATTATGTTTCGGCTTTCAAGTTCTAAGGTGAGATGCCAGAAGTCAGGTGAGTCTTTGGAGTGGTCAGTTTCTTAAAGGGATGCACACAACGCATGGTTGTGATTGAAAGGCAAAGTCCGTGGAGGCCGAGGATGCTGCACTTGTGACTGACTGGATGATGGTAACTGGTCCAGCCCTCAGTCCTGCCTACCTTACGGGGTGGTTATTCTGGTTCTCATTTTCAAGCACACTTTCATTGTATCTTTGATTTTCTAATTCCATTGCCATTCCCCTGGTTTCTTCTTATCCTGACTGTTGTAGGTCTCACTGCCTTTTCAGTCTTCTTGTAGTGACTCTAAAAGCAGAACGATCTTTCTAGAATATAAATTTGAATGAGTTTTCTACTGAAAACCCTTGATGGCTCTTTTTATGTACACGATAAAACCACATATACTGAAGGTAGTGCTCAGCCCTTTCACAGCAGGACCTGGAGCCCGCATTGCAGTCCTTGCCTGTCTGCTGCTCTGTGGGTCTCCTGTCCCTCTCTCCCTCCTGCTTCCCCACCGCCCCCACCTCCTCCCCCACCTACTTTTCTCATCCTCTCCACCAAACGACACTTGTTACAGAAGCATATGGACTTTCCCGAGCTCACACACTGTATTGTGGCCTCTGTGCCTAAAATAAAGTAGTTTTTGCTTCTTGGAATATTGTTTCCAAACCTTACCTTTATCTGATTACTAAAAGTCCTATATCTTTGAATTTAAGTGTCACCATTACAGACTGTGTTGCTTTGCCAGGACTATATAACAAAATATTACAGACCAGTGACTTCAACAACAGAAATTTGTCTGCTCAGTCTTGGAAACCAGGCCTCTGAGATCTCGGTGTCTGCAGGCTTGATTTCCCTGGGGCTCCTCTCCTTATCTTCCAGGTGTCCGTCATTTTGCCATGTCCACTGTGGTCTTTCTCCTGGTGTGTCTCTGTGTTTCCTAACTTCCTTCTCCTATAGGACACCAGTCACATTGGATTAGGGCCCACCCTAAAGGCCTCACCTTAGTCACCTTTTAAAGGGCATTATCTCCAATACAGTCACATCCTGATGTTCTAGGGGATTGGGGCTTCAACACATGAATTGGAGGGAGGAAGGGGTTGGAAGACACAGTTCAGGCCATAATACAAAGCCGTCACATATTTTCCCTGTAGTAACACCCCCTGCCCCCCCAAATCCAGTAGCACTTTGTACCATTTTTAGCGTTTACCATGTCTGCCTTGATGTGGAGTTATTCATGTTCATCTGTCTCTGGTGGTTTGTGGGTTTCCTGAGGATGGGAGCTATATCTTAGTCAATTTCACCTCTCCCTGCTCTCCATGATATAGTACTGAGTAGGCTGATTGGTGGCTAGATTTTAAATGATCCAATGTAAATCAGGCTTAAATATATTATTTTCCAGAACTTTTAGGAGATTGACATAAAAACATAGGAAGGAAATGTGTTATACCTCCTATTTTAGAAGCCTTTGAGCATAGCTAGAAATTTTTATTTTAGGTTCTTAAATTATACCTAAGTATCAGTTTTATAGAACTAAATATAACTCTTTTGATCTTTAGGTGGAGTCATCTAATTAGCTTCTGTAAGCTACCTATCAATTCTCTCATACTTCCATTACATTTGTTTTCAGATAAAGATGAATGCCATGTCTAATCCAGCACTGAAAATGTGAAGTTTAGAAGACATTTGCTAAGTCGAGTCAACTCACGTAAGTCCACTCACATCACTCAGCACCAGCTTAAGACTGATTTAAAATGTGAAGAATTAAGTTTACCACCTTTGATGATTTCTCAAGGCTCAATTGTTCAGAATATCTTATAGTTCCCTTGTATATTGAATCACTAGTCTTGGAAGATATTGGAGAGATCATTACTCACTAAATCTCATGTGCTTGTTGAAAATATAATGTTTAAACTCAAGGTATTGCTTTAAAAATGAGAGTAGCACCTCACGACCAACCTTTATTTTGTATCAAGTCTAGGTATCAATTCCCAACTATGGGCCAAACTTAATGTTTGTAATATGGTTTTCCATTGTAGCAAATAAATTTTCAGTTTCTAAGTCTGGCTTTTCTGAATATGTTCTTGATCATTAAAGGGAGATATTTAGTAATTATCACTGGAACCTTAAATACATAGCTATTTATCCAAAAACCTAGCTTTGAGGTCTCATCTTAACCAGTCCCAACTATTGTAAGTATTTCCTCATGGTCTTTGGTTTCATTCTGTCGTCTGTCCTGTTTTCACTGCCCTACAGATCTGCATGTAGAGCCACTCCAATAATTTTAAAACCCTTCTGTGGCTCCTCACTCACTGCTGATAGAATCCATGGCTTTGCCTGCATTCAGAGCCCTCAATCAAGCTCCTAAAATATCCCCATCTCTAGCCAGCTGAGCTTTCTTCCTGTTCTCTGAAATCTCCTTGTTGTTCTTGCCTCTGTATCTCGACTTGGACTGTTTTGTTAGTGTTTCTCTGTAATGGCCCCTGCTCCTCCCTTTCTGGTTTCTCTACATGAAGTCTTGTGCAAACCTTCAAGGCTGAGCTCAAGTGTGGACTCCTCCACGAAGCTTCCCCTGATCACTCTAGCTAGAAGCACAAGCTTTCCCTCTCTCTGCTGACTTCACCCAGGATTGTTTTTATCACTGTTTCAGCATATTTTACCCTGCCACTTCAGTGTGTGTGTGTTGGTGTCTATCTTATCTCCCAGGGAGGTTATGAGGACCAGAAAATCAAACATCTTGTCTAATGTAGTTTTGTCTTGCACAGCGTTCAGCATAGCCTTTAACAATGCTCATTATTTGTTTAACAAATTAAGAATGTGCCTGGGCTTTTCTCCCATCCTCCCCTCTATCTTACATCCTTACAGACCCACATAGTCCATATTCGTGGCAACCGTTCATTCTTGTCCTGTCCCCCTGGCAGACCACCACGCTGCCATCTTGTCCTGGGAAAACTGGCCATGGTGTAATTAGCAAGACACAGTCAGTTCCCTGCCTCAGAAATAAACTGTGGTCCCGAAGTTCATGCCCAATAATGTTGTTTGGAATGCAGAAAGCATTTTTCCACAAAAACAGTTATAAATAGTCATTAAGTTTCTCAGTCCGCCCTCCCAAGATTGTTTAACTCATAAGTACTGATGCAGCCACCACGTATCACACTGTTTATAGAGCAGGGATCCCCAACACGTGGGCCACTGGTACTAGTCCACAGCCTGTTAGGAACCGGGCCAGACAGCTGAAGATGAGCCACGGGCAAGCGAGTGAAGCTTCATCTGTGTTTATAGCTTCTTCCCATCGCTCCCATTATTGCCTGAGCTCAGGAAGGCAAGCTCAGGGCTCCCACTGATTCTGCATTTTGGTGAGCTATATAATTATTTCATTATATATCACAATGTAATGATAATAGAAATAAATGTAATGTGTTTAATCACCCCAAAACCATCCACCTGCCTCATTCTGTGGAAAAATTGTCTTCCCCCAAACCTGTCCCTGATGCTGTAAAGGTTGGGGACTGCCGTTGTAGAGAACCTCTGACTCTGAATATGGAAGCATATCTCTCATGTCCTGGAAGCAAAATAGGGACTTCTTGGGCAGCCTGAGCAGTAGGAAGTCTGAGCGGGGGCTCTGGCAAGGGCCCCCCATGTTAAACACCCTCATGACAGGAGCTTTTGAGTTTCCAATATTTGCATAAGAGACATTTAGCTCTAGGTCACTGGTACTCTCATGAGCTCTGAATTGAGGGCAAGGAGGCTCTTGTTCTCCTGACCCTCCCCACAGTAGATGAGGATGGTAAACAGTGCTTCAGTTGTTCTGTCACATGGGGGGTCATTTTTAATTTGGGTGTGTAGGAGTTGACGATATCTTTCTTGAGCTTAGCATGATTTGTTCTATGAACCTATTACACCACTTCACCCTCATTAGTGTGATCTCTTTTCTCTCACAGCCTGGCAACTTATACAGTAATTTCCCCCAGTTTGCATTTAATGGAAGGAGACCATTGTCTGCTCATGGACCAAGTCTAACTCATAATCGTAACTGAAGTTATGTGCAGGAGGAATACGACCTTTAGCTTAAGCATAAAGCGTTTAATAACCACCCACACATGCAATAACATAACCCCAGTTCTGCGGGATTGTGCCAGCAGCCAGAGTCACATATACCATACTTATTGGCGCACAATTCTCCAGCATCTCATTGAAATTTGAAGCAGTAGTCTAAATTATGCTGTGCACTTTAATATTTTTAGCATTGAATTTGATAGTTGCTTCATTTTTCTGGTAGCAGACCCATGCCTGCTTCCTGACAGGAGCAGCTATCCTTGCTCTGAGTTCATGCTCGTCTCCTGCCCAGTTCTGCAGCCCCCAGCCTCCTCTCTGGGCCCATCCTCTGCTGGTGTCAGTCCATGAGCACCCCCACCCCACCCTCACCCAGGGGAGCCAGCAGATAGGAGATGAAAGGAATTAGAATTTTAGTTCTCCTGTGACACTGACACACCAGGTAATCCTGGGGGCTGATGTGGGACGAGAAGGCTGCCAGGGTATCCACACTTAGAAGTCTCAGACTTTGCGTCAGTCGAACACATTTCTCATCTCTTTGGTGTGTTTTAAATAATTTATGTTTGGCAGCAATGGGCCTTGTTTATTAGATGGCAGAGAATAAATTCAAGATGAGATGTTTTGATGTGACCTGTCCCCTTTAAAAAAGGATTCAACATCGTGGATTAAAAAAATAAAAAGAACCACTCTATTGGCTGTTTTATAATAGTACTTATGTGACAGCACTTTCTGCTGTGGCCTTGTTTGCCTGTGACAATTTATTGTTGTGTTATCAATATCTCCACTTTTTTATATATATAAAGCTTAGGTTTTTCACTAATCATCCAGATGTTTAACCAGGTGATGAATGGTCTGCTTAGACTTGAGGGAGCCTGTAAGAGAAAGGGAAGAGAGGGGAAATTAAATCTGTTGAGTACTGCTCTATACCATGTCCCTTATGTGTCTTTTAGGATCTTAACTCCCTTTTACAATGGAGGAACTTGGGCTTGAGAAATGTTTAAGAAATGAATCTGAGGTCAGAAGTCTAGTCGGTGATAGATCTGGGTTTCAATCCCAAATCTGATCATCTCACTATTTGAACAGCCTGATCCTACAAGCCCATGTGCCTTTTATTTGTCAGGAAAGATCAGTGACTTGAAATTGGAGGTCGGAGGCAGATTTGGGTGTAATAAGGTTCTCCTTCTCCACGGACAACCAAAGCTGCTCTCAGGTTCAGTTCCCTTAGCTGTCCTATAGGACTAAAACCTGTTTTACTGACCATTTGAGATTGTTGTGAGAATAATAAGCTAGTGAATTTCAGTATGATTTTATAGGTATAAAACCCCATGGAAGAATGAGAGATTTTTAATTCAAGAGAAAAACTAATAAAAACCTTAAAACATTAAATGAGATGATTTGGACGGATTTTGTGTATTTCACATCTTAACATTGCTCTACTAAGCTTCCAAAATGACATTTGTCAGTTTTATAATCCCTACCACCATGATGTGCCAAGATGCATCCCTGAATTAGGTATCTCATCCCTGATTTAGGTATCTCAGTTGCAGCAGAGAGAGTCCTGGCAGCATCCCAAGTACCCCCTCTCATTCACCAGAAGAAATGATTCATTTCTGCACCATATCAAACGGGTTTGGACTCTAGCAGATACTGAAGAAATGTTTATAGCCAGTGAGGACCTGGAAAATTCTAAGGCTGTTGAATTGTCATAGATGTATCAGACTAACAGTAATGTTAATGTTCTCAGAACAGTTTATATTTTTGAAGTTTTTAATAAGCCCAAGTATGAAAGTCACATTTTGTAAATGTGCTTTCACAAAATTGCTGTTCAAAAGTGGTTCCAGGTTTCTGGGCACCTTTCATAGATTACAGGATGGTGAATACTGAAAGACAGCTCTCAGCTCTGAGTTGTCATCCAGTTACACTTCTTTCAAGTATACAGAGAAAAGATAAGAAATGAGTAGGGAACTCATTAAGTTATAAGGACAAGACTATGAATGAAGTGTCTGTGAGCCTGGGAAGTACCAAAGTCATGTCCTAGGCTTACCCCAAACTTTTATCCCATTAAAGCCCTAAGTCTAAAGATAAATGCTTTCAGAAGACCAGCTGAGACCATTGGAAGGATGGTATTAGAACAGTGCTCAGATATGGATCCAGAAGTCTGCAGTCAGTCAGTGTTGGAGCATATGTGTGTAGGACTCATCCCCATCTGCCACACATCCCAAGAAGGGTCCCTGGTCCTGAGGTGCTGCCTCCCACCTGACTTCTAGGGCCAAACCTGAACCTGCTTCCTAGGTGTGGTGGATGGAAGCCTGAAGAATGGGAAAGGAGACATAGGAAGCAAGAGCACACACACACAGCAGACACTGTGGCCCAATTAGGTCCATCGCTATGAATAACGTTATTAACTGGTATTATTCTAACTAGTTCCTAATTGGATTTTCTGTTAACCCCGTTAATGTGCACATCCAGATTTCTGGGTTTTCTGGAAAACTGTAAGATGTGACAGCTTTAGGCCTGCCATTCGAAGTTACTGTCATCCATTAGAGCTAGTGAGGAGCTGCCTCTATGAGATGAGTGAGAACTTTACAGTTCTCACAACCTACCCCTCTGCAACCCCTGCCCTTCACTGTTGGTTTTCTCTAAATAGAATTAAGAGGAAAGTTAAATGATACCCACTTTGCGATTTGTGTTAAAATTGAAAATAACAGGTTGAGAGGATAGCATGTTTCAATATACATGAGAGACTGTTATTCTCCTAGGACTATTGTGTATAACAATGTACCATAAACTGGGTGGCTTTAAACAACAGAAATTTTTACTTTCACTGTTTTGGAGGCAAGAAACCTGAAATCAAGGTGCTGGCAGAGCCCTGCTCCTGCAAAGGCCTCTCAGGGCCATCTTGCTTCTTCTAGCTTCAGGTGGCACCATGCATTCCTTGCTTTGTGGCTGTATCACTCCACCCTCTACCCCGTCTTCTCATTATTGTCTTCCCTGTGTCCAGACTTTCTTCCTGTAAGGACGGCCATCATATTGTAATAGGACCTACCCTTTTCCAAGACAGGGCTTCCCTGTTGGCTCAGTGGTAAAGAATCTGCCTGCCAATGCAGGAGACATGGGTTCAATCCCAGGGTCAGAAAGATTCCCCTGGAGAAAGAAATGGCAACTCACTCCGGTATCCTTGCCTGGAAAAATTCCATGGACAGAGGAGCCTGGCGGGCTACAGTCCATGGGGTCACGGGCTTACGACCTCAGCATAACATTTTGGGGAACACAATTCAGCCCATTCAGTTCAGTTCAGTTCAGTCACTCAGTCGTGTCCGACTCTGCGACCCCATGAATCACAGCACGCCAGGCCTCCCTGTCCATCACCAACTCACGGAATTCACTCAGACTCACGTCCATCGAGTCAGTGATGCCATCCAGCCATCTCATCCTCTGTCGTCCCCTTCTCCTCCTGCCCCCAATCCCTCCCAGCATCAGAGTCTTTTCCAATGAGTCAGCTCTTTGCATGAGGTGGCCACAGTACTGGAGTTTCAGCTTTAGCATCATTCCTTCCAATAACTGATGGCATATTTCTTGGTGGAGCACAGAATAATTGTTAAAGGGCAGAGATCCTTGGAACAAAGTACCTGGAGTCATACTTATACCTTGTTTGCTCTCTCATCTGGGCAGTTGCTCACCCCTCTCGGTGCCTCCTCCCCCTCATCTGCAAAATGAGGATGAGGGTACCCATCTTCCCCTACCCACCTCATAGGGTTGAAGTGAAGACAAAACCTATAAAGCACTTGGAACAGTGCATGGCACATACTCACTTTCAATGAACTGAACTATTAATTATCTTCATTGTTATTTGTGTTTACTCAGACACGACTTCTATGCATACAAGGAGTTTCTGTGCCAAAAAGCTATTATTTAAGATAGCATTATGAAGCAAATCATGGAGAAAGTAGAAATAAGAGATAAAAATGCTTTATGAAAAAAAGTAAGTCAATAAAAGAGAGTGCGAGAGACTGGAATTTTAGTAAGATTTATTTTTTGTACAAATAAAATAATTATAATATGTTAATAATGTTTAGCCTCCTCATGCTATTGGATTACCTGCACAGCCTCTAGATGCACTTGAAACTGATAAAAAGACCCAGATAGGAACTTTAGACTCAGAGGCTTAAATGTTGACTGTGGGCTGGTGAGCACAGTGCCCCGGAGGTGATATTGGAGAGGTTAGTCCAGGAGGAGCATCCAGAGACACAGGACTTCTAAGCATCCCACCTACTTCCTTGGAAGCATTTTATTACTCTCTCCTTCTTTCCCATAAACCCTTGCATTGAAATTATCCTGGTATCCAGGCTCTAGATCAGAGATTGAGGCTGAATAATTCTTTACATTTAAGCCCTACTTTTCCTTCAAAGGGAACAAATATTTTGAGATACATTATTTTGTTTTTCCACATAGCTTTTATGCAAGACAGCCATAAAACTTGAAGTTTATTAAAAACTAAGAGCCCTGATAGAGAAGGTTTAAAGAGATGACAAGACTTTTTGAAGTCCCTGCATGAGATTTGTTCTGCAGGTTAGGGGCTATTGGGTTTGTAAAACTATAGAACAACTATGTATATCTTTCTCCAAGGTACACTGCCCTGAAAAATGAGGATATTCAGATAAAATCAAAGTATCTTACCTAAATGGCGAAAGGGACATAATGGATATATGATTTGCGATTTTATTTTAGTAAAAGAGGTTAGGCTGTTTAATTTTTGGCAAAGAAGTGGTGGTGTATCATTCAACTGTTAGTAATTTGGAACACTTCAATTAAATGATGAATTCATCAGAACTCCTTCGGTTGCAGATGCACGAAGGCCAGCTCAAGCCAGCATATGAAAATCAAAGGAACTTAATTGTTTATATAACTATGGTTTCCAGAGGTGCATCTGGCGTCAGGCATGGCTGCAGCCAGGAACTCAGATGATCTCAGCTGGACTCTTTCTGCTCTGCCGGTTTCTTTGTTCGTCATTCTGCAGACAGCATGTGATCAGTAAGATGACTGGCCGGCAGCAACTTGGGACTGTCATCTTCCCAGTTTAGCAGACCCAACAGAAAGAGAATTCACTGGGCCAAATGCCTCACTACCTGCCTTAAAGAAGATGCGAATCGACTCTCCTTAACCCCATGTGATGAATGATCACTGAGTCCTAGCCAAGGACTTGTATTCCCGGTTCTGCAGTAGAGGGGTGTGTGTGTGCCCAGGGACTGAAGGTCCCCCTTGGGTCTCCTGGAGTGAGAGAGGCTTTCTCCAAAGGAGTTCAAAGAAGGGCAATGGAAGCGAGTGCTCAGCAGACCAAAACTATAGTGGCCTCAGACTGTGACACACAATGTGTGAAGTCATGTAAAGACTGTAGATTGTGATTTTAAGATGCAAAGAATGTTCTGCCTTCTCTTCTTACCAAATCCATCCAAAACAAAGGAAATAAGAAAAAATTCCAGCTCTGTCTTTGAAAAAAGGTAGATGACATCACTAACCCTAATCCACTAATGTGAACAGAAAGTTGTGATGCCGTGACTTAGCAGAGGAAGGTGAAAATCTGAGCTCCCACAGAGGAGAGTAACAGGAAAGGAAACAGTTTTGCCTTGCAGAACCTTGGGAGGTCCCATGATTACAGTTATCAGCTCAGGCTGGAGGAGTAGTTAGAAACACAGAATCAGTTGAAAGTCTGTAAAAGGACCAGTTGGACACACAGGTCCTTGTCTCAACCCAGCTGGATACCCACCTTCCCCAGAGGATGAGAGGTTTATTCTCTGAAGATGTTGAAACTTAAGAGAACCTAGGCTCGGGAACATGGGAGCTTTGAGGGTGGGGTTGCATAGACATCTGCCCTGCACTTTGAGCACCAGGATCCAAACTTCCAAGTCCCCATTCAGGTGCTGGGAGTTTCT
Organism: Capricornis sumatraensis; assembly: GCF_032405125.1. Lineage (NCBI taxonomy): Eukaryota > Metazoa > Chordata > Mammalia > Artiodactyla > Bovidae > Capricornis > Capricornis sumatraensis. The sequence continues at coordinate 37,474,257 of NC_091083.1, forward strand.
CTAGAGAAGCTGACTGTTTGCAGAGAAACTCCTTACAGGGGTTCCCCACAGGGAAAGCCAGCTGGCTGCTTTTCAATAAAGAGCACCTTCAACAAGCTCAGCCCACAGACAGAGCTGCCATCTTGCTTTGCTAGTAATTTTCCACTTAAATGGAAAAGACAGTCAAAGATCATCAGATATGTGGAAATGCCTCCCATAGGAAAGCAGAAATAAAGAGCAACAGAGAACTCTAAGACAGAACTGTAGAGACAGAAATAGGAAACTTAAGAAACGAACTAGAAGTACTGTCTCTGAAAATGTGAGATTTTGCATGGATAACAGTGTCCTTTTTAAAAAGGAGAAGAAAAGAAAGGAAAATTAAAGAACAAAAAGTAACCCACAAAAATTAAGAATATGATGGGTGAAGCAAATTTCTTATAGGGATTGCTTATTTAACTTACATGCAGAGTAAATCATGTGAAATGCTGAGCTGGATAAAGCACACGCTGTAATCAAGATTCCTGGGAGAAATATCAATAACCTCAGATATTCAGATGATACCACCCTTATGGCAGAAAGCAAAGAACTAAGGAGCCTCTTGATGAAAGTGAAAGAGGAGAATGAAAAAAGTTGGCTTAAAACTCAACATTCAGAAAACTAAGATCATGGCATCCAGTCCCATCACTTCATGGCAAATAGATGGGGAAACAATGGAAATAGTGAGAAACTATTTTCTTGGGCTCCAAAATCACTGCAGATGGTGTGACTGCAGCCATGAAATTAAAAGACACTTCCTCCTTGGAAGGAAAGCTATGACCAACTTAGCATATTAAAAAGCAAAGACATTACTTTGCCAACAAAGGTCTGTCTAGTCAAAGCTGTGGTTTTTCCAGTAGTCATGTATGGATGTGAGAGTTGGATTATAAAGAAAGCTGAGCACCAAAGAATTGATGCTTTTGAACTGTGGTGTTGGAGAAGACTCTTGAAAGTCCCTTGGACTGCAAGGAGATCCAGTCATTCAATCCTAATGGAAATCAGTCCTAAATATTCATTGGAAGGACGATTCTAAAGCTGAAACTCCAATACTTTGGCCACCTGATGCAAAGAGCTAACTCATTTGAAAAGACCCTGATGCTGGGAAAGATAGAAGGTGGGAGGAGAAGGGGACAACAGAGAATGAGATGGTTGGATGGCATCACTGAATCAGTGGACATGAGTTTGAGCAAGCTCTGGGAGATAGTGAAGGACAGGGAGGCCCGGCGTGCTGCAGTCCATTGGGTTGCAAAGAGTCAGATATGACTGAGTGACTGAACTGACTGACTGACAGGGATTGAAAGATAAATCTGAGGAAGAAATCATTAGAGACATGATCCAGAAAGTTCAGTCACTCACTTAATCCAAGAGAAAATGGGAGAAAGTTACCAGAGAAATCGTACAAGACACTCTCCCAGAATCCAGAGAAGAAAAGTTGTTGTATACAAAGTATTCTGAATAAGAACAAACAAGAGACTTCTCAACATCAGTACTTATACGTAAACAAGAATTTTTGAAACAGTCTCTTAAGGGATAATTTTTATCATTAAAAAAGTTGTGATACTGTGACTTAGCAGAAGGTGAAAATCTTCTTTTACCTGAGAGTTACTGTCAAGTATCTCTAAATAATTTCCTTAGCACATTTACAATATTCCACTTACAAATTTTCCATTACTTAAGCTTATTTATATCTTTTATATAATCTAAAGTACGCCTTCAAATTTGTGTTTTAGAGATTCAGAGTATTTTATGGTGCTTATCCTTATTGTTTTATTCACTCAACAGATAATCGAATGATCTTTTCTCAAAGCACTGTGGAGTTTATATTCCTTGTTTTATGTGGTAGTGCAACATCTGGTTCATAGCTTTGTAGTCAGTGACAATAAATAAAACTGATTTAGAAACTCACTGGTATTAAGGTATGTGATAGCGTGATCTGCAAAATGTTGGCTGTTTTTTCTTTATCCAGCATATAGTGATTTGAAGTGACAAATGTTTGGCTCTTATTTTTATACGTGTATGTTGTCTAGTCGCTAAATTGTGTCCAACTCTTTTGCAACCCCATGGACTGTAACCTGCCAGGCTCCTCTGTCCATGGGATTTCCTAGGCAATAATACTAGAGTGGGTTGCCACTTCTTTCTCCTGGGGATCTTCCTGACCCAGAGATTGAACCTAGGTCTCCTGCTTGGCAGGCAGATTCTTTACCACTGAACCATCAGGTTATCCTTATACATGTATAAAACTGTATTAATTATGAGTAATAAAATATGTAAGATATTGGGGTTTTTTTAATTAAAAAAATTGGAGTATAATTGCTTCACAGTGTAGTATTTGTTTCTGCTGTACAGCAGTGTGAATCAGCCATATGTATACATACATCCCCTCTCTCTTGAGCTTCTCTCCCCACCCACCCCTCCAGGTCATCACAGAGCACCGAGCTGAGCTCCCCGTGCTATACAGCAGCTTCCCACTAGCTATCTGTTTTATACATGGTAGTGTATGTATGTCATTGCTACACTATTTACAATAGCCAGGACATGAAAGCAGCCTAAATGTCTGTAGACAGATGAATGGATAAATAAAATGTGGTATATATATACAATGGAATACTACTTAGCCATAAAAATGAATGAAATTGGATCACCTAGAGTCTGTAATACAGAGTGAAGTAAGTCAGGAAGAGAAAAACAAATATTGAATATTAATGAGTTGAGAATGTAGCATGGAATATTACTTTTTGTCTTTTATCAAGACAGTCTCGAGTATGTTTTATCAAGACAATGAAGAAGACAGTCTCGAGTATTATTTTCTTCCAGAAATTAGAAGCATCAAAAGTTGAAATTTAGCAGACACATTTTCCACATTTTAATTAGTGTGAATTAATTAAAATTAATTAATTGTTAAAATTAATATTTGAAAAAATAATATTTTAAGTCAATTTTTGATCAATATTTTTGATCAATCATTTAGTCAATGAATATTGACTGTATAATAAAATATAGTTTTATGGTAATTTTTAGATGGGAAGTTTTCTCCAAATTGCATTTTGGTTTTTAAAACATTCTGAATTTTAGTTTGTAAATATTATAAAGAATTGAAATTTCTTAAAAAAAATTTTTTTTTGTGTTCCTTTTTTAAAAAATATATTTATTTTAATTGGAGGCTAATTACTTTACAATATTATAGTGCTTTTTGCCATACATTGACATGAATCAGCCATGGGTGTACATGTGTTCCCCATCCTGAACCTCCTTCTCTCTTCCCTCCCCATCCCATCCCTCTGAGTCATCCCAGTGCACCAGCCCTGAGTACCCTGTCTCATGCATCGAACCTGGACTGACGATCGGCAGTGTAGCTCCCCTCTCTTTTTGGATTAGTTTTGAACGCCTAATGAAATGGAAGGCAAGTTTCTTTTCCCCTTAAAAAGGGCTATATTTTATTCCTTAATGTACTATAATGAGAGCAAAATAATATAGAAAAATCAAGATATGAAAAAGTGCCAAGATCCTTCTTGCCAATATAACTTTTTAGAATTGTGCTGAGTTGCTTCTGCTATAAAAACCAGATTCACTAGTCTATTATGGATTCTCCAGGTAATGACATTTTGTAGAGGATTTTTGTAGTTCTTTTGGCTTAGCAAGGTCAAGAATTTTAAATTAGAATTACAGAACTGGAAGGCATCCTCATCTTCATTTTGCAAATGAAGGAACTGAAGTCCAGAGGAATCATGATTTATCCAGGGTCACACACTTAATAGTGAAGGTTGGATGAGAATCATGGCCTCCTGGCAGGCAGCTCAGTGATCTTTGTAAAAGACTCTTTGGGTTTATTCTCACCACCATCACATTACGTGCAGTGTTCATAATTTATTGCATTAGGCCCAAGTAGCAAGTTATGAGTTTGTGTTTAATTTTCTGAAGCTAAGTGAGCATTTAGAATTAGGAATATGGACAGTGGCCAAAAAAAAAAAGGCAAGAAGTGTTTGGAAGATCTCTCATCTGGGGTAGAAGTCTCTTGATTAGACTCTGGCCCTGCTCTCCAGATAGAAATCCTTTGTACATTATTCTCTAGGACCTGAATCTGTCTACTGGAAGGTTCTCTGCTCCTCTTCTTCCAAACCCACAGCTAGGTTGTCATTGGGAAATATACCCTCTTTGGGGGCTATTTGGGCATTTCTGGTAGCTCAGTTGGTAAAGAATCCTTCTGCAATGCAGGAGACCTGATTTCAATCTCTGTGTTGGGAAGATTCCCTGGAGGAGGGCATGGCAACCCACTCCAGTATTCTTGCCTGGAGAATCCCCATGGACAGAGGAGCCTGGCGGGCTGCAGTCCACAGGGTTGAAATGAGTTGGACGTGACTGAGCGACTCAGCATGCAGCACATACCGGGGGCTCTGTAACCTTTTTCCCTACTCTCTGACCTTGCAATTTTGGCAGCTTGCACATTGTTTTCAGAGTCAGCCAGCGACGTAGAGGCAGGCTTGTGAAGTTTTGGGCCTTGTTGTGCCCTCAGAAACTTAGTTGGCTTCTGATCCGCCTTCTTATAGTTGACTCCATTTGCCAGTAAGAGAGGGACTGGGTGTCCCAGTCTGGCAGGGACAATCTCAGTTTATATTAATAGCACTCATGCATATTAAGTAATAATGCCCTCTTTCACTCTCAAAACTATCCCGAGTTGGACAATAAATTCTGTACTGTCACTGTAGCGAAAAGAGCACACCAGAGAGTCCCACACCTAATTTATTCCTTTGCTTCCTCTCTGCAATTCCCCTGTCTCTCAGCTTACAGGGGTCCTCGGTTGACCAATTGAAATAGGTTTCATGGGAAGTTCGTGTGCTCATCCTGATCGACAGCAAGGCTGACTTCCCTCCATTCACAGTAGAAAATGTAAAAGGCCATTTTTGCTCAAAGCAATTTTCAGTCTCCTCTTAACTGTGTATAGTCCAGAAGCAGTCAAATTTTCTAACTCTGGGAGCCTCCAGATTTCTGGATTCTCTGCTCCCTTTCAGTTTTGCTTTCAAACCTCTTATCTCTTGCCCATGCAGATTTCTTTCTTGTAAATTCTCAATAAATACAGCAAGTAATGATGTTATTCTAATGTTCTGTTTTCTGTCTCTTTTCCCTTACAGCTATAGGCTTAGTTGGGCTTCCCAGGTGGTGCTAGTGGTAAAGAACCTGCCGCAGTGCAGGAGACCTAAGGGACAGTGGTTCAATCCCTGTGTTGGAAAGATCCCCTTGAGGAGGGCATGGCGACCCACTCCAGTATTCTTGCCTAGAGAATCTCATGGACAGAGGAGCCTGGTGGACTAAAGTCCGCGGGATCCCAAAGAGTCAGCCATGACTGAAGCAACTGAGCACACATGCATAGGCTTAGTTAGACACTTGCTCTGCCTTTGAAGCTATCTCATGCATTTTCAGAAATTGAGGTATAATTTACACACAGTAAACCCACAGACTGGTTCCAGATAGGAAAAGGAGTACGTCAAGGGTGTATATTGTCACCCTGCTTATTTAACTTCTATGCAGAGTACATCATGAGAAACGCTGAGCTGGATGAAGTACAGGCTGTAATCAAGATTGCCGGGAGAAATATCAATCACCTCAGATATGCAGATGACACCGCCCTTATGGCAGAAAGTGAAGAACTAAAGAGCCTCTTGATGAAAGTGAAAGAGAAGAGTGAAAAAGTTGGCTTAAAGCTCAACATTCAGAAAACGAAGATCATGGCATCCGGTCTCATCACTTCATGGGAAATAGATGGGGAAACAGTGGAAACAGTGTCAGACTTTATTTTTGGGGGCTCCAAAATCACTGCAGATGGTGTTTGCAGCCACGAAATTAAGACGCTTACTCCTTGGAAGAAAAGTTATGACCAACCTAGATAGCATATTCAAAAGCAGAGACATTACCTTGCCCACAAAGGTCCGTCTAGTCAAGGCTATGGTTTTTCCAGTGCTCGTGTATGGATGTGAGAGTTGGACTGTGAAGAAAGCTGAGTGCTGAAGAATTGACGCTTTTGAACTGTGGTGTTGGAGAAGACTCTTGAGAGTCCCTTGGACTGCAAGGAGATCCAACCAGTCCATTCTAAAGGAGATCAGCCCTGGGTGTTCTTTGGAAGGAATGATGCTAAAGCTGAAACTCCAATACTTTGGCCACCTCATGCGAAGAGTTGACTCATTGGAAAAGACTCTGATGCTGGGAGGGAATGGGGGCAGGAGGAGAAGGGGATGACAGAGGATGAGACGGCGGGATGGCATCACCAAGTCGATGGACGTGAGTTTGAGTGAACTCCGGGAGATGGTGATGGACAGGGAGGCCTGGTGTGCTGCAATTCATGGGGTTGCAAAGAGTCGGACACGACTAAGCAGCTGAACTGAATAGAACTGAAACACACAGCTCTCAGTTCAATGAGTTTTGACAGTTGTATACACCTATGTAAACCACCTCCAAGAATAAGATGGAGAACATTTCCATTATCCCTAATGCAAGCCACTTTCTATCTGTTTCGCTTTGATTTGCTCCCTCTGAGGCAAAACCACTTTTATGACTTCTGTCACCACAGATTCCTTTCCACAACCCAGTACTTGTATTAATATTAAAAGTTTTGTGACTGGGACTTCCCTGGTTATCCAGTGGTTAGGACTTTGCCTTTCAACACAGGGGTTGCAAGTTTGATCCCTAGTTGGAGAGCTAAGATCCCACATGCCTCACGGCCGAAAAACCTAAATGTAAAAGAGAACAATATTGTAACAGATTCAATCAAGACTTTAAAAATGGTCCACATCAAAAAAAATTTTTTTTAAACAATTGATTATTTAAAAAAATTTTTTTTGACTGTGTGACCTGACTGTTTCTATCTTTTCCTTGGTTTCTCTCTTTCCTGCTGCTGGGCCTCTAAGCAGTTCTCATCTATTTTAGATTTTTTTTGTTTGGCTTGCACTTCACTTAAAGGTAGCATTTTCTATGTTACTTGGGAAAAGCTAAGTGCTATATAGTAAATGGACTACAAAAAACATAATAGCTTCAACCTAATTAAAGTATATTTATTGCTATTGAGCAGTACACTGAACACGTTCTTGATCAATAGGTGATGGTCTATATCCTGGACCTTTGAATCCTCCAGCAGCTGAGAAAGGAGCAGGAACCCGTCTTACCTGCTTCTGAAAAGCCTCAACCTGAGGTCTGACATTCAGTCCCCTTCCACTGACATTTTTTTAGGGGAAAACTATGCACAAGACCACCTCTGGTACAAGGGAGAAAGGTTTGGAACTGGGGACTCTGGCTTGGCAGCTACTTGGCAGTGACAGCTCCATACCATGAACTGAAAGAAAAGTTTGTTAATTGTCTACAGGTAACAAAGGTCAGCGTCAGAACTTTTTATTTTCTTTTAGTGACATAATACTGTATTGCTCTTCTTTTTTTGTCATGTTAGTTTGTGTAGTATATCTTTTTATGCTTTTCAAATAAACATTTTAGAATTAGAAAATTTTTAAAAATTGTATTGCAACCTCTATGATATAAATGTTCAAAGCAAAAGCAATTTATTTTCCTTACATTATTCTGGTGAAATTAAAATGATCACTGGCCATCAGCAGATATAATGTAACTCTTAAAAGATAAAAGATCCAAAAAAAAGATAAAGATCCATATCACCATGTCTATTCAGCATTGTACCAGAGATCCTAGCCAGCAGAGTGAAATGTTGCAAGTGGGTGAACCTAAAAAAAAAAAAAAGATGTAGGAATGGAAAGGAAGAAAAAAATTGTCACTGTTGGTAAATAACATAATTGTCTATGTAGAAAATTTACAGAACTCTGCAGCTAAATTCGTAGCATTAACTAGAGAGTTTAGCCAGGTTTTTGGATGCAAAATGAGTATAGAAAAGCCAATTGCATTTCTGAAGACTGCCAACAAAAACAAAACAGAAGAGGTAATTTTTAAGAACATTTTATTTTGAAATAATTACCATCCTATATAGCTATGGTTCAGCTTCTCAAGCTAAGAAATTAACATTGATATAATAATGTTAACTGAACTATGCCTTTATTCACATTTTCCTCAGTTTTTCTACCCGTGCCCTTTTTTCTCTTTCATGGTCAAACTCCATGTAACTGTTAACTCTAGTCTATTTCAGTTTACATCAGTTGTTTGCTCTTTTCTTTCTGAGACCTGGCACTTGGAAGGGCAGTGGTCTGATCTTTTGTAGAATGGACCTCAGTTGGGGTTTATGTGTGTGTAAGTCACTCAGTCATGTCTGACTCTTTGTGACCTCATGGACTGTAGCTTGCCAGGCTCCTATGTTCATGGAATTCTCCAGGCAGGAATACTGGAGTGGGTAGCCATTCCCTTCCCTAGGGGATCTTCCCAACGCAGAGATCGAACCCAGGTGTCCTGCATTGCAGGCATATTCTTTACTGCCTGAGCCACCAGGGAAGGGGTTTGTCTGATGTTTTCTCATGATTGTATCACATCCCATCCACATGACATCACTAGTGATGTTAATCTTCATCATTTGGTGTTGCCAGGTTTCTCCACAGCAGAGTTACTACAGAAAGGGCAATTTTAAAAATATACAGTTTTACAATAGAGGCACAGTATAAACAACATTTGAATAAATGTAGTGTCAACAACCTTTATTGACAAAGTTATAAACTTTTATCAAAAGATATTAACTACAAACCAGTTTAATGGAGAGAAACACTGTATTAATGGACTCTAAAACTCAGTGTTGCAAAGATGCTAATTCTCTCAATACACCTAGAATCAAATTCCTAACAGACTTTGGGATTTTAATGTTACTACTACTAACAAAGGTTCATATAGACAAAGCTGTGGTTTTTCCAGTAGTTATGTATGGATGTGAGAGTTGGACCATAAAGAAGGCTGAGTGCTGAAGAATTGATGCTTTTGAACTGTACTGTTGGAGAAGACTCTTGAGAGTCCCTTGGACTGCAAGGAGATCAAATCAGTCAGTCCTAAAGGAAATCAATCCTGAATATTCATTGGAAAGGCTGATGCTGAAGCTAAAACTCCAATACTTTGGATACTTGATATGAAGAGAGGACTCATTGAAAAAGACCCTGATTCTGGGAAAGATTGAGGGTAGGAGGATAAGGGGACAGTGGGGGACAAGATGATTGGATAGCATCACTGACTCAGTGGACATGAATTTGAGTAAGCTCCAGGAGTTGGTAATGAACAGGGAAGCCTGGCATGCTGCAGTCAGTGGGGTCACAAAGAGTCGGACATGACTGAGCAACTTAACAACAACAATTACTGTTCATCTTTGTTGTTGTTATTTTGGTGATACTTAACATTGTAATTCTGAACTATATGGTAAAAGAGTGGTCCAAAAATTGTGAAGACAAATTGTCTTTCTTGCCTTTTATTGTGACTTAATATGAAATTATAATAATTAAGCCAGTGTATGGTACAAAGATACACAAATTGGCCAATAGAAAGACTTGAGAATTCAGAAACAGATCTATGTATGGGGCCTAGATTTATACCAAAACTGGTATTATAGACCAGTGGGGGAAAGGATGGACAGATTTTTCAATGTATCAAGTTGGGGTAAGAGATGCTCATGTGAAAGAGTATGTTATTTAATTCCTATGTCATATCACATACAAAATGGGAAATGGTTCAATTATAAGTTACAAATGAATAGTTATAGTTAAGTTTGATTACAAAATTACAGGGCTTCTCTGGTGGCTCAGACAGTAAAGAATCTGCCCGCAATGCGGGAGACTTAGGTTCAATCCCTGGGTTGGGAAGATCCCCTGGAGGAGGGCATGGCAACCCACTCCAGTATTCTTGCCTGAAGAACCTGCATGGACAGAGGAGCCTGGGGGGCTACAGTACATGGGGTCTCAAAGAGTCTGACATGCCTGAGCAACTAAGCCCACACACATAAAATCAGAAGCATAATTCAGAAAAAAACAGTTGAAGAAAAAAACTACCAAAGGAATATAAACAAAATTGGAAGGAGTGCAAAGGAAAAGAAATGATAAAGAAAAAGAAATGAGGTCATAGAGATGAGTGAGCCAAGTCAAATACACATTGAAAAGATGATGTAATACCTGTGATTTTAAAATATCAGTGTTTACAATATGCCAGAACTATATCGTTTATTAACTTTTTTTTATCCTTAGTTACATGCCAGAAATCCAAAAGTGATCAATAAATTATTTCAGTGATCTGTCTACTGGCAACTCCATTACTCAATCATTTTTGGAAAGCAAAGAATTGGAAACATCTGACTTTGAAAGGGATTTATTATCACTTTCTCAATTTGGGGAAGTTTATCAAAAAAGGCTTAACTAAGATTTACCAAATGACTTTTATTTGTTACTCTTTTACTTAGAGGCACCTTGATTAGCCCAATATACTTACAAAATGTTAGTTAGAAAAATGAATTTTAATATATATTTACTAACATGCAGTTTGTTTTTAGAGAAACTTTTTGTCTTAACATGTATCTGAAATGTGCTTTTATCATCAGCACCTTGAGGCTATAACGTACATCACTCAATTTAGGGAAAATGATTGCCATTTAATCTCATTGACAAAGCTTAGTTGTCAATTTTAAACTCATCTTCCAAATCAGACTTCCTTCTGTCCGTAAAAATCCAACTTGATTTTTCAGCCCAAATAAATATGTTAATATATGTCTCCATGACAACCATCACACAGCTGAATTCTAATTCTAATATAGATAAATAGATAAGCACAGAGACTTACCACGTGTTGCCTGGATACAGTGATACTGCTGCCTTCAAGATTTCTTGCTTTGCACTCACTCAAGTCTCCCAGAGTTGAGTTGTGTATCTTTTACAATAATAAAAGTATTGGAAGGTAAGATCCTTAAGTAAAAATACTCTCACTACTGCTTCATTCTACTATGTATCTGAATTTGTAATATACTAACATGGGCCCACATATTCCGTCCCTTAATAAAATATATATGTTTTATGTATGATGGGGAGAGAACAAATCCTTATTGTGATGCTTTGATTAAAAGAGTATTTACAAGTTTGGCTTCCTGGAGGGTTTTTACATTTCAGGGCAGTGCACTAGCCAGGATTGGTGAGTGGTCTTCATTCCTTTTGTAAAGTGGGAAACGAGTGATTCTGAAGGCGGGGTAGAGAAGAAGGCTGGTGTGGTACCTTAGCTTCAGGTACATTGCAGAAAGGATCAGTAATAGGAAGGTGAGGATCTGGAATTTGATTGCCTTTAAACAATCTGTGCCCACATATCTCTTAGTCATCATACGGTTCCAGTTTGTAGACTGTTGATCCTGAAGACAGGAAGAGCAGGACCGTCATATTTGTAATTGTAAATACAAGACACTCAAACTAATGAAATAAATCCCATTTTTAGAGAGTAAGCTCTTCTGAAATAAAAGACAACTAGAACCTGCATATTCAAGGGGCATCCTGTGTGTCAGTACCGAGTAAAATTGTTGGACTTGAGGTCAAGAGCCATTCCATTTGGGAGCCAGGCAGATAGGTTGAAATTTTTATAAGGGGGAAGTTATATTGGCCTCAGCTTTCAATCAGTGCAAGAAAATGGAATATACTTTAAAGATTTGGGAGGAAAAATTAAGTAACTTAGAGACTGTTATATCTGTCTAAACAATCCTTCAAGTATAAGTCAACAGGCAAATAGTTTTGAACTTAAAATTTTTTCAAAAATTATTCCTTTGGGCCTTTATGAGGCAATAATAGAGAACAGATTTAAAAAACAAAAACAAAAAAAAAACCCAGCTTTGCAGGATAAAGATGTATTTAGAGCTGCCAGAACAGGATCTGGCAAGACTTGGATTTCCATGTCCTAGAGTGGAGTGTGCATGCTCAGTCACTCAGTTGTGTCTGACTCTTTGTGACCCTAAGGCCTATAGCCCACTAGGCTCCTCTGTTCATGGAATTTTCCAGGCAAGAATATAAAGTGGGTTGCCATTTCCTCCTCCAGAGGATCTTCCCAACCCAGGGATTAAACCTGCATCAGGATCCTGCATTGGCAGGCAAATTCTTTACTACTGAGCCACCTGGGAAGACTTCCTTATCCCAGTAGTAGAAGTTTTTTATTATTTGTAACAGACTTTGACAGATGAACTCTGTGTCCTGATGGTATTACCTATGAGAGAACTTATATATTTCTCAGGCCTTTGGTTTTCTGAGAATTAGAAAAGAATCATGACTTTTCAACAGTCTCATCATTGATGGAAAGGGCCTGAGACAGGATGTTTGAGAGGGTCAGCCTCATAAATATACTTGTTTGCATACATATCCAACTATTACAAGGATAAAGTAATTAATGTTTATGGTACCATTCTCTAAAGGTTAGTTCATGATGAAGTACAAATCTTGGGCATGGACTTTGCTGACACTGAATGCTATTATTTAAAAAAAAAAAAAACACTTTCTAAAATACATTGACTTTGCTTTTTTCTAGGTTAAACAAGTCAAATACCTTATACCTTGAGCACTTAATTTTGAAATCTCTGAATATGTTTGAGTTGGTTAAGAAAGTAAAATATAACACTGCTGTCCCTTTGAAACAAAACTACGAAGGTTTTGAGCTAAAGTAACAAATAAGTATCCTCTGTTCTTTTTGAGAAGCATTATATATATTTTTCCAGTTGTTGAGAGGCTCAGTCTTTAAACTGAGTTTCCTACTGCCTATACTTTGGGATTTCTAGTCTCAGCTTCTGTGGTTGACAGCAGGAGATGAGGAAAAATGCAAGTCTGTAATAAGTTTATCTTCAAGAGAGCAAACAGTGCTCTTTGCTACTGAGACTACAGCCAGTGTGTTGGATATTCAGGCCATGAATTGAGTTCTTCAGTTTGATTACCCAGAGGAGGCCAACTCATATTCACAAAGCATACAGACCTGCCAGGTAGATGATGAAGCTTTATTAATTTTGCTTCCCTCAGAAGAAAAAAGGGATGGTGCAGCAACTTCTTGAGTAGAAAGTGCCTATGAAGGAAATAAAAAAATCAATCCAGAAAAATGTATGGACATCTAGACAAGAAAAAAAAAAGAACTGGAGTCATCTTTAGCCCAAGATCAACAATGAAAAGAAAGAGGTTGGAGATCTTTTGTTTCTTTCATTTGTAAGTATATCTGATGAAGGATGAAGGATCATTGATTTAAACAATTTAAGTTTACCCAAATATGCTCTATTTCTTGATCTTAACTGTGAGCAACTCCTTGGATGAGGTTTCCTTGGAAGGTGTAGAAACACTTGACCAAAGAATTGTTAATGAGCCTAAGATTCTGTTCCTCAGCAATGACTAAGTGGAATAATTTAGAGCTTATTTCAGTGAGAAAATGTCCATCCTTAAGTAAGGTAGAAGTGGAAGAGGAAGAATACAAGCCAGTCATTGGTGTTAATAAAGAGGAGCAAGAGAGGCAAGTGAGGCGGAAAGTGGAAGAAAAGATGATAAAACCCAAAAGGCCTCAGACTCAGCCTTCTCCTAGTACTGATGAGGCACCAAAAAAAAAAAAAATCAATGAAATCACAGAAACTAAAAAGTTATGAAACATTTTAAGTGAATAAGAAAATAACACTAATGAAGGGTAGTTAGTTCACCAAGGGCTACCCATGGAGCAGTCCATTATGAAGGACACTAGGGTCAAGACAGTTCCAGATAGGAGTGGCCACATATTTAACCCCCTTCCTGCCCCATCACAGAATATACTTACAGTGAGTGAATTAACAAAATTTTTCTATTCAATTTCCATTGTGTGTGTTCTTGGACTCTTTCCATTCCTTTATTTCACTGCCAAGTCATGGAATCCTTGTCCCATTTTTAGAAGTTCTTGTTTTGCTTAGTGTATAGAATATAAATAAATAATGAATATTTTGAATTGAGATTATCGATAACATATCTATTTCCCATTTTTAATAAAAGTACATCATCTAGGAATAAAATTAACCAAAGACATGCAAAATTTCTACTTTGGAAATAATAAAACATTACTGAGAAAAAGAAGCCTTGAATAAATGAAGCAGAATGACAGGTCATGGATTGAAAAACTCAGTTAGATGACAGTTCTCCCCAAACTGAGCTATAGATTTAACTTAATTTCTATCATAATCCCACAGGTTTTGTTATTGTAAAATTAACAAACTGATGCTAAAAGTTACATGGAAATGTAAAAGACTGAGAATATCCTGTGAACAATTTCAAAATCATAGCTGAAGGAGTTGACTTCATAACCTGACCATAAAGATGCAATAACCAAGACAGTGTGGTGCTGCCATAAAGACCCACAGGCAGATGGATGCAACTGAACAGAGAGGCCGGAAGAGACCCACAGTTACATGGTCGTTGGATTTCCAAGAAAAATCCAAACCCATTGGGGAAGGGAAAGTTTTTCAACAAATGGTGCTGGAATAACTAAATATCCACTGGGAAAAAAGGAATCTCAATTCTTACCTTGTACCATGCGCAAAAACTAATTTGAGATGGATCACATTACAAAATGTAAAAGCTCGAACCATAATGGTTTTAGAAAAAAAGCATCAGAAAATCTCTTCATGTTTTGGAGGTTGGCAAAGATTTAAATGTAGAAAGCAATAACCATAGGAGAAAAAATTTATGACTTAGACTTTATCAGAATAAAAAAAAATCTTGGGCTTATCAGAAGACATTTATTGTTAAGGAAAAATGATGAGCCACAGATTGGGGAAAATATATTCACAAAACCTATATTTGTCAAGGGATTACATAGGTAAAGAATTCATACAACTCCATAACAAAAGCACAGATGATCAGAAATGAAAAAGTGGGGTAGGGGGACAAAGGATTTGAAAAGACAGTTTATAACACCAGCACTCCACAACAGAAGATACTAGGATGGTCAGTAAACCTATTCTCAGCAGGGAAATGCAAGTTAAAATGATGAGATGCCCACCAGCATGGCTGAAATTAAATAGCTTGGTAGCACCAAATTTTAACAGGGATGTAGAGGATGGAAGTCTTATACACTGTGCAGGAGGGTTAAATGGTACAAAGTCTTAGGAAGAAGATTTGGAAGTTTCTTGAAAAGCTAGACATATATTTTCCTGATGACTCAGCAGTTCTACTGCTAGATATCCATCTACCTAAGAAAAAGGAAAATAAAAGTTCACAAAATAAGATGTACACAAGAAGTACATAATGTATGTAACTTCATTCATAGTAGCCAAAAACTAGAGACAGCCCCCAGGTGTCCATCAGTAAGAGAATGGATAAGCAGACTGGTGTATTCATAAAGTGAAGTACTACTACAAGAGAAAGAAGGCGCTGATACCAGCAACAGCATGGATGAATCTCATCATATCTAACTGAAAGAAACCTTATTCGAAAGAATACATACAGTGTCTCCCCATTTTTTGGAAGGTTTAGAATAAGCAAAATTTGTCTGTGAGAGAAAATAATAAGGGTGGTTGCCTCCTGGGAATGGAGCAGGGAATGACTGGAATGGTTATGAAGGCTCTTTCTTTGAGTTGTGACTATGGTTTGGGTTATAAGATAACATGAATTTGTAAAAACTCATGGGATGGTACACTTATGATTGGTACATGCTATATGCAAATTTTGCTCCAAAAGAGAGGGGGTGGGGAAACAGCTTTAGAAAATATTTCAAGGAGATACTATTTTATATCCACCAGATTGGAGAAAGTGGTGGCAAGGCAGTGGGGCCCCTGACCCCTCTGTCCCCTCTGGTGGTATCAGTTGGATCAACCATGAAACAGTTTGTCAGTATTAACAACTTGTGCCTGTACAAACACAGCAGTTCTACTCTGAGGCATAAAAGCTCTTGCAAACATACACAATGAAACTCATATGACAGTGTTCCTGAAAATCAGAAAGAAGTTGGATAGCCATCAACAAGAGAAGACATAGATTGTTCCATATTGTAACATACCACTGCAGATGAACCTCATGAGCATATGAAAATGATATGATTTGAACCAATATAATTCCATCCCAAATCTTGCAAAATCAAACAATAATTTGATTATGGATACCTATGGTAACACTAGAAAGGAAAGCAGGGGAATAAAGTTCAAGGTGTTTGGGGAGAAGGCGTGGCAAGAAGAAGTGGGATTGGAATGGGAAAGGCTGAAAAACTGACTTCAGAGTTATTAGCAATGTTCTGTTCCCTAAACTTGGTAGTGGCAAGACAGGTGTTCATTTTATTATTTTTCTTTACAACTTACACATATGTTAAAATTCTGTTTGGTATATATTTGATATTTAATAATAATTTAATGAAAAATAATGTGATTTTTATTTTATTTTGAACCATATTTATGTGTAGAGTTCAGTGGCACTGAGTACATTCACATTGTTGTGCCATTCTCACCATCATCCATTTTCCAAATTTTCATCTTCCTAAACAGAAACTCTGTACCCATCAAACACACTGACTTCACATCCTCGCCCTCCCCACCCCTGGCCCCTGGCATCTACCAGTATACTTTCTGACTCTGAACTTAACTATACTAGGTACGTCGTGTAAGTGGAACTGAGTAGCATTTGTCTGCATCTGCCCTGGGATTTCTTTGGAAGGAATGATGCTAAAGCTGAAACTCCAGTACTTTGGCCACCCCATGCGAAGAGTTGACTCATTGGAAAAGACTCTGATGCTGGGAGGGATTGGGGGCAGGAGGAGAAGGGGACAACAGAGGATGAGATGCCTGGATGGCATCACCTACTCGATGGACGTGAGTCTGAGTGAACTCCGGGAGTTGGTGATGGACAGGGAGGCCTGACGTGCTGCGATTCGTGGGGTCGCAAAGAGTCAGATATGACTGAGCGACTGAACTGACTGAATGTATAATGCATTTTTAAGGTTAACTTAGTATATGTCCTACAAACAGACTGTACCTTCTTTTTTTTTCCCTCTGTGCTCTACAGTAGACCCTAACCAGCAATCTATTTCATACATATTAGTGTACATATGTCAATCCCAGTCTCCCAGTGCATGGGGATCACCCACAGAGATGTTATGGGGAGGGAGGTGGGAGGGGGTTTCATGTTTGGGAACACATGTAAGAATTAAAGATTTTAAAATTTAATAAAAAAAAAAATTAAAAAAAAAAAAATCTTTGAGCATTCTTTGTTAGCAACAATATAATACATACAATTTAAGAAGTTGTCATTCTGATATCATTAATTCAGTCATTTATTCAGAGGTTTATCAAATGTTTGTACATAGCCTGATAGGGCTATGATATTGGTTAAGCCTTTATTTGGAGGGTAAAGTTTCAGAAAGTGAAAGTTGCTCAGTCGTGTCTGACTCTTTGCAACCCCAATGGACTGTACAGTCCCATGGAATTCTCCAGGCCAGAATACTGGAGTGGGTAGCCTTTCCCTTCTCCAGGGGATCTTCCCAACCCAGGGCTCAAACCCAGGTCTCCTGCATTGCAGGCAGATTGTTTACCATCTGAGCCACCAGGGAAGCCCAAGAATACTGAAGTGGGTAGCCTATCCCTTCTCCAGGGGATCTTCCTGACCTAAGAATTGAACCGGGGTCTCCTGCATTGCAGGTGGATTCTTTACCAACTGAGCTATCAGGGAAGCCCATGGTTTCAGAAGCTGTATCCTAAAATAAATTAGAAAAATAACTGAAATCTAAAATGATTACAGTCTTAATAAGACAGTTTTGATCTCAGTCTCCTAATGCTAGTCCAGAGGACATCTGAAGACATGCTTTTAGAAATTGAAATGTCCCCTCAGCTGATCATTGACCAGTTGTTAGGTTTACCTTACAGTCAGGTCATGGAAAATGCCTCCCGAAAGTTATCTTCTCAAAATGTAACTGTGATCAAAATTCTCAGGATGCTCTGGCTCACACTTAGACCTTGCTCTTCTGTTGAATCTTAAGCAGTTTCAAGGTATTTATGGATTTTTCATATCAACATTTCCTGCAAAAATTTGTGAGTAATTTTCATTAAATGAACTCACCAAAAAATAAATGTTGAACTCTGTAGCTCTAACATGGTCCTAAATTCTTAGCTTAAAGTGAAAAGGGCTTACCCCAATCCTTTACTTTTTGTAAGTATTCAGACATTCCTTTGGATGCCAAATAATAAGTTTATAATGCTAGGTACCCAGCAAGATGACAGTCCAGTTGCCTGTGTACAGTACTTAAATAAACCGATTGCAATTCCACAACCTTATTGCTCCATTTATCACAAGAAGTGCCAGAGTTCTGAAATCTTTTGTAAGGAGAGCAACTTTGCTTGTGTGAATTCTCACAGGAATTACCAAGAATATTATATGCCAATTCAATCCTAAGTATTGAAGTTAGAGTTCTAAATGACATTTAATAGTATGATTTATTTTCTGTCTTAAACTTTATAGGTCACAAAAACAAGATCCTATCCTTTCATATTGCTTTTTATTGTTAAAGTGTCTGAGTGATGATAAAAATCCAAGCTTAAGAACTGTCAGATGATTTATGATATTTCATTTATTTTTCAAAGGATTGGGGTGTCACCAGTAAGCCCATTAGAATTATAGGTTTAAAGTTCCTCAATTTTAAAAAAGACCAGCTGCATAAACAAGTGTGTTAGCTTTGTAATTTAATTCTGTGTGATTTTTTTTTAATACTTCAAAGTTCCAAAGGAGCCAGCTTTTCTTAGGTCATAAATACTTATTTATGTCATTATGATCTCTAACTTTCAAGTACATTTCAAGATCTGCTTTTTAAAACATTGATACGTTTTTATTGTGTTCTTTACAACCTCAAAACATTTCTCCTTCTGTAGACCTGAATCTGCCTTCATGGGCTGACATCAAAAACGTGGAATGTGAGTGAACTAGAGAAAAACTACTTAAAAAAAATCAGGATTCTGTAGTCAAGATGGATCATCTAAGCTATCTTTGAGAGTGTGCTGTCAGCACTGTAAAGCTTTTTCTTTTTTTGCTTATTAGATTTTAAATTGAGGATAATTGTTAGTTCACAGCAGTTAGAAGAAATAACATGTACCCCCATGTGCAGTTTACGTGTAAGAGTTTCTCCCAAATGTAATATCAGAGATATTAGCATCAATGCAATCCAGATCCTGGGCTTCCCTGATAGCTCAGTTAGTAAAGAATCTGCCTGCAGTGTAGGAGACCCTGGTTTGATTTCTAGGTCAGGAAGATCCCCTGGAGACGGGAAAGGCTACCCACTCCAGTATTCTGGCCTGGAGAATTCCAGGGACTATATAGTCCATGGGGTCGCAAAGGGTCGGACTTGACTGAGCGACTTTCACTAATGCAGATCCTACTTAAATTTTCCTCATTTTACTTGAACTCATTTGTGTATGTATATATTTAGTTTCTATGCACTTTGTATCTCATGTATAGCTTCTTGTGTCTGCCATAGTCAAGACCCACAATAGTTCCATCACCAGGATTTCTCCTGTTGCCATACTATAACCACACTCACCTACCTCCCTCACTTCCCAGCCCTAACCCCTGTCAACCACTACACTGTCCTCTATTTCTATAATTTCGTCATTTCAACAATATTATATAAATGGAAGCTTAGAGTATATAACCTTTAGTATTGACTTTTTCATGTAGCATAATTCCCTTCAGATCCATCCATATTGTGTGAACTAGTAGTTTTGTTTCTTTTTTATCATTGAGATGTATTCCATCAAAATCTATTGTAATTTTTAGTTTTCATATGTACATGCATATAAAATATGAGATCATTAAAATATCAGTTTAAAAATGGTTTAAGACATGTTACAATTAACCTACCTATTAAAATTCTGGGTAAGTTTTTAGTATCCTTGTAGTCATTTTGATTGGTCTTGTCTATGTCTTAATGTACTTAGACCAGGTGGATTGTCAGCTGTACACTGAAAACATTTACAGTAGAAAATAAAAGATAGTTCTGTTTCCTAACAATAACTGATTCTAATAAAAACTGGTAAGATTGGATAAAAGACAGTAGCTGCTACCATGTAAGACAGGTCCTCATTTTGCTTTCAGCAGATTTAATGTTTAGTTTCTTTTTTTCTTTCATTCAGTCTATGATAACCCAACTCACTCTTTTCATAAAGCCTATTATATAAGTAGCTCTCCTTGCCCTTATGCTTATGTGTGTTAAATGTGATAAGTAAAGCTGTAGATGAGAAATCCTAGGAAAAGACTGTAAAGTGAGACCCGATGTTTACTTTGAGGAGCTCCAAGACCGAATGGCCAAGAAATGGTCAGAAAGGCACCAGGAAAAAAAACGGGCTTCTGGTTCTTTAAAGCTAAGAGAAAAGCGGATACGAAGAAGAAATGGCTTCAGTTGACTCTACTTCCTCACTTTCACATGTGGTAACAGTGCTCTGGATCTCAGGAAGGCTTTCTGCATCCAGGCATGGTTTGAATGCACAGAGCTCGCTTCTCAAGGAGTGCTCAGTGGGACTGTGGAGCCTCAGGAGCTAATGTGAAAGAAGATCTAGCCAGGCACACTGTGTATAAGGATAAATGTACCTGCCAGCACCTTAATTTTGGTCATGAAGACAGTTTCAGAAATCTCTCTGCATCCCGATTATTATCACTGCCATCCATGTGTACCATAGTTGTGTGGATATACCATGATATGGTTATCAATATTGGAAGAAGGCATGATGTACCAGCATGGCAAATATATTTTAAGAATCACTCCTGTGTTTCATAATGGTTACCGTGACTGCATAAGCCACAGTTCCTTCTAAAATGCCTTCATGATACTTAACTTTCTCACATGCAGTTAGATAATATAGTTAATGTCATTAATTGGGAATGGAAAACACCCTTCTATCATTAACACTACCTCAAAATGTAAAAGTCTGAAAATGGCTCGTGATGCAGTATCAAGAAGTAAAATGCTTTTTTTACTTTCAATTAGAGGACATAGTCTATAAAGGTAGCTGTTCGTGGTGAAAATGAAGAAGAGTAAGTCAGATGAGGACTAGGAGAAGCGCATAGAATAATTATTTTCTGAGATTTTATCACTTAAAAGGTGTTAGCTTTGGACTTTGAGTTCTGTTTTTTTCAGAAATATAAAATCTCAGCCCAAAATCAGGATCTCTGCATTTTAGACAGAAACTCATGATCTGTTTCTAGAGTCGAATTTTCCTGTTGCCCAAGTAAAGATGGCAATGTTTTAGTAGCATCTCATGGATGTTACAGGCTTCCCTGGTAGCTCAGCTGGTAAAGAATCCTCCTGCATATTCCCCTGGAGAAGGGATAGGCTACCCACTCCAGTATTTTTGGGCTTCCCTGGTGACTCACATCATAAAGAATCTTCCTGCAATTTGGGAGACCTAGGTTCAATTCCTGGGTTGGGAAGATCCCCTGGAGGAGGGGATGGCAACCCACTCCAGTATTCTTGCCTGGAGAATCCCCATGGGCAGAGGAGCCTGGTGGGCTACAGTCCATGGAGTTGCTAAGGGTCAGACACTACAGAGCGACTAAGCACAGCGCACAGCAGGGTGTTATATGTGAATTACTGAGTTTTGATTATATGATAATCAGAAACAAAAGTTAAGCATATCTTTGGATGTGTAACCTTGATGAAAGTGAAAGAGGAGAGTGAAAAAGTTGGCTTCCAGCTCAACATTCAGAAAACTAAGATTATGGCATCTGGTCCCATCACTTCTTGGGAAATAGATGGGGAAACAGTGACAGACTTTATTTTGGGGGGCTCCAAAATCACTGCAGATGGTGACTATAGCCATGAAATTAAAAGACACTTACTTCGTAGAAGGAAAGTTATGGTCAACCTAGACAGCTTATTAAAAAGCAGAGACAAAAAATAAAATAAAAATAAAAAGCAGAGACATTACTTTGCCAACAAAGCCCCCTCTAGTCAAGGCTATGGTTTTTCCAGTGGTCATGTATGGATGTGAGAGTTAGACTATAATGAAAGCTAAGTTCCAAAGAACTGATGCTTTTGAACTGTGGTGTTGGAGAAGACTCTTGAGAGTCCCTTGGAATGCAATGAGATCCAACTATTCAGACCTAAAGGAAATCAGTCCTGAATATTCATTGGAAGACCTGATGTTGAAGCTGAAACTCCAATACTTTGGCCACCTGATACAAAGAACTGACTCATTGGAAAAGACCCTGATGCTGGGAATGATTGAGGGCAGGAGGAGAAGGGGATGACAGAGGATGAGATGGTTGGATGGCATCACCAACTCAATGGACATGAGTTTGGGTAAACTCCGGGAGTTGGTGATGGACAGGGAGGCCTGACGTGCTGCAGTCCATGGGGTAGCAAAGAGTCAGACACGACTGAGTGACTGAACTGAACCAGTGTTTCAGTAGTCATTATTTAGGTCATATTTACATACATATACATTTTAAAAATCTTAGGCCTTTACAAAGTGGTAAGCTTTTTACACAGTAGAATAAGGTAAATATTTTTATGGTTTTTACTTAAGATTCTGAATACTCTTTTTTCAATAAATATAAGTATGACCTTCATGTTGTACAAATAATATTGTTTTGCCTTTTCATCTCAAGTTTTAAAATTCAATTATCTTTTCCAAGTGTGATGAAGAACATCAACAAATATTCTCTTCTACACACTTTGAGAGAAATAACCATAAACCTCATACAAGAATAATACAGACAATAATAATAATACAGAAAATTTTTGCACATTGATGTCAGAATCATAATTTCCAAATTTGCCTTATAAGGCCTGTTTTTTAAAAGTCAGCATGGATGCTACTTGTAGACTCTGTTTCATAAATGAAGTTTCTCAATCATGAATTTTTTTTTCCTATATCAGGCAAAATATGATCTTTCCTTCAAAAAGTGCTTGGGCAAACTAAATTTCAGTATTAGTTCATTAGAGTAGCATTTTCACAGTTCACTGTGCACTTGTACTATTTATTTGCAGGGTGTTTGCCATCATTTATTTATACCATAGATATGAGATAGATACAAGATTAATCAGGAAAGATAGAACAGCTGCGTTTATTTCCTACCTTGCTCTCCTTAGAATTCTTCAAAATAAAATGTGTTTAAGGGCAAATCTGAAGTAAAGACTTCAATGTGTGTACCTCTTACCATTAGGGTGATGGTAAGTGAAATGGTAAACACTTACAAAGGTAAATCAACTAGACCTAAGAGCTACATAAAGAGCACTCCACTCACCGTGAGCAAGGTACACATTCTTCCCAATGCATATGGCTCCATCTCCTCGATAGAGTACCCATTCAGTCATAAAACAAGCCTCAGTAAATGTAAAAATGATCAGAATCATAAAAGTATGTTCTCTGACTAAAGTAGAATGCAATTAGGAATAAATAGCAGAAGGAAATTTGGGAAATTCACAGGTATATGGAAATTAAACAGCATACTCCTAAGTAGCCAGTGAGTCAAAGAAGACATCACAGGGAAAATTAGGAATACCTTGATGTAAAGTAACTTAACACATTATTGACTGGGGGATTTTTGCAGAAACTAAAGCCCTTGGCTGGCAGTTTGTTAACCTAAGTGACTTTCGAAACACTTCAGTCAAAGGCATTCAGCAACAAAAGATGTATTAATATGTCTCTGGCCAATAAGTTGTTACAGTGTAACCCACCAGAATTTATAAGATGCAACTGAAGAAAACAGTGGTTAGAGGAAAATTTATAGCCATAAGTGCATATATTTTTTCAAAGACCACATGTTATATGATTTTATTTATATGAAATTTCCAAAATAAAGCTACAGAGACAGAAGATCAGTGATTTTTAGGGACAGGCAGTGGGGCAGAGTGATAGAATATTTTGGCATTAGATGGTGGTGAGAGTTGTACAACTTTGTGAATGTACTAAAAACTCCAAAATGTACAGTTTAAAGGGTGAATTTTGTGATATGTGAATTATATCACAAATATGCGTGCTAAGTTGCCTCAGTCCTGTCTGACTCTTTGCAGCCCTATGAACTGTAGCTGTGTCTGTCCATGTGATTTCCCAGGCAAGAGTATTGGATTGGGTTACCATGTTCTCCTCCAGGGGATCTTCCCAACCCAGGGATCAAACCCCTGTCTCCTGTATTAGCAAGTGGGTTCGTTACCACTGTGCCATCTGGGAAGCCCACAAATACATCACAATATAAATAAATAAATATTAAGCAAGCCCCTCCTTGGGTGTCCTGTTCCTATGTCGGATGCTTCAGGTGCCATGTGAACCCAAAGGGGTGTGAACCTAGCCTTCTAAAGCTGCTTGTCTGTTGGAGGTAGTGAAAGTGAAAGTCACTCAGTCGTGTCCAACTCTTTGCAACCCCATGGATTATACAGTCCATGGAATTCTCCAGGCCAGAATTCTGGAGTGGGTAGCCTTTCCTTTCTCCAGGGGATTAGACATGAGCTAAGTAAAATTACAGTTGTAGTCGGTGATCTAAGGAAAAAAGATATGTGTTCATTTTTTTTTCCCTTTTTAATTTGTCTGAGCCAGGTCTTAGTTGCAGTGCCTGGGATCTTCTATCTTCATTAGCTGGATCTAGTTCCCTGACCAGGGATCAAACCTGAGCTGTCTATATTAGGAGTGTGGAGTTTTAGCCACTGGATCACCAGAGAAGTCTCCAGTACTTGTTCATTATTAACTGGGATATCTGAGCCAGATGAGGTCAAAAGAGAATTCTAAGGGGGAGTGATACTGGCTTGTGATCTGAAGGATGAATTCAGGTTATGGAAAAGAAAATCAGCATCACAGGGAGAGGCCCATGTGTGTAGAAACTGTTGATGACGGAGCCACTGTGTGGAGACTGAGAGAAGGCCAGTGTGGCTGGACAGAATGCGGGAGAGCAGTGCAGGGTGAGGCAGAGAAATGGGCCAAGACCAGACCATGTAAAACCTCATGGACGTGTTAAGGCATGTAGACGTTTTCATTCTGGGTGGTGTGCGCTGTGCTGTGAGAGCATCTCCGTGGCCATGTGGGCTGGAGGAGCAGGAGAAGCAGGTAGAAGAGTATCCAGTGGTCCTGCCAGGGGGCGATAGAGCAGCTGATGCCAGGTGATTGGCAGTGGATTTCAGAAGTGGAGATTTCTGAACTGAGTGACTGACACTTCCACTCTTAACTTTTCAGAAGTGGGTGTATCTGGGGGCTTTTTTAAAGAGAGAAAATTGATATGATTTGGTGAAAGCCTAGAGATGGGAAGTGAAGGAGAGGAATACAAGGCATGGCTCATGATGCTGGGAAAGTGAGGGTCAAGAGCCATTTCTGAACTGAAGATTTTCCTGTCACACTGTGTATGAACAACTTCAAGTAACATGAATGGATACTTTTTTTTTCTTTCGAGAACTAGCTCTTTCTTACCAAGGCAGTCACATATTATGTAAAGCTATGCAATCATTGAAAAAGTGAGAGAGTTCCAGAAAAACATCTATTTCTGCTTTATTGACTATGCCAAAGCCTTTGACTGTGTGGATCACAATAAACTGGAAAATTCTGAAAGAGATGGGAATACCAGACCACCTAACCTGCCTCTTGAGAAACCTGTATGCAAGTCAGGAAGCAACAGTGAGAACTGGACATGGAACAACAGACTTGTTTCAAATAGGAAAAGGAGTTCGTCAAGGCTGTATATTGTCACCCTGCTTATTTAACTTCTATGCAGAGTACATCATGAGAAACGCCAGGCTGGAGGAAGCACAAGCTGGAATCAAGATTGCCAGGAGAAATATCAATAACCTCAGATATGCAGATGACACTGCCCTTATGGCACAAAGTGATGAAGAACTAAAGAGCCTCTTGATGAAAGTGAAACAGGAGAGTGAAAAAGTTGGCTTAAAACTCAACATTCAGAAAACGAAGATCATGGCATCTGGTCCCATCACTTCATGGGAAATAGATGGGGAAACAGTGAAAACAGTATCAGACTTTATTTTTTTGGGCTCCAAAATCACTGCAGATGGTGACTGCAGCCATGAAATTAAAAGATGCTTACTCCTTGGAAGGAAAGTTATGACCAACCTAGATAGTTTATTCAAAAGCAGAGACATTACTTTGCCAACAAAGGTCCGTCTAGTCAAGGCTATGGTTTTTCCAGTGGTCGTGTATGGATGTGAGAGTTGGACTATAAAGAAAGCTGAGCGCCGAAGAATTGATGCTTTTGAACTGGTGTTGGAGAAGACTCTTGAGAGTCCCTTGGACTGCAAGGAGATCTAACCAGTCCATCCTAAAGGAAATCAGTCCTGGATATTCATTGGAAAGACTGATGTTGAAGCTGAAACTCCAATACTTTGGCCACCTGATGCAAAGAACTGACTCATTGGAAAAGACCTTGATGTTGGGAAAGATTGAAGGCAGGAGAAGGGGACGACAGAGGATGAGATGGTTAGATGGCATCACCGACTCAATGGACATGAGTTTGGGTAAACTCCGGGAGTTGGTGATGGACAGGGAGGCCTGGTGTGCTGCGGTTCATGGGGTCACAAAGAATTGGACATGGCTGAGCGACTGAACTGACTGACTGATGCAATTTACTGATAGCAAATATTTGGGGGAAGTTAAAAAAAATTGAGGAAACTAGACAAGTGCCAAATGAGTTTTGCCCTTGGAGCCTCTTTTGGCCCAGCCTGCACATTCAGGGTCTTATAATGTACTTGGTCTTGCTGATGGTCCCCAATGCTATAGAGATCATCTGTCATTTGAATTTCCTCATTTTGATTTAAGTATTGAAAATAGACTCTGAAATAATTTTCTGGCAAGTAACTACCTACCAGTGAGGAATAACTGGAATGAATTCAGTTTTAGCAATTCTTATTTGCTTGGCCAGCCAAAGTCTTAAAATGTCAAGTTCTTCAGAGATGTTTTTATTCTGCAGTTATATGGAGTGATAATGTTTTATTATAATTTCTGAAAGCCACTCCAGTAATTTAAGACTACATAGAAATAAATTTTAATCTATACCCTAAAAATTTTTTCTAATGACCTTTGAAGAGTTAGTTATTTGGGCATTCACTTGCATTTGGAATGCCAGCATACAGAACCAGCAGGCAAAAACCTGATGAAGAAAACAGATCATGCCAATAGGCTGTGATTTAAGTTTTACCGTAACTATTACAAGAAAGGTGTCTCTGCTTATAGTGTTTATTGCTGTGTGTGTGTTAGTCACTCAATTGTGTCTGACTTTTTGCGACTCCATGGACTGTAGCCTACCAGGTTCCTCTATAGCTATGAAATTCTTCAGGCAAGAAACTGAAGTGGGTAGCAATTCCCTTCTCCATAGAGTTTTCTGGACCCAGGGATCAAATCTGGGTATCCTGCATTGCAGGCAGATTCTTTACCATCTGAGCCACCAGGGAGGCCTCATGTGTTCATTGCTAATGTATCAGTAATAGACAAACCTTACATACCCATAGCAGGAGGCAAATTTAAGTTAGGCAAATTTTTAAAAAGTCTTTTAAAGAAAATAGTAGTGACCTGCCTTTTACAGGCTTCTTCCAGGGCATTTTCACTAATCTTTGTCCTCATGGGCCAGCACACACAGGAGGGAGTCAGACTGTTGTTCACAAATTTTCCATGAAGCTTGCATTGATTTAAATCAAGTTTCCATTTTTCTTACTGGCAATATAAGCTCCATCTAAGGATTAGCACTTTACTGAGAAGCATTAACTGTATTGTTTTCCACGTGTTCTTATTCTATTGTGCATTTTAATTTCTGAGAATTAGACTTAAAATGGGAACTTTAAGTAAAGAACAGGGAAATTTTGGAGGTTAGAAGCAGTTGTGATTAAAAGCAGAACCTAGCAGAACCTACTACCTATCTTGAAACCTCAGCTTTGCCATTTACTAACTGTGTGAACTTAGGTAAGTTATTTAACCTCTCTGTGCCTAATTCCTTATACATGAAATGGTGATTGTAACATATTCATCCCAAGGCTGTGGTGAGAATTAAATAAATTAACACACATTTAAAATACCTAGAACACTGTTTGGAAGATAGTAAGCTGCAGTTAGTTGCTGCAGCTGTTGTTATATTGATACTTATCAATATTTGAATTTTAATAGCTAACTCTCACCTGCAGAAGGGGGTAACAGACGATGAGATGGTTGAATAACATCACTGACTCAATGGACATGAGTTTAAGCCAACTCATGTCCTAGTATGCTATAGTCCATGGAGTCAGACACAACTTAGCAACTGAACAACAATAACAATTCTCACTTGAAAATTCAAATATTATAATTCAGTTATGGTGGTTGTTATTGTGGAATATTCATATTTTTTCTGGCTGCTTTCATGCCACCAGAAGAAAGGAAAAGCTATAATACTGTAAGGAAAAGATATATGACTGTAAGGTTCATAAAACTGAAAATATTTACTGTATGATCCTTTACAGAAGGCATGTTCAATTGCCTGGCTTGAGGGGTTATTAGTTATTGATATGTTGATTGAATGAATGAACTATCCTGCTTTGACAAAGATGTAAGCTTGCATAGGAAAGTATATGACTTTAGTTATCCCTGTGGCCAGAACACTTCTTTTGTTTTGGTTTGATTTAGAAAAAGTATAACTTTCTAGTTTGGTTTCAATTTTGTTGAAACTAACATACAAGTTCATGAGTAGACTTAACTGTAGTAGATTGCATAAGTGTAGACATGCCAAAAAACATACTTATTCAGTAAAGAGTATTAAGATTTGGATTTCTCTCAAGAATTGTCAAAACAAAAGTTCAGTTGTGTGCATGTGTATGTAAGGATATTTGCCATCTCATCAGTTCAGTCGCTCAGTCATGTCTGACTCTTTGCGACCCCATGGACTGCAGCACACCAGGCTTCCCTGTCCATCATCAACTCCTGGAGCTTGCTCAAATTCATGTCCATCAAGTCGGTGATGCCATGCAACCATCTCATCCTCTTGTCCTCTTTTCCTCCTGCCTTCAGTTTTTCCCAGCATCAGGGTGTTTTCCAATGAGTCAGTTCTTCCCATCAGGTGGCCATAGTATTGGAGTTTCAGCTTCAACATCAATCCTTCCAATGAATATTCAGGACTGATTTCCTTTAGGATGGACTGGTTGGATCTTCTTGCAGTCC
Source organism: Capricornis sumatraensis (assembly GCF_032405125.1). Taxonomy (NCBI): domain Eukaryota; kingdom Metazoa; phylum Chordata; class Mammalia; order Artiodactyla; family Bovidae; genus Capricornis; species Capricornis sumatraensis. The sequence continues at coordinate 37,503,283 of NC_091083.1, forward strand.
AAGGGACTCTCAAGAGTCTTCTCCAACACCATAGTTCAAAAGCATCAGTTCTTTGACGCTCAACTTTCTTTATAGTCCAACTCTCATATCCATACATGACTACTGGAAAAACCATAGCTTTGACTAGATGGACCTTTGTTGGCAAAGAATGCCATCTCATAATTATTTTTAAAAGATTCTTGAAAAAGAATTCTGAAACAGTGTGCTAATAAGATGAATTTTACAGTAATAATGTACCTTAACAGTATCGTGTTATAATCCCATTTCAGGAGTTACTTGTAGTTAGTTTTGTCAAGGCTTTGGCTGTGTGACTCAGAACCTAGTATTTCCATGGCAGCCAAAACTCTGGAACTTTTGGCAACTGAGCCTGGAGCACATATGCTTTGATTTTGTCACACGGATCATTTAAGCAAATAACCTTATCTTGTTTTTTGATGCAATTTTTGACGTCGTGGATCTTTTTGTTTCGTTATATAACCTTTATTAAGGATCTAGTTTGCTCTTGAATATCTGTAAATCTTGCAGCTCCTTTTGTTTAGGTTTACATCTTTCAAAGTATATTCATCAAATACTTTTGAAAGACTTCTCTCCTCCCAGGCCCCACGGCTACTGGGAACAGGACAGGGTGGGACCCTGCCCTTGGAGAGAGTCAGGACGATAAATGTTAAATTAATGTAAGTACCACCATCGGTGTTGGGAAAGAATTAAATTGTGTAATGGACTTATAAACTTAAGAAGATCTAAACTCATCAGGGGAAGTCAGAGAAGATTGTTTCTTTGGATTCTTAATTTTTTACATTTTTTTAAGTTTTGCACTATATTTAAAAATCTGTTCTCAACTAAATGTCTGTTACTTAAGCTGAAATTATTTTGGGTTTAGCAAATGCATTGAAATAAGAACTTTAAGAAATTAATGGCGCCCTTATTGATTTAGGCACAACCTACTAATTAGTATTTATTAATAGACATTAGATGGTTGAATGATGAACCTTGTGCATTTGATTTTGACAGAAAATTTCTAATTAAGTGTAACGATCATGGTAAATTTGGAATGAGGAAAATACAAAGTGAGAAAAGACTGCCATTTAGTTTGTTAATTACCATTTAAAAATCAAAATACCTGTTTGTCCTTCTTGAACAGAAACATGTTTAAAAGTGGTATCTGTCTTAATTTTTTTCTCTCTTTTGGAACAGTTTCTTGTTTATAATGTAAAAATAGATGGTTACACAGTTTACATATAATATGTGTGTGTGTGTCTGTATACATAGGCACTGTGTTTATGTGTATGTTGGTGTATGTATAAACACACACACACCAAAAAATGTACAAAGAAAAAAGGGGAATTTTCACCACCCCAAGTCCTAGTGGTTACCCCAAGGTAAGCACTGTTGACAATTTGATGTTTCTCTTGGGAGTACAACTCTTTTTTTTTTTTTTTTTTTTTTTAAGACAGATGGCATCAGAGTATGTGCACTGTTCCACAATTTGCTTCACTTAAGATTATTTCCTGCACGTCTTTCCCTGCCAGTGTTTACTGAAGTCCACCTGCCTCTCCAGATCTACCTCACTCTTGTTGTTGTTGTCACTGATAATGTTATTTTAAGTAGTCCATCCACAGGGTAAAATATTCAGAAGGTTTACAAAAGAGTACACAGTGGAAGTTAGTCTCTCTCAAATGTGCCTCCCAGTTCTCTTTCCAGAGGCAGCCACCCTTAGCAGTTTCTTACCCTCTGGGTTCGTTCCTTTATTTTTATGTGCTTTTACTTGGTGAGCCTAAAATTAACCCCCTGCCCAGTCATTTATAGGGAAACGGAATGCTTAGTGAATTTACAGCAGCAACCCATTGATCTTGTAATGTCAGTGTTTAAGACTGCATACCAAAATGAGAAAAGACCCCATTAGTTGGATTTCAGTCTGAGATTTCATGCCTTGTGATTGTTTGGAGGCTATAATCTGTAGGTGTACACTGAATGTTCCCAGCAGAAACCCCACAGGGCCCTACGTGGCCCAGAGCACCTCCTCCAACTTGCCCTGACCTCACCCACACATGTCCGCTGTCTCACTGTCAAGGCTGTGAATATAGCCCCAGGTCTTGGGTGACGGAAGAATAAATGGCCTTGCTGCTTTTGTTTCAGAGCTAATGGAGGGATTTGTGGCTAATCTCTGAGATGCCTATGGTTATTTTAATCTGCAACCACTTGGGTTAACTTCATTCCTGAAACTTAATTTGATAGTGCCAGAGCCTGAGGAGGGGAGAGGTGTGGCTGATGGGGACAGTGGATTGACAGGGGTATGGGCAGCGCTCACTCTGCCTGAGTCAACCTGGGGGTGAGAAGATGTTATTTAATGAAGCACTTTTCCCTGTTAACACTGGGTCTTTTGTCAGCTGCTGACACTAAAGTAGCCTTATGAACAGAGATTGTCTAGAAACCCCTGCCTCTCTTAAACTGCATCAGAGAAAATGGGGTGATACATGTTTTGGGGAAATGGAAAACTAGGTTCATTCTTGAGAGTGGCTATGTTGACAAGCTTATGGCCTGAGGAGCCATAAGCTGGTAATTCCTATTTATGGGCAGTATTTACCTCTGTATAAAATATGTTCCTCAAAAAAACACACTGAAATATATAATGCTGTATAAGAAGATTCTGTCACCAGAGAATGAGTTAAAAAAAAAATGCAGTTCCTTAATACATCATGCCTTTTCACATAGATGTATGTGTAATATAAATATTATATCTTTTATAAATATTCTTTAATTTTATTATTTTTCTTTACAGTGAAAGACATACATGCCTTACAAAAGTCCACTGTGCTTCCAATATAGGTTAAAGATTTGCCCACTTAAAATGTCCTGAATGCTTGCCATCTTTGCGTAAATTTATATAGGTCACAAGGTTTACGCTCCTTGTCACTAATATAATCACATTCACTTTTTGAAAATTGTGAAAAAAAGCATAACATAAAACTTATCATGTTTCCCATCTTTAAGTGTGCAACTCAGTAGTGTTAATTATATTCACATAGCTGTGCAACCAATCTCTAGAACTTTCTCATTTTGCAAAACTGAAACCATAAACCAATTAAACAGTAAATCCCTGTCTTTCCCTCCCCGCAACCCCTGGCAACCACCATTATACTTCCTGCTTATATTAATTTTACTCCAGATATAGCATATAAGTAGAAGAGCATGTGTCTATTTTTCCCCCTCTGGCTTATTTCACTTAGCTTAATGTCCTCAAGGTTCATCATACTGTAGCAGTTGTCAGAATTTCCTTCCTTTTTAAGACTAAACAATATTCCATTGTGTGTGCATACTGCATTTTGTTCATCCATTCATCTGTTGACAGGTAACTTGGGTTGCTTCTTGGCTATTATGAGTAGTGCTGCTATGAATATGAGCGTGCATATATCTCTTTGAGATCTTGCTTTCATTCCTTTCGCATATATGCCCAGAAGTGGAATTGCTGAAGCTTATGGTAATTCTAATCTTTAGTTTTTTGAGGAACTGCCACACTGTTTTCTATAGCAGTTGTACCATTTTGCATTCCCACCAACAATGTACAATGGTTCCAACTCCTCCACATCCTTGCTGACAGTTGAAATCTTCCATTTTGGGGGATAGTAGCCTACATCTTAATGGATGTGAATTCCATTTTGGGGGATAGTAGCCTACATCTTAATGGATGTGAGGTGATATCTGATCATGGTTTTGATTTGCATTCTTTAATATTGGACATCTTTTCATATACTTTGTGACTGACTATGTGTCTCCTCTGGACAAATGTCTGTTCACGTCCTTTTCCCATTTTTAATCAGTGTATTTAGTTTGTTATTGTTGTTGAGTTGTAGGAGTTCTTTATATATTCTGGATAAATGATTTGCAAGTATTTTCTCCCATGCTGTAGGCTGTTCTTTGACTCTGTTGTTTTCTTTGATGCACAGAAACTTTCAGTTTTTATATAGAACAGTTTATTTGTCTACTTTTACTTTTGTTACGTATGCTTTTGATATATTATTCATATTTACCTTTAATCTTTTGAGCTCCACTAATTTTTTTAAAATAACAAGAGCAAAATGTATTGAAATATTTAAATAATCATAAAACCGTTGCACAGACATAGTTGAACACAGCTTCAGAATGAACATTTGGTTGTCGGGCAGCACCATCATACACTGGCTTAAAAAATTGCTTCCCTGGTGGTACAGTGTATAGGAGCCCGCCTGCCAGTGTAGGGGACACAGGTTTGATATCTGGTCTGGGAAGATTCCGGATGCCATGGAACAGCTAAGCCCATGCACCACAACTACTGAGCCTGGGCTCCAGAGCCCACAAGCCAGAACTACTGAGCCCTCATGCAACTACGCTAGCCCATGTGCCTAGAGCCCATGCTTTGCTCGGCAGCAAGAAAAGCCGCCAGAAGCCCGTGCACTGCAACTAGAGAGTAGCCCCACTCTCCACAACTAGAAAAAAGCCTGCGCAGCAATGAAGACCCAGTACAACCAAAAATTAAAATGAGTAAATAATTTTTAAAAGTTACTTCACTTGCTAATATGACACTGTATACACTTGGAGCACAAAAAGCAGTTTGAGATGCAAATAAAAAAAGTGTGAAGGAATAGATTTGGGGACCATGGCCAAGTACATGAAAACAAAAGATTAGAAGACGCTACTAATCAGATCCTTTGATTTGGAGTTCCTGTGTGTACAATGAACCTTTGTAGAGAGGCTTGCAAGACAAAAGGCCCCCCTATTTCTTTCCACCCTCTTCTGTTTCTCGTCTTTCCTATGAGGTGATGCCTCATAGTCAACACCTCTAAACAAATAGAGATAACTCGAAAGCTTTATTCAAAGCCTAACTTTCAAATTTAGAGAAGTATAAGATGCTCTTAAAATATTTAACTTCATTTAGCTCGCCTTAAATTTTAATAAGCTGTTGCCGTTGATGAACAAGAAGATCATTTAACAACCAGTTGATGGTTATTGACTGCTTAGACGACTGGCAATGCACACAGAGTCTGTAGGTGTCTTTCTGGCTGTAGTAGAGAAGGGAAGAACTGGCCCTTAACTGATTCTCTGTATCTTCTGAGATATTTAAGTAACCTGGAATTTAAGTGCTTTTTATTTCCCTCACATGCCATTTCTCCTTCTAAAATAATGTTGCCATTGTTCCTGTTTTCCTCCCGCTTGCTTTTTCTTGCTTGTGTGGTTTATACTCATTCCCCTTGCCTCTGCTTGTTAGTCCCATGAGGATGTTTGTAGCTCATCTTCTTGCCTGACTTTCCCTTCCCACCCACCCAAACTCATCATTCAGTGTCCTCAACCCTCCCCTCTCTTGCAGCCTTTATAGGATTAAAACAGGCCCAATGGTGGGCTCTAGGGCAGTAGTGCTCCACGTTGAGAAGCCCTCATGCTGCAACTTGAGAAAGCCTTCACAGCCAAAAGTAAAAAGTACATATAAAAATTTAAAAAAGAAAAGGTTGGAAGGAGCTGATTTAAAAACAAAAACAAGCCCAGTGGAGTCTCCATGGATATCATTCAGATTTCCAGTCACTAGGAGACACACACAGCAAATGCTTCCTAAGTACCAGGTCTGGTGGCTTCCTCTTTTACCTGGTGCCCAGGTGTTGGTCAAGCAACTACCAGAAAATCCTTAAGCTTCAATGGGGCCTCTTGACATCTTGTCCTCTGAACATCTAAGAAAGCAGTTTGAGTCTTAGAAACTTAAGCAGAAAAAAGAAGCTACTGAGATATCCATCCCTTTATTTTCTTTTAGATGTGAAAGTGAAAGTCGCTGTCATGTCCGACTCTTTGCGACCCCATGGACTATACAGTCCATGGAATTTTCCAGGCCAGAATACTGGAGTGGGTAGCCTTTCCCTCCTCCAGGGGATCTTCCTAACCCAGGGATCGAGCCCAAGTCTCCCACATTGCAGGTGGATTCTTTACCAGCTGAGCCACAAGCGAAGCCTGAGAATACTGGAGTGGGTAGCCTATCCGTTCTCCAGTGGATCTTCCTGACCCAGAAATTGAACCGAGGTCTCCTGCATTGCAGGCAGATTCTTTACCAACTGAGCTATCAGGGAAGCCCCTCTTTTAGGTATAAATACATCGAAATAGTTATGAGCAAGCCTTCAGTTGCTGAAATAGACAACTGAAGACAGCCCATTGCAGATAAGACTCATGGTTCAGTCTCCTACTCACCTGAGGATTTTACTCCTTAAATACAGCTTTGTAACAGATACAGAGTTTTCTGCAAAAGCGTTCCATGTATGCTTATTAAACTTTTCACTTCAGCTTTAGGTGAGTGAGGAATTCAGGTTACTGAGTGGTGACTTAGTCCTATCAGTCCTCTGGCGCATCATTTTGCTATGTGAGAGGATGCAGAAATCTTGTTTGAGAAGGTTTACTCATTAACAAAAGGTACCGAAATAAATTTAGCTGGGGTCATAGCATTTAATTTAATAGTATTACAATAATAACTACCATAATTAGTTTCAGATTTGCCTTCCTTCCCAGAGGACAAGATTTTTTAGTTTTTTGATGCCTATTTAAAGCATGAGAATGACAGGAAAATTAATGTCATGACCTTTAAAGCCTGTTTATGGTTTTTCCTAGTCATACCCTAAAGGATTCAGGGAGTTGTGTGCATCTAAAATAAACCACTTAGTAAGGACAAGTAAAAATTGGGTTAATTGGGTTCACCTGATCCTCAGTTGTAGCACCTCACTGAAAACCCCCATTTCATCTTAGACAAAGGACCACCCTTTTTGCACTGTAAAATTCTCTCTTAAACTACACCTGTACATTCTGTGATGTCTTGAAAAGAGAAACATTTTTTTAAAGGCCAGTTTTTCAAATAGGTAGAACTTCTTTCCCTCCTATAACTTTATCTGGCTTGTCTTTCTCAATTAGGAAATCACTTTGTCTTTCTACTTTCCTAGCAAGAACAGGCTGACACCAATTCATGGGCTACACTCTCTGGCCCTCATGCCCACTTCCTGTAGGTGATGCAGGGCAGATGCACGGACTTGTTTTCCCTTCCCTAGTCCGTCAGGGACTTCCTGTAAATGATCACTCTTCCAGATCCTCGAGAGATGAAACTTGGTTTTCATTTTATTGTCAGAGTTTGTGTATTTCAACAAAGAGAAATATTTGTCTATTCAACTAGAATTAAGAAAACTAGGTATGCTGGAGTCTTTGAAGCTTTTAGATAGTTGATTGAAAAGTTGTGGCAAATTTGGCAAATAGTGAAGACTTCCCTGGTGATCAAGTGGCCAAGACTTCACTTTCCGTAGAGGGGGTGCAGGTTCTATCTCTTGTCGGGAAACTAAGAGTCCATGTGCCTCATGGCCCAAAAACCAAAACATTAAAAAAACAGAAGCAATATTATAGCAAATTCAATACAGACTTTAAAAATGGCTCGCATTTTTAAAAAAATGGCAGATAGTACTTTGGAAGCACTTTCATGCATCATTGGATAAGTCAGTACAAGTTCCTTGAATGACAATATGGTAATATCCATAACAATTTTAAATTGACCCAGAAATTTCTTACTGTGACTTCACTGTTCAGATGGACTCACACATGCTAGCAGGGTTGTGATTATACGAATGCATGCTGAAGTTTTGTGTGTAAGAGCAGAAGGCTGAGAACAGTCTCATTGTCAATTGGCAGGTGGCTGGTTAATAAACTGTGGTTCTTTGCAGTGAGGTACTATATAGCCTTTGCAGAGAATGAACGGGATCCATGAGTGCTGACATGGAGAGCTGAAAACATATTAAATGAGAGAGTAGCGGGTGTAATCTGCTCAGTTTGGGGAGGGGAGAATGGGTGATACAGCCTGTTTCTACACATGTTGGCTTGTCTGCATACAGACGGTTACTAGAAGGATTCCCACAAAGGTGCTAAGAATTGTTGCCTCCAAGTAGGGAAATTGGGGTTACAAGACAACAGTCAGGATTTTGTTCATTTTTGTTTCACTTCCCACGTTGAAGATAATCATTTTTGATAACCTAAGTGATAGACCATAGCCATCTGTGACAGGAAATTTAAAAAAAAATTAGGTGATGCTGCAGAGGTAAACCTGTGACTGGGGTGCTCCAGGGAAATGGTGAAAAAAGTTATTTTAGAAGAGGAGAGGCTTCCCTGGTGAGTTAGACACTGAAGAACCGGCCTGCAATGTGGGAAACCCAGGTTCCATCGATCCCTGGGTTGGGAAGATCCCGTGGAGAGGAAATGGCTGCCCACTCCAGTATTCTTGCCTGGAGAATCCCAGGGACACAGGAGCAGGCTGCAGTGCATGGGGTACATGGGGTCACGAAGAGTCTGATACACTTCGTGAAAAGGAAGAAAAATCATCAGAATCATTTATGAAGCAGTGGTTGACACACAAAGAACATGAAAAACTACAGAACATAGATGAAGTCAGCAGGAAACAGAGCAGAGCAGTGGGTTCGGTTGCTTTTTTAACTGAGCAGTCTTTGTGAAGCTAATTGATGGGATTTTAATTCAGTGTGGACTGTAGAGAAGAAAAGAGCTAGAGATGGGACAGGGCTAAGAGAGGAAGGGCCCATCCTGGCAGTGCTGTGGGGAAGTTAGAATTCCCCGATACAGGCAGGTGGTAGAAACATTGAGTTGGCCAAAGAGTTCATTCAGGTTTTTCTGTTAACATCTTGTGGAGATACCCAAGTGATTTTGGTCAATCCACTAGTTGTTGAAAGTACACCAGCTGGTCTGTGGTGATGCCACCCAAACTCTTTGGTGCTTGGCAGCCAAAAAAGAACCTTAGGAATCCAAAAAATGATCTCCAAAGTCTTCAAAGTAGATCTGTTTTCTCTAAACCTAGAGATGATTGTCACTGAAGGTAGATAAGAGTGGTGAAAATGATCATTTCAAAGTAATAAATTAAATCCCAAATGGATAGAAATACTACCACCAGGCTGATGGAAGGAAGCAAAATACTGACCAGTCTCACAGTGTATGTAAGTGACAGCCTTTTTATTTGATGCAGTATGTCATTTGTTACCAAATGGCGCAGTTCTCTTTTGAAATGCTTTCATCTTCATCATGATGGTAACCTCACAGGCCTGAACAATCCATTCTTTTAGCATTGAGAATCCAGGCTGGAAATTCCAAAGATGCTCTGTTTGATGTAGAAAGAGGCAACTGTTTTTCTTACATCTTTATCTTTTACATTTGAATGAATAAGGAATGGAAGAATTCCATTCCTGTTTGTTAAAACGTGCCTAAAACTTGGGTCGTTTTAGACTTAACTAAAATGCACTGAGGCCTTTTAACAGGAAAGCAGCAATGTCAAATTACTGCTTTTATAGATACTTTTGGGAATTATTGTTTTCTAGGTTTATTTATTTGGAAATTATTGTTTTCAGTAGTTAATGACACTTTAAAATGTTGATATATATGAAACATCCAAAGCCTGCTACTAGAGAAACTGAAGACACTAGGATCTTCTTTACCTTTGCATAATATAATTTTTAAGTCATTTTAGGAGTGGTTCAAGTCTTTCTGAAAACACAGCCAGGCAATCTGTAGAAATCAAAGGAAATGTATTACTGAAGAAATTAACCTAATCATTTATCTGTCACTCTAAGTTATGGAAAAGTATAGTAGTGGCAAAATTAATAAGATATTACTTCAGATTTCAAAAATCACTATTCATTTTAAAAATGACTCAATTTTAGAAACCCATCTGTTGAAAATAAAAGATTCAAGTGGTATGAAAAATACTTGATGGGACTATGCAAGTATTGTTAAATAATTTTTAGCAGTCTTATTTTTACAGGATTCTTGACATTTATTCATCCAATAATCATTTGTTAAACCTTATTACAAGCCAGTCATTTCTAGGTTCTGGAAATACAAAGATAAATATGGTATTTTTGTCCCTGACGTCATAAAACTTGCAAATTTAAAGGGAATATGGACAGAGTTAAACAGATGCTATGTCCTAAAAGAGCCAGTCAAAGTGTGTTGAAGGATAATGGACAGATCAATAGAAATGTCTTGAATTGGCCAGGTAGACATTGCGGAAGAAATGAGTAGGAACTAAGTAGCAAGGCAGGGGCAAGAAGGCAATTCCATGAAGAATCGTGGAGGCGACTGAGAGCTGGCCTATAACATGACTGTTGAGATGCAGCTCTTAACAAATGTAGTGGTGACAGCCACACAGGTTAGTGTGTGAAATCTTTGTGCGCTGGACTGAAGAGGTCTGGCTGTATCTCGTGGACAACAAGAAGCCACTGATGGACCTGAAACCTGGGGAAAACATGATAGTCATTAGATCTGCATGAAAAAGACCCTTCACAGACTACTGGGTAAAGATGTCCAGTGGAACTCAATTAAAACACTAAAAGATAAAGTTAAGGAATTTTTCCAGAAACAGCAAAAATAAAAGAAGTAAAACATGTAAAAAAGGGAAAAGAGGTTTAACAGTCCAAGGAGGGTAAACATCTGAATAAGAAGAGTTAAAGGGGAAAAGAACAGAGAAAAATATATTAGGAAGTCTCAGAAAAATAATTGAAGAAAATGTCTCAGGATCTAGAGTTCCTCCAGATTGAAAAGGCCCACCAGCCAATTGGCAAATGGTTGAAAATAGACTAAGACACTTCACTGTGAAATTTCCAAACTTTGTTTCCATAGAGAAAAAAAAAAAAAGATTGCATATAAAGGATCACAGATAGCTTCAGGTTTCTTAACAGCAACACTGGAAACCAGAAGACAGTGGAAATTTCAACTTGGAATTATATGCTCAGAAAAATTATTGAGCAAGCATGTTGTTGATTGAGGATAGAAATAGAGATAAATCTTCATCTTTCACGGTGGGGCACCAGTAGATACTGCCTAACACTGAACAGTCAAGAAGTAAGATTATAAGCATGTTATTGACAGAATGGAGGTATAAATACCAGAACAGTCAGCTCTAAGAATTCAAAGTGCTTATTTCTGGGGAAGATAAGATGAATAAATCCTGGGGATCTAATGTACAGCATGGTGACTGCAGCTAGTATTACTGTGTCGTGTTCTTGAAATCTGCCAAGAGAGTAAACCTGAAATGTTCTTACCGCAACTTAAGTATTCTTACCAGAGGGGGGAAGAAAAGTAACTATGTGAGGTGCTGGCCAATTACCTGACTATGGTAACCATTTCACAAAGTCTGCCTGTGTCGTCACATTGTACACATTCAGCACATAAAATTTTGTTTGTCATTTAATTACACCTCAATGAATTTGAAAAAATTTAATTTTGGAAGCAGGAACTGTCTTTAGTTTGCAGGTAGCCAAGTGGAGCTGTGTATAATAGTAAGCTGAGAACATTTCACCCTGGAATTTGGAAACTAGAAATACAAATTTATAGGTGTGGTTAGAGTCTCAGGAGTTGAAGTAATTTTATAGAAAATCTGTTGAAGGGAGGAAAAAAAGACCTAAGGCTGGAACATACTTTCCTGGTAGATTTTTATTAAGCTAGAAGAATGCCCTCCTAAATATTGTAACCTGCCTGGTCTCGTCATGTGTGGAGCACATGTGAAAGAGCACGGATATCTATGTGTGCTCCCACTTTACGAGGGTAAATGATTAGATCTTACCATGGAAAATGATACGATTTGTATTTCAAAGTCTGTTCTAGTATATTCCTTGTTTTTCTTGGAAATGCCAGAGATAATAGTAACCTTTTTTTTTTTTTCCTTTTGGAAGAATCCTGCAGACCTCGACTACCATAAGTAATACCTTGTTTTTTAAATAGTTCTTTTTTTAACCAAGTATTGTCAACACATAGTATTCTAGTTTAATGCTTTCATCAGCCAAATGGGTTAAGTAATATTATCTCTCCCTTTCTAACATAAGGAAACTGAAACAGACAAAAAGATTCAGTGACTTGTTCAGGGTCACATGGTAAAACATTTTGGTTAAAAACATACATCTTCCTACTTGGTTCGAGGATCCTTCTACAACTTTTGAATGCATTGCACAGCTGAGATGGGACTAGAATGGGGTCCTGAAAATTAAAGGTCAGTCTTGTCTTTCAGGGTTTTTGTTGGGAAACAGCAGTGAGTATCTGGTGAGATCACTGAAGCAACAGGTCTAAAATCAGGGGAAATTGGGTGACTGCCAGACTTTCCCCAGCTCTCGGTAGAAAAGTTGCCTCAGAGGGTCTTAAACAAACTAGTCCCTCAGGATGACTCTGTAAAGCATTTACTGGCTGACATTCAGAAATATCTGAATTTAAAGAGGCTCTGTTTTATTGAACTTGTTAGCAGTGTGCAACCATTTGGGCAGAGAACGATTGTCAAAGATATTAATGCAAATATTAATATAAGCAGTTAATTTTCAAAGTGGGTCAGAATTTATGCTGTAGATTTTCTTTGACCTGTTCTAATTCTTTTCCACCAGCTTGAGAATTTTATAATGTTTGTTTCTTAAAATTATTTGTTCCTTAAGTAGGACAGATTGAGATAGGAATAAGCATTTGGTTATAACTGAGCAAATTAGTCAGAATTTGGGTACCGGTGGCTCAGACAGTAAAGCATCTGCCCGTAATGCCCGAGACCCAGGTTCGATCCCTGGGTCAGGAAAATCCCCAGGAGAAGGAAATAGCAACCCACTCCAGTACTCTTGCCTGGGAAATCCCATGGACAGAGGAACCTGGTGGGCTACAGTCCATGGGGTCGCAAAGAGTTGGACACTACTGAGCAACTTCACTTTAAGATTATATTATTTTGATAAAATTGAGCTTTATGATACTGGGTCCTCTTATTTATATAAAAATCTTAAGAAACTTGAATTCTATCAATGCTTTAAAAAGGTTATTTTTTAAAAAATAAATGAAATATAGTACAGCTGCTTTAAAAAACAGGCAGTTGCTTGTAGTTATACCACTCAACAGTTTCATGCTAGGCAGTTTCACCCTAGAGATATGAACATGTTTATTTACACAAAGACTTGGACACATATTTATAGCAATTTTATTCATGAGAGCCAAAAACTGATCACAATTCAGATGCTCAGCCATGGGTGAATGGATGGACAAATTGCATTCTGGTCATAGGATGGAATCCATTCAGCAACAGAAAGAAATGATCTACTGATCCACATAATAAAATGATACTGTTTGATTTATACGAAATGATTTGAAATTCTAGAACAGGCAAAGCTAATTCATGGTGACAAAAAGCGTCAGTAGTTGCCTAGGGCCAGGAAAGAGAGGTGGGGATTGACCATAAAAGAGCACAAGGGGACTCTTTCAGGTAATGAGGGGACTTTTGATGTTCATGTCTATATTTCTTGTAACATATCTGGGATTTTGTTTTCATCGAGTATGGTAGGGTTACAGACAGTGCCAACTGCCTTTGAAAGAAGAAGTTATTACTTACAGTTCCTAAGAGAGGGGGTGTGCCAGGCATTCAGGGCCCCATGGGAGGTTCCAGGGCTGGTCAACGGGGAGGAGGGATGGGCAAGCATGGCCTGGTGCCTTTATCGTGGTCTCCCTGGGAAAGGCAAGGTAGAGCAAGAGAGATCATTTTAGATTGCCTAGTTTGAACAGTTTCAGTGGTTTCAGGCTACATGATAGTCCTAGTTGTCCAATGCCTGGTCCTGGGGTGGCTGAAGCCCAGGAAAATGTTGACTTAGGTGTGAAGTTCCATAAAGGAGGAGGTTGGGGATATGGACTTGGCATTGAAAGGTGTGCTCCCCAGGGTTTGTCTAGGATTAGCTAGCCCTGGAAGTGGCATGCTTCCCTGGTGACTCAGTGGTAAAGAATCCACCTGCCAATGCAGGAGATGTGGGTTTGATCCCTGGGTCGGGAGGATCCCCTGGAGAAGGAAATGGCAACCCATTCTTTGCCCGGGAAAACCTATGGACAGGAAGTTGTACCCACCTTAGTGACAAAGCAAGAACAGAAGGGGTACTCTGTCCAGCCAGCCAGCCCCTAGTATATCAAAACATTATAAAATGTAGAAAAAAGCCTGATTGCTACACAGATATATATATGTCTGCTGTATGTAAATTATACCTCAGTAAAGTTGATTTGAAAAGTTTTTTTTTTTAATCGTGAAATATAATGGGCACATGAAATAAAACAGAGTAGGAAAATTCATCCTTAAACGCATTAAACATTTTCAAATAATATCCATGTCTGTAAAAGGACAAGAGCAGCACTGAATACTTCACAGGTTTATTCAGGCTGTTCCTTCCACTTCCTCTGCTGGGTCATGACCCTTTCCTTAATTCAGTGAAAAAAAAAGAAAAGGCAACTTTTTCACTTAGATGATGTCTGGGGTTATACAGCCTCTCTGAGTCCTTTCCTGCCATATTCCTAAAGTCTGTGATGACAGTTCTTAGGGCTGGGTGAACAGCTTCAAGCCAGCTTCTCCTTCAGCATTTCCAATGACAGAGTTCAGTGTTTCCTGCAGCACATTCCCGAGTAATTTCCATAGTGGAGTATAAGTGGTCACGGAAAGTGCTACCTTGTGTTCACATGACATTGGTTTCCTTGTAACTGGTCTCCCTTCCTGGTTGGGCTGTGCACTCAGGTTACATAGGATTCCTCTCATCTTTCTTCCATGTCACGTCTCTTCAGATGTTTCAAGATGACGTTCAGATATTTCAAGATGACTATCATTTCCCACTGAGTTCTTTCGTTTCCCAGGTTCACTCCTTTCCCAGCTTATCTAACTCACTTTTTCCCATTTCCTTGGTTCCCATTCTTTCTTTGACTGATTTTACTTTAATTCTGATTTCCAGCAGCAAACCTTCTCTCTCTATTTCCATTGACTTGGTACACACTTGTACAGGCGTTCACCAGAGAGAAAAGTGGAGGCAAGATGGTGGGGAAGGAAGACTGAACGCAGTAAAATAGGAGTGTGTAGATGAGTTTAGGAACCAGACACACCTGGAGAATCAGTTCTGGCTCATCCTGGTGACCTTGAGCAAGGTACTTAATTTCTTTGGGCCTCAGTTTTTTACTTGAAAGATTTTGACAGTGCTGATTCTCTCGTGAGGATAGAGGGGGGTGTGTATGTGTGTTTGTATCACTTTGTAGGTCTAGCATGTAGTAAGCACTCAGTATAGAAGAGGGGAAAGTGTTTTCTGTAAATTCACCAACTCTAGCTCTAGCCTCAAACCTAAAATCTGGGCCAATCACTGTGCAGTGCTTTAAAATCCAGAGCCACAAGATCACTGTAAAATCAAAACTGGAGGAAGGCCTGGGAGAAAAACAGCTGCCCAGTCAGTGGTAGGTTAGTAGCGTTATCTTAATATGTAAAAAAGAGCCTGTTACAAGTAACCAGTGGCTATATATCCAAAGCACAAGCTGGAATCAAGATTGAAAGTGAAAGTGAAGTCGCTCAGTCATGTCTGACTCTTTGCGACCCGTGGACTCTAGCCCACCAAACTCCTCCGTCCATGGGATTCTCCAGGCAAGAACACTGGAGTGGGTTGCCATTTCCTTCTCCAGGGGATCTTCCCGACCCAGGGGTTGAACCCAGGTCTCCCACATTGCAGACAGACACTTTAACCTCTGCACCCGGGAGAAATATCAGTAACCTCAGATAGGCAGATGACACCACCCTTATGGCAGAAAGTGAAGAGGAACTAAAAAGCCTCTTGATGAAATTGAAAGAGGAGAGTGAAAAAGTTGGCTTAAAGCTCAACATTCAGAAAACAAGATCATGGCATCTGGTCCCATCACTTTATGGCGAATAGATGGGGAAACAGTGGAAACAGTGTCAGACTTTATTTTTTGGGGCTCCAAAATCACTGCAGATGGTGATTGCAGCCATGAAATTAAAGGATGCTTACTCCTTGGAAGAAAAGTTATGACCAACCTAGATAGCATATTCAAAAGCAGAGACATTACTTTGCCAACAAAGGTCTGTCTAGTCAAGGCTATGGTTTTTGCAGTGGTCATGTATGGATGTGAGAGTTGGACTGTGAAGAAGGCTGAGCTCCGAAGAATTGATGCTTTTGAACTGTGGTGTTGGAGAAGACTCTTGAGAGTCCCTTGGACTGCAAGGAGATCCAACCAGTCCATTCTAAAGGAGATCAGCCCTGAGTGTTCTTTGGAAGGAATGATGCTAAAGCTGAAACTCCAGTACTTTGGCCACCTCATGCGAAGAGTTGACTCATTGGAAAAGACTCTGATGCTGGGAGGGATTGGGGCAGGAGGAGAAGGGGTCGACAGAGGATGAGATGGCTGGATGGCATCACCGACTTGATGGACGTGAGTCTGGGTGAACTCCGGGAGTTGGTGATGGATAGGGAGGCCTGGCGTGCTGCGATTCATGGGGTCGCAAAGAGTCGGACACAACGGGGTGACTGAACTGAACTGATACAGCCAAAGACTTTTTCACCTTGTTCAATTTTTTCATGCTTTATGTTCTTCTGACCAAATTCATTATGTTATGGCATCTATCTGAATAGCAGTGTTTATTCTGTAGGAAATAATTCCCCTGGAAATAACTCTGTAAAATTAATCAGATAATATTGAATTCCCTTAATAATCTAGAGTAACTCGACATTGCACCTCTCTGAGTGGTGCCCAAATACACACACAAGAACACACTTTTAAACACATACTCCCACTCTGGGTTAATGATAATAAGCTTATTGAGCATGGAGCAAAGGTTTTTCATTTAAGATTTTTTCATATAAGATTCTTTCTAAATGTATTTTTAGGAACCTTGTCAAGGCAGTAGAGCAAAGAGAAGGCATGATGTACCTTAGGTTTCCTCAACCAGGAATAAATGGAAGATTTCCATTTCTAGCACCATTGAGCTGTCAATTCTCATATAGCCAATTCACCCAATTTTCATTTTTAATCAACTCAGTTTAAAAATGACATATTAACTAAAATGAAAAGTAACCATATGAGTGATTTATAAAGCATATTATATTGTCTTGCTGTAATCGATGATGTTCATTCATTGCCTTCTTTAATTTTTGTTCCTTTCTGATAGATTTTTCTACTTAATGTACTTTTTAGCATGCAAGTAAGAAAAGCCAGGTTATAATGATCAGAGATTCTCTGGACTGTGAAGGACACAGTGGCTGCTATTGCTGTATCATGGTACCCTGAGTCAAGATGGCCTCGGCTTTGCTTGTGTAATATTTGAAAAATGCTGATAGAACTTATGTGACTTTTTAATGTATCTTTTCCTCTAGAACATTCATATAATGACCTTTTATTTTCAACCCAGTCAGAGGATACAATATTGTGATTATTCAGGTGCTTTTTAAAATAAGCATTAGGTGTATTTATTACATTTTTTTTTATTTTTCATAACTACAGTAGAATTAAATACTATCATGTTTTATGTGGCAGAAGATAACAGACTCCATTTTAGTGAATTACCTATTTTAAATATCATGATATTGGGGAGTGTATAGTATTTTATTGGGGGGAAAAGTATTTTAGTGGCAATCCTTATCTAATATAGCATTTTTGTTCTGCTTTTTTTTTTTATTTCAGAGATAGTATTTTTTCATTGGGGAAACTTAGTAGTATATCCATAACCATAAGGAAAGTTAAAGGACTTCCCTGATGGTCTAGTGGTTAAGAATCCACTTTCCAGTGCCGGGGATACAGGTTCAATGCCTGGTCAGACAACTAAGATCCCACATGCTGCAGGGCACCTAAGCTCACATGAGGCAACTACTGAGCCCATGCAGTGCAACTAGGGAAACCTGGGCACTACAACTAGAGCCCACATCCTGCAATGAAGACCCACCTCAGCCAAAACTAGAAAAAAAAAAAGGAAAAGTTAAACAGCAATTTAATTCCTCACTCAGAAGTAGCCACTTTTAATGTTTGGTAGTTTCTCTTATGTGAATATTAGGGAAAATAATTCAACCATACCACTCCGTAACCAACCCCTCTCATACAAAAATGTGTAGTAAGCATTTTTCATAATTTTCAATATTTTAAGAAACAGTCTTATAATAGTTTAGATAGATCCTAATTTACTGAGGGGCTTTATATTTTGTGTTTATATTAAATGGTACCCTGAAGAATTTTAAAAAGGTAACGTGGATGATGATAGTGAAGATGGTAGTATGTAGCTCTGCACATTTATCATGATTTTCTGATGGGTAAGGACACTCTGGATCAAAAGGAGTGCAGAACTGTAAGGCTTAGGATGTATCTTGCAAAAATACCTCCCAGTTTGCATGTACATCTCTGCAGACTTTTTCCAAGCATGCATTTTGTTTGTTTTTGCCAATTTGTAGGCAAAGAAATTTTATTTTTGAAATTTGCATTTATTTGATTATTAGTCAGGCTGAACATTCAGATGATTACTAGTTTGTCCTCTTTCATAAGTTTCTGAAGTCTGCTAGTTCTATGTTTTATGGAGAGCTTTCTCATTAATTTATTTATACCAGATCCAAGCACAAGGACCATGTCTCCCATGTCCTTGCATAGTCATACCTCAAAGACTGTTAAATGAATAACTGTATAACTATATATCTGTTGTGAGTTTTCTAATTTTTCCCAATAAATTTGCCTTAATTTTTGACAGCTATTTTAAGGTGTTACTGGCATATAAAAATTTCACATATTTAAAATGCAATGTGATGCAGTTTGCTGTATGTAAGTAATACCTGTGACACTGTCACCACAATCGAGATAATGAATATGTTGTTCATCCTAGTGGGTGGATATATGTTCCTCATGCCCAAGTAAGTACTTCATTCCAACCCCCCCTTGTCTCCTTGCGCTCAGGCAACTATTAATCAGCTTTTTGTCACTATAATATGCATTTTCTAAAAGTTTATAATACTAAGGTCACAAAACATATACCTTCTTTTATCTGTCTTCTTTCACACAGCATGATGTTTTTGCAGATTCATCCATACTGTAGTGCAGATCAGTAATTTATCCCTTTACATTGCCAAGAAGTGTTACATTGAATGGATATATCACAGTTTGTTTAAACTCTCACCTGTTGTTGAACATTTGGATTGCTTCTGGTTTGGGGCTACTATAAATAAAGCTGCTGTGAACATTCTTTGTGAACATGATCTTTTTTTCTCTTGAATAAGTACGAAGGGATTGACTGAATCATATAGTAGGTGTATCTTTATCTTGTGAAGAAAATGCCCGACTTTCTTCTAAGTAATTGTACCGTTTTACATTACCACCAGTAGGGTATAAGACTTGCACTTCCTCTTCATTCTTGTCAGCACTTGGTATAGTCTTCAAAAATTTTTTAGCCATTCTAATAGGTGTGTGAGTGTATCTATTTGTGGTTTTAATTTACCTTTCTTTAATAACTAATGGTGTTGAGCATCTTTTTATGTCCTTATTTGCAAGCCATATCTATTTTTTTGATGAAATATTTCTTTAGATCTTTTGCTTGTCTTTTAAATTGCATGTTTGTTTTCTTATTATTAAGCTTTGAGAGTACTTTATTCTGGATATAAGGTCTTTCTATATGTATTATTTACAGTCATTTTTCTCCCACTCTGTGACTTGTTTTTTCCTTCTCTTAATAGTGTTTTTTAAAGAGCAGAAGTCTTTAATTTTGGAGTCTACTTATTAGTTAGCTTTCCTATGGATTATGCTTTAGATGTCCTATATAAGATATCTTTGCATGATAAATAACCAGAGTGCTTTAGAAGTTTTGTAGTTTTAGGTTTTACATTCAGATATGTGATGCCCTTGGATTTATATGTGGAGTGAGGTATGTCTCACAGTGTTGTTGTCATTTTTTGCATATGGATGTCCAGTAGTCCAAGTACATTTGTTAAAGTGACTCTTTTTCCTGGGTTGATTTCCCTCTGCACCTTCAAGAAAAATCAGTCACCCATATATGTGTGTGTTTATTTCTGAACTCTGTATTCTGTTCCATTGATCTATTTGTTTTTTTTTAATATAAATTTATTTTTTTAATTGGAGGCTAATTACTTTACAATATTGTATTGGTTTTGCCATACATCAACATGAATTTATCTTTAAACTGTCATCATACTTTTGGCTTTATAATAATCTTGAAATTAGAGTATTATTTTCTGTCCACTTTTGTCTTATTTTTAAAAATGATTTTGGCTACCTAAGTTCTTTGCATTTCCATGTGAATTTCTATACAATGTCTGTTGGTATTTTTATTAAGCTTGTATTGAATCTGTAACACCTGTTTGCAGAGAATTACCACTTTAACAATATTGAGTCTTCTGACCTATGAACATGGTATATATCTCTCCATTCACTTAGGTCTTTAAAAATTTCTCATATCATTGTTTTGTAGTTTTCAGTATTTTACATCTTTTTATTAGATTTACCCTTAGTTATTTCACATCTTTGATGTCATTACAAATAGTATTTAAAATTTTATTTTCTGTTTTATTGTTTCAGTTTCTGATTGTTACTTGTATATGAAATGTAATTGATTTTTGTATATTGGTCTTGTATTCTTTAAGCCTGTTAAACTCAGTTATTTTTATAGATTCCATTGAATTTTCTACATAGACAATCATTCCATCTGCAAATAAAGACTGTTTTATGTCTTGATTTTCAGTATGGGTGCATTTTATTCATTTTCGCTTTATTGCACTGGCTGGAACTTCCAATGCAATATTGAATCAACGTTGTAATAGTAGATATCCTTCTCTTGTTTGTAAATTTAGAGGGAAAGCATCCAGTTCTTTTCTTTTTTTTAATTTAAATTTATTTATTTTAATTGGAGGCTAATTACTTTACAATATTGTATTGATTTTGCCATAGATCAACATGAATCCACCATAGGTGTACACGTGTTGCCAATCCTGAACCCCCCTCCCACCTCCCTCCCCATACCATCCCTCTGGGTCATCCCAGTGCACCAGCCCCAAGCATCCTGTATCCTGCATCAAACCTAGACTGGCGATTCATTTCTTATATGGTATTATACATGTTTCAATGCCATTCTCCCAAATCATCCCACCCTCTCCCTCTCCCACAGAGTCCAAAAGACTGTTCTATACATCTGTGTCTCTTTTGCTGTCTCGCATACAGGGTTATCGTTACCATCTTTCTCAATTCCATATATATGCGTTAGTATACTGTATTGGTGTTTTTCTTTCTGGCTTACTTCACTCTGCATAATAGGCTCCAGTTTCATCCACCTCATTAGAACTGATTCAAATGTATTCTTTTTAATGGCTGAGTAATACTCCATTGTGTATATGTACCACGGCTTTCTTATCCATTCATCTGCTGATGGACATCTAGGTTGCTTCCATGTCCTGGCTATTATAAACAGTGCTGCGATGAACATTGGGGTACACGGGTCTCTTTCAAATCTGGTTTCCTCAGTGTGTATGCCCAGTAGTGAGCTTGCTGGGTCATAAGGCAGTTCTATTTCCAGTTTTTTAAGGAATCTCCACACTGTTCTCCATAGTGGCTGTACTAGTTTGTATTCCCACCAACAGTGTAAGAGGGTTCCCTTTTCTCCACAGCCTCTCCAGCATTTATTGTAGATTTTTGGATCGCAGCCATTCTGACTGGCATGAAATGGTACCTCATTGTGGTTTTGATTTGCATTTCTCTGATAATGAGTGATGTTGAGCATCTTTTCATGTGTTGTTAGCCATCTGTATGTCTTCTTTGGAGAAATGTCTGTTTAATTCTTTGGCCCATTTTTTGATTGGGTCATTTATTTTTCTGGAATTGAGCTGCATGAGTTGCTTGTATATTTTTAAGGTTAGTTCTTTGTCAGTTGCTTCATTTGCTATTATTTTCTCCCATTCTGAAGGCTGTCTTTTCACCTTGCTTTTAGTTTCCTTTGTTGTGCAGAAGCTTTTAATTTTAATTAGGTCCCATTTGTTTATTTTTTCTTTTATTTCCAGTACTCTGGAATATAGGATCCTGCTGTGATTTATGTCAGAGAGTGTTTTGCCTATGTTCTCCTCTAGGAATTTTATAGTTTCTGGTCTTAACGTTTACATCTTTAATCCATTTTGAGTTTATTTTTGTGTATGGTGTTAGAAAGTGTTCTAGTTTCATTCTTTTACAAGTGGTTGACCAGTTTTCCCAGCACCACTTGTTAAAGAGATTGTCTTTAATCCATTGTATATTCTTGCCTCCTTTGTCAAAGATAAGGTGTCCATAGGTGCGTGGATTTATCTCTGGGCTTTCTATTTTGTTCCATTGGTCTATATTTCTGTCTTTGTGCCAGTACCATACTGTCTTGATGACTGGCTTTGTAGTAGAGCCTGAAGTCAGGCAGGTTGATTCTTCCAGTTCCATTCTTCTTTCTCAAGATTGCTTTGGCTATTTGAGGTTTTTTGTATTTCCATACAAATTGTGAAATTATTTGTTCTAGCTCTGTGAAAAATACCGTTGGTAGCTTGATAGGGATTGCATTGAATCTATAGATTGCTTTGGGTAGTATACTCATTTTCACTATATTGATTCTTCCAATCCATGAACATGGTATATTTCTTCATCTATTAGTGTCCTCTTTGATTTCTTTCACCAGTGTTTTATAGTTTTCTATATATAGGTCTTTAGTTTCTTTAGGTAGATATATTCCTAAGTATTTTTTTCTTTTTGTTGCAATGGTGAATGGAATTGTTTCCTTAATTTCTCTTTCTTTTTTCTCATTATTAGTGTATAGGAATGCAAGGGATTTCTGTGTGTTGATTTTATATCCTGCAATTTTACTATATTCATTGATTAGCTCTAGTAATTTTCTGGTGGAGTCTTTAGGGTTTTCTATGTAGAGGATCATGTCATCTGCAAACAGTGAAAGTTTTACTTCTTCTTTTCCAATTTGGATTCCTTTTATTTCTTTTTCTGCTCTGATTGCTGTAGCCAAAACTTGAACTATGTTGAATAGTAGTGGTGAGAGTGGGCACCCTTGTCTTGTTCCTGACTTTAGGGGAAATGCTTTCAATTTTTCACCATTGAGGATAATGTTTGCTGTGGGTTTGTCATATATAGCTTTTATTATGTTGAGGCATGTTCCTTCTATTCCTGCTTTCTGGAGAGTTTTTATCATAAATGGATGTTAAATTTTGTCAAAGGCTTTCTCTGTATCTATTGAGATAATCATATGGTTTTTATTTTTCAATTTGTTAATGTGGTGTATTACATTGATTTGTGGATATTGAGGAATCCTTGCATCCCTGAGATAAAGCCCGCTTGGTCATGGTGTATGATCTTTTCAATGTGTTGTAGGATTCTGATTGCTAGAATTTTGTTAAGCATTTTTGCATCTATGTTCATCAGTGATATTGGCCTGTAGTTTTCTTTTTTTGTGGCATCTTTGTCAGGTTTTGGTATTAGGGTGATGGTGGCCTCATAGAATGAGTTTGGAAGTCTGTTTGGCATGATACTAGCTGTAGATTTTTCATAGATATCCTTTTACCAAGTTGAGGAAGTTTCTTTCTATTCTTATTTTTCTAAATGATCATTTTTTAAGGAATGGATGTTGGATTTTGTCACATGGGTTTTCTGCATCTATTGATATGATCATACAGTTTTCCTTTTTCACTTCACAAATACAATGAATTACATTTTGATTAAAATCAAATTTACATTGATTAAACAAGCGTGCATTCCCAGGATAACCTTACATGGTCAAGGTGTGTCATATTGTTGGATTTGATTTGCTAACATCTTACAGTTTTTGCATTTATGTTAAGGAGAGATTTTGGTCTGGAGGTTTCTTTCCTTCTTATGGTTTTTTGTCTGATTTTGGTGTCTGGATAATGCTGGCTCATGGAATTAGGTAGTTATAATTCCCTCCTTTTCAGTTTTCCAAAAGAATTTGATTATAATTGGTATTATTTCTTCCTTAAATATTTGTTAGAATTCTCCAAAGAAACTTCTCTAGACCTAGAGTTCTTTGATGGGTGATTTTAACTAAAAATTCTATTTCTTTGAAAATACAGGGCTCACTTTTTGAATGAGCTTTGGTAGCTTGTGTCTTTCAGAATAATTATTCATTTTATTTAAATTATCAAACGTATTGCCAGGTATTTTTAAATAGCAGTGATATCTGCAGTGCTGTCACCTCTCTCATTTAAAGGGTTATATTTTTAAAAAACTGGAGTATCAAGACAAAAACCTTATATGCTTACCATGAAGTTCCCATTTCTAGTATCAAAATATTCCTTTCTGTGTATAGATCTATATTCTAATCAGGTATCCTATTCCTTCTGCTTAAAAGACATCGTTTTACATTCCTTGTAGTTTGGGTGGGCTCATAATGAATTCCTTTAGCTTCTGTATGAACCAAAATGACTTTGTTTCTCTTTTATTTTTGAAAGATATGTTCTATGAACATAGAATTCTAGATTACAGATTTTTTTTTTCTTTCAGTACTTTAAACATGCTGCTGCACTTGTCTTCTCAGTTGCATCATCTCACTTTAAATTTTTCCTTTTTTTACTAGTTTTGGACAATTTGGTCATAGTATGCATTGGTGTAGTTTTCATGTTTCTTGTGCTTTAGGGTTTGTTTCTTTGGTTTTTTTTTTTTTTTAGCTTTTTGGATATATTTATAGCTTTATTCAAATTTGGAAGTTTCTGCCACTATTTTTTAAAAAATAATTTTTTTGATTTTCCATGTCTTTCTTCTCCAGTTACTGGATCTATTAGGTGGCTTAAAGTTGTCCTAGAGTGCAAATGATGATCTGTCCTGATGATCTGGTTTGTTTTTGTTTTTTTTTCTTTTCACTCCTTTCTTCCTGAGTTTCATTTTGGACAGTCTCAAATTTCTATGCCTACAAGTTTTCCAATATTTTTCTTCCAACACTTCTAATATGGTGATAATCCTATCCAGTGTACTTTTTAATTTTATGTGTTGTAATTTACATCTCTGGAAACTTTATTTGGGTCATTTTTATATCTTTCCTGTTCATACTTAAATTTTTGAACATATGAAATACAGGTTATACACTTAATGTCCTTGTCTGCTAATTCTAACATCTATGTCAGATCAGGATCAGTCATTATTTTTTTCTCTGAAACTTGCATTTTCCTACCTCTTTGATAATTCTTTGTCAGCTGTCAAAATTCATGTCAGCTGAATTTTACTTTGTTGGATGATGGATATTTTTGTCTTTCTATAAATATTTTTGAGCTTTGTTCTTAATACACAGCTAGAACACTTAGAAATAGTTTGATCTTTTTCGGTCTCTCTTTAAGATATGTTTTGTAAAACCAAAGAAATGCTTGGTATAGGGTCAACTATTCCCCCTTACTAAAGCAGGATTCTTCTTCATACTCTACCCAGTGTCCCACGATTTAGGAGATTTTCCAGTCTGACTGGGAAGAGCAGGTGATATACCTGTTCTTCCATGAGTGTTGGGCACTTTGGATCTTTCCTGGCCTCAGGTAGTTTCCTCCATGGTATGTACTGATAGGTGCACAAGTGAATACCTGATAAGGACCCTCTTCATTCCTTTCTTTCCTTCTCTCTCCAGCTCTTTTCCTCATTACTCTGGACATTTCTATCAATGTTCTCCTTTCCTGTAATGTGGGTGACAGAAAATAAATGTTTTCTCTCTTTCACAGATCAGTCTTTGTGACTTGAGGTTCACTGTTTTGAAATATTATTTCATGTATTTTGTCTGTGTCTTGATTCTTTCAGGAAGGAGGGAAAATCTGGCCTCTGTTATTCAGTCTTGGCTGGAAGTAGAAGTCATGCCCTTTTATTTTACCTAGTTTTCTACTTTAAAAACATTTAAAATTTTCAATGGAAAAATTCATCAGTCTCTACCTTAATGGCTTTGTCTTTGGCATCATACTTAGAAACATGGCAGTGTTTGAAGTGCACAAAAAATATTTACCTCTATTTTTCCAAAGACTTTGTCTTATTTATATATACATTTGTATAGCTTATTAATATGGAACCCACATTCTAGATAATTTGGAAAATATTTAAAATGGAAGGAAAAACAACTCTAATTACATCACCAAAACAAAAGAAATACACATATTAACATATTTCCTGTCATGCATTTTTCTGTGCCTTTGTTTTTAGCTGTAATCCTAGTGTGTCGATCATTTGGTGTGTTCATCCAGTATATTATATCATCAGTATTTACCATGCTGCTGCATAATCTTCAAAATTGCATTTTAATGACTGAATTATGTTTCATCAAATGATTATATTGTAGTTATACTTCCTTTACCTACATTGTTAAACATTTTAGTTATTCTTAAACAGAACCTAAAATATAATTATCAGGCAGGACATATTTGGGGAAACTTAGCTTTGCCTACTTGCACATTTCCCTGACACCACGAGGGCAGGGAGGCAGGTACAATTCACTCTCAATGTGTCACATTACTCACTCTCCAAGCCCACACCTGAGGAGTCAGTAAAATCCTGTGTCTATGAGAAAAGAATAAAACTTTAATTCCTAATAGTTCAGCCCATTTCTTATTACTCATATAGGTATAAATAAGAAGACTTTTTGTTTTTAAAAAAAAGCTTGTAATTTATGTTTTTGTACATTTTAACATGGCATCTCAGTTCTTTCCTAATTCTTACTTGTCTTGGTTAATTTTAGGACAGCTGTTATTCAAGTCAACAACATCATAATGCAGAGCTCATTTTCAGTACCACCGAAAGATCAAGGTAAGATAAGCCATGCCAGGGAAAATGGTAATGTGTATGTTGTAAGGGGTTTTAATTGATACGTTTAATGTCACTGCTTACTAACCAAAGGGTGACTTATTTCTGGAACTAAGAACAAGAATTCTAATTATATATGAAAGTTTATTTATTTTGGTAAATTACTTGAGTGTCTATGGAACCATGGTTTATAAATGATACTTCTCTTTTACTGGAGACTGATTTCCTAAGGAAATCAGTCCTGAATATTCATTGGAAGGACTCATGTTGAAGCTGAAACTCCAATACTTTGGCCACCTGATGTGAAGAACTGACTCATTGGAAAAGACCCTGATGCTGGAAAAGATTGAAAGCAGGAGGAGAAGGGGATGACAGAGGATGAGATGGTTGGATGGCATCACTGACTCAATGGACATGAGTTTGAGTAAGCTCTAGGAGTTGGTGATAGACAGGGAAGCCTGGCGTGCTGCAGTCCATGGGGTTGCAAAGGTTTGGACATTATTGAGCGACTGAACTGAACTGAACCCCTTTACTGAGAGCAGGGTCATCTCATTCCACACAAAATTCACAGAGCCCAGGCCATCAGCCAGAAGGTGTTAGTGGATGTTAAATGAGGTTGCATAGTATTGGCTTTAAAAAAAACTTTAGTATTTGTAAAAAGTATTTTAAAAATATTTATTTATTTTTGGCTGCACTGGGTCTTTGTTGCTATGTGTGGGCTTTGTCTAGTTGCAGCAAATGGAGACTACCCTGTAGTTGTGGTGCATGAGCTTCTCATTGTAGTAGCTTCTCTTGTTGTGGAGCATGGCCTCTAGGGCAAGGGCTCAGTAGTTGTGACCCACAGGCTTAGTTGCTCTGTAGTGTGTGTGATCTTCCCAGACCAGGGATCTAACTCATGTCCCCCACATTGACAGGTGGATTCTTAACCATTGGACCACCAGGGAATCCCCAGAGTATTGGCTTTACCGAAGCAGAATGACCTGTGTTCTAGTGAGAAAGATATATACAAGTATATATACATATATATTCATGCACACATGTGCACACACAACATACATATACAGAGAGGGTATTTTCTTATTCATTTTTGACCTAGTTTTTCCTATATACCCATTTTAAA
This sequence comes from Capricornis sumatraensis, assembly GCF_032405125.1. Taxonomy (NCBI): domain Eukaryota; kingdom Metazoa; phylum Chordata; class Mammalia; order Artiodactyla; family Bovidae; genus Capricornis; species Capricornis sumatraensis. The sequence goes on from NC_091083.1 coordinate 37,530,983, forward strand.
AAAGAAACATAAAAGAAACAAATTCCCCTCCATATGATTTTTTAAAATGAAAATCGTGATTTCTTAACAAGAGCTCCTGGACCTTTTAGAAAAGCAGTTTATGGGTACAGATAATCATTTTTGAATAAAGAGTAATTTAATTTTCCTCAGCATGCGGAACAAACAAAGCCTAACCTTTAAGAGGGATTCCAAGTCTTTCCCTGGACAGAAGAGAAGTTCTGATATGTGTGCTAGAAAAAAAAGCTGCCTTTAAATGATTCAGATTTGGGCTTTGCTTGTAGAAGATGTGGGCTTCCCTGGTGGCTCAGTGGTAAAGAATCTACCATGCAGGAGACGCGGGTTCGATTTCTAGGTCAGGAATATCCCCTAGAGAAGGAAGTGGCAACCCACTCCAGTATTCTTGCCTGGGAAATCCCATGGATGAGAAGCCTGGCAGGCTGTAGTCCATGGAGTCACAAAGAGTCAGACATGACTGAAGCAACTACACAGCAACAACAGTGGAAGGTGTAACTGTTAGTGCATGGAAGGCATTTGCTTTAAAGAATCCTTAACTGGAGAAAACATTCTCTGCCAAAGTGAAAGGTAGTGTCATAGCTATAAAGAGTGTGAGATGTTTGAAAATCATGTCTGCCCCTGAATTGCATAACCTCGGGTACATCACTTGACCTTAACTTTCTCATCTATAAATCTATAAAATGAAGATAGTAAGTCCTACCCTCTAGGTGATGTGGAGATGAAAGGAGATAATATATGTAAATCACCCCAGACGTTGCTCGCTGTAGAGCAGGCCCTTATGATATGATGGTGGCTCTTGTTCTTAATGGTGGTTATTAATATCCAAGCACCCTCTGCCTGTAGAGTCTGATGCAGTGAGATGGGCAGAGCTCCCTCCTGCTTGGGGTGGGTGCCTTGTTGCCTTCAGAGGCCGAGTGTGACCCTGAATTAAATTTAATATATGAATGCTTAAAGCTATTTCAGGCTTCCCAGGTGGCTCAGCGATAAACAATCAGCCTGCGGTGCAGGAGCTGCAGAAGATGCAGGTTCGATACCTGGGTCAGGAAGATCACCTTGAGAAGGGCATGGCAACCCACTCCAGTATTCTTGCCTGGTGAATCCCATGGACAGAGGAGCCTGGTAGGCTACAGTCCGTGGGGTTGCAAAAAATCGAACATGACCAAGCAACCTAGCACATATGCATGAAAAGCCATTTCAATCCAAAGTAGGCAGAAATTAGAATTTGTATCATGAGAAATTATATAATTAATTAATTAAAATAAATAAATATAAATTAATTATATTGGTCAGAAAAAATAGTATCATACATATGAGGCCTAAGAATTTCCCAGTTATTCTTAAATTTACTCATTTGTTAAATGTTTTCTGTATGTCCTAGATTGCTATTAATATTGTTTAACAAAGAAAAATTCCAGATTTTTAAATTATAGTTTTGTTTATATTTCTTTCATCGAATATAATTACTTATGGAACATGAGAAGTTTGCTGAGCATATGTCATTTATTAATTAAATGCTGAGTGATTTATGGCTGTCTATAAAGTATGGTACTTTGAATTTCAGACTTGTAAGCATATGTGGATGCAAACACAACATGCACTAATGTATGAAATTCAAGTAGGACATCACAGCAGAGTTGTGGGGCTTAAGAAAACCCATGGCATCATTTACTATCTTCTAACAAAATTTCTTACAATGGAAAGCAGATTTAATGATCACCAAGACAGTACTAACCAGGAACTATGCCAGATGCTATGAGGAATCCAAAGATAAATCAGACAGAAGACTGTACTATTATAAAACACAAAATCCTAGTAGAACAGCAGACATGTATATAATCAAACAGAATAAAGCATGACAAATGCTGCACTAGACCTGAATATGCTATACCTGGAGAACAGTTGATTGAGCCAGAAGTTTGAGGCTGGTCAGGAAACATGACCAGACGTGGCATTGGCTCAGGACATGCGCACAAGTGTAGAAGACAGAGAATGGGGGTTAGGGGGTCAAGGGACATGGATTAAAGCTGGGGAAGAACTAGATGAAACTCATTACAAATTCCAATGCCTTCTATTTAAATGTTCCCTGATTTTGGATAAAGAATTTTAACATTATAATATCACTCAGTTAGTTTGTACTATGTTGAAAGCTTTCCCCTATTATAATAGTGTTGATATTATCCCTTTCTGTGTGAAAATATTATTTACAGGATCTCCAGAAGTTCATCAAATGTATTTTGTTACAATTTTCTATCTTCTCATATTTTCAGGATTTGGAGATTCATGGTTTTCCCAAAGCCTTCTTTTTTTGTTTGACATTTTCAAATGAGGAACTAATAATGTAAGGACATGTATTTTGTGTTGGAAAACAGCAAACTGTAGCAAGTGATTAACCATGTTTCTGGGGTGGGGTGGAGGAAAATTACATGCTAAGGCCAGCTACATTTGGTAACCTATACTGTAACTTTGTTGAAGGAAAACACCACTGGGATTGAAAATGCAAATGGATTTGTTAGTGATACAAGGAAACATACAAATGAGCAACCATGCCAAATGATCTTTTAGAGGGACAGTTTATGTTTTTTATGTGCCTGGAAGATATTGACTGTGGTTTGCCAATTAAACATGAGTGTTAAGTCCCCATACAGTTAATTAAAACAAGTCCCATTCTTCACTGGTCAGGAAACAGTCTTAGGTCCAGGGCAGGGCTGTTTTGCTGGAGTCATTCAGAACTCTGAAGACTTTTGCCAGTTTCACCATTCAGTCTTGCTGTTTCATAGGGAAGACGATTGTGAGTAGAAAGGTCTTACAGAAATCTTCTAACACTTTTCTCAGCTCTGTCATAACATTTATATTGTTTAAACATAGTTATCAAATTGTGTGTGCTGTTTTTATTCAGTAAGAGTAAGAATAAATGGAGCTGAGAAAATGGCAGATGCTTTGAGGCAAGATGTAGTAGGTCTTAATGACCCCCTTTGGAAACATTGCAGTTAGCTGAACATGCTCTGTACAACTCCTACTAATTTTCGAAACCTGTGCATTATTTAACTGTGAAGCCATAACCATTACTGTCTATCATGTGAATTCAGATTTAAAACTGGTAAAAACAAAACAAAACAAAACCCTGGATTTTGTGATTCAGTAAACTACTATAAAAAATAATCATATCACAGCCTAAAAATATATTCTTATGTCTTATAGACGTAAAAATATGTACTTACATCTCACAGAAGTAAATGTTTTGGTATTAGTGAATATAGCATTTCAACTAAAAGAATATTTGGGATAACTAGTTAATGATATATATATATATATATATTTTAAGTTTAGGAAAATAATCTTACTTGTTTTAGACTCTTAATATCAGGGGTATGTGTGTGTTCAGTTGCTGAGTTAGGTCCTTTATAAACTTCTTCATGAATTTTCTGTCTTTGGTGAGCTTTAAAGCATCCTGGCATACAGTGGTTTCTCAAATGTATATTAAATTTTGTTTAAAAGTGCTTTAAACTCTCATTTTTTCAAAACAATCCTATTGCCTGTATGCTATGAAAACATTGTAGTCTGTTTTTTAGTGAAATATCAAGCTGAAGTTCTCAAGTCTATGTGTTTATTTAACAAATATTTTATTGCCTTTGCAGAGGCAAGGAGCAAAGAGGGAACAGAAAACCAGAGTAAGGTCCACTCTCTTATAGCTCAGATTCAGTGAATAAAACTGGGCTGTCTTTCCAAGCATTTTACTGTTTATGAGGATTCAAAGCCTTTGACTGTGTAGATCACAATAAACTGAGGAAAATTCTGAAAGAGATGGGAATACCAGACCACCTAACCTGCCTCTTGAGAAACCTGTATGCAGGTCAGGAAGCAACAGTTAGAACTGGATATGGAACAACAGACTGGTTCCAAACAGGAAAAGGAGTTCGTCAAGGCTGTATATTGTCACCCTGCTTATTTAACTTCTATGCAGAGTACATCATGAGAAATGCTGGGCTGGATGAAGCACAAGCTGGAATCAAGATTACAGGGAGAAATATCAATCACCTCAGATATGCAGATGACACCACCCTTATGGCAGAAAGTGAAGAGGAACTAAAAAGCCTCTTGATGAAATTGAAAGAGGAGAGTGAAAAAGTTGGCTTAAAGCTTCACATTCAGAAGACTAAGATCATGGCATCCGGTCCCATCACTTCATGGGAAATAGATAGGGAAACAGTGGAAACGGTGTCAGACTTTATTTTTTGAGGCTCCAAAATCACTGCAGATGGTGATTGCAGCCATGAAATTAACAGATGCTTACTCCTTGGAAGAAAAATTATGACCAACCTAGATAGCATATTGAAAAGCAGAGACATTACTTTGCCAACAAAAGTCCATCTAGTCAAGGCTATGGTTTTTCCAGAAGTCATGTATGGATGTGAGAGTTGGACTGTGAAGAAAGTTGAGTGCCGAAGAATTGATGCTTTTGAACTGTGGTGTTGGAGAAGACTCTTGAGAGTCCCTTGGACTGCAAGGAGATCCAACCAGTCCATTCTAAAGGAGATCAGTCCTGGGTATTCATTGGAAGGAATGATACTGAAGCTGAAACTCTAGTACTTTGGCCACCTCATGCGAAGAGTTGACTCATTAGAAAAGACTCTGATGCTGGGAGGGATTGAGGGCAGGAAGAGAAGGGGACAACAGAGGATGAGATGGCTGGATGGCATTACCGACTCAATGGACATGAGCTTGGGTGAACTCGGGGAGTTGGTGATGGACAGGGAGGCCTGGCGTGCTGCGATTCATGAGGTCTCAAAGAGTCGGACATGACGGAGCGACTGAACTGAACCTGAATATGGTTTGTTGTCTCGTTGTCTAATCACAGTTTGATTCTTCAATCATAGTATTGGCGCTGTTTCCTAAGCTCCTCTCCTGTTTTTTCTTCTCTCCCCTCTCTTCTTAGTCTGGGGAAAGAACACCAAGCTAAGAACTGAACTCTGGTTCTTCTGCCCTGCTTTTCTGGGCTCTTTGCTGTGCTGTGCTGTGCTCACTCAGTTGCATCTTACTCTTTGCGACCCCAGGGACTGTAGCCTCCCAGGCTCTTCTGCCTGTGGAATTTTCCAGGGATCAAACCCACATCTCTTGCATCTCTTGCATCAGCAGGTGAATTCTTTACCACTGTGCCACCTGGGAAGCCTCTGGGCTCTTGTAATCTTGGCTATATCAGTGAGCCTCAGTTCATTTTTCTTTCAAATGGGGATAATAATTCTTGGCCTGAAATAGTCAAATGAGATAAGATACCATTGATACTGTTGATTCTCATCATTCAGTAGTTCTCATCAACAGTAGTTACATTGTGTAAGGTCACAGGAACACTGAATTAACTAATGCTATACCATGGCTCCCAGGGGAAATGCAGGTTAGGTTCCTGTGAGTCTCTGGTCACCATACAACATTTTCTCAGCTATCAGTATAGAACCTGCTTTTATGTATGTTTCTGTCCAAAGACACCTCACTGAATAGATCTTGTTAATTCCTTGATATGAATTGACCTCACAGAGACAGCATTATAACTCATGCCTGAACAACACTTATCTGACACACGTGTTTTCTCCATTAGGTGCATCAGACTCTTCTAATCCATAGGGACACCAGACAGCATATCAGCACTATTCTCAAAAACTGTTTTAGACAGTGAAATCACTAACAATAGGGAAAAAATACCCAAAAAATGTGGTACTAAGTAGACTGCAAAAAGAACACTTGTTTATACCATGGGAGCTGAGGCAAGGCAAAGTGTCCACCACCCCTGGGAATGTGACTCAGATTTGGAGATTATAAATAAATTTTAGCAAGCAGGTAAATTCCCAAATAACAGAATCTGCAAATGAGGATCCACCTTTTGTAAACTCTTCGAGCACAATATAAATCTCAGAATAAGTTGCAGAATAAAACTTCTTTTGGAACTCACATATAATAACTTTGTACAGTGTTGATATTATCAATGTGAAGTTAGTCGAGTAATAATATGTTATTTGAGAGCAGCTACAAGTTTTTAGCCCAGTAAAGCTACAAAAACAACTCTTACTGTGAACTCTGTCTCTTCAGTGCTCACATTTAATGCACAGTAGCGATGAGAACCACTGTAATTTGATGCTTTGTGTTTAGTGGTTAACGTGGCTTTGTGACCTCATTATGGGGACGGGGAGGGAACATTCCCTATGTTTTACCAAAATATTATGTTTCTAAATATGTGACATTCATATGGAAGTATTTTGATCTTAACTAGCAGTGTAAACGCTGTTCTTGGCCTTTTGGTACCATTTTCTGTTGCAGACCAAGTACAAATTGACATTTTCAAGCTGGTTTTGGTTAACTCCTTAATGTTGCAAATTGGAACTTTCCAATGTAATAACTTCTGCAAAATACCGCTGTGAGTATTAGTATATTATGCTGTTGACAGAAGTACAAATGGAAAACACACACATACCTATGGAAGTTTCCTCGTAGGACAAAATGGAAATGACTTGGGTGGCCTAAGCCTTATCAGGCAGACCTCATACTGGGAGTTATTCTCCTAGTTGAGATAAAATACTAGAGTCAGGAATATTCTTCTTAGTAAATTTGGATTAGGACTATTTTCATCATTGGAAATCACCAGACTTCCTGTGCTTCAAACACAGACTACCATCAGATTATCCGCTCAGGCCTGGATCACTGTCACTGTAGCCACTTGGCAGCGGAGTCTTTCGGAAACTCCAATTAACCATGTAAATATATTTCATAGCATCACCTCTCACTTTGTCAGGACCCCCGCTGCCTTTCTATCATTAACATAAATGCAGGTGCAAATAGCATTTATGTACTTTGATAGGAAGCAGTTGGAAACATCTCACCGTGGGACCCAACACTTTGAGATTGTGTACATCTGTTCCAATAATGTATGCAGCCCCAGCGACATGAACACAAGGATGTGAACATCTGCCCTCGAGACCATTTGCCATATAGCAGATGCTAATGTCTTTATTTATGCAGATGGCTGGCGTGATGAGCCGGGCAGGGATAAAAGGGAAGAAGTTTGACAGCAGTATTTTGATGTTATGAAGCCAGGAATATAGGTTAGGCATTTTATGTTTGTAAAAATCTACTACTAGTAAATGGGGAAAAAGTGGAAACAGTGACAGATTTTATTTTCTTGGGCTCCAAAATCATTGTGGATGGTGACTGCAGTCATGAAATTAAAAGATGCTTGCTCTTTGGAAGAAAAACTATGACAAACCTAGACAGTATATTAAAAAACAGAGACATACTTTGCTGACAAAGGTCTATACTGTCAAAGCTATGGTTTTCCCAGTAGTCATGTACGGATATGAGAGTTGGACCATAAAGAAGGCTGAGCACCAGAGAATTGATGCTTTTGGACTGTGGTGCTGGAGAAGACTCCTAAGAGTCCCTTGGACAGTAGGGAGATCAAATCAGTCAATCCTAAAGGAAATCAACCCTGAATATTCATTGGAAGGACTGATGTTGAAGCCGAAGCTCCAATACTGTAGCCTCCTGATGCAAAGAGCCAACTCATTGGAAAAGACTCTGATGCTGGGAAAGATTGAAGGCAGGAGAAGAAGGGGGTGACAGAGGATGAGATGGTTGGATGACATCACAGACTCAATGGACATGAGTTTGAGCAAACTCTGAGAGATGGTGATGCACAGGGAGGCCTGGCATGCTGCAGTCTGTGGGGTTGCAAAGAGTCAGACATGGCTGAGTGACTAAACAACTACTACTAATAGGAACAGAAATTCATAAATCTTGTCATGCTTTGAGTAGAGTAAACATATTGTTGTTTCTTTAAATTAATTGACATCAAAACCCTAAAAAATTTTATAGAAATTCCAGCATCTAACTTAAATCAGAAGCAGCAATTAATGATTATTTTTGTCCTGATAAAGTAATTTTAAATGGTTTTAAATGCCTTTTGCTTAGAGTGCTGAAAAAATAGTGCTCTTAAAAAAAAAAAAAAAGATTACAGTACTACTAAGAGAATCTTGTGATGATAGTTCTTAAAATTGGAGAAAAAAATAAAAATGTCATTAGTTTAAATATATTGAATTGGCCGAAAAGTTCATTTGGGTTTTTCCATAAGAGGTTACAGAAAAACCCAAACAAGCTTTTTGGCCAACCCAATAATTTATAAGATATTTCATGAATATAAATTCAAAATGAACAGAATAAATTTTGAAGTATTATATATTTTTAATACTTTGGTCAATCAAAAATTTTTTATTTAAGCTGTATTCTAATATTTCCAATTAATGACATTTAACTGTAATTTATATTTTTATTAAGATAAATTACCAAAAAGTTAATTTTTACAACTCTCTCCTAAGGATCTGCTTTATAGATTCTCACAGAGGAAAAAGGTGAAGGAAAAACCGATCAACCAAAAATGAGATATTTCCAGATTTTATTTTCTATTCTCATTCACATACACATAAAAAAAGTCACAGAATCTTCAAAGATCTGTAATATCAGATTTTATCTAGTTAGCAGTTCTCAAATATTTTAATTTCAGTCCCCTTTACACTCTTAAAAACTACTGAGTATTTGTTTATGTCAGTTGTATCAATTGGGATTTACTATATTTGAGATTATAAACTGAAAAAATATGTATTTGTGGATTCATTTTCAAATAACAATAATCTGGGCTTCCCTGGTGGTCCAGTGATTGAGTCCGCCTTGCGATGCAGGGGACACCGGTTTGATCCTTGATCTGGGAAGATCCCACGTGCCATGGAGCAGCTAAGCTTACGCACTGCAACAGCTGACCCTGTGGTTTGGAGCCTGAGAGCTGCAGCTACTGAAGCCTGCGTGTATAGAGCCTGTGCTCCTCAACAAGAGAAGCCTCTGAAGCGAGAAGGTCCCACTCACCACAACTGGACAAAACCCTCAAGCAGCAGCGAAGACCCAGCACAGCCAAAAATAACTAATAATAATATAAAACAATAATCTCACTACAGCTTAACATATTTTGTGTAATTGGCTGTATTTTCCAAAGCAAAAGAATTAGAAGACTTATCACTGATTTACATTTTTTGCAAATCTTTCAAGTCTGGCTTCATTGAAAATCTTAAGAGTCTCTGACTCTTTTCTGGTCCTCTAGCCAATATGTTGTGATATATTGTTTATATTGGAGTGTTTGAAGAAAATCTAGCTTACAGTAACTGGAAAGCGGGTATTTTAATGGCCTTCTCAGATAATTGTGGATATTTTTCTTTGCTACTACACCAAAACATGTCAGGTAACTATAACCGAGCTTAAACAAGTCAAGTAAGGTAACGGCTTACAGTGTAGCTATAATGTGAAATTGAAACTGTATTGTATTGTATTCTTGTATTCTATTACATTTTGGTCTGTCTTACACTTGAATGTGTTGCTCATTCATGCAATGTCTATTAGAGAGCATCAGAACTTCCCTGGTGGTCAAGTGGTAAAGAATCCGCCTTGCACTGTCAGGGGGCACCGGTTTGATCCCTGGTCCAGGAAGATTCCACATGCCAAGGGTCAACTAAGCCCATGCACCACACCTACTGAGCCTGAGCTCTAGAGCCTGCAACTCGCAACTACTAAAGCCCTTGTACCTACAGCGTGTGCTCAGCAACAAGAGAAACCACCATGATAAGCCTGCGCTTCACAACTTGAGAGTAGCCTCCACTTGCCGCAACTAGAGAAAGCCCTCACAGCAGCGAAGAACCAACACAGTCAAAAATAAATAAATAAAATTAGAAAAAGAAAACATTAGTTCACTGAATTATGCAGGTCTTCTATATATGCCATTTTATACAGTTTTTTGGAAATCTTATTTGTTAAAATAAACACCAGTCTTGTCTAGAGAAGGCCATGGCAACCCACTCCAGTACTCTTGCTTGGAAAATCTCATGGACGGAGGAGCCTGGTAGGCTGCAGTCCATGGGGTCACTAAGAGTCGGACACAACTGAGTGACTTCACTTTCACTTTCACTTTTCACTCCACGCATTGAAGAAGGAAATGGCAACCCACTCCAGTGTTCTTGCCTGGAGAATCCCAGGGACGGGGGAGCCTAGTGGGCTGCTATCTTTGGGGTCGCACAGAGTCGGACACAACTGAAGCGACTTAGCAGCAGCAGCAGTCTCATCTAAAAACTTACTAAGTATAGAAAAGCTTCAGGCTCTTGGGGATGGCTTCAAGTTTTCCAAAATTCTAATGCTGCCCGAAAGAATAATTTTTATCCTTGCCCATGAGTACAGCTAGATGTTTTCTCTTGTAATGACAAGCTTCACTCATCCACTTTTGAGAAAATGTCTGCCCAGTACCCAGCACTGAACATGATCTCTCAACATATGTCTGTCAGATGTTCTTTCAAGTAAGGATGGTTATTCCAATGAAGAGCAGCTAGTTCAGCTTCAAACCATCCATGAGCATTTTTCCTCAGGGCTACTACCATGCCTCTGTGCCACGGAAGTCGTGTCATCGTGCAGGATTTTATAAAGGCATGTAAGCTCAAAGTTTAACAAAACTAAATTTTTGTCCTGTTTTTTTGCTGTTCTGCTGAGGGAGCCTGGTGGCTAAGAATGCGGCTGTTTGGACAGTTTGCTGTCACGTCCTGAGTTCATCAGTTTTACCCAGTTACATCCTCTGTCCCATCAATGTGTTGTGTGTAGAGGTCAGCAGTGGGGAAAAAGCAGGTGACATCTTATTACGAGCAGGAAAAGAGAGTGGGGGAAGCCTCCTGGGTCAGCAGACTGTACTTTGAGAAACAGTGCTCTAGTGTAATTCCCACTTGGTAAAAAGGGGATGTTCAGGCCAGTGAGGATTAGGATCTCAGGGAGACTCATTCCAGCAGTGAGTGAAAGAGCCAAAGCCAGACCTCTGCTCACGTCCGCACATGTAATCAACTTGTCTTGTTTCCCCCGAAAAGCTCCCCACCACCAACAACCAAAAAAAAGAAGATTCTAGGTCTATCAAGTTCACTAAAGGTACAGGACTTACCACATGAGGAATGTGGAAGTTCTTTCAGCATTTTCAGACATTTTCATTCGGTTATAATATTCTTCAATGACCTCAGTTTTGGAAGCAGATGGAATAGAATTTGAAAAAAATCTGGAAAACTTAATATTCTATCTGAAATTATAAAAAGTAATTAATGACTTTTTCCTTTCATTTTTGCACATCATAAAAAAAAAAACCTCTTATGTCAGTGCCTAAAAGTGTTATTAAGTAGACTTTGTAATTAATGATTTTTAAAAGTTTCACTTTGGTGTAAACCTAGGCAGTTTGTTCACCAGAAGCTCTGTTAAAGAAGGCTACCATGGAGTTTGGGATTGACAGATACACACTACTATGTATAAAACAGATAATCAACAAGGACCATATAGCACAGGGGACTCCGCTCATTACTCTGTAATGGCCTATATGAGAGAAGAATCTAAAAGTGACTGGATATATGTATAACTGACTCATTTTGCTATATGGAAACTAGTGCAGCCTTGTAAATAAACTATATTTCAATAAAAAATTTTAAAAAGAAAATAGTATAAAAGAAGAAGGCCACCACTCTAGAAGAATCCTGGCATTCAAGCACATTGTGAAGGAGCTCTTTCTGTGTAAATTTCCTTCAGTTCAGTTCAGTTCAGTTCAGTCGCTCAGTCGTGTCCGACTCTTTGCGACCACATGAATCGCAGCACACCAGGCCTCCCTGTCCATCACCATCTCCCGGAGTTTACTCAGACTCACGTCCATCGAGTCTGTGATGCCATCCAGCCATCTCATCCTCTGTCGTCCCCTTCTCCTCCTGCCCCCAATCCCTCCCAGCATCAGAGTCTTTTCCAATGAGTCAACTCTTCGCATGAGGTGGCCAAAGTACTGGAGTTTCAGCTTCAGCATCATTCCTTCCAAAGAAATCCCAGGGTTGGTCTTCAGAATGGACTGGTTGGATCTCCTTGCAGTCCAAGGGACTCTCAAGAGTCTTCTCCAACACCACAGTTCAAAAGCATCAATTCTTCGGAGCTCAGCCTTCTTCACAGTCCAACTCTTACATCCATACATGACTACTGGAAAAACCATAGCCTTGACTAGATGGACCTTAGTCAGCAAAGTAATGTCTCTACTTTTGAATATACTATCTAGGTTGGTCATAATTTTTCTTCCAAGGAGTAAGCGTCTTTTAATTTCATGGCTGCAATCACCATCTGCAGTGATTTTGGAGCCCAAAAAAATAAAGTCTGACACTGTTTCCACGTTTCCCTATCTATTTCCCATGAAGTGATAGGACCAGATGCCATGATCTTCGTTTTCTGAATGTTGAGCTTTAAGCCAACTTTTTCACTCTCCTCTTTCACTTTTATCAAGGGGCTTTTTAGCTCCTCTTCACTTTCTGCCATAAGGGTGGTGTCATCTGCATATCTGAGGTTATTGATATTTCTCCCGGCAGTCTTGATTCCAGCTTGTGTTTCTTCCAGTCCAGCGTTTCTCATTATGTACTCTGCATGGAAGTTAAATAAGCAGGGTGACAATATACAGCCTTGACGTCCTCCTTTTCCTGTTTGGAACCAGTCTGTTGTTCCATGTCCAGTTCTAACTGTTGCTTCCTGACCTGCATACAGATTTCTCAAGAGGCAGGTTAGGTGGTCTGGTATTCCCATCTCTTTCAGAATTTTCCACAGTTTATTGTGATCCACACGAAAAATCTTAAATTTCCTGTAAATCTCCAGCAACCATGCTGTTAGAAAAGGAAGCTCTTTGTCTCTCCTGATGGCTACGTTTTCTGATTGGAAAAAGTTGAAAAGACTAACTTTCTCAACATGGAGATGAATGGTGTGGCACTCACAGTCATTGGAGGAGACTGACATACTAACAGACCCCTTAATACGTTCAGTGTGTTGAAATGGAAGGAGAGCAACTTTGGGGCCAGACAGACCTGGGTTCAAACCCATCTCTTCCCTGCCAGCTTGTGACTTGCCAGAAAGATTAAGTGTCTGCATCTGTGATCCAGAGATACTATGATCAAGAGCTGGTGGAAGATGAAGTCACACCATACCTTGAGGACCAAATCTGACCCATGATGGAGGAACATCTTAGTCCTTCACTAGGGGGCTTATGGTTTAGGGTAAGGGAAGACGCCTGTTGATAAGTAGAAACAGGGAACATATTATATACTCTACCTGTGGTAAGAGTTCTCAGGAAGAAAAGAAACGAGATAGGGCAGTAGCTTGAAAGGGAGAGACAGCCCAAGGATTATTTACAGATGTTGATTTTGTTTGTATAGTTTGTATCCAGCAAAAGCACAGGAGAAAGCAACACAGTGTAGCTAAGAGCTATCAGGTCACTCATCTAGTAAATAACACATTGTATGATGGCCATGTGCCAGACAGGAACTGGGGGCCAAGGTCCTGACAGTGAGCTTACCTTGTAGGAGGAGGAGACAATCTCATTATAAAAATAAGTGCTGTGAAGGACAATTAAAACAGAGAAAGAAAAGAGCTGTGTGTGTGGCTGAGCACTGCCTTTAGGTGGAATGACCGGGAAGCCCCCTGACTTCAGGGGTCTCACTGATGGTGTAGAAGTCCTGAGGCCACAGAGGGGCCTGGAGACACGTGTGGGTGCAGCACAGCATTGGGAACACCCCATTTCCTGATTCAGTCCAGTTGCTCAGTCGTGTCCAACTTTTTGCGACCCCATGAACCGCAGCACGCCAGGCCTCCCTGTCCATCACCAACTCCCAGAGTTTACCCAAACTCATGTCCATTGAGTTGGTGATGCCATCTAACCATCTCATCCTCTGTCTTCCCCTTCTCCTCCTGCCTTCAATCTTTCCCAACATCAGGGTCTTTTCAAATGAGTCAGCTCATCACATCAGGTGGTCATTTCCTGATACTAAGGCATGTATCTTTTCATCTGTCGTGTTGCAGGACTTCAAATGAATGGTGCCTATTTAGAGCAATAGAGATGCTTGCTCCTGACCCCCACCCCAGAGAAGGTAGACTTATTTGTGTTGTATCATTAAAGAGGGGAGTGTAGAAATAGAAAGAAGAGACAGTGATCTCTAAGCTGCTATAACAAAGTACCATGGTCAGAGTGGCCTCTAAACAGCAGAAATTTATTTCTCAAGTTCTGGTGGCTAGAAGTTCAAGATCAGGTTCTAAATGGTGAGAGCCCCCTTCTGGGTAGCAGACTGCCATTATTTCAGTATTTCCTCACATAGCAGAAAAAGAGGAAGAGAAATCTCTGGAGTCCGTTTTATAACAGCATTAATCCCATTCACGAGGGCTCCACCCTCATGACCTACTCATCTCCTAAAGGCCCCACCTCCTAATACCCTTACACTGAAGGTTAGAAATTCAACATGTGAATTTGGTGGGGGTGGGCAGGGGAGGGGGAGAAATCACCAATATTCATTTCATTGCAAGGTCAATGCCAAAATCATTGACAAGGGAGAGAGATGGGGATAGGGTGGGGTGGGGGGGGCAGAGGGGTGAGGCTTCAGAAAGGCAACGGGAACAACCTGGCTGGTCCCAGTGAAGAACTGAAGGAAGTCTGTTAGGATAAGAAACAGACTGTGGAATTGGTCTGCAGTCCAAGCCTGGAAACCCTGAATTTATGATGTTGTCCTGTGTTCACAATGGCTGGGTTTCTCTGGCTCCTGGCAGTAGGTAGTGGGAGTGGAAAGTACAGGGTGGGACCAGTCAGGGTAAGCACTATGGAAAGACACCCATGGCATTCTGGGAGTATCCGTGGATGATCAGGCATGAAACCTGATCTGGACCAGGAGTATCTACCTAAGCACACAAACCTACAAAGGTGCAGAGTCTCAGGGAAAAGAGAGCAGGTGGGCTGTGTCATCATTTCATCCCCTCAGGGAAAATGAGGAGGTAACTCTTACATGTTCCTAACCTGGGTCGTGAAGATCTTTTTTGTACAGTTCTTCCGTGTATTCTTGCCACCTCTTCTTAATATCTTCTGCTTCTGTTAGGTCCAGACCATTTCTGTCCTTTATCGAGCCCATCTTTGCATGAAATGTTCCCTTGGTATCTCTAATTTTCTTGAAGAGATCTCTAGTCTTTCCCATTCTGTTGTTTTCCTCTATTTCTTTGCATTAATCGCTGAAGAAGGCTTTCTTATCTCTTCTTGCTATTCTTTGGAACCCTGCATTCAGATGCTTATATCTTTCCTTTTCTCCTTTGCTTTTCGCCTCTCTTCTTTTCACAGCTATTTGTAAGGCCTCCTCAGACAGCCATTTTGGTTTTTTGCATTTCTTTTCCATGGGGATGGTCTTGATCCCTGTCTCCTGTACAATGTCACGAACCTCATTCCATAGTTCATCAGGCACTCTATCTATCAGATCTAGGCCCTTAAATCTATTTCTCACTTCCACTGTATAATCATAAGGGATTTGATTTAGGTCATACGTGAATGGTCTAGCGGTTTTCCCTACTTTCTTCAATTTAAGTCTGAATTTGGTAATAAGGAGTTCATGATCTGAACCACAGTCAGCTCCTGGTCTTATTTTTGTTGACTGTATAGAGCTTCTCCATCTTTGGCTGCATAGAATATAATCAATCTGATTTCGGTGTTGACCATCTGGTGATGTCCATGCCAGACATCTTGGAAAGTGAAGTCAAGTGG
The DNA here is from genome assembly GCF_032405125.1 of Capricornis sumatraensis. Classification (NCBI taxonomy): domain Eukaryota; kingdom Metazoa; phylum Chordata; class Mammalia; order Artiodactyla; family Bovidae; genus Capricornis; species Capricornis sumatraensis. The sequence goes on from NC_091083.1 coordinate 37,546,626, forward strand.
GCCTTAGAAAGCATCACTACGAACAAAGCTAGTGGAGGTGATGGAATTCCAGTGGAGCTGTTTCAAATCCTGAAAGATGATGCTGTGAAAGTGCTGCACTCAATATGCCAGCAAATTTGGAAAACTCAGCAGCGGCCACAGGACTGGAAAAGGGCAGTTTTCATTCCAATTCCAAAGAAAGGAAATGCAAAAGAATGCTCAAACTACCGCACAATTGCACTCGTCTCACATGCTAGTAAAGTAATGCTCAAAATTCTCCAAGCCAGGCTTCAGCAATATGTGAACCGTGAACTTCCAGATGTTCAAGCTGGTTTTAGAAAAGGCAGAGGAACCAGAGATCAAATTGCCAACATCCGCTGGATCATGGAAAAAGCAAGAGAGTCCCAGAAAAACATCTATTTCTGCTTTATTGACTATGCCAAAGCCTTTGACTGTGTGGATCACAATAAACTGTGGAAAATTCTGAAAGAGATGGGAATACCAGACCACCTACCCTGCCTCTTGAGAAATCTGTATGCAGGTCAAGAAGCAACAGTTAGAACTGGACATGGAACAACAGACTGGTTCCAAATAGGAAAAGGAGTACGTCAAGGCTGTATATTGTCACCCTGCTTATTTAACTTCTATGCAGAGTACATCATGAGAAACGCTGGACTGGAAGAAATACAAGCTGGAATCAAGATTGCCGGGAGAAATATCAATAACCTCAGATATGCAGATGACACCACCCTTATGGCAGAAAGTGAAGAGGAGCTAAAAAGCCCCTTGATGAAAGTGAAAGAGGAGAGTGAAAAAGTTGGCTTAAAGCTCAACATTCAGAAAACGAAGATCATGGCATCCGGTCGCATCACTTCATGGGAAATAGATGGGGAAACAGTGGAAACAGTGTCAGACTTTATTTTGGGGGGCTCCAAAATCACTGCAGATGGTGATTGCAGCCATGAAATTAAAAGACGCTTACTCCTTGGAAGAAAAGTTATGACCAACCTAGATAGCATATTCAAAAGCAGAGACATTACTTTGCCGACTAAGGTCCATCTAGTCAAGGCTATGGTTTTTCCAGTAGTCATGTATGGATGTGAGAGTTGGACTGTGAAGAAGGCTGAGCGCCGAAGAATTGATGCTTTTGAACTGTGGTGTTGGAGAAGACTCTTGAGAGTCCCTTGGACTGCAAGGAGATCCAACCAGTCCATTCTGAAGGAGATCAACCCTGGGATTTCTTTGGAAGGAATGATGCTGAAGCTGAAACTCCAGTACTTTGGCCACTTCATGAGAAAAGTTGACTCATTGGAAAAGACTCTGATGCTGGGAGGGATTGGGGGCAGGAGGAGAAGGGGACGACAGAGGATGAGATGGCTGGATGGCATCACGGACTTGATGGACGTGAGTCTGGGTGAACTCCGGGAGTTGGTGATGGACAGGGAGGCCTGGTGTGCTGCGATTCATGGGGTTGCAAAGAGTCGGACACGACTGAGCAACTGAACTGAACTGAACTGTTCCTAACCTGCAGATGAGAGTAAATGTTTCCTTCAGCCAGCTCTCTAGTTGTATCCAGAGAACAATAAAGATACTGATAGAGGAGAAGCCGGGCAGACTTCAAAAGAAAAGGAACCCAGATTGGTTCTACAGCTTTCAATCTCAGATGCCTTCATTTTTATTCTTTATTTTTTTAGTGATTCAGATCAGCATTAGCTGAACCTCAGAATCTGTACAGTATATGTGAGTTAGCCAACACAGAGCCAGGCTGATCAACCTCATAGAAATAGTTCCCTGCAAACCCACGATCTCGGTGCCAGCAGTGTCTGGCACTTCATTTTCTTTCCAGAGTCACTATCACAGGTGGTCTCTCTGTGTTAAAGTAAGATGTGCCTTGATTGAAGAAATGAGAAACCATCAAGACTTACTAATAAGCAGGAGTTTCAGGGAATAATTATCAACATAATGTAGAAATACATGGTGCTATGCATTTGGACTCAAAATCATGAACTATTTGACATAAAAGTTGAGATATAGAAAAATTTGCATTAAAAAAAATGTCCTAAAACTTTGTTAGTGAAAGATAAATCAGAAGTGAAGATAAAACATCTATAAAACTCTGCCATAGAGCAGTGGAACCATTATTTCATTTTTTTAAAAATGTAGTTTGTACATTCTTTAAAAAGGTCTGTTCTATATAGATACACCAAATCTACTTTTGTAGTAATGGTATAAAGATAAGAATATCCTTGTGATTCCAGCCCCTTGCTTTTAACCATACTGCAGTTGAAACATTGTGATCTTCACCACATCAGTTTCATAACCAGGGTATTTTGACCAAAATCAAGCATAGTCTGCACACACCCTAGTTTGTTCCAACTGTCTGCATGTTCTGATGTTGAAACCTTGTTCTTTCTGTTTATCCCACTAAGGAAAAGGTTTTCTTCACCAACTGTCATCCCAGATAGTAACTGTTCCAACTGATACTGAAATACAAGATGTAAATAGAAGGGGATACTGACTCACTAAAGCTCTCTTGCAGATCTCTCCCTGCTTCCCAGCCCTGTGGAGAAACTGCTGACTCAGAAGATGTTGGAATCTCCTGGAAAGACAACCTGTACAGGTATATTTGTTTATGGGAGTTTGGACTTGAGATGAAATGATGTGCTGCTTTTACCTTGAACTTCAGTGAGCAATGCCCTCTCAGGTTCAACTGCATATTTACAATTCTAGTAATATTAACAATGAAAAGAATAGTGGGGAAATGGGCTTATCAAGTATCTCAGAAGTTGCCTTTGCCCTGCTCTGTGTCCCCCAGTGATCATTAGCTCTTAGTTAAATTCTGATGCTGCTCAGTCATTTTTAGATTTGGGTAAAGATACCAAATCGACTGCTTTATAATAGTGAATAAAATCTTGCGAACGCTACAGTTTTTTTGTTTGTTTGTTTTGTTTTTTTTTTGTGAAAAAGAGAAATAACTTCATCTTTCTCAAAGCATTAAAAATAAGACTATCTCATAGAGTTTTCAACTGTTTTTCATCAGAGGCACTTGAAATTCAAAATAGTTCCCCCTAGAAATAAGGACTGATAAAGAGGGCTTGATTAAAATGAAGGGCAAAGTCACTGAAATCGAGCATTATTAAACTGTATTTTAAATGATAGAGCTTTTTAAATTTTCTTTTCATTTGGGACATTAATTCTATGACTTGAAAAGAATAATTACCTGCTTGAATTTAACAAAAACCACATTGTGTAACATTTTTTCTCACGTTAATATTTTAGGTAGTTGGCTTTTAAACTTGTTCATAAAGAATGCTTGCTTTCTCCCACTTTGTGATATATTTACATATCTAATTTGATTTTATGGGCTATAATTCCTCTTTGGGTGCCAAATTTTTCTTTCTATACACAAGCTATCTTAAACATATTTCTTAATGATTTCTCCAGCAAAATACGAAATTCACAAGCGCTTTCAAACTTCTGGTTGCCCTGCCCACACCCTCAAGCACTCACATGTTTTCTCTCCCAAAATGAAAAACTGCATGTCCATCGCTCTCACCCTTCTCCCAAGATGTAACCAGAGTTCCTAGTCCCTGTCCCTCACAGGACCTCTGAGACCTGGGCTTACCCCAGCCCTGAAGGTCTACCAGAGGAGGTGCTTTCTTCCCTGCTAAGCTGGAGAACAAGAGCAATTAATATCAATACTCAGTATAAACAAAAGCAGAGGAGAGTGGCCCCAGAAAACTGCTCTTTGCAATGCACATCTGTTCACTCCTATTCACTAAATACTGTTAATCTAATTAGCACTTTGTCAACTGCATGCAAAAATGGGGTTGGGTAGGGGAGCGGAACAGGCAGGGAAAAGAGAGCCTGGTAGGCTGGATCAGAAGAAGCTGCCAGAGTGGGTGGCCCCAGAGAGGCAAGAAAGAAACGCTTTACAGGTTTACTGGGAGACTCATTCACAAGGAATAGTTATTTCTTCCCATTTTCCTTCATTTCCCTGTCAATAAAGAAATACCCTTTTAAGGATTCAGTACTATTTCCACTGGGCTTCCCTGGTGGCTCAGTGGTAAAGAATCTGCCTGCCATGCAGGAGACACTGGTTCCATCCCTGAGTCAGGAAGGTCCCCTGGAGAAGAAATGGCAACCCACTCCAGTATTCTTGCCTGGGAAATCCAATGAACAGAGGAGCCTGGCAGGCTATATAGTCCATGGGGTCATAAAGAGTCAGACATGACTTAGCAACTGAACAGCAACAACGCTGTTTCCATATGATTCATGGTCAAGATTTGTGCTTTTCTTTTTTTTCCCCCTCCCACCAAATATAAGTGTCAGGAGCCTCATATTTCTTGGCAAGAGAAAGTAGAAGACAGAGGACTTCCCTGATGGTTCATTGGTTAAGAACCTGCCTGCTAGTGCAGGGGACACAAGTTCAATCCCTGGTGCAGGAAGATCCCACATGCCCTGAAGCAGCTAAGTCAGGGCACCAAAACTAGAGACAGCCCTATTGCAGCATTGAAGACCCAGTGCAGCCAGAAAAGAGAGAGAGGGAGCAAGAGTAGAAAACGAATGTCTACTGCAAAACTGACGTGTGGTAGGCCCCACCCTGGCACTTTTATGGATACTTTTTTCATTTAATCCTGACAGCAACCAGATACAATTATGCACACTTCATAAATAAGAACACTCAGGCTGAGAGTGAGTGATTTTCCTAAACTATGAGACAGAGACAGGAGTTGAACCCACATCTGTCTGAACCCCCAAACCTATGGTCTTCCCACTAGAGACTATGACGGTGGCCATTACCATGGATACAGCTTCCAGGCAGCAGGTAAAACTGGGAAGAGCCTTTGGTGTCACCTGGGCCAAGCCTTGAATTCCAGTCTGTTACCTGCTGGCTTTGAAATCTGTATCTGTAAAATGCACATGAGCAGTAATTCCTAACTCAGTGGACTGTGAGGATTAAAGGAGATAATGCATCCAAAGTATTTTGCACAGTACCTGACACATGAAATATGCCTTATCATTGGATTAATGTTGAAGAAACAGCATTGAATAGTGCTAGGAAATAAAAGGATCTCCTGTGCTCAGAAAAGAATTCTCTTCCTTGCTAAGCTAGGCGATGATGAGCAAGACAGCTCTCAAAGCCCATGCTGAATGGAAGGTGCCAGGACATCCCTGGGGTGGCTGCAAGAGGGGAGGGAAGGGAGCTGGCTGGGACCTCAGTTCAGCAAGGGCAAGTGTGCCAAGGAGGATGGACTCAGGACACAGGATCACCAGGTGGGACTGTCTTGCTTTCTCATACGGTGTCGGATTTCCTGAACTACAGGTCCTAGTAGAGTGATTCTGTGAGGTCTGAGTGCTGTGGATGTGTGGACTAGAGCGGTCTTGGCATCCTGAGTCCTCAGAAACAAAGAACACTGTGCCTATGCTGCCAGCATGCTCTACAGCACTGTCTCTCCTGCCAGCACTCAACACAGCCCTGTAGACGGCGCCGCAGAGCCTGGAGGCACCTGGGGGAGCCAGTGGGCGATGGCTCCACGTGTTTATGGGTTTTTCAACAAAATTAAATTGAGCTCCCCCCATGTTCAGAGGCCTTTCTTTCATCTTGGACTTCTCCAGGGCTTCACCATACTGGTTTTAACCAGAGACCATCCTGGGAAACAGTTTGAACCCCAACTGGAATTTATTATTGGAAAGCCAAGTGAGAGGGAGAATGGGGATGCCAAGCAATAAAACTGAAAATAGAGTTTCTCAGTTTAATACAATTAAAACCTAAACAAGCCCTAAAAGTTTGGGCTCTTTTGTGGCCAAGAGTGCTTGGCAGCACTCTTGTTCTGGGCCTAGAGCCAGGGAGCCCTGTGTCAAGAGCAGGGACCCTCTTTCTCTGCCTGTTCCCTGCTCTGGACTTAGCCATGGACCTCGGTATCTCCCTAGATGGAGTGATGGTGGAACCATGTCCAAACCAGCCAAGGGTCGAGCGGGAGCAACTTTGTTCAGAAACAGCACCCTGTGCCTTGGTTCTGTGAGTGGAAATCAGGAAGTGAGTTATTTGCAGCTGTTGGAGAACTGCCTACTTCCTGTGCTTGTCTCTTAACACTGTCTGTACGGGGGCATGATGAGGAAGCAGCCTGATGAGGCTAGCTTGGCTGTGGGCTCATGGACCACTGACCTGCATCTTCCCTCTGCAGCCTCTCATGTGCAGTCACACCCATCAGTTTGACCTGATCGAGGAGATGCACACAGGACCCACTTGGTCCTTTCTCCAGACAAATAGCTGGCCACCTTATTGGATTCGTCAGAATCCTATGGTTAGTAATTGGTAAACTCAACTTTGAATATCTGCTTTTACCTTCAAGTGACTCTTAGTTTTTCATCAGTTCTCTAATTAGTGGGCTGTTGGAAAGAATCTTTTAATGGTGATTGAAGTTTGGGGATAAAACAAGCCATTTCTACTTTCAAATTTTTTTTCCCCTCTCCTTAAAATCTAGAAACAATACTATATTTTAATATAATATATAAATTATAATATAAAATAAAATATATATTTTGGAGTTAAGGGCAATTTAGTAAATACTTTCCCCCTTTTCAATTAATTAATTTTATTAAAACTTGATTGATTTATTTATTGATTATTTTTGGCTGTGCTGGGTATTCGTTGCTACACAGGCTTATTTCTAGTCATGGCAAGCAAGGACTACTCTCCAGTTGTGGTGTGCGAGCTTCTCATTGCAGTGGCATCTCTTGTTGTGGAGCATGACCCTTAGGGCATGGACTTCTGTAGTTTTGGCTCTTAGGCTCTGGAACACCGGTTCAGTAGTTGTGGCCCACAGACTTAGTTGGGAGGTGGGATCTTCCTGGATCAGGAATCAAACCTGTGTCTCCTGCATTGGCAGACAGATTCTTTACCACTGAGCCACCAAGGAAGCCTAAAAATTTCCCCCTCTCGAGGGGAGGATGAAGAAGTAGAAGCTCATTGTCCACATTAGAATCAGACAGATGTGGACATCAGCTGTTACTTAACTTCCTCAAGCCTCTTTTTGCTTAATCTGTTAAGGGGGACAGTAATACTTATTTGTAGAGTTTGCATAAGGATTCACTTAAGAGACCCAGCACAGATTCTAGACCATAATAAGGACTCACTACCACCTCGTTTTCCTTTAATCCACAGTTAGATCAAATTCTCACCAACTGTAAATGTCACTCTTCAAAATAATTATTTTTAATACACTTAACATATTAAAAACAGCCCACATTTAAAATCGTAATACTAAGTATTTGCATTGTAGAATTGTGCAAAATTAATTTTACTGAGTGAGCCTTTCATGTTTCCAGTTAATAAAAGTCCATGTTTAGTGCCTGGGAGTCCTGTGAGCCTCTTTAACTGTGTTATGGGTAATTTCATAGGATTTCCAGAAATGATGAATGTCAGTGGAAATTTCGACTTACCATTTAGTGCACAGTTCTCTGAAATCTGTGATTTAGTAGGTGACAGGTGAGGGGTTTTAGATCACACCATCTGGGAGAGAGGCCTTGTAAATGTGTCGTGGGATAAACCACTGTTGCAGCCGCATAGCTGAGAAAGACCTGCTACAATCGTACCATTTCAGTGTTTTTAAAAACTTCATGGCATTTTCAGCTTCTCTAAACACTCTTGTTGTTCAAACTATTTAAAAATAAAAAACAAACTTGTGGTTATTATAGCAAACTGACCTTTATTGCAAATTGCTTGCTTTGTTTTACGTTTTTGAAGATTTTGTTGTTGTTATTGTGGATCACTTTTAAAGTCTTCATTGAATTTCTTACAATATCACTTCTGGTTCATGTTTTTGGTTTTTTGGCCTCGAGGCATGTCAGGGATCCTAGCTCCCTGACCAGCACCCCTTCATTGGAAGGTGAAGTCCCAACCACTGGACCACCAGGGAAGCCCCTGCCTTGTTTTATTTTAAGGAGCCAAATGTTGGGAAAGATGGTTCTCAGCACTTCAGTTGTCCTTGGGAGATAATGAGCTCTGATGCTTCCCAGGACTGAACCTTGAGGGGTGGTGATGCACTGCCTGTCAGATGATTCAATTACTTCTCTTATCACTAGCAATTCTTATCCTTAAGTAGGCAAGGAAAGGAAAAACTTGAAATGCTGTCTGTGTCATCTGGACACAGTCATTTACGAACGGACGCACATTTACCCATCACCAACATCCCCAGAGATACTCTTCTGCAAAACGGATCCAAAGAGGAAACCTTCATTTGCCTTTCATTCATTCAACAAATATTTATAGGTTCCTTCTCTGTGCTAGGCATAGAGAATATTCAGTGGAAAATATGCATTCATCTCATCCCACCCTATAGTTACCCACCACCACTGTGCCTTTACCCCAACGACCACACCAAGACTAGTTTCTTTGGTTTCCTTTGAGAGATATTCTGTGTATACATGGGAATTAGTTTGTGTGTGTCTCTCACTACTTAAAAAAAAAAAAAAATCCAAGTGATAGTGTCTCACATCTTGGAGAGTGCTGTGTATCAGCCTAACTCATTCTTCTTCTCTACTGCTGCTTAGTATCCCATTGCATGACTGGCTGAGTATCATATTTGTACCCTGTATTAGTACTTCATTTCTACTGCTGCTTAATATTCTGTGGCATGGTTGGCTATTGTCTTAGTACCCTCTTGCTGAACATTGGAGTAATTCCTAAGGAGTTTTTCCATTTTTATGGCCTCGCCCTCTTTTTCCTGCTATGATTTTCTTCTAATGCATCATTTCATTCCCTATCACCTCATCATTAATGATTCTGGGAGAAGGGACTCAACATCACCATCATGATCTGTTCCACACCTGTTCCATCTGTATGGAATTCCCAACAGATCCAGGCAAGTGTGAGTAAGTTCAGTTTATCCTGTAAGGCCTTATCCTTTCACCCCACAGATTTCTTCTGATTATTGATCATGAGGTTAATTGATACACTTTTCCACCCCCAGGATCTACCTCTTTGAATTTCAGGAAACCTGGGGAAAATTGACTATGTGGCAGGCCCCTTACCTGTCACCCTGGGCTCTGTCGTCCCAGGCTTCTCACCCATCAGTATTCTCCCATGCTGGGATTGCGGTTACCCTAAAGTTTCCTTTGCTCCAGGACCACAGTCGGCTTCCTTTTCCTGTGACTGTCATCGGTCTTCATGTGAGATTTTATTTCCACTGTAATATAGGAACTTCTGAAGATTCATTGAAGCATATCTACTTTAAATGTATCATAATTAGCCCTCTCCCTCTCTTCTGGAGCAGCTCAATAAATATAGCTGGCTTCATTGCTGGGAACTTTAACTGTCAAAAGATTGCTTTCTTACACTCCGTCATAAAACCTGGGGAGCCCCTTCCCAGCTGAAGTCTTTGGGGACTTTGAGGTGACCTTGACCACCAGTTGTTGCTTCAGCTGCGTCTTTTGTTCTTTGTTATTTCTGCTCCTCGTCACACTGACAGAGCCATTCTCTGCTCTGAGGGTCAGTTTTTCCTCTTCCAGCTTCCTCCTCTTTTCTCTCTAATCCCCTTCTTTTTCCCTCTTTGTGTGTCTGTTTCCTTTAAAGTAATTTCTTCTTCAGAGCTTGCTTGTTTCTTTGTACCCCAATCGCTTCATTTACCATTCTCTTATTACCTCCTCAGATGGTTAGTCATTTGGCCTCACCTCTCCCCTTTAACCTTAAAAGGTTTTTTGTTTGTTTGTTTTCTTTCTTTTTTAAAAAAAACATGGTGCTATCCTTATTCTGATGGTGGGCAAGTTAAATTGAAAAAAAGTATTCCAGAGATCTATTCTCTATTTCTTTTTTAATTTTCAAAGTAATATGGCAATTTTCAGTTTGCTTTTAAATTGTGTTTTTTTTCTTTCATTTACTGATCACTTTATTACAAGTATCACTTATAAATTTAACAAGTAATTATCAGATTTCTGAGCATATCCGTAACCCTTTTCCAGGCCCTAAAATGGTAAATAAACTCCCCATCATCAAGGAGTTCACTTTTCTGGAGTGGGTGTGAGATGGGGACTGCAGACCATAATGTAATCCATGAGCTGGAGCGAGTGTGCTGGAGGAGATGGAAATGGGAAGTGGGGGAGGGAGTTGAGAATGGGGCTGCAGGTTAACTAAGGCTCTTCTCTTTACCAAGAGAAGAGTTCACCATGAAGAGGCTATTTGAGCAAAACTTGAAGGAAATGCTGCAGCCCTTACTGGGGATGATCTAGAGAAGCAAGTCAGGGTGGTGAGAGGGACAGGTGTAAACCCTCTGGGATTCAGGTGTGTGGCCCCTGTGAGGATCAGCAGCAAGGCTGCTGTGCCTGGAGAGAACCTGGGGAGGTACTAGGTTGGAGCACTCCCAGGAGCCCAGGGCTCCAGGCCCTTGAGGTCCCTGCAAGGACTTAGGCTCCAGTCTGGAATGAAGAGCCAGTTGGACAGACTTGAGCAGACAAGTGAGGTGTCTTGTGCTGCAATGCATTATTGTCACATATTATTGTATTTCAAGCGAACTTGAGACTAATTAAGGCCAGCATAGCCTTTCTTCCAGCTCTTCTTGCTATAAATAATGTGTATTCCTATAAATACTGTGTATTCCATCACTTAGGATTAGGAACTAAATAGAAATCACCCATTGTTTCCTGTTCCACAATAGGTTGTATAGATGCAAAGACCATTGTGATTGTCAGTATAATTATTTAATAAGCTTTGTCACTTGGCAGCCAAAAGCTGTCAGTAATTTTAAGTTCTCTGTAAACTCTCTCAATCCTGATTTAATGTATTTATTTACAGCTTACTTCAGTACTTCTTCTAAAAAGTTAAAATGAGGCTTAACATGAAAAAGATGTTTAAATTTAAAAGCTGTGGAAATAGAACTTTAAAAATGAATTAAATTATGCAGGAAGATGAAGCAGATATAGCCAGTCAGTTTAGGTGACTATTGTGAGGTGATCAACCAGTCAGTTTACCCATGAACTTCATGATCACAAAACCAAAAAGGAAAACAATAGATTACATAATTATCCTTGTCTGATTTTTCCAACCTTAACACGAGTCTTTTTCCTTCTTCCTCAATGTATGCTATAATACTATGTGAAATATGTTTCTAGCATACTTTTTCTTCATCAAACAGTGATTACTGTCTAGAATAAGTTGGTCAGTCAGTACATATTTTAACCCTATTGTGTTATTTGTTTATTTGCAGTGCCATTTTTGCTGAAAAAAAATCATTTTTGTGTTAAAATTGTTAGTTCACTCACTGTAGACATTAAAATCAAGGTTGATTTTTAATGTTTAGTGGTCTATTTCACCAGATTGCCAGTGAACTAAGGGAAAAGCTGTATCATTTCATCTTTATACCTTTCACATGACATGACATGGCATGAAGTAGCAGGCAGTTGTATCCAACTCTTTGCAACCCCATGGACTGTATCCCACCAGGTTCCTCTCTCCATGGAATTTTCCAGGCAAAAATACTAGAGTGAGTTGCCATTTCCTACTCCAGGGGATCTTTGAACCCGAGTCTCTTGCATCTCCTGCCTTGAGCAGGAGGATTCTTTATCAGTTTGCCACCTGGGAAGCCCTTTATACCCTTGGTAGTTCCTAAGCAAATAGTTCTTTGATCCTCTTCCTATAACTCCAAAATTCAACAGGCTCTGAAAAGAGAAAATGTTATCAAAAGTTGGATATTAAAACACATTCAGAGGCAAAGCCTAAACTGAAATAAGAACTTTAAAAATCATTCCCTCCCCCGCCCCCACCTTGTGAATGCTCATATATTTCACTACAGAAGTGGTAATAGGTTTAATTTGGGGTATTATGCAGACTCTGTGAGGTGTTATGTAACATCTGCTGTAAGCATTTATTACTTTTTTAAAATTTGAAAGTGTAAATTCCAAAGCACATCTGGCCCCAGTGGTTTCAGAAAAAAACCATGGGTGGCAGCCATCTCTAGAATAGTGTGGGTACCTGGAAAACACAAGCTGACTGATACAAAGTACTCAGAAATGAGAAATTCTTCTGCAGCCAGGACTCAGGAGCTTGAGGCCTTAGGAGAGAAAACCAATGATTCAGTCCTTAGAAGCAGTGCATGGAAATGTTTCCATAATTGTCCCCTCAGAGCAGTAATCGTGGCTTTTTGGGTCAGCCTAATAAATCTCAAATATGAAGTGTTAGCCTGTCAGTTAAAATTGTTCCCATCGGTGTCCTGGAAGGGCCTTTTTGTGTGATCCATGTATTTTTTATGTTGTCTCTGTGTCTTTACTTATCACTCTGTATCTTTTTGTTTTTCTTCCAACATGTGTGTAAGGTATCACATCAACTTTTTTAATACTGGTGATTTAATTGCAAAAGCACACATAAACAGTTTGAGAGGTGTGAGAAGAAATTCACAAGTCACACGGGGAAGCGGCCACAGAGCCAGCATTCAGTCTGGCATGCATCCCTGTGTGCAGGACAGATGGCGCTGCCACTGGGTCAAATTTGTCCTAAAACAGAGTAAGAAAGGATTTTGGTACAAGAAACGTTTGTTTCCTAACAAAGATACAGTGGGATCCAATATGAGCTTTGTACTCCCAGAGCATAAGTTTAATAGGGAAAGCAAGACATTTATATGAAAGAAGTAAGAGTCCCCAGTAGAACATGCCAGAGGGGATGTAGCCCAGAGCTCAGGGACAGGGTGGGGAGCCACTGGCCTGTAAAATAAATCGGAGTGAGGTCAACGGGGAGGATGGACTTGCAGCTTTCAGGATGCTCTGTGTTCTGTAGTAGAGATGAACAAACAGATTAAATTACTGTGGAAAGTGGTGAGTGTTATGACAAGGGCCGTGGAACCCTGGAGAATAACAGTCATCAGTCCCTGGAAAGGCCCCAGGAGCTGACCTCCATCTTGAGGAACACTAGCTCTGCACCCAAGGGTAGGGCTGGGTCCAAGGATGCTTCCGGGCAGAGGAGATGGTTGGATGCTCACCTGTGCTCTCACCACAGGACAGTGACCCCAGAGTGACTTTTTATGTTGTGTTGTCTTTGCAGGCGAACCAAATATCCCTCCTGGGGCGATTCACAGTGGGAAAGTCCTGCAGAATAAGAGTCAGTTTAGAACCATCGCTCCAAAGATTGTGCCCCAAGTCGTGGCACCCAGAGTGCTGCCAAGCCCGGTGCCCTCACTCTCTGATCAGGCGAATCCAGGCCCTTCCCTCGGCTCCAAGCCCCTGGGGATGCCCCCGCCAAATTATGCGCTGATGCAGCTGGCTGGCCAGGAAGGGACCTTCTCGCTGATTGCTCTGCCGCACGTGGCCTCAGCTCAGCCGATCCAGAAACCCCGGCTGCCTCTGCCCGAGAACCTAAAGCTGCCCATCCCCCGGTACCAGCCCCCAAGACCCGGCAAAGGAGTCAGAAAGAAGCCGGGGCTTGGTTCCTCCTCCGAGAGGGGCTGCAGCAAACCTGCCCAAACCCAAGCAGCCCCTACCCCACCTGAGCATCCTGAGCCCCCGCACAAGCCCAACCCACCCAAGCCGGCACCAGACCAAGCCCCAGCTGCGCTGACCAACAGGAGTAGCCACCGAGACCCCGGGCCTCCAGAGACCAGCAACCACGGAGGTTGGACTCCTCCTGCCATCCCAGCACTGGCCACACCGGAGGAGCCTTCTGCCGAGCAGGGCCCCCCGAAGAGTTCAGGAAGAGCGAAAGTTCCAGGCAAGAAAACCCCCAGGAAACCTGCTGTTGCCAATGAAAAACCTCAAGAACCGGTCGATGCCACCAAAGCCATTTTGTCGTCACCAGGCATCATTGGAAACGCAGTCCAGGTGCCCTCTTCCGTCCCCAGAGGTAAACTGCCCATCCTACCCTACTCGAGAGTGAAGACCACGCAGGTTTGCAGGAGCGGAGCTGCCGTGAACACTGCGCATGTCCCCTTCCTTGGGCTCAGGACTGCCGGAGACCAGACCCCTTCCATCCCGGAAGGCTTCAGTGCGGCCCCGCAGGTGGGGGACAGGGGCCCTGCCCCACCAGCTCCCGGGCAGAGCCCTGGCGACAGTGCCTTCTGTCCAGCCACCAAGCCCGACCTTAACCACAAAACAAAACTGAACGGTGAGACAGCGAAGAGAAGAGGAAGAAAACGCAAGGGCCCAGACGAACTTTTGACATTTCAGGGGAAAAGGTGGAAATGTGTCCTTAGTTGTAAAGACAGCAAAGAAAGAGTCAAAAGTGATCCCCAAGAATCCAGGGACCAAAAACCGGAGGCCGTGAAAAAATACCGGAGCATCATGCCCAAACCTGTCCTGATCCTGCCAGCCCTGGCCTCACCCCCGGCCACCCTCCAGCCCCCGCCTCCTGGGAGCTTGGGACACGTGTCTTTCGATCACTCCCTGGCCCCCAAGCATCTGGACTGGAAGGAGGACGGCCAGCCCCCCAAGCTCGACTCTGCCTTCAGAAACGGGTTCTCCGGCTTCAGGAAGACTTGGCACAGGTGCCACGTGTGTGACCACCCCTTCCCGTCCAAGCAGCACCTCCGCGAGCACACAAGCGCACCCCCGGACAGCCGGCCCTACAGCTGCCGGCTCTGCAGAAAGGTGTACAAGCGGCGGGGCAGCCTGAGCGCGCATGTGCGGCTGCACCACGGGGACTCCCGACCCAGGAAGCTTGTGTGCTGCGAGTTCTGCGCCAAGGTGTTCGGCCATGTCAGAGTGTACTTCGGCCACCTGAAAGAGGTGCACGGTGTGGCCATCAGCACCGAGCCCTCCCCCTGCGAGCCGCAGCCGGGGGACCTGCCGAGGACCCCTTGCGAGGTGGAGGGACTGGTGGAGAGGTGAGTACGGGTGACGGGGGGCCTGGCCGGAAGGAACTTCCAGATTCCAGATCAGGGTCAGATCCCACCTTCCGGAAGGTGAGTTTGGAAAGATAGCCCTCAGATTAAGATTTCAGAAGTTAACTGCTACCACTTACCTCTGTTCTCTGAAGAATGGCCTCATTTCTCTTTGGTCTCTGATCATTCATGATTTTTGACCAGCTTCATCCTCCATCAGCCAGGGCACAAGGGCCAGCTTGAGGGATGCTGGAGACATTCGGCCATGAGATTAATTTTGCATCTGAAATATGGAAGAGTAACTTAACATCTATGGTTATGGTCCTTTTGACGAGTAATTTCCCCCAAACTCAAGCCCGCAGAATGTATATTGAAAAAGCACCATTTGCCCCGAAACTGGCATACCAGGTGTTGGGGACTCAGCCCCTCCAGGGCAGACCCGCCCCTCAGCTCTTGGTCTGTTTCCCCCTGAGGCCAGGTAAGCTTTCTCCTACATGGTTGCCTGTGCAGTGCTGCTTTCCAGCATTGTAAACAAGGCAGCTGAGTCATTTGAAAGCCTGTCGGGTGGGTCAGAGAGTCCTGAGTAAGCCAAGGAAGCACCCTCAGTCTGTCCCTTTTGCTCTGAGTGATGGAGGGGGTTTCTGTAAGATGCATGCACATCAGTACCATGCAAATCAAACATCTCCCAGCACTTTAGAACCTCGGTCCCTCATCATCACCAGTTGTTCTGATGGTTCTCAGTCCTTTCTGTTCACTTTCAGCTCAGTCTCTCACAGTCACTAAAAATAAGCTACCCCAGGCCTGTTTCTTCTCAGCTTTTCTGGAGTTTCTGTGTCTCTTTAAGAATTTCCATTCCCTTTTAGATACCTGTGCCTTTTCCTAAGGTACATAGCCACCTCCCCCAAAGAAACCTCACTTCTGAGTGGTTAATGGAGTCCATTTTGATTTTTAGGTGAACTGTGCAAAGTGCATTGGGTGCTCGGGGTTAGGAAGGACCCCCTGATGGGTGGGGACAGTCATCTCAGCTGGACCCAGTGGGTTCCTGCAACACTTGGTACCTCCTGCTCTCCTAGTGGACACACCTGTTGCCATGGCAACCAAAGAACAGTTAGCTCTCAGAGGAGATGCATAAAGGGGGACCCTCTGTGAAGTGGCCCTGCCAGCCTGGGAGGTGTGAGGCCCCACCACACAGGCCTGACACTGACCTTCTCCATGGCCTCTGTCTCCCACACGGTCTCTACTCTCCCTGCCTTCGACCTCCTCTTCAGTGTATGGTGCATATGTCTTAGAGCCCAGAAGGCCAGGAGAAGCTGTTAGAAGTTTTTCGGTGAGGTCTGACACATTCTCTCCCCCATTTCCAGGGAGATCAAGTCCAGCCTGGAAGAAGACCTGCTCATGAACCAGAATGACGAGGCCAGGTTCCAGATCAGATGTGGTCGCTGTCAGATCACTGCCCAGTCTCTGGCTGAAATCAAGTTCCACCTGCTTTCCGTTCATGGCGAGGAAATCCAGGGCCAGTTGCCAGAGGAGCGCTCACCCTCCCCCGGAAGCAGAGCAGCTCAGGGAGAACTGACTAAACAGGCTGCTCCTTTCTGGAAACGTCCTGAGAGAAGGAAGCTGCTCAGGCATCATCCCTCAGCTGGGGAGTTCTGTGCAGTCCCCAGACTGAAAAGACAACTTTACCTCTATCATCAGAACGACATGGAAACACTCACGAAACAGGAACACGCCCAGCCAGGACCCAGTGAGCCCGGGGGAGACCCCCAGGGCCCCAGGTGTCCTGGCCCCCAGGCTGCCCTCCCCCTGCCCGACTCTGGCTTTAACTGTGTCCTTTGTGTGCAGATACTAGGAAGCAAAGAAGAGCTACTTCTCCACTGGGAGCGGCAGCACAAGTGTGAGGACCCCCCCAAACTGTGGACAATTTTCAGCACGCTCTCCAGCCAGGGAGTTGTCCAACTTTCCAGCAAAACCGGAAAATGAAACACGGGGTCAGGGATTAGGAAGAGGTGCACGCTCTCAGCTGCCTCTGTTTCATGGAGGTGCTTGAACACCAAAATCCAACAAGTTAGGATCAACATTAAGTAGCAGAAGTGATTTTTGTACATAGTCTTATTTTATTATAGAATATGTATGTACATATGCTCTTGATGCATATTTTTCTAACATATACAGTTTTATTTGAAAATCCTATGTCCTATTAATGTCTGAGACTTTTATTTCAGATTCAATAAAAAATTTGCAGACTGAAATAAGTTCTATTAGGCTGTCCTTCAAATACAGTTTTTAGCAAAAACATGTGCTTATGTGTGTGTGTGTCCTGTGTTCATTCACATATTTTCTGTTTAAGTAGATTAATGTAATAAATTTCCAGTGGGAAAAACATTTCAGTCTCAACCCTGGCATGCTGTTGATCTTCATCAAATTCTCTGGTTTATTTGAATATGCCATGGAGCAACATAATTAATAAGGTTCTCATCTATCATAATTGAAAATCCATGTTTTCAGGACTTTGACTTTTTAAAATTCTGTTTTCTTAAAAGCACATTCCCCTGAAGATGAGATGCCAGTAAGTCTTTATACCAACAAAGTTCTCCCTATCAAAGTCATCAGGCATTTTTTAGGAGTTCAGCTAATAGAGAGACCACTTTTTGGGTAAAGAGTTATTCTCAAAAGGTCTTTTGAGGCAGAAAATTCACAACCCGAGGAATGAACAGGGTGGTTCAGCCCAGACGTTGAGGCTTGCCGGCTGCCTCTCCTCCCTCCCTGGGAAGTGCTGTCGCTCCCTGATCAGTTTTAGGTGCAACTGTGCCTTTCAAGCTCAGGTCCTCTTTGAAAGATAAGAGTAAATGATTGCCTCTTCAATTCCTAGGAAATTGCCTAGAATCAGAAGAATCACCATCTGAAGTCTCTGGCCATCCTGACTGCAAAATCGTTTTCTCAGAATGAGGGAATTGGGGCTCTCAAGCCACTCACATCCCAGCCTTTGGCTGAAAGCGCCATACTCGTGGCCAGCCCTGTGCCCAAAGCTGGGCGGGGGCAGCGTCATAACAGTTTTCCGTGTTAAAGGAAGTTATCTAAACCGAGGAAGAACTAAATTCTAATTCACGAGCTAGTGGATCTTAAGTTACCTTTCTTAGTGTCTCATTTTGTTTATTTTTAATTGGAGGATAATTGCTTTACAATGTTGTGTTAGTTTCTTCTGTACAACAGTGTGAATCAGGCATAAGTATGCACATATCCCTTCCCTCTTGAGCCTCCCTCCCACCAATTCCCCATTCTACCCCTCCAGGTCATCACAGACCACCACCACCATCGATCACGCTCCACCTGGTCTTAGATAATATCAGACCTATGTTGTGTGGTGTTTTAAGAACTGAGTTAGTCATAGGACAGCTTTACTGTTCAGCATAGCATCTAGTTTGTTTTTGGAAGAGTGGTCTCGAAAACACTAAAAAAGTGAGATCTGCCATGAATACTACTTGAGTTCAAACCAAGAAACGAGTTTAGCTCTAAAGTGGCTCTTCAGCCCCTCTGTCTTCAGATGCTAAGCAGTGTTTTTGAAATACTGGCCAAGAAGGCCTCGGGCAGAGGAGCGGGTCTGGAGGATGGTGGGCGCGAAGGTGCGGGGACAGAGTACATCCACCCCGCATGTAAAGTTGAAGTCCCCAAAGTTGCAGGGACTCTCACCTGTGGCCCACATTCTTGCAGTGAGGGTGAGACAGTCAGGGCTTAGACAGCCTCTGGAAAGAAAGAGGGGGTTAGGTTAGGACGGGGCCAAGAGCACAGCTGGGGAGATGCAGTTGGCTCATCGTGGAGTCCTTGGCCAGGCTCCCCTTCTCATCAGGGTGCTCCCTGAGTTACACTGGGAGTAGCCCAGCACCACCTACAAGGAGGAGCCTCTGCCCCTTAATGGTGACACTTCCTCCATGAGAATTCTGAGAAAAGGGCGTCTGACTGAGGAGGTGGGAGAAAAGAGGGAATACTTGAGCTAAAGAATTTTGGAGGTGGGCTGTCCTTGGTGGCCCAGTGGCTGGGACTCCACGTTTCCAGTCAGGGGGCCCAGGTTCGATCCCTAGTCAGGGAACTAGATCCTGCATGCCGCAATGAAGATCAAAAACCTCGTGCAGCCAAGAGAGAAAAGCATCAGTTCAAATTGACAAGCCAGGGGGAGGCCTTGCCTGATAAGCCTTCCTAGGGTGCAGCCATGTTGCTGTGCAGCCCCTGCTTATGTACAGAAACCAAAGCCAGTAGTGTTTGGAAGGAGGTGCCATGAGGCTCACTGCCTAGGACTTACCTTTCTGGGCTCTACTACCCCTCCGGTAAGATGGGACCCATGACCCCATCTCGAGGCACCCGTGGTGAATGGTCGAGGCCACACATGTAAAATGTCGGGCATATACTCTGGCCAGGGAGTAAGTGGTGGCTGATATTTATTATTCTTTTGGCCAAACTTGCAGGAAGACGTATGTGATGCCCCAGGAGGATCATTTAAAACAGATCAGGTCAGCCTCCTGTCCAGAATTCAAGGACAAAAACAATGGAGAACCACAGAAATCTACATCTTTAAAAGTACATTTTAATTTTTAAATAATCAGACTGGGATTTGGATCACATGGAAGTTTGGTAAGTGTCTACTTAAATCAGTGAAGTAAGTGGAAGTGTTAGTCGCTCAGGCCTGTCCAGCTCTCTGTAACCCCATGGACTATAGCCGGTCAGCCTCCTCTGGCCATGGAGTTCTCCAGGCAAGAATGCTGGAGTGGGTTGCCATGCCCTCCTCCAGGGGATCTTCCTGACCCAGGGATCAAACCTGGGTACTGCAGGCAGATTCTTTATGGTCTGAGCCACAGCGAAACCCTTTTAATCAGTACCAAGAGGCAAAATTCACTGAATTATTTCTATTCCAAGCTGCAGGTCGACCACAGATTCCCTTTATGGCCTCCCCTGGCCCTGATCCAGCTGTTAGCACAGACCCCACCCAGTGTCCTGATCTTAACAATGGACTTGTCAGTTTCCCATGCAGGACCATAAACCTCCTGAGGGCAGGGACTGTGTCTTTGCTCAGGACATAACAAGGGACACTGCATGATATTTGTTGAAACAATGGAATGTGAGCAAAAGACCAACACAATCACCCCTTTCCCCTTCTATGACTAAACCCAGCTTCAGGAGCTCCTGAACTCACAGCCAGGAAGGCACAGAGGCAAATTTGGTCTTAAAAGCAACACATTCATTTCACTTAAATGTCTTTTGCTTCTTGGAAAGTTGTCCTGGAGTCAACAAAACGAGATTTTTTTTTCTTTTTATTTTGGCCCTAAATTATTTCTGAAAGTTACAGCGGTTTAGATTTGTATTGTTTTATTAGCTGTCACTTTTATTCATGTCCCCTTTTGTTTCTCTCTCTTTCTCTGGGCCTCTTCCGGCTCGAGCTCTGGTCCCTTCTCTCAAGCTGTTCCTCGTATGGAAAGCTGTCTCTCCATCACCACGCCATAAATAATCCAACCTGGGCATTCCATTGTCTTCCCAGGCTCCAGCTCCCTCCTGCCTCCAAGCTGAAATCACCACGCCATAGATAATCCAACCTGGGCGTTCCATTGTCTCCTGGGCTCCAGCTCCCTCCCGCCTCCAACCTACCCAGCTCCAGTCTCCTGTGGCCTCAGTGACAGCGTTTCTAGCAATGAATGCTCGGCTTCATTTATTTATTGGAATTCTCAGATCTGGACTGGTCTGCTCCATTCAAGCTGCTGACATGCTTTGTTAGGTACGTAGTTTATAGACGCCCCTCCTTTGCACTGAGCTCTAAGAAAAAGGGCCCTGGTAAGGATGAAGTGGGATTTAACAGATTTTTAGCTTCAACTTTATACTGACTTCCCTGACATTAGACAATCGGCAGCTTATCTGGGCTTGGAGTGCAATCCAATACGTATTTGAACCACATCCACCTCTTCGGGAATGATGCTTGTGGAGGTGAAACGTTTATTGTAGCTCATATTTGGTCATGGTCATGGTAATCCCCATAATAAAAGTAGAACCTTGGTTTTGCAAGCGTATTTTAAACGTGTTTGGACGTTAGCTGAGTGGTACATCACATCTTCCACGCTCTGAAGTGTGAGAATGTTTCAATGTGTTGCCTTAACCCTAGGAGAAAATTCAAAATCTATTGAAGGAAACCAGATGTGACAACTAAAAGAGAGGTAATGGTTACTTGATCTAATTTTGATGTGAAACATTTATCCAAGTCTGGGGTGGTTTTTTTTTTTCCCCAATGAAACTTGCTTGCATGTTCAAAATTGCCTGCTACACCTTGGGGGTAGTTTAGCCGTAAAGAATTCACCTGTAATTCATCCTATTGGATGGCAGTTCTTGCCTCTTTTAGTATGTTCCAGAAACAAAATTGCAAGCAATTAGCATCATAATAGATTATGTTTTGATAAATCAGCCACTAAGTACTACTCAAAACTGAAAGATTTTACCTTCTGTCATTAAATAGGAATTTAATCTCCAGCCAGGAGTTGCCAAGAGACTATCGTCAGATGTTCTAAGGGCATTTGCAGAAACAGCAGTGAACTTGATCTCATTATTGCCTGAGTTGTCATGCAGATCTTACTATAAAATTCTGGCCTCGAAGGAGATCCAGGTGCTCAAACACAGGAGCTGCAGGACCCTCCCTAAGCTCTAGCTGTTTCCGGAAGTAATCTCTAAGAGTGCACTCTTAGGCAACTAACACACTTCCTTTTCCTAGTCTCATTGAAATTAAAGCACCATTAAATTTTTCCTAAAACATTCAGTGAACCAAGCCTTTTTGACAATGGTTACAATTAAGGAAAGTTAAAATATCCAAGAGGACTAAGTTTTTTGAATGGTATTGAATGTCAAACGCTGGGGTAGGGGGAGTGGGAGGGCAGCAGTGTAAAGACATGGCAGGAGGAACTTTCCGATGATGAAAGGCCCAGTGGGGTGCTGTAAGGGAAGTGGGGAGCCTGGATCCAGAGTCCAGGCAACGGAATGGCACTAAGAGTTTGGTGCCACCTTCACAGAACAAACCAGATTTGATGTCTGTGTCTATCAATATGATATCCAATGTCGATCAAAATCATTTTAAAATGCACAGATCTTTTGATCCAGGGACTCCAGTTGTAGGAATCTGTCCCACAGATATCACTGCACGAGTGCACAGACAGATGTGGACAAAGAAAGTCACCCACCCACCGTATGAGTGAGCAAAGGATGTTGGAGCCAGCAAGCCAGCATCCACTGCAGCCTCCCCCAGTGGTGCACCCTGAGGGGATGGAGAAAAGCAAGATACTGGCCCTAGACAGCTGAAGTGCATATCAAAGGAATGATTTCAGTGAGCCCAGACCTTGCATCTTCCCACACAGAGAGAAGTGCTAAATTCATTAACTTGAGATGTCTGGTTTTCTTCCATTAACATCATCATTTGATATTCTGACAACCTAGGTTTGTTTTTGTTCTTAAAAACTCCTATATATCCTGATTCCTCCCTAGTAGTCCCTCTAAACAACCTGAAAGTCTGTCTCCCTGGCATCAGTCCTTAGTATGTCTGCCCCCAAAAATGTAATTCTCAACTTCTAATTTGTGGATTGTTTTAGTCAGTGTAGCTCTGTGACGATGTTCGTGGCAGTATTATTAATAAGACCAAACGGGGCTTCCACGGTGGTCCAGTGGTCTAAAGGGCTAAACGTGGTCCATGCTCCCAATGCAGGAGCCCCAGGTTAGATCCCTGATCAGGGAACTAGATCCCAAGTGCTAAAAGTGAAGATCCTGCAGGCGCAGGCCACAGTGAAAATTGAAGATCCCATGTGCCACAACTAAGACCCGCTAAATTTAAATGTCCATCAGAGCTGGTTTTAAGAAGCTACAATGCACCATGCGACGGAATACTGTGCTGCAGGAGGAAAAACGGAAGTTGCACTTTATGTGCCAAAATTTGTATTTTGGGCAGGGAGCAAGGTGCAGAATACATGTAATGTGCTCTCAGATGCTTTTTTACATAGGAGGAAGTCAGGGTGGGAGAAAAGGGGTAGATGTGTGCTTATAATAGGCATAAGTCTTCTGGAAGGTGGCTTCACAAAAGGGGTGCCAGGAGTTGGGAAGGAGAGACACTTCCTTTTGCATTATTAGAATGATTGGCTGCATCTTATTTATTTTTTTCAATTGCAAAAAGGCTTCACTGGATTAAGCAGTAGCTGGGCTGGCATTGTCCGGGAAAGGCCTCAGCCACGTGAAGAAGGGAAAAGCCATCTGACCCCTGAGCCAAGCCACTGCTGCCTGACAGTCCCACACCGTGGCCCACAGGTATAAAAGTTCGATTTCCTAAAAGTAATACAGTCTATGTAATCATGTATTTTGCCTCTTGAATGTTCTGTTGTTATTTCTTCTTTTAATTGTGGATCCTTCATACTACATTGATCTTGTGACCCACCAGTGAACAAATGCAATCTGACCTAGACCAACTAGCCACCCCTCCCTGTCCCTGAGTGGTCTTCCTGGGGTGATCTTGAGTCTCTGCTCTCAGGGACCTGATGAAGAACCCTCATCTCTTCCCAGATTTGCATTGTGCAGGCCTTCTGAAGAATGGCCTCAAGCCAAAGAGATGACTAACGCTGGGAAGTTCCAAGGCTCTGTGGCCACTAAGAAGACCTTTTGGTTCTTCTAGAAACATCCTGGAGGCTCCAGAGTGCCCTTTGGAGAAGGGTGAGGCCGTAGCTCTCCTTACATCTCCGATTATTTATTAAAGATAAATTCCTGGATGTATATATTCTGGATCCAAAAGATATTTCTAAGACTCTTAATACAGATTCCCAGGTCACCCCACCAAAGGGGATCACACCAATTTTCTCCACAAACAGTAGAGCATTTGCCTCCCTATTCTAGCCCTGGCCAACACAGAAAGCTATCTTTTACTTTTGTATTTTCCAACTTAATCTTTAAAACTTATTTTACCATTATCTTGTTTTGAAATTTGTTATTATTAAGGAGGTGAAAAGTCTTTAAAATTGGTCATAACATTTCTTCTTTTGTGATTTGTTTATTTTCTATTGATGCCCTCATTTAAAAGTTAGGTTGTAGCTCATTTGTTTATTACCACTCAATGTTCAGGACTTCTTAATTATCTAAATTCCTTTGTACCATTTGGTTTCTTAGCTCTTGGGTTTCAATTATTTTATGGTCCTTAGTTAGCTTTGACTTTCTTTAATTTTCATGTCTTTTACATGTGTCTTTTAAAAAGAATGTCTAAGCTTTAAGTTTCTTTTCTTTTTCCTTTTCATTGTTGTTGTTTAGTGGCTAAGTCGTGTTTGACTCTGCGACCCCATGAATTACAGCACTCCAGGCTTCCCCATCCTCCACTATCTCCCTGAACTTGCTCAAACTCATGTCCATTGAGTCCATGATGCCATCCAACCATCTCATACTCTGTCGCCTCCTTCTCCTGACCTCAATCTTTCCCAGCATCAGGGTGATTTCCAGTGAGTTGGCTCTTCACATCAGGTGGCCGAAGTATTGGAGCTTCAGCTTCAGCATCAGTCCTTCCAATGAATATTCGAGGTTGATTTCCTCTAGGATTGACTGGTTTAATCTCCTTGCTGTCCAGGGGACTCTCAAGGGTGTTATTCTAGTTACTTACTGTCACTGCATCTTTCCTTTTTCTCTTTTAGTTTCTGTCACTTAGGAACCCAGGGACTTTGCCACCTAGCTGGGTCTCACCCTGAGAAACTCTTTAACGTTTCAATTGACTAGTTACTGACTCTGGGTTTTGGTTGAAATTGTCTCTCATTGTTCATCCTAATTCACATAAAACAGTGTGGCAGAAATCCTAATTCACATAAAACAGTGCGGCAGAAATCCAGTCCTCGGAAGAGGATGCAGATTCTGATGGTGTTGGAACCTTCTGGAACCAGCAGAAGGTTCCAACCTTCTCCCCTCCTCCCTCCCTTCTCCCCGCACCCCCCACCCCCCGCCCAGCTCCTTACCTATGCTGAGAAGCCCACGTCTGGCCAGTTTTCCTAAGGATGTGGGTATGACCCCCTCCTTCTCATTCTCCTGGCCTCGCTGTCCTGTCAAACATCTGCCATTTGCCAGGCCTGCAGTGTAGCTGGGTCCTGAGGATAGAACTGGTTGGACTTCAAAGTCACCTGTATCCCTCCATCATCTCCAGAGAGTGATGCTGAAATTAGATCAAGGCTCTCATATATCCGGCCAAACTCCTGCCTCCTCCATGTCAGACACCCAGCGCCGCCGTGAGGACAAATTCTGCTTGCCATGCAACTGTCACTTGGCCCAAACCACTCAAAGGTAACACCTAGTTAATCACCTTCTCCTGTGTGTATTCCTCAGGGGGCCGTCATTCTCAGTTCCAACGTGTTGGCTTAAATAAAATCAGTCTGATTCCCCTTTTTATAGTGGCTTAAATCTGTCCCAGGTTGCCAAAAAAAGTATTTATGGAACTACTCACGGGTCCTCCAGGGAAATTTTTCAAATCAACACACAGGCCCGAGTGCCCCGCTCATGTGAAGACCTGCACCCTAGCCCACTTGGGGCTCCCGGGCTGAAAGCCAGCCTGGCCCAGAGCAGCACTGGTTTGGGAAGGTCTCCCACACTTCCGGTCACGTGGGTTTACTGGGAGGCATGGCTACTGGCTGTACTTTTCCACTTACACATGGATGGGAGCATAGGATCTGACTCTCTCGTTAACAGGAAAAGACTCTAGGAGAGAAGGAAATTGGCAGGTACTGGCCAATGAGCCCGTGCTTTCACGCTGCTTTGATTTTCATCATTACACTAAAGCACTACCTCAAACATCTTGATCATCACAGATGGAAAATAAAAACCTCAGTAATAATTGTTATAACTCTGAGGGCCTTTATTATTGGGCAAGAAGAGGGCCAGCTCATGCCAGTTTGACAACAAACTTGTGCTTTTTCTGAGTGCAGGGGAATTCATTGAGGATTTTAGCCCAGTTGCAAATGGGAATGTTTCCCTATCACAAAATTCATTGCCTCCTGGTTGACAGTCCCAGGAGGGAAATCTCTGGGCCCCCAAGCTGAGCGATTTGCTCAAGAGTCGAGACAGTAGTAGGAAACCATGCTGTCTTGACCCGAGGTTTGCTCTCTGCTGGTGAAAAGGGAGAGTCTGGGGCTGCAGGGCCATCAGTGTCACAAGCAGGCAGTTCAGAAATAGCAAAAGGTCTTCTGCTGTAACAAGGAACTTAAAATAGGCTCAGCCAGACTTAAGCATGCTCAGGTATTAACAGCCTTTTAACTTAGTGGGGGAAGAAACCGCTGAATTTCAGTTGGTGGCGAGGCTGATGGAGGAGGTAGATGAAAGAGCTGCTTCTCCTGAAGTGAGCGTGTCTGAATTTCAGGAAAACAGGCTAACGGCTCTCTTTCTACGCCTGCTGGCTGGAGGTGTGATTTGCATGGAACGTGTTCGTCTGCTCTGCTCCACTGTGAGGTTTGAATTAAACCTTTCACATGGGCGAGTTTCCTGGCAGTCCAGTGGTTAAGACTGTGCCCTTCCACTGTAGGGGGCATGGCTTGGGTTCCATCCCTGGTTGAGGAACTAAGATCCCACATGCTGCATGTTGAGGCCAAGAACAATAATAATAAAATAAACTTTTCACACTGGGAAGTCCTACAGTCCAACTTGCAGCCAATTATTAGCTGAGGGCTATCAACCTCCTACTAAGAACAGCCTGACATGGGTGCCCACAGAGCCGGCAGCAGGCTCTTACATCATCCCGATACTTTGTCAGATTCAAGAACATCTTCGAGAAAATGTCTTAAATGGACAACTCTTCTGGAAGACCATTAAAATAACATCAGCGACCACTGAAAACTCTGAAGCATGTAGAAAATCCTCCCCCACCCAATATTGCATGGGCTGTATTATTCCCCCCCTTTTAACTGAGCATTCAATCATAAAACCATGGCTTTATGACCAAGCCATTGTGAAGACGTACCATCCAGGGAATGCAAGTGGAGACAACTCCCCCTGGCTCTGAGAGCCCACCTTGAAGCCAGGCCTCGCCTGGCTCCCGGCCCTATTCTCTCCTCTGTGAGAAGCACCCCTGCCCCCATTCTGCTCTGCTGGTCTCACCTCTCCATCTGCCCCGTGGTTCCTGTAGCCACTCACACGTGGTTGCTGGAGGTGGGGCTGTCCCCTCAGAGGCCCCAGCTGTGCTCCCAAGCCAGCTGCGGGAGGCTGAGCCCTCCTCCTCAAACAGGGACATAGTTTTTTTTACTGGGTCCCAAACTGGGAGGTAGCCTTTGATTGCTTTCAGTGGAGGTCTGTTCTTTGTTTAGTCTCTTTTCTGCCCGCCCTCAAGTCAAGCTCATGGAAAGGTGCTGGGGGCCACCCTGGCTCAGCCTCCCAGCCTCCTGTGAGCTCTGTGCCCCACTTCACCACTTCCGGGTGAGCCCTCAGCACCTGGACTTGCAGTCTAGGGTGGGGTCACGCCCCTCCCAGGCTCGCTATCACCCCCTGCCTGCCCAGCCCTCACTCTGATGCCCCAGCATCCTCAAGACACCAGCAGGAGCTGCCCCCTTCCTGTTCCCAAGCCCATTTTCCCGCCTTATCTTGTGATTCATACAAATGGGCGTGGAGTGGAGTCCCATGTTCATGGGTGAGTTTGTTGACGAAAAAACAGAAAAGTACAACCTGAAAGTTGCCAGTTATGTTTTCTTCACGGGTCTTACTGAAGACTCTAGCCCAGGGATCAGCCTTTCAGATCACTCTGAGGGACTGTTCCAGAGAGGGAAGGGCAGATATATAGCTGGTTTTGTTGAAAAAGAAAACATAGTCAAACATCAAAAGATGACTTACAAGAATAGACATCTCAGGTTAACGATGACTTTAGTGCCTTTCTGTGTACGGGAAGGTGCAAGAGTCTGGGCTCACTGTCAAGGGCCAGTATCTGGTTTTCTGCATCCCAAGTTCGCCTCACCAGAGCCGGCTGCAGTAGCTGATGGCTTGACAATGGGCAGTATTGCTTGTTTACTGGAATGGCAGCCAACATTCTTTGTCCACAAGTTCTAATCTCCTAAGGAAGGAAGGCTAAAATCCTCAACTGTCAAACCTTCTGTACCTGCAAGAAGCCCAGTTTCCTGAGTTTTGCGAATATAGTGCTATCAAGTGATTTACACAAAGTTCAAGAGACAAGGTACCACTTGCACAGAACGTATGCAAAATGCACATTCGTAGTAATTTTAATTAAGGGGGGGTGCTGAAGAATGAGATTTAAAAGGAAACATTCAACCTACACATTCCCAGGACAAAGTGGGGACAGTGCTGGTTTCCAGAACAAAATGAACATTTAAGCAGTTCATCTCTCACTGGATCACCTGTTCTGGCTCCAGGAGCACCAGAGGGTCACTTCTGGTCAATGAAATGCAGGCATGTTGAAACTCCACTGAATGTCTTCATTGGAATCATCCTACTATGGGGGTTGAGGAAACCTGCTGAAAATTCTGGTTTTCTAGGTAAGTTGTGCTGCTCGAGTTCAAGGTGCTTGATTAGCGACTAGTTAAATGGAGGAAAGAGAGTCCCCAGCACAGGTGACCACAGGGTTCCCGCTGCAGACAGTTCGAAGCAGTTAAATGTGTGAACCACACTGTGTGTTTCTGGGGCTGTGGAAGGGATGACCTTGCTAAGCGACAGAAAACACATTCCTCGAACATCACGGCCAAGGCCCCCTCTTTGATAAACGTACATTCCCTTCCTGAAGCAGGAAGCGTCACCAACTCAAAAGTCAGCCCAGGACCAGTTTCTCCCAGGGACTGACTCTTCCAGGGAGGAGGGCAGGGCACGGCCCCACTGACCATGGCCAAGTATGATTTATTAGTGGAGGGAAGGTCGGAAATGAACTTCACTATTGGGAGTTACTTGCATTTGAAAGCAATGCAGTCAGCAGTCCATCTTTCAACACGGAATGTATTTTCTCTACTTTTCTATCTTAATGATGAATGAAGGGCTTATGTAAGGTAAGGGATTGGAAGCATCAGCAGCTGAAGCTCTGAGTAGATCTGCTTGCCAGGTCAGGCTGGATGGAAAAACTCAGGGGCCGGTTCACATTGTTTCCCCACCAAATTCACATCAACCATGAACCGCTTTGCTCTCCCAGGTCTGCCGTGAGTGGATAGGGCGAGTTCCCCGCCCTCCGGTTCTCCAGGCTGTTTTGAACAAGGTCTGCTAATTAAATTCAGTTGCTTGCAATTTTAAATGTTCCCTGTTTTCCACAGAGCACAAAAGTATTAAACTCATTTTGTCTGTCATCCAAGAAGAATTGGAACTTGCATTTTTATTACCAACTGACTTGTGTTCACCTTCATCCTCGAATTTTTTTGAAATGTTTACAATGTAATTAAAAACAATCAAGTCAAATTATCTGTATGAATTAGTCCCTCTGGGGGAAGATGGAGGAGCAGAAAAGGTGCCTGTGATGACATCATCTTTGCTGAGCATCGCTGCCTCCTCACACAGAAATACATCATGGAGCTGGTCACCAAGAGCATTATGTAATGTCACTGGTGATTTGACAATTACAGAATATTGTAATTAAATGTTCGAATGCTCTCATACGCTCTCCCGTTGCAAATGATTCTGGAACTTGATTAATTTCAGCATTTAGAAGGGCCCTGGATTGGGTAATGTTGTTTCCTGCCACGCACACCTCCAGGGGAAACTGTGATCTGGATCCTGAAGTCGTACCAAGTTAAACCCTTGCCTCTTCCCCACTGCAGCCATAAGACGAAGCGCTTTTTCAGTCATGGCTCAAGCAGGCTTGTCAGGTGTCTCAGGCTCTGCCTGCCTACTGCCAACCGTGAAACAGCATTCCCTGGGAACAGTCTCATGACAGAGAAGAAAATTGATAAATCCGCACAGGCAGGGCCACTGTGTGAGGTGCTAGGCACAGCGCTGACTCAGCACTGGGGCTTCCTGGACCTGGTTAGGAGCCTGACTGCAGGCTTTGATGGTCACAAAGAGGCAGGTAGCTGGGACATCATGGAGCAGAAAATAAAACCACTGTAATGTCAGAAGGGGAAAAAGGCTTCCCACAGAATTTGCCTTCGGGCTGACTGACTGCAGGAGCAAATCCTTAGATAAGCTGTCGAGTAAGAAATTAGCAAGCAGGGGCCACTGATCATGTCTCCTTATTTTTAAAGTTAGTTTTAATGATGCCCCAGACATATAGAAACCACTCTCATGCCTTGAGTTTCTCCTCCAGAGAGTCAAACATTCGGTAATACTGCTCTGCAGACTTTACCCCTGACTTTGGTATTAAATAAACACCCACCAACGAATGAAAACCTCGGGGCTAATTAAGATCAAGCAAATGAGTTGTCAAAAGAAAACTGCCTTCTCTTCTTGGGAGGATGGTTGCCAGTCTGTTTGCTTTGGAGGATTTAAACAGCTTTGCTCTACTGGGCAATAAATGCAAACCCCAGATTTGCTGCAAAGAATATTGCTTTTAAGAAGGAGATTGGGGAATTCCCTGTTTGTCCAATGGTTAGGACTCCTTTAGTTCTGCTCAGGATGCAGCTTCAATCACTGGTCAGGGGAACTAAGATCCCCCATGCCACGTGAAGCAGCCAAAAGACAAAAAGGGCGATTGTTTTTTGCACTTTCTTCCCTAAGTTAAAGTGGGAAGTCTCTGGCACACAATATAGATACCAAACTCTTTACCTCTCTTAATTTGTAAAGCCATGGGACATTAGATTCATAGCGTCAGAGGTGAGGACCGGAGGGGCCAGGCCAACACAGTGAAGCCTGCAGGACCCTGAGCCCCTTGCCAGTTCTGACACCCAGTACCCCCACCCCACATGGGGTTGGCTCATCAGCATCGACTGCATAACCTACCCCTTCTTGTTTCTCCTGCTGTCCAAGTATTAATATATCTTAAGATGACCCCAGGGGCTTCCCTGGTAGTAAAGAATCCGCCTGCCAATGAATGCATGAGACTCCAGTTCAATCCCTGGTCCGGAAAGCTGCCTTGAAGAACTGAACCACAACTACTGAACCTGTGCTTAGAGCCCAAGAGCCGCAGCTACTGAAGCCCACTTGCAGAGCCCGTGCTCGGCAACGAGAGAGGCCACTGCAATGAGAAGCCTGCGCGCCTCAACCAGAGAGCAGTCCCTGCTCACTGCAACTAGAGAAAAACCTGATCAGCAGCGAAGACCCAGCACATTCAAAAATAAATAAAACATAAATTTATTTAAAAAAAAAAAGATGAGCCCAAATCCCTCTGTACAATTCCCCCAAGTTCAGCGGCTACTGTCTGTGGGGGTCACAAAGAGTCAGACACGACAGAGTGACTAACATTTTCACTTTCTTGGAGCAATAATTAGCTCATCCTTTCTCATTCGTGCTGGTCCATTATTAGCCAAGCAGAGCACACCCGCCCATCATCCTTGGTGTTTACAAGGGGGTGTTACACTGGAAGTGACAATGCTTCTGAGGCGCTCACTTCCAGAAGGGAGGCAGCGCCACCACCCTGGGGTCAGAAGGGAGATGGCTGCAGCCTCCTGTGCTGAACAGAGGCCGCCTGGACAGGCCTGGAGCTGAACAGCCCGTGCTGTCATCCCCCGTGTGTGAGTGGGGGTGTTGGAACATTCCAGAATGTCTAGAAGCCCTGCTCTGGGGTCTGAACAGAGACCACAGGAGCACCTAACAGCTCAGGGCAGGACATGGACCATTGCTGTCTACCAGGAGGGCACAAGTTGGGGGGCCATCCTGGAAGGGAGGTCAGGAGAGGCCCAGGGGCCAACCGGGCTGCCCTGGACATGAGGGAAGGCAAGGCTGATTTTGTCCCCACATTGAGGCATCTTCGAACAGGAAGCAACTCTGGCCTCCCACAGCCTGGAGAGCCCGGTGAACCCAATACCCGAGGTTCTTGTTAAGCTGGCCCCAGTCAGCTGGCAGCCCTGGATACCATGGGGCAAAAGCTCTGTGGAGCGCTGTGGGCAGGGGAGAGGGGTGGAAGGGGTCAGAGGATGTGGAGGAGGGTGGAAAGTGAGTGGAGAAGCTGAGGGTCTCCAACAGAGAGGGTTGAGAAGGCCCAAAGGGAAAGGCCGGTTTGGAAGGACACCAGTGTAGAAGGACCCTTTATAAGGGGCTGTCCAGGCAGCTCAGGACTTCCCTGATAGCTAAGTTGGTAAAGAATCCGCCTGCAATGCAGGAGACACCGGTTCAATTCCTGGATCGGGAAGATCCCCTGGAGAAGGAATAGGCTACCCACTCCAGTATCCTGGTCTGGAGAATCCCATGGACTGTACAAGTCTGTGGGGTTGCAAAGAGTCGGACACGACTGAGCGACTTTCACTTCACACCAGGCTGCTCAGGACCCAGCCTCCTGCTGCTTCTAGCCCCCAGGGAATCACCAGGGCAAACCCTGCTGGACTCAGCACGGTTTCCCTTTTCTTTTCTAAATTGATTTATTTTTTGGCTGTGCTGGGTCTTCGTTGCTGCGTGTGCATGGGCTTTCTCTAGTTGCAGAGAGCAGGGGCTACTCTTCAGCTGTGGCACATGGGTTTCTGATTGCTGTGGCTTCTGTTGTTGCGGAGCACAGGCTCTAAGGTGAGGGCTCAGTAGTTGTGGCACAGGCTTAGTTGCCCCGTGGTATGTGGGATCTTCTTGGGCCAGGGATCAAATGTGTGACCCCTGCATTGGCAGACAGATTTTTAACCACTGGACCCCCAGGGAATCCCTCAGCACTGTTTTCTGAAATAAGGGATGCTCAAGCTAAGTTCAGTTCAGTTCAGTCGCTCAGTCGTGTCCAACTCTTTGCGACCCCATGAATCGCAGCACGCCAGGCCTCCCTGTCCATCACCAACTCCCGGAGTTTGCTCAGATTCACGTCCATCGAAACAGTGATGCCATCCAGCCATCTCATCTTCTGTTGTCCCCTTCTCCTTCTGCCCCCAGTCCCTCCCAGCATCAAAGTCTTTTCCAATGAGTCAACTCTTCGCATGAGGTGGCCAAAGTACTGGAGTTTCAAAGCTAAACTTCATGGCAAATAGGTGAGGAAACAATGAAAACCGCGACAGGCTGTATTTTCTTGGACTCCAAAATCACTACAGATGATGATTGCAGCCATGAAATTAAAAGACACTTGCTTCTTGGAAGAAAAGCTATGACCAACCTAGACAGCATATTAAAAAGCAGAGAAATTACCTTGCCAACAAAGGTCCGTCTAGTCAAAGCTATGGCTTTTCCAATAGTCATATATGGATGTAAGAGTTGGACCATAAAGAAGGCTGAGCACCGAAGAATTGATGCTTTTGAACTGTGGTGTTGGAGAAGACCTTGAGAGTCCCTTGGACTGCAAGGAAATCCAACCAGTCAATCGCAAAGGAAATCAGTCCTGAATATTCATTGGAAGGACTGATGCTGAAACTGAAGCTCCAATACTTTGGCTACCTGATGTGCAAAACTGACTCACTGGAAAAGACCCTGATGCTCAGAAAGATTGAAGGCAGAAGGAGAAGGGAACGACAGAGGATGAGATGGTTGGATAGCATCACTGACATGATGAACATGATTTTGAGCAAGCTCCAGGAGATGGTGAAGGACAGGGAGGCCTAGCGTGCTGCAGTCCATGGGGTCACAAAAAGTTGGACCTGAGTCCCTTGGACTGCAAGCAGATCCTACCAGTCCATTCTGAAGGAGATCAGCCCTGGGATTTCTTTGGAAGGAATGATGCTAAAGCTGAAACTCCAGTACTTTGGCAACCTCATGCGAAGAGTTGACTCATTGGAAAAGACTCTGATGTTGGGAGGGATTGGGGGCAGGAGGAGAAGGGGATGACAGAGGATGAGATGGCTGGATGGCATCATGGACTCGATGGACGTGAATCTGAGTGAACTCCGGGAGTTGGTGATGGACAGGGAGGCCTGGTGTGCTGCGATTCATGGGGTCGCAAAGAGTCGGACACGACTGAGAGACTGAACTGAACTGAACTGAACAAGCTAAACCAAATCTCCATCTTAGTGCTTCAGGGGAAAATCCCATTAGAACCTCCAAAGCCCAGATGGATTTATGGCTGGAGAGGGCCAGATGTGTGGGGACTGATCTGTTTGTTATGCCTGCACCTCCTCCCTACCCCCAGCCGGCCCCCAGCAACTGGCAGGTCTACGCTGATACACCCTGAGATGGGCTGAAGTGCACCTTACTGAAGATGGTGAAGATAAAACAGGATTTAAAGGCAATGCCTTTTCTACTGGGCACCCTTATCTGGATTAACTGCTCTGGGTTTTCAGCTGTGTGTGGATGTGAAGGATAATTACCGTCGCATGTTACCTGAGATTGCAGGGTTGTGTTCCAACTAATGACGCCACGAGAACCAAGCAGTTGTTAATATTTAATCAGTCTCTGGGCTAAACAATTGGATAAATGAGGTGTGTAATTACATAATTATAAAAGACATTTCAGATAGAAATGGCTGGTACTGGAATTAATACCGAAGGTAAGAGCTGGTGGAAATACTGTGCCAGGTCATTTCAGAAATATCACCAATGATGACCCTTCGAGGGGAGGGTCTCCCTTAGAAAATGATGAACACAGATTGAAAATCTTTTCCAGCAGGGACTTTTTCTCTTCAGTTCAGACCCTCTATGTGGAACATCAGGCCAAATGTTGTACTGATGTCACAGAAAACTATCCCTGGAATATTTAAACAGAACCCAGGAGGAAAGCTTCAGAATTTTCTTAATTGCATTCTAAACGCAAGTGATGTAGAATGGCTAAAGGTACTGATGGAGTTTTGCATATCTATTTTTCATTTTTATTTGGCATTTAGGAGAGGCTGCCCAGAAATCAGGCAGTTTACCCCTGAGACACCTTCCTGGGGCCGCAGCTCCCCACACTAGGTGGCACCTGTCTACTGAGGAAGCAGCCCGCGTTGTCCCTGCTGGGGGACGCTGCTGGCATCCTTGTGTGCTCTACATGGGGCTCCAGGTTC
Source organism: Capricornis sumatraensis (assembly GCF_032405125.1). Classification (NCBI taxonomy): domain Eukaryota; kingdom Metazoa; phylum Chordata; class Mammalia; order Artiodactyla; family Bovidae; genus Capricornis; species Capricornis sumatraensis. Next base: position 37,581,378 of record NC_091083.1, read on the forward strand.
TCTCTTGTGCTCATGGCTCCTAAGTGGACAGTGCCATCCTAACTGGGGACCTTCCTCCACTGCCAGTGCCTACAAAACACAGTTGAGAGCCCATTAAAAGCAACCAGCACATTTTAGCACCCAGCTGGAGCTGTGATCCACCAGGACGATGGCTGTTCTGTGATATGAGTGAGTGTGTGTGTGTGTGTGAAATTTATTATGGAAAAATCCATAGTCCTCTAGGGCCATTTGTCAAAGTTGCAAACTCAGCCCCTCCCCTGGCTGCATTCCTGCATCATTTTAGAAATCACCCAGATTCACCTGGGCCAGCACCCTGAGGGGAATTATCAGCAACTGAGTCCACCCACTCCACCCTGCCCCCAATCTGGCAGCCCAGCCTCCATCCCTCCCCCTGGGCTTGGGGCTCCCAGCCTATGCCTTTCCTTCTTCCTGACCATGGGAAGGATGATTCCCAAATCTCTTTTGTGTCTCACCTGTGTAGCAGTGTCCATCAGTATGTTCCAGGGCCAGGTGGGAGCAGAACCTTCTTTGATTGCAACATTGTGACTCCAGAGATGAGAGATGAAGCAGAGGAGGAGGCTGGAGGAAGGAAGTCTCTGCTCTGTGATTCGAGGCCTTCGCCAGCCTCTCTAGAGAGACAGTCCATCTCCCCTCGCTCTGGACCCTGCTGCCTCTGTAGAGCTGAATGGTGCATTTGAAAACTCCAGGGTGGGGTGGGGGCAGACATATCCAAGTTTGGACTCTGACTCTGCCTCTCAGTTAGTGTGAACCAGGAGGTGGCTTTCGTTCCCACACCTCCACTTCATCTGCCTTAAGGATGGGCTGATTCTGCCTTGATGAGAGATTTATAGGGAGGATGGGAAGCCCAGCCCTGGGGCAGGTGCTCTGGAGACCTGGCATTTCTTCCCTTCTGCTGGCTGAGGTTATGTATTGGTGCCACAGACGATGAGTTCCTTCAAAGCAAGGATGCTTGGGCGCCCAGTCATATCCAACTCTGCGATCCCATGGACTGTCGCCCACCAGGCTCCTCTGTCCATGGGATTTCCCAGCCAAGAATACTGGAGTGGGTTGTCATTTCCTCATCCAGGGGATCTTCCCAATCTAGGGATCAAATCTGCATCTCCTGCATTGGCAGGCAGGTTCTTTACCACCGAGCCACCTGGGAAGTCCTCCAAAGCAAAGATAGATGGCTGTTTATCACACTTCTTCCAAACTGCCTCTTTGGGCATCATTTAAGGGATCAGGATCCTTTGCCTGTTCCTGATGATCAGCTTGCTCTTCACCAGACAGGATGCCAGTGACAGAAACTCAAATCAGACTGGGGGAGAGTTAGGGGAGGGGATGCATCACCCAACTGGAAAGTTCAGACAACTGTCTCCAGATGCCTGAGTGACTTTCTAAAATTCATTTGGCTGTGCCAGGTCTTCATGTAGGCACAGGGCTTCTTCGGCCTGAGGACTCTCAGTTGGGGTATGTGGTATCTAGTCCCCTGACCAGGGATCAAACCCAGGCCCCCTGCATTAGGAGCATGGAGTCTTAGCTCCTGGACCACCAGGAAAGTCCCGCGAGCGATGTTGTCAGGGCTCTGTCCCTAGTTCCCCTCTGGTTGGTTGTGTTTATTCTCCAAACAGCGCATGTGGCGCTGGGATGAACCAAGGCTTAAAACTCACAGCTGTGTGGAGCAGCTTCCTGGGAGGCCAGCAGAAGCGCAGGGGAGGATCCGGGGTCTCAGCTGTGGGTTCAGGCTACTGTCCCTGATTGCATGCCTGCTCTGGGTCTGGGACAGGATGGGGTGAGTAGTTCATTTCAGTAGCTCAGTCATATCCAGCTCTTTGTGACTCAATGGACTGCCGTATGCCAGGCTTCCCTGTCCATCACCAACTCCCGGAGCCTACTCAAACTCATGTCCATTACATCAGTGATGCCATCCAACCATCTCATCCTCTGTCTTCCCCTTCCCCTCCTGCCTTCAATCTTTCCTAGCATCAGGGTCTTTTCCAATGAGTCAGTTCTTCGCATCAGGTGGCCAAAGGATTGGAGTTTCAGCTTCAGCATCAGTCCTTCCAATGAATAGTCATGACTGATTTCCTTTGCGATTGACTGGTTGGATTTCCTTGCTGTCCAAGGGACTCTCAAGGTCTTCTCCAACACCACAGTTCAAAAGCATCAATTCTTTGGTGCTCAGCTTTCTTTACAGTCCAACTCTCACATCCATACATGACTACTGGAAAAGCCATAGCTTTGACTAGACAGACCTTTGTTGGCAAGGTAAATCTCTGCTTTTTAATATGCTGTCTAGGTTGGTCACAGATTTTCTTCCAAGGAGCAAGTGTCTTTTAATTTCATGGCTGCAGTCACCATCTGCAGTGATTTTGGAGCCCAAAAAAATAGTCTCTCACTGTTTCCATTGTTTCCCCATCTGTTTGCCATGAAGTGATGGGACTGGATGCCATGATTTTAGTTTTCTGAACGTTGAGTTTTAAGCCAACTTTTTCACTCTTCTCTTTCACTTTCATCAAGAGGCTCTTTAGTTCTTCTTCGCCTTCTGCCCTACAAGTGGTGTCATCTGCATATCTGAGATTATTGATATTTCTCCTGGCAATCATGATTCCAGCTTGTGCCTCATCCAGCTCAGTATTTCACATGATGTACTCTGCATATAAGTTAAATAAGCAGGGTGACAATATCAATATACAGCCTTGACATACTCCTTTCCTGATTTGGAACTAGTCTGTTATTCCATGTCCAGTTCTAACTGTTGCTTCTTGACCTGCATACAGATTTCTCAGGAGGCAGGTCAGGTGGTCTGGTATTCCCATCTCTTGAAGAATTTTCCACAGTTTATTGTGATCCACACAGTCAAAGGCTTTGGCGTAGTCAATAAAGCAAAAGTAGATGTTTTTCTGGAACTCTCTTGCTTTTTCCATGATCTAGCAGATGTTGGCAATTTGATCTCTGGTTCCTCTGCCTTTTCTAAAACCAGCTTGAACATCTGGAAGTTCACGGTTCATATACTGTTGAAGCCTGGCTTGGAGAATTTTGAGCATTTCTTTGCTAGTGTGTGAGATGAGTGCAATTGTGAGGTAGTTTGAACATTCTTTGCATTACCTTTCTTTGGGATTGGAATGAAAACTGACCTTTTCCAGTCCTGTGGCCACTGCTGAGTTTTCCAGATTTGCTGGCATGTTGAGTGCATCACTTTCACAGCATCATCTTTTAGGATTTGAAATAGCTCAACTATTTGATGCTTCCTAAGGCCCACTTGACTTTGTATGCCAGGATGTCTGGCTCTAGGTGGGTGATCACACCATCGTGGTTATCTGGTTCATAAGATCTTTTTTGTATAGTGCTTCTGTGTATTCTTGCCACCTCTTCTTAATATCTTCAGCTCTGTTAGGTCCATACCTTTTCTGTCCTTTATTGAGCCCATCTTTAATGTTCTTGAATCATGAAATGTTCCCTTGGTATCTTTAATTTTCTTAAAGAGATCTCTAGTCTTTCCCATTCTATTGTTTTCCTCTATTTCTTTGCATTGATCACTGAGGAAGGCTATCTTATCTCTCCTTGCTATTCTTTGGAACTCTGCATTCAAATGGTTATTTCTTTCTTCTTCTCCTTTGCCTTTAGCTTCTCTTCTTTTCTCAGCTATTTTAAGTCCTCCTCAGATAACTATTTTGTCTTTTTGCATTTCTTTTCCATGGGAATGGTCTTGTTCCCTGTCTCCTGTACAGGGTCACAAACCTCCATCCATAGTTCTTCAGGCATTCTGTCTATCAGATCTAATCCCTTGAATCTCTATGTCACTTCCACTGTGTAATCATAAGGGGTGAGTAGAGAATCCCCCCAAAGCACCCAGGAACACACGCGTGCTAGACACACAAAGTCAGGTGTCTGTTCCAGTAACACAGTCACCAAACTTTACTTGGGTCCTTGCATGTGGGACAGATTTCAGATGTGAGGATTTCATCTTGCCTAAGCAGGGAGACTCCAGGGTGGATCCTGGGTGGAGTTTGGAGGGTGGAGGGGGGGAGGCCCTGATTCCATGAACTTTTTTTACGAGCATGGCCACAGCTGTGGCATCTCTGATTCTCCCAGGACCCTGGGAGGGACTGACAGCCTCTGCCTGGAGACAGGACCTGGCTGTGGGGGCCTAGGAGCTTGGGATATGCCTGATATGCCTCCATTCGGGGGCTGGCTCCAACCCAAACCAATCTTATCAGTCAGATCCTTTTTCTCTCTGATTGAAATATTTATCAGGTTGGGGTTTTTTTCCCAAGGCCACTGGAACTCTGGAAATCTTTCCCAGTGCCCTCCCCTGGGGCCAGAATCTGTTGCTCTGGGGCAGAGCTGCTGTGGGGCTTGGGTGCTGCTTCCTGGGGCACAGCTGGTTCCCAGGCCCGTAGGTGGCTTGGAGGTGACAGCACTGAGGAAGCAAAGAGGCTTCACAGTGAAGGCCCAGTGCCACGCCTCGGGGCAGCTGCGAGGATGGGGCTCCCAGTGCCAGGGGCCGAGGGCTGACGAAGACAAGCTGACGAGATGGGCTCTGACAGGATGGGGCTGTGATGCCCACGGGTCACCCATGGAGCAAGACCATCCTTCCTTTTGTTTTCGCTCTCCTCTGTGTACCCATCCCCTCCCCATCAATGACACAAACATCCCCCCCCCCACAACCCCCTGGAGGGAGTCAGAAAGTCTGCTGGGTATTCCGAGTGAAGATCCTGCTCTCCCACCTAGAAGCTGGTGGGATATGGGGATGTTGGGGCTGGCAAGGCTGGGCTGGTCCCCAGACAGTCCCGTGTGAGCCTCCTCCCCACCCCACACCCATCCCCTCCCATCCCGCTATAGGGAAGCCATGCTTAAACCCCTGAGAGGTGGACCAGTCCGCAGGGCAGCAAGGAGCCACCCTGCAGGGCAAAGCCCAGGCCAGCCCCTCTCCTCCTCTCAGAGCCAATCAGAGCAGCAGAGGAGGCGCCAGCAGCGGACACAGCGGCATCGAATCTGTGCTTAACTAAAAAGTGTGAATTGTAGGACTTCCTTGGTGGTCCGGGGGTTAAGACTCTGCGCTTCCACTTCAGGGAGCATGGGTTCCATCCGCGGTGGGGGAACTGAGATCCCACGTGCATGCTGCAGCACCTGGGGGGAAAAAGGGAAGGGGGGGAATTGTTCCAAGGATGCTGCTTAGTACAATACATTTCGTGGGGCAGAGCACTGGGGCAATCGAGGTGCCGCCTTGTTTTGCCTGGGCTTTGTACGTATTCACTTTATTCCAGTGGATAATATTCCACTGAAACACACACGGTGGCCACCCCCGCACTGTTTATGCTCGTTTGGACACAGGACTCTTCAGGAGGAAACCTGTCTCATAGCAGGACAGGGATAAAGGGAAGCGCCTAGAAGGGGAACAAGCTGAAATGGACCGCATCACCTGAAAACTCAGCACAGGGGAGCCAAGCTCTGTCCCTCTGATGGACGAGGGCAGAAACCAGCCCGATCTGTTGGGGAGGACTCGACTTCACAGCCCAACGGCTCTCCCAAGTTGGTTCCCACCTGCCCCTCCCTCTCCCTCTTTCTCATGGCACTGTCCCCTTCTCTCCCTCCATCTTCTTTAGAGACCTTTTGACTCCCAAAGCTGGTGGTGGCAGCCCCTTCCAAGCCCGCCTTGACTGTAACCTGCATCGTCTTTTCCATCCAATGTCCTTGGACGAGATTTCCTCCATATTTCTCTCCACCATCGCCCAAACCACAGCTGTGGCCACCACCTCTTCACTAGCCTCCATACTGCCCCCTAGCCCTTGAAAGATGTTTTACAGGCAAAATTTCCCAAGAATTCTTGAAAAATAGTAAATCGCTAGTCATCCAAAGAATCTAGGAGATTTTCTTCGGCTCTTTGATAGAAAAAATTTTCTGCCACAGTCAAATCATTTACTTGCTTCTCATTTTTCTCCTTATTCTAGAATATAAGTGCCCAGAAAGCAGCCCATTTGTTTCACTTCACTTCTGTTTCCGGGGAGGTGCCCGGCATAAAGCAGAGTCCAGTACTATCTGCTGAGGGACAGAGGAAGCTTATCTCGACTTGGGTCAAGTTCAATAGCCCCGTGCATTTGAGACCACATCGCTCATTTGAGACGTCACTCTCCACACAAAATGTGGTGATGCAATACTGCCTCTGAACTTGGGTGAACTTGGAATCAAAAGAAAGCTGTCCCCTTAATTTCCCATAACAAACAAAGAGACTTTGCTCCTTAACTCCGGCCATCCATCATTGGCGTCCCGCTCTGCTGGGCGGGGGCAGATAAAATGCATTTGGCAAAGAGGTTTGGGCGTCTGTAGACCATCTGCAGACCTTGCAGCAGGAGTTAATAAGCCACACTAACCAAGTTAGTTCTGGGCCTTTTGCTTTAAAAGCCTCATCCCACTTTCAGTACAGAAGACCCCAAACAGGAGGCAAATGGTCATCTGGGAATTCCTCTTGAAATTCTCCAGGAGTTGGTTAACGATAAACGCAGCCCTAGTGAGTAATGGTTCAAGGAATGCTTTCTCCATCACATATGTGACTGGGTTGAATATTTCTGTTTGTTCTGGCTTCTTGAAGTTGGTTCCTAAAAAATATCCCCAAATATATTAATAGAGGCAAGACTCTGAGTAAAAAGATCAATCCAGAAAGGCATTTAATCAAAATCAGTTGCTTTCTAGGCTGGAGACTGAGAACATGGCCAGGGAAGGGGGAGAGGGAAAGAGTGGATTCAAACCATTACCAACTCCAGCTCATTTCAGTAAAAACAGGCAGGAGGTTGAAAGCAAGTTTTAAAACTGAATTCTCCCACCATGACTCAAGGGTCATCATTCTGATGCCAATTTGCAATTTGTTTTTTCATAGGCGGACGAAAGCATAATCTCCACATGAAGAATGAAGACATCTGACATAGTGTGTAAGCGTGAAGTTGAAAGGGGTTCCTCACCAAAATCTGGACAAATATTGGAACGCATATTTGGGACAGGGAGGTAGCGTCCAGTGGATCTGTTGTATACTGCATCTGTGTAGTGAGGGTGGGGGAGGAAATGGGATTTAAAAACACAACCGTCTACTTCAGAGACTTAGGTTATAAAAGCATAGGTTTCTCTTTCAGGAGTCTCTGAAGTTGGAAAGTATGAATTACATACACTCATTAAAACTTTTTATGTTAAATTCAAAGAGTAAAATTAGAAGGCATGTTAATGATCCCGCCATCCAGCGACTGGCCAACAGATGTCGGAGCCTTATGGTTAAGAGATTACATGCTTCGAGCCGACGATTTACTGTATGCATCCCTGGGCCGAGAGGAGGTGTAACAAACATATCATCAGATACAGAAAATATGCAGCCCTGGGAAAGCGATGTGCAAATCGGACTGCCAGTGATACCTTCAAAGCGGCACATTTTTCCACTAAACCGCTATTTCGGAGAGTTAGTGGGTTTTTTCCTTTCCTAAGAATGAAGAGTTAATCTTACCCAAGCTTAGAGCCAGAAACCTGTCATGTGAAGTCCCAGTGAAGACCGACATTCTTTCCAGCTTCCTTACTCACTGTGCAGTGGAGTTTTCCAGTGCTGCCCAAGCTAAGTAGCTGTCAGATGAAACGGAGCCATATGTCACACTCTGGGGGGCTCTGGGACTCCAAACTGGGGACAGCTCTCCTGGTGTGCGGGTTTCTTTGTGGGGTGGGGGTGGGGATTGCCTCTTGGGGGGCATGAATAAGGAAACCTGAAAGGCTAGGAAGGGCTGGGCAGCTGGGGGTCCCAGTTTCCAGGACACCAGATGGTCATGGGTTTGGTTCTCTGTAACGGTGCCCAGCACACTGATGGAAAGTGCCTTGGGCTCTAAGCCCCACGCCTGCATATTGGATGCCTCCCCCTCCATGGCGCAAACCTCTGGGGAGAGGAAAAGCTGCAAGAGAGCTGTGAGCAGAGGTGTGCCCATGGGGGTGGGAGACTGCACCCAGCTCCCCATCATCCAGGGATGAGCGCGGGGAGATGGACGCAGGCTGCCCCTTCCATCCCGTCTTCTTACAGGAGCAGGGGAGGGGCGTGGTAATGCGACTCTGCTTGGTCTGAGCAGCCAAGCGCCTGTCCCTTCTCCAGATTGCCTGCAGCACTTTAATTCTTTCTTTGGGGAAGCAGGAAGGGCTCTGCTGTTTTTCTGGTTTCCAGGGTGTGCTCCACGTGTTACCCAGGGTGGGTGGGAATGAAACCACTCTGCAGTGTTCTGGCAGCAAACACAGCTGCCTGACCTCGTGGGGACTGAGAGAATGGTGGATCCAAGAACCAACCACAAAGCAAAATCTGGGGTATGCACCACCCTCCACTCACACACCTCCTGCAGAGGGGCTGCTCAGGCTGGAAACATGCAAATGAGGAAGTGTACCTGGGGCCAGGGGGTGAGTGCCTGCTCTCCTGACCAGCATCTAACCAGTACCCGCTGTGCCAGCTTCTGAGCCAGCCCCTAGGCAGAGAAGATGTACCCCCACCCCGGGGGCGGTGCTCACAGTCTGGTGGGGAGACACACCTGACGCCAGGGTCCCCCCTTCTCTGAGCTCAGTGCTTCCCACCTGCCATCTGAAGTCCCTGTCCCAGCGCATCACCTGCCAGCCTGCAGTGGGCAAGCCTCCAGCTGCCCCGTCACCTGACTGCTTCTCAGGATGCTTCCCTGAGGTTCCAGCCAGAAGAGGAGACAGTCCTCACGTCACCACTCAGATTCCCCCAGGTGGTGGTTCTTCCCCCTGTCCCCCTACCCCCGCCCCCGATGGCTGAGATCCATGAAGCTGGGACAAGGTAGAGAGGTGAGCTTCCTGGGGACCTGGGATCTAGTTTGAAAACTGTGAAGCAGCATCTTAAGAAGCCCCTGGGTTTGAAGAGTGCACTTGTCTATAACGCCCAGGATAGGCAGGGTTTTCAGGTGACAAAGCTGCATCAGCACTTACTCGGTGGCAGGCGATAGGTGCCCAAGTAGAGAGCGACTGACTGGATGGGTGAGAATCCTTGCTCCTCCTCCCAGGGAATCAGGCAGATGATCCAGGCAAAGAAGGAAACCATGTAGTTTATTAGAAGGGAAAGTGCTACAGAGAAAGAGGAGTCAGGCAAGAGGGAGCGGACATGGCATAGTCATTACAAGCGTGACTGTGAAGGCGGCCATGAAACTGTGGACTCGGAGGAGACGGTCTCCCGGGCACCTGGGGAGCGCACGCCCAGTGGAGGGACAATGGCCCTGAGGTAGAAGCCCGTGGGCTGTGTGGAGGAGGGGAGAGTGTAGGGCACGAGGCCAGGGGTGCAGCAGGTCAGCTGGGGACCTGAGCTCTGAGCCAGGTGGGGCTCCGGGGCGGGGGGTGTGAGGGGACACACAGAGTGAGGGCTGGATCTGTGGAGCGGGAAGCGAGGGCAGGCCCCACAGCAGCAATCCCAGCAGGAGGAGGCTCCTGACCTAGATGCCAATTCACGGTAGGCTGGATGTGATGAGTGGAAGAAAGGAAGAAATCAGGGACAATGTCCAGGGCATCAGCCTGGTGGGTAGGCAGATGGGCTTGGCACCAATCAAGGGGGGGTGGCGTCTTGTGGTGGTGATTGGGGTGATGTGAGACATACATTAAATACCCATGTGACAGTGTTGGGTGGGCAGGAGTCTAGAACAGACAGAGGCTGGACTTCACAGGACAGAGATGGTTTTCAAGCTCCCAGAAGGCTGAGCTCACAGGGGAGTGGACGTGGCTAAAAGAAGCCAGAGGAACCTGGAAACAGACAGGGTTAGACTCCCTTTATCCTCCAGTGTCCAGAGAAGTCTCTGTTCAAGCCTGCAGAAAGGGGTCTCCCAGCTCCTCGGACCCTGGGAGACGGGTCCCCAGCCCACTTGGTCTTGTCTGCCGGGCTTCTTCCAGGCCAAGGGCAGCAGTGATGGCCTGTCACTGAATGTCCCAAGGGACCCGGGTGGGCAGGACGCTGCAGGCTGACCCGCACGACCCCCAAAGCTGCCAACCAGACAGCGGCACCTAGTCCAGCCCCATCCGGCCTGGACTCCGGGAACACAGGCAGATGGTCGCCACAGGTGGCAGCAGCAGCTCTGTGCAGAATGGCCCTGTCACAGGCTGGGGTTCTTAAGCAGCCTGTCAAACGGGCTTCCCAGCAAACCTCCGAACCTGATTTTTTTCCTGGGCGGACACCATGGGGATGTAGGTTCCAGAAGATTCCTCCACCCGCCCATCCTCTTCTCACTGGTGGCTGAGAGTTTGGGCTACCTTCCCAGGTCCAATTTCCTGAGGCATGAAGTCACGTTTCTCCACCAGGCCCCTGGAGATTCGTCTAGATTCTTCAATTCCCACGTTGTTCTAGAGGCAACTCTGGTTACCTCAACCCACGCTGAGAATTCCTGACTGTGGATGTCCACCTGCCTGATGTTGGCTTTTGTTTCTACGATTATGAGACTAGAAAGGCTTTAGGTTCTGAACCTTTTCCCTGGGATGGGAATGGTGAGTGACCCAGGTTCAAGAGCCCAGTTCTGAGTTTCCTTCACCGCTCAGTCAGGCCTCACTCTTCTCATCAATGAAATGGGAATACTAATCATCCCTCGTTCTTGGGGGTCAGATGAGTTAATAAGTGGCAAGTTCTTAGAATAGTGCCTGACACACTGAGCCCTCGTGGAATCCCAGGGACCATTATTAACCCCACAGGAGTGTGACAAATGGGCAGAGCCTCTTGCCTGTGCTAGGCTGGAGCTGGATTCAGAAAATAGAAAGTTCTGCATTATTTAAGCCTGGCCACCGTGCATGCCAAAGCCTGGGTCATGTCAAACCGCAGCGCTAAGGGATCAAATGAGGACTTCTGTTGAGGGACTGAAGTTTCTCTCTCTTACACTTTGAACCAGGTGTCCCAGGAGCAAGATGAATTAAGATAACCCAGCCAGTGAATGAAATCCAGGGTTTGGAATCCAAAGGGACAGAAGCCAGGGCATCATAAGACAGCTGGACAGGCAGAAAATTGTCCCCATTGGGGCGTTTTCTTTTCACCCACAGACTTCCCTACAAGTCCTCAGGCATCTGTCACTTCTGGGGACCATCAGACTTGGCGGGAGAGACACAGTCCTTGACATGGGAGTCTGAAGACTCAGGGAACACGCGTTCACTGCTGTTCTGAAAACCAGGCGAGCTTCTTTGTGCCTGGCCCCCCTCAGTTCCTGGCTAGAGGGGATTCAGGGGTCCAGAACATATGCCTAGCCTGTGACCAACCCCACAGCCACATGTCCCTGGCCCCAGAGAGCAGCTACCTCACAGAGTTGGGGGACATTCTGCCCTGGGGGGAATCCTTGACTTTTCCTCGGTGTCTATAACTACCATCATCTCACAATTGTCATTTCTGCTCCTACCTTGTAGATTTCAACAGCCAAGCCTTTACCCAATCCCCTGGGACCACCTGCGTCAAACTCCATCAAAGCACAAACATGCAGGAAGGCATAGATATGAGGTTCTAATTCACGTTTTTTCAAATAACTGTAAAAAACATTAGACTGAAATTAAAAATGCTTGTCTGGGCAATACCAAAGTCACCCAGCTTGCCTTGAATGGACCCTCATCACACTTTGGAACAAAGAAAGTAAACACGATGGGACTGTGGCCAGAGCCGAATAAATGTCATCTTTCTTAACACAGTAAATTGACCAGGACTTAAAAGAGCTAGTTCTTCATGGCATTCCTTAATAACTTAACTTCTGTTTTCTTCAAGGAGAAAATAATGTCATTATTGATAGAACAGTGGTTTCCAGTTGGGTATTGCATTTTATGCCTAAATACATGTTTTTATATTTAAAAAAAACACACACACATTGGTTTAAAAAAAAAATGCAGGCACCTTTCACTGCCAGAACTGGGAGAGTCCTTAAATGGTCAAAGAACCCTGTTTGAGACATGAGTAAGTGAGGCTCTGGGGCAGCTGAAGGGGACTCCACATAAAACAAGGCGGCACACTGATTTCCCCTGCAGGCCACCCTAGAAACAAAAAGGAGAATAAAACCTGGGTCCCAGCCTTGCACCAGCCGCATTTGGCTTCTGCCTAAGTCATCACCCTCTTGGGGCCACCCAGGGTCCCCCTCAGGACCTTCTTGGAATTGTAATTCCAAAGGTGAGAGGCCTTGGTTTCTGGCAGAGGGAATCAGACCACAGGAAAAGATGTCCACTCAGTTTTGGGGGATTATTAGATGCTCCAGAGCTGGGGCTCTCTGAAGCTGATCAGAAGTAGGGGTCCATGGAATGCTAGTGTTCCTTGAGGTGGTCTGGGAGAAGCAAGCCCTGTGATCAGGGCAACTAGGGCAACAATGTTATACTGTGTTAGCTTATGAAGGATTCTAAGCAATCCTAGATTTGAGGAGTTTGTTCAGGCCAGCATTTTGCCATCTTATAAGATCACAGAATCTTTTCCTGGCAGACAACACCCAGAGGGGATGGAGAACCCTGGATTCTATTGAGGTCCAGCTTGATTCCCCCATATCTCATTTCCTCCAGTCTGGTGGCAAGCTCTCAAAATTTGGGACAGATTGATATTTCAGGGACTATAACAATTTCTGATAATTACTAGTTAGAAGCTTTTCTTCCCCCCTGTCTCCCATAAGAAACTTAACCACAGGGGAAAAAATAAATTTCTGGCCTCAAATGAAAGTCAGCAGCTGAAGCTGATGAATTCCAGAAGCAAGAATTCCTCTAAGCATCCATGAGAGAGAGAGAGAGAGATGGATACCACAGAGGCTATGTAAATAGAATTATTTCTAAGTAGACCACCTTCAACATTTTCCATTTTTTTGTTAGGTACCAGGGAGGTCATTGTGAGGCCAGTTGTCCAAATATGGCCACTAATTCCTCTGAGTCAGTGAAGTATATTTAAGAAAAAAGAGCTTTGGGAGAAAAATTTCTTGCCACATAGTCTAACAAGTGTCTCCAATTGTACGGGATATTATATTTAGGGCTGTGGTTTTCAAACCTTTTCTCAAAGCACAAAAAAATTCTCCTTTTCAAGGGAAATCTTATCCAAAACCCCTTCCTGCAGCCCCCAGGCCAGCCTCTGAGGCAGCCTCAGGAAACCCCAGGAATCCAGCCAGTCACCTGCGGTCTCTGGCCTTGGTGCTCAGAAGGCGGGCCTCAGACCGGAAATTCCTCATCACCTGGTGGCCTGGGTGTGCAACTTCTGGGCCCACCCAGACCTGCCCCATCCAAGGCTGCATTTCTACTCCACCCCTATGGAATCTGTGTGCATGGCTCCTCTGTCCATGGGACTCTCCTGGCCAGAGTACTGGAGTGGGATGCCGTGCCCTCCATCTGGGGATCTTCCCCACCCAGGGATCAAACTGGCATCTCTCACGTCTCCTGCATCAGAAGGTGGGTTCCTTACCAGGAGGTGTGTTCTTTACCAATAGCGCCACCTGGAAAACCCTAAAATTGAAGAGGTAGGTCTGAGAGATTTACTCCTGAAGATATCTTCCTCTGTTGGATCACTCTGAATACCTGGATGAGGCTTCTTGAAAATTTGTCTGGAAATGTTCGGCTCCCAACCCAGCAACCACCCTAAGCAGGGTAATCCAAGATAGTCATGTCATCAGCTTGAGGTTTCTCTTCTGCAAAATCTGATGTGTACCCCCACCCCCTCCCCCTCACAGAAATGACAAGGAAAGAAGTGAAGGCGGCCTAGCAAGAGGCAGGAGAAAAGACAGAGAGAAATGGCTAAGACTAGAGAATGTGAACCAGGATTCTGGAGCTTGAACCCAACACTCCCACCCCTCTTGGGTGAACTCGGGCAGGTTAATTAAGCTTCTATGCTATTTATCCCTAGGGTCAAAGGGTGAGGGATGGAATATAATGATGGGTCTGATGGTACCCAGATGATGAGGATGGTGATGGTGCCAATGATAATGATGGTGATACCTTGATGATGATGGTGGTGAGGATGGTGATAGTGCCCAGATGGTGGTGTGGATGATGTGGTACTGATGGTACCCATGATGAGGATGGTATGGGCAAGGATGGTATTAATACCTATCACATGATTGATAGGCAGGAAGCACCTAGAATTCCCTAGGCAGCTGGTCAGGGTTTTCCCTCCTGAGCCAGTAGGCTCTAGACCTGTGCCCCAGGCAGTGGTTTTTAAGCACTTGGGCTGTAAGCCCTACCAGGCTTGGGGGTGCAGCCAGGGCCTGAGTGTACGCAGGGCCCCCCCACCCCCAGCAGCCCCTCAGAAGGCCAGTGCTGGCCCCAGGGAGGCTTTCTGCATCATGCTCAGAGCCTCTGCAGCCTCTCTGGTTTCTTGGCACCATGAACCACTTGGTCTCAGTCCAAGGATTTGGTCTTATAAACAAGAGAGGGGAAAAAACATGGAAGAGTTGCGGAAAACTGACACAGGGATAGGTCAGCCTAGAAATGCTAAGACATCAGCAAAGCTCTTGATTGGCAGGATTTCATTTGGGGACCTCTGATGGCCGACAGGCCTTGGCTGTGCAGGCAGAGAATTCCAGACGGAACAAGCAGGTGGGTGAAGGTCAAGGTGATCCACCCTCTGACCTTTGCCTTTCTGTCACCCAGGGTGAGCTATGTGGCCTGCCCCAGTGGCTGAGTGCCTTTATCTGGGATCTGGGAGCTTGTGATTCTGATGTGGGCACTGCCACGAGGAGGGAAGCAGGCTGCCCTTCCTCATGACAGTCAGAATCTAATTCTCCTATGAGCAGAATGTTGAGCTACCCTCCCCTCCTTCAGGGACCTCATCACTGGACTTTCACTTCCTTGGTTTGATGCCAACGTGTTCACAGGGATGGGACAGTCATCACCATTTGCCCTGTAAAAAAAACGCCTCAAATGATGAAAGCTAGTCTTCCACTCTGCTGTAAGCCTTTAAGCCACTTATCAGACTATTTTTACTACAAATGCCTCTTTGCATAGACAATCACCTGCTGCAGGAACACATTTACACCCTGGAGCCATGGAATGCATTTTAATTGCGTTAATAAGAGCTGGGCAGGAGCTAAGTGGTGAGGCCCTCTCCGGCTCAATTAAAAGAGGTTGGATGAGCCTGGAGCAACGGGTGCCCAGCATCAGGAAAAGGGATGATGAGAACCATCCTGAGTGAAAAGGGGAGGCCTGGAAAGGGGGTTTATAGGTGCTAGTTGGATCTAACCAAAAAAGGAAGCAAAGGAAAAAAGACTTGTGATGCAGTGGAATGAGCTTGAGATTAGCTCGGAGGCAGGTTATTTTCCTGTTTCCCCATCCGTAAAATGGGAGTAGTGATATCCATCCACTCGTGGGATGAAGATAAAAAGATGAGGTTTCCAAATCCATTAAGCACCACATCACATGGTACCTGCTGTTGATGAGGAACTGACTAGAGATGGACCCTGCATTTGCAGCAACCCTGGAGGAAGGCAGGGTTGGCTGTGCCCACTTTACAGATGAGAAAAGCGAGGAGGGGCACTCACTTGCCCAGGGCCATGTTGACTGGCTGGTGGTGGAGCTGAGCCTTGAATGCCGGGCTACCAGGCTGCATCTCCACCTCGGGAAGGATGTGCCCATGGTATGCTTCCTGGTGGCTGTTACAGGACCAACCCACACGCCTGAAAGCAGCAGCCCAAGCCCAGGAAACAGCTCCTCCTCTACACAGCAGCACCCCTGTGTGTAACCCCCACCCCTTCCAGTGCCCACCGCCCAGCAGCGGTGAGCTCTCTAGTCGCTCTTGCTGCCAGCCACCCTGAGCCAGGGTATCAAGAAGGCTGCCTTGCCCTTCTCCTCCAGAATCCTGTTTCTGGCTGTGTAGGCTTCAGGTGGGACCAGGATGCTGAGCATCCCTGCCAGGCCCTGCCCGGTAGCTGTTGCCTCGCTGGGTCTACACTTCCAGAAGGGAGAATGCAAACCTCCCTCATGTGTGTTCTAGGGTGGAACAACCCATTGTCACAGAGACTGCAGTCCCTCCCCAAGTGTGCACTGAGCCCACTTCTTCCAAAGGGATTGCAAGTGAAGAGAACCTCACCCCCATTTTCCCATCAAGGATGCTGGGAAACCACCTCCATCCATGCCTCTGTACTCCAAGCGGAACCTCCCTGATCCCTTGTCAACCGGGCTTGTGGGGCCAAGTTCTCCAAGCTTCTGGCTCGCTGTGTGTCCACCCCCACATCTGGTCTCCATCCTTCCCAGCAGAGGACCTAGTGAGATGACCAATGGCTCTCAGCCTCAGCTGTCTGTAAAATGAGGGGACCACATGGCCCGAAGGTGGGAGCACTGGGGGTCTCGTAGGCAAAGCTGTTGGCAGCCCCCAGCCCTTGGAGAGCTGAATAATTAGGAAACTCTGTTGCTGCCGGGCTCGTGATCTGGGAAAGAAAATGGGCTTTTCTGTCATTGTTCATATAACATTGCTGACTCTTCATCTGCCTCAGTTGTTGTTCCATCACTCGGTCACGTCCAACTCTTTATGACCCAATGGACTGTAGCCCGCCCGCTCCTCTGTCCATGGGATTCTCCAGGCAAGAATACCGGAGTGGGTTGCCATTTCCTTCACCAGGACATCTTCCCAATCCAGGGATCAAACCCGAGTCTCCTGCACTGGCAGGTGGATTCTTTACCACTGAGCCACCAGGGAAACCCTCATCTACACTTATAGATCCCCAGTTCCAAAAAGTTCTGAAAATCTGGAAATGTATCAGCGATTCCCTTTCCTGAGCCAGTGGGAACATCAGAGAACAAAGCCGCCAGCTGGGCCCCATGGTCCACCGAGCACTTTCCGTGGGAGGTGGTGATGCTGATGAGGGTACAGAGAGAGAGAGAAGGAGCTGGAATTCAATCCAGCCAGACCCCAAAGCCAAGGCCCTTCTTCGTTCACACCCCCAGCGCTTCCGTCCTGAGCCATCTGTGTCCAGGTCAGATGGGAGTGTTGGTCTGCACCCCTCCCTAGGTCCACCCTTGTTAAAGCACAGTCATGTAACTAACACATGTCAGGTGCGTTCAGCTTGGAAATTCTGGGCACCTGCAGTGCGGAGCACCTGAGAGTCTGGCCTGTGCTTGGGGGGTTGGACTCGGGAGCCTGCAGTCAGGACTCTGGGGCCAGGCTTGGGGGGTGCTCCAGAAGCAACCCTGTATCCTCTCCTCCGCTATTCATGTTCCTAAGAAACTGCTCCCAAACTGAGGGCTGAAAGGAAGGGTCCGAAGAGAAGACAGCAGACACCATGGGAAGACCGGCCAACATCACGTGGATTCCAGTAAACTCCAGCTTTAGCTCGGGTCTGGCTGTGAGTTAATTTCTGCCTCCCAGACTGGCTAATCAGAGGAAGACCCCACCAGGCCCCTGTTGGTGTAACTCGTTTTCTTCTCTTGGGAGGAAGGGGGGAAGCCGGAACCCCACAAGGAACAAGGAGCAACCACCCATGACAGGGTTCTCCCGGCACACTGAGGGAGATAGGGTTCCACGTCAGACCCCAGAGCCCGAGATTCTCACCCCAATTGCTGGGAACACAGGCCCCTTGCTAACTGCGCATGCTCGTTTGCACCCCCACATCTGTGCTGTGTTTGCCCCACGACAAGGGTCAGAGAGGCAGGAGGAAGGCAGGCCTGGCCCGGGTTCTGCTGCGTCTGCCCAGCATCACCCCAAGCTGGGGTCTCCCTCCCGTCTCCCTGCGTGGCTTCTCCATGTCAGGGAGGGACCTGGATCAGGCTGCTCGCTCTGCATAGGTGACTTAAACAATTGTTTGCATTTCTTTTCTGCTGCTGATTCCCAAAGAGCTGAAGGCCCCAGAGGGAATTCACCAAGCCAGGTTGTCCATGGATGGGCCCAGGGGCCGGTGCTTTCCTGACCAGCGCCCCTGATCAAGACATGGGGCCGCCACGTAGGTGTTTGTGTGACTTCATGTCACGAGAAGCCGTGAGTGCATGGGGCCTGAGCCGTGGCCTCTCCTCTCCTCCCCCAGTGCCTTGGCTGAGCCCACTCCTCCGAGGACCATCCTTCGTGCCACCACATCCTCACACTGGCAGGTGCTGTCTTGATCATTTTTGCTGTTTCTACGCGCCACATGCTATAGTCTGCTATTTGCTCCATCTTTGTTCCTTAAGTGGACACACATTTTTACTTGGATACATTGTTTTATAAGGAAATTAACTACTACTGCACTAAAGGGGAGAGTGGTATCACTTGTGGAGGTTACCATATAAAATGCCACGGAAACCACAGTGTCCTCAGAACATAGCTGCTGCCTGGGCCTGCTCTCTGCCCCTCAGGAGGAAGAGGCATCATATGTGCGTGTGAGTGTGTGCATGTGTGTGCGTGTGCGTGTGCATGTGTCTGTGTGTGCACCTGTGTGTGTGCGTGCAGGGGATGGGACACACCACGCGTGTCAGGGCTCCTCTGTGTGTGTGTGTATGCACACGCACGTGTGCAGGGGATGGGACACACCGCGCATGTCAGGGCTCCTGTGTGTGTGTGTGTGTGTATATGCACGTGTGTGTGTGCATGCAGGGGATGGGACACACTGCGCGTGTCAGGGCTCCTCCGTGTGCGTGTGTGTGTGTATGTGCATGTGTGTGCATGTGCAGGGGATGGGATACATCACGTGTGTCAGGGCTTCTGTGTGTGTGTGCACGTGCAGGGGATGGGATACATCACGTGTGTCAGGGCTTCTGTGTGTGTGTGTGTGTGTGTATATGCACGTGTGTGTGTGCGTGCAGGGGATGGGACACACCGCGCATGTCAGGGCTCCTCTGTGTGTGTGTGTGTGTGTATGCGCGTGTGTGTGCACGTTCAGGGGATGGGATACATCGCGCGTGTCAGGGCTTCTCTGTGTGTGTGCACGTGTGCAGGGGATGGGACACACCGCACGTGGCAGGGCCCCTCTGATGTCCCCAGGCGGGTGGGAGGTATCTCTCACCAGGGATGCGGGGTCCCTTGGCGGGTCTCTGGACTCCTGATGCTGGGACGGTCCCTCCCTGCCCCCCCACATCACGCAGCGTGGCCTCGGTCCCGCCGGCCATCAGAACCCCCTGGTCCTCCAGGTCCGTGTCTTCCTCGCATCCTCGTCACACTGCTTCTCCTTGCTGCAGCATCCGATACCCCTCCCCTCTAGAAAAGCCTTTCCTGGGCCCTGGCAGTTCACCCTGCCTTCCAGAGAGTTCCTCCTCTTCACCCCATTTGAAATTCTGCCCTTCCTCCCCGTTGTTTGTGGACACGTGCTGCAGAGGGCAGAGAGCCACGTGGTCACCTGCAACCAGGAGGACCACAGGGCAGCCTCACTGACCCAGCGTCCCCAGCTGTTGCTCCAGGTGCAGATGTGGGCTTGGGATGGTAGGTGTTTCTGTGGGTGCCTGGAGCCAGGTCAGTGTGGTACCAGGTGGTCGGAGGGCCTGTTGATGATCAGGGCCTGGCCTTGTGGCTTCCAAGACACTGGGTGCCCAAAGGCAAGGGCAAACTTGGCACGGTCAGTGCTGTCAGGGCTGTCCCTGAGGGTCACAGAGCACCCTCCAGGGAATCAACCATTGCAGCCTTTCAATGCCCACTTCCCTACCCTGGACCTGGGGTTGGCCTGGGGCAGGAGCTGCCTGTCTCCCTGGGCCTGCGTCCTGCTGGGGGCCTCAGCAGTGTCCCCTGGTGCTGCCCCTTCCTCTGCCCCAGCCTTGTCTCAAGCCCCGCTTTGCCGGCAAATGCGTCTGCTCTAAGGTTTTCATGGGTGTCGTGGTGTCCATCCCTGTGTGTGCATGCTCACTCAGTCATGTCCAACTCTTGCGACCCCATGGACTACAGCCCACCAGGCTCCCCGGTTCAGGGGATTTGTCCAGGAAAGAATACTGGAGTGGGCTGCCATTTCCTTCTTCAGGGGATCTTTCCCACCCAGAGATCAAACTCTGATTTCTTGCATCTCCTGCATTGGCAGATGGGTTCTTTACTAGCCCATCCCTCCCATCTCCCAAATGTGTTTTTAACCTGGGGCCCCTCTGGGGGCAGATCCTTGATTCCAAGATAAGGAGGTGGACGGGGTCCAGATGCAGAAGGTGGGGAGGAGGAGAGCCACGCCCCCACCTGGACCATCCACTGGCTCCGTGGCTGCTGTCCGCCTCATTCCTCCTGCTGGCCACTGGGGCCACTGTCTGCCTCTGAGACCCTCCTGAGGGTGAGGAAGTCGCCTCGGCAAATACGCATTTCCAGTTTCTCCCAGGCTTGACTCAGCACTAGAGGTGATGCCGCCCCATTGGAATCCACTCCTGGGCGTGACTGTGCTGTGTGTCTGCTCAAATGAGCAGGAAAAGCCAAAACCCACGTGCCTCTCAGGGTGGGAAATGCAAGAAAATAGCACTCAGGACCCGCTATCGGGGGAGACCGGAAAGATGGGGAGTGCAGATAGGTGCTTCCACCATGCTGAATGACCACCCATCTCCCGCACCCCCACAGCTGCCCAGGGCCAGGAGGATGGTGAGCTGACCAGTCATGCCCAAACCCAGGGCATCAGACTCCCAGGCCAGAGGTACTCACTATGGTGAGAACAGATTCCATCCAATACACGTCGTGTTTTCACTCCTGTTGAAATGTGAACAGTCTTAGATTAGATTAAGATGCTAAGTATTATAATTAGATTAACTGTACTCTTTCTTGTCTGACAGCTTCTTTTGCTGGACGGTCCTGGCCCCTGGGTCCCAGAGTTCCACAAGAAACAAGAGGGAACAAAAGGCAGGCCTGGAGACACAACTTCTTTTATTTTTTTTTAAGTTTTATTGAAGTAAAATTGATTTATAGTGTTGTGTTAATTCCTCCTGTACAGCGAAGTGATTCAGTAATACATGGATATATTCTTTCTCATATTCTTTTTCATTGTGGTGGTGTGTCATCGGTTATTGAATCTAATTCCCTGCTTTTTTCATTTTTAAAATTTTATTGATATATAGCTGATTCACAGTGTTGTGTTCATAGTTCTTGGTTTGAAATGGAGACTTTGACAAAGAGAGCAGAATAGTGCTTCTCCATCGGGGTTAGTGTAGCCCTAGGCCTGATGTCGGAGGGGTCCGCAGATGCTGGGGTCCTGAAATCTGTCTGGCAGGGAGACGCAGGGTGTTGAGAATGGGGGCTCCCCTGGGTCCGTCCCATCACAGCCATCCCCCTGTCCCAGTGCATCTTCAGACTTAGTTCTGGGGACCCTGGATGGACACAGAGCACTTCCAGGACTAAGGGGCCACACAGTGCCAACCTGTGGGTAGGAGAAAGGAAGGCAAACAAACCTTCAGCCCGGCTGATGTATCATCCTGAAACTTTAACAAAGCAGCTATTCACACAAAACACAGGAATGGTTACCTGGACCTGTTTCAGTATATCATGTCACCTTTTGCTCTTGGAGATGTTAGAAGGCTGTGAGGGACATGGTCCAGAGTCTAGTTTTACAAATTCGTTGCTTAGAAGTACAACTGTGTGTTGACTCAGCCAATGCACCAATCTTTGGAGGCATTTAGGGGGGAAAAACGATTAAAGTGACTATAAAACCACAAACTATGTACAAAATGTATTATGAACTTTAATTTGCAGGGTTTTTTTTTTTTTTTTTTTGCCTCCTGTAGCTTGAGGCAATGGTTTCCAAAAGAGTCTGTTGTTTGGATTTAAAACTGCTTTGTGAAAATACTCCATTCTCCAAGGTTCTGTGGGTCATAGAACAGTTGGCTGGAGTCCTGGCAGGGCCCTGGGAGGCTGGTTCTCTGGATGACTCAAGCAGGGCTGGGCCTAGACTAGGGGCTCTGGGAGTCTGGCCTGGGTCAGGATGGAGCTGGCCAAGGTCAGCACAGGAGTTGAAAACCGGAAGTTCAGGGCCTTAAAAACTTGTCTCTTGTTTTCCTGTCTAACTCTGAGTTAAAGAAACTGGTTCCTAGCGGCTTCCTTGCTGCCTTTGTTTTGTTTCGTCCAAAAGAGTTCACATCCCAGAGTGGGTCATAGACCCAAACCTCATCACGACCCTGACCTTCGGAGTTTCCAGTTGCTTCTGAGTCTGGGGTGGTTTTGACCGTGGAGCACAGACAAGGCAGGGAGGCCTCTGTGGATGGGCCTCCCCTTTCCTGTGTTTGGTGGGTGGGGAGATCCCACCCACAGCGGATCGCTGTTGCCTATCACCCCAGGAGTGTGTCTTATTTCCTACTCAGAGGGCGAGCTCCAGCAAACCAGATGCCCATCCCCTGCAGCTCCTTTCTTTGCCCTGGTGTTAAGAGGATTCAATACGTAATGTGTGGAATCTAAAATGCAATACAGATCAACGTGTCTACAAAACAAGAACAGTCTCACAGTTGTGGTTGCCAAGGGGGAGGGGTGTGGGGAGGGAAAGAGTGGGAGGTTGGGGATTAGCAGATGAAAGCTATTACGTACAGGATGAGTAAGCAACCAGGTCCTGCTGCATAGCTCAGGGAGCTGTATCCGATCTCCTGTGACAAACTGTAATGGAAAAGAATATATACCTGTATGACTGAATCACTTTGCTGTGTAGAAAAAATTAACATTGTAAATCAACTACACAATTGAAAAAATTAGACAAAACAAATATTTACAAAAACAAAAAAGTATTCAAAACAAATACAGTTTAAAAAATGCATAATCTGAATTGCATGGGCAGTCACAGACCTGGCATTCTGGCTTCAGACATCTGGACCTGGAGGAGGCATATAAGAACAGCAAAATGCCTGAGATGACCAACTCTGCTGGTCACAGAGTTGCCATTATGGTCTTAATAGAAAGCGATTCACTCCAGCACAACACGATCCTTTAAGGCCACCACCCTGTCCCGCCTCACACACAGGTCATGGGTCTTCAGGACCCATTTCCACCCACACCTATAACTGGAGATGTAAGCAGCTCACAACCCTTCAGTTCAAGCCTGAGTCCTGATCCCAGCTTTGCTTGGGATTCAAAGCTAAAGCTAGTTCTGTCCGTGAAGATCACAGACCCCTCTGTGCAGAGAGAGTCCAGAAGTTTGCTAACTATAGAAGCTTCTACTAGACACGTGTTCCAAGGGCTCAGTCCTGGACTGGGAGCCAGCACACCCGGGTTCTGGCTCTGCTTCTCACCTAGAGTAGGGGGCAAGGGCTGCCCTAACAGCGAACAACAGAAAGGTATCACCTCACAGCTCCAGATGCCAGGGCCAAAATCGACGTGCCTGCAGGGCTGGCTCTGTGGCGGGCCGAGAGAGAAGACGCTCTATTTTTCTGGCAATCTTTGGCTAATCCTCAGCTACGATCTTAGGTTTACAGCAGCATCACCTCCATCTCTGCTTCTGCGTCTGCATGGCATTCTCCATGTGGGCAGGTCTGGGCCCAGGTGTCCCCTTTTTAGCGAAACCAGCCATGTAGGATCAAGGCCACCCTTGTGACCTCGTCTGTTGTCATTTAGTCATTTCAGTTGTGTCCAACTCTTTGTGACCCCATGAACTATAACCCGCCAGGCTTCTCTGTCCATGGGCTTTCCCAGGCAAGAATACTGGAGTATTCATTTAACCAATTACACCTACAATGACATTATTTCCAAAGAAGGTCATGTTCTGTAGAACTGAGGGATTAGGACTTCACCTTATGGATTCTGAGGGGAAGGGTGGGAGGGACACAATTCAACCCATCACCCCATCCTATGTCTTGGACCTTGAGAGAGTGGGTAAGTACCTCTGAACCACATTTTCTCCAGCTGCGGCATTGCTTGTCTTTAAGATTCTTTCCAGCTTTTAAGCTCAGTGATTCCAAAAGTCTCTAGCAGATGATGGTCTATTTCATTTCCTTTCTCAATGGTTTTAGAGCAAGCAATTCTTTTTACTGAATGTAATTTTTAAATGCACTTTATCGGGGCTTTAAGAAGTGTATCATTTTCTGCCTTTGACCATGACTGTTTGCATGGATGACACTAAGTACACTTTTTTTAAAATTTTTAAAAATGCTATTTATTTTTGACTGTGCTGGGGCTTCATTGCTTTGCATGGCTTCTCGAGTTGCAGCAAGCAGGGGCTGCTCTTTGGTTGTAGTGCTTGGGCTCCTCATTGCTAGAGCACGGGCTCTGGAGCAAGCAGGCTTCAGTAATCGTGGAGCAGGGGCTTAGCAGTTGTGGCATGCAGGCTTAGTTGCCCGAGGCATGTGGAATCTTCCCAGACCAGGGATTGAACCCATGCCCCCTCCATTGGCAGGCGGACTCTTAACCACTAGAGAACCAGAGAAATCCAATGCTACATATCTTTAATGACCAGTACGCAGGGTCCCAGTGAATCAAATGGCCCCTAGCTGTTACAGCTATATATTGGTGTATATTGACTGAATCCCAGCCCTGGGCCTTTCTGTATTCGCCTCATCTCTCCTTTTATACTTAATATTCTTCTTTCAAAAAAAATTTTTTTCTGCTTTTAAAATAGACACATAATCACTGTTGAAAATATTGAGACAAAATTCGAAAAACATAAAATACCTC
Source organism: Capricornis sumatraensis (assembly GCF_032405125.1). NCBI lineage: Eukaryota > Metazoa > Chordata > Mammalia > Artiodactyla > Bovidae > Capricornis > Capricornis sumatraensis. The sequence continues at coordinate 37,605,808 of NC_091083.1, forward strand.
TGCTTAGAGATACATTCTAGTGTTGGAACAGGGTTTTGTGTGTATCTTTTTTTATATATATTTTTTATCCTGGATATTTTTCTGTGTATTAAATACTTTTTGAAAAAATAATTTTTATTTTTGCAAAAAAGTTCCATTCTATGGATGTGCTGTTTCCAGCTTTTAATATTATAAATCACCCTATTTCTAACATAATGATGTTAAGTACAATGATATTCAATCTTGGTGCACGTCCTAATTGCTTCCTTAGGGGAAGCTCCTTAGTGTGGAATTACTGAGCCAAAGTTTATACATATTTTAAATGCGTATTGTCAAAATACCCTCCAGGAAAGTGCTGAAGATGAATACTGTCACCAGCAATGTCTGAAATTACCTTCATTTCCTATAGGGATACTCAGTCTTTTCTTATTGATTTGTCAGAGCTCTTGTTATACTTAAGATATTGGATCTCTTCCCAGCACACGTGTTGAAAATATGGACTTCACACTTCTTAAAGGTCCATGCCTTATTAAATGCGAATCTCATAAGGTCAAGCTCCATGACTTGTGCACAGAAACAGCCAGTCAGTATCCACAGAATGTAAAGAGAAGACGTCTGCCATTAAGAAGTGTTATTGCAGCCAAAGGAATCTAAGCAGTACAAAAAGCAAGGTGAAACGCATGCTATAATGAAAGCACGAGATATTGTGAGATCAAAGAGGAATGTGTGGTCCATCCCAGCTAGAAGAATTGGGAGGTCCAATCTCATTTGGGTCTCCAGTATGATTTTTAAAAATAATTGTATTTATTTATTTTCGGCTGCTGGTGGCTCAGACGGTAAAGTGTCTGCCTACAATGCAGGAGACCTGGGTTTGATCCCTGGGTCAGAAAGATCTGCTGGAGAAGGAAGTGGCAATCCACTCCAGTATTCATGCCTGGAAAATCCCATGGACTGAGGAGCCTGGTAGGCTAAAGCCCATGGGGTTGCAAAGAGTCGGACACGACTGTGCGACCTCATGCATTTTTGGCTGCACTGAGCCTTCATTGCTGTGCAAGCTTTTCTCTAGCAGTGGAGAGAGGGGGCTCCTCTCTGGTTGTGGCACATGGGCTTCTCACTGCGGTGGCTTCTCTTGTTGCCGAGCTCTAGACACACAGCACACGCAGTGTGAGGGCTCAGCGGTTGCGCTGCACAGGCTTAGCTGCTCTGTGGCACGTAGGATCTTCCCCGGCCAGAGATTGAACCTGTGTCCCCTGCTTGGCAGGCAGATTTCTATCCACTGGACCACCAGGGAAGTCCTCAAGGATGACTGTTTGAACCAGAGAAGAAAGCATTCTAAGCTGAAGGATCAACATAAATACAGCACAGCGTGACAATACCTATTTGGTTTGACAGAGAGGGGTGTTCATACCTCCCTACGCTAAGAGGATTTTGAAGGCTACAGGACTTTCCTTTTTTTTTAAAAAAAAAAAGTATGGAGTATAGCTGCTTTACAATGCTGTGTTCATTTCTCCTTTACAGCAAAGTGAATCAGCTATACATACACATATATCCCTTCTTTTTCAGATTTCCTTCCCTTTTAAGTCGCTACAGAACATCAAGTTGAGCTCCTTGTGCTATAGTGTAGGTTCTCATTAGTTATCTATTTCATGCATAGTACCAATAGCGTATCTGTCAGTCGCAATCTCCCAATTCACCCTGTGTCCGTATGTTTGTTCTCTACATCTGTTTCTCTATTTCTTCTTTGCAAATAGGTTCATCCGTGCCTTTTTACTAGATTCCACATTTATGCGTTAATATATAGTATTTGTTTTTCTGACTTACTTTTCACTCTGTATGACAGTCTCTAAGTCCACTCATGTCTCTGCAAATGGCACAATTTTGTTCCTTTTTATGGCCAAGTAATATTCCACTGAAGGAGTACATCAAGGCTGTATATTGTCACCCTGCTTATTTAACTTATATGCAGAGTACATCATGAGAAATGCTGGACTGGAAGAAACACAAGCTGGAATCAAGATTGCCGGAAGAAATATCAATAACCTCAGATATGCAGATGACACCACCCTTATGGCAGAAAGTGAAGAGGAACTAAAATGCCTCTTGATGAAAGTGAAAGAGGAGAGTGAAAAAGTTGGCTTAAAGCTCAACATTCAGAAAATGAAGATCATGGCATCTGGTCCCATCACCTCATGGGAAATAGACGGGGAAACAGTGGAAACAGTGTCAGACTTGATTTTTTGGGGCTCCAAAATCACTGCAGATGGTGAGTGCAGCCATGAAATTAAAAGATGCTTACTCCTTGGAAGAAAAGTTATGACCAACCTAGATAGCATATTCAAAAGCAGAGATATTACTTTGCCGACTAAGGTCCTTCTAGTCTAGGCTATGGTTTTTTCAGTAGTCATGTATGGATATGAGAGTTGGACTGTGAAGAAGGCTGAGCACCGAAGAATTGATGCTTTTGAACTGTGGTGTTGGAGAAGACTCTTGAGAGTCCCTTGGACTGCAAGGAGATCCAACCAGTCCATTCTGAAGGAGATCAACCCTGGGATTTCTTTGGAAGGAATGATGCTAAAGCTGAAACTCCAGTACTTTGGCCACCTCATGCGAAGAGTTGACTCATTGGAAAAGACTCTGATGCTGGGAGGGATTGGGGGCAGGAGGAGAAGGGGACGACAGAGGATGAGATGGCTGGATGGCATCACGGACTCGATGGACGTGAGTCTGGGTGAACTCCGGGAGTTGGTGATGGACAGCGAGGCCTGGTGTGCTGCGATTCATGGGGTTGCAAAGAGTTGAACACGACTGAGCAACTACACTGAACTGGACACATCTTCTCTATCCATTCCTCTGTTGATGGACATTTAGGTTGCTTCCATATCTTGGCTATTATAAATAGTGCTGCAATGAACTTTTATTGGGGTACATGTATATTTTGGAATTATGATTTTCTGTGGGTATGTGCCCAGCAGTGGGATTGCTGGGTCACGTACTAGCTCTGTTTTTAGCTTTTTAAGGAACTTCCATCATCTTTGTAATGGCTACACCGGTTTACACTCCCACCAGCAGTATATATAGGGCCTTCTATAGATAGTGGTCTATAATTTGCTGACAAAGGTCCATACAGTCAAAGCTATGGTTTTTCCAGTAGTCATGTATGGATATGAGAGTTGGACCATAAAGAAGGCTGAGCACCAAAACACTGATGCTTTCAAACTGTAATGCTGGAGAAGACTCTTGAGAGTCTCTTGGATTGCAAGATCAAGCCAGCCAATTCTAAAGGAAGTCAACCTTGAATACTCATTGGAAGGACTGCTACTGAAGCTACAATACTCTAGCCACCTGATGCAAAGAGCCAACTCTTTAGAAAAGACCCTGATGCTGGGAAAGACTGAGGGCAGGAGGAGAAGGGGGCAACAGAGGATGAGATGGTTGGATGGCATCACCAATACAATGGATGAACTTGGGCAAACTCTGGGAAATAGTGAAAGACAGAGAAGCTTGGTGTGCTGCAGTCCATGAGGTTGCAAGAATCAGACACAACTTAGTTACTAAATACCAACAACAAATTGACAGTGGGACTGAGTGAAAAATACTCTGTGACCATGTTTGGGAAATATGGTGCTGGCATCTGTGTGGATGAGAGATGGGAGAGACTGTTAACTTGCTTTAAAGGAAGCTTTATGGGACTCCAGACCTAGATGGCAGCATGAAGGGAAATTTAGATATTTTGATTCTATGCCACTTAGTTTGGTGGCTGGAAAAAGTCCTGGGGTGGGGCAAGTCTCCTTCCAAGGGGCTGTAAGAGGACAGGGATGTCTCTCTACAGGGTCATCAACCTTTGTCCTTGAGGCAGACAGTTGAAATGTCTATATGGGAAACACCAGAGCAGGCCTTGTTACAAGCTACCCTATTAATTTTTTCAGGTTCTTTACACATTCAGGAAAAAGAAAATCTTTTAAATGGAAACCATTGCCATCTGATGTAAAATAACAACAAAATTAGAAGAATAGGCAGATATGGGTTTACCTGGCTGTCTGGACTCAATGGGTTGAAATGCCAAGGAGCTAAAAGAAGTTGTTCTATTATTCATGGCACAGACCATAATACTCAGAAAAATACTGTTTTCAGGTTTAAATTTTAATGAATTTTATTTTTTATTTATTTATAGTGAATTAAATTTTAATGAATTTTAATTCACGTTTAGGTACTAACGAAAATCCTTTGTTTTTGAAGATGGTATGATTGAAATGAACAAGTGATGAGTTATGAATTTTAAACAAGGGCACTTCTGGCCTCTGAGGAACACTCAAGAATATCCCTAGATGCAGAAAAAAAAAAGTGTCTTTATGGATTTCAGGAGTTTCTTTAGTCACCCTTCTTTCAGACCCCCAGGAACACTGGTTCAAAGTGTCTTCTCTGGTCTCTGTCTCCCCTCCCCCGTCCAGAGGGGCTGAGAGATAAAGTCCCAACAAGATGTAACTGGTGCTCATGGCAGGTGTGTGCCAACCTGGGGTGCTGGCTTCTTGTGGAGTGGGGCCCCCATCACTAGGAAGGTGATGTCCCAGGTATCCTGTCTTTGCGAGGATCTCCTTATCTCCCTCCTCCCTTGATGCTGTGTCTCCATCCTGAACGCTCAGTGCCCTCCCCCTCCCCCACAGCATGTAGTGGGTGGGGACCGGAACGTGAGTCTGAGGGCAGAGGACTTGGATTCGGACCTGCCATTTTCTTTTCTCTTTTTAAACATTTATTTATTTATTTACTTTTGGCTGTGTGGGTCTCCAGTGCTCTGCGCGGGCTTTCTTTAGTGGCCGGTGATCGGGGGCTACTTCCGGTTGCGGTGATCATGCAGTCTCCTCATGCCAGTGGCTTCTGTTGCACAGTACAGGCTCCAGGGCACACAGGCTTCAGGAGCTGCGGCACAAGGACTCAACAGTTGTGGCTCCCAGGCTCTAGAGCACATGCTCAATAGTTGTGCTGCATGGGCTTAACTGCTCAGAGGATGTGCAATCTTCCAGGACCAGGGTTCGAACCCATGTCTCATACGTTGGCAGGCAGATTCATATCCACTGCACCTCCAGGGAATGGACCTGCCATTTTCTTGTCAATTACTAAATCTCCCGTGGCTTCTGGGACCTTAAACTGCAAAATGAGATCACCACGAACCTTATCCGATCACAGTTAAACCTGCTGATGAGCGCAGTGCTAGGCACAGGAGAGGCGGGCAAGCGGTGTCCCCTCTCCCCTGTATCTGTTAGTGTGTTAGTCGCTCAGTTATGTCCGACTCTTTGTGACTCCGTGGACTGTAGCCCACTAGACTCCTCTGTCCATGAAATTCTCCAATCAGGAATACTGGAGTGGGTAGTCATCCCCTTCTCCAGGGGATCTTCCCGATCCAGGGATTGAACCTGGGTCTCCTGCGTTGTAGGCATATTCTTTACCATCTGAGCCACATGGGTGCCTGCTGTTTCTAGAGGCAGGTAATTACCCTGTCACCTGAATTTCCAGGAGATGTTCAGTTTACACTCCTGCATTATTGAGGACTGTCCCTGCCAACAGAAACTCCTCTATTCTGCCTTCCCTGTCATCTCCCCACTCCCAGCTGAGGCCTGAGCCCCCTGAGGCTGCACAGAGACCTCCTGCATCTGAGTGACAGATGACTCTCTTCTCTGGCCCAGGGAAGGGGACCACGGCTTAATGTTACCAACTGTGATGAGTATTCATATGTAGAGACCAAAGCCACTGCCTGGATCAGCTGTTTTCCAGGATTCTTGTGTATTTGCATTCTCTCTTTTCTTTTTTTCATAGCTAAGGGGTTGGGGAGGGATTCCCTAATTTATCTGTGCGCCGTTTCATGTGCTCCAAGGAGAATGAGAATGATGAATGCTCTGTGGTTCGTGGAATAAATAGTTCTTGTAAAGCCAGACTAAGTACGGTGACTTGCAATATGGATTTTCCCCCCGAGTTATTAGAATATGTTCAGTCAGCCCATGTGGGCTCTGTGTCCAGCGATACATTAAATGAACAGCATCACCACTAGCCCAGCTCAGGTTGTGGGGAAAGTCCTCATTTGTCCAGGAAGGTCCGGCAGAGGAAAGCAGGGCCATGGGGAGACGGCTCTGGAGGGATGTGCCTCCTGCAGGCTTGAGAACAGAGCTGTGTACACAGTGGTCTCTGGGCATCCCTCCAGCCTGCACCTCAGCCCCTCCCCACCACAAGGCTTTGTACTCAGCAGGTGTGAGTCATCCAGCCTCCCTCTGTCCGCAGGCATGCCTGAGAGAGACCACAGGTACCCATGAGAACCCCCAGGGGACCAGCCTGACAGGCTGGTTAGCTAATGGTGCTGGGGGAGGCTCAAGGTAGACAGTAAAACACAGCTTTCAAATTCTTAAACAAGAAAACCTGCTATAAAAACCACTGCTTGGCTCTAAAATAACTCCCCCCATAGCTCATTCCGGAATCTATGAGATATAAGGAGCTGGAATCCCAGGGATGGGTGAGTGGGGACCTGGGTGCTGCCTCTCTGGGCTGATAACCCATCCAGCACCACATCTCCCGTCTCTCTGGTTGGGCTAGACTGGGCTCAGAGCACCAGCACCCTCACCTTCCAGCCTTGCTGGATTCTGTGCCAAGCTGTTGGCACCATGGGCCAGAATGTCCTGCGTTTTCCTTTGCTTTGAAATGAAACAACACTACAAGACACAAAGCATCACATATTTACACATTTTTAAACATTGCTGGGAAAAATATCAATAACCTCAGATATGCAGATGACACCACCATTATGGCAGAAAGTGAAGAGGAACTAAAAAGCCTCTTGATGAAAGTGAAAGAGGAGAGTGAAAAAGCTAGCTTAAAGCTCAACATGCAGAAAACCAAGATCATGGCCTCTGGTCCCACCACTTCATGGCAAATAGATGGGGAAACAGTGGAAACAGTGGCTGACTTTATTTTTCTGGGCTCCAAAATCACAGCAGATGGTGACCGCAGCCATGAAATTAAAAGATGCTTACTTCTTGAAAGGAAAGTTATGACCAACCTAGACAGAGTATTAAAAAAGCAGAGATGTTACTTTGCCAACAAAGGTCCGTCTAGTCAAAGCTATGGTTTTTCCAGTAGTCATGTATGGATGTGAGAGTTGGACTATAAAGATAGCTGAGCACTGAAGAATTGATGCCTTTGAACTGTGGTGTTGGAGAAGACTCTTGAGAGTCCCTTGGACTACAAGGAGATCCAACCAGTCCATCCTAAAGGAAATCAGTCCTGGGTGTTCATTGGAAGGACTGATGTTGAAGCTGAAGCTCCAATACTTTGGCCACCTGATGCAAAGAGCTGACTCATTTGAAAAGACCCTGATGCTGGGAAAGATTGAGGGCAGGAGGAGAAGGGGATAACAGAGGATGAGATGGTTGGATGGCATCACCAACTCAATGGACATGGGTTTGGGTGGACCCTGAGAGTTGGTGATGGACAGGGAGGCCTGGCGTGCTGCCGTTCTTGGGGTCTCAAAGAATCGGACACAACTGAGTGACTGAACTGAACTGAAACATTTACACCAGGAAGACCACCTGTGACTCTGAGGGTTCAGGTGTGAGGCACCCACTTCATAAATGATTCGAGAAGCTCACCCTAGACCTCTAGGGCCCTTGCAGGTTTTGCTACAATCCTGTCCTCAGGATCCAAGGCCACGAGGGCTTCCTTAAAGCAGGAATCTTCTCAGTGTCTTTGGCCCAGCTGCTGGAAGACCACCTTTCCCTTGTACTGTGAGCTCCGCCGTCAGAGCCAGCCAACAGGTGGCATTTGGACAGAGATTCTGGGGGAGATGTGTGGATATCTAGAGGTGCTTTCCAGGGAAAGCAGGAGCCAGCACAAAGGTTGCAGTGGGAACAAGCTGACCTGGTGGAGAAGGGGCTGGGGTGGAGCCACAGGGGCGCCTGGGGGCCATAGGGGCGCCACCAGCTTTTGCTGGGAGGGAGGGAGTGGTTGGGAGTCATTGGTTGCGGGGGCCGGTGGGTTGGGGGTGATGGTTGGAGCAGAGGAGAGGATAATGACGTGAGGCTTGTGTGCAGGGTCATACACTGAGGTGAGCAAACCCAGGTCTCAACACAGGCCCGTCTGAGACTGTGCGGCTGAGTGCTGGTGAAGGTCACTACCTGGGCAGTTAGACAACAGTGGGACCGAGGTCACAGATGAGACAGGGCTGACGGCAGGCAGAGAATCCTAGGCACAAATGCACTTCCAACCTGCAGAGAGCCCAGGCAGGACGCCCAGGTGCTCAGGGGCTTCCCGGAGCTGCCTCAGCCCTGGACTCGCGTGGAGGGCTGCCCACTCACCCGGGGGGCGGGCGCCCCTGCCCTCCTGCCCTGCCCTCAGTGTCCAGCCCAGAGTTGTACCTCATAAACCACGCCCTTGACAGGCACGGCCATAAAATTTCATCGTTCCTGATGGCAGTAGTCTGTTTTGTTAACCTTTGGCTTCTTTTTTTCTGGTACTTTTATACATCTGGTTCTGGTAAAATACAAAGATTCACTCCATTTACAACTGTACTTCCTGTTCTGGTCTGGGCTTCCCTCCTCACCCCACCCTCCCAGCTGAGGTGAAAGAGACCAAGACCCTCCACGGGCAGGATGGCTCCTGGGGTGTCCCCAGGGCCACTAGAGGCAGCCCCTCTCTCCCCGGACCTGGCTCCCTTGACCCCTTGGAAGTCTCCACTTAGGAAGGGACATTCCTGGAGGCCATACTGGTGCACAGGGGCTCACTCAGGCTTTCTGGGGTCCCAGATGGAACAAGGATGCCTTCTAAGAATGTAGGTTTTATACTGGTCTCCCTTCATCTACGGTGGAGAAGGAAATGGCAACCCACTCCAGTGTTCTTGCCTGCAGAATCCCAGGGACGGCGGAGCCTGGTGGGCTGCCATCTATGGGGTCGCACAGAGTTGGACACGACTGAAGTGACTTAGCAGCAGCAGCAGCAGCTTCATCTACAGGGATACAGTCCAAGAACCCCAGTGGGTGCCTGAAACCATGGATAGTACTGAACCCCAGGTATACTTGGCTTTTTCCTATAGTACTTACACATCTATGATGCAGTTTGGTATATAAATTACACACAGGTTAACAACCACAACTGAAAATAAAATAGAACGATTATAACAATGCGCGCATGCGTGCTAAGTCTCTTCAGTTGTGTCTGACTCTTTGGACTGTAGCCCACCAGGCTCCTCTGTCCATGGGATTCTCCAGGCAAGAATACAATACATTGTACTAAAAATCAGCTGAATGTGATCTCTCTCACACTCTCAAAACATCTTATTGTACAAATTTCATGCCTTTTTCATCTTAATGAAGCACTTGTCACCCACTGTTGCCCTCCAAATGGGACAAAAGAACCCATATTCTTAGGAGGGATCCTAAGAGGTGTGACGGCTTGAAGTGCAACAACAAAACTGGCATGAATTGTATCTTCCTTCACAATTTCATGAATAAAAGATTCTGATCATAGATCAGAGCAACCTCAGCGAGACTGTATCACATTCCTCAGGATGGCATGCCATTTAAAACATGGGGCTTGTTTACTTCTGGAATTTCCCACTTAATATTTTTGAACCACGGGTAACTAAAGCCTCGGAAAGTGAAGCCATGGATAAGGAGGCGGAGGGGCAAACATCCTTAATGCTTTCTCTCTGCTGCCATGTTTGCTGGGGTTCAAGCTAGACGCAAAGCCTTCCATCCCAGGGAAGCCTCCTACCTGCCAAGCCTCACAGAGCCTGCATGAAGAAAAGGAGGAAGATGCCAGATGGAGGGCCGGGCAAGGCCCTGGGGGAGACCACTTGGTGGGGCAGGGAGGGAACAAAACGTTAGGACAGCGGCTCCAGGGCTTGTCGAGGGGCTTTCTCAGACCCTCTCGCTGCCAGGGACACACAGGGAAGACCCCCGACCCGGGCCAGGCCCCGGCCTCCTTCAGGCCTCACGGTCGCGTGCTCTAGCAAGATTCCCGCAGCTGTAGCCACAGAGCAAGCAAGAGCCACCATGCGCCCTGACCCTGACTGCGGCGCCGACCTGACCTGGGACAGAGCCGCGACGCTCTGCTGCCCTCCTGGCTCCACCCAGAAGGAGCCACCCCCTGATGTCACTCTGCACGGTTCCGCTGACCTACGGGGTGCCAGAACCCTGGGACCTCATGCACACAGAGGGGCAGTGCACACAGTGCACGCACATGCCCCACGCTGTACACACACTCCCCCACACATTCTACATAGGCACTCCACAACCCCCACACACTCCACACACACTCCACACACACTCCACCCACACCACGTATCACACATTCTACATAGGCACTCTACAACCCCCACACACTACACACACACTCCACACACGCTCCACCCACACCAGGTATCACACATTCTACACAGGCACTCTACAACCCCCACACACTACACACACACTCCACACACACTCCACCCACACCAGGTATCACACATTCTACACAGGCACTCTACAACCCCCACACACTACACACACACTCCACACACGCTCCACCCACACCAGGTATCACACATTCTACATAGGCACTCCACAACCCCCACACACTACACACACACTCCACACACACTCCACCCACACCAGGTATCACACATTCTACATAGGCACTCCACAACCCCCACATACTACACACACACTCCACACACACTCCACCCACACCAGGTATCACACATTCTACACAGGCACTCTACAACCCCCACACACTACACACACACTCCACACACGCTCCACCCACACCAGGTATCACACATTCTACACAGGCACTCCACAACGCCCCCCCACACACACACATACACTCCACACACAGGCACACACTGTACACACACTCCACCCTGACCACAGGTATTCCACACACACATCATACACACTCCACAACCCCCACATACTGCACACACACTCCACCCACACCAGGTATCACACATTCTACACAGGCACTCCACAACGCCCCCCCCCACACACACATACACTCCACACACAGGCACACACTGTACACACACTCCACCCTGACCACAGGTATTCCACACACACATCATACACACTCCACAACCCCCACACACTCCACACACACTCCACACACGCTCCACCCACACCAGGTATCACACATTCTACACAGGCACTCCACAACCCCCACACACTCCACACACACTCCACACACACTCCATACACACCAGGTATCACACATTCTACATAGGCACTCCACAACCCCCACACACTCCACACACACTCCACACACACTCCACACACACTCCATACACACCAGGTATCACACATTCTACATAGGCACTCCACAACCCCCACACACTCCACACACACTCCACACACACTCCACACACACTCCATACACACCACGTATCACACATTCTACATAGACACTCCACAACCCCCACACACTCCACACACACTACACACACGCTCCACACACACTAGGTATCACACATTCTACACAGGCACTCCACAATGCCCCTGCACACACACACTCCACACACACACTCCACACACACTCCACCCACACCACATATCACACATTCTACACAGGCACTCCACAACACCCCCCCACACACACACTCCACACACACACACTCCACACACAGGTGCACACACACTCCACACACTTCACTCCGACCACATATCATACATTCTATACATGTACTCCACAACCCGCACACACTCTACACACACACATACACTCCACACACAGGCGCACACTGTACATACACTCCACACACATACCACCCCGACCACATGTATTCCACACACACATTATACACACTCCACAACCCACACACACACTCCACCCCGACCACATATCACACATTCTACACAGGCGCTCCACAACCCCCCCACACACTATACACACACATACTCTACACACATACCACCCAGACCACATGTATTCCACACACACATTATACACACTCCACACACACTCCACCCCAACCACATATAACACATTATACACATGTACTCCACAACCAGCCCCCCAAAAACTATACATACACACACACATTATTCACACCACATACTACCCAGACCACATATCACACATTCTACACAGGCACTCCACAACCCCCCCACACACACTACACACACTTATATGCCACACACAGATGCATACTGTACACACACTCCACCCAGACCACATATGATATATTGTACACATACACTCCACAACCCCCCAAAGACCCCACACTATACACACACACCACACCATACACACACCCCACATACACTCCACACACACATACCACACTATATACACACACAGACACAAGCACACAGCACAACGACACATTCCACACAGATGCAGACACTCATGTATGTTCCACACACTCATGCAGATACACACACTCCACATGACACAGCACAGCAAGCACCCCACACACCTCACCACACATGCACACACATACAATATCCACGTCCAAACACAGGACGGAAAAGCAAAAAGATTAAAATACTCAGCTGAACTAGTGTTCAAAGAAATATAATGAAAAATGAGAAATCGGCCACATTAAAAAAAGTCCTGCTCGGGTGTGGAGAGCACAGGCTCTGGCGTCGGGTGTCAGCTCCCTGTTCACATCCTTGGGGACAGTGGACAAGCCAGTGACCCTTGGTGCTCCCTTCAGCTCCCCTGGGATGAGGGCCTGACAGCACTGACCTCAGAGCGGGGGTGTGAGGATTTAATAAGTAAAAACACATGAGGTGCTGGGAGCAGAGCCTGCCGATGGGGGGACCACAGGCACCCACTGATATCACCACCCTGACTGCTACAGCTGCTGTTGAGGGGCCACGGCCTGAGCCCCTCACCCCTGCTGGGAGGGCTCCATCTCTGGGAGGTAAAGTGAATCCACACCAGATCCTGAAAACCCATCCCACCATGTGACGCAGGAACTCCATAACCCCTAGGACACAGCAGAGAGGTGCCCACAGACTTGTGTTTAAGGACGCTCCCTGCAGCACTGTAAGCAGCATGAGAAGGAAAAGTGGAGACAGTCTGGAGCTCCCACGCCCGGAAGTCAGCCCCAGGACCACCTGGCGTCCAAGCCAAGGACCTTAGCGTCATCCTTCGTTCCTTCCTCATGCCCAGTCCGCAGCCAAGTCTGTCATCTTTCCCTCCTCCCTTAGGAGGCCGGGCACTTCTTGAATTCACCTGTTAGGACTTCCTCAGAGAGGCTTCACCACCCCCTGCCCACTGTGGACCCCTGGTATGTGTGGGGTATGCATCATCCCTTTCCCCAGTGATCACCACCTTGGCAATGACTGGCTCCCCACTTCCGCCTCCCCCACCAGGTGAGGAGACCCCCGAGGGCTGGCTGGCTGTCTTGGTGACAATTATGTCTTCACAGACTGGCACACTTCATCTTTCTGATTGAGGAACAAACCAGTGAAAGGCATGTGATTCAGCCTTAAAGCCCTCTTCTGAACAAACCCATATGGCAAAATGCTCACCATTCAATATTAAATGAGAAAAGAGGCTACAAAACTGGCTCTATAGCATGACATTAACCTCGTTATACATATATGTGTAAAAACCCAGACAAAGGGCACTAAACTGTTAGCCGCGGGTTTTCCTGACGATTTTAATTTTTTTAATATATGTATATGCCTGTATTTTCCCAATATTTTATTATAAACATCCATTTCCTTTATAATCATGAAAACAGTGGGAAGATAGATGGATACAGCAAAAGATCCAGGATTGGGGGGGGTTAACCATAATTGGAGTCCAGGGTCTGGATGGTTGAGGCAGCCTGCGACACATCCACATTTGAACTTGGCCGCTATGTCTGTCTATTAAGACATCATTCCCAGAGCAGCCCTATACAATCACCAGCGATCCCACTAATAACAGGCGTCTTCCTTCCTTGGGGGGATCCATTAGGCCAAGGGCATCAGAGGTGACAGACAGTGGTTTCAGAAAGATAACAGTAATGTTTTTCTTTTTCCAAAAAGAAAATTTTAGAGTAACTGAGTGTTTTTTTTCTTCTTCTAAGTCATCACACTACGCATTCAGGGAAATGTTGTTAGAGGCTGTTACAGGAGGACTTGTTTTTATGTCTATGCTTTCTACTGTTTGCAGTAACTGTTGAGAGATACTAAAGTGACAGCCCCCACAGTGGGGCCCAGCAGAGCATCTCTAGGCCAGACCTCCTCAGGCCTGCACAGGTACAGGGGCCCATCACACAGAGAGGTGGCCCCTGGATGAACCCAGGGAGGATGGGACCTCGCGGGAGGGTCAATGGTGGAGCTGGGGACTGGTCCCTGGATTGATCTGGACCCTGGATTTCTATTACCCAATTGCTCAGCCCCTTGGTTTTTCCATTAGTCAAACTGGAATGTGTGTGCACCTCTCTGGGACAGCTATAAAAAGCAGTGACATGTAGAACACTGCCTTTGGGGGATATGTCCTCCTGACCACAAGCCTCTTGAGCAGATCACCAAATGGGGAATAGAGTGGAGAGGAGGGCTGTTCAGCCTGGAGGTTTTATTGTTTGTTTGTTTTTGTCCCATGAAGCTTCCCAGTGCAGAACTGGAGCCACTGGTGGAAATTATAGAAAGTCAGATTTCTGCTTCCCTTAGAAAAAAAGAAGAAACCAACAAAACCTTCCAGGAACAAAAAGTAATCCAAAAGGCTATCCTGTAGGGCAGTACTGAGTCACCCAGTACTATGAAGATTTCAGTGAGGCTGGTGATCAAAGGCAGCTTGAGAGAGGGATTCAGTGTTAAATTGAAGATGAGACAAGACAGGTAACCTCTAACATTGCTCCCAGCTCTAAGAACCTGTGTTTCTGCCATTTGGCCTTTCTGCTTTTGGAATTGATAGATGATAATATCTAATCCTCCCAATACTATGTGATCTAGGTCCAGCCAGAGCCACGGTTGCCAGAAGGCTCCTCCTCCCACTCACCGCGATGGTGGAAATCCATCTTGTTTATGACTGTCTATATCCTCCTTACAGAAAAAGCTCTCTAGTCCTGCCTTCCCAGAATAAAAGTCTGAACTCAAATTCCTAGCCTTCCCTGTGGGAAGAAAGGATAAAATCTTGACCCTTGAGATGCTCCCATTCAAGATCTGAATTTAGGAATGAGTAGCCTGGGGTGAAAAGAAGGGGGTGAGCAGATGAGGAAGGAGTTTCCGCCTAGGGCCTAAATATTTAAGAAAGTATTTAAGAAAAAAGTGTTTGGAGTGATGGCAGAGACATCTGGCTTGCAGCGGGTGGGAGCTGTTTCCCAGACACGGAAAGGTCAGCCCTGGGACTGGAAGTTTCATTAGTGTGAGTAGAGGTGGTGTGTGCAAGCAAGCAGGCATCTGGAATTAGTGGCTCTGAGTGCAGAGGCCACCACAGCCTGTTCATGGAGTCTGAGGCTGGGGTTTGGGAATGCTCCTGGAATGCGTAAGAGCCTCCGCTCTTACCCTACCTGCCTGTGACTCTGCACGTTCTAACATCACCTAAGAGAACGGCGAGATGCTCACCAGACCCATTTTCTCTTCATCCTTGGGCATCCACGGAGCTGGGCTGCTGGACCTCCTTTCCCAGCCTTCCTGGCTTTGCTGCATGGTCACATGACTGTGTTGCGACTAATGGGGACAGAGAGATGGGCTTCCATGCCTGGTCCCCAATCCCCCTCCACTTCTCCCAGTACAATCCTCCATGCTCTTACCTCCCAGGAAGGGTAGAGGATGCAGTGGAAGACACAAAGTCCCTGGAAAGTGGTGGAGCCAGGAGGAGAAAAGGAGCCTGAGCCCTTGAGTCCCCCCTGACTGTGCTGTGAAATGAGCCTCTTATTGTGTTAAGCCACTTTGATTTGGGTGTTGAGATAGGGTTAGCTCATCCCTACTAATACACTTAATAAATCCAATTTCTGCTTAACTAGTCAAGGAAGATTTTACTTTTTATGTCCAAGAGCTGAGTCTCACTTCCCAACCTGATCTGCCCTCAAGAGGTCTGATGTGAGAGGCGGTCACATGTGCAGGTAAGCTCTGGTTCCCTCAGAATAGGACGAATTCCCCCCCTTCCTCCTCACCAGCCCCCGCCCCCTCCTCACCAGCCTCCCCCCCCCACCCCCCCGCCCAACCCTCAATCCCCACCCTTCCTCAGACTCAGGCCACAGACCTCTTCCTGAGAAAGCTGGCTTCACCTCCTCCATGGTCTTGGTGGAGTCTGTGACTTCACTCCTAACTCACTGACTGATGCTGAGAGAAGGCAGGTGTGTTCTCCCTGGCACCCCTGGACTCTGTATAAGGAATCCTGCCCTCCCCTTTATTATAAGGCAAAGCTAGCTGTGGGACAGGTGCCCTTAGAGCCATCTCTGAGGAAATTACCCTGCACCTGGTTAAAATCTGGCTCGGAATTAGATAAGTACATTGTTGTTCAGTTGCTCAGTCGTGTCTGACTCTTTGCAACCCCTTGGACTGCAGCAAGCCAGGTTTCCCTGTCCTTTACCATCTCCAGGAGTCTGCTTCAACTCATGTCCATTGAGTCAGTGATGCCATCCAACCATCTCTTCCTCTGTCGTCCCCTTCTCCTCCTCCTTTCAATCTTTCCTAGCATCAGGATCTTTTCCAATGAGTTAGCTCTTGGCATCAGGTGGCCAAAGTATTGGTGCTTCAGCACCAGTCCTTCTAATGAATATGCAGGGTTGATTTCCTTTAGGATTGACTGGTTTGATCTCTTTGCTGTCCAAGGGACTCTCAAGAGTCTTCTCCAACACCACAGTTCAAAAGCATCAGTTACTCAGTGCTCAGTCGCTTTTATCGCCCAGTTCTCATATCCATACACGACTACTGGGAAAACCATAAGTTTGACTATATGGATCTTTGTAGGCAAAGTAATGATTCTGTTTGTTAATAAGTTGTCTAGGTTTGTCATTTCTTTTCTTCCAAAGAGCAAGCCGTTTTTAAATTTCATGACTGCAGTCACCACCACAGTGATTTTGCAGCCAAAGAAAAGAAAGTCTGTCACTGTTTCCATTGTTTCTCCATCAATTTGCCATGAAGTGATGGGATCCAACGCCATGAGCTTCATTTTTTGAATGTTGAGCTTTAACCAGCTTTTTCACTCTCACTTTCATCAAGAGGCTCTTTAGTTCTTCTTCACTTTCTGCCATAAGGGTGATGTCACCTGCATATCTGAGGTTATTGATATTTCTCCTGGCAATCTTGATTCCAGTTTGTACTTCCTCCAGCCCAGCATTTCCATGATGTACTCTGCATATAAGTTAAATAAGCAGGTCACATGTGACAGAAGGAGACAGAGAAGTACATGCCCTTTGGCATGTCTGGTCTCTCCCACCCCTTAGGTAGTCCCTACCTCCATGGGTCCTTGGCAGCCATGTTTGTATCATGTGACTAACTCCTCACAGTTGATTGGGCCAGGACCAGGCATGGTGATCGAAGGTGGGCCAGTCCGAGACTTGTGCCTGAAACCAGGACATGCAGTCTCACCTGGTCTGCCCTGAGCTCACCTGTCGAGTGGGACCCTCTTCTGCGCCAGGTAGACTGAGAAGTAGAGAGGAAGCCAGTCCACGAACAAAAAGCAGCAGAAATAGAGAAGAAAAGGTGAGAGAAGGAGAAACTAGAAACTTTCTGAGTCTGGCACATCCTAGATTGTGGGTCCAGGAACAAACCCTGCACCCATCATATATTCTCTAGTTTGCTTAAACTAGTTCAACGCAGTCTGTAAAATCTAAACTTGAGTCTTATCTGATACCGAAGGAAGTAGAACATATCACCCCGCAGATTGCCACCTCGTGGAAACCAAGGTACCTCCTGGCTTGTCATGAACTGGGAAACCTAAAAGTATTCAGAGCTAGGGAAAATATGGCAGCTGGCTAGATCTCTAGGGATTTATCATCAGTGAAAAGTGCCTAACTGATTTTCCAGCCCAGCAGCATCACGTCAGAGCAGAGCAAAGGTAAGGAACCCAGAGAGGTGGGAGGGACTTACCCACGCTCCCTCCCACAGGCAGCCAGCCTTGGGGCTAGAAGCCTTGCGGCTGGAACCTGAAACTCCCTTTAGAATGAGCATCCCTTTCACACTTGGGGCCCGGGGCGCAGGGCCAGGCGGGAGCCATCGGGATAAATCAGCACGTGTTGCTAGGCTGGCGACAAATGATGCGGCTAATTCCCGGGACCCTCAGGTCCCCGCGCCGCGGAGACGCGCGCTCCCCGAGCACACGTGCGCACTCGGCCGGCGCGGGAGCAGCTGCAGAGGGGGTGGGGGGAGAGATCATCCAGGCCCGCGCCCTCCCCACCCAGCCCTCCCCACCGCACCCCAGCGCGGCGGGGAGGGCCCAGTCAGCCGGGCCTTTCAGAGTTAATTAGCCTTCATGCATATGGATGGCACCGCCGATTGAACGCGGTGGAGGGGTCGTGACCTGACCCGGGTGAGGCGAGCAGAAAGAAAGGGCTGCTTTCCCCAGCTCGGTCCCTAATTGAAAGCCCAGTTGCCGGGCGCAGCGCCGGGGTGTGATCGCCGCCGCCCCATTTCTCCCGCAGAAGAAACATTTGCGGGGGTGGGAGCGGGGGGAGCCACTGTCGCCGGCGCCCGGCCCCCATTAGCAGCCATCCCCCTGATCTGTCGCCGTAATGATATCTGCGCTGGGAATTGACTCCGCAGCTTTCCTTTTCCGTGATGGTTTTCATTTCCTGTCATTTAAAGCTGGAAGCCTTTATGGAATATCACATGGTTTTCGTTTACACAGGAAATCAGCTGCAGTTGAGAGAAGATGCCGACTTACTTTTTTGTTTGTTTGTTTTTCAATCCTCCCTCCCTTAAAAAAAAAAAAGGAATGGGGGGAAAGCGCCAGCTTGCAGTATTTTGTTTTGAAACAGTTTTCCTTTTTGATCCCAAGTCCCTGTTCTCCGAAGTGGTCTGTGGTTATACAGAAAAGCAGCAGTTTCTTTCTGACACGTGGTAATCACTTTACGTGAAGAAAGCCCAGCGCCGAGGGATGCTCTGGCTTTTTCCAGACCAAGGTGGGGGCGGGGGCGCCTCGGGACCCGCTGTGATCCGCTCTGGGAGCCGTGGACTCGGCGCCTATGCTGGAAAGATGGCACGTACTGCCCAGTGAACGTCCTGGGACCCCTCTGCCAGAACCCGAAAAGAGCGGTGCCCTGCCCCACCGCCCCCGCCCTCGGGGACCACAATTCGAAGTGTTTGACCCGGCCCCAGCCCCTCACCCCAGGAATTGGAGAATCGCTGGGCTTTATAGTGAGGATTGAGGATGGCATGCAAGAATTCGCGCTTCATTCTTTAAACGCCGCCCTCCACTTACTACTGAGTTAGGAACTCCAGACTGGAAGCACCCCCGACCTCCAAGACCGCACTCCGCGGTTACCCTCTCTTCACCCGCGTTCTCTGTCCTCCCAGCCCGGAGGGCAACTAGACGGCCCTGGGCAACAGCGCCACCTGGTGCCCAGCGTCCGTCCCCAAGCGATTTGTTTTCCGGGATGCTGAATAACCCACCTTTAGAGAGCAAGGGTGCACAGAGTGGATTCCGGGCTACGGAGCAGCCGCCACTGGGAATTGACGGGGTCCCCAATTCCTTTCCTCTTTCCTGAAGGAGCTTAAAGTGCAGGGGACAGGAGTTTCTCCTTTCCTGTCATTTCCTGAAACACTCCTCAATAACAGACCCATTCCTTTGATTTCAGGCTGAGCCCTCAATTGAACGGGAACTGCCCTTGAGGAGATGCGACTTAAGCAGCTATTTTATTTTATTCTTTATTCTTTTACTATGTATTATTTATACACCCTTGGCTGTGCTGGGTCTTCGTTGCCGTGCTGGCTTTTCTTTAGTTGCGGCAAGCTGGGGGCTACTCTCTAGCTGCGGTGCTCAGGCTTTTCATTGCAGTGGCTTCTCCTTGAGGACAGGATCTAGAGTGCACAGGCTTAGTAACTGCGGTGCTTGCGCTCCGTAGCTGTGGCTCCTGGGCTCCAGAGCCCAGGCTCAGTAGTTGCGGCGCACGAGGCTCAGTTTCCCTGCTGCATGTGGGGTCTTCCCAGCGCGTGCTTGGCCACCTCAGGCCTGTCCGACTCTTTGCGACCCTGTGGACTATAGCCCGCAGGCTCCTCTGCCCATGGGATTCTCCAGGCAAGAACACTGGAGTGGGTTGTTGTACCCTCCTCTAGGGGATCTTTGTGACCCAGGGATCGCAGACCAGGGATCAAACTTGTGTCTCCTGCATTGACAGGTGGATTCTTTACCACCGAGCCACCAGGGAATCCCCAGGCACCTATTTTAGAGTGAACCAATGTGTTACCTTTTCCCAAGGGTGAGTGGGCTTCTACAGAGGGGAGAAAGCGAAGAGGCTGGGGGTCCACTCTGAGTTGGAGAGGGCAGAAGCTAGCACTGGGGCCATCCTTCAAGCACAGGGGCCATTGTGTGATGGGACCAGGCGGTGGGGAGATGTTGGCCCTGGGAGGCAGGGTAAGGACAGGTCTGTGGGCATTTTGTGGCTGAACAGGGGACCCTCATACAACATCAGGCCCCCAGGACTCAGGTGTTCCCCTCCTGATTGCCGTGTCCCTGGCAGCTGACACCCATTTAATTGAGACTCTCAGGCAGCTTGCCCATGACCGTCCTCTCCCGCCCCTCTCCCCCAGCCCATAAAACCAGCAGCCCTCTGTGTGAACATGAGCCCCACGTTTTTATGGGCTGTCTGCTGGAGGCTGGGGGACAAGAAGGGGACACAGCTTATTGCTGCAGCCCTTTCAGCCTCCAAATATTAAACCGTTGTAACGTGACCCCTTCTCTGAAACCAAATATTTGCAAGGATACCCAGAAGCCACCTGGCTACTAGATCCCTTGATCAGGTGGGTCATTTGTGCTGAGAAAATCCCACCTGGGAATTTCTCTTGGCTTCTGAGGGTCGGCAGGCAAAGCAGCCCTCCGTTACGCAGGGAAGCCAGCCCGGATCGGGGTGTGCAGACAGAGTCTCCTGCAGGCCTGTGAGCCGAATGAAAGGAACCCTGTTCCTTTCTGTGGCAGCAGGCAGCTCTGGTCTCTGTCTGAGGCACTGAACTGTTTTCCTCCCAGGAAGCTGCATTTGCCCCCTGTTGCTTATTGCCTAATTGGAGAACTGCTGGAGCAGCATGAATCGCCTTCAGGTTCTGCAGGGTCAGGATTCACTCGGCTCAGGGGACCAGTCCATCCCAGGCCAATGCCCTGACCCCCTACCATCCTGAAATGTATCTTCTGGCTCCTCTGTCCCCCACCCAGCACTCCTCTTTTTCTCCCCTTTCTCTGGAAGTATGGAGTTTATTGGTCTCTACATGGGGGTGTGTGTGCTAAGTTGCTTCATTCGTGTCCAACTGTCTGCCACCCCATGGACTGTAGCCCACCAAGCTCCTCTGTCCATGGGATTCTCCAGGCAAGAATACTGGAGTAGGTTGGCAGTTCCTTCTCCAGGGTATCTTCCTGGAGATCCAGGGATCGAACCCACATCTCTTTTGTCTCCTACACTGGCAGACAGGTCCTTTACCACTAGCATCACCAGTGAAATGATCCTAATTAATATAAGGTCCAGCCCCGGCCTGGCTGTTTTGGTTTTAGGGTGGTTCCCAGTTAGTCACAAAGGCACTCACATGGCAAATCTTCCGGACTCTTCCTGGTCCCCTTACCTGACCACCTAGAAAATTGAAGGAGTTTTGGAGGGAAGTTTAGGGGAGAAAAAATAGATGCATAAAAGCCTTTCTCAGTCCTGCAGCTTCTGAGAGATCCCACTTTTCTGGCCAAGTGTGAGTCCTGGTCCCCCCACCCCTCCCTGAGAGGGTGCCTCCCCCAGAGAAGACCTTTCCTGACCCCTCATGAGTTGCCCTCCAGGACTCACTTTTACATAGATCAACATTTCAATATGTATTTTTTTCCCCTGTTGCATTAGGGAAAAAAAAAAGTTCTGGTAAGGTGCCAGCATGAGATACATAATGACGCTGTTTATCGGCAACTGTGTCATTCGGTGTTGTTGACAGTAAAATAAATTAACATAATAAACACAATTTGCTCAAAAACAGCTAAGGAAAAGCAGATGGTTAGCACATTTCGGCAGGACCTGTTGGTCCAAGTTTGCACGGATGTTTAGACGCTGCGCTGCCTGTAACAGCTGCTCACCCAGGTCCCCACGTGATGGGCACAGGCAACCTGCGCTGGGGGAGGGGTTGGGGGAGGGCAGTCCCGCTGCTGCTGGGAGCATCCGGCCCAGGCCCAGGGCCCTTCCCTGGAAAGGGGGGGCTCCCAGTGCCTGGCCCATTAGCATTCACAGCCCGTCACCCTCCCAGCGCCCAGCCTTTGTGCTCCTGAACAAGCCAGCTTTCTTCCGGGGGAGGATGGCGCCAAACCTCTCAAGACTCCTGCCTGTCAGCTTCCCAGTGGCTTCAGGGCATCACTTGGCGCTCAGAATGGGTGCCCTGTGGTGCTCAAAAGAGAAGAAAAATTCATTTTTGCAGCAGCAAGCAGTGCCTGGGCAGCCGTGGAGTGGTGGGGGAGGGGCCCTCCCCCAGGTTGGAGGAGATGGGCCCTGCAGGTCACTGCCCTCCAAGGTCCTGGGGCCACACTCAGCTTCCGCCTCCAGCTCATCTGTGGCTGAGGGTGCCAGGGCTGTCCCTGAAAGGGGATGCTTACCAGCGCTCAGAGGATCCCAGGAAGTTCCCCGAACGTCTATTGCCTGGTTTAGCGGCCTGACACTGCACAGGGACCAGGAGTCCAGCTTCTGGTTCTGTAAGTGGGATTGTTCTGAATACTGAGTATAGGGGACAGTTATGGCATGGTGAGCACTGTGGCCTGTGCTACGTGCCCGCTCACCAGCAGCCACTGTTCATCCTGAAGGCAACGTGCAAGACGGCTTCGTGGGAAAGGCAGCACTTGCCCCGGGTCCAGGGGTAATTAGGACCCCATCCAACTGTCTAATAAAGCCCCTCAGACAGAGCACAGCCAAGACTTATCCATCCATAGATCAGCTCCCGAGCACCCCTCCCCACCCAACTGATCTGGCCCATCGCCCCTCCTCCAGGCTGGATACAGGATGGACTGGCTCTGTGCGTGCTCTTGGGCCAGGTTCTCTGGGAAGCAGAGGAGAGACCAGTCGGAGTTAAAAGGCTCTTGGGGGCGGATCGGGGGTGGGACCTGTGAAGGGTAAAGGGGCGAGGGATCACCGGGAGGCCAGGAGAGCCTTCAGACCAGCATGCAAGTCTGACACCTGGGAAAGGAGACAGGGAGGAAGATGGGGCTGCAAGGGCCTCAGACTTGGATGCAGCTCCAGGGAGTTTGCCCCAGCCAAGAGGTGCTGCTTGTGAGGACGCCTTGGGCATGTCCAATAGGAAAATCCAGTGGGTGGAGTGTTCTGGAAAGCCAGGGGCACCTCGTACACAGCAGATATTTATTCTTTATCTAAACATTTTAAGGCTTTTAGCATCACAACTACTGTGATGCTAACATTGCTGGTGAAAGATGGCTTAGCATTAACATCCCTGCTTTCTTTGTAGCCTTGAAAATCCTTTAACGCGAAAGACCTGCTTTCGTTTTCTAGCCCAGAAGCCTGGCTAAACCATTGGGAATTTGGTGGTTACTGGCAGACTTGGTTCTAGAATATTCCAGAAACTTGCTCTGTGACCCCGGGCACTGTGCTAGCATAATTCTTAGGTTATTTTGTGGGGGCAGTGGGAGGGTCTGTGTAGACAAAGCTCCCCTTGCTGATGTTTATAAACAAATGTTTCCAATTGAGACTTACATAGACCACATAAGCAACACAGCTCCCTAGAACCATACTCCACAACAACCTTAAAAACCCTGAAATATCTGCTGATGCAGGGGCCTCCTGACTAGCAGGATGCAGTCCTGTTAGTACCGCATGTATCATGCCAGCCAGTCATCCCCCAACTATTGCAAAAATCTCTGTGGGCCACAGCAGCTGGAGCACAGATGTCCTGCACAGTGGTTAGAGCCTTGCTGAGTATCCATCAGCACCATCTCAGAGACATGAAATGCAAGGATAGAGCCAGAAGCTGCCATAACAAGAGCCCTGCAGATGATTCGTGGGGAAATGGACCCAGACTCAGAACCCAGGGCAGGTCCTTCCATCCCACGTGGAAGACTCACTTTCAGAGCATGCAGTAATCTCCATGCTGAGTTCTGGCAGGACCTAGGCTCGCATCTCTGTGCCAAATGGCCAGTCTCCTCCTAGAGATGGATGCCTGGAGTTTGTGCTAAACCTGAACATCCCAATTTGTGGTTCTCAAGCCCTGGGTTCACCCTCCGGTGTGTGTCTAGTAGATGGCTCCAAGTTCTAACCCAGTACGCATACTGCTCTGTGAAGCTGCTCAGCCTGGGCTGAGCTCTGGCTGTGGGCAGGCCATAGCTAGTTTAAAAGAAATTTCTCCCAACAAGATACCATCCCCAGCTGGTGTCTCCCTGCACTCCTTTCTGCCACAACAGCTGACCTTTAGGGATGACCGAACACCGAACCTCAAAACTCACCAAGGTTGCTTGGAGAAGGAGGATGGAGCAGTTTACTTGCCCACCAGCAGGAGGTGCTGAAGCCAGTGCCATGCCTGGGAGCGCCGCTGGACTCGAGCCTGGAGGGTACCTACGAGGTGGCCTGCCTAGCCCTCCTTTTGCAGATGTGGAAACTGGGCCAAAGCGGCGACATGACTATCCAAGGTCACATGGACAGAACTGACCCCAGGCCAGTCTTTTGAGGCCAACATCCTCTCATTCACTCTGTTGTTCTGTCTCATCTTTTAAGTGTAAACCATTGGGGGGTGGGAATCAATATATCCTCAATTAAATTAAAATTCTTCAATAAATATCTGACATTAAAAAAAGTCACCACAAAGCCATGCATAGATTCTGAGACCCAGACCCTGTAATGTGGGAAGGGCACAGGAGGAGGCCAAAGGTTACAGATGAACAAACTCCAGGGACATTGGTCCCAGATAGCTGGAAACTTGGGGTTCTGATTTGGCTCTGAAGGCGCGAAGATGCCAGAAAGTCTTGCTTGAGTCTGTTCCTGTCTCCTCTAGGGTGAGCACAATCGCTGTATGCGTCAGAGTGTGTGTGCTGCTTGGATGTCGGGGTGCAGGTGGACACGCAGCAAGAGCTCCTGCACCAGTGGCCACATGAGTCAGGCCCCCTGGGCGGGGCCTCCCTGAGCCTCTTCTGGTTGAGACCAAGTGGCAGTGCGCGTCCCCCACCTGGTCCACTTTGACAGGTCTCCCATCGCCCCCGGTGCCATGTGGAAAGCCACTTCCAGGCCCGGTGAGGTCCTGACCCCGCATGCCCTGGCTCTGGGTGGAAGCCCCCTTTCTTTTTTTCTTTTTATTTTATTATTTATTATTATTATTTTTTACTTTACAATATTGTATTGGTTTTGCCATACATCAACATGAATCCACCACGGGTGTACACGTGTTCCCAATCCTGAACCCCCCTCCCACCTCCTTCCCTGTACCATCCCTCTGGGTCATCCCAGTGCACCAGCCCCAAGCATCCTGTATCCTGCCTCGAATCTAGACTGGCAATTCATTTCTTATATGGTATTATACATGTTTCAATGCCATTCTCCCAAATCATCCCACCCTCTCCCTCTCCCACAGAGTCCAAAAGACTGTTCTATACATCTGTGTCTCTTTTGCTGTCTCGCATACAGGGTTATCGTTACCATCTTTCTCAATTCCATATATATGCGTTAGTATACTGTATTGGTGTTTTTCTTTCTGACTTACTTCACTCTGCATAATAGGCTCCAGTTTCATCCACCTCATTAGAACTGATTCAAATGTATTCTTTTTAATGGCTGAGTAATACTCCATTGTGTATATGTACCACGGCTTTCTTATCCATTCACCTGCTGATGGACATCTAGGTTGCTTCCATGTCCTGGCTATTATAAACAGCGCTGAGATGAACATTGGGGTACATGGATGTTTCAAATCTGGTTTCCTTGGCATGTATGCCCAGCAGTGGGATTGCTGGATCATAAGGCAGTTCTATTTCCAGTTTTTTAAGGAATCTCCACACTGTTCTCCATAGCGGCTGTACTAGTTTGTATTCCCACCAACAGTGTAAGAGGGTTCCCTTTTCTCCACAGCCTCTCCAGCATTTATTGCTTGTGGACTAGGATCGCAGCCATTCTGACTGCCGTGAAATGGTACCTCATTGTGCTTTTGATTTGTATTTCTCTGATAATGAGTGATGTTGAGCATCTTTTCATGTGTTTGTTAGCCATCTGTATGTCTTCTTTGAAGAAATGTCTGTTTAGTTCTTTGGCCCATTTTTTGATTGGGTCGTTTATTTTTTCTGGAATTGAGCTGCAGGAGTTGCTTGTATATTTTTGAGATTAGTTGTTTGTCAGTTGAGAAGCCCCCTTTCAAAGTCATTATTTCACTGGCATCAGGCCATCTTCCAGAAGACAGCTCAGTGGGCCCTAAGGAGCCTAAGGCTGACTGTAGGGGTGACGAGGCCCCGGCTCTGCACACCCTGAGGTCACCAGGTCCTCATGCATCCTGTCTCTGTCAAGGTCCTGCAGACAACAGCATCTCGTTTATTTAGACGTTTGCTCAATAGTCCTTTGCACGATCATTCTTCTAAGGGTCATCCGCTGGGGATGAACCCTCTGAAGGCCCTGCAGCCGAACATTTGCTTACATGCTGATATGAAATGTTCATGAAAAGAATTTCAGGACTTTTTCCAGACTAGTGAGATTCTGCAAAGTTCTCCATTAACTTTCGCATTCCCTGTTTCAAAGGAAAACTCTTTTCCAAAGTGACTGGGGGAGTCAGTGCCTGGCCTGGGGTCAAACCTTTCAGTCCTGGCCCCTGTCCTTCTGGCCTCATGAGCAGCTTTGGTGAACAAGAGCAGAGCAATGAATGCCCTAGTGACTCAGGGCCCACAGGGTGGCCGGTGGGTGGTGAGAAAGAACAGCCACCTGCGTGGGGACAGTCCTCTCCTCATCTGTCCATCTTCTCACCTGTGACAGCCCCAGGGTAGAGGGGGTGCTGGCGCCCCCTCATGAAGGCAGGTCTGGGAGCATCCATCATTAGACTGGACTTTGTGCAGCATCTCCCATGTTCTAGGCACCCTGCTTGATGCTGGGGCCACAGGAATTGGGAAGCAAGCTTCCACACCCATCCAGGGCAGGCGCAGGAGGGAAGGTGTTTCTGGTCCATGGAGAAAGGCCCCAGGGCAGGGGAGGGGTGGTGAATTTAATGAGGAGCATCTGGTGGGGGGTGGGGCACTCCAGTGAGCCTGGCAAGGTGGTGGATACTGGTGGGAGACCCTCTCACCTTGGTTCCTCCCCTGGACACACAGGGAAGGACAGGGACAGAGGCGCTGGCCTGGGCTCCTTGTCACTCCCATGTTTGGCCAGATTACTGACTGTGTTTCTAGCACTGTCTCAAGCATCTGCAGGCCCACTGGGCCCTGAGGAGGCAGGAACAGCAGCCAAGGCCCTGCCCCGCTCCATGGACCACGTGTGCTAAGGCCAGCAATGGGATGGGGCAGGTCCCCACAGCAGCACCTATTCTTCCTTCCTGAGCCCTTCCTGATGACTGTGCAGAAGGGCATGCTGGGCACACCTCTGCCCCAGGCGAGGCATGCCTTGGGGGTGCTGGATTTTCAGGTATATTAGATGAAATGGGGGCTGGGTTATGATAGAGACTGGGGCCCCAGCCAGGAGATGCAGTGTCCAGCCTTGCCCAGGCCTCTGGACAGATACTCTTCTGAGCAGCCAAGGGAGCACCCACCCCCCAACACACATGTTCCCTCAAGCCTTGTGGTTTAAGAAATGCCATCTAAGAATAATGAGAAATGATTGATAATTAATTTCAGAAGTAGCCCTTGCCAAATAACTTATTAAACGGAATCTCACCGGGTGTCAGTTCAGCTCATCAGCTCTCTAGCGCTTGGGGAAAGCAACACCAAGTTCAGTCCGAGTTTCCAGTCTGACTCTTGGTCATTTTCAGCCACTTTTCTGACTCCTGGGGCCTCTGATGTCCTAGTTCTCTGCAGATGAGGACTGCAGGCGGGTGGTCTTATAGGACATTGGGCGAGGGGCACCTTGGGTTTTTCTCCCAGCTGACCACAGGCAAAGGCTGAGAAATTCTCATTTTTTATGTTTGTATCCACCCTGATCTTTGTTCCCCAGTTGTTGGGCACAGATATGGAGCAAAAGCAGCCAGGATGTCTTCCCTAAGCCTCAGCGCTGGTCCAGGGGCAGAACAGAGCCGGGACTGCACAGGACGCGTGGCCAGCCCAGCAGGTGGGGCCTGGGGTTCTGTCCTCAGGGTTGACAGTGGCACAGGGGGTTCTCTGAGGGGCTTTACACCAAGGAGAGTCTAGAAATGAAAGAAAAGAGTTTGGAATGGGGGCACCTGTGCCTGGAAGTGGGCAATGGGCCAGAGGGGCCGGCTTGGTGGGCTGCATTTTCCGTTCCATCCTGACCAGCCTTGGCTTTGCTTTTGCTGGGCACGTGGCCTCATGAGAACAAGACTGCCTTGACCAGCTCACCTTGAGATGTGAACATGTGGTGGGTAAAAGCAACAAAACCCCTGTGGACCGTGGCAGGTGGGGTCGAATGACGGGTTAGGACTATGTAAACCCTCTTGTGAAAGGCAGCAGAGGGAAGGAGAACGCCCTTTTGTGGACATCTGGAAATTCTTCACCCAGAAGCAATTTGAGCTCTGTCATAAAACCATGGTAGGATTTGGGAGAAGGCGTGTGTGGAGGGTGGGGGCAGGCCCAGGTCAACATGGGTGCGTCCACATTCACTGGTGGACATGAAGGAGAGGGGGCAGGTCCAACTGGAGAGATGGGTCAGGACCTTGAATGGAAGAATTTAATATGATAGAAAATTTGTTTTGAAGGAAGTGATGAGATCAGAATGCGAGTCCAGGGCTCTTGCAGTGGAAGGCATTGTAGGGGAGGTGTTGTCAGTCCTCGTATGGTGATGCTTCAGGAAACTCTGTCTATGAGGTGCAAGATGGATGGCTGGGGAACAAAACAGTTTCCTCAATCTGCACCTCAGCTACCAGAGAATACATTATACCCCAAACTACAGTTAGGCTGCAAGTGGCAGGAAAGCCCCAAATAATGGTCCAGACCATTTCTGTCTTTTATCAAGCCCATCTTTGCATGAAATGTTCCCTTGGTATCTCTAATTTTCTTGAAGAGATCTCTAGTCTTTCCCATTCTGTTCTTTTGCTCTATTTCTTTGCACTGATCACTGAAGAAGGCTTTCTTATCTCTTCTTGCTATTCTCTGGAACTCTGCATTCAGATGCTTATATCTTTCCTTTTCTCCTTTGCTTTTCACCTCTCTTCTTTTCACAGCTATTTGTAAGGCCTCCCCAGACAGCCATTTTGGTTTTTTGCATTTCTTTTCCATGGGGATGGTCTTGATCCCTGTCTCCTATACAATGTCACGAACCTCATTCCATAGTTCATCAGGCACTCTATCTATCAGATCTAGGCCCTTAAATCTATTTCTCACTTTCACTGTATAATCATACGGGATTTGATTTAGCGCCAAAGAATTGATGCTTTTGAACTGTGGTGTTGGAGAAGACTCTTGAGAGTCCCTTGGACTGCAAGGAGATCCAACCAGTCCATTCTGAAGGAGATCAGCCCTGGGATTTCTTTGGAAGAAATGATGCTAAAGCTGAAACTCCAGTACTTTGGCCACCTGATGGGAAGAGTTGATTCACTGGAAAAGACTCTGATGTTGGGAGGGATTGGGGGCAGGAGGAGAAGGGGACGACAGAGGATGAGATGGCTGGATGGCATCACTGACTCGATGGATGTGAGTCTGGGTGAACTCTGGGAGTTGGTGATGGACAGGGAGGCCTGGCGTGCTGCGATTCATGGGGTCGCAAAGAGTCAGACACAACTGAGCGACTGAACTGAACTGAACTAAAGAGCAGTCAATTTTTTTTTCTCACATTTTAAAAATTGAGGGGTAGACAGTTAAGGATTGGATGGTTTTCTTTGGAGTCAAGGATCCAAATTGCTTCTAGCTAGTTGATCTGCAGTCTATGCCTTTTACGCCCAACAAATCCTCATAGTCCAAGATGGCTGCTGCAGCTCCAGCCTTCACATGTTACTCCAGGAAACAGAAAGAAGGAAGAGATGGAGAAGGAATATGGAAGACTACAGATGGCCATAATTTCCTTGAAAATTGTCTCACTGAGAAGCGGGCGTTTTGTCCCCTTCCCTTGAATGAACTACTGTGTCCTCTACAAAGTGGCAGTAGTCATACTGTGCCAGTTTCCAAACCCATGTCTGAAGAAACCTGGCAGCTTACAGTCTCTAGGAATATTCTCTGTGCAAGAATGAGCTCTCAGGTGATGGAACTGACCATCGTGTGTGCCATGCTGGAGAGGCCCTGTGTAGGACTCTGGCGAACAGTCTCTGCTGATCTTGGCATCCCATCATCCCCACCAACATGGCAGCCGTGTGGCCCCTGTAGACCAGCCCACTCACCAGCTGAATGTCACCAACTGACCCAGTGGAGGAAAAAACAAGTTTCAGATCCACAAAATTGTGAGAAACAATAAAAATGATTGTTGTTTGAAGCCCCTAAGTTTGTGGATAATTTGTTTGCAGCCATACATAACGAGAACAAAATTTGGTACCGAGAAGTGGGTTCCTGCCTTCACAAAAACCTAACACATGTGCTTGGCTGGGTTGAAGCATTGGGCAAAACTGGGAAGGCCTTGAGAAGATTGTTAATAAAAGCCAGAAGGACCTCAAAGAGACTTGATGAGAGCTTGGAGGACAGACAATGAGGAAAATGTTATTTGGAGGCTGAGTTTAACAACATCATCACCCTTAGTAACATGGAAAATAAACAGGATACTCAATGAACTCAAGAGTCTGGTTGAGGATACTCCAGGTGAAAGATGGAACATACCACTGTCTTCTTCCAGCTCCCTATGATAAACTACCTTAAGAGACTGATGGATTAAGGTAAAATAAAGGAGCTGGGGCTTTCTGGGTGTGTCTGTGTCTCCCAGAGAAAGTGACTCATGATAAGAAATTGCTCCAGGACAAAGATCAAATCCAGGGCACTGTCTGTGCAGCACGGCTCCAGGGTGACCATCCCAAAGTATGGTTTTAAGACTTCTTTCCAGACCTTAGAAAGATGGAAGGATATACCTTGCAGGGCTTCTAAAAGTCTAATGGAGTTTTAGAAGTCTATTAGCCTTCTAGAGGCAGGTTTACAGACTTTCTCAGTTAGATTATCGTTGTTCAGTTGCTCAGTCGTGTCCGACTTTTTGTGACCCCACGGACTGCAGCACACCAGGCTTCTCTGTCCTCCCACTCTGTCTCCTGGAGTTTGCTCAAACTCATGTCCATTGAGTGGATTATGCCACCCAGCTATCTCATCCTCTGTTGCCCCCTTCTCCTCCTGCCCTCTGTCTTTCCCAGCATCAGGGTCTTTTCCAGTGAGTTGGCTCTTTGCATCAGGTGGCCAAAATATTAGGAGTAGGGCTTTAAGAGTTTTAAGGACATTGCCCCCAACAGTTCCTGACTAAGAGCCGCTGGGAGCCCCTCCCCAGGAGTAGGACCTGGCTCTAATCAGGGAACTAGAGACCTATGTCTGGCTGGATTTCCAAATCACTGTTGACCAGTCGCTGATACAGGCTTTGGATGGAGGGTGTTACATGAAACTTTTTTACCCGGATATCATGTTGTTTGTTGAGTGGGTATGTCACAGTACTCTTTCTTTGGCTCACAGGTTTCAAAACAAGAAGAACCAGGCTTGAGTTGCTTTTTCCAAAGAAATGCCCCAGTATACCTGGGGTTGCTTTAGGAAATGCACTGGGGGCCGCAAGCCTGTGCTTGAGCTGTGATGGGGAGAGACTTTTGGGGGCATGGATTCTGCATGAGGAATGAATGTAAGTGACTCATGCCAGAGGGCGGTCTGTGATGGGTCAAGTTTTTCGATGGTCATGCTGTGGGTCTGCATCACAAAACTAGCTGGATGTGAAAGGTGTTTATTGGAGATGACCTTCTAGTCCAGCTGAAATGCAAGTGAAAACATGGCAGGTTGGTCCTTGGGGGTCAGCACATCAATTCTAGAAAACCCACACTGGCCTCTGAGGGGTGATAAACGGACGGCATTGTTACATGTGAGTGGGGGTGGGGGCTGGGGGCTGAGAGAGAAGTAAACAGAAGAGACCAGCTTCCAGGCCGCCTTGCCTGTTTGCAGCTTCCACTGGGGACACGGAGGGTGCCCCTCACTGGGGAAGGTGACACCATGTCATGGTCTCTGTGTGACCCTCTCAGAGGTCACACATGGAAGGACCGAGGCGGCAAGAGGGGACGAGGAGCCCGTGGTGGGATGCAGCGCCCTTGACAGCTGGTGAGAAATTACTTGACTTAGGAAAAAGTGGGTTTCCCAGCTCCCCAGAGGCGCATCCTGAGTTCTTTCCTGTGGGAGGTCACCGTCTGCCAAGGAGGTAGCTAGCCCAGGGACAGGGTGGCCCTGTGGGACCAGCTTCCATCTCTCCACGTGCTCCCCTTACATTTTCCTTGTAGCTCTGTGATCACATCTAATTTTTTACACTCAGTTGTTGTTCTGAAAGTCAAGCTTACCTCTGACTCCCAACAAGTGGTTTAAAAACGATGGTTAAACCAACCTCCAAGGTCAAGGCCCACATAAGTCCCACTGCAGAGCAGGATGAATGGATGCAAGAGTGAGTCCCCAAAGGCGTGTTTGACTGCCCTCCCGGAAGTCCCCTCTCTCTGCACCACATGTGCCAGAAACTTGGTGTTTGCTATCTAGGCTCTCCCTTGGAATAACTGAACCGAATGGATTCTGTTGCATGCGATCATAACTGCCTCGACTTAAACTGCTAAGAGTTTTACTGCTCTTCTGCAGTTAGGTCATAATAAAGTGGAGTGTGCCAGACTGAGGGCCTGACTAGGTCCTTTGGGGACAAAGGCTGCAGCTGTCAGACACCCCGTTGCTAAGTCATCCCTGTGCTTCCCATTGTAGGAACAGGGCACCCGGGGCCTGGGGAGCTGCAGACAGGGACAAGGTGGGGGTCAGGGGGAAGTGGGAGGCAGGGGCCAGTTCCAGAGTGGAGGGCTGGGGCACATAAGACCTGAGTCCAGGCCTTATTTTCTCTTCCTAATGTTTTCCTAAATGAGCAAATGCCCTACTCTAGAAATGTCAAACATTTTCCAAAAGATGATCCAGGTAGTCTCGCGTTTCTGAGAAAACACTTAAGACCAAACTTCAGGAGCAGATGTCAGCACTGTGGTCTCTCCCAATGTCCATCATTATAGGCACGGGTGGTGGTGGACATGCCAAGTGGACGGGGCAGGAGCTGGCCCCCGTGGTGTTCATTCCAGTGCGTTGTCTAAAACACCCACTAGGGTGATGGGCCAAGCCTGGGAAGGAGGGGGCCATGCATTTGGAAACCCTTGTTTCTACTCCAAATTATGTGTGGATCCCATGACAAGAAGGAACAAATGGTCCAGGATGCTGCTCAGGACCCCTGGTGGTGGGGGTGGCTCCCCACTCCTCCCCTGGGCTGGCCGGGAGCCCATGCCTGTAGCTCATCCTTGCACTGGTCTCACCAGCCTTCCAGTGGCACCCAGGGACCCCAGCCTAGACCACTCTCTCTGGGCTGCTGGGTTGCAGGAGCAGAGTTGTGTGGGCCTCCTAAGTGGGGACTGAGCCAGCGCCTTGCCCCCTCCCCTGCCCCACCCACGCCTCTCACCCCCTGCCTCAGTGGGTCGTCCTGTCCTGTCCCTCCGACCAGGCCATGGTGGGCAGCAGGTCCGCCCGGAGCCGGGGTGGACTGCAGATCTTGTTTCAGGAAGCAGCGCGGCCTCCCCCCTAATTGTAGGGGTGGGAACAGAAAGGCAGCCACAGGCCTTCCCTTTGCCAACAAAAAGGCTGGAGTTCGGCCCTCCTCCCAGGTTTTCATTTCAAAGAAGGCTAAAAAAAAAAAAATCCCCTCATTTCGCCTAAGTGCCACCTTCACAGAGTGAAAATGGAGACTTTTATTTGTCTCTGCCCGCTGCTTTCTCCACCCCACCTGCCTCTGCGGTGGTCTAATGGGTAAATCACTCACTCCCGCTAATCAGTTCCAGGGCCCTGGCAGGAGGTGCAGGGGGCAGGCACCGCAAGGGGGGTGTGGGGGGACAGCGCTGGACTGTGGCTTCTCCTGAGGCAGGGCCGTGAACGTGGCACCCTCTCCACCTCTGGTTAGGCCCTGGGCTCCAGCTGAGCACTTTCTGGGGAGCACTGATTGGGCTCAGTGGGGCTCATTTGGATGAAAACTATCCTACTCTGGCCTCTGGAACTGGCCATGGGGTCTGGCCTGGGGCGGAAAGGAGGCCAATCAGCTCCTGGTGGACAGAGCTGGGCCATGGGACCTGCATGACTCAGCTGGGCTGTATTAGCAAAGGAGTACTTGATTTATTAAAACTAGAAAACTAGAAAATCCAGTCTTCTTTATGCTTTAAGTTCAACTTTTAAAACAAATTTAGTATTCATTTTTAACTGGAGATATTTCATCCCATTTCGAGCTGTCCTCTTACCCAGCCAGTCCACTTAAAAGTTTGGAAGGCTTCGTGGATCGTCCATAATGGTCTTAGCTCTCCCCGCAATTCAGTCCAAGTAGTTTTCTTCTCTGTCTCCCTTTCCATCCAAATGCCCCATTATCTTAAGGGAAAGTATGACTTGGGAAATCGTGTTCAGATGTGAACTTTCTTCAGATGTAACTCCGGAGACTTGGTTCTCGGTGTAGCCCATTCTTCTATAGGTGCTTTGTCTCTGTGACACATGGAGGTTTAGAGTCCAGGGAAAGCTGCCTCTTTCACCACTGAGGCCAGAACATTTCAGGAAGAAGCCCTCTCTCTGTGTCTTTCTCTGGAAAGCAGGCTCATGACACCTGTGAAGGTGGGGCTGCCGGCCCTGCACACCTTCCTTTCAGAAGCCTGGTGGCCCACATAGAGCACCTCCACCTGTGTCCATCCCTGAGCTGACCTGAGGGCCCAGCACCACCCTTGGCTGCTCGGTCTTATCCAAGCAGGGAGTCAAGTGAGATGACTTGCTCATGTGGGGGCGGTACCAATGCCCTGCCCCCAACATGTTCTTCTGGACTTCCCTGCCCTCTAGACCCCAACTCAGATCTGTTATTCTATACTCAAATCTCATCAGCACATAGCTAATCTTCTAGGATCTCTCTGGCCAAATATGTATTTCATAGAACTGTTTTTGTATCAATGGATACTTCCACCAGAGTTAGTGATGGACAGGGAAGCCTGCCATGCTGAGGTCCATGGGGTCGCAAAGAGTAGGACAAGACTGAGTGACTGAAATGAACTGATACTTCTACGAGAAGTGATTTTTCAGGTATGACTTGCAAGAAAACTTTACTGCCAGAAAGTTACTTCCAAGTTTAAACACACACACATCATGAACTTTTTCAATAATAGATTATTAACAGTCTTTGTAGAGTTTTCAGTGAGTTCCCTTCTCATGTTGTCTGTGGCCTATAAGCAGTGCTCCCTTAACAACAGTCAGGGGACTTGAGTTCTTGGCTAAGGCATCTCACTGTGCCCCACCGTTTACGGGCCTGAGCCACACCAGTAACAGGGTTAGCCATGAGCAGCCTCAGCTGCGCTTGTTGAAAACCAGTAGTGCTGTTACACTTCAACCAGGTAATTTGAAAGTTGCCCTTTGGGATCTATATATTTTAATTTCAAGACCTTAATTCATGAGCAAGTTTATGCAATGAAGAACAGGCATGGGGGCTTGTGCAGAGCTTAGAAAAATGTCCACCAGGCCAATTACACCCACTTTGGACCTTTAACAACTCTGGTGCTGGGTATGTCACACCTGTAAGAAAGTGCTTGTCATTATACTGGTTCTCATGTGTGTCAGGAAGTTGGGATTTCTGCTTTCACTCGAATGGATTTTTCTTTTCCTTGGGCTTTCCTGATGGCTCAGATGGTAAAAACAAAATTAAACCTCCCGTCAGCCCTTTGGAACTTCTGGGAAAGTCCCTTTGCTGAGGAGCGCTGAATCTGAGAAAAGTCAGGAGCAGAGCTGGAAACCACTTTTCCACAACCCTTTCTTTCCTGAGGTGTGTCTGGGCGCCCACAGGCTCCTCAGGATGTCGTGGGTGAGCTGGAGGCCAGTCAGCAAAATCAGCCAAACCAGACTGTGTTTGTCTTGGCCGGAGGCATGAGGAAACCTTGCTGATGGCATGAAAGGACAGCTGTATCATAATGGGGGTGAAAATTTCCTCCTCACCTCCAGTTACAAAGAAAAAAAAAATCACTAATTTTTTTTTTTTTTTCTCCATGGGGCTTCCCAGGTGGCACTAGTGGTAAAGAACCTCCTGCCAAAGCAGGAGAACCAAGAGACACAATTTCAATCCCTGGGTTGGGAAGATCCCCTGGAGGAGGGCATGACAACCCACTCCAGCATTCTTGCCTGGAGAATCCCCATGGACAGAGAAGCCTGACAGGCTACAGTCCATGGGGTCACAAAGAGTGGGACACAACTGAAGCGACTTAGCATGCATGCATGCAATATGAGTCCATATGGTGCAAAGCTACCATCTTAAGCTTTGAAGGCCAAGTACAAGACTTTGAGGCAGTTTCTGATTGTAACTCCACCTCAGGGGAGTTAAAGTGGTCGTGGTAAGGATTCTATTCCAGCAAAGTGTCTTGCAGCCCTGAATTGGGGCTCATGCTAGGTGAGGGGCCTCCTTAAGATGAGAGAGAAACGGGACCTCCCCGGTGGTCCAGTGGTTCAAAATCCACCTGCCAATGCAGGGGACACAGGTTTGATTCCTGGTCTGGGAGGATTTCACCTGCCATGGGGCAGCTAAGCCCGTGCACCACAACTGCTGAGCCCATGAGCTGCAACTACTGAAGCCCGTGTGCCTAGAGCCCGTGTTCCACAAGAGAAGCGCCACCGCAATGGGAAGCCTGTGCTACACAGGCTACCACAGCTAGAGTAGCCCCAGCTCACTGCAACTAGAGGAAAGCCTGTGCAGCCGTGAAGACCCGGAACAGTCAAAAATAAAGTAAATTTTACATATGTATGTATGTGTGTGTGTATATATATACATATATGTATAAAGATGAGAGAGAAACTTGGTTAGAGTTGGTTTGATCGGGGAGAAACTGTGTCTTGGGCCTCCCTCTCCACCAGCTGCCCACATGGGCTTGGCTCTGGCTCTGCCCCTTCGTCAGTGTCATAGAGGACACTCTACCACTTTCTGGGTCTTGGATGCAAGGCCTGACCCTGACAGGGCTGCAGGGACTTACAGACTCATCCTTCCCCATAGCTTCCTCTCCCTGGGGCTGCTTGGGAGCGAGGGCCATCGTGGCCTTCAAAGTGTCCAAACACTCTGCTCTGTGTGGCCCCCGGAGGTGAGGACCTATCCATCTCTTCAAACGCCTCTCTCCTGCTTTTGTTAACTCATTTGCACTGCTCTCAGATGGGTCTTGAGGAGACTGTGATGACGGGAGAAGGGACTTCCAGGTACTGACCAAGAGAGGGGCTTGGGGGTCAATGGGGGCCATTCAGCATTGACATGGCCTCTTAGGCAGGTAGGAGATCTTTAAATGGTTCCTCATGCATCTCACTTTAGCATCCGTAGTCAACCAGTGGTCACCCCAGCACTCTCCCCTTCTAAAGTCCTGCCCTACTGGCCTTTACTGCCCACAGTTCTTTTTTGCATTGGGCATTGTTTGGAGTCTATGCCAGATCTACAGTGGGACCATGTTCTGCTCAACTGTGCCTCCCTCCACCCCTTCCAACTCCCCAGCCTTTTAAGGCCCAGCACAGTTCTCTGAATTCTGAAAGTGAACGAAGCTGTGCTGAAATTTAAAAAATAAATCTTTTTTATTTATTTATACCCAACTTCTTCCAGAAGGCATTTGAGATGACTCACATGCATATAAAATGCAGCTAGATGGAGTAAGTTATTTTTTGAGTAAATGAATTCTAATTCTTGTCAGATCTGAGAATCTAAGTATTGACACATACAAGGTGCCTTCTACATAAAACTATACACATAAAGGAGCAGTCCTGAAATAATACAAAGAAGTGGTGGGAGGACCATATTCTTGAGTTTAACAAGAAGGTCCACATCCTGGTGCCTCCCACCTGGCCATGCAGTGACTGCAGGGTTTCATGTACATAAATCAGTTTTCCTCACTGGAATACGTGGCACTTGAAGAGAGGTATGGCCAGCTACGTTTCTGTCCACCAAAGGGTGTGCTAAAACTTAGGCCCACAGGAGATGTGTAACTGAAACTTCAGCCTGAACTGAGGCCAGCCCCAGAGACAGTTGCCCATAAAGGCTACAGCAAATGGTATAACGTTTTCCTTGCTCACCCCCTTGATGGGGCCAGTTGCTACATGCCCTTAAGTCTTTTTAAATGTGTGGAGCATTTAACGGGATATACAATCTCTGTACCAATTAGGGATCTGGATTTCAAGCCCAGAAACTGAAGTTTCATGGAAAGTTAGGCGATAGCTCACAGAATCTGCAGGAAGCATTGAGAACCTAGAAACAAGGGAACTGGTGGGGGTGGCGGTGGGAGGTCACGTATGAGGACTTTGTCCTTTGCTGCTGCTGACTTACTGTGAGAGAGTCTAAGCTTGCTCTGCTCGCTGCACGACAGGTCAATAAAATCAGAGACGAGGTGTTGAGGCAAAGAATATATGACTTTATTCAGACAGCCAGCTGACAGAAGATGGCAGACTAATATCTCAAAATAACCATCTTATCGGGGTCTGGATGCCAGGTTTTTTCATACCACAGAGGTGGTGGGGGTGGCGTCATAAGGAAATAATGTAAAAAGGCCATTAATCCTGCAAATATCTCCTAGAATGGCCAGCTTTGGGGAGGGGCTGTGTCATTTCCTTCCTGTAGCCATCCACAGGTGGACATGGTTTAATATTCAGGTAGAGGGGCAGGGTTCCCCAAGGCACGCCATTATGTATGGGTAGTATCCTTTGAGTGAACAAAAGCAACGGGAAGCAAAGGTTAAAGTAGAAGAAACAGATCCGACATGGGGTCATAATTTGCTCTTGCTAATTTACCACTAGCCCTTGTCACAGTGGAGTCCCAAAACTGCCACCAGGTTCTCACGTCTCAATCTGTGCCTCACTCCCTTGAGAATTAAGTCCAGGACTTCAGTCCAAAGCGAGTGACCTGTCTTCTTGTCCAGCTATCCAGTTCCATTGTAAGCAGCCACCTCATCCTAGAATGCTGAAAAACCCGAACACCAAGCCCTGCCCTCCATGAGCATTTGATTCCTGAGTTGTCAGGTCATCATTTAGCTCTTTTCCCCTTGTGGTTCAAAATCCCACCACTGAGCAAGCAAATGGCTCTGCCCTTGGCCAGATAATGGTCCAGGCCCCTCCCTATTTCCCTTAGACTTGGCATCGTCCCACTTGGCACTGTCTCGCCTGTTAGACGATCAGCTCCAGGAGGGCAGGGAGTCCATCAGTCCGTCCATCAGTGTGGTGCCACTACTAGAACACTGCCAGACAAGCAGCACATATTTGATGAATGTGTGGACTGAATGAATGATGTATTATTTCATTAGCTCTCTGTATGTCAGAGCTTTGCCTGGGAAATTCTTTCTTGGAATTCTAAAATCCTTCTTGCACAGGCAAGATCAGCCACCAAAGAGCCGTGTCTGTTTTTCTTTTAGGAAACAGCAGGATCAGAGGTAGGAACCTTGACCCTCTCTTGAAGGCTGGAGAGTAACCATCTACCAGTTGTAACCCTCAAGTTCATCAGTGTCTCAGATCAGTGATGGAGCAAGGGATGTGTTTGATTACCTGGACTCATCCACCCTAATTTGGGGTGGAAACTTCTTCTCACTTACATTCCTCCTCAAAGTGGAGTCATGAATGGCCTGGACCTGTGGATCAAGATGGAAACTCTTAGCCCTTCCTGCCACACAGTGGCTTCTGAGTGACCAATTCAGGGCTGCATTTGTTCACTCAAAGGATATTATTCATACATAATGGCCTGCCTTGGGGAACCCTGCCCCTCTACCTAAATATTAAACCAAAGCGCCTTTTTTTCAGAACCATGTCCACCTGTGGATGGCTACAGGAAGGAACTGACAACCGCGCCCCCACCCCGGGCCCCCGCCCAACTCAAATAAACATCTATGAACACTGTGATGTTCATAATATTTGTACACAGTGTTTATGAACCATGGGCTCAGAACTGTGGGAATTATGTTTGGGCAATTTCTAAGCAATTATTTGAAAATAACCACTCAGTAAAGACTCAACAGAACACTAAATCCATCATTTATCTCTAAAAATTTCTAAGAAATGCCCTGAAAAATAATCACAGCCAGATTTAGCCTTATCAATAGCAAGAAAGGGTCTGGTCCCCCAACCTGAAAGGGACCTTCGACATTTTTTTTTAATTGGGATATAATTGCTTTACAATGTTATGTTAGTTCCTAGTGTACAATGAAGTGAATCAGCTACATGTATACATATGTCCCCTCCCTCTTGGACCTTCCTCTCACCCCACCCAGTATTTTTTTTTAAATTGAAACTATAGTTGATTTACAATATTGTGTTAGTTTCAGGTGCACAGCAAAGTGATTCAGTTATACATATGGATTTTTCATTACAGATTATTACAAGATATTGAATATAATTCTCTGTGCCATACAGTAAATACTTATTGTTTATCTATTTTATATAGAGTGGCATTCCAACTTAAGAATCGAATGCCCAGAGAGAGCCTTAAAGTAGCCTGGGCTGACACCCGGGTCTGCCCCTCCTTGCAAGAACTTAAGCTGGTCCTTGCTAGGTCTGGCCTCAGGCTAAGAAATTAAAGACAGGAGGGACTCTGAAGCCTGGTTGGGTCTCAGCACCTTGGAATACTCCATGGTGTCTCTTCTTCCGATGTTTGCTCTTAGATGTGGCTGGGCGCTCGGGGGTGGGGGTGTGGGGGCAGAGTCTGCAGCTGGCCTCAGCCCACCTGTTCCCCTCTGCCTGCTTCCCGGATGCCCGGGTGGTGGGAGGGGAGGGACCCACCAGCAGCCGCACAGCTGTGATTCATTCTGTACAAGCCTGGGGCGGCAAGCCTGGCCCAGCCCAAAGTGGAAACTCGCTCTCCATCAGATGGGGTCCAACTCCCTCTGCCCCACACCTTCTTCACACGAAATGTTCTCACACTTTTTTGTTTGGAACGTAACTTGACGCGAGCCTGGCCAAGCTGAGGCAGGGAGCTAACGGAAGTTTAGCATCGGTCCATGGGGAAGCAGGAACAAAAATTAAGAGTAAGAGACTCGATCCTTTTGCCCGTTCCAGCCCCGATTCCACAGCCTCCAGCTGGAACGGCTGCAACAGCTGGGACTTATCAGTGGCCCCCACATTAACCCATTGGTTCCAGGAGCTGGGATTTCCTGGACCCAAAGCACTAATTTTTGCAAGTTTTTTTTCTTTTTTTTAAAAAACCTTTCCTCTCTGTCTTTCAAGGAAGTGGGGAGCGTGTGTGGGCGAGGAGGCCAATTTGGGCAGCAAATTGTTTCAAGCGAACCCAGCAGCTCGGACAAAGGGAAAGGAGCTCAAACAGCCCTTGTTTATTGTTCCTGGAAGGCCTGCTGGGGTCCCCGTTTTCCAGCCCCACACGACACCTTTTTGTCTTTGGGTTTTGGAAAACAAAACCCTGACCCTCATCACTGGCTCCTGAACTAATGAAATAACACAAACGTGGGAATCTAGGACTGGAGAGGTGACACTCCCCTGCCTCATGGGGGCACCTTCAGGTCCCCAGTAAGCTAAGTGCCCTCCTTCAACTGGACGCAGGGAGGCGGTGGGTGGGGCAGGGGCCAGAAAACAAGTCAACTTCTAACTTCCCCTTCACCAGGGGCTGCATGTTTCTCACGTCCGTCTTCATTGGCTCACCCACCGGAGCCAACTGATACCCAGACTATGAAACAACAGTCAGGTCCAGCAGCTGAGGCAAGGCGGAGCTCCACGCAGACCCACTCTGTTTCCATCCAGCCAATCAGCGCCAGCATCCATTGGTCACGTGGTCATCGTGCACATGCGCACACAAGAGAACGCCTCATCCAGGTCCTGGCGTGGCGGAGGAGCCGGGCCGTAGTTTCTTGCTGTGTGTTGAAACTCCTCTCCAATTTCCCTGCGAATAGCCCCACCAGGTTCGTATGTGTCGGGTTCGTGGTGAAGTGACAGAGATGTCAGTAACCTTGGTATTTTCGAGTGGGTTGCCAGTGTTTGGCACCCAGAGGCCTAGAGGCTGCACAAATCGGAAACACAATTCTCCCCTCTCCGCCCCTCTTCTCGCCAGCCCACTTCTCCCTGGGGGACTCCTGCCTCAGCTCGGGAGCTCAGAGACCTGTTCAATAGCACCTCGGCTGTGGGACTAGCCGCAAGACCCTGCAAGCCTCCCTCAAGAGCCCCAGGGGAGGAGGGTGAGGTGCCTAGGGTTTGAGAGGAAACAGCTTAGGCCACG
Source organism: Capricornis sumatraensis (assembly GCF_032405125.1). Taxonomy (NCBI): domain Eukaryota; kingdom Metazoa; phylum Chordata; class Mammalia; order Artiodactyla; family Bovidae; genus Capricornis; species Capricornis sumatraensis. The sequence continues at coordinate 37,648,322 of NC_091083.1, forward strand.
GTAAGGTGCTGGCTTATGGACTTGGGGGCAGGAATATTTTCTCACAAGCGTGGGGCCTTTTCTAAACTGGTGTTTGGAATCTTGGGCGATCAGCACCAACGTTCTGAGGGAAGGCACTCCTCGGGAGACTAGGCTGAAGAGAAAGCAGGGAAAGAAACCCCATCTTCTGGCTGCGGGCTGGGGGCAAGGAAGCAGGGAGGCCAGCAGTTTCTGCACGCCCAGCAGGGAGAAGAGAGGACGGTGGCCAGGCATTGCCAGTGGGCCCACAACGGAGGCTTCCAGAATATTACAGGTTCTGTGACAGTCGGGCCTCAGGACAGGGCTCGGTGCCATCCTCCTTCTGGCAATGGTACCGTTTGTCCGAGTTGCACAGTCTTATATCCTGTGAAGGGCAAGTTCCCCAGGAACCGTGCTCTCTCAAAGGTTTATAGACTGGTTTGCTGCACAACAGGAGCCCCCTGGGTTCTGAGGAGCAGGAGGAAAAGAGAGGAGGAGGAGGATTTTTGCAGTTATGTCCTGGGAGCCACAGAGAGCGAATGGCAAAATGGTCTTTAAAGGAGTAAATATGATAAAGACACGAGGATAACTAATACGCTTTCCCGTAGACCTGGCTTACATTTGCTTATAAACACCCCAAGAGACAGCCCAGATTTATTTAAATAGCCCGGATGATATATAAGGCAGTGGAGAGAAGCAGGTGGGAAATTGCATTCCGGCCGGCTTGGAAACAGATGAAAGAAACAGGCCCACGTCTGCAGGGAGGGGACGGGTCCCTGGGGAGGCCTGGAGACGGAGCCTGGGGGAGCGCCGACAGCACCCAAATGCCAACAAGAGAGATGGTGCCCACGTCATGAGGCCCAGACGGCTGCAGGGTAAGCCTGCAGGGCTCCTCCCCAGAGCAGCTCTGATGGGTGACAGAGGGGAGAGGTAGAGAATATTGAATTTCAGATCAGACTTTTGCCTGAGCTCTGATTCCTTATGGGCCTCTGCTTATTTCTATGACAGATAGATAAGTGATTATTATCTGCATGTTACTTACGGTGAAAAGGGCCTGGCCTGTGGTGACTGGGTGCCATCCTGCAGGGGTGGGAGCTTGACCAAGGTAGCTAATTTGTGCTCTACGGTAGTAGAGGCTCCAGGGCCACCTGGCAACACCAGACCTGGGCATGTTGTGACTACAGGTCGCCAGACATCACCCTCTGCTGCTGAGGAGGGTGCAGACCCCCAGACCCTCTGGCAGGAGGGGACACAAAGCCAGGTGTGCCAGGCCCCCTTCCTCACAGGTGTCCTGTGTCCAGGGCTGCTGGTGGCTGTTTTCTGTCCAGGCAGGGCTCCTGCTGGGTTGGGCCGCTTTACTGTTTGGTGAGCGGATGGGCAGGCATCTTGCTCAGTGGAGTCTATCACATCACTTCTTGTCCTGCTCTTCCTCTGGGTGCCGGCTCCAGACCCAAGGGTAAGCTGCAGGCTGCTCTCCAGGGCTGGATAGTACAGGCGCTGTGCTGCGGTCATGTTGCATTTTCTCTAACTGTCATGTCTCAGAGGCTCTCAGCCATTGAGAGACTGCTCCCTGGAGTGGGAGGTCTCAGCCTTGCCTCCACAGTCCCCCTGCAGTGGCTAAGTGGCTCTAGCTCCCTCACTGCAGCAGGCCATCACCGAGCCTGGGTGAAGTCGGGGGGGTGGGGGGCCTACCAGCTGCCTGGCCACCGCGCCTGGACCCCTTCCCCTGTCCCCCTTCCTCAGTACATGATTCCAGCTTCAGGATGACCAGCGGGCAACCCAATACAATGATGAGACCCAAGCAGGGGCTCCCAAAGGCCGACTTGGGCTTCGTGGGCCTTGGCACGGCTGGACTGCCTGGCCCCGCGCCCTCCCAGCCTGTAGTTTCCTTCCTCTGGTTTTGTCCTCTCTGTTCACTGCCAGACACCCTCCATTGTCGTGTGACTTCATCGTGGACACAAGGCTCTGTCAGTTGGCAAGTGGGGACGGAGCCAAATAGTTTTCTGATCAGCCTCATCCCTGGCGTGCTCTAGGCAACTCTGTACTCTCCCCACTGCTTTCTTTGCTGCAGCCCTGGTTCCCGGCAGCCTGGGGCCCCCTCTGCTGGCAGCTGGGCTCCACGGCACCTCCTGAGAGGCCTCTGGAGGGGTGGCTGCTGGGGCTTATACCAGGGAAGCCAGTTCAGGGCTAACAGGTATCTGTCTTGGCTCCTGCAATAACCAGTGATGGGAAAGGAGGACAGAATTGGTCCAGCTAGTCATGCTTAACTGGGGACATCTGCTTCCTTGAGCTGAGCCAGCAGCCGTGTGTATGTGTGTAAGTTTAGATCATTGTCACTGAGGTGGGGCCATCTGCCCATAACACAGGGCACAGCTTCCCATGATGCTCCAGTGGGCTTGATTGTTCTCGGTCAGTTTTCTTCTTCGCCCTGAGATCCAGTGTGGGACCTGGAGCCCCGCTCCTAGCAGCCATACAGCTTTCTGAGTAAATGTGAGAGTGATTCTCTGAATGAGTCAGGGAACACTGTGTCACTCTGAGGGAGAAAGCCCTGCTCTACCGAGATACTGTGAAGTAAAAAGGGCTGTGATCTTAGAGCGCATGGGCCCGGTCACCAATTTCTCTCTAAAGTCGTTCAGTCTGGGACCTCCCAGCAGGCTGCCTGTCTCCACAGCCTGACCTCTGTTAACAGCCCATCGGCATCTGCAGGCTAGACATTACTAGCATCTTCCTGAACACCCGTCTGGTTGAAGTTCTCTCTGGTGGACAGCAGTGGAGGCAGGCCATGCAGAATAAAAATAGACTGATGACCCACACAGGGTTTTTTTTTTTTTTTGGTTGCCTCTTGGGCCGGATTTCCTGAGGAGTAGGTGAGAGGCGTGAGCATTTGTTACTTGGCACAGGAAATCCTGACTCCCCAGATGGCGAGGAAAGCAGACACCTCTGTGAGCCCCCGCCACCCCCAACCCGAGACAGAGAGAGGCCTGTCACAAGCCCCTGGCTTGCTGTCTGTGTGGGGCTGGGGACAGGTGACTGGCTGGTGTCACCTCTGAGCAGAGCACCATGTCAGCCGCTGCCACCTCTGAGCAGAGCGAGGCTCAGGGTTGCTGACCGCCTGCAGGAGCCCGACCCACCTCTGTACCCAGGTTTGTGTACGTAGCTCCTTTCTCTCACTACCCAGCTTGTCTGTGGTCAGCAGTGACAGGTCAGTTGTCAGGACGAGGCCATTGCTGGGGAAGGCCCTCCTATAGGTCATGGGGGCCTGTTGTTCCAGGTCCACGTCCTCACTCTGGCCGAGCCTGCAGGCCCCTCCAGCCCCAACCCACAGGGACCTGCCCTGCCTGGCTCCTGGGCCTGACTTCTTCCCAGGTCCAATCTCCTCTGTGGGCTCCCTGAGGCCTGTGTGGTGTCCCCTCCCTCTGTAGCCCCTCTGTCACCTGTGTGGTCTCCCTCTAGGCCTTTGCTCTGGTTATCTCAATGGCCATTCCTCACAGGGCCTTCCCTCTGTTCCAATTACCTTGAAGACTGTATCCGTCTGTCCCCATGTGATTGGAACCTCTTCTCAACTCCGTTTTAATGAATCCCTGTGCCTCTAAGACTAGACTCGGGCCCTGGCTCTGTTCTCAGCAGCCTTCGACAAGTTATTCTGCTTCAGGGAGTCTCAACTTTGGGGTAACGTCCCCTCCAGAGTACATTTGACAGCATCAAAGATTTCTTGGTTGTCACACCGGGAGAGTACCTCTGGACTCTGCTGGATGGAGGCCAGGGCCCCTACTGAACACCACCCCCACCCCGGGGAACAGGGCAGCCCCCCCTCCTCCAGCAGGGGAGCATCCACCCTGAACAGTGATGACCACTGAGAACCCAGCCTGTGTCTCCTCACCCATGAAAGAGGAGGGTTGTGAAAAATCACTTGGGATCACCCAAGTGGAAGCAGATGGAAGGTCAGTGCCCTTCACATCCTGCTGTGTCTGCTCCCCTGCAGTTGTTCATTCTGTGAAGGGGGGACAGTGCGCAGTAACTGCCAGCATCCACGTATGCTTGTGTGGGTTACCCCCCTGGATCCTCATGGAAGCCCACTTGCATGGGGCTAGCATGACCCTACTTTCCAGGAGAAGATGTGGGCTATTGGAGCTGCTAGGAGTGAGCCAGCCTGAGGGTGCAGTGGAGCTGGATCTCCCAGCCCCCACTTAAATCCCCAGGCTTCCCTGGTGGCTCAGTGGTAAAGAACCTGCCTGCCAGTGCAGGAGACACCGGTTCGATCCCTGGGTCAGAAAGATCCTCTGGAGAAGGAAATGGCAACCCACTCCATACTCTTGCCTGGGAAATCCCATGGACAGAGGAGCCTGGTGGAGTACAGTCCTGGATCACAAAGAGAGACGATGGAGTGATGAAACAACAAACTCAAATCTCTGGTCAAATCACCTTGAGACAGCGTTTGTAAAAGCATTCAAAAATGGCCAGACCTCTGCAAACATGATTCTAGTTCTTTGTCTGCAACCCCATCTGCACCCCTGCCTCCCACAGGCTCACCTTGGAGACTCAGTCAGCCCCCAAAGATGAATCTGATGTGCATGACACTGGTGGGTCAGGAGAGACTGTTGTGCGAAAACTTTGAAGCTGCTAGAAGCTGGAAAGAGTCTCGGGGGCTCCAGGGAGCCTGCAACCTAGTGAGTAGTGGCCTGGCCCAGCTGCCATCTGTGAGGACTTTGAGGCCCTGTCACTGGACTGGTACACACACGCCGCTGGCCCAGGGTACTGGTGACCAGGGTCTGGGGCAGTTTGCCTTATGGCAGCAGCATGATGGACACAGCATGACTCTGTTCTTAGTCACCAGGGGGAAGTGGCCAGGCTCCTTGTGTCCTTGGGGACACAAGTCTAGGAGCATGGCAGGCCCAGCCTCACACCATCTACCGAACCACAGTCAACTGCTGTCATCTTATATTTAAAGGGAAAAAAAATAAAGAGCAGATCCAGTCAGTGTGGCTCACCTGTTGTGCCCTGGCCAACTTTGGAGGAACAAATTTACTTGTTGTCATCATCATCATTTCTTCTTTGTTTTTCCATTTGGAAGGTAAGAGATTAAATCTGTCAGTGAAGATCTCTTTCCCAAGTTCTCCCCTAAAAATAATCCTGAGCTTAAGAATGGTTACTCCTGTTTCTGGCATTAATACCCAAAAGACTCAAGACACTGACAAAATTCTCTGAGTAGTACACAAGAAGTAACATAATCATTCTAGTAAGAAAAAAAATCAGCCTAATAAGAAGATAACATATTGCCGTAAATAAAACAGGTCCCATCACCTCTTCTGCCCAGGAATGATGACCGATTTATCAAGTGTATGCTGAGTAATGATCTTCCATGGGGGCAGCAGCTCTTATGATAAAGTGTTAACTGCTCCAGCTGCATTATTATAAACAACATCCAATTTATGGTGTTAGGGAGCAGATGCATGTCTCAGTAATGTGTCACTGTCATCTGGAACAAGCCATAAAATCTAGATTGTCATTATTTTCTGGCTGCACACTTCAAACAATTAATATTCCTATAAAACAGTCTTGATCACAAGCCCAATTTAGAAATTAGTTGTTCAATACAATGATTAAATTCCTGAGCTGGAACTTGCTGTGGCCAAAGGTGAGTCGCCAAACGTGACAAATCTTGTACCACTTCCCAGACGGAAGGAGCTGTTGGAGACACTGGGGATTTTTGGTGAATTTTAAATGAGGCACCTTCACCTTCAGAGGATGCCACAGTCCTGCCTGCCTTCCAGAGGAAGATGAGTCACCGGTGTCTTCCTGTATCCAGCAGTCTATGGAGGCAGCAGAAGCACGCCCAGAAGGGCGCTTCACCTTGGTGCATGGCAGAGTCTACCCTGCTCTGCCCAGAAGGCCTGAAATGGGTACCTTCTTCTCCAGTTTGGGGAAGCCAGACAGAGCTGCAAGACTGGGGGACCCAGAATGAGCACTGGGAGATGTAAAGCTTGGATGATGTCCCTCTAGAATCTACGCCACCAACAACCGGGTGGACAGAGTGACAAGCCATGGAAACATTGTCACTAAAACAGATTATTTTAAACAGGTGGGCAGGGCCAGATCCAAAGTTTTCATCCATACTTTGTCAGAAAAATAGCATCGTTTAATCATTTAGTTTGCAAAACCTGTTTCAGCATTCAGTTCACATTTAGGCATGTCTCATGTTTCCTTGGTCATTTCAGAAGTGCTGTCTTTTGTGTATCTGTAGGTTCCTCAGGATGGAGATGAATTCCAGAGATGAATTTTGCTGTATTCAACACAGCACATTGCATTTAAAATGGAAGAGGCAAGAAGAAACCACCAGTCACTGGTCTGGGGAACGTAGATGGCCGGCCATGCACGGTACTCGGGAAGGTACACAGTAAACTTGGGAAAGAAAGTTTGGCCGTAAGTATCCAAACCTGTGTGCTCTGACCCAGCCGTTTTACTTCCAGGAACTTATACTCAGGAAGAGAGTCTGTGGAGGGTTACTTAACAGATCATCCCTTGTGTGCCCAAATGTCCAGTGTAAGGAGATTGGCTAAGTGAGTTTTCAGGCATCCAGGTGATATACAGCCATGGAAGCTGTGTTATGAAATGTGGTTGATCTGATGTTCAGTGCAGAGAGTCACCAAAAAAAGCATATCTCATATGACCTCAGTTTCATATAAAAAAGCGTACGTTACTTAGCTTGGGGGAGAAGAATTGCCAAAATATTAACAGCGATTATCTATGTAGGTGGGAGTGAATGGGTGTCCAAGTTTTCTTCTCTGTGTGCTTCTGAATATTCTATATTTGTTATATTTATGTTATGCATTATATATATGTCATGCATTATATTTGTTATCAGAGAAAAAGAATTCCTGTGACTGTTGAAGCACATTCTCCAGTTAGCAGAATTCTTATGAATACTGTGAGAATTGGTATGGTATACTATATTCTATTGTATTATTCAATACAGATTATTATACAATAAAATTCTGTTAGTTAGCAGAGGGTGTCAGGGGGCTTCTTGGCAGTTCTGCTTATAATCAGATAATCTTGAAGAGAAGTGGAAAAAGAAGAACCAGGGCCAGTTGAACACAGGGAATTTTCTAAAGAATATCATGTATGATGACCTCCCCTTGGAAAGAAGATGTAAGATGTGTACTGGGTACATTTCAGTTTGAAATTCACCATAAATTGGAAAGAAGATGGTCACCTTAGCCCATTCAGTTCAGTCACTCACTGTGCCAGACTCTTTGTGACCCCATGGACTGCAGCATGCCTTTCATACTGTTCCTGGGGTTCTCAAGGCAAGAATGCTGAAGTGGTTTGCCATTCCCTGTCACTGTCACTACATCTGTTTCCCATGAAGTGATGGGACCAGATGCCATGATCTTAGTTTTCTGAATGTTGAATTTTAAGCTAACTTTTTGACTCTCCTCTTTCACTTTCATCAAGAGGCTCTTTAGTTCTTTTTCTGCCATAAGGGTGGTGACATCTGCATATCTGAGGTTGTTGATATTTCACCTGGCAATCTTGATTCCAGCTTGTGCTCCAGTGGACCGTGTTTTATGAGAACTCTCCACCATGACCTGTCTGTTCTGGGTGGCCCTACACAGCGTGGCTCATAGTTTCATTGAGAACAGATACCACACTTGATCTTAGCTAAAAGGCTGAGAAGCAGTAGTATAGCTAAACCCATAACGTAGCTTAGATTCCTGGTAACATTAAGTTGCCCATCCATGTAAAATGGAGCAGTGAAGTCAAGATCTGTTATGCTCCCTCTGCTCTGGGGGGTCTGGTGCCCACAGAACCAGTAAGAGAGGAGCCTGAGCTGGAGAGCTGGAGTTGGTGAGGTCTGCTCATTTACCATCTCGGTGCCATGAGACCCAGCCCTAAACCTTTAGGTTTCCCCAAATGGAAGCCATGACTGGGAGAGTGGGGATGATCAGCCTTGTCTAGGATCAGCCAGACCACCACCCGCTTTGTCCTTCACAGTCCGTGTGCACGTGTGCTGGTCAGAGTTCACCCATGTGTGCCAGCCGTTGTCCAGGCTGTGAGCTCCTGCTTTGTTGAGGCACAAGGACTGGTCAGCCCAGCATAAGGCAGCTGTAGGTGCTCTGCTTTGTTCTCTGTGTCTTAATAAACAGCCACTTTCTCTTCTCATGGTACTGGGGGCTCAGCTCCTTAGAATTGTGGGCTGGGAGGCTTATTTAGGGGGACGTATAACTGTCTTATGCCCTCCTGCACTCAAGATTCTCTTTTATATTTCTGAACAGTGGTGCTGTTGGCAGTGAAACAAGAAAAAATGTCACATGGGTTTGACCCAATGCTGAACTTGAATTTCTTTTAGTTTTCCCTAAGAATTCCTCCAAAGCAATAACCATGGAGCCCTTTCTGACTCTGATCACCAGCAACACCCTCACCACTTTTCAGAGCCAGTGCAGAAGCCATTCTGAAATCAGGTTTACTCCCCAAGGAGAATTGGGGTGATGCTCAAAGCCTTTGGCCCTGACTGCCCTCCCCACCCGCGCCCTCTCCTCTGGAGAGTGGCTTTGCATAACTGCACGTTTGTGTGATGACTTGCCTGTTCGTCATTCTGGCATTCTAATATCCCATCCCTCTGGTAATTGCCTATCTCTGTAGACATGTAGAACTTGTGGCCGTGGCCTATTTTTGGGAGACCATAGATCTTGGAATATCAAAAAATGAGTCAGGCTCTATATCTCAACTCACTCATTCATTCAGTTGATATTTGTTAAGAACCTCCTTCTGTCTGTTGGGCAGTGTGAAAAGGGGCTGGGATACAGTGGTGATCAAAGAAGGCAATCCAGGAGTCAGATGACTGATTGGAAGTTGTAAACTGAGATGCATATTGTGAGGAAGGAAAAGAATAAGACTGAAGAGGGGGTCTATTATAAATGTCACACTTAGTCTGAGCAGCCAGGGAACGTTTTCAGTGAAAGGATCGTTGAACAGAGACCCGGAGGCCATGCATGGGATGGCTGGATGAAGGGCCAGTTGTGCTGGACTTTGACCCTTCTGGATGTGGGGAGCAGGATATGCAAAGGCCTGTGTTAGAGCCACCAGACCTGGTAGGGGATGCAGAAGCCAAGGTGGGCAGAGCACAGAGAACAAGGGCATCTGCCTAGGGTCCTGGGAGGCGTATCAGATAATTGTTTTTTATTGTTTTAATTGAAGTGTTGTTTATTTACAGTATTGTGTTAATTTATGCTCTCCAGCCAACTGATTGTTATATATACATTTTAAATGTTTTTTTCCATTTTGATTTATAACAGAATATTGAATATAATGCCCTGTGCTATACAGTAGGACTTTGTGGTTAATCCATCCTATATATCATAGTTTGCATCTGCTAACCCCAAGCTCCCAATTCATCTCTCTCCCATCCCTTTCTCCCACCTACCTGCCCTCCCGCCCCATAACCACAGATCTGTTCTCTATGTCTGTGAGTCTGTTTCTGCTTTATAGATAGGAAGCAGTCTGTTTCTGCTTCATTTGTGTCATATTTTAGATTCCACTTATAAGTGGTATCATATGATCTCGGTCTTTCTGCTTTCTTCACTTAGTGTGGTAATCTCTAGTTGCATCCATGTTGCTGCAAATGGCATTATTTTCCTTTTTTATGACTGGGTAAAGCTCAACATTCAGAAAACCAAGATCATGGCATCTGGTCCCATCACTTCATGGCAAATAGATGGGGAAACAGTGGAAACAGTGTCAGACTTTATTTTGGGGGGGCTCCAAAATCACTGCAGATGGTGATTGCAGCCATGAAATTAAAAGACGCTTACTCCTTGGAAGGAAAGTTATGACCAAGCTAGATGGCATATTAAAAAGCAGAGACGTTACTTTGCCAACAAAGGTCCGTCTAGTCAAGGCTGTGGGTTTTCCAGTGGTCATGTATGGATGTGAGAGTTGGACTGTGAAGAAAGCTAAGCACCGAAGAATTGAAGCTTTTGAACTGTAGTGTTGGAGAAGACTCTTGAGAGTCCCTTGGACTGCAAGGAGATCCAACCAGTCCATTCTAAAGGAGATCAGTCCTGGTTGTTCATTGGAAGGACTGATACTAAAGCTGAAACTGCAATACTTTGGCCACCTCATGTGAAGAGTTGACTCGTTGGAGAAGACCCTGATGCTGGGAGGGATTGGGGGCAGGAGGAGAAGGGGACGACAAAGTATGAGATGGCTGGATGGCATCACCGACTCGATGCACATGATTTTGGGTGAACTCTGAGAGTTGGTGATGGACAGGGAGGCCTGGCGTGCTGCGATTCATTGGGTCGCAATGAGTCGGACACAGCTGAGCAACTGAACTGAACTGAATATTCCATTGTGTACATGTTTCACATCTTTATCCATTCATCTGACAGTAGTTATTTAAGTCATTTCCATGTCTTGCCTGTTGTAAATAGTACTTCTATGAACATAGGGGTGCGTGTCTTTTCTAATTATAGTTTTGTCCAGATACGTGCCCAGGAGTAGGATTGCTGGATCATACGGTAGCTCTGTTTTTTTTGAGGTATCTCCAATACTGTTCTCCATAGTGCCTGTGCCAGTTCATATTCCTACCAACAGTGTAGTTGGCTCCCTTTAGAGAACTGGGTTTTATCTTAAGACCCTAGGAGCCCTTGGAGGGCTTCAGATAGGGAGAGCTGATTGCAGCCCTGCATTTTGTTGTTTTTTTTTTTCATTTCATATGCTACTATGTCTTTTTTATTTTTATTTTTATTTTTATTTTTAATTAAATTTTAAAATCTTTAATTCTTACATGTGTTCCCAAACATGAATTTTGAAAAGATCATTGTAGATGCGGCATGGGGCATCAGATTGGAAGAGAATCTGACTAGATCCTAAGAGGCAGCCACCATGGTCGACTGGGCAAGAGATAAAGGCAGCCTGGACTAAGGTGGCCACCGAGGAGGTGGTGCACAGTGAGTAGGTTTAGAGATACTTAGGAGGTGAAATGGTTGGCACTGGCTGATGGGTTGGTGTGGGTGGTGAGGATGAAGGAAATGATAAGGATGACGGTTTTCTGGTTGTGTCACTTCAGTAATGGAGGTGGAGGCCATTCACTTATGTGGGACTTCAGGGGTGGGGGTCAGTGGGTGCTGGCATCTGGGGCTGGGAGGAAACCATGAGCTTGCTTTTGGACAGTTTGGGTTTGAGGTATCTGAGATAATTGGAGGAGATGTCAAATGGGGAAAGGCTTTGAGATGGGTGCACAGGGAGGAGACTAGAGAAGATACCGCAGGGGCTTGAAGATCTCTGTGCATGTTTATTGTCCCTGTATCCTTTCCTTAATGGTTGCCTCAGGTGCCAGAGTGGCTGCTCAGTGTGACAAGCTCTGAGATCCTGGAATCTTGCCAGCATCTCTTCAAAAAACCAAGAAGAAACTAGAACTCCTCTTTAAAGACTGTGTTCAAAGTGGTGTTAAAGAAACAGACTTATAAACTTAGAGAACAATCTTATAATTGCCAGAAGGTAAGGGTGAGGGAAGGGATAGTTAGGGATTTGGGGATTGACATGTACACACTGCTATATTTAAAATAAACAACAAGGACCTACTGTATAGCACAGGGAACTCTTCTCAACATTCTATAACAACCTAATTGGGAAAAGAATTGGAAAGAGAATAGATACATGTATATCTAGAATCTTTAGAACAAGAAATATTGATGAATTAGGAAGTAAAGTTTTAGGAAAACAAATGAGAAGCATTCTCACTTCTCAGACTCTCTGAAATGCCCTAGTGAGCCTGGTTCCAAGGGAAAGACGGGCTTGTTTCTTCTGATTTTGTTTTATTTTTAAAATATGGTTGATTTACAATGTTGTGTTAGTTTCAGGTATGTATTTCAGTTATATATATATATATATATATATGATTTACAATGTTGTGTTAGTTTCAGTTGTGAGTTTTAGTTTTTTTGTGTATATATGTATATACACACACACACACACACTTTTAAGATTCTTTTCTGTTATGGGTTGTTACAAGATATTGAATACAGTTTCCTGTGCTATACAGTAAATCCTTGTTGATTAGCTATTTCATATATAGTGTGTATATGTTAACCCCAAACTACTAATTTATTCCTCCCCTCCTTCCCTTTTTGGTAACTGTGTTTTTCTATATGTCTGTGAGTCTGTTTCTGTTTTGTAAACAAGTTCGTCTATCATCTTCTCTTTTTTTAGATTCCACATATAGGTGATACCATATATTTGTCTTTGTCTGACTTACTTCCCTTAGTATGATCATCTTTAGGTGCATGTTGCTGTAAATGGCATTATTTATTCTTTTTTATGGTTGAGTAGGATTCCATTGTGTATATATATACACCATATCTTCTTTATCCATTCCTCTGTCAATCTAAGTGGACACTTAAGATTCTATGTCTTGACTTTTGTGAATAGTGCTGCTATGAACATAGGGGGTGCATGTATCTTCTTGAATTGCAGTTTTTCTCTGAACATAAGCCCAGGAATGGGATTGCTGGATTGTATGTTCATGCTGTTTCTAGTTTTATGAGGAACGTCCATACTTTTCTACATAATGGTTGTACCAATCTACATTCCCACCAATAGTGTAGGAGGGTTCCCTTTTATCCACACCCTTTCTTAGCATCTATTATTTGTGGATGTTTTGGTGAGGGCCATTCCTGACCAGTGTGAGGAGATACCTCATTGTAGTTTCCATTTGTATTTCTCTAATAATTAGTGATGTTGAGCATATTTTTTTTTTCCTTAGGATATGTCTTCTTTGGAGAAATATCTACTTAGATCTTTCACCCATCTTTGTTTTTTTGATATTGAGCTGCATGAGATATTTGTATATCTTGGAGATTACTCCCTGTTGATTGCTTTATTTGCGAATACATTCTTCTATTCTGTGGGTTGTCTTTTCATTTTGCTTATGGTCTCCTTTGCTGTGAAACACTTTTAAGTTTAATTAGATCCTATTTGTTTATTTTTATTTCCATTACTCTAGGTTGTTTTTCAGTGGCTCAGTCATGTCTGACTCTTTCTGATCTCATGGAGTGCAGTATACCAGGCTTCCCTGTCCTTCACTATTACTCTGGGAGGTGGATTCAAAAAGATACTGCTTCGATTTATGTCTAAGAGTGTTCTGCCTACATTTTCCTCTAAGAATTTTATAGTTTCTGGTATTACCTTTAGGTCTTTAACCCATTTTGAGTTTATTTCTGTGTATATTGTTTCATGTAGGTGTCTGGTTTTCCCAGCACCACTTATTGAAGAGCCTGTCTTTTCTCCATAGTATATTCTTGCCCCCTTTGTTGTAGATTACTTGACCACAGGTGCGTGGGTTTATCTCTGGGCTTTCTGTCCTGTTCTGTTGGTCTGTATTTCTGTTTTTGTGCCAGTACCATACTGTTTCGATTACTGTAGCTTTGTAGTACAGTCTGCTGTCAGGAAGCCTGAGTCCTCCTGCTCCATTTTTCTTTCTCAGAATTGCTTTGGCTATTTGGGGTCTTCTGTGTTTCCATACAAATTTAAAAGCTTTTTATTCTAGTTCTATGAAAAATGCCATTGGTAATTTGATAGAGATAGTATTGGATCTGTAGATTGACTTGGATAATGCAGTCATTTTGACAACATTTATTTCTCTGGTCTAAGAGCACAGCATATCTTTCTATCTGTGTCATCTTCAACTTATTTCATCAGTGTCTTACAGTTTTCAGAGTACAGGTCGTTTGCCTCCTTAGGTACATTTATTCCTAGGTATTTTATTATTTTTGATGTGATGGGAGATGGGATTGTTTCCTTAATTTCTATTTACAGTCTTTCATTGTTAGTGCATGGAAATACAAGAGATTTCTGTGTGTTAATTTTGTATCCTGCAACCTTACTGAATTCAGTGATGAGTTCAAGTAGTTTTCTGGTAGCATCTTTAAGATTTTCTGTGTATAGTATCATGTCATCTGCAGATAGTGACATTTTCACTTCTTCCTTTCCAATTTGGATCTTTTTCTTCTCTGATTGCTGTGTCTAGGGCTTCCAAAAGTATGTTGAATAAAAGTGACAATAGTGACCATCCTTGTCCTGATCTTAGAGGAAATGCTCTCAGCTTTTCGTTGTTGACTATGATGTTAGCTCTTGGTTGTCTTATATTGATGTCTATAGAACATTCCATCTGAAAGGAGCAGAATACACATTCTTTTCAAGTGCATATGGAACATTCTCTAGGATAGATCACATGCTTGGCCATAGAGCAAACCTCATCAAATTTAGGAAAATTGAAATCATGTCAAGCATCTTTTCCAAACTCAGTGCTATGAGATTAGAAAATCAACTACAAAGAAAAACTGTGATAAACACAAATATGTGAAGGCTAAATAACATGTTACTAAACAACCAGTGCATCACCAAAGATATCAAAGCAGAAATAAATACCTAGAGACAGATGAAAATGAAAACATGACAGCCTAAAACCTTCGGCACAAGGAAAGCCATTCTAGGAGGGGAGTTTATAGCAATACAATCTTACCCCAGGAAACAAGAAAATTCTCAAATAAACAACCTAAGCTTACACCTAAAGCAACTAGAGAAAGAACAAACAAAACTCAAAGGTAGTATAGGAAAAGAAAATTTAATGATCAGAGCAGAAATAAATGAAATAGAGGTGAAGAAAATAACAGAAAAGATCAATGAATCTAAAAGCTGGCTCTTTGAAAAGATGAACAAAATTGATAAACCCTTAGCCAGACTCATCAAGAAAAAAAAAAGGGGAGGGCTCAAGTCAATAAAATTAGAAATGGAAAAGGAGAAGTTACAGTTGACTCCACAGAAATATGAAGGATCGTAAAAGACTACTACAAGCAACTATATGCCAATAAAATGGACAACTTGGAAGAAATGCACAAATTCTTGGAAAGGTACAATCTTCTAAGACTGAACCAGGAAGGAATAGAAAATACAAACAGACCAATCACAAGTACTGAAATCGTAACTGTGATTAAAAAAATTTCCAACAAACAAAAGTCTAGGACCAGATGGCTTCACAGGCAAATTCTATCAAACTTTCAGTGAAGAGGTGTAACACTCATCCTTCTCAAACTCATAGAAAAATTTGCAGAGGAAGAACACTCCAAAGCTCATTCTATGAGGCTACCATCACCCTGATAGCAACACCAGACAAAGATACCACACACACAAAAAAAGATTACAGGCCAGTATCACTGATGAACATAGACACAAAATTCCTCAACAAAATACTAGCAAACCCAATCTAATGACACCTTAAAAGGATCATGCACCATTCTCAAGTAGGATTTATCAGTCGGTATAATACACCACATTAACAAATTGAAGAATAAGAACCATATGATTATCTCAGTGGACTCAGAAAAAGCTTTTGACAAAATCCAATACCAATTTATGATTAAAACACTCGAGAAAGTGGGCATAGAGAGAACCTACGTCAACATAAGAAAGGCCATACACAACACATCCACAACTAACAGCACGTATCTTTTCAAATGTGTGGTTTTTTCTTTTCTGGATATATACCAGGAGTTGGATTGCTGGATCGTATAGAAACTTTAATTTTTTAAGGACCCTCCATGCTGTTTTCCATAGTGGCCGCACTGATTTATATTCCCACCAACAGTGTAGGAGGGTTTCCTTTTCTCCACACCCTCTCAAGCATGTATCATCTGTAGACTCTTTTGTTGTTGTTCGGTCATGTCCAGCTCTTTGCGACCCCATGGACTGTAGCACGCCAGGCTTCCCTCTCCTTCACTATCTCCTGGTGTTTGCTCAGACTCATGTCCATTGTGTCGATGATGCCAACCACCTCATCCTCTGTCACCCCTTTTTCCTCTTGCCCTCAATCTTTCTCAACATCAGGGTCTTTTCCAGTGAGTCAGCTCTTTGCACCAGGTGACCAAAGTACTGGAGATTCAGGTTCAGCAACAGTCCTTCCAGTGAATATTGAGGGTTCATTTTCTTTGGGATTGACTGGTTAGGTCTCCTTGCTGTCCAAGGGGCTCTCAAGAGTCCTCTCCAGCACCATGATTTGAAAGCATCAATTTTCAGCACTCAACCTTGTTTATGGTCTGTCGCATCCTACATGACTACTGGAAAGTGAAGTCTCTCAGTCGTGTCCAACTCTTTGTGACTCCATGGACTGTAGCCTGCCAGTCCCCTATGTCCACGGAATTTTCCAGGAAAGAGTACTGGAATGGGTTGCCGTTTCCTTCTCCAGGGGATCTTCCTGACCCAGGGATTGAACCGGGTCTCTTATCGCAGGCAGATGCGTTCCCGCCTGAGCCACAAGGGAAGCCCTGCTGGAAAAAGCATAACTTTCACTATATGGACCTTCGTAGGCAGAATGATGTCTGCTTTTTAACATGCTGTCTAGGTTGGTCATAACTTTTCTTTCAAGGAGCAGGCATCTTTTAATTTCATGGCTGCAGTTACCATCTACAGTGGTTTTGGAGCCCAAGAAAATAAAATCTGTTACTGTTTCCACTTTCCCCCTATCTGTTTGCCATGAAGTGATGCCATGATCTTCGTTTTTGAGTGTTGAGTTTTTAATGATGGTCATTCTGACTGGTGTGAGGTGGTAACTCATTGCAGTTTTGGATTGTATTTCTCTAATAATTACTGATGTTGAGCACCTTGTCGTGTACCTACTGGTCATCTGTATGTCTTTGGAGAACTGCCCATGGTCTTCTGCCCATTTTTTGAGCGGGTTTGTTTTTTGATATTGTGCTGTATGAGCTGTTTGTATATTTTGAAAGTTAAGCCCTTGTCAGTCACATTGTTTGCAAATATTTTCTGACATTCTGTAGGTTGTCTTTTCATTTTGTGTCTGGTTGGGTCTGGCTCTTCTGATGTGGGATGGAGGTCTCTGTGTGCCTTCAGGAGCTTCTCAGAGGCCCCTCTCTGGGGCATTCATGAGACTGTCCTTGTGATGTTTCCCTCATATAGGGGCGTCTCCCTGTCACTTTGAAAGATGAGATAGTGGGGTGACTTCCAGTGCCAGAACCAGTTCTCTGAGTCTCCCAGCACATTTGGTTGTTGAGCAGTTCAGCTCAACTCTGACACTAATGACCCAGAATGAGAGCAAACCTCCAGGTTACGGGCTGCTTTTCCCAAGGCTGCCCCCACTTCAGACGCCAGTTACAGGTCCTGAGCATCCCCTGCTGTTGACCAACTGACTCCAAGTCAGGGATTCCCTTCATAATTTACTAGAATATCTCCCAGAACTCAGGAGCGCACTGTGCTTACATTTACCAGTTTATTATAAGGGACGTCACAAAGGATACATATGAACATCCAGAAGGGGAGATACGCAGGGCGAGGCTGGAAGGGTGCTCTTGGGGTGTACCACCCCCCTGGCACATGGATGTGTCCACCAACCTGAACCCTGTGCCACTGGGATTTTCATGGAGCCTTCATCTTGTAGACATGATTGATCAGTAACTCAGTCCCCAGTCCCCCTCTCCTCCGCAGAGGCTGGGGTTTGCAGCTGAAAGTTCCTAGCTTCTAATCGTGGTTTGGTCTCTGGCAACTTGCTCTAGGGGCCCACAAGGATTTACCCCATTAGGACAAAAAGTTCTCTCATCACCCAGGAAATTCCAAGAGATGTTCCCAAAGACCAAAGAATAGGACAAAAGAGACGCCTATCCCCCTATCACCAGAGATTCCAAGGCTTCGAGAGGCTCTGAATCAGGAGCCAGGGACAAGGACCATATGCCTATTTCTTCTTATATACAGGAGGCTGGTCCACCCTGGAGTAGGGTAGGGGGCACTCCCTGGGAATTCTAGAACCTTCTGCAGCTAAGATTCCACAGTGGGCTTCCCTGATCGCTCAGCTGGTAAAGAAGCCACCTGCAATGTGGGAGACTTGGGTTTGATTCCTGGGTTGGGAAGACCCCCCCAGAGAAGGAAATAGCTACCCTCTCCAGTATTCTGGCCTGGAGAATTCATGGACTGTACAGAGTCGGACACAACTGAGTGACTTTCACTTCACTTCAAGCTTCTGCAGCAGCTGCTGCCTGTCTCCCAACCTTCCCTGAGCACCACCCTTACCTGCTGGTGGGAGGGGGGGCACTCATCTCTGATGCTAGAACCACCTCTGACCAGGGCATCAGGGTCAGGAGATCCCCAGGACACAGGAGCAGGGTGTTGGGGGTGGGGTGGGAAGGAGGCCTGTTCATGCTTCCAGTGTGTGTCTCTGGTGTGTGACTGTCTCAAAACATGGGATCTCTTCCATCACAGGCACGTGAAGCAGCAGGAAGAGGCTGATAACTCAGCACTCATCGAGTTTCTCATCTGGGGAATCTTACCCACATTATGGCCAATCTTCAGATACTGCTGGGAGGCATAACTAGCCCCCATTTTACAGATGAGTAACCTGAGGCTCACACATATTTGAAAACTTGCTCAAGTTAAGTGTCAGAGGCAGGATCCAGACCCACATCTGGTGGACACCAGTGTCTGTTCTGTATGCCTCCAAGTTCATGCTGGGGACAGAAACCAGACCCAAGAGCTGATCCCTGGAGGCTGGCCAGACCCACGCCACAGTCGGCTGACTTACCCGTAAACTTAAACCAGGGAGCTGAGAGCCCAGACAGGCCGCAGAAACTCTGTTCATGGTTTGCAGCCTTTGCTGGTCTGACAGGGTGGAGGGGAATTTTCCTCAGCTACTTCTAAGCTCTTCTGGTGTCTCTGGGACCCTATTTGGAGGCTCATAGGCATCTTCATGAATTGAACTTTCCATCCCTGGCAGGGGCCCCTCTTCTTCCTTGAGACACAGCCCATCAGGAACCCCTCCCACATTAGGCCCCCATTCCTCCACCTTGTGGAGGTATCAGAGCTGGACTTGGGGAGAATGTGGTGGTCAGTCCACCAGCTGGTGTAGACAAGCTGTAAAGCTCTGCACACAAACAGCTTGGCCCGCGTGGAGAAGGATGGCCACCCAGGGCTGTCCCTACCCACTTTTCCTGATGCCCATCAGAGCTCTTAACTCGCTTTCTTTGGCCAGAGAGACTGGTGGGGGAGGGGCAGCCAAGCTGTGCCCTCAGGGCAACTCTGCTCCTATATTTAAACCCAAAGATGTGTCCACATCTGTTGAACCTCCCTCCTCTCTGTGAACCCTTTCCCAGCCTCCCCCTCCCTCCCCCAACTCCCCTGATGGTCCTGGGTGCCCCATTACTGTTCAGAACACCCCAGACTTAAGTAGTTGGGAGAAAAAAGTACCTGATGAGCATCACACTTTAGACTGCTTCTACCCCTCCAAATCCCTCTTGACCTCCATGGAGGACTTGATGTCTGTTTACCCATTGCAGCAAGTGGTGTACACACGCCATCTTGTGACCTCCTTAGGAAATGATTATTCTGGAGGCCCCTCTCCTTGTATGGACATCAGCGGCTCGCCAGCCATCTCCAGCGACTCCTTAGCGCCCAGCAGATCGCAAGGTTCCAGGCTTTGCTTAGTCATTGCAGGATGGCTTGGGCGTATGGCCGCCTCCAGCCCAACGCTATTATAAATAGCCTTGCTGCCTCCCAGTGTTTTTGCCCTGAATCACCCACTGCTTAGCTGTTTAACTGTTTCCTGGGGAGGGTCCTCCCTCACAGGGAACCAGGAATGTGCTTTAACCTCTGGAATCCCACTCCCTGCCCGCAGTGATGCTGAGTCCAGGAAGAGCTTCATAAAAGAATTAGCCGCTTCTTGAGCCCTTGCTCTGCCCCAGGCACCAGAGAAAGCATTTTCCATGTGTTTTCTCAACTAATTCTCAGAGTGTCCCTGTGCAGTGGGGGCCATTGGGGTTCTTACTGTATAAATGGGGAAACTGGCCCTTAAAGCGATTAAGGAATTCCCCCCCTTCACATAGCTAGTGAACAGTGGGGCATCAGTGTGACATGGGCCAGTGGATTCATGTCAGTGGATGGTCCACTGTCAGCCAGTGGCACCTGCTGAGCCGTCTGATGAATTGATCTGTGCCCACATCCACCCAGTGTGATTCCTGGCTTGTCCCAGGCTGACCTACAACTTGGGAAGAACGTTCTTCACTTCAGCCCCATGCAGGGTCCCATGATGGAAAGTCAGTTCCTGGGCTGCTGCTTCCAGGGAGAAACTGCCAGAGCGAGCTCCGTATTCCCGCTCCAGCTCCTAAGTCCCCAGATTTGAGTTTTCAGAACAGAAGCTGTGGTCTTCCTCCAGTTGCCAGGGGAGAAGCTGGGCAGGAAGGACATGCGGTTCTCCTTGCAGGGCCCTGGGCACCTCAGGTGTCTTAGGGGCTGGGGACCACAGACGTCCCTGAGAAACCCTGAGGCCAGCAGTCGGGGCCTTGAGGTGAAGGAGGGCTGGCAGGGCCACCGCCCCAGGAGAGGAAAGAACAGCCAGCTCCCTCTTCTCCCTGAAATTCCTGCCTGCTTGGGCAGCTGCAGCCCCAAGTGGTCCTCTGCCGTCACCTGCTTGGCATGGTGACGTGGAGAGGCCCATGGGCTCTACCCTCCTTGTCACTCTGGTCAGCCGGGTCCGGAGCACCCATCTCACTCTGAGAAAAGAAAGGGTCTCACCATGGCGGCCCCTACCACGCCATCAGGGCTGGAAAAGCCTCTCAGATCATGCTTGACCTGGCCCCCTGCCTCAGACACGTGAAGATCCACGTTGTCATCTCTCGGGGACATCGCTGAGGTTCAGAAGACGAATCCATTGGCCGGATGTTGCTCAGGAGCCATGGCTGGGGTGTCCCTGCTGGCAGCACTGGCACAGGCACCCAGCAAGCATCACACATCTTTAAAAATAGCATGATTTTTCTTTCTGATTTGAAAAACAGTATATTCTCATTTTAGAAACTGTCAGAAAAGGAAAATGAACACTGTTCATTATCTCATCACTTGGAGATAACGCAGTATTAACAGTTTGCCGTGGTGTCTTAGTCAGTAAAGAATCGGACTGCAATGCAGAAGACCTGGGGTTGATCCCTGAGTTGGGAAGATCCCCTGGAGAGGGAAATGGCAGCCCACTCCAGTATTCTTGCCTGGAAAAGCCCAAGGACAGAGGAGCCTGATGGGCTGCAATCCCTGGGGTTGCAAAGAGTTGGACAAGACTTAGCGACTAAACCAGCACCACCATATTATACACCCTTCTTCATGCACATGCTTTTTTACATAATTACAAATCTGCCTGCAATGCTGGAAGACCTGGGTTCAATCCCTGGGTTGGGAAGATCCTCTGGAGAAGGGAATGGCAACCCACTCCAGTATTCTTGCCTGGAGAACCGCATGGACAGAGGAGCATGGCAGGCTACAGTCCATGGCGTCACAAAGAGTCGGACACGACTGAGCGACTAACACACACGTGTTCACTTAGACAACAGTTTGTGTAGTCTGCTTTTCTCACTCACCCTATAAACAATTTCCCTCAGTTATTCAGAGATCTTTGTAAATATGCTCTTTGTTACTGCATATACTTTGCTTGATATCACACCAGAATTTTCTTAAGTATTTCCTTAGATAATATTTGCTCAATTCAAGTTTTCTGCTGTTATTCATAATTTTGGGGTTAGCATTTTCAGAGTAAGCTGTTTCTGTATTTCTGTGAATTTCCAGAATCTAGACTCTCCAGATGCGAAATGACTGGTGGGTCAAGGTTCTTGGTAAATTGCTCTTCAAAGGAGGGGTGCCCTTTTACACTCCTATGGCAGGCCCATTCACCCCTCCAGTCTTGAGTGTTCCCAGTTAAAAAAAAAAAGTAAAATATGTCATAAAATGATCACAGCTCATCAGTGTCTGTGGTCCTGACCTTCTCCAGGGCTCAACTCCATCAGTCATGTGGCTGATAGGGAGTATGTCCTACATACCAGACCCTCTGCTAAGCATCTTACCTGCTTTATCTTGTGGGATCTTCCCAGCATCCTGGTCAGGTGCTGTTACTGCCCATGCTTTGCAGATAAGAAATCCAAGACAATAGAGAGGTTCAGTGAGTTGCCCAAAGCACTCAGCTAGTACATGAGGGGACTTCAGTCAAAGGGTCAGACTCCTGGACCTGAAACTGGGGCTGAAACGGGGGCCAAGCCTGGGCTGCTCTGGCCCTCATGAGTCAGAGTGAGGAACCCATGAGGAGTTTCCTACACGGTTGACTTCATTGTGCATCAAGGGCTGCCTCTGCCAGGGTCAAACCAACCAAAGCAGCCGAGGCCGTTCATACAGCCTGCCACACTCAACCCCATGAAGAGCTATTTGTGACATGCCAAGCTCTCTGCAGGATGGATGATTGGAAAAACATCACTCTTCCCCTCAAAAATTTAGAAATTAGTTGAGGGCTGAAGAGAAATACACAAATAACTGATTTATCAGATGCACTATGTAAGGGTCTTGAAAGAGAAATTCGAGGGTCTTGGGTATTCAAAGAGGGGAGAGGACAGCTGGCTGGAGGGGTCCACTGAGGAGGTGCCATAAAAGGTGGGGAAATTTTAGTTAGCAGAAATGGTAGGGCACCTTGGACAGAAGGCCTCAGTGACCCAAAGGATGGAAGGGTACTGAAGGAAGGATAGGGTGTCCTGTGTGGGAAGTGGCGAGGGTGGTGACGACCAGGGTGTGTTTTAATCGCGGTATAGTTGATTTACAATGTTAATTTTCCCCGTACAGCAGAGTGATTCAGTTTTATGCATATTCCTCATATTCTTTTCCATTATGGCTTATCATAGGTCACTGAATATAGTTCCCTGTGCAGTATAGTAGGGCCTTGTTTGTCCATCTTAAATATAATAGTTTGCATTTGCTAACCTGAGACTCTCAACCCATCCCTCCCTCTCCCTGCCTCCCCTTTGGCAATCACGTCTGTCCTCTATGTCTGCGAGTCTGTTTCTCTTTCATAGAGAAGTTCATTTTTTTAATACCTACCTAAAAGTGATATCCTATTTGTCTTTGACTTCACTTCGTGTGATAATCTCTAGTTGCATCCGTGTTGCTGCAGATGGCATTCGTTCGTTCTTTTTTATGGCTGAGTAGAATTCCACTGTATGTGTTAATGTGTACCGTATCTTCTTTATCCATTCACCTGTTGATGGACATTTAGGTTGTTTCCATGGCTTGGCTATTGTGAGAAATTCTGGTATGAACATAGGGTTGCATATATCTTTTTGAATTCTAGTGTTGTCTGGATATATGCCCAGGAATGGAATGGGATTGCTGAATCGTATGACAGCTTGAGTTTTAGTTTTTTAAGGAACCTCCATGTTGCTCTCCATAGTGGCTGCCCCAGCTTACATTCCCACCAGCGGTGGAGGAGGGTTCCCCTTTGTCCACACCCTCTCTAGCATTTGTTGTTTGTAGACATGTTATCGGTGGCCATTCGGGCCCACGCGAGGTAGGCTCTGCTCTTGACATGTGCTGCAGGACCTGAGGCTGTGTCCCTGTCAAGAGGGATGATGTCACGTGCTCGTGGGAGTAGAAGGGGGCGCTTGAGTCCACAGGATGGGTGTGAGAACGGGAGCAAAATGACCAGACTTGAGAGTCTCTCAAGATGGAATTTACGAGACGGGATGATAGGGGTGAGAGGGCGACTCATGATTACTGAGTCCCTGATTCCTCTTTCCCGCCCCCGCGTCTGTCCCTGGCTCCGTCTCTACCACACATTCCAGGGGTGTCAGTCCCCCAGCTCCCCAGCCACCATCTGTCCAGCACCGCCCTCCCCTGGCTCATCTTCATTGTATTCATTTCTAATGGACCCCTCAGCTTCCACCATGGCCGTGTCCACGCCTCCTCCCTGTAGCCAGAGTCTAGGGGAATCATATGATGTCATCTAAACTAGGACTCTTTAAAACGAAAGGAGGCACTGTGACGAATTATGCCAGGAAAGAGGCAGAAACCAGTACTGTCCTGGCAAACCTGGACAGATGGGCTTTCTAGCCAGAGGGGCCATTGGCACAGGAGTCACAGCACGTCACTTCCTTGCCTAATGGCTGCAGCTCGGCCCACCCTCATCCAGGACGTTGGCCCAGTCTCCCTTCTCCCTCCTCTCTGCCCCTTCCTGTGCTCTGGCCACTCAGGCTGTTCTGTTCCAAGAAGTTACACTTGCCAATCCTGTTGCCTGAGCATTCTCTCCTGGATCTTCATGAAGCTGGTTCCTCCCAGCACTTCATGACTCTTCCACAGACAGGCTTCTGTGACCTTGCAGTAACTGGTCCCTATCTCCCAGTCAGTTCTCCAGCACGTGTCACTACCTAAAAGTAAGTTATTTACTGATTTTACCTCTGATGGGTAAAGAGGTTGGATGTTCTCACTTCCATCCTTATGATAAGAAAAAGCTGGAAAAACTGAAAATTAGCAACTTTTGGGGGGGAACCCATTAGAGAACTGAGGTTGCCAGGCAAACCACAGCCCTGAAATCTGTGAGAATCCAAGGTCCCAGCCAAGAGCTGAAACTCCTGGACCCATACACTGGTAGGGACGTGTTAGTGGTCATTTTGATGAATTTTTGGAGGCTGAGTATGCTCAACTGTGAGAGCACCCAGTTCCTAGGATGTGCAGTCTTAAGGGGACCCCACACTTCTTTGAGCTTTACCTCCAGGAACCCCACCAGGTTGTCATGGTGGGGTCTAAGACCCAGGGCTCTGGCGGAGGTGAAGGAAGAGTGGTGCGGTCCTTGTGAAATATATCAGAGCCCAGGGGACAGGCTCCACCTTGGCCCACGAAGAGCATCCCTCCCCCTGGTCCTTCTGCCTCACTGCCCAAAATGAGATGTTTGTGAAGATCACAGACAAGAGGCACGCCCTCACTGTAGAACTGAGATTTAATTGGAAGATGACAGTGTTCTCTGCCTCCCCTCCACTTCTAAACGCCAGCAGGGCTCCCCATAATAAGGATGGGGTGCAGCTGAGTGAGCAGTAAGACACAGACCTTCCCTGAGGAGAAGGGTGCTGCTGCTGCTGCTAAGTCACTTCAGTCGTGTCTGACTCTAAGCCCAAAATCAAGAGTGGCGACAAGCCACACACAAGGGCCTCTGAGGGATTTAAGGTCTCTGGCACTCACAGCTACAAAAAAATGAAACAAAGCCAGCTCCTAACCAGAGGATCATAAACCCTTACAGAAGAGACCCATTTCCTCAGTTTCTGCTACGTGTACAGCTTTTAACAAAAAGATCATGAGTCCCCCTGCAAACCAAACAAAAACTGGTGAAGAGAGAAAGGATGCATCAAAAGCAGACTGAGATACAATACAGAAATTAAAAATGATCATTCTGGGAATTTAACTGTGATTAATTTGTTAATGGAAAAAGTAGACCACGTGCAAAAACAGATGGGAATGTAAGCAGAGAGATAAGGAGGATACAAAAGGAAATGCTAGGAAGGAAAAAAACCGGAATGAGAGATGCCTTTGATGAGTTCATCAGTACACTCAGTACAGCCGAGAAAAGTGATGCGCTTGAAGATACATCAGTAGAAACTTCCCAAACAGCAACTTTTTTTTTTTAATCTAGAACATCCAAGAATGGAGACAGTTATAAAAGATGTAACACACACACATGATGGCATACCAGATGGAGAATTGAGCGTAACAAATGATGTAATAATAACGGAAACTTTCTGAAATTAGTGGCACAGCAAGCCAGACGCAGGAAGTTGAGTGCAGGTAAACTAGCTCCCTTTGTGTTTGCTGCCTGCTCCCCTCCCACCCCCAAGTTTGTAGGCTCTCTGAGAGCATTGGTTCCCTTCTTTTCCTTATCTCTGGAGTCCAGCCAGGGCCTGATACATAGGTGCTCAGCAAAGATTTATTGACTGAATGAAGGTGTCAGACAGGTTTTGGGCCTGGGCACACTGCCTCCACAGCTCACAGAACTCTGACGCCCCCAGGGTCTCCTCGGCCCTGGCATTCCCTGTTCGGATGACCGATTTGTGGCTAGCGGGTAAAGTGCATGGATGGAGGGTCAGGCGCTCCAGTGTCCCCATATCCTGGGCATGCGCCCTGTGATCCCCTTGGTTCCCCAGTGGTCACCATGCCAGTTTGGACACCATCGTGTCCTACCTAGATGATAGCAGCAGCCTCAGGGCCCGTCCACAGATTCTAGCTCTAGATCCCTCCAGTCCACTGTCCCTGCTTCAGCTAGGGTGATCTTGATCAGCAAAGGTAGTGTTCCTTTTCCCATTTTCAAATCCTAAGTAGCTCCTTCCTGCGTTCAGGATAAAAATCTCAATTCCTGAGCACGTGCACAAGATGATGATGATTTTACCTGCTTTCCTGGCCAGTGTCACTGTTGACCTGATCCCAGGAACTGACCAGGGTTCTTGGCCTCTTTAGTCAGTAGCAATTGATCAGAGGCCTGAGAAATTCAGGCAAGGCTTTATTGGGGCCCTACTGCAGCAGGGGAAGCGAGAACCAACAGTGGGCTCCCGTGCTTGCTCTGCAAGGTGATGAGCGGGTCCTTAGGGTGGTGAGGTGGGGTGTGTCCCAGGCTCAGCCTGCAGGCGAGGCTTAGATGGTTTGGCCCCTCTTAGGTGGTGGTGAGTGCATGGTGTGTGCAGAGCGCCCTGCTTCCCGCCCCTGCCCCTCCAGATACCCAGCAGCTGGGTTTTTGGTCTTTTTCATCTTGTCCATAATTTGTCCTGCTGCACGCACGTGCAGTTATTCTTAGTCCCTTATAGTTTCTTTGTATTTTGTTGCTCAGGCGATGTTTGTCCAGGTGTAAGCCCTGCAGCAAAGGGTCCCAGATTCCAGCATGTCTCAGCAGGACCGTGCCCACCCTCTGGAATTACCTGCATATCTGAGAAGGTGACCCTCAAGGTGCCCGTTCCTGCTTCCTCCTCCCTCTGTCCCCTCCCTCCCTCCCTGCACTCGGCTCCCTCTCCATCCTCCCACTCAGGTCAGGGCCATTTCCTGGGGAGCTGCTTGTGCCCCAACCCTAGTCTGAATTCAGATGTCAACATGGGCTGATTACCTGGTGTCACATTTGTCACACAATATTTTAGCTGCCTCTCTATTGTGTCTTTGTCCTGCTAGAAAGGAAGCTCCCTGAGGAGGTGTTAACTATCCCGAACTTGGAAAGTAAGGTACAGAAATGACGTCTTGGGTTATCACAGCTGGGGCATGACCCATGGAGCCTGCCTGTAGTGCTTGGCTCGCTAGGGAATGCGTTCGTCTGATTTATTACTGGTGGGGGCCCCGACGCCAGTTACATGTTAACGTTTCAGGAAATGGATAAATTGCAAATGATTTTTGTCCAGTAGAAGAGAAAATGACTTATGACTAGTCAACAAGAGTAACTGCAAATGTTAGCTGTTTTATTTATTTATGCATTTATATTTTGTATTGGAGGGCTTCCCTGGTGGTTCAGGTGGTAAAGAATCTGTCTGCAATGCGGGAAACCTGGGTTCGATACCTGGGTCAGGAACATCCCCTGCAGAAGAGAACAGCTACCCACTCCAGTATTCTTGCCTGGAGAATTCCATGGACAGAGGAGACTGGCAGGCTACAGTCTATGGGGTTGCAAAGAGTCAGACACTACTGAGTGACTTTTCACTTACATATAGTTGATTCACAATGTTGTATTTAGTTTCAGGTGTGCAGCAGAGTGATTCAGTTGTACATATATATGTATCTTTTTTTTTTTTCAAATTCTTTTCCCATTTAGGTTATTGCAAAATTCTGAGTAGAGTTCCCTGTGCTATTCAGTAGGTCCTTAGTATATTATCAGTTGCTCAGTCGTGTCTGACTTTTTGCGACCCTATGGATTATAGCCCACCAGGCTCCTCTGTCCATGGGATTCTCTAGGCAAAAATACTGGAGTGGGTTGCCATTTCCTCATTGGTTATCTATTTTATATATAGTTGAAGCGACTTAGCAGCAGTAGCAATGGGTATATGGTAAATGGTAACCATTTTATTACCTTGTGGACCATGAACCCACAAGGTAATAAAAACAGTTTTGAATGCTTTTTTTAAAACTGTAGGTCCTTGTTGGTTATCTATTTTTAAAGACATTTATTTGGCTGCACTGGGTCTTAGTTGCCGCATGTGGGATCTATTAATGGTTCCCAGATGGAACCTGAGCCCCCTGCATTGGGAACATGAGGTCTTAGCCTCTGGACCACCAGGGAAATCCTGATTATCTGTCTAAATTTATTATCTAAATTATCTATCTGAATTTATTTGGCTGCGTCAGGTCCTAGTTGTGGCACATAGGCCCCAGAACACTTGGGCTCAGTAGTTGTGGCATACGCAGGCTTAGTTGTCCTGAGACATGGGGAATCTTAATTCCCCAGCCAGGAATCAAGCCCGTGTCCCCTGCATTGCAAGGTGGATTCTTAACCACTGGGCCACTAGGGAGGTCGTGAGGTTATCTGTTTCAAATACAATAGTGTGTACATGTCAGTTCCAAACTCCCAGTCTGTCTGAATGTAATTTTGAAATTTGATTTCCTCACTCCTCTCCCCACCAACTCCCCCCCCACCCCGCCCCGCTCTGTTTATAAACATGTATCTGTCTGTGTATGCCTGTTTCCTCTCCTGGCCTCTTCTGAACTGATGTTGCCAGCCTGTTATTGTGTCATTAACCATCTGATAATTTAAATGTCTTTGCCATGCACTGGGGATTGTGGACGAGTGCTGCTCAGTGACCTTTAAAGGGGGACTGCTTGGAGAAGTGTGGCCAGAGCATCTTTGGGGTATGGTGCCACAGTCAGGACTGGCCAGTGACCCAGCCCAGCGAGGTGCTGGGGCCTGGCCATTTCTTCCCACATCTTCAGAAGGGCAGCCTCTGCCCTGGGGCTACCCGGGGGCTGGCCAGTCCATTCTCAGAGCTGCCCGAGGTCTCCGACCCTTTCTTCCTCATCCCCCCTCCTCGTCCCTCCCCAGCTGTCGGGCCTCCATCATTGTCATGCCCACCTGTTCCCTGTCATTTTTTCTCACCCCCACAAATGTCCTACATATCCGGCCCTGTCTTGGTGCTTGCTTCCTCGAGGTTCAAAATGTCATTGTGGTCGCCATGTGTCCACGTCATGGTTTTGTTTGTAACTTTTGGAAAATGACTCTTGGAGAGAAAGTCAAAGACAGTCAACTGTCTTGTCATCTGGATACCTAGCAGCGCTTACACCAACAGCAAGTGCTCAGTGCATATTTGCAGAAAGAACGGACTTGTGTGTGAAAGTGTAACACTGTGGTCTTGGTTAGAGTGACGCCCTGGTTGGATGCAAACTGGGCCCTGTTGCTCCAGTTGAAAGGCCTCTGGGTCCCCTTCAGCTCTGAGGGTTTGGTGTCATTCATTTCAAAGTGCCTGTGTCCCCCACAGAACCTCATTTCTCCTCACAGAGTCCAGGCCAGGGCAGAAAGGGACAGCCGTGTGACAAAGAGGACATGGGAACACTGCCCAGAGGAGAAGGGGTGCTGTGACCTCTCAGGATGGAGCTCCAGGGAGGGACGCGGGGCACCCTGACCCCAGACCCTCCCCACAGCCGCACCCTGAATGCAGCCTCTGTGCCCTGGGCTGAGGGGGGAGGGAACCTGTGTCTTCAGAGTCCTGCAGGCAGGGAGGAATCTGAGTGCCAGTTAGAAAATACCCTCTCATGGTCCTGACAGGTACAAAGTCTATGAAAGCCTGTGTTTAAGATGATTTTTCTGATCCTGCTTTTGGCAAGTTGAATAGATGATTATGACTCACCTCCCCCCTCCCCAAGCTTGGCTAATTAAATATTTGATAAATAGAATTTAGTGCTTTTCATCGCAGAGAGGGTTCCTGACATTAACCAGTTGCTTCTAAGAAAGGTAGCCTCTTCTTTGCCTGGATGACAGACCTAGCCACAGGGTTTACAGAAGCCACAGGGAAAATGTGCACAGGGGGCAGATGCTAAGAGCACGAGGATCCTTGGCCCACGGAATCCCCGATTTGGGGCAGTTTCATTTAGTTGCGTAGTTTCTCACCACAGTGCTGGCCTCAAGGGGTAGTGGGTTTGCTTCTGGGAAGGTTCCCAGAGCCCGAGCCGGGGGCAGCGGGGGATGGAGAGGAAGCAGCAGAATGGGAACCCCTCCCTTCAGGTCACCGGATTCAAGTTCTTTGTGCTGGAAGCAAATTAACCAGTAGAGATGGGGACGCTCAGGGTCAGCTCAGGGTCAGCTCAGGTCCTCAGGGGAAGGTCTTACCCCGACTCCCGACTCCCGTGCTGAGCACTGGCGGCACTGCTTTAGGGTTGGTGACTCAGGGCAGAGGAGGGCGAGGCGGGCTGGCGCCTCCCTGTGCGCTGTGAGCAACAGCGCCACCTGCTGGCCCCACTGCGCTTCGCTTCCCGCTGCGGACCCTGGGCCAGAGGCCCAGGTTTTTTGTCATTTGCGTTATTTCCATCCCAGTCTGGTCCAGGCTCTGAGTTCTGGCTTTTCAGCTGGAGGAGTATAATTGACACATTATTTCAAAATGTATATAAATCTTCCAGAGGACAGCAAACTTCTCGGCCCGATCACCCCTGGGTTAACATTAGTGTTGAGGAAATTTCAGGCTTGATTGGCTGGCGGGAATGAGGTCTTATCTACCCCAGAGGAAGGGGAGCACTTTCTACCCTGGGATGTGCTGTGTTTGGGAGTGCCTTTCGGGGGACTTGTCTAGAAGCTGTGTTTGCATAGCAAGTGCTGTTCTCTCCCTTAGGCTGTGTGCCTGTTTGGAGGTGCCTGGGCGGAGGGGGCTGATGGAGATGACAGGCTTGGCACAGTCACGCGACCTGGCTGTATGAAGACCCCAGATGGAGCCTGGCCCAGCCACTCCTCCCAACTGGGGTCTCCAGGGCACGCGGGGCTCCCTCTGAGGCTCGTACTGTCTCCACGTGCACACGGACGAGACACCTCCATTTGTTGTCCCGTTCTGAGTTACTCCCCAGGTGGGCGTGTCTCATAGAAGGTGGGGTGATTGAGCGTCTCCTTCCCGCCCTGCTACATGACAGGACATCAAGCAGGAGACCCTGACTGTGGTCACTCTGGGGAGCCCCGTACCCCAGAATCCCTGGTGGGGACTTGGCCATGGGCATCCTGGAGTGAAGGCAGGCAAAACCCTCTGCAGCTGGGAGTCAGCAGAGGGAGGGCACCTCCTGCTCTCCCGCCACTCAGCCGCCAGCCAAGGTCAGGGTTGGAGCCCGCTGTGCTCCATGCACTTCTGGAAAGGATTCTCAGACAGCTTTCTGAGCGTCTGGGGCTCTGCCCGGCGGGGTCCACCTGGAACAGGAGGACCCGCCTGAATTACCCTTGAGGATGACTGGCTCGTTTCTGTCTACCTTCCACACGCCGGAGGCACACAGACGGTAAAGGTGAAGCTGGCAGAGATGCAGCTCTGGATTTCTAGGACACCTTAAAGCGAAGCCTACACCTGAGGGCCACGTTGGAAATGGGCCGGGGAACCAGGTCACCTGCTAAATTCTGGAATGGGCAGCTGGCTCACAGCTCCAGGCTTCCAGCCTGTGCACCCAGGAAGCCTGAGTGTCTGAAGCTGCCCACGCATTGGTAGGCTCCCTGTCTCACTTCCCCAGTCAACCATCGAGTGGCCTGGCTGAGATGGGCAAAGGGTTTTCAAGATGGCAGCCTTCCTACGTTATTAAATAACTGCTCTATGG
Source organism: Capricornis sumatraensis (assembly GCF_032405125.1). NCBI lineage: Eukaryota > Metazoa > Chordata > Mammalia > Artiodactyla > Bovidae > Capricornis > Capricornis sumatraensis. The sequence goes on from NC_091083.1 coordinate 37,679,894, forward strand.
CAGCACATGCCTGCACCCAGTCTGTTATTTTGTATAGCTTTATCTGGGCGGCTGCTGCCAGCAACAGCCCCATCTGGTAGGTGTGGATGAAGCGGGGGGACAGAGAGGTGGAGGAACCTGCTCAAGATTAACAGCCATAGGGGCAGGGCAGGGGTGGGCATCTGAGAGCCCAGGGCCTGTGCTCCTTGCCTTGACCATATGCAGCCTTAATGTACTCTTTCCTAATTTGGAACCAGTCTGTTGTTCCATGTCAGGTTCTAACTATTGCTTCTTGACCTGAATACAGATTTCTCAGGAGGCAGGTGAGGTGGTCTGGTATTCCCATCTTGTTAAGAATTGTCCACAGTTTGCTGTGATCTACACAGTCAAAAGCTTTGGCATAATCAGTAAAGCAGAAGTAGATGTTTTTATGGAACTCTCTTGCTTTTTCTATGATCCAATAGATGTTGGCAATTTGATCTCTGGTTCCTCTGCCTTTTCTAAACCCAGCTTGAACATCTAGAAGTTCACATACTGTTAAAAACCTGTCTTAGAGAATTTTGAGCATTACTTTACTAGCGTGTGAGATGAGTGTAATTGTGTGGTAGTTTGAATATTCTTGGGTGTTGCCTTTCTTTGGGATTGGAATGAAAACTGACCTTTTCCAGTCCTGTGGCCACTGGAGAGTTTTCCAAATTTGCTGGCATATTGAGTGCAGCACTTTCACAGCATCATCTTCCAAGATTTGAAATAGTGCAACTGGAATTCCATCACTTCCACTAGCTTTGTTCGTAGTGATGCTTCCTAAGGCCCACTTGACTTTGCATTCCAAGATGTCTTGCTCTAGGTGAGTGATCACACCATCGTGATTATCTGGGTCATGAACATCCTTTTTGTACAGTTCTTCTGTGTATTCTTGCCACCTCTTCTTAATATCTTCTTCTGTTAGGTCTGTACCATCTCTGTCCTTTATTGTCCCCATCTTTGCATGAAATGTTCCCTTGGCATCTCTGTTTTCTTGAAGCGATCTCTAGTCTTTCCCATTTTATTCTTTTCCTCTATTTCTTTGTACTGGTCACTTAGGAAGGCTCTCTTATCTCTCCTTGCTATTCTTTGGAACTCTGCATTCAGATGGGTATATCTTTCCTTTTCTCCTTTGCCTTTAGCTTCTGGTATACAGCAAAATGGTTCAGTTATACATATATTCAGTCATGTATATGTGTGTGTGTGTGTGTGTAAATTTTTTCATATTCTTGTTCCATTATGGTTTCCCACAGGATATAGTTCCCTGTGCTATACAGTAGGGCCTTGTTTATTTTTTATACAGCATTGTATATTTGTTAGTCTCAAACTCCGAATTTATTCCCCCTCTCGTTTCCCCTTTGGTAACCATGGGTCTGTTTTCTATGTCTGGGAGTCTGTTTCTGTTTTGACAGTAAGTTCATTTGTTTCATTTTTTTAGATTCCACATATGTGATATCATATTATATTTGTGTTTATCTGACTTAGTTTTGTTAGTATGATAATCTCTAGGTCCATCCGTGTTGCTGCAGATAGCATTATTTCACTGTCTTTTATGGCTGAGAAATATTCCATTGTATTTATGTACCATATTTTCTCGATCCATCTATCTGCTGGTGGACACTCAGGTTGCTTCTATGTCTTGGCTGTTGTAAACAGTGCTGCAGTGAACATGCATGTATCTTTTCTAATTATGGGCCCAGGAGTGGGATTGCTGTATCATACGGTAGCTCTGTTTTTACTCTTTTGAGGAATCTCCATACTGTTTTCCAAAGTGGCTACACCAGTTAACATTCTGTATTGGGTACTTTTTGATAGTTGTAAGAGCCAAACATTGGGTCTGAGATGGAGAGAACCAGTACTCACTTTCTTTTGGCGGGGGGTGGGGGGGGTGGGGGTTGGGCAGTGGTGGGAGGCAGCAAGAGGAAATAGAATGAGAAAAGATTGGATTCAGCCTCCACTTCTATGAGCAGTGGGAGGACAGGTAAAGACCCTGACTTCCAAAGGCCATATAGCAGGCACCCCACAGGGCTGCTTCCCAAGACAGGATAGAACTGTGTGGAGAAAGCTGGCTCAGGGCTCCCATGTGACAAGTCTCCCATCCTTTCCCAAGTCCCTTCTAATGGGGGAGACAATTATGGGCTTTCATTCTTCTGATTATTCAGTAATAATCAGTTATGGTTAGATTCCCGGATGGAGCGCAGACAGCCTCATCTGGGTACAGTCTCTGCCCTAATGAGCTTTGTCAAATCCCTAAAGTTCTGAGTGCTTGGATTCTTTCTACAGCATGCTTAATACCAAGGCTGTTAAAAAAAAATTTAAAGGGCCAAAATTTTAAAAGCACTCAACATTTAAAATGTCTGTATAAATGCAAGATTCAGAATCATTGAATATTTTCAGTGCAGCAGAATCATTTCTTGCCTTCTTGAGTAGCTTCTAAGATGAAAGTGACACTGGCTCTGGGCATATGTGAAAATAGCATTGCTGCCGAGAAAACCTTGGGCCAGCACCTCCCCTGGACGCTGGTCTGCTGAAGACTTTAGAAATGTATTTATAAGAAAACAAGATCAGAAAGGCATTTACTAGGGTCATTTGAATTAAAAGTACAAGATAGTGCAAGAAGGTAAACTGAGACTAGAGAGCCCTGAAGACAAGCACATTGAGTCACAGGGAGAAGGGAAGCTGCTCCTGGGACCCAGTGCATCCAAGAAGCCAGAGGAGTCACCCTCACACCTGAACGTGACCTTTGGCCCAGGGCCACTCAGCCTGTCCACTCCCAGCTTTGCTCTCCCTTCAAAGTACCTCCACTTTAGTCAGGAATTCCTCATTGCCATTCCTGCACCCTGCATGTGCCAGAGCTGGGAGACCTGCAAGCCCTGCCCCGCCCCCCACCCTCCCAATCTCCTCTTTTCTAAATCTTGTGCTTTGAAGCAGGTCCCTGACGGGCCGGCCGATGCTCAGTTGCAGTGAGAAATCCCACCAGTCCTTCTGGGTCAGTCCGTCTGAATCCACATGACACTGCCTCCAGGAAGCCGCCCTGATTCTTCCTTCCCCTCTCCCTCCAACCAGATACTCTGCCTTTCCCCTCTGGATCAGTTTCCTAAAACTGCTGTAACAAAGAACCACAGACTGGGGGATCTTGGATAACAGAAACTGACGGTCTCACTGTTTTGGAGGCTGAACGTCCAAGGTTGGGTGTCAGCAGGCTTGGCTTCTTCTGTGGCCTCTCTCCTTGGTTTGTGGACAGTGGCCTTCTCCCTCTGGCTTCACACTCTCCCTCTGAATGTGTCTGTCTCTGTGGCCAAGTGTCCCCTTCACATATGGGCCCTAGACGTGCTAGCATTGGGTTCACCCTCATGAGCTCATGGCCAATGGCCTTTCTTCAGATAAGGTCCCATTGTGAGGAACTGGGAGTTAGGATCCCAGCCTTTTTTCTGTTTTTTTTTTTGAGGGGAAGGGGGCACACAGCACAGCTCAGTCCGTAACAGACTCTTATTGCATTTTTATTTATACTTTTTAAAAACACATCTTCTTTTTTAAAAAAATTTGGCTCTAGCGGGTCTTTGTTGCTGCACATGGACTTTCTGTAGTGAGCAGGGGCTACTCTCGAGTTGTGGTGCACAGGCTTCTCATTGCAGTGGCTTCTCTCATAGAGCACAGGCTCCGGAGTGCAGGCTCAGTTGCCCCATACATAGCACATGGAATCTTCCTGGACCAGGGATTGAACCTGTGTTCCCCTGTGTTGGCAGGTGGATTCTTTACCACTGGACCACCAGGGAAGTCCTGTTTATACTTTTCAATGAGTTGTCATCTGGAATGCAAGCTCCTTGTGGGATCAACAGCTTAGCATCTCCTGTTTGTGTTCTCTGTTGAGCCTGACACTTTGCCATAAATGCCTGAATGAATGAATTAGTAAGCCCATGGGCAGGGATGAATATGGACCAGTGCTGTGACAGGTCTGCGTGGACAACACAGAAATGCACTTGAGCAGATATGCAGCTGCCCCTCTGGTAGGTCAGACCTGACCTATGGGAAGACTCCACCCAAAAACCAGAAAAACGTCGGTCCCACATGGATTTGAGATGTCATCACTGGCAAATGATGCTCTGTGTTCTTTGTGATTCCTGATTTAAAAACCAGAATGGCTATTCGTGAAGTGCAGGTGTTCATGGGAGAAGGAACCCTGAAGGTGGGGATGGAGGAGGCGAGGGAGGGCAAGTGGAAGAGAAGTAGGTGCCAACGGTATAATTGCCTCCTAGGAGGGGCTCCAGCACTGACAACGTCTCCTGGTTCCCAGACATGTTCTTTAATTGCTCATGTCTTTCATATGCAGGAACTACTCATCCAAAAGTCCCATTTTATTGTTCTTTGCTTCCATGTGAGGTGAAGTCTCCTTGTTTGGCTGTTGTTGGGGATTCCTTTACCTTTCTGGGGACAACACATCCCATTACAGCCATTTCAGGGCAGACGCTAAAGTGGTGTTCACATGGCAAAGTCAGACTTCATAATTCAGCAAGATCTAATAACAGGCAATTTATGTCACTTTCCAGATAACATATGTCAGTTCCAGTCTCTCCATAAAGTAACGTTCATAGTTCCACATGTCAGTCAGGGACACGTCCCAGGACTCTGGCAAGGCTGGGGTGAAATGTTAGGGTCAGGATATTTTGGACACTGCCTTCCCTTACTTTCAACTTGAGTTCCATTCTGCTCCTGCAGCTTTCTTTTCAATCCCGGCAGCATGACATAAAGAACTCTGGAGAGGACCAGTTCACTGTTAGAAATGAGGGGTGCTGCTCGGCGAGTCTTTCTTCCTTATTGATCTTCAAGGACCTACATGATGGCCTGTGCATTCAAATAGTGAAACCCGTGGGGATATTTCCATACAAGCTGGACACTCATAGCAAATCCCTGCTACTGATTCTAGAAACAGAAAGCCCCTCATGTTTTCCCCATGCAAATCTGTCTCTCTTATCTAACTCTTTGGGGACGTCTGTTGAAGGTAGTCTAGGGCAGCTCCTTTGTCTGAGCAAGTGCTTGAGATGTGCATTTGCTTTTTACTATTTTTCACTTAATTTATAATCAATATTTTTAATTGAAGAATAGTTGATTTACAGCGTTGTGTCAATTTCTGCTGTACAGGCAAGTGATTCAGTAATTTTATATATATATATATACACACACACATTTTTTCATATTCTTTTCCATTGTGGTTTATCATAGGGTATTGAATATAGTTTTCTGTGCTGTACAGAAATAAGGCCTTGTTATTTATTCATTCGATATATAATATTTGCATCTGCTAACCCCAGCCTCCCCCTCCATCCCTCCCCAACACTTTTCTCCTTAGCAACCGCCAGTTTATTCTCTATGTCTTGAGTCTGTTTCTGTTTCATTGGTAAGTTCATTTGTATCCTATTTTAGAGTCCACCTATAGTGATACTGTATGCTATTTATCATTCTCTAACTTTACTTGGTATGATAAACTCTAGTTGTATCCATGTTGCTGCAAATGGCATTTCATTCTTTTAATGGCTTAGTAGTACTTCATCATACCTATGTATCACATCTTTCTTATCCATTCATCTGTTGATGGACACTTAAGTTGCTTCCATGTCTTGACTGTTGTAAATAGTGCTGTTATGAACAGTGGAGTGCATGTATCCTGTCTAATTAGAATTTTCATCTGTTCCTAATATATACCCAGAAGTAGGATTGCTGGATCATGTGGTGTAACTCTAGTTTTAGTTTTCTGAGGAACCTCCACATGGTTTTCCACAGAGACTGCACCAATTTTCATTCCCACCAGCAGTGCAGGAGGGTTCCCTTTTTGCCACACCTTCTCCAGTATCTGGTTTTTGTAGACTTTGTAGTGATGACCATTCTGACCAGTGTGAGGTGGTACCTCATTGTAGTTTTGATTTACATCTCCCTATTAGTGGTGTTAAGCATCTTTATATGTGCCTATTGGGCATCTGTATTTATTCTTTGGAGGAATGTTTCCATTTCTCCATTTGGGCCCTCTGCCCTTTTTTTGATTGGGGTGTTTATTTTTTGTTTTTGAGTTGTATGAGCTATTTGTACATCTTGGAAATTAAGCCCTTGTATGTCTCATTGTTTGCAACTATTTTCTCCCTTTCTATAGGTTGTATTTTCATTTTGGTTTTGGTTCCTTTACTGTGAAAAAGCTTGTCAATTTGATTAGGTCCTATTTGTTTATTCTTGTTTTTACTTCTATTGCCTTGGGAGACTGACCTGAGAAAACATTGGTGTAGCCTATGATCTCTTCTAGGAATTTGATGGTGTCATGTTTTACATTTAAGTCTAAGCCATTTTGAACTGAAGAGTGTGTGTTCCTGGTTTTGTGTGTATGCCTGTTTTTGTGTGGTAACACCATACTCTTTTGATGACTGTAGTTTTGTATTGTTGTCTGAAATCTGAGAGTGTTATGCCCCTGCTTTTGTTCTTTTTCTTCAGGATTACTTTGGCGATTCTGAGTCTTTTATGGTTCTGTGTGAATTTTATTATTTTATTCTAATTCTGTGAAAAATGTTATGGGTCCGTATTCTTGCCTGGGAATCGCATGGACGAAGGAGCCTGGCAGGCTACAGTCCAGGGGGTTGCAAGAGTTGGACACCACTTAGCAACTAAACCGCCACCAACAGTGTGATAGGGATCTCATTAAATCTGTAGATTGCTTTGGGTAGTATGGCCGTTTTGACAATACTAATTCTTCAGTGTCAGAGCATGAGCTATCCTTGCATTTCTCTGAATTCTCTTCAGTTTCCTTTTTGATGTTTTGTAGTTCTCAGCACATATTCCTTAAATTCCTCCCCCCACCCCCATTTCTCTTCCTGTGGCTGGTTTCTAATTTCATGTTGTTGTGGTCAGTAGGGTGCTTGAGATAATTTCTGTACTCTTACATTTTTGAGGCTTGTTTTGTGCCCTAGTATGCAGTCAGTCCTAGAGACTGTTCCATGTGTACTTGAAAAGAATATATATATATATATTCTGGTTTTTGCTGTTGTGTCCTGAAAGTGTCAATTAAGTCTATTCTGTTGTATCATTTAGGATCTCTGTTGCTTTACTGATTCTCTGTCTAGAATATCTGTCCATTGATGTGAGTAGGGTGTCGAAGTCTCCGCTTTATTGCATTCCCATCAGTCTCTCCTTTTATGTCTCTATTTGTTTTATGTATTAGGTGCTCCTGTATTAGTGTTTACCAGGTGGCACAGTGGTAAAGACTCTGCCTGCCAGTGCAGTAGATGCAAGAGATGGGTTTGATCCCTGGGTCAGGAAGATCCTTTGGAGTAGGAAATGGCAGCCCACTCCAGTATTCTTGCCTGGAAAATTCCATGGACAGAGGATCCCATGGGATCACAGAGAGTCAGACATGACTGAGCAGCTGAGCACACATACACATATTAGGTGTTACGTATGTTGAGAAGTGTAAAATCTTCTTCTTGTATTGATGCTTTTATCATTATACAGTGTCCTTTATCTTTCTTTATGGCCTTTGTTTTGAAGTCTATTTTGTCTGATATGAATATTGTGACCCCAGCTTTCCTGTCATTTTTGTTTGTCTGAAATACCTTTTTCTCTCCCTTCAGTTTCAGTCTGTGGGTGTCCTTTGCCCTAAAGCAAGCCTCTTACAGGCAGCATATTGTTGGCTTTTGTTTTTTTAATCCAACCTGTCATTCTGTGTGTTTTGATTGGAGCATTCAGTCCATTGACATTTATGGTAACTACTGATAGACATGTATTTATTACTATTTTGAATCTTGTTTTCCCATTCATTTTATATTTCTTGCTTGTCATTTTCTTTTTGTTTTTCCTGTGGTTTGATGATGTTCTTTTTTATTATGTGTGTGCTTAGTCATTCAGTTATGTCTGACATCTTTGCAATCCCATGAACTGTAGCCGGCCAGGCTCCTCTGTCCATGGGATTCTCCAGGCAAGAATACTGGAGTGGGTAACCATTCCCTTCTCCAAGGGGTCTTTCCTACTCAGGGCTCAAACCCAGGTCTCCTGTATTGCAGAATATTCTTTACCGTCTGAGACACCAGGGAAGCCCCCTTTCTTATACTTATGTTATTTTCTCTTTGGTTTTTGTGAATCTGTTTTATGTTTTTGATTTGTGGCTACCCTGTTTTTCAAGTATGTTAATACCTTCCCATGTCTGCTTGACTTAGATTTATAGTCATATAGGCTCATACACATTCTAGGAAAAAAAATCTACATTTTCTTCTCTTCTCTCTTCACATTTTATGATTTTGATGTCCTTTTTTATACCTTCCTGTTCATCCTTTTGCTGTTTGTTGTGGTTATCATCAGTTTCACAGAAATTTTTGTTTGTTTTGTGTATTGGCTTTATTTAAGGTGATTTGTTTTCCAATTGTGATTTTCTCTTTCCTGTAGTCTTACTATTTAGAGAAGACATTTCAATATTTCCTTCAGATTAGGTTTAGTATTGTTGTATTCTTTTAGTTTTTCTTCTCTGAGAAAATTTTTTGATTTCTCCTTTATTCTAAACGGTAATCTTACTGTGTAGAGTATCCTATATTACAGATTTTTCTCTTTCAGGAATTTGAATATATCTTGCCACTCCCTTCTGGCCGTCAGAATTTCTGTAGAGAAACCAGCTGATAGCCATATGGGGTTCCCTTGTAATTAACTCTGTTTTTCTCTTGCTGCCTTTGGAACCCTCTCTTTGTCATTTTTATAATAATATGTCTTGGTGTGGTCTGTTTGAGTTTAGCTTGTTTGGGAACCCTCTGTGCATCCTGTACTTGAATATCTCTTCTTTGTTAGGTTTGGGAAGTTTTCAGCCATAATTTCTTCAAATACATTTTCAGTCCCCTTTTCTTATTCTTCCTTTTCTGGAATCTATGTTACACATAGATTGGCATACTTTATGTTATCACATAGGTCTCATATTGCTTTTATGTATTTTAATTTGGCTTTCTGTCTGCTATCCCAATTGGGTAATTTCCACTATTCTGTCATCCAGACCATTTATTCTCCTGTGTTATCCATTCTGCTATTTATTACTTTTAGCTCAGCTTTTCTCTCTGCAAATGAGTTTGCTAATTTTTTCTTGGTTTCTCTCTATATATATTTTTTAGTTCCTTTTTAAAATACTCTGCATTTCTGTTGATAGCCTTTCTTAATTCCTTCAGTATTTTCATTATCTCCTTTTTGAAATCAGTGTCTATTAGAATGAAGAGCTCTGTTTCTTTGTTCTTTCAGGGGAATTCTCTTGATCTATTAACTGGGAGTGGCTCCTTTGCTTCTTAATTTTACTTACATTTCTCTTACTCTGTGAGTTTAGGGGAAGCAGTTATCTACTGTGGTCTTGGAGGACTGTTTATATGTGGGGATGACCCTAAGAAGCTTGTGTGGGTTTAAGATACTTGGTATGAGGGCTTTTTTTAGTACTGATGCTTGTTCCCTCCTTCCTCAGTGTGTGCTGGTCATTATCTGCTTGATAGGGGTATCAGATATGGTGGCTGGTGCCTGGTCTAGGGTTCTTGGCAGGGGTGGTGGCTCAGGTGTGCCCCGGAGCGTGTGATGGGGCTGGGGGTGGCTCGGGACTCCTGGAGTCTGCGAGGAAGGTGGGTGATGGTGGCTTGCACCCATACCTGGAGCCAGTGCAGGTGGTGTCCTGCCCTCTGTGAGCATGCGCACAGGGAAGGAATTTGGGTCCCGCCCCTTCCCTCATGCACCCCTCAATCAATCACGCCTGGCCTCTAAGGCAGCTGGGACTTCCTGCACGCACACCCTCAGTTGTGGTTGCAGTCGGATTCCAGCCAGCCTGGGCTGGCCATCCCCAGTCCTCTCCCTGGCCTGCTGTCTGAAGCCTGAGTTCCAGCGCCCAGCCCCGTCCTACGCCCGTGGATGCATGTCTCAGGCTGGGGCACGCAGGGAGGCGACACTGTGCCGGTGCAGCTTTCCCCCTGCTCCGGCTGCTGCACTCTCCTCTGAGGCTCTGAAGCTCCCCTCCATCCTGGCCGACGTCCCCGCCGGTGAGGGGGCTTCCCAGAGAGAGGAACTTTTCCTCTCCCATAGCCCCCTCCTGGGGCTCAGGTCCCATCCTGGTCCCTTTCTCACTTTTTTCCTACCTGCTTACGTGGAGATTTTATTGCTCTTTCGGCAGTCTGAGGTCTTCCAGCAGCATCCAGTTGGTATTCTATGAGACTTGTTCCACACGTAGAAGAAATGTTTCATGTATCTGTGAGAGAAGTTAAGCTTCACATCCTACTACTCCACTGTCTTGATCACTCTCCTGCAGTTAGTTTTTATGAGTAAAGGAGGAGCTAAAGTAGGGGTTTTCTTTGGGTCAGATACTGTTCCAGTATATTCAGCATTCCATTATTTCACTTTATTTGCCTATGAATCATTACCTTGACTTTGACTTGTTATGGTCCCATGACCTTCCTAGCCACTCACTACACTGTTGATCTGCTTTGCACAAAGGCCTGTTTTGAGGCTTCGGGTCCTTACTCTGGATCTGAGATCAAGAGAGGCCTGTGAGCCTTAGAGAAGGAGCTTATGGTTACCAGGGGAAAGGATGGGGGGAAGGTTAGTTAGGAAACTTGGGATGGACATGTACACACTGCTGTATTTAAAATGGATAACCAGCAAGGTCCTTCTTTATAGCACATGGAACTCTGCCCAATTTTATGTAGAAGCCTGGATGGGAGGGGAGTTTGGAAAAGAATGGATACATGTGCATGCATGGCTGAGTCCTTTCCTGTCCACCTGAAACTATCACAACACTGTTAATTGGCTCTACCCCAAAGCAAAAGAAGAGGTTAAAAAAGAAAGACCTGTGAAAATCAGTCCCCAAATCCTCCCTCTCTGGGCCCTGGCTGGATGCTGTCCACCCTCTGAGGAGCATTGAGCAGTGGTGGGATTGGAGGGGCTGGGTCCCCACCGCTGCTGCTCTGGACCCTCACACTGAGCCCTACGTGACCACAGAACCTCAAACACACCAGGATCAGCGTCCAGGGACTAGCGTCTGAGCCCTGCTGTTAATGGGAGAATTAACATGCCAAAAAACAAATGCAGTTTTTCTCTTAAGAAAGAAAAGCAGCATACCTCTCAATGTTAGTTGGTGTAAAGAAAAATCTAGAAGACTATAAGTCAAACTGTTGAAATTATTGTATATGGGAAGTGGTGACAAAGACGCTGCCCTTGACCAAGCTGTAGTCAGTCTCCTCTGAGTCTGTCCTTGGGTGTGGCCTCAGAGACAGGCCCATGTGTAGCTAGATCAAGTAGGTTTAGCCAGACTCCCTCCTCGATGTCTCGTCATGCTCGTGACCTGTCGGACTCCTCACCCTCCACCATCCCCCGGGCAGTGTCTGGTCACCCTGATCTGCCCTGAGTCCTCTTAGGTCAGTTTGGCCAGAACTGCCCTTTACCCTGATTTTTCCTCTTAGTGGTTCTCTATCCAATGACCCCCACCTCCATCTGCTGCTTTGCTATAAATTCTCACTCTTCATTGTGTCTTTGCAGTTGAGTCCAGTCTTTCCCCTTCAGCAGTGGCCCCTACACCTGTTGTGATCGTCCTAAATAACATCTATTTTAATTTTTGGCCATACCGTGAGGCTCATGGGATCTTAGTTCTTTGACCAGGGATTGAACCCATGCCCTCCACAGTGGAAGCACTGGGTCCTAACCACCAGACCACTGGGGAAATCCCTGCCTTACTGTCTTCACAGGTGTCATGAATGATTATTTCTTTTAACAGAAAGAACAGCTATGACTTTCAGTCTCTAAATTATATATCCTTATAACATTTGCATTTTTCACGTAGATGGTGTTACTTTTTTCTTTTAAGTGGCTTTCTTGTGCTTTGATAACACACCTGTGTAAGTGTACACTTCACTTAAGTTTTAGTGCTTTCACAGAGTTGTGCAGCCACCACCACAATGCAGTTTTAGGAAGTCTATAGTTTCAGAAAGTCCCACCCCTCAAAGTGGGACTCATGCTTATCCACAGTCAGTCTTCACTCCCACCTCTATCTGCCACCCGTCTGTCTGAATGGATTTGTCTCCCCTGGAAATTCCAAATACATGAAATTGAACAGTTTATATGGCCTTTTGTGTCTGGCTTCTTTCACTGAATGATGTTTCTTTTTCCCCTCCCCTTTATTTATTTATGTTTTACTGGGATATAGTTGATTGGCAGTTTGTGTTAGTTTCAGGGGTACAGCAGAGTGATCCAGCTACCCATATACATGTATTCGTTCTTTTTTCAGATTCTTTTCCCATATAGGTTATCACAGAAGATTGAGTAGAGCTCCTTGTGCTAGGCAGTAGGTCCTTGTTGGTTATTTTATATTTAATAGTTTGTGTCTGCAAACGCCAAACTCTGGCTTTTATCCTCCATCTCATTTTTCCCTTTGGCAGCCGTGTTTGTTTTAGATATTTGTAAGTCCGTTTCTGTTTTGTATGTTTATTTGTATCATTTTTAAAATATTAGAGTCCACTGAGTGATACATGGCCTTCTCTTTCTCTCCTGGCTTACAGTGTGACAATCTTTAGATCCATCCATGCTGCTGCAAATGGCATTACTTCATTCTTCTTTATGGTTGAGTGGTCCTCCGTTGTATGTGTTCTGCCACATGTTCTTTATATCTATGCCTCTGAGGATGGATATTCAGGCGTTTTTCCGTGACTTGGCTATTGTAAACCATGCTGCAGTGAACACTGGGGTGCCTGCGTCTTTCCAGATTGTGGTTTTCTCTGGATGTGTACCTGGAGTGGGATTGGTGGTTCACATGGCAACTGGTTTTTTAGGGAACCTCCATACTGTTTTCTGTAGTTGCTGTACCAACTTGGATTCCCATTAGCAGTCTAAAAGGGTTTCCTTTTCTCCACAGCCCCTCTTGCATTTATTGTTTGTAAACTTTTTGATGACGACCATTCTGACCAGTCTGCAGTGATACCTCAGTCGGGTTTTTATTTGCTTTTCTCTGATCATTAGTGATGTTGGACATCCTTTCATGTGCTTTTGGCCATCTCTATGTCTTCTTTAGAGAAACGTGTGTTTAGATCTCCTGCCATTTTTTGATTGGGTTGTTTGTTTTTCTAACATAGAGCTGCATGAGCTCTTTGTATATTTTGGAGATTAATCCCTTATCAGTTGCTCCATTTGCAAATATTTTCTCCCATTCTATGAGCTGTATTTTTGTTAATTTGTGCTGTACAGTAAAGTGACTCAGTTATTAACACATATCTTTATTTTGGTTTATCACAGGATGTTGAATATAGTTGCTTGTGCTATAGGACCTTGCCGTTTATTCCTCCTATATTGCATCTGCTAATCCCAGACTCTCAGGTCTTCAATGGCATTTCTGAGGTCCAGGTGTGTTAGACTGTTGATGAGTATCTTGTTACCTTTCCTATTGGATAGTATTCCATTGTGTGAATCTACCACATTTTCTTTATCCATGTCTTAGTCAATGGACCGGTGGGTTGTTTGCAGGTTTGGGTTATTATGAACGATGCTGCCGTGATCATTCATGTACAAGTCACTGTGTAGACAGGGTATTATGTTACAATCAGAAGAAAAGAAGGAAGTGAAGGACCAAAACAGATTCTCAAGCTGTTTCTGGAATGCATCCCCTTTTACAAGAATGGAGCTCAGGCACAGGAGGGGCTGGAATAAGGAGAAGAACGAAGAGGGGCTCCTGAGCGGCCTTTCTGACCCTGACACAGCCCAGGAAGAACATACTGGGGTGAGGGTTCCTCACCTCTGGAGCCCGCTTGTACTCCTGCAGTTCCCCCACAGCCTCAGGACACTCGTGACATCTTGCCTCCACCCAGACATCCGTTCCCCTCTATTCTTTAGTTCAAAAGCAGCAAATGAAGAAAACACCAGCTGGTTTTAATAAAAAGTTCCCCAGATGGTTCACCTGGGAATGTGGCTCTGGAGGAGGGGTGCAGCCCAGCTGGCTGAGGTGTTGAGACTTAGCATGTCATGTGTTCAGGCAGGGTCCCTTCCCAGGACACAAAGGTCACATCCTACTATCACAAAACCACATGAGAAAGGAGGATCTAGTTTTGCAGACTGGAGAGAGATTTGGGGAAACAACTCAGGAAAAGAGGCAAAAAGCAAATGTGAAACCAAGACAGGTGCCCTGTTTATAAGAGGTGAGAGGCAGACACAGTGCTGGGGACAGTGCTTAGTACACGTGGGTATAAACAATTTTAGAGCATTTGGGAAAATCTAGGGTAATGGGTACTGCTGATGACTCTGTATTGTCCATCACACCTAGAGCAGGCTTTCCACCCAAAGGGCTTATTGCAGCATGCTTCTCTGCTCCTCTTTGCCAACTTCCCATGGGACACAGTCTGAACCCTTCCCTCAACTTTTCCATGTTTTCTCGTTGGAAGGTCTTCCTGGGTTGAACCTGTCATTTCTAGATGTGTGACCACGTTCCTTAATTTTAACTCTCTTGCTTTCCTAAGTCCACCTCCATGACAGTAACAGTGATAGCCTTGGTAAGAATCAGTCAGTCATAGGAGGTGGGCAGTTACAGTGCCGATCTGAAGAGGAGACGGAGGTGGGACAGTTTTGTGATGGCCCAGTGTCACCGAGCCGTCAAGTGGTGGGGGCCAGGAGCAGGTACAGACCCCTGACCTAGTGCAGTCTCGGGGTTCAGGGGGCTCATGGTCAGTGATGGAGTTTAGAAATCATGGGATTGATACATGAACTATATTAATAAGACCAAAGTGGGGGTGGTGGTAACAGCTCCTATCAATCAGGGTATGTGGTCTTTGTTCAAAATCAGGGGTTTGGGGTTCGTTTATTGCAGTTGATTTACAACGTTGTTTCAGTTTCAGGCCTACAGCAAAGTGATTAAGTTACACATGCATTCTTTTCCAGATTCTCTTCCCTTGGACCCTGGATTTTAGAACATAAAAGCTGGTGAGTTTTTAATGTTTTTCTAACTATCTTATATATGCAGTATTTTTAAAAAGGCATTGAGCTCTTGAATTTGATACACAGCTATAGTTGAGGATAAAGAGCGTCTGTTGAATGACTTGCAAAAATATGTCTTCAACTCATTTTATGGGCTGAATATGTCTGTTTAGTTGTATGACCTTGTATTCCATCTTTTCCTGAGCTGCATTAAAAGTTACAGCAGTTAATACTGAATGGTGAAATATTGGTACAAGGTTAACATTTACAAAAAATGTTTTTCAGACAGGAACTCAGTGTGAACCAATCAGTTCATAGTTGTGTTTATTCTGAAGCTTTTATTTTGGAGTCCTCTGTCACCAAATGACATGTATAATGTTTACAACAGGTATTAGAAATAGTTTTTTTTTTTTTTGAAATTTCTACTATTTTAGAGTAAAATTGTAGATACTGTTCCAAACCATCGTCAAAAAATGCAGAGCAAACTTTTCTGTATATAAACTGTACATAAAACAAGGCACTATACATTTGGGGGCAATATTAAGGTAGAAAGGCAGATTCGCACAGATTCTTAAGAGCCTTTGTTCATCTTAGCACCGGAAGCAGCACTCAGAACGAGTCAGACTTCACACCAAAGGAGACGCTTCTGAGTATGGGTGAAAGTACACATAGGTGGCAGAACTAATTCAACAGGAGCAACTACCTTTTAATATTATTTTGACACCAAAAAAAAAAAATCTTAAAAGTGAATGAATACATATTGGTTTGTTAAATACATATTTGATTTATACGGTGTTTATATAAATATATATATATTTTAGAATCCACAAACTATCAAAATAACACTTTATAAAGAGAACTGCTTCAAAAAAATAGGCAACGCTTAGCTGGAGTGGGAGGGCAGTGCCGTGGCCGCTGCTGAGGACCTGCTGCGTAAGTGCATGTAGGGCCATGGATACCTCACAAATATCACTTGCTGACGTGTGGAAAACATGTTCCCAGAGAATTCTCTGGAACATTTACAAAATACACAACCCCCAAACGAGCAGGAGAGCTGGTCACTTCAGGTTTTAAAAATGCGGATGAAAAACATATTTAAAAATACCAGGCTCCCCCACTAAAACATCCATTTTCCTGGTCCATCAGTATTGAAAATGACCACCCAGGTTCCTCCAGCATCTCATGACTCAGAACAGACCTTTCGCTTTCTTCAGGTTCACCTGCTTCCAAGCGGGCAGTGCGTTGTACTCATCTCGGGTCATGTCTAGTGCAAACTGGAAGGAAAGAAAGAAATGCCCAGTGGCTGAGCGAACAGACCCTCCGACAAGCCATGCACAACACTCAAACACAGTTCCGCCCAGAAAAAACACTTACCTCGAAGTCCTCATCGGTGAGATAGATCTCCAGCTTCAGAGGGTCGACTCCCTCAGGGAGCGGCCTGGCTAGGAGGTCGGCCAGCGGGTAAATGGTCTTACATAGTTTGGCTAAGACATCCTCCACTAGGGTGATCTGATTTGAAACTTCTGTGTCCTGGAGAAGAGGGAGCCAAGAGAGGAACCTCCATATCTGAACATATTTCATCATGCGCTGTGAATATATCACCCAGCCCATCCCCACCCCAGCCTAGCCTGAGATGCCGTCTCACTCCCCCTATGAGTTTTCATATACATCAGCAAAAAAGTTTAGGGCCTATCACATGAGTGAATTATCAAGAAGATGATTACATGTGAAGCTGAGACATCAGAAGCATGCAAATAATGGAATGTGCTTACAAATATATAAAAGCAATTAACCTTAATAAGAATCAACCTCTCCTCTATACCTCAGATCCCATCTCCTAATCCTCAATGGAAAAAGGTAAGAAAATGCATCTAGAATGTGCTGGAGCTGAATGGAGTTTTTTTTTTTTAACCCCCTCCAGGGGTCTGCAGAGAACAGAGGATGGCACTGATTGATGTCCTTGAACCTGAAGAGCTTCAAGGTGTCCTGGGTCACATATCCATCATGCACAGAGACACCTCACCATGCCTGTTGGCTCCCAGGCAGCCTGAGACCCTACCTTTGAAGATAAAGTCCACCGGGCTCCAGAGAGCTGAGGACCGGCAGCGGAGATCAAGCTAGCCCTCTCTGTGGTCAAGCAGCAGCACACTTTTGCAGTTTGTTTAAAGTTATCCAGACCTCCTATCAAATATCCCCCATCATCTCCCCAGGTAAGCAGCCCTGTGTTTGCACAGCAAGAAAAATCTCATTGGACAAACCTATCTCCCACCAAATAAAAAACTTCCTTGGGGTTGGTGGTGTGAGCAGTGTTCAAAACCCATACATTAAATTCTACAGAGCTGCAGTAAGCTTCCTCTTCTCGGTGCAGCTGGAAAGGATAACATGCTGGCTAATAACGTGTTTTGGTGAATAGAGGTTATGATAAATGCCTCGTGGAGATAAAGGATGGTAGGAAAGAGGAGTCGAGCCATCCTGCATCAGGACAGGCTCACACCGCCTTCACTCCCTGCGTTACCTGAGCAAGTGAACTCATCACGGAGTTATTCCACGTCTCCTTGGACCCAAGGTTGAGGTCTGAGACGGGGCTGTTCTGTGGTGCTTTATATGGACTTAAAGAGGCAATGGATCTTTAACAGGTAGAAGAGATGGCTGCTTTTATTTGTGTGTTGTCTTCAAAGTAATTAAGTTCACCTTTGCTTTTGTTTGGACCTGAGCATGGTGTATAGAAAGTTACCCAGTTACTTTCACTGACTTCTCCTTAGGCTTCTCTTCTCCTGTGCTGATTCTGTGTAGACTGGTCAACGTGTGAACAAGGAATCACATTTTCACATGAAAATGCAGTTGGCCTTTTCTCCCCAGGGGAAGCCACCCTACAGCCTGAAAGGCAGGGAAGAGTGCTCACCATCTCCGTGATCTCTGCAATGTCTTCTCTGTGCTCCCAGCTGGGGAACATGTTGGTGAAGGTCAGGGGTTCCAGGCCAGCGTGGATGAGGTAAGACTTGGGGGGCGGCTTCTTCAGGTTTTTCCCTGCGGTCACACAGAAGGCAGACGTCACAGACCCGGGGTGGCCCTGAAGGCCCTGTATTTCTCTGATTTCCCCTGAAATCTTTTGTTTGCATCTCTTGACTTCAGGCTTAAAATGTAAGTTATGAGTAGTTGACAGCCCCGCCTGGAGGGTGTTTACATAATATGTTTAACTTCTTGCATATAGGTATGCATGCAGTTGCCTGGAAGTGACCTGACTTTAAGGTTCCTGACCCTAACAGAACCCTCCCTGGATGGGAGGAAAGACAGCCTCTCTCTGTGGTGTCTGGGGGCTCCTTTTCCTCCTCCTGGACTCACCCGTCAAATATTCCTCCAGCTTCCTGACCCAGCATCAAGTTCAGTGAGAATTAACCAGCTAATGACAGCAGTTTAGAAGCTGCTTTAGCTTATATGTTTGGTGGGAAATTCAGTTATTTTATTATGAAAGAGTTTCTCAAGAGAAAATTGACTCTACATACTCAGCAATACTAATCAATGGGTCTTAACAATTAAGAAATTAATTACTGGTATCTTCATTTTATATAAAAGACCACCAGTTTCAGGTGGATGGTATGATAGAGAAGCCACGAATGGACTGCACACCTTTCTTTGCAGATGTAACACTAATAATAATGACAGAAAGGTTGCCGTCGGCCTTCCAGCCCATTTGGGGGCTCTCTCTACTCCCTGACAGGGTCCCTCAGCATGATTAACTCTGAGTGCAGGATGGTTTTAACCAGGCTAGCCATCCTACAACTCAGCTGTTCATCTCGAGGGTGACAGGTTAATAATAGATGGCCTTATAGTATCAGGTTGGCTAAGAAGTTCATTTGGGTTTTTCCGTAAGATGTTATGTAAAAACCCGAATGAACTTTTTGATCAGTCCAATAGAAAAGAGATATTCCCTAGTTTGTTGAAATGGGGAGGGGCAATATAAGGGGTAGTGGATTTAATGGTATAAACCATTAAGTATAAAATCTGCTACCAGGATATATTGTATAACATGGGGAATATAGCTGATGTTTTATAATAACTATAAATGGAGTATAACCTTTAAACATCATGAATCATTGTATCATACACCTGTAACATATAATATTGTACATTTACTCGACTTCAATTTTAAAAAAGAGAAATGAAATCTCATTCATGTTGGCAGCTTAGAATGTATTAATTTCAAAAGTAATCAGCCTCAAGAAGTTCCAGGGGAAAAACAAAGTCAGTTTCATGGCTGACTGCAGGTTTTTTTCCAGGCTAGTGCCACCCACAGGAAAGGAGGCCTGGCCCGGGTCTCTAAGTCAGTCTGCAGAAAGCCATCAGGGCACCTGGATGGAGGGTGCCCACTGCTGGGGGCCTCACCTCGGCAGTACTGCAGCACTGTCTCCATGGCACTCTTCCGGTCCGAGGCCCAGCGGATGCGCGCGGAGCCTGTGATCTTGTTCTCGATGGGCCACCAGCCTTGCCAGAGGTACACCTCGTGGTGATTGTCAACAAGGAAAAGTGCTGTGAGGGCAGAGCAGACGGTCAGGGACTCTTCTCCAAGCCTAACCAGTGCCTCCCTCCCTGCCACTATGGTCAGTGGGAGAAGCCCCTTGGCAGGTAAACTCAGGGCCACAGGGAGGGTCCCCCTGATGATGTGGCTTTTGAGGGACAAATCAGGCAAAGCCTGAGGCAGAGCTGGCGTTGATGAGGTAGGCTCTTTCCTCCTCTCTCAATTCCCTGCCTCCCCCAACTCCACAGCTGCTCTCTGGGTCCTGGCCAGGTGCCAAGATTGGGATAGATGAGACTCGTGACCCCCGAGGGGCTGTCAGCACCGCTGACCCCCAAGAGCATGTTAAACACTGAGGAGCACGTCATGCTTGCCCTGCCCGTGCTTGACCTGCTAAGCAGGCCATCTGAGTCCACGGTTCTTTTAGGGAGGAATGGGCCTGCAGAGATCCCAATGATGTTCCCCTTTTCTCTCCAGCAAACCATTAGCCTGACTCTTCTTTGACGTCGCCAAGGCCTCTCACATCCACTGGCTCCTCTCACCAGTCTTTTCCTGGCTCTCATCTCTGGGTTCTGTGATAACCACACGACTGAAAAGCCCAGTGGAGGCTGAAGACCTGACCTGAGCCTTAGGATGAAGAGGTGGGTGGCAGCCCTTTCTAAGACACTAGCTAATATTTCCCCAGTATGACCATGTGTACCAGGCAAGCTTTTCATGTGGTGACAGGCTGGCCAGGGTCTGTGAGGTTCCTGATGCCGCTCCAGGTTCTTGTAATGTGAGAGTGGAGACGCCCCAAGGCTGGGACAGCTGACCTCAGACACGACTGTCTCTGCAGCCCAGTCCCTGGTGACTGTCCCAACCACAACAACAGCACAGAGGCTCTGTCTTGTGGTGGAGGTCATGTGGAAACAGCCCTGACCTTGGGATCAGGAGGCACAGGAGAGAGCCTTGGCCCTGCTCTGCAGCCTGGAATTGTAGACACTGCTCTGGGGTTCACCCCAGAGATACTCCCAACCCCTGCTCCTGTGACTCTGGCAAGGTTCCCTTGCAGCTGGGGGTTTCAGGGAAAGCTTTTGCTTTAGCTGATAAAAGGGAGAGACTTGGCTATCATTGCGGTTTCTCCCATTCTTCTTTTTTCTTTCTCTTTTGAATAGAAACATGATGGCTGCAGCAAGAGCAGCCACATGAGAACATGAATCAAGATGATGGAGGGAAAGCTGAGCAAACAGCAGAGACTGATGCCTGACATAGTTGCACTCAACCTATTCTTAACTGATGAGTTTGGGTGAGTATCTGAGGGTCAGTTTTTTATACCATAATAATACATGATTGATGTCATCTTCCTTTGGTTGCAGGGGAGGTATGAGGATTACATGAGCGATAATATAAGAAAGTGTACTTAGCAGATAAAAACTGCTTACTAGATGCAAAGTAAAAAGACTTCTTAGAAGGTGAGCCTTCTGCTGGCTCAGCACGACTGCCCTCTTCTGTGGGCCGTACCTGGCTGTGGGGCGCTGTATAGGTCTTCCTGCAGGAAGGGCATAGAGTTGACCACAGAGGGGTCTCGGGCGGGATACATGAACTCTGTGGCTGAGAAGTCGCCAGAGGAGCTGCTGAGGATGAACAGGCGGGGTGTGAAGTTAAAATTTCCAGGATCTTTGAAAGAAAAGAGAACAAAAAGCTAAAGACAAATAAATTCCAGGTGGTCTGAAGAATTAATGTAAGACATGAAATGATCAGAGCACAAGTGTAAAAAGGGTATAGTTCATCTGAACTTGGAGGTGGGCAAGGCCTTTTTAGTCATAACTGCATAAGAAATAATTCAAGAAGAGATTTATGCATTAACAACATAAAAATGAAAAATTACACTGCATTAGAAAGCACCCTCAACCAAACAGAATGAAAAGGCAAGTGACAAAATGGGAAATATAGAAACCTGTTCATATCTTTAGCAGTATATAAAGAAATGTAATAATAATAAGACAATAAATATCAAAAAATGTGCTAAAGGCACAAATAAAATATTCACCCAAAAAGAAGTACATGTGGCTAAAAAATATATATAGACAGCATTTAACAGTACTGCTAATTTAAACATTAGTTATAACAGTGTTTAGATCATAATTTCTACCATCAGTGAGGAAAAGTAATAAACAAGCATGTGGCTGTGCTGTGAAATGTGCACATTTGTAAACTGCTGGTAAGGTGGGCTACAATCAATGGGTAAGAATGGAATTTGGGGCCAGTGTTTTGGGGACACTGGCAGATGTTACTGTAAGACTTTATAATAACTTCACCACAGTTGTCCCAGGTACAGGAATTTACCTTAACTAGAAACAAATGCAGACAATTCTTTTGAAAACTATTCACAACTTTATTGTTGTTAGAGAAAAAGTTGAAACAACTCAGTTCTCCAGCTATTAAGTAGAGAGTAGCATATATACTCACAAAATACCTGCAGCCATAAGTCTATAAATATTAACACAGGCTTTGGGAAATGGTTCATCATAAATTTTTGCAATAGATACATTGGAAAAATCTTTTGGAGGTTTGTGACAACTTGAAAAACCTGCAGACAAATTGCATAGCCTAGAAATACTGAAAAAGTAATAAAATTTAGGTATGTCATGAATGCATCAGATCTGTGTAGATACCTACCTTTACATAGGCATAAGGTGAGGGATACTTAATGTAAGATTAATAATGTGTTAGTTTTCTTACTGTTCTATAACTTTGTTTTCAAAGAATTACTATGCAGTCTGCATCTCTCTTGTAACTGGAGAAGTTGTGAATCAGTTATCTTTAGGGGGGTAAGTGATTTTTATAAAAAGGTAACAGTGCTTTCAATAGTTTATTATGACTATTATTATGACTGAAACGCTGCATGCCATAAAAATGTTATAACCATTCACTAGTGTATCAGCTGGGCTGCTGAGAAGCAACTGTATCAGTGACACTAGGTAATATAAAGTAATCATATTGTTTTTTTTTAATCAGTGCATGAATCATTCATTATATTGGGTTGGCCAAAGAGTTCATTCAAGATTTTCATAACATATGGAGCATTTACTGGAGCAGGGTGGGGGGTGGGGAGGGGAGTTTGTTAGCTCTTTTAAAGGATATGCCAAAATGAAATTTTCTGGATTAAAGTTAAGGAATAATTTGCATGATTATGCCTTAACCTGAGCCTGCAAAACATTTACTAATTGGCTTGAGTGCAAATAAGATGGTTGGATGGCATCACCTACTCAGTGGACATGAGTTTGAGTAAACTCCGGGAGTTGGCGATGGACAGGGAGGCCTGGCGGGCTACAGTCCATGGGGTCACAAAAGAGTCAGACATGACTGAACTGAACTGAAGAGTGCAAAGAACTTTTAAAAGGACATTTTGTGGAAGAAAACAACTTATTACAGTGATAGATCTCTTAGAAGAAATTTTAGAACTTAAAAAAGCATGAGTCAGCTAAAACCTATTGAACATATTTTGGAATTACAGATTCCTGGCAGTGCATAATAAGCCAAACAATTGTACCAAGACTCCATCTTAGCTAAGAATGGATTCTCCATTCTTTGCAGATCAAGATTGGCATCAATGAATGGGATATTGTCGATCTTATTGGAATAGACTCGGGGGAAAATAAAACTGTCACATCTGTTCTTTTCTAAAGCCCTGTGTACTTTCTCCCTGACAGAGGAGAAACGCATGATACTTTCAAGCTTCTAGGCTGCAAGAGAGAGATCCAGCATAGCCCTTACTGAGGACTGATTGAAGGTTTAAGATGTTATGTTTGGACTTACAAGGAAACAAAGCTAAACTGATTAAGTTCTTTATAAATTAGACTTAAGCAAAGCAATCAAAACCCTCCCCAAAAGAAAACATCACTGTAAGTTATGTTCACATCCGTTTTGTTCACCTTCGTATTTTAGCTCTATTGTCTGGCAAAGTACTTGATATATAATTAAGACTCAATAAATATTTGTTGAATTAACATAAAGATTTTCATAACATATGGAAAAACCTAAACAAACTTTTTGTCTAACCCAACATCTGTAAATAAATACAAATTTCTGTTTCACAGTATCTTTTAATTTTTGGTGTCTAGTATTAGTAATACATATAACATCTACCATATTTTGTATCCACTAAGACAATATTGATGTAGGTACTGACAAATGATTCATCTCATAAACAGATGATGGAAATTTATAGTATCCTATAGTAAATGTAATTTCCATCCCTTATAATTTTCATTACATTCACTTTTTTGTAAGAATTATATAATACATACCACCTACAAACTAGGTGTTAAATCTGTGTTCTTGGTAAGGCTTTCATTCAACAGTTCGCTATGAGTAGTGAAGTTTGCGGGGAGTGACAGGTTATATGTAGGGACTTCCTGGTGGTCCAGTGATTAAGATTCTGCCTTGCAGTGCAGGGGACACAGATTCAATCCCTGGTTGAGGAACCAAGATCCCACAGGCCATGGGGCAGCCAAGCCCTGACATAGCCAAATAACAAGTTATATATGGATTTTCAACTGTGTGGGGGTGTGGGGAGGGGTGGAGCTTAGCCCCTAACCTCTATGTTGTTCAAGGATCAACTATATTTTAAGAACTTCTGGAAAAGTTTGTAAAACTCGAGAGGGAGGACAGTGTGGGCACAAGGACATCCCACTGTTGTCCAACCTGGGCTGAGATGGTTAACCTCCCAGGCCTCGGCTTCCCTGCCGGTGAACCAGCGCAGCTTCTTGGTTGGGCTGTGAGCATGGGGTGAGGGAATGTGTAGCAGGTGGTTAGCCACGGCCTAGCTCAGCCGAAACTGCTTAGTAATTGTTCACTTTTCTTATGTTGTTCTGTATGTGTGTCAACCTGTATTTCATGTATTCAAAGACAAGACCGACCCACTCTCATTTAAACCCCACTGTTTCCCAGGACAACTTCCCAGGTGGCTCAGTGGTAAAGAACCTGCCTGCCAGTGCAGGAACCGTGGGTTTGATCTTTGGGTTGGGAAGACCCCTGGAGGAGGAAACAGCAACCCACTCAAGTATTCTTGCCTGGAAAACCCCCCTGATAGAGGGTTGCAAAGAGTCAGACACAACTTGGTGACTAAACCATCACCATTTCTCTGCACCCTGGGCACTGGCTAAACCAAAAGCACCTCATCCCAGAGGCTCATGCTGTGCCCATCTGGTTTCCTGGAATGCTCCTCCCTCCTTCCCTTCTCTGCAAGTCACAGCTACACATCCAAGGCTCCAGGAAGTGCCCTGTCCTCTTTGCAGGCCTGTGTGACACTTCCTGACAGAAGCATTCTTTATGAACAACTCTACCCTGACACACACAGTATCTACTTGGCATCATAACTAGTGATAAATGTTATTTAGTCTTCTTATTGGGTTGGCCCGAGAAGACCTGGTGTTGGGATAACTCCTCGTGTTGTGTGGAGCACGTGTGCATAAATATTTACATACTGAGGAAGCTGGTGCTTGGAGGTGCCGGCTGTAGGCTTACCTTGAAGCATGCAGTCGTAGGCTTTCCGGTCTCTTCTCCCCAGAGCATCCCAGAACCCCAGGGGCTCCGAGCCTTCATCACACTCATGAATTGTCACTTTGCTGCTACTGTGCAGCCCGGCCTCCAGGGGACATCTGCATGGAGAGAGTCCAACAGTTTTTATCAAGCCCAGAATTGTGGGCAGGACAAAATTATTCCAGACTACATCTACAGATTGGTTCAGCATCTTTCCTGCTTTCCAACTAAAATCGTCCCTATAATGAATAACAGCCCACTCTGTAGTATATGAGTGGGCTGTCTAGTGTGCTGTCTCTGGGTCGTGGGCACCTGTGGGTGCTGCCTGGAAGAGGAAGGGAACCCAATATCCATTGCACCTGCCCTGGGGACTCTGGTAATGCACTTGGGCAGCTGTCTCCCAGACACCCTTGTCCCTGAAGGAGGGGGCACCTGACAGTCTGACACAGTGGGTGGTGTCCCAGCTGTCTTTAGCTGAGTGTTTGCAAACCTTCCACACCTCTGACAAAACCAGCTCTGATCCCCTAAATGATGTTTGAAATTTGTTCTCTTTTAAATAACCAAGGACCCAGGCTGATAATTCGAGAGCCGAATCACACCTCTGAAGGGGTCTTCTGCCTTTTACGGAAGCAGGTAAATCCTCAGAAAGTGGGGACAAGCCTCAGAGGGGAGGTTTGGGCTGAACGTGTGTCGCATGAACTTGGACCTTCGGGGCCCCTGACCTCATGGGGACCTCTCCACGCTGAGTCATGCTGGACATATGGGGGCATCCACGGGGCTCTTGGGATGCTCAGCCTGCACCCCGGAGGCCCTCGCTCAGGGAGAGGTGCTCACACACACAGCACTCACTGGTCCTTGATTTTATTGGCTGCAGTCCGTCCAACCTCCTTCGTGTGGGCCTGGGCTTTGCATCCGTGCCACAGGTAGATGAGGGCTTTGTGGACGTTGAGGACGACCATGGACGTCCTAGACCTGAGGCTGCTGCAGTGACAGGCCACCTCCAGCAAGTTCCCCTCCACGGGCACCTCTCCGCGCACACAATACAGCCGCCACTCGCCTGCAGGGGGCGCCGGCGGCACAGTTAGGAAGCAACTGAGCAGGGAGGGGACCCTGCCAGGCAGCCCAAGCCCCACTCCTTCCTGTGTCTGGAGGGGCAGGTGGAGGCGAGGCTGGTTTCTAACCCAGGCCCAGAAAACAAACCTTTGTGGGCTTAGAAACAGGTTGCCAAAAGTTCACGATGCAGGAAAACCAGTTTCATAAAATTTATAAAGACCTAGGTAAGTTGTAACCAGGCATATTTTAAGAAGCTTGAAAGCTGTGATGATTTTTTTTTTAAGATGTTGCTCAACCAAAATCTCATAATTTAAAAGATAAAATCACTGATTTTTTTCCCCTCCAGGATCCAGTTTAAGGTCATCTTGTGGCCTTCTGCATGCAAAGCTGGATTCTGAAGGCAACTCCACAGAAGGAGGGGGAGGGGTGTGGGCACCCCATAAAGCTGATTTATAAGGCAAACTTATAAATTTGCCTTTAGCTACATGAAGAGAGACTTACTCCAAACCCCCACCCCTGAATTGCAAGAGTAAGAGTGACTCACTTTGTGTGTTTTCTTCTTCCTCCTCCCGTCTCCCGGAGTGGACCACCATCCCCCCCTGGAAACACTGCAGGAAACAGGGGGGCTCCTTGCCCTGCAGGACTTGGACCTTCCGATTGAAACACATGATAGAGTAATAAGTCACATGTCCCGGTTCTGCACTCATAAAAATAACACATGCCTGTGTAGAAAGTCTGAAAAATATTGAGAAGGACAAATAAAAGCCAGAGATAATACCATGTTTATGGAGAACACTATGACAGTTCTAAGTACAGCTTTCCTATGATACAAAGTATTTTTCAGGTGTATATTTTTCCAAGTAGGATTGCTGTTTTATGTTGCTTTTATACCCTGATTTTCTTCAGCTAGTGGTTTTCTATCATCACATGTCCTTTAAAGCATGAATTCTGGTATTCTGCAGTAGGGATATAATGTGATTAATTTAAACATGTTTCTAATAAAACTTCTTAGCAGTGAGAATGACCAGCCACTGACTCAGTGTTTATGGGGAAAAGAACTCTCTCTTTTGCAGCGTCTGGTCCCCTCAGAGGGCCTGTCACTCAGGATCACCTCAGTCACTGCCTCTGTTAACCCATCAGTGTGAGATGCAACATAGTAACAGTAACCGAGGGTTGAGTCAGCTGACTTTCACTTTGCCAAAGACATTTTCCCTTAAACAGGAAACTTGAACAGAGCCTGGCAGTTGGGCAGCACTGAAAGGCAGGAAGTGTTTCTCACTATAAGTTACCAACCTCAGGGCCTGTTGTGCATCACTAAGGGCCGTTTTGCGCAAGTGGTTTCTGTTTCGGCAGTGATTTCTCACCCATTGGATTGATACAAAATGAAATGCTCCAATTGGATTAAGACTCAAAACCCTAAGGATGATTTTGAAGGTATGATAAAACATTTGTTTATGGCCTCTACCCGCCCCCCCAAAAAGCAGCTGAAATGATCCACTATGAGGAGTAAATTAGCTTTCAGTGACGAACAGCTGTTATGTGGAAAACAGTCCACAGTAAAAAATATGCATTAAATACTTTTAGGGAAGAGGATTGGTTCTTAGGAAGCTGGAAGGCTGAGTGCTTGTGGATCTGTTTCTGGAGAAAATACCTCTGCTCTCTTTCCTGGTGTTTTTCTTAACTTTTCATCCAAGACAGTAAAAGGATGCTAGGATCTCCAAAACGCCAGAATCAACTCTTAATTTCCCATAATAAAGGAAGGGACTGGAGGTTAGATAATCCAAACATTAAAAAGGAATGCTTTTAAAACCTTTGACTTTGGGCAGTGGTATCTGCCAGGCATCACACAGGCTCTGGGGTTATGGGGTGGGTAAGACCAGGATAGACACAGTTTCTTTCATGCTTATAGAGGAAGGCACAGAATAAGTAAACAGTGACCATCCTTTTATGTTGGGGTAAGTGCTGTAGAAAACTAAAGCAAAGGGACAGAGAAGGTGGAGAAAGCACATGGAGGTGACATCCAGACAGAAACCCAGGGGAGTGCCAGGCCGGGGAGATCCCTGCAAAAGCCCTGCAGTGGGCAGAAAGGGGGAGGAACCATAAAAAGGTGGGAGTGGCCTGAACAGGTGTCCAAGACCAGGGAGGTTGGAGAGTGCAGACTGACACCAGCAAACCCTTAGATGGTGGTCCAGGTGTGACAGAGAACAGAGAGGGCAGGGCATGATCTAATGGGTCCTAGAAAAATCACCCAGGCTGCCATGGGGGATGCAGGCCATGGGAAGACAGCCTTTACATACATCTCTGATATTTCCTAAGGATGGATTTATGTAAGTGGAATAACTGATCAATGTGTGTGAGCACTTTAAGGTTCTTAAGCGAAAGCTGCTTTTCAGGGTGGCTGTTTCAATTTATACTTCCCAGCAGAGACAGGCATGGGCACCCATCCTCCTGAATCCTCACCAGCCCTGGGTCCGTTCTTTTAAAACACTTATGCCATTTTAGGAGTGGAAAGTGGCATCTTTGTCCTATTTACAATTCCTTGATGATCAGTTAAGTGAAAACTTAAAAAACGCTTATGGGCTCTTTAAACTTAATTTTGTGGATTTATTATTTGCAGATATACTTTAAGGCCATATTATAAGAGGTCTGCCTTCCTGGCCAGGGAAGTGATAAAAGAGGAGACGGAGCCTGAAATACAGGGAAGCCAGATCAAGACTAAAGAGGCTTTGGACAATGCTCTCCTTTGTTCATTAGAATCAGGTCCTTAGGGAAACAAACCAGGCGCCCTCCTTTCCCTTGTTTGCGGTAGATCTGCCTCCAGGACTTACCTGGGCCCCCCTTTCCTCATCCAGCTCCACTGTCATCAGAGCTGACGTGCCCTTCTCACTCACGGTTGACTGGCGGCCTTGCCAGAAGAAGTAGACACACTTCTCTTTGCCAGCCACCCTGACTGAGTGCTCCCCCTTCTGCCGGCTTCCCACTGCAAACACAAAGAACAGCAGAGCATGGGATGAGCAGGGGTAAACCGTAAGAAGAGCCAGTGTGCAGCTCAGGCCTCCAGACTCTGAGGACAAACAGTAGAAGGTGCAACCCTGGGGTGCAGGGCTGGGGATAGATCATTTACAACAGAGGGAACGTCGATCTTGGTTGGCCACTGGAAGGGAGAGAAACCACCTTTCTTCCAGCTAATGGACCCCAGGCCTCCAAACTGGAGGAAGATGATCTCCAGGCCCTCCTGATACCCCAAGATAAACATCTATCATCTGGGAGGATAGTAGGCCATCCAGGTGTGTATAACAGAAGTGTGGACGCCAGAGCAGGCCCAGGACCTGATGGCACAAGCGCAATTTCCATGTTTCACCAACTTTTGGCAGATGGTCTGCTGGTGGAGGAAGGATACTGCAAACAATGGTTGGGCCGGCTTTAAGTACAAAGGAAAAAATGTCATCTGCTAAGACTGTTTAGTAAAAAAAAAACACTTGGAAGTCTCCAACTTATGTCAGAAATGGAAGAGACAAATTGCAGATCTATCACTTTCACAAAATAACCTGGGATTTAAGTGATGACTGCCACCAGGGCTGCAGCCAGGATGAAGGGCTGGTTAGTCTCACTGCCGGGACCTCGCAGGCACTGGAGAGAGCGCAGCAGCGATCGGAATGCAGACCCCACTGAGGGACAGTCATGGAAAGTGATCTGGGTGAGTGGTCACCTCAGACAGTAGTTCAGACCCCAAACCGTTACCTATAGGAAGAGATCTGTCTCCAGACTCCCTCATTTGTTTGTTCAGTAAATATTTACTGACCACCTACTGTGTGCCAGGGCAATGATGATGAGCAAGGTAACTTCAGAGGGTGTCAGTACTGAGAGGAGAAGATGGGGGATGTGACAAGCGGCAGGCTGAGGGCTGCTGGAGTGCCTGGTGGGGAAGGCCTTTTGGAGGAGGTGCATAAGAGAGGCCTGAATGACCGACCGTGACCAAGAAGCAGAGCGTTCTAGGCTGAGTGACGTCAGGAGACTAAGATCTCCACTCATGCCCAGGTGGTCCCGGGTGGGATCAACCCAGGGAGGATGCAGGTGCCCGTGATACCCATATATGCTGGGAGTCAAGAAGAATAAACATGTGCCCACCAAGGGGGAAGGGGGTGTGGGTGGGATGGTATGGGATTGACGTTTATATCGTAATGTGTATAAAATAGGTGATTAATGAGAACCTGCTGTATAGCACAGGGAACTCTACACAGTGCTCTGTGGTGACCTGAATGGGAAGGAAATTTTAAAAAGATGGGCTATACATAGATATACACACATATACATACACACACACATATAGGTAATTCACCCTTGCTGCAACAGCAGAAACTAACACAACATTGTAAAGCAACTGTAAAACTCCAATAAAAAAATTTAAAAACATAAAAATACCAAAAATAATAATCAGATTTTCTGGTTCTATATGATCTCAATTTTTCTCAACCCCAATCTCATTGACAAAATCACAGTTGTCTTAATGTTTGAAGGTAAGAAGAAAGCTCAATTATTTCAAGTTTCTAAGTGGTCAAGGACCAATATTTATGTGATTTCTTTTGGTCTTTTGATCAAAGTACTCAAACAGCTTTCATAAATGATTATGATAATTCTTAAAGGATTCTGACCAAGCTCAGGCCTTAGCACCCTCTACTGTGAACCTGAAATTGTCAAATCTGTGTACTTCTAGGTGCACCAAGCAAACAGAAACCACCCCATGAATAGATGTTACATGTCCACAATTAATCTGGAAGCCACTCGTTGAAAGTTTTGCGAATTTACGTAGGAACAGAAGTTATCTTTGTTTAGCAATCCCACACTCTTCAAAGCAGTGAAAATTGGTCAAATCAGTTAGACTACTAGTAGGGAGAGAGATGCTTAAAAGATAGCACAGCAGTTTACACGTCTTGGAATTTGTTACCAGTCTATTAAATATATGTTCATATTTAAATAATCAGTGTTGTGCACCCTAACACTCTAAAATGGGCTTGCCTACATATACCTAAAATAGGACTATATTCCCTTAAAAATATTCCATAAAAGTTTTCACAAATTTTCCTTGCGATTTTCTTCAGCATACCCCGAATTTAATCCTGTGTACAACTTATTTTGATGCATGTATTGATTTTTAGTTTTAGCAAAGGTTAAGTTGTATTAAGCTCTATATTAAAAGCTTCTGGACTGTCATCTTTGCAGCCCTGACCTGAGGATGAATGTAACATGTCGCTGCATGCTGCCATCCACCTACTTTGGAGAGGAAGGAGTTGCGTTTAGAAGTAACAAAAAACAGGTGGTAGCTGTTCAGCCACGTGAACTGCTCAGCACATGGTCTTGCAGCCAATCTCCTATAATAGGAACTTGGCTCCCGCATGGGGCCCTGGTGGGGCCTGACCCAGCATCACTGGGTACCCCAAGCTGCCTGTTCCCTGACCCCGTGGGGACTGAGCCACATCCTGCAGCACCTGAGGCAGGACACTGACCACTGGGGCCTCTGGTCTCCCTTGCCACAGTTCACGTCCCAAGGAGCAGACTGCCCAGAGTCAGCCGAGAGGGCGACAGTGCTGCGTCACCAGAAGCTGCTTTCTGCTGGGCCTGCCCAGAAGGGCACCTTGAATTCAGTCCCCTTTGTAGGTGCAGCCCTGTGGGTCTGAGTGGTGTGGGGACTGGACCAGCTGTCACCAAGGGGCCAGGGCTTCTGTGATGACCACAGAGCAGCTGCAAATGCTATTAGGCTGTGCTTTTCTGCTCCCAGAGAGATAGCCTGGAATCTGAATGCTGCCTGGCCTCCTTTAATCCTCTGCAGCTGGGCTTCATCAAAGCTGTCACTTAGTCCATAAAGGTGCCTGCCACAGAGTCTGGCTGTGACACGTACCTTGTGTTCACTGGGGAGAAACACAAAGTATTTGTGCAGGACACATCAGCATTTCTTAGGGGCCTCTCAGAAATCTGAGATCTGTTTTTTAAATTCATTTTCATACAGTCTTAGTCATCCATTCACTGACCATTATTTTTTAAGAGAAGGAGACAAGTAAATTTCAGACGGTAGCTCCCCCATCTGGTTTTGTAAAACAGCAAGCCCTTTCCCTTCCTCTACTTTTAAGGCTGAGGACGTCAGGTGCTCTTGAAAGTTGCTCCTTATTGGTCCCACATCCACAACATCAAAGGTTAGTAGGTCTTATCCCACTAAATTCCTGCTGATTGTCTCAAGTGCCAGGCAGCACAGATGAGTATTCAGTGTCCAACTTGGCAGTTCACCCCAGAGTTTAAACCCACAACAGAGACCCTCTAGGAACTGCTATCATTGGGGTGGACCCATGGTATCTCATCTTCCAGTTCAATGCAGGAGCTATGCTGAGAAGGTAGGCAATGATGATGTCTGCACCTCTATGTGCTAAACATCCCACATACCCGATCCTAGGCCCCTGCCAGCAGGGTATTATAATCTCCATTTGCCAGGTGAGTAAACCAAGGCTCAGACAGGTTATGTAAATTTCCCCAACTTGCACAGCTAGTGGCCCCTGAGAGGATTCAGACCCAGGCTGTAGGGTCCCTGGGTCTGGGGCCTTTCCTCCAAGCTGGGAGGCCTTCTTGGGGAGAAAAGGGGTCTGGAGTGTCCAGTTTCTATGTCCTGTGACTGTCCAGTCACACAGTCCCTAAAAAAGTGCCTTATTCCTTAAATATAAGACCTGATACCATAAAACTCCTAGGAGAGAACATGGGCAAAACATCCTATGACAGAAATTACACCAGTGTTTTTTTATGTCAGTCTCCCAAGGCAATAGAAATCAAAAATATACAAATGGGACCTAATCAAACCTACAAGTTTTTGCACAGCAAAGGAAACAAGGAACCAAAGGAAAAGACAACCTATGGGATGGGAGAAAATACTTAGAAACGATGTAACTGACAAGGGCTTAATCTCTAAACTGTACAGTAGCTCATACGACTCAACAACAGAAAACAACCCAATTGAAAAACGGGCAGAAGATCTAAACAGACGTTTTTCCAAAGAGGACGTAAAGATGGCTAGTAGACAGTTGAAAAGATGCTCAGCATCATTAATTATTAGAGAAATGCAAATCAAAACCACAATGAAGTATCACCTCTTACCATTCAGAATGACCATCATTTAAAAATCTACAAATAAGTGCTGGAGAGGAAAGAAGGGAACCCCCTCCTACACTGTTGGTGAGAATGTAAGTTGGTGCAGCCACTGTGGATAACAGTATGGAGGGTCCTCAGAAAACGTAAACAAGAATTACCATATGGTCCAGCAATTAATTCCATTCCTGGGCATGTATCCAGAAAAAATATAATTGAAAGAGATACATGCATCCCTATGTTCATAGAAGCACTATTTACAATAGCCAAGACATGAAAGCTACGTAGATGTCCATGGACAAATGAATAGATGAAGAAGATGTGGTGTAAACACACACAATGAAATATTCCTCAGCTGTAAAAAAGAATGAGATAATGCCATCTGAGCAGCACAGATGGAGAGATTATCATACTAAGAAAAAGACACATGCTGTATGATACCACTTGTATCTGGAAGCTAAAATACAACACATATATAACCTTGTTTACAAAACAGAAACGAGACTCATAAAGAACAGACCGGTGGTTGCCAAAGCGGGAGGGGACGTTGGGGAGGGGCAGACTGGGAGTTTGAGATTAGCAGAGACAAACTAGTAATACAGGAAGGATCCACAAGGTCCTACTGTACAGCACAGAACTGTATTTAATATCCTGTGATGCACCATAAGGAAAAGAATGAAAAAGGATATATGTGTGTGTGTGTATATACTTGAATCATTCTGCTGCACAGCAAAAGTTAGTACAACACTGTTGACCAACTGTACTTCAATAATACAAAATTTAAAAGTGTCCTCTTTATAGAGGAGGCGCTCAGTAAATGCCACCTGTTGATTAATAGAATAGTGGATAAATTAGGTGAGAAACCAAATGGTTCTAAATCAGTGTTTGAAAGCCAGCAGTGGCCTCCACCCTGTGCCCGGCGGGGCAGCCACACCCAGATGGTGAGGGGGCCAGGAGGAGGTGACTAAACTTCCTTGGTACGTGAAACTCGGAATCACCAACTTGTGACATAAACTGTCTCTAAATGCGTAGCAATGCAGGACACTGGATCACTTGACCTGTGACTTCTTGGCAAGAAAAAGGGATGATTTCTCCCCGATCCACTGCTCTCCGACCTCATTGCCCCTAGTGCAAAGCACACCATGGAGAGTTTTGTTCTTTTGCCATGTGAAGAGCACAGCACTGTGGGGTCTGTGGGGAGGTGGGATCATGTATTTACCCTGCCAGATCCATAGAGCACTGTTAGGACTCTCAGCCTTAGAGGAAATACTTCTTTCAGTCTGAATAAATCTTTCTGTGCGTGGACTGACTGTGACGACATCACTTGGTTTCAGTTCTGTACCATCGGCCGTGTGTTCCTTCCATTTCGGCAGCATCCAAATCATTGCTTTTTAGAAGACCTTTGGGGATGGGGCAGGGGAGGGGGCGAGGGCGGCTGGGAAACCTTACCATGCCAGGCGACTAGAGGGAAGCACCAGGCATGCTAGCCGCACTGGGGTGTTAGGAATCTATTCCCAAGGTTCTCATGAGGAATGACTAGACTGGCCCTTGCACCGGCGGCTGGGGACAGATGCACTCAGTCTGGATCTGGTGGCCACGATGCCTATGGTGGGGCTAGGAGGACACAGAAGTGCTCACTGACCTGCAGTGCTCACGATGAACTTCCACTTGACCACGTAGGCATCGCCCTCGTGGAACTGCCCGATGCTCTGCTTGGGGAGCCTGCTGTAGTCGAACTCCAGGATGTGCCAGACGTCCACTGAGACACTGGCGATCTCAAACTGCCTCCGGTCGTCCCCTTCCACCAGCCCATAGCCTCGGCCCACGTTGACCCCATCCAGCACGGTGCCGGTCGCCGTCTGGGGCACCGGCACCATCCGCGTCACATCGTAAGGCTTGACCTCTGCCCGGGCATCATCCTAGGAGGGAACGCAGACACGCTGGCTCAGCTGCCTCTGCATCTGCAGCTATAGCATCACTGCTTCCCTGGTGATGGGGCAGCCTCAGAGGATGGCGTTCAGGCTGTCCAGTGCATTTCAGGAAAGGGTGCATTTAGGGGACACACGCCATGACTGTGAATGTGACACCTATAAACCTGGATGTGGAAACACGGCTATTTTCACCTCCTGGAGTCAGAATGTAACTGGAAACCGGTCTGCTGTTCTGCTAGCAAACCCCAGGAGGGCTTTTAGCATCCAAGCCCCTTTGGCATGGACTCAAACCGAGCTCTGAGGTCTGGGGCTTGATCACCCTCAATACCTTGTGCTGCGCTAGTTCGCTGGCGTTCCTCTCGTTAGGTCTCTTCAGTTCCGTCCAATCAAGGAATTTCTCTTTGAACAAGATCGTCTCGTTGTGTTCTGTAAGTCTCCCAAATATTGCCCAGTCGGGCCGCCCCTGTCCTTTCCTGCAGGGTGGGGGTGGGGTGGGAGGAGTGGATGGGAAAAGAACCAAGATTAAATAAGTCACGTTGAAATTAAGAAGCCCAAACCCAGCACACGTGGCTAGTGAGAAAACCAAATACGTAAACAGTATACAGAATGGATGGTTTGTTTTCACTGATGTGACCCGATAAATGACACTTTCTTATTTTAGCCTGAAGCCTTGCATGGTTTTGTTTCCTTGGCATTGATGTGCCTGAATGTGACGTGATCCACCTCAGGACTGGACTTGCCTTGCATTCCAGCAAATCCTCACGTCGGGGTCCCCAAGGGCAACAGGCTAGTCTGGGAGTTCAGCAAAGGCAGGAGTCACAGGCCTTTCACTCTTGCCTGCTTTACTCTGCCCACGGTCATCCAAAGGGCCTCAGCATATTTCCTTCAAGTCCATGAATAGATGGAGGGATCTTTGTTCACCCTGAGTTCTCTTTTTAAGTCATGTCACAATGGAGATCACCAGTCTCCAGGAACAAATTCTCCACTTTGATGCATTGGAGAAGGAATTGGCAACCCACTCCAGTGTTCTTGCCTGGAGAATCCTAGGGACGGGGGAGCCTGGTGGGCTACCGTCTATGGGGTTGCACAGAGTTGGACACGACTGAAGCGACTTAGCAGCAGCAGCAGCAGCAGCAGCCAGTAAAATATTCCATTTAGTCTTAGCTTTAGTTCTTAAAAAAACTAGTTGTTTTAGTACTAATTTTGTTAAATGTGCTTAAAAGGGATTTGAAAACTTTTCGCCTACACTGACATCATTTTGAATTTTTTCCTATAATGACAATGAATAATAAAATCAAGAATTTGATTTTAAAACAGGAAACTAGGTAGGACAGTTGAAATCTGTATATAAATTCAATGGAAAACATTTAAAAGCAGTTTCAACATGCCATTTGCATCAATTTCTAATGTATTATGTGGCATGTGATAGTTATGAAATAAAAAACACTGATCCTTTAGATGTAAATTTTTTTTCTCAAGATCATCTTTCTGAGAGTTTTGTGCACCTTTGGCCGATTTGCCAAAATGACTTTAAAAAATCCAGTAGACTGTAGGAAATAACTACAATCATTACTTCAATACCACGTCCTCCCTCCCCCCAAAAGGGCAAAAACCTCATCTAAATAAATGGTGGATCCTGGAATTCAAGGGCTATGCTGGGGAGGTGTGAAACCAGACAGAGAGGCATAGTTTCCCCAGCTTCAGATCCATGGCTGGATTCCAGGACTTGGCAAGCTTTTCGGATGAGCAAGCCATTTGTTTACACAACTGCTAGTCATCTGGCACAGCAGCACCTGAACGCTGCAGGTGGCACCGATTTACTTTAAGAAATGAAACACCACAGGAACACCATGCAGACGGCCTCTCCATCCGTACTTCTGTATTTGTCAGGGAAAAGCTAAAGCGCTGTTCCTTTTGTGAATAATCATGGGACTGCATTGTGATCATTTATGAAAAGTAAAGCCCAAGAGAGGTGATGGTTAATCACTGCAGTGGGCGGGGGAGATGGTCGAGGGCCTGGCAGTACCTGGGAATGAGGGGGTTGCATTCCCCAGGATCCAGCGGGTTGATGTCACAGTTCTCATAGTCAAAGGTTCCATTCCACAAGTGCTTTGCCAGCTGAAAGGCGATTTTCCGTTGTGCTAATGTGACTTCTTTTCCATGCCACACGTAAACTTCACTCCCAAAATCAAACACCAGTACCTGGGGAAATGGCACAGAAAAATCTGTTAACTCCAAGGACAAGTAGTAGTTGAACCAGGGTCTCTAGTGACAGTGAGCCAGACAGGCAATGATTTAAATCCTAATGGAGCATTCAGTACAGACACAAAGAGATTTGGCAGCTAACGCCGTCCTGCCAAGCCGGTCTCCACTCTGTGGGTGTGATTTCTGTCTTGTTGACCTAAGTGCCCAAGCTAACCCCTCCTCTGAAGGCTCAGGCCATGTAGCACTTCTGAGGCCTAAGAGCTATTTAAGTATGTCTTCCTCCATGCCCCTTACTCCCTCCCCTCCCTTGTCATTCACTCATTTAACTTACACAGGCAACCTCACATGGCACTGAGGACCCAGTGATTGTACAGGACTCCGCCCTGTACAATTCTGGGACCCTCAAGGGCAGAGTCAAACCTGTATTTACGTCTGCAGTTGGGCTCACTAGGGTTTGCTGAATGAATACATGAACACAATGCTATTTCTTACTTCCATGCCTGTTGCTGGTTCTATGCTTTCTTCCTAGAATAATTCCTGTCTTCATTTTCAACCTTCCCTGATAGCTCAGTTGGTAAAGAATGTAAAGTCTCCTGCCTGCAATACAGGAGACCCCAGTTCAATTCTTAGATCAGGAAGATTCCCCGGAGAAGGGATAGGCTACCCACTCCAGTATTCTTGGGCTTCCCTGGTGGCTTAGCTGGTAAAAGAATCCACCTGCAGTGTGGGAGACCTGGGTTCGATCCCTGTGTTGGGAAGATCCTCTGGAGAAGGGAACGGCTACCCACTCCAGTACTCTGACACAACTGAGCGACTTTCACTTTTTTTCATTTCCAGCAATCCAGATTCTACTTAAGAATAGTAGAATTATTATTGCTAAGCAAACTAAGTAGAATTACTAAGCAAACTAGACTCAGTTTCACCTTATCATTAAAATTATTCCTGATGACTTCTTTTACTGTTTCTCCCTTTAAATGCCCATTCACATGAGACAGTCAGTTTAGCTTTGGATGACATTCTTTCTAACACTTTTCTACCCAATGAAACGTAAAGTCCTGATGTGTCTTCCACTTCCTTCTCAACGTTCAGATACTTAATGGTCCTGGATATATATACTCACACACACGCACGCACACACACACACGCGCACACACACACACGCACACACACACACATATGCATGTGTGCTCATTTGCTTCAGTCACGTTTGATTCTTCGTGACCTTATGGACTGCAGCCGCCAGTCTCCTCGGTCTGTGGGACTCTCCAGTTAAGAATACTGGAATGGGTTGCCATGCCCTCTTCTAGAGGATCTTCCCCACCCAGGGATCGAACCCATGTCTCCTGTGGCTCCTGCATGGCAGGTGGATTCTTTTACTGCTGAGCCACTGGGGAAGCCCACAAACACACATATATAAAATATTACATATAAAATTAAATATTTAATAAATATTGTCAGAAAAAAACAATAAAAACATTTATTAATTTAATAAATCTTTACTTATGTGAGAAATAAAAATTTATGGGTTTACTTGGCAAACCTAACAATTATATATACACCTATGATTCATGAAACTCAAGGACTGAAAAATGTTTAATGTTTATATAAAAATCAAGAGACAGGCCTGAGTCATATTTATGTTTGGCCTCCAAAAGAAAAGCCTTCAATGTCCCATGCCTCCTCAGAACAACATTTGTAACTCTATATTAGCAACCAGGTAGCGCAGTGGTAAAGAATATGCCTGCCAGTGCAGGGCATTTAAGAGACACTGGTTCAATCCCTGGGTTGGGGAAGATCCTCTGGAGGAGGAAATGGCAACCCGATCCAGTATTCTTGCCTGGGGAATCCCATGGACAGAGGAGCCTGGTGGGCTACAGTCCATGGGGTTGCAAAGAGTCAGACACAGCTTAGTGAATGAACAACAATTAGCATCTAAGACGGCAGTAATGATTTGAAATCACAAATTGGTAGCCTTTAAAAAGATGTTTCTGGGGACTTCCCTGGGAGTCCAGTGGTTAAGAACGCCCGTTCTTCTACTGCAGGGGCTGTGGGTTCGATCCCTGGTTAGAGAACTTAAGATCTCCCATGCTTCAGGGTGCAGCCAAAAAACCCAAACAAGATGTCTCTGGTCTGTGATGTGCACTAACCCTGGCTAGTGTCTGTCAGGCACTTCGTGTCTGCTTTCCTGGGCAGCCCAGGGCCAAGGCAGAGCCCTCGCCATACCTCTTTTGACTGCAGAAGGGAGCACTTTGGGATCTTCCCCCAGTAGTCATCATCAGGGACGAGTTTGTCATCCATCAGACGGTAAATGCAGTTGGTTTCTATGATGGCCGTTTCGTAGAGCTCATCCTCCTTCGGGTCTCCGGCGGCTTTGGGATAAGAACAGTAAGGGGATGTTATGTTTTCCACTGGAGAGCGGCTGGTTTGCAGGAAGGAAGGAGGAGAGGAGAAGAAGTAGCCAGTCTTCTTCTCCGAGATGCAGTAAACTCTTACATTGGTAACTGGCTTGGCCGCCCAGAAGCTTCCAGAAGTCTTTGGCTGCATGTGTGTGTGTATTAATTCCTTCTTCAACAGTCTGGATATACGTTGCTCTACAACCAAGTTCCCTCTTGGTCTGAATTAAACTCGCGAGTTCTGAGGCCTAAACAGAGAGAGGAACACAGTTACCTGGGCAGACAAGTCCCAGGCCAGGTGGTGGACGGGCTAAGGCTGAAATCAGAAAAGAGAAATGGTGCGTGTCTGAAAGGAAAACCTCGTGACCACAGGGGCCAGGGGCACTGGTTGGCGGTTGTCTACAAAGTCAAGAAAATGTAACTAAAGGACTAGGGAGAATCCATTCTTTAGAGAAACAGTTCTTAGTCTTAAATTCAACAGATCATCCATGATGCTTTTAAGAACACCCATTCTACTAATCAGCCATAAAAAAACAAAATTTGCAGCAACATGGATGCAACTACAGACGATCATACTAAGTGAAGTCAGAAAGAGAAGGACAAATACCATATGATGTCGTATGTGGAGTCTAAAATATGACAGAAATGAACCTATGGAACAGAAAGACTCACAGACAGAGAGAGCAGTCTTGTGGTTGCCAAGGGGGAGGAGACGTGGGAGAGGGATGGGCTAGGAGTTTAGGATTAGAGACGCCAGCTAGCATATACAGGACGGATAAACACTGAGGTTCTATTGTAGAGCACAGGGAACTATACTCAATATCCTGGGAAGAAAAACAGTATGAAAAAGAATGGATGTATAACTGGGCTACTTTGCTCTACAGCAGAAATTAACCCTGTAAATCAGAAATTGACATTGTAAATCAACTATAAGTCAATCAAAAATCAGTAAGTCAAAAAAAAAAAAAATCCCATTTCCTGGTCTTTTCCCATTAAAATCTCACTCAGTACATCAGAGAAGGAACTTCATTAGCACCGGGATAAACAACTTGGAAGTGATGTAGAGGAAGTTTCTTCCTCTACAAACGATGAAGCAGGACTTAAAACCTGGGGGCGTAGGCCAGACTCCTTTGAAAACACCTCCCTGAAGCACTTAATGAGAGGCTTGTTGCAGAGACCTTCCGGAAAAGAAAGAAGACTATCCCCTCTCACTTGAATGAGACACTGAGGCTTTGAGAAGCTTTCTAGGGGTCTGGCCACTGGAAGAATGTCCTGTGTCTAAAGGAGACGCAGAACCAAGCCACCCTCATTCCTTAGACACTGACCTTCGCCTTCTCGATCACGTTGGCGAACTCTCCAACCCACAGGAAGCAGTGATGGGGGGAGAGCAGGAGGAAGCAGTCCCCGCTGTTGAGGGAGGACGCGCGAGGCTCCACCAGCCGCGTCTGCACGTGTCTTCTTCCTGAACACGGGGCAGAGGTCACCGTCTCCTCGAGAGGAGCCCTGTCCCCCCGTCCCAGCAGGACCTGCCGGGACGCATCCCACATCCAGAGCAGCCCTGCTCCTGACTCTGCCTCCTGGCCAGTCTCCTCTGCTCACCCGAGCTCCCGTGACCCAGGGGACCTAAGTCACAGCCTTGAGGATGACTTTCCCTGGTGGCATGTCCCAAGAGTCACCACCAGGACCACTAGCACTGTCCTGTTACAGCGTGGGGATCCATTAAGGCTCCCTCCCCAGGGATGCTGGCAAACACCCTGTCTCCCCTCTCCCAGTCTCTCTCCACTCAGCCCGCCTCCTACACTGAGCAGCCTCTGTGGGCCAGGCAATCAGAGCGCCCTTCAGAGAACCTCTTGGTCCTTGGTAACCCTGAGTCTACAGAGGAACCAGCTTAGAGGGAAGCCCTGCCTTGTGCAGCTTCCAACACCTTCTCCTAAATGGTTTCCATCTTCCCACAGTCACACCAATAGTGCCGTCCCAGCGCTACAACATGGGAACGGAGGCGGGGGTCTGCACTTGTCACTGGTCTTTTAAATATGCTACAAGGGACAGTGGTTGTGCAGACACAAACTGGAAACTGCCAGAAAAGCAAAGGATACGCCCTCCTTGTCTTGAGCCTGAATCTACAGCAGTGCTGCTGCTGCTGCTTAGTCACTTCAGTCGTGTCCGACTCTGTGCGACCCCATTGACGGCAGCCCACCAGGCTTCCCCGTCCCTGGGATTCTCCAGGCAAGAACACTGGAGCGGGTTGCCATTTCCTTCTCCAATACAGCAGTGCTACTGGGGGGCAGCTAATCACTGCAGGGCAGCCCAGAGCCCTCTGGCTGTGGGGGAAGCTCCTTGGTAAAGAGTGGGGGAAGGAAGGTGTTGGCCACCCTTCTGTGCTCCCTCATTCCCTTCTCCAAGAACACCAATCTCTCCCTCTGGCTCCCTGACTCCAGCTGACCCCAGTGAGGACGACAGAGTGGGGCAAACACTCTGATGGCCGCGGGGGCATCTGGTGACCACAGGCACTGTGTGGCCAGGGTCACGGGAAAGGGCGCAGCAGCAAGAACTGGGATTGTGGGATCAGATGGACCAGGGTCACAGTCAGCTCTGCTGCTCAGCAGCTGTGGGGGGCCCGTCACCAAGCTCAGGGGCTGAATGCTTCCCACCTCGTGAGATTTTGCAAAGCTGGGGTTAGATGCGGTAGTGCCCAGGGGGCTCTCCAGAGCATGTGTTCCCTCCTCCTGTCAGGCAAGTGGGGGGAACCCAGGCCTCCAGACAAAAACTGGGGTTGCGTGTCATCCTCTCGGCTCTCAATACCTTTAACCTGCAGCAGCATCAGCTTCTTGTAGGGCACTGCGCTGTTGTTGGAATTCTGTTCCGTCAGGTTGACGCTCCGCAGGCTGACGTTGCTAAAGTTTTCTTTGCTGGCTAACCCCGCCAGGGTGACTTCTGAGAAGCTGGAGTTG
Source organism: Capricornis sumatraensis (assembly GCF_032405125.1). Lineage (NCBI taxonomy): Eukaryota > Metazoa > Chordata > Mammalia > Artiodactyla > Bovidae > Capricornis > Capricornis sumatraensis. Next base: position 37,722,519 of record NC_091083.1, read on the forward strand.
GCGGACACTGGGAAGATTGAAGGATGAAAGAGAGCACAGGGCAGTGAGACATTGGGAAGAAAGGACAAGGTTCATACTCAGTGATCATGCATTAACAATCACTGCTCTTTTCTTTTCAAGCTAGTCCTGAGGGGGAAAACATACTCTTGTCTGATGAGCTCTGGGAAGCTCTGTTAGGAATTAAACACAGGATTGAAAATATAAATGCTTGTTGACAGGTGTCACCCCATCCATGCAGAGAGATAAGAAATGAGTGTAGACCAACAACCTCAGTATAAAATTAGGAGCTGGACTCATTTGCTGCAATTCCACTAAAGCCGTTATAATTCCTAACAGGGTTTAGATGTTGAAAATGCTTTCCTGAGGGGGACTGTTGGATAACTCCCATCCAGTCTTTATATGCAGAAAAGCAGGCACTCTGTGAGGCTTGGTTTAGTTCTCATCTTTTCCTGAAGGCAGAGTGAACAACTAGATGACCTCTTGGGATCCTTTGCTCTCAGATTTAAGATTGTAATAAGACGCTAGGTTCTCAGTGTGAACCAACAAATGTACATGTGCCCCCGAAAAGTGGAGGCAGAATTAAAGTACACAGAATCTGTGACAATAAATCTTTATTTCTCCAGTTCTTTGTTTTAAGAAGTATGTACATGCTAGAGAGAAACTTGGAAAATTACTTCGCTGGGATGAAGTTCTAACACCGAAGAGATATACCACCACTTCACAATTCATATGGCTCAGAGAGTCTGAAATATACTTATTTAGTAAAACAATTATAATGAAAAGACTCAACCACCTCATCTAAATATTCTATTTCTAAAAATAAAAAAACAACTTTGGTAAGTAGGTTTATGAGTGCTATAGGAAAATAAAAATGATAGCAAGAATATTCAGACCCGCAAGATTATGCCTAGCTCCAGCAGGACAAGCGCTGTTTCAGAACTGGACCCCCATGTGGCTGGGCAGAGGAAAGCTGATGGCTGAGCCTGAAATGGGAACAAAGCCTGGGGGCTGCTCCTCACTTTCATCACCGCCCTACCCCTACTGCCCGCTCCCACCACTCCTCTCAACCCACATCCCAACTTCAAGGAGCCCAAGGTCCCCTCTAAAGCAATGTGAAAAGCACTGGTTTGTACTTTAATTAACAGCGTAGAATCTAGGATTAGGCAAAGCAGGGATGTGGGACACTTGCCCATGAAAGAGCAAATTTCCTCTAGAATCAAATGGAGTGGAGAACTGCCAAGTTTGGAAATGGACTAAATTATAAAGCCCAACCTCCCTTTCCTCCAGCCTCTGGAAAGAAAACTCAAAAAGACTTAAATGAACAGAGGGCTTCCCTGGTGGCTCAGACAGTAAAGAATCTGCCTGCAATGCAGGAGACCTGGGTTCAATCCCTGGGTCGAGAAGAGCCTCTGGAGAAGGGAATGGCTCCCCACTCCAGTATGCTTGCCTGGAGAATCCCCATGGTGGGCTCCAGCCGTTGGGGTCGCAAAGAGTCATGACTGAGTGACTAACACTTTTACTTTATGTGAACAGATGGGCCACACTTAAGAGTTTCTGTGAGAAGTCTTCACCCTCCAAGCAGATTTTCTGCAGGTGTGCATGCGTGGGTACAAACGCACTCATTTGTCTCTCACGAGTGTCTCTGAGCACCGTGGCTGGCCTTTGAAGGGCAGGAAAATGAGAGATGGAGTCACCTGCCCGAGCACACAGCTGGGGGTGGGCCCCAAACTCACACTTTTCGACTTTCATCCGCTTTGACTCCACGAAGGCCACGTTCAGTCTCTGCTCAGTGTACTCCTGCAGGAGATCTTCCCTCGCGGCCAGCATCTTCAGGGGGTTTTTGGAAGCCTGGACCCGGCGCTTGGGCCGCACGGCACGCTTGTGCTCAGCCACGGAGGATGTCAACCTATGAGGCAGAGCAGAGCTGCTGTGGCCCAGGGCTGCAGTCTCACCCACACTCAGGGGTTTGCAGGTCTCTGACCTGGACCATCCAGCTCCACAGTTTCATTTCTCGACTGCATTATAAATCTTACAGCTCCTCCTCCTCCTCCTGCCACTCCACCAACAGTCAGAGGATCTTGGAAGGTTGAAGCCCATTTGGGTCCAGATCCCAGCCAATCCTAGGAGCCCTGCTCTCATGACGCCTCTGGGATTTCACCTGGAGGAACAGCTGGTGCCTCTGGGGCAGCCCACCCCACTCCTGGTCAGCGTTGATGGGTGAAAGTCCTTCCCTGTTATCATCACCCCCCTTCCTCCGCAGCATCCTGATCACTTCCTGTTGGAAAAGAATCGCCTTTCCTTCTCTGGGCTCTCTAGCAAGCCCTCTGAGACTAGTCAGGCATTGCTTCTCGATTTAACCCTCCTTCCTGCAGACTCAACTTCCTCTCCATGTCAGTTTTTCAGTTCCCAATTCTCCCATTACTATTCTCCTCCCAACTCACTGTCCCCCTTTGGAAAATAAGCACTATTTTGAAGAGTATATAGAAATAAAAAGAGGCCCCCAAACTAACTATGACCCTCTCTCTCTCTCACGCACACACACACACACACACAACTCTCTGGGGCTGAACACCAGACATGAAGATGGAGGTACACTCTGTCACAGAGTTTCCCAGCAGACTCTAGCTGCTTTTAACATCCAAGTGCATGGATCTCTGTCCCTGGAGGTCCTCTTTCATACATAACATTATCATCTGTGTATGTGTGTAAACACGACATTTCAATGTTCAAATTGTATGTAACAATTTAAACAATGACATCTGGATGAGGAGGAAATTGAGAAATGGTCCAATAACCATGTATGCAAATAATACCCAATATTAAAGGTGGGGAGTAGCAAACTGTTCATTTTCTTAAGATAGCAAATTGAAAAAAAAAAACTGAACACACTGAAAAATGCAGAATGGGTATCAGGAACAGCTTAAGGAAAAATTTATGATGACCTTGCAGACTTCTGGGAGAGACAGGCTCTCTGACAAATTGGTGGGAAGCAGATCAATGTGGATGGCTGTGGGGTAAGCTCACCCAGCATGCTCTCCCTGCTTCTGGTAGGTGGTCCTGGATTTGCCTTTGTGAGGACTGCCTCCCTCCATGCCCCGCCCTCTATCCCAGCTCCAGAGCTGGGGGGGATCCAGAGACCACCACTAGCCTATCAGCATCTTCCATCCCCTTGGCCGCAATGATGGCTGCAGGGCTGCGTGCAGACCTGAGCTCCTCCTAGGACTGCTGGGCAGGGTGACTGCCTGAATAGGAGTGGCCACACAGCGGGGCTATAAATCTGGAGTGAGGGGTGACCATCTAACATGGAGACAGCCTGAGAGGGAAGCTGGCACAAGAGAGACCTTATTCTGAGCCCCCTGAACCTGAGGTCACACCTGCACTTTTTAAGGAGTGAACCTGTAAATCCCTCCACACTTCTCTTCTGCTAAAGCTGGTTGGACTTGCCTTTCTTTGCAGCATTTGAGATCAAAGGAATTCTAACACCATGAACACTTTTCTTTAGTGGTGTAGCCAAATTTCTGTGTGAAGAGGGACCTGGGACAGCACTGATAAAACTCTCGGATCTATTGATCTTATCAATGATGGCAAATTTCATTGATTTTAGTTTTCAAAGTTGAGTAAGAATTCGACACGTCAAATGAAAGAGAGGCATAAAAATGTTGGTTAACCAGCGTTCATGAAGTCTGAAAGCAATAGTTGAGTGATGTGAAAAACCCATCACATTATTTTTATGGACCAGGCACATGGTGTGGATGCAAGGCTTTCTGGCAGAGAGGACGTCAGTCCTGGGCACGCAAGCTCCATCTACTCCAGTGTCTAGTTCTAGAGAATAGTGATTTTGAGACAAGCTGGGACCTGGGACTTGAGAACTTTTTCTGCAGTGATAACAGCTGGACAAATATCTCCTCTAGCAACAAAATATGAAGACACTATAAGGGACTAAAAATAACTTCGTGCATGTGCAATTGGGGCAAATTATGGACAACAAAATACAAAAAGTCCAAAAAGACCCAACTGCCATTTCTGAAGAGCTGGGAGCAAAACCAGGGCACTGCACATACCTGCTGTACTCAACACCACCAAAGGCGTGGGTAAACTACCTAAGCCACCCACCCTCCTGGTCCAAACCCTGGACACACCCCTTCCCTTACCCCATAGAAGGAACATGCTCGCCCCACCTCAGGGAGCCAGCAAGGGCACCTGTCACTTGTTCTTCCTTCCTCCTGCTGCAGCAGGGGCCCCACCCCAGTAAAGCCTTGCCTGCATTTCCTGTCTGGCCTCAGATTAATTTCTATTGATTGGGGAAGGTCAAGGACCCTGTCGGTGTCAGTCTGGCTATTCTATCGCAGAAGGTGATAACGGTGAGAGAATAAAGTGCTATGCAGAGGCCGGTGAAGGGATCCATTCTCCTGGGGTGAATGATGGGAACTGAAATAACTTACTTGGGGGCATAAGGATCAAAAATGACATCAAAATCCTCGTCCAGCTCCACAGGGCTTCTCGGTAGAGAGGAGTCCACGCTGCGGTAAAACTTGGCAAAGGTTTCGTCATCGTCTGGCTTCATCACCTCTTTCACCGATTTCCCAGTGACAGTGAGGACTGTTTCTTGCATCCCACCAACTATCAACAAACAAGCAAATCAATGTGTGTAAAAACATGACTTCAACTCTGCTTCACTATCTTAAAAATTACTTTCTTCCCGCTAAGGTCCAGGAGTGGCGCAAGCATGACTGCTCCCAGATTCTGCAGACGCTTCTCGGGCACCAGCTGTCTTCTCAGGAAAGGGCTGAACAAAGCCCGCCCTGGGAGTGGGAGGAGGTGGGAAGCTGAAGTCACTGACAGTTTCTGAACCTGTTCTTTTTGCTCTTGGAGACAGAACTAGCCTCAGCTTTGTTCTAGATCAAGGTTAGGTAAAATCTTTTTCTGCAAAGGGCCATGTAGTAAATATTGTAGGCTTTGCATGGGAGGCTATTTGACTTGAGCTGCAACTTTCACGAAGCTGCAGCTATAGCACAAAATTAACTATTACCAATAAGCTAACAGATGGGCATTACTGTGTTCCAATAAAACTTTATTTACAAATACAGATGGGAAGCTGGATTAGTCTGCTGGCCTCTGGGCTAGATACCTGTTACACACAGGTAATAAACTGTGAATTGTTTGTATTCTTTGCCTTGCCAGCTTGGTTATTATATGACACTTTTATATTTCTAGTTTAAAGTGGTTGTTTGTATTATTTTCAACCTATAGGGGACATTGTCAATAGTAGGTACTTAGTAATAGGTAAGTTTTAAGTACTGGATGTTTTTCTTAAGAGACAAGGCTACTTCTGCATGTTATCCTTTAATTTTATATACTTCATAGACTTTTGTATTAAGATCTTTATTTATTCACTACAATTTTCTTCTAGAAACTATTTGTGACAATCAGATATAATAGCAGCTGCTACCTTATTGGAAAATGACATATACAATCAGATCATGTTGATTTCATGTCATAATCTACTTTCAGGGTTAAAAGCAATTATTGAGTCTACAATCCTGACTGGATAACATCCCAAGAGTTTAGATCCAGGCACAAATGTGCTATTGGGAGCCACCTACGGAGTACATTATCAAGTGAATCAGAGCTTAGTAATCTAATCCGTGTTGACCAATAAATTAACTTTTAAAATATAACATAAGATAATGCTTACAGTACGCACTGGTTAAGTCCTAATAGAAGACAATTTAGCTAAGGAGAAAAAAGCAATTCATGTTGGGATTCAGAGATTCTGCAAGTGGGGTAGGTATTTTTAGGTTTCCTGAGCTACCCACTGAACCTTGAGCCACACCAGCCACACACACGTGAACCACAGCTTCCCTCTGGCTCCTGATATGTACCTTTGTTATTCAGCCTTCTTAAGAAGGTTTCCAGCCTGTCCAGCTTGAGGTCCGACTCTAACTGCATGTCTGGTCTGGCTTCGATATCTGGGCAAGTAGGAAACACAGTGAGAGAAGCACTGAGGGCTCTTCTGACCGCAAACCCCTTGCACGTCAGGGCCTCGTGACTCACCTTCCAGGGGTTTGGAAACTGGTGTAGTGCCCCTTGTTTTGCTGCAAACAGGGGATGCTACCGGGGTGATGGCAGTGGGGGACGCCAGACCTGCAGGGAAAACAGAGAAGCAACTGAGCATCTCAGGATCACTTCTGGAAATTCCCAGGACCCTGAGGGAGTGCCATGAGCCCCAACAGAGACCTAACAATTTAGAGAATTTACAAACAGACATGGGACACACACACTTACAGGAAAACTGCCCACACAGACAAGGTTTTATTGTTTCTAAGGCCTGCAGCAGCTGTCAGTCTGCCATTCCACACTGAACAATGAAGACACATCCCTAACATGCAGATAGGATAAGAGAGTGCAGACGGTGATCGAAATGTCCTTGAACAAAGGGAATATTGACTTCTGAAGGCCTTTCGGGCACTGGAGGTAGCTGAAGAGAAAGTGTACCGTTGTCCCTCGGTATCTACAAGGGACTGGTCCCAGGACCTCCTGTGGGTACCAACATCCACGTGGATGCTCAAAAGTCCTTTATATTAAATGGTATATTTGCATATAATCTACACACATCCTCCCATATGCTCTAAATCATCTCTACATGACTCCTAATACCGAAGATGATGTAAATGCTTTGTAAAGAGTTGGTGTAGCAAATTCAAGTTTTGCTTTTCTGGAATTTTATAGAATTTAAAAAAAAATTTTTTTTTATTGTGGTTGGTTGGATTTGTAGCTGCAGAACTCAAGAAGGCGGAGGGCTAGTTGTTTCTGTAACATCTCTCCAGGGGAAACAGAGACCTGGGCTGTCATGCTGGCCGGCGAGTTCCCCAGCCCTGGAGTTGTCCTCCCGGCTGAGGGGATGTGGGGACAGTCTGGCCTTTAGGGGCATCATCAGAGTGTGATCTACTAGGCAATTACCCAGAGAGTGCTAGGCTTTGTAAGAAAGACACAAGAGTAACAGTTTACATATGTGCGGATGTTGGAAAGTCAGGCTGGTCTTCAGTGTGGCTGGGAACTAGGGACATGCTTTCACCTGCATCTTTAGAGGAGTTGGATGGGGACTCTCTAAGCAGAAAAATGATAAGAGACACATAGAAAGGGAAGGCAAACATTCCAGCATGAAGACGGCATCTGATTAGGCCAGAAAACTGAATAAAGACATAGATGAGTATTTTTTCCTAAACTTAGAAGGGATTTGCAAGGGGGGAAGGACGGGTAATTGGTACACATACAAAGAACAAAATGAGATGTTAACATTCTCTGTATCCATTTTTATTAAAAGAGAAAGCATTAGGTGACATTGCTATGTTATCGCATCCGAGAGACCACATCTGAGAACCACATCCTGAGAATGTGTAAGTCATGATCACTTACAAGGAAAAAAACCAAGTGAATGGATCTGCTCCTCCCTTCTGTGAGTTGGAGAGGAAGATGTTTGTTACACCATAAAACTTGGAAGGAAAAATACTGAAATGCAGTTTACAACTGAAATTTTAGATGACATTCCAGAAGCTTCTCTGGTAGCTCAGATGGTTAAAGAGTCTGCCTGCAATGCAGGAGAACCACTGGGTTGGGAAGATCCCCTGGAGAAGGGAATGGCTACCCACTCCAGTATTCTTGCCTGGGGAATCCCATGGACAGAGGAGCCTAGTAGGCTGCAGTCCATGGGGCTGCAAAGAGTCAGACACGACTGAGCGACTGACACTTTCCAGAAGTACTTCTCAACATGTACACATACTTCCTTACTGATGTCAATAACGTTAAAAAAAAAAAATCTTTATAAGATCTGCAAAGTTTATATCTGAGTGAAAGTCCATTTTCTTGAAAGATATTAAAAATAAGTAAAATTTGGTATCAAAGGCTGGGACAGTAGCTCATTACCTGCTAAAAGGATGTGTAAGAGACATGGGGACATAACATTAGCACAGAGGTTATTCACTCTGAAGCCAATGAACAGGCTTGACACCAGCCTTTGTCCAGTTAGGGTGCCCCCTGCTGCCCATTCAGGCAGCTGCACCCGTGAGCTCTTAAAGGTGCACCCGCTCTTTCCAGCTAGAGACAGGGTTTGTCTGTGATGCGGGCAATGGCACCCCACTCCAGTACTCTTGCCTGGAAAATCCTATGGGTGGAGGAGCCTGGTAGGCTGCAGTCCATGGGATCGCGAAGAATTGGACATGACTGAGCGACTTCACTTTCACTTTGCACTTTCATGCATTGGAGAAGGAAATGGCAACCCACTCCAGTGTTCTTGCCTGGAGGATCCCAGGGACGGGGGAGCCTGGTAGGCTGCCGTCTATGCGGTTGCACAGAGTCGGACACAACTGAAGCAACTCAGCAGCAGTGATGGGGGCAGGCATATAGATTTAAGTTTCACACTGTTAAATCACTCCCCATAGCTCTTTTCAATGAATTCTATGGACAATAACCAGTCACCTGTTCTCTTAGAGGACATTTTACATCTTTTAAAAATCGTATTTATTTAATTCCTTGGCTGTACTGCACAGCATGTAGGATCTTAGTTCCCTGACCAGAAGTCAAGCCCGTGCCCTCCCCGCTGCACTGGAAGCACAGAGTCCTAAGCACTGAACTGCCAGGGAAGTCCCTCAGCTCTCTCTTCTTCAAAGGCATACTCTGAATATCTTCCTTCCAGGAGAAATCTACAATACAACAGAAATCTATGGAGTACTCACTGATCTGTGGACTCTACGAATATAAAAAGGGGGACAGCCCTAATGAGGTGAGGGGAGAAAACAGCTCCTGGGGTGAGAGAATGAAAATCAGGCTACAGAGGCCTCTTGGCCACTCACTGCTACACTGTCATCTGATGAGACAGGAAGTGTGGGGACAGTTTCATTCTTTGGCAAGTGTAGTAAATCAGATGTTCCACCACTGAAAATCCAAAAGAGCCAACGGCTCAGTGAAGCGCACGACTGTGCAGGTGATAACAAACACCAGTGAAGCGGGCCACCGATGTTTCACTAGATGGAAAGCTCAGCAAAGCCATTTCCCGAGCAGAGCCACAAAGCAGCTGTTAAATCAAGATCCTTGATTTATTCAGGAACATGTGAAAGGAAACTCATCCACTAAGGGAGGAGGAGGGTCCCTGATTCTGTTCTCCATAACTGCCTAGGAGCAAGGCTGCTGCTGCTGCTAAGTCGCTTCAGTCGTGTCCGACTCTTTGCGACCCTATGGACAAAAGCCCTTCAGGTTCCTCTGTCCATGGGATTCTCCAGCCAAGAATACTGGAGTGGGTTGCCATCCCTCCTTCAAGGGATCTTCCTGACCAGGGATCAAACCTGCATCTCCTGCAACTCCTGCACTGCAGGCAGATTCTTTATCACCTGCAAATATATACGGGCTGCTGCTGCTGCTGCTAAGTCGCTTCAGTCGTGTCCGACTCTGTGCGACCCCATAGACGGCACCCCACCAGGCTCCCCCGTCCCTGGGATTCTCCAGGCAAGAACACTGGAGCGGGTTGCCATTTCCTTCTCCAATGCATGAAAGTAAAAAGTGAAAGTGAAGTCGCTCAGTCGTGTCTGATTCTTCGCGACTCCACGGACTGCAGCCTACCAGGCTCCTCCATCCATGGGATTTTCCAGGCAAGAGTACTGGAGTGGGGTGCCGTTGCCTTCTCCGAGGAGCAAGGCTACTTCCTCTGATATCCCCATGGACAGGGACAGTGGTATCTGGTAGTAAGGACCAGGCTTCAGATATATTATGATTTTTAAGATGAAAGACAAAAAAATGAAACCCAAGTAAAAGGTCATCAGGATAAAAGGCCAGGCTAGAAGCTGGAAGATCTAAGCTATGGTTCAAGTTCTCATTGTGGGCCTGAAGAATCTGCTTTTGTTAACATAGGGATGGGGGTCATGCAAAGGAGATAGTTCTGTGACTTGGTGACAAAAATCCTCAAATGCCACCTCATTCTGAGAGTAAATTACCTTCTGTTATCCTTTGATAATTCCAAGATTGTTGTTGTTGTTTAGTCGCTAAGTCATGTCTCTTTTGTGACTCCATGGACTGTAGCCCCTCAGGCTCCTCTGTCCATGGGATTTCCCAGGCAGGAATACTGGAGTGGGTTGCCATTTCCTTCTCCAGGGGATCTTCCCAACCCAGGGACTGAACCTTGTCTCCTGCCTTGGCAGGTGGATTCTTTACCACTGAGCCATCAGGGCTTCCCTAAATTCCAATATTAGTTAAGAATAAATTTGTTAGAAAGGATTCTTCCACCAATATTTGGGTTAATCTCAGTTCAAGAGTTTCCTCTCCCTTCCTTCCTTCCTTCTGCAGATACTTATCCTGAGCCTACAATGATGTAGGCTCCATCTATGACTGAGGATCCCAAAGGGTATTGAGAAAAGCGAACTGCAAACCTATGAAGCAGATGACAATATAAGTTAATTCTATTGATTGAGAAAACCTTCATCACTAAATTGAGAAATTTACTCAAACAATAGCTTGGAAAATGAAGGTATGTGCGTGCACGTTGACAAAGGGACCCGGATTTTAACCATTTCCTACAGGCTGTGGAGCTGCAGAGCTCTCTGACGACTTGATGAACCATGGGGTTCATCAGTTTCACAAATCTTTGGATTCCCACTGAAAATCAGTTTCAAGAGCTGAGCTGCAGAGAAATGACCTGTCTTCAGGGAAATCTCACTTTCCTGGAAATGGATACATCTTTTAGACATTCAATAAGACATCTCTGGAAACAGGGCTTTGTAGCCAGGGAACTCTGGGTTGATGGAAAGAGACCTGGGAATTACCCTAAATGGAAGACGACGAACTTCTGCACTGAGAAAGGCTTATTTGAATGAACTAATTGCCAGATGGCAAGAAAATGGAAATAATTTCCAAGCAATTACAGGAAAGGACTAAAAGTTTGATAGCAGATCTGCAAAACTGCTCTTTGATACCTGGGCATTTCCAAATGACTGTTCTGAAATGTGACTAACTGAATCACGTGTCACGTTGAAGACGATACTGTCATAAGAAGATTTTCAATTGGAGTAGCTCACAAAATGTGTACATAACTTCAGTTAAGAGTGAAAACCAGAAAAGACCAAGGCTTGGTTTTTTAAAGTGAGCTATCCTATGCCACCCTCCCTTCTGTGGGTGATGGAGCTCACACACAGGTCCACACTGGCGCATACACACACACACACTCTGACCTCGCTTCACCATCCTGCCAGCCACGGTAAACTGGGTAGAGTCGTTGGCTGCTCCTTTGCCCCTGGTCTTCCAGGCGTCCTCTCTCACGGTGATGAGATGCTTTCTCTCTTCGATAGTCATCTGGCTCTCTCGACTTTCTGTGACCCGCTGTTTGCAGCGTATACCAGGGAGAAAACAGGAGAGGAAGTCACAGAGGCATGAATGTTAGCATGGAGCATTTCATGAGCTGGAAAGCAAAGAGGAGTCCTGCACTGGCCCCTAATGTCCACAGCTGTTCCACCTGAAATAGGTCTGGCTTCCTATTTCCAGCTTGGGTTACAGATCACCACCAACAACCCTGGAACTTCAGGTTAGAACTTGGTTTTTCACTTGTTTGTTTGGAACACCAGAATATCAAAATGATGCTTTGTAAAAAGAAACAGGAAGAGAGAGACTGTCTTCTTGCCATGAATCTTCCAGAGTTTTCAAGTTTCTCTGTTTCACTTATCTAAGCTCAGTTGACTAGGAATCTTTGTTCATCATGCTCAAAGAGCACAGTTCGTTGAGAAAACCTTACCTACTATAGATTTTTATCTACATGGTCAACCATAAAGTAGAGAAAGCTGATTAGGAGGAAGGTGAGTTTTTAGAAGGTTTTCTGGAACTCACGTGCTTTTTCCTACAACAACTATTTTATATGGGCAGTTAGGCAACCAAAGTAAGCCCGCAAAGATGGCTTGTAAGTCACAGAATATCTGACATTGAGGCTGAACTGTGCTATAGACATAGCCTACATGTATAGTAACATTTCTATGTAGAAAAGGCTTACAAATGTTTCTCATTGGGGTTTTGGAGACAGTTGCTTCTTTAGTGTCTAAGCCCTTGGGGACATTATTTAGTCTTATTTGGTCTAAAAGGCAGAAGCTGGAGGATTCTCGAGGAGACGGAGGAGGACGGCGATGGGCAGGAAGGAGGCAGAGGTGTGGCCTGAGGAGATGACCAGGCAGGGAGCGGGGGCGGGGCGCGGGGGCGGGGCGCAGCGGCGGTGGGTCTGAAGGGTTAGGGGGGGGCGGTCAGGAGGGAAGCCGCCACTGGAGCCAATGTTAAGGAAAGCAAAGCATCGCCAGAGAGCAAAAGCGCTTCTGCCTCCAGGTCCTTCCTAGGAAAGGGGTCCTAAGGATGGTGATGACCCCGGTTTGTGCTTGCGCTTTAACCGCAGTATCTTCTGAGATCCGAGGAGGCCCTTTCTGCTGGAGCATCTGCTTTCAAACCACAGGCGAGCTCTCCTTAACTACTCTGTGGTCTCCCCAAGCTCCTCTTCCCATGTAAGGAGTTCTTTCTTAGATAAAAAGTCAACATAAATCAAAATGATCCTCAGGTTTTCCACAGACACAGTGGGAGGACCAAGGAGCCCTGACAGGGAAATTCATCCCTGGGGACTCGGTGATACTTTCATTCTCCACTGCTGTCGATCCCACTATGGCAAATTAGCTTCCCTTCTTTGCAGCCAAAGATGGAAAAGCTCTATACAGGCAACAAAAACAAGACCAGGAGCTGACTGTGGCTCAGATCATGAACTCCTTATTGCTAAATTCAGACTCAAATTGAAGAAAGTAGAGAAAACCGCTAGACTATTCAGATATGACCTAAATCAAATCCCTTATGATTATACAGTGGAAGTGAGTAATAGATTTAAGGGCCTAGATCTGATAGATAGAGTGCGTGATGAACTATGGAATGAGGTTCGTGACACTGTACAGGAGACAGGGATCAAGACCATCCCCATGGAAAAGAAATGCAAAAAATCAAAATGGCTGTGTGGGGAGGCCTTACAAATAGCTGTGAAAAGAAGAGAAGTGAAAAGAAAAGGAGGAAAGGAAAGATATAAGTGACTGAATGCAGAGTTCCAAAGAATAGCAAGAAGAGATAAGAAAGCTTTCCTCAGCGATCAATGCAAAGAAATAGAGGAAAAGAACAGAATGGGAAAGACTAGAGATTTCTTCAAGAAAATCAGAGATACTAAGGGAACATTTCATGCAAAGATGGGCTCGATAAAGGACAGAAATGGTTTGGACCTAACAGAAGCAGAGGATATTAAGAAGAGGTGGCAAGAATACACAGAAGAACTGTACAAAAAAGATCTTCACAACCCAGATAATCATGATGGTGTGATCACTCATCTAGAGCCAGACATCCTGGAATATGAAGTCAAGTGGGCCTTAGAAAGCATCGCTACAAACAAAGCTAGTGGAGGTGATGGAATTCCAGTTGAGCTGTTTCAAATCCTGAAAGATGATGTTGTGAAAGTGCTGCACTCAATATGCCAGCAAATTTGGAAAACTCAGCAGTGGCCACAGGACTGGAAAAGGTCAGTTTTCATTCCAATTCCAAAGAAAGGCAATGCCAAAGAATGCTCAAACTACCGCACAATTGCACTCATCTCACATGCTAGTAAAGTAATGCTCAAAATTCTCCAAGCTAGGCTTCAGCAATACGTGAACCGTGAACTTCCTGATGTTCAAGCTGGTTTTAGAAAAGGCAGAGGAACCAGAGATCAAATTGCCAACATCTGCTGGATCATGGAAAAAGCAAGAGAGTTCCAGAAAAACATCTATTTCTGCTTTATTGACTATGCCAAAGCCTTTGACTGTGTGGATCACAATAAACTATGGAAAATTCTGAAAGAGACGGGAATACCAGACTACCTGACCTGCCTCTTGAGAAATCTGTATGCAGGTCAGGAAGCAGCAGTTAGAACTGGACATGGAACAACAGGCTGGTTCCAAATAGGAAAAGGAGTACGTCAAGGCTGTATATTGTCACTCTGCTTATTTAACTTCTATGCAGAGTACATCATGAGAAACGCTGGACTGGAAGAAACACAAGCTGGAATCAAGATTGCTGGGAGAAATATCAATAACCTCAGATATGCAGATGACACCACCATTATGGCAGAAAGTGAAGAGGAACTAAGAAGCCTCTTGATGAAAGTGAAAGTGGAGAGTGAAAAAGTTGGCCTAAAGCTCAACATTCAGAAAATGATCATGGCATCCGGTCCCATCACTTCATGGGAAATAGATGGGGAAACAGTGTCAGACTTTGCTTTTTGGCTCCAAAATCACTGCAAATGGTGATTGCAGCCATGAAATTAAAAGATGCTTACTCCTTGGAAGAAAAGTTATGACCAACCTAGATAGGATATTCAAAAGCAGAGACATTACTTTGCCGACTAAAGTCCACCTAGTCAAGGCTATGGTTTTTCCTGTGGTCATGTATGGATGTGAGAGTTGGACTGTGAAGAAGGCTGAGCGCCGAAGAATTGATCCTTTTGAACTGGGATCTTAGAGTCCTTTGGACTGCAAGGAGATCCAACCAGTCTATTCTGAAGGAGATCAGCCCTGGGATTTCTTTGGAAGGAATGATGCTTAGCTGAAACTCCAGTACTTTGGCCACCTCATACGAAGAGTTGACTCATTGGAAAAGATTCTGATGCTGGGAGGGATTGGGGGCAGGAGGAGAAGGGGACGACAGAGGATGAGATGGCTGGATGGCATCACGGACTCGATGGATGTGAATCTGAGTGAACTCCGAGAGTTGGTGATGGACAGGGAGGCCTGGCGTGCTGCGATTCATGGGGTCGCAAAGAGTCAGACATGACTGAGCGACTGAACTGAACTGAACAGGCCAATAGGAAACAACCTCCAGATTCACTCAGGAAGATGACAGAGGTCAGCATCCTTAATCTTTTTAAGGCTCTGGGAGGACGGAGAGATGCAGGGTAATGGGGCAGGGGCAGGGGTGCGGGGAGGCTCTCCTTCCTTTCCAGGCACATAAAAATCAAGTCTGCACTGGTAAGATTCGGCTTAAGCCATGGACACAAATTTCTCCATCACTGAACCTATATATTTTCCTTTTATAGAACTCTCCTACAGAGCAGTCACAGTCAGGACTGATTTTGAGATCACTGGCAATTAAACTAGGCTAAAAACCATCTCCTAAAGAGACATGGTGACTAAATGTAATATATGATCCTGGTTGGATCTTTGATGGGATGGAGTGGTGGCTAAAACGGATATTACTGGGGGGAAATGAACACAGTTGGGATATAGTCTACGGATTAGATAAACAATGTGTCAATATAAAATCTCCTCCTCTTGAGGTTATGGGAGTGTGCTACAGTCTAAGGCTCTGTGTCCCCCTGCTCCCCACCAGTTCACATAGTGAATCCTACTCCCTAATGTGATACTTTAGGAGGTGGGGTTTGGAAGGTGATTAGGTCACAAGGCTAGAGCCGTCAAGAATGCCATTCGTGCCCTGATAAAAGAGGCCCCAGAGAGCTCCCTCACTCCTTCAGCTGCATGAGGGCACAGTGAGCAGACAGGGGTCTAAGAACCTGGAGGTGGACCCTCACCAGACAGTGACTCTGCCAGCACCCTGACCTTGGACTTCTTACCCTCTGGAACTGAGAGAAATAAATTTTTCTTGTTTATAAGTTACCCAGTTTATGGTATTCTGTTACAACAGCCCAACCAATCAATCCATCATTCAATCCAGGAGAAAAGGGTGAAGGGGGATGTTGGCAGCGGGGATGGGGGATGAGAGGGGGTGGGGAGGGGACAAATGCCAACAACTGGTGGGTCTGTTCAAGGATATATAAGAGTATCTGGCTATTATGACAACATTTCTATAAGTTTTAAATTTTATCAAAATAAAAAATTATCAAACAAAAACCCTTTCCCTTAACTTTCCTACTCATGATTGGTAAGATGACCCTGGTTCCAAGTAACTCTCTGAATCACATGCCCTCATAAACTGAGATGGACTTCCTAGGAAAACCTCATCAAATTTTGAAAAAGAGGATAAGTTTTCTTAAAACATGAAGTTTCAGGAGTGAATTTTAATCAAATCAATATGACACTTGCCTTAAAATATTTTTAAAAATATATAAAATGCCAAGAAAGTTTTCTTTTCCAAACACCTAGACTTTACGATTATATGGTGAACTCAGTAGAATCTCCCGAGCCCTGGGTGTGGTGGGAGGGGTGCTTAATGACTCACAAAAACAGTGTCCCCAAATCAGCAATTCCATTTCAGATTCTCCTGTAGCTCCTGGGAGAAGGTGATGGATGTGGGCCCTGGGATACACAGATATTCCAGGATTTAAAGTGTCCAGAAGTTTGCCAAATCTATGTTAGGGAGCACGCTTTTCATGTGCCTCTCGATGATATTACTAAACATAAAAGTTTTTGCCTTAACTTTGCCACTTAGTTGGGTTGCTCAAAATCCTCCTAATTCCCCTTCAGTTCAGTTATGACCAACCTAGATAGCATATTCAAAAGCAGAGACATTACTTTGCCGACTAAGGTCCGCCTAGTCAAGGCTATGGTTTTTCCTGTGGTCATGTATGGATGTGAGAGTTGGACTGTGAAGAAGGCTGAGAGCCGAAGAATTGATGCTTTTGAACTGTGGTGTTGGAGAAGATTCTTGAGGGTCCCTTGGACTGCAAGGAGATCCAACCAGTCCATTCTGAAGGAGATCAACCCTGGGATTTCTTTGGAAGGAATGATGCTAAGGCTGAAACTCCAGTACTTTGGCCACCTCATGTGAAGAGCTGACTCACTGGAAAAGACTCTGATGCTGGGAGGGATTGGGGGCAGGAGGAGAAGGGGACGACAGAGGATGAGATGGCTGGATGGCATCACGGACTCAATGGACACGAGTGTGAGTGAACTCCGGGAGATGGTGATGGACAGGGAGGCCTGGTGTGCTGCGATTCATGGGGTCGCCTTATCTGACCTTAAATGGCTCTATAATGTAACAACAAGTATATACACACACACACACATATATGTATGTATATATGACATATACACCTTATATATCATATATATATCTTGTATATATCATATATGTGCATATATATCATATATATATAATGAGGTATATGCATATGGTTTATTTATTCACTGTAGAAATGAATTAAAATGTATCACAAGTTGCTATTAAATTTTAGAATTCAAAATATGTAAACAGGTAACATGGACCTCTTTGTCCATGTACTTTTTGTTTTTTTCAGCTTAAGGCATCATGATTCTCTTATCTTGCTTTTCCCTTCAAAGTTTTCTCTTCCTTCATTTAGAGAAGGGCATAATTCATAGTAGAGTAAGCACTGTGTCATTTTTCAGGTTTTTCTAGGTCTAACTGATGAGATTTAGGATTTGCTGCAAGAGGGAGGGAGTTGGGGCAGAACAGGAATAGAAGCCCTACCCCTTCTAGCCTTTACTCTTTCAAACATAGATCTCATGAACATGGTACGGAAAGAAGAGGGGTAGGGGAAGAGAGAGGGAGGGAATGCAGTGAAACAGCTGGGAAGAAAGTTGGGTCCTAGGGATGAATAGACTTTAGGAAACTGTGCAAAGGGTTAATAGAGAATAACGTTTTCAGGTTACCATGTTGTTACTTACGGGTTTGTCTCCATACACCTCAGAAACCACATTTCATTAAGTGTTTCTGACACAGGAGGTGATACACAAGAGAGAGAACCAATGTGTGACTAGAATTAGCGTAGCTCTAAGGCTTAGGTCAGTCTAGTCAAGGCTATGGTTTTTCCAGTGGTCATGTATGGATGTGAGAGTTGGACTGTGAAGAAGGCTGAGCGCCGAAGAATTGATGCGTTTGAACTGTGATGTTGGAGAAGACTCTTGAGAGTCCCTTGGACTGCAAGGAGATCAAACCAGTCTATTCTGAAGGAGATCAGCCCTGGGATTTCCTTGGAAGGAATGATGCTAAAGCTGAAGCTCCAGTACTTTGGCCACCTCATGCGAAGAGTTGACTCATTGGAAAAGACTCTGATGCTGGGAGGGATTGGGGGCAGGAGGAGAAGGGGACGAGAGGATGAGATGGCTGGATGGCATCACTGACTCGATGGACGTGAGTCTGAGTGAACTCCGGGAGTTGGTGATGGACAGGGAGACCTGGCATGCTGCGATTCATGGGGTCGCAAAAAGTCGGACATGACTGAGCGACTGAACTGAAGGGTAAGATTCTTCTACAAGCGGAGAGCTTTGTAGATAGAAAAGATTGTGATCTGGCTTTAAAATTTTTATCTTACTCACTTTGAGTGAAACTACATCACAGGAAGAGACCGTAAAAGCATGTGTTAAGTGAAAGAAATAAAGTACGGCAACAAATCAGCATTCTCAGTTTTCAAAAATGCTGTCACCTTTCAAACCCTGTGCACTGTTAAGGAAATTTAGCTTTGCCACCTCCTTAAGTGATTTCTATCTATCACCAGGGCCCAGAGCCTCAAGTGGCCTGGACAAAACATGGAGAAAGATTTCAACTAGGTTTGGATTTCAAAGTGACCATAATTTGGTCTTGTCATCATTTACCAGCAACTAAGATAAAAGGAGGGCTTCCCAGGGGGGTCCGTGGTAAAGAATCTGCCTGCCAAGCAGGAGACACAGGTTCGATCCCTGGGTTGGGAAGATCCCCTGGAGAAGGAAATGGCAACCCATTCCAGTATTCTTTCTGGGAGAATCCCATGGACAGAAGAGCCTGGCAGATTATAGTCCATGCAGTTGCAAAGAATTGGACATGACTTAGCTACTAGAGAACAACAAGATGAGAGGAAGGGAACAAAGGGAAATTTATTTTGCTATAGCCCTGAGGCAAGCAGAGGAAGAAAATTTATCACGACACTTCTACACAACTATCAGAATGGACAAAATTCAAACAACTGACGCCACCAAATGCTGGTGAGGATATGGGGCAACAGGAACACTTATTCATTGCTGGTAGGAATGCAAAATGGTCCAGCCACTTTCAAAGGTAGTTTGGTAGTTCCTTATAAAACCAAGCTTACTCTTACCATATAATTCAGCAATCATGCTCTCTGATATCCAAACAAGTTTGAAAATTATGTCCACCCAAAAACCTCCAAAGGATGTTTATAACAGCTTTACTCATAACTGCCAAAAGCTTGGAAGCAACCAAGACGACTTTCAGTAAGCAAATGGATAAATAAACTGGTCCAGCCAGACAAGGACTATTATTCAGCGGTAAAAAGAAATGAGCCATCAAGGCATGAAAATACACAGGGGAACCTTAAATGCATATTACTGAATGCAAGAGGAGAGTGAAAAAGTTGGCTTAAAGCTCAACACTCAAAAAACGAAGATCATGGCATCCGGTCCCATCACTTCATGGGAAATAGATGGGGAAACAGTGGAAACGGTGTCAGACTTTATTTTGGGGGGGCTCCAAAATCAATGCAGATGGTGATTGCAGCCATGAAATTAAAAGACGCTTACTCCTTGGAAGAAAAGTTATGACCAACCTAGATAGCACATTCAAAAGCAGAGACATTACTTTGCTAACCAAGGTCCGTCTAGTCAAGGCTATGGTTTTTCCTGTGGCCATGTATGGATGTGAGAGTTGGACTGTGAAGAAAGCTGAGTGCCGAAGAATTGATGCTTTTGAACTGTGGTGTTGGAGAAGACTCTTGAGAGTCCCTTGGAATGCAAGGAGATCCAACC
Organism: Capricornis sumatraensis; assembly: GCF_032405125.1. NCBI lineage: Eukaryota > Metazoa > Chordata > Mammalia > Artiodactyla > Bovidae > Capricornis > Capricornis sumatraensis. The sequence continues at coordinate 37,742,249 of NC_091083.1, forward strand.
AGTCCATTCTAAAGGAGATCAGTCCCGGGTATTCTTTGGAAGGAATGATGCTAAAGCTGAAACTCCAGTACTTTGCCACCTCATGTGAAGAGTTGACTCATTGGAAAAGACTCTGATGCTGGGAGGGATTGGGGGCAGGAGGAGAAGGGGATGACAGAGGATGAGATGACTGGATGGCATCACCAACTCAATGGACGTGACTGTGGGTGAACTCTGGGAGTTGGTGATGGACAGGGAGGCCTGGCAGGCTGCAATTCATGGGGTCGCAAAGAGTTGGACACGACTGAGCGACTGAACTGAACTGAACGCAAGAAGTCAATCTGAAAAGGCTACACCTTGTATGATTCCATCTATCGGATATTCTGGAAAAGATAAAACTATAGAAAACAGATAAGTTTCCTGGGAGGGAAGGAGAAGAGGAGGGAGGGATGAGCAGGCAGCGCACAGAGGGGTTTTAGGGCAGTGGAAGGACTCTGTACAATACCACGATGATGGATACGTGTCATTACACACTTGTCAAATTCTTAGCATGTACTGTACCAAGAGTGAACCCAACTATAAACTATGGACACTGAGGGATAACAGCTTGTCAGCTGAAACAAATATGCCATCTAGTGGGGGACGTTGATAGTGGGGGAGGCTGTGGGCGGGGTAGGGGGAAGAAGGAGGTATGAGGGAAATCTCTATACTTTCTTCTTAATTTTGCTGTGAACCTCAAACTACTCTAGAAAAATAAAGTCTATAAAGAAGTATACTACATATACATATAACATGTGTATTATATAAGTATGCGTGAGTGTGCGCTCCAAGTCACTTCAGTCGTGTCCAACTCTTTGTGACTCTATGGACTGTAGGTTGCCAGGCTCTTCTGTCAAGGGGATTCTCTAGATAAGAATGAAAGTGAAAGTCGCTCAGTCGTGTCCAACTCTTTGCAAACCCAGGCAAGAATACTGGAGTGGGTTGCCATGCCCTCCTCCAGGGGATCTTCCCCACCCAGGGATCAAACCCGAGGCTCCTGCACTGCAGCCGGATTCCTTTATGCTGAGCCACCACCAAGCCCATGATGTAAGTGTACGTAGTTTATATTCAAAGACTTCAATAGGGTGATGGAGGCAAGGACTGGGAGTGTGGGATTAGCAGATATAAAGTAGTATATATAGGGCAGATAAACAACATGGATCTACTGTCTAGCACAGGGAACTATATTCAATGCCTTGTGATGAACCATCATGGGAAGGAATGTTAAAAAAGAATGTAAAAAGGAAAGACTTTAATAATATATCTTTTCTTTTAAAGTTTCACATTGACACTTCCCTGGTGGTCTAGTGGTTAAGAACTTGCCTTGCAATGCAGGGATGTGGGTTTGATCTCTAGTTGGGGAACTAAGATCCCACAAGCCAGGGAGTAACTAAGTCCACAAGTCACAAGGGAATCTGTGGGCAGAGCAATGAAGTCCGTGCGCCACAGTGAGAGTCCATGGACCTCAGTGAAAGATCCTGCGTGACGCAACTAAGACCTGAGACAGCCAAATAAACAAATAAATATGAAAAAAAAATAAAGTTTAACATCGACTTATTTCCCCCCTTAGTGACGGAACAGCAGGTTTGCTCCAGAGTTTATCCTCGTTTTTGAAGTGGACACTGGCTGGTTATGCAGGGCTAGGTTGCTATAGACCTTTACTCCTAACTTCAGGGGAAAGGAGTTGAGGCAAGAGCAAGAAAGGCCTCTTTTGGGAGAAGAAATGGGGTGTTTCCATTTATGAAAATGCCAAATGAAGCAGGAGGATCCTCCAGACCCTCCCTCTGGCTGAAACCCTGTGCCTCTCCCTCAAAGACCAGTTTGTCACCACTAGTCCTAAAGGGACAGGACAGTCACAACCTGAGAGGCCACCTGACTGGGCGTGGTCCCTGAGCTGATGAGACAGAGGCCCTAAGACGGGCATGACCGGCCAGGTCCCACAGACGAAGGCTGACTAGCACCTGGGGGTCGTCGTGGCAAAGGGGATGCCACCACTTTTTCTAACAGTTTTGACCCCAGGGACATTCCAAGGGGAATAAAAGCCAATTGTCAGTATTTCTAGCTTTAAACATCATTGCATATTAGGCACTAACAGAATTCCTCAGCCCAGGCTAGGACTCCCTTCTGGTCGAGCTCAGACAGGGTTGCAGCAAGGTGGAAGGTGGGGAAGCAGGACTGTGGTTTCCATGACAACAGCGCCATAGCAGCCAGCTTGCATCAGGACCACGGCTTCCACCTTGTCTCTTCCACGCCCCCGAGTGCTTCCACCACCTCCTCCTACTTGATCAAGGTAAGCAAGATAATCTGTTTCCTGAACTGGAGCCAGGAACACCCTGGGCTCCTGACTCAATTTAGAATATTAATTTACAGGATTATGTGGTAGTTTGAATGGGAGAGGAGTTTGGGGGAAAATGGATACATATATATGTATGGGTGAGTCACTCCGTTATGCACCTGAAACAATCACAACATTGTTAATCAGCTATAAAATACAAAATGAAAGTCAAAAAGAAAAAAAAAAACCCACAACATAGATTAAAGGGGAAACTTTCCTCTTCAACCAGTTTCATGACTATGAGATGGATTAATACCATAAGTCTCCCTAGAGGTCTGAGCCGAGGTTGTGACGCATGCGTGCTCAGTCGCGTGTGACTCTGCGATCCGCGGACTGTAGCCCGCCAGGCTCCTCTGTCCATGGGATTCTCCAGGCGAGACTGGAGTGGGCTGTTATGTCCTCCGGGTGACTGACCCGAAATACATGAAGTAATTACATTTATACACACACACACACACACACACACAGAAATGCAGCAAACGAGTTACTTTCCCAAATGAAATAAGTTTCTCCCTGCCACTCAGAAATTGCAATGAGGCATAATACATTTAGGCTTTTCCTCACCTGATTAATAGATACAAAAGACAGGTATTTATGGGCAGCAGGTAGAGCAGGAGAATAAGTAGAAGCGTATACAGGTTCCTATAGAGCAAAGCAAGAGGATTAGAGATGAGAAAAGATGATTCATCAGAGCAGGGTGGAGGAGGGGAAGGACAAAAACAAGGCTTTTTCTCACAGAAAGTTAATTTACTCATTGCAATTTCAATTCTCTTCCCAAGACAGTCCTTCCTACCTGTTTTATTTTGGGATGCTAACAGAAATTCCCACACAAGCACAGTAAATATAACCAAATCAATTCTGTGCAGTACCTGAGTTATTGGCAAGATGACTGCAATTTACACAAGATATTCAGACAGGGGATCCCTGACTCTCATGGACCATTTTAACATTGAATATAAACTATCTTCTTTAAGCCTTTCACGTTTTCTCCATGACTGAAACAAAGTTTCAGGATTTTTTGATGGTGGCCATTCTGACCAGCGTGAGATAGCTAATGGGAAGCTGCTGTATAACACAGGGAGCTGAACCCAGTGCTCTGTGATGACCTAGAGGGGTGGGATGGAGGCTCAAGAGGGAGGGGACATATGTATACTTATGGCTGATTCCTGTCGTTGTATGGCAGAAACCAACCCAATACTGTAAAGCAATTATCTTCCAATTAAAAATAAAATGTAGAAAAAGGGCGGGAAACAGGATAGCTTTCCATGCTGGATTGAGGTGACATCTCCTCTCAGGCTAAGAAAACCAAGCAGAGAGGGGTACCCAGGGGAACCATCTAGGATGAGAGCTACACGTGGTGAGGAGACCTGTGTTAGAGTCAGGCTTACCCAAAGCAGATTAGAAATGTCATTATCATCTGTAAATCCTCCTTCTTCCTACAGGTTAAAACAAACAGGAGACGTTGCAGAGTGTCGGAAGAGTAGGGTCAGGTTATGGTGTCACAAGCATTTCCCAGAACTCTGTGCTGGGTTCCAGGAGGAGCGTGCACATGCCCACACAGTCAGGTGGCACAAACAAGTGAGCTCATCCCCCATCCTAGGTGATTATCTGTGACCTGGGGGCCAGATCAACCACCCTCCGCACCCTCCTACTCTTGGTCCTTCAATTGACTGCATGCTCTTGAAGTGTAATTTGGAATTTCAACGGCACAGGCAATTAGAACACAAATGTGGCAGACTGACCACCTGCCTAGAATTTTCAGGGACTTGTTCTGAGGACAGCACAGAGCTTAGCTTGATTCACTGACTTGATACTTTGATGAAAGCACAGCCAGGTATCAAATCCTAACCTGTGGCTCAGACACAAATAGGGGGTCGAAACCACAAACTCTATAAAAGGTTCTGACTTCCTGGAAAACGCCTACAACTTTGGATGGTTATCTCGACCAAAGGGCCTGGGAGTCACTGTCTCTGCCTAAATATTAAAGTCAGGCCAAAATGGGGTTGGAATTTTAAATAATGATTTGGGGAAAATACATAACTGCAATTTAGGTGAAACAAAGAGACTTCTGCCAAATCCCTTCTTTCAAACTTTGCTTTGTTTCATTTCTCTCCCTCTTGGGATGGGATGACTGGCTCTGAAAGGATCATGTTCCTGGTGCTGTGAGCCCAGCCAAACCTACAAACTATGGTCTTTACCATCTTTAGAACTAATTCTATATGCTACAAAAGCAAAGATGTATAAGTCAGGTTAGCATTGTCCTAGACTAAACCAAGCGCAAGAGGAAGGAAAAAGGGACAGCAAGAGAAAGAACCCAAGCTATTTGCTGTAGGAAATGACAGGGGCAGCAAGGTAAATAGCACTCTTAAGTTATAAACCATCCATCCTAATTTTAGGGGGATAAGTTTGGAAAGTAAGGAAGTGATGTTAAGTTACATCGTCTCTTGAGACACGATTGATCTTTTTGTAGGGAAAGGAAAACACTAGCTTATTCCCCAAATTGATTTATGGACCAAAAGAATACATTTTTTTTTAACCTTACAGGACCCCAAATGAGATGCCAGTTAGAACACCAAAATTTTGTTTTGTTTTGGGACAAACCCTTCAACAGAAAGAAAAACAAGTTAAGATTTTCAAGGCATCCCTCACATCTTTTTTAATGTGGTTACACAACAATCTCTAATTACTCCTGGGTTCACATTATATTTTTCTTGGATGGAGCAGATTTTCACAGGGGAAGTGATTTATATAAAGGCCCATCTCCGTTTCCTGCCTCCTTTGCTTTTCACAGGCTGTAACCCGTGGGACCCTGCTTAGCATACACAATACAAGCTTGAGGAGGCCAAACTGTAAAATGTTTGGTAACCACGAATATGTGCCTTCAGTGAATTCAGAAACTGCAGGAAGTGCTGACCTGACAGTAAATCCAGTCCCTTTTCCCTTGGAGGAAAAGATGGAAGGTTCCAGAGCTTGTGCCCCTAGCAAGTCTGGCTCCAACCCAGGCAGCCAGATCCTAACCGCATGGAGCACGTGTCGTGAATGTCCTTCCTTCTTCAGAGAAGCATTCAGACACCCAGCAAACCTTGGCCATGTCTCAAATTCCCTGCCTGCCTTCCAGCTGCCCCCGGGACTGTCTTAAGGCAGATCAGGTTCAAGGCAGCTCTTCTACCACATCTGAGCATGGCTAACGTGTGGCTGAAATACACAGCCCACCCTTGGGAAGACATGAAACAGAGGGCACTTCAGAGGCCATGGGAAAACCACATGACCTCAAGAGAACCCACGATTTCCCAATGCCTGCTACAGAAGCCCAAAATAGATGGGCTTATTTTAACTTCAACGAGCTTATTGTCTTGGGCCAAAGTGAACTAGGTTAGGAGTAGGAGAGCGATGATGAGTTCACTGCTGGTGCAGAACCCCTGAGCCCAGGACAGTACTTCCCACGCAAGCCACGGCTGCTGTGGGCAGGGTTTACTACCCCAGGGCCGACTGCAGTTACCTTCTCCCATCTCTTGCCTCCTGAGAATCTCAGTCTAATGTTAAGGCTGTTCTGATCACATCTACTATTCTGAGCCTTTTGGTCTACCCAGCTTCTGCCAATCCCTGTCCCCTAAGTGGGGCAAAGTGTTGAAAATGATTCTACTATTTCTAAGAAATCTACCTGGCTTTTTACTTTGTGGCCATCCTTTTTACCATGCCATGGGGGACCTGCTTGGGGAAATTTCTTTGCATCTTTCAACATGACCAAGAGTTAAGAACTAAAGTTACCTTGGAACCAATACTTTCAAATCAAACTTTTACATAAAGTTTGTGGGCAATGGCAGTCAATCATTGGAGGGACCTAGTTTTCCTACACTTCTGGATCTCATTCTGGAAATACAGATTTCCTATGTAGGCTCTTTAATATCCAGTCATATTTAAGAGATTTGCAAATGGCTGAGCGTTAACTGTCTTTAGTGATTATCTTTGAAGTCATGTCTGACTCAAAAGAGAGAATTCAAACTGCTGTTCCAATTTAACCTAGGAAAACACAGAAGAGCCATAGGAAATAGTGTCAGAACTCTGTCTTCCTGGCCCCACGGACACACCTCCTTCTTATGTACATTTCTGAGTGCATCAAGGTCATGTTCATCACTTCTCTCTTCCACGGAGGCTTATTACATTGTTTTAGAGCTGGAGGGGGTCTAGGTGATCATCTGGTTGGAACCATTTTTCCTTTTTGTTTGAAGGCCTGTGACCCTAGCAGTTGGCCAGTGGTGTCGCACAGCGCCCACACTGCCCCCAGCCAGCAGGTGCATTCGCCATCACAGGGCCAGGCAGCAGGAAATCACTGTTCACTTTGAAAGTGTGCACTGACTGGTCAAAAGCTGGTCATTATGACTAGTCATTTAACAACTCATTGGTACATTTGCATATGAAATGCTTGCCCAGATCGACAGCAGTGTTACTGAATTTTCTTGAAACTTGTAACATAACATACTTTGCTATACTTTCTCAATAAAAGGCTTACCTGATCATCATGGACATGACTTCTGTGACATGCCCTCACTGACCACAGCTGTGTCCTCTTGTATATGCATGTTTTAAATCTAGGCCTAGGACATTCAAACCCATATTCTATATGCAACTAATAAACAGTTAGCAGTCAATGAAGTTTTCATTCTAAAGGCTTTAATAAGGTGACTTCCTGGCAGTCCAGTGTTAAGGGTTCCATGCTTCCACTGCAGGGGACCCAGGTTCAATCCCTGGTTGTCAGAGAATTAATATCCTGCATACTATGTAGTGTGATCAAAAAATATACACACATATCTACATCTATACCTACATATATAGATGTCAGTTTGGTTCAGTTCAGTTGCTCAGTTGTGTCGGACTCTGGAACCCCATGGACTGCTGTACGCCTCTACAGGTATAGGTATATAGATATAAAAGGGTTTAATAACACTGTAAAATCAGACTTCATTTTAGAAGATTTGAAACAGATAAAAGTGCACACTTCCAAATATAGGAACCTGCCTGCCGATGCATTAGGTATGTGGCACTGTTCCCAATTCTAGGGCATCTCAAGACTTCAGCTGGTGATTAATTGAAGCGGCTGTGGGCAGACTTTAGGTGTGGACCCTAGTGGCAAGAGAGAGCTGATGCGTCCCAGGGTAGTAACTAGTTAAGCTGTGCATGCTTGCCTGGTGGGTGCACATCCAAGCGTGACGTTAGTTAGAATGCCTTTTCTGAGCACAGACAAGGTTACCTTCTTCTTGAGTGACTGCTCCGTTTCTTGGATGTGCAGGCTGCTGGTGATGGAGGCTTTGCCGTATTCCTGCTTTCTGTTGAGTCTGTTTCTCCAGTCTTCCTCACCGCTCTTCTTCAACAGTGCTAATCTAAGAAGAAGACATGCCAACCAACAAGTTCAGCACCAATCCTTTCTTGGAAAAGAACCACAATTTAAGGAAGTTAGCCATAAGTAAGAAAAGACCATAGCTGCCTAATTTAAATCTTTCTGAACGGCATTTATTTGGAAGAAAGTATGTTTGGAAAACTAATATAATTATACTATGTAGAGTATTATATTTTCTAAGATGGTCCCAAAGGTGTGAAAGTTTGATGGAAAAGCAAATCTGAAGCCTGACTTCCCAGATAAAAGATGGAACATCATTTTACCAAAGGAATATCTCTGTTTTTGCCCTGCCTTTGGGCTGAGGGCACAAAAGAAAATAAAAATAAATGTCCCCAGAGAAAAATGTCTTCTAGTGACCCCTTCTGGTCACATGAGGAATTAATAGGTAATGCCAAAGGTGGATGGTACTTATTTGCAGAAAATATAGCAGAAATGAGTTTAAGAATTTAAAGCAACAGAATATAGACAATCTCTGGGTATCATACGTTTATAATTACAGGTAAAAGCTGATTTAAGAATGCTTCTGTTCTTGAATTCTAAGTCATGCTATTTTCTTCCAAATGAACTTGGTCTTTCCAATCTGCCTTCTTAATACAGAAACTTCTCTAGAAACCCATTTTTAAAATGATCACTCCAACTTTCCTCAGGAGATAGGTATATACAAAAAAAGAATCTAATTAACTCAGGTCTTTATCTAACCTACTTTAGGTCAACTATGGTGTCACTTGATAAAAAGCTGCTGGGATGTGAAAATTTGTGAAAGGTTATTCTCATGAACATAAGGCTGTTTCAGTCTTGGACATTTAAGTTGGACAAACACAGGAAAGATAAAAGGCACAGAAGTGGTAATCATTAAACTCATTTGAGCTTGTGCTCAAACAGTTTAAAGATTGGGGGGAAAAGTGACTGGACCCTTTCCCTTGCAGCTGGATCTGCTGGGCTGGGTCTTTTAAACATTTCATTAATACATGTCCATGAAGAGTGTATTTTAAAGCAACATATAAGCCCTATTTTGGCTGTTAAGGCCTGTCAAGTCCCTTCCTTACTGGTCACAATGGAGCCTGAACTAAATGGTCTCTAAGGCCCTTCGACCAAGCGCCCCGACTCCATTAAATAATGGAATTGGAGATGGGATGAAGCATATCAGAGTCCTCATGGAGATAACCTAAATGTCCATCAACAGAGGAATGGGTAAAGAAGATGCGGTACACATATACAGTGGAATATTACTCAGCCATTAAAAGGGATGGAGGAGTCTGTCACACAGAGTGAAGTAAATCAGAATGAGAATAAATACCGCATATTAACATATGCATGTGGAATCTGAAAAAACTGGTATAGACGATCTTACTTACAGGCAGATGTAGAGAACCAATGTATGGATACCAAGGGGGAACAGGGGTGTGGGGTGAACTGGGAGATTGGGATTGACATGTATGTACTACTGATTTTATGTATAAAATAGATGACTAATGAGAACCAACTGTAGAGCACAGGGAGCTCTACTAAGTGCTCTGTGGTGACCTAAACGGGAAGGAAATCTGATAAAGAGGGGATATGGGTATATGTATAGCTGATTCACTTTGTTGTGTAGCAGAAAGTAACGCAACATCATAAAGCAACTGTGTTGTTTTAGGCTAAGTCATGTCTGACTCTCTGTGACCCCATGGGCTGCAGCACACCAGGCTTCCCTGTCCTTCACTATCTCCCAGAGTTTGCTTAAATTCATGTCCATTGAGTCAGTGATGTCATCCAACCATCTGTTGCCCCCATCTCCTCCTGCCCTCAATCTTTCCCGGCATAAGGGTCTTTTCCAATAAATTTTTTTTTAATTGAAGGAGAGGTATGTCACACTGTACAATAAAAGTTCAGTTAAGCAAATAAGAAAACAAGTTTTACAGTAAATATGAACCCATGTACATCTACAAATTCATGTATAATCATATTGTATACTTGTCTATTTCTTCAGTCAAATAAGGAAGGTAAGCCAGGAAGACTTTCCAAAGGGTGCAAGAGCTTCAAACTCTGGACCTTTCCCCTCATCCAACCTCTTCCTCTTCTTCCTTCCCTTCCTTTCTCTCTATGTGACTGCAGATAAGACCCAAATGTCTACTCTACGAAATTATCACTTATCTGTGATATTGTGATTTATAATATACACTTGGTTATTGTCCTCTTTGCAGGTACAGAGCTCCCACAACTTGGCATTTCCTAAATGATGAGAGTGATAAACGTGTCAACTTATGTGAATGAGATGACCTTTAGAAGCATGTATGTGGGGATGTGTTGCTGAGAGAACCAAACATGTGATTAGATGGTTAGAACCTTTAGTCCCACTCCCTGACCTCCAGGAAGGAGAAAAGGGCTGGAGAGTAATTAAGTCACTGCCCAATGGTGACTCAACAAAATCACGTCTATGTGATAAAGCCTCCACAAAAAGGCCAAAGGACAGGCTCCAAGAGTTCTTGGTTTGGTGAACACGTGGAGGTTTGGGGAGGGTAGCACACCCAGGGAGAGCATGAAACTCCACCCCCTTTCCTCACACCCTGCACGGTCCGTCTCTTCTAGCTGGCTGTTCCTGAGACTGTTTTTTAAAAAGTTACTTATTTTTGGCTGCGCTGGGTCTCTGCTGCTGCTTCGGGCCTTTCTCCGGGTGCAGTGAGCGGGGTCTACTCTCTAATTGCAGTGCACGGGCTTCTCACTGCAGTGGTTTCTGCTGTTGCAGGGCACAGCCTTCAGGCACACGGGCTCCAACAGCTGCAGCACATGGGCTCAGGAGTCGCGGCTCTTGGCTCTAGAGCTCAGGCTCAGTCATCGTGGCGCACGGGCTTAGTTGCTTCATAGCATGTGGGATCTTCCTGGATCAGGGATCACGTCCCCTGCATTGGCAGGCAGATTCTTATCCACGGTACCACCAGGGAAGTCCTACATTCTACTATAAAAACTTGAGGTCTAGTAAATTAGAATATTTCTCTGAGTTCTGTGAGCCCCTCTAGCAAGTGATTGAATCCAAGGAGAATGATGTTGGACCCTCTAGGCTATATCTGGGTAATGGGCTGGGAGCATAGATAAGGGCCTGGACTTACAACAGGTGTCTGAAGAAGGGGGGAGGGACTGTCTTGCAGGACCCAAGCCCTTACCCTCTGGTTTGATCCTATCTCTGCGTAGACAGCGTCAGAATTGGGTGGAATTGCAGGACACCCAGCTGGTATCAGACAACTACTCAGTGGTGGCGGGGGGAGGGGGAACCCCCTTGGAAATCAGAGTCAGAATCTTGTATCTAAGTCAGGGCCCGTGCTGTGCTGTGCTGAGTCCCTCAGTCATGTCCGACTCTTTGCGCCCTACGTGCTCTCATTCAGCCCCAGATTCTATCATTTGTGATGCTTGGCAGTGCTCTGCCCTCTACAAGGGCCAGTTCACGTACTTGAAAAGAGATTCTAAATCCCCTTAAGGGTTTCCATCTGAAGATCAGACTATATATGGACTAAGATTGATCTTTCCTCCAATTATTCTGAAATGAGTCAGTTTTCTTCTAATAGGAAAAATAATTGAGTAAAATCAAATCATGAAAAAAAATCGAGAGCATTAGCATGCTGCAGTAGAGCCTTCAAAGTGTCTATAAAGAAGACTTCCAAAAAATAAGCATGCCAGCACTTTCACACCCACACAATTCATCATCTTGTGAACACAGACATGTGCTTCATTGATATTCTCCTTACAGCTCAGAACCAGCTTTCTTACTTCACCCTTGACCCACCGGTAGTTATTCATCTTGGCTACCTTACCTTTAGAATCAGATTAGAGTCCAAGTGATTTCAGGGAAATTAAAAAAAAAAAAAGTGCAGCCTCAGAAGTTGGGTTTATGATCTACTCTGGGTCTTTAAAGACATTCTCAAAAATAAGATCCCAAATATCTGAAGCAATGGCAACATCATCTAAAGACTCATATGCTTTCCTCACAGCTCGCACTGTGCATCTCTTCTAGCTGGCTCTTCCTTGGTTACAGTCTCTTCTTTTTTGACGAATTAATTTATTCTCGGTTGTGAGGGGTCTTGGTTGCAGTGTGAGGGCTTTCCCTGGTTGTGGTGCATGGGGGCTGCGCTCTAGCTGTAGTGCATGCCCTTCTCATTGTGGTGGCCCCCCTTGCTGGTTACCTTAGTGGCTGCTTTGGGAATGGAGAACTGATTTAGAAAAAGGCAAAGCGTGGGTCTTTCATCACTCTACGGTCCACCGTGTATTCTGCTAATGTGCCCCACGACCTCTAAGAGCCCAGATATCGTTATCCTGAATGAGGCAAGGGTGCACACACAGGCCAAGGATGTCACTCACTCAGGTCACCCTGCATGTCACGGGGGCAGGGAGCTATGGTTCCATCCCGGGCATATCCTGCCTCCCATCCTAGCGTGTGGCTTGTTTCACTACTTGTGTGTGAGCTCACCAGGCATGTTTTCACTCTCATGTGTTAGAAACTGCATTGTGTATATATATACACACTACACACACACACACATATATATATATATATAGTGTATTGTGTGTGTGTGTATATTTATATATATACACACACATATATATTTTTTTCCCCTGCTGGGATGGCCTTCGAAGAATTCGTCCCTTCCAAGAACCTGAAATCTTGCTTCTGGATATGCTGGCAGGGTCATTCTCAGGATGACCTTTGGAAGTCTCACTTCCAAAGACTACAGAGTAACCAAAATAATATGGAAGAAACTGAGCTTCACTTGAGCCCACACGGTACTGAGTCCAGCCCAAGCCTGCACAGTGCAGGTAATAGAAAACTTGAAATGAACACACACTGAAACACACATGTATTATTCCCGTCCCTCTTGATTTCCTACTTGGTGTTGAACAAGCTCAGGAAGGTGGGGACCTTTCCAAACGCCTTCTCTCCTGCAGTCTCACAACCCTCCTGACTCCCTGCAGACCCACTCTGCACCGCAGAGGGCTGGGGAGCTGAGTGCCTGGTCCTACATGGGTGCCTGCTGTCACTTCAGTTGTGTCCGACTCTTTGCAACACCGTGGACTGTGACCTGCCAGGCTCCTCTGTCCATGGGATTTTCCAGGCAAGAATACTGGAGTGGGTTGCACTGCCCTTCTCCAGGGGATCTTCCCAAACCAGGGATCGAACCTGCGTCTCTTGGGTCTCCTGCATTGGCTGGGGAGTTCTTTACCACTAGCGCCACCTGGGAAGCCCACATGCCATTAATTACTGCCTATCTATGCAATTCAAACAACTGTGAGTGCTTTCAGCATCCGCCAAGTCCAAGTGCTATTTGCAGGGCTGGGATGTTGAGAACTGGGCATCTGCTTAGTATATTACTGCTTAGTTCACTACTACCCGTGAGTAGTCCCCGGTTATTTACCCCAAGACCGGGCCCAGGGCCACCACGTGGGTATCTGCCGGGCCACTGGGGAAGTGGCTCTCCCTCCAGCCATAGCCCATGTGTTCTCAGCAGGCAATACTGGCCCAAGGCAGGACATTTCAGCAGCACTGGTCTGAGAGCCTGACTTGATTGGAACAAGTTCTGCAGGTTCACGGCAGTCAGCATCGAGTCAAGTGCGGGCCGGGCAGATCGTATGCCTCTAAGCTGCTGTACAGTTTTTTCTTCCTCCTTTAAAAATGTCCCATTTCAGAGAATCACAGGTACCACACAGACGTGGCTGAAAAGAGCATGGACTAGTCCTTAGACCACATCTTGGGTCATGGCTGATTTATAGGCTGGAGGAGTGAACTAATAGGTCTTTTAAATGAGGGCAAATCAAAGATCAGAAAAGGAGGCAGCAAAGGAAAAAAGGCATTCCTGCCCCAAGCTCTTACATGAACCTGGGGCCCTCTAGTGGCTGAACTCTTGAGGCTGCAAAGAACGAAACTCCAGTCTGGCTGAGTGGATGGTGGGACTCACAGGGAACACAGGGGACCTCCGCCAGGGCCTTAGAAGGCAGGAGTCATAGGCTCACCAGAGGCACAGGTGGCCTCTTCAACATTCCTGGGAGTTCAATACATCCTTAAGCTCCATCAACATCCCAATGGAAAGTTGGATCTTTTGCCTTTTTTAGTCATATTCTCTGCCCCAAAGTGAAAGCACAGATGCAATGGTTTCATAACTGTGGAAATAAGATTTCTAAAAGCCTAATCTACTTTTAAAGAGGTATCAAAGATTTTATCCTTAAGCAACACAAAATGTATCTGATTTACTATGGTTTTCAAAGAAGTCCTCCATTAGGGACAACTTAAACCCAATACTTTGGCCACCTAATGCGAAGAGCTGACTCTTTAGAAAAGACCCTGATGCTGGGAAAGGTTGAGGGCAGGAGGAGAAGGGGACAATAGAGGATGAGATGGTTGGATGGCATCACCAACTCAATGGACATGGGTTTGGGTGGACTCTGGCAGTTGGTGATGGACAGGGAGGCCTGGTGTGCTGCGGTTCATGGGGTCGCAAAGAGTCGGACACGACTGAGTGACTGAACTGAACTGAAACCCAAACCATGTAGGCTGTTATGAAATAGTGATGCTATCAATTCGATGGGGAAAGCAAAATATATCCTCAACTTTAGGCTAGTTATGATCCAAATTTGACATTCTCCATGTCAGAAAGATGAAGAAAGATAAGGAACTTACAGATATGTTTTCTTGAGCAACACATATATTGTAAAAAAGAGGAAGGTATGGAAGAGTTCCTCTAATTTCTCAGCTGCTACGCTTTTCTAAGTCTCAGTTTATGCCTATGAAACAGGGATATATTGGCTCCTTCGAAGGGCCATCTTCAGCACTCTGTGATGTCACATGAGAGAAATACAAGAGGTACCTCTGTGGGCCTCGGGAGAGGGGACTTAAGATGCTCAACTCCTGGGTTTCCCTGGTGGCTCTGTGGTAAAGAATCTGCCTGCCAATGCAGGAGACAGGAGTTTGATCCCTGATCCAGAAAGATCCCCCATGCCACAGAGCAACTAAGCCTGTGCACCACAACTACCGAGCCTGTGCTCTAGAGCCCAGGAACTGCAACTATTGAGCCCATGGGCCTCAACTACTGAAGCCCGTGTGCCCTAAAGCCCATACTTTGCAACAAGAGAAGCCGTCGCAATGAGAAGTCCGTGCACCCCAACTAGAGAGTAGTCCCTGCTTACTGCAACTAGATAAAAGCCCATGCTGCAAAGAAGACTCAGCATAGTGAAAACTAAATAAATAAAATTATTAAGAGAAAAAATAAAAAGTCAATTCCAAGAAAATCTCTGAGTCCAGAGAATTTGCCAGTCCATACCGCCAGCTTTAAAGAAACGAAAACAAACGATGCTCAAGTCCTGAGCAGGAAAGAGACAGAGATCAAGGAAGACCAAACTACATCCTCAGGCTGTAGCTGTTTAGAAGAAATGATGAAGGAAACTCGCAATGGCCAGAGTCTGGTCTCCAAGAGTCTGAACCGCAAAAGCGAAATTCGAAACAAGTGATGCCAGGAACACACGAACTGAGAAAATTAGTACAGGAAGAGGATGGATTCTTCCTAGCACTGTTGTCTAGTTAGAATTTCTGTCCTCCAGGGAGAACATGTTTGCTGCTAAAACATTCATCTGCACACACAGCAGCCCTGCCTCATGTACAGAGGGAGAGAGACTAAGACCAGCCCCTATTAGGGTTGGCACGTGGTCCCAGGGCCCCTGGAATTCAACCTCTCCTATGGTGAAGCAGGTGATCAGAGGAATTAGAATAAGGTTTAAAAGGTCTACTTTATATGTCACCTCAAAGAAAGCAAAGCCCAAATAAATATTATATGAGGGGCTTTCTTATTTTAAATGGTCAAGCTTCATAGTTATTTAACAAGAGGAAGGACTAATGTCCCTCCACTTCTTGGGGAAAAGCTATTGTGTGGATTGTAAAGAAGTATGTAGCTCTTCTATTTCACCGAAGTGCAAATAAAAGTACCATTGAGGTAGGGGGAAAGATCTCTGGCCATACATATATTTTGTCTTGGCAGAGTCTATTACCAACGTAGATGCTAAATAAAGTGTCCCTCTTTTCTTTTCAAATGTGCAGTTTGTCAAATAAACTGAATAGCTGAATATTTAAGAAGCATTCTTACGATCAGGGTTCTGGACAGACTGTGGCCGGGAGCCCCTTGGGTCTGCGGGAAGGACTGTCTCTCGCCGGCCAGAACGTCCATGTGTACACAGTTGGTTGGTTTTTATCCTCTTTCCGGGCAGCTAATAGCAACCTTACAGCCACCCTCCAACTCCTCAGACATCCACAAGCCTGGGTTAGGAAGCTGCACCTTTATAGCATCTCACATTTTTTTTTAATTCAGAATTTTACAGTAGAATTAAAACTGCTTTCAGAAAAAAAAGAAACTAAGATTTGCTAAACACAGGCAAGTGAGCCAAGAATGACTGCATAGCAGTTGGACACAGAACTTCATTAGACATCCTAACAGACAGAATATACCCCAAGATGGGAAATCTCTTTCCAAAGCCTTTGAGAGAAGGGAGTATATTAGTATTTTCTACTGGAATTTTACCCCAAGAATGTTTTCTGGTGTGTAAAAGATCAGAACTTGTGTATAAGTGATATTTATCATTAATTCCCTTAAATGATACTTCATCCTTTTACCTAATCAGTTATCAATAGTTGGGTCTTTGGACGGTGCAGAGAAAAGGGTGCCCTCCTACACTGTTGATGGGAATGTAAATTTGTGCAGCCACTATGGAGAACAGTATGGAGGTTCCTCAAAACACTGATCCAGCAGTCCCACTCCTGGGAATATAACTGGAGAAAACACTAAGCCTACAAAAGCCATGCCCCACAATGTTCATAGCAGCACTATTCACAGTAGCCAAGACATGGAAACAACGTGAAAGTCCATCAGCAGAGGAATGGGTAAGGAAGACGTGGTGCATATACAATGGAATACTACTCAGCCATAAAATGGAGTGAAATGTGGGCATTTGCAGCAACACGGATGGACCCAGAGATGATCATACTAAGTGAAGAACGTCAGACAGAAAAAGACAAATACTATATGATATCGCTTACATGTAGAAGCTAGAAAATAATACAAATGAACTTATTTATGAAACAGAAACATACTCATAGAAATAAAAAACAAACTTACGGTTACCAGATGGAAAAGCAGGGAGATGGATAAATCAGGAGTATGAGATTAACATGTATACACTACCAGGTATAAAATATCAATAGATAAACAAGAACCTACTGTATATAGCACAGGGGACTATATTCAACATCCCATAATAACCTAAAATGGAAAAGAACCAAATCGCTCTGCGGTATACCTATAACTCACAACAACATTGTAAATCAACTATACTTCAATAAAGAAATAGTAAGGACTCTGGATCAAGCCCCCTGTGAGCTGGGTTTCCGCGGAGGAGGACTTCATGCCAGAATAGGCCAAACACCTTCTAGTCAGCTCACCCCAACATCCAAGCCCCCTCAGTTTTCTAGGCATTCTTTACTGTGAATTTTAAATAAGCAAAGGTGGAAGAAAATAAGCTTTAGCATTCTCATTAATTTGTTGGTTAAAAAAGTCTCCATCTATCTAACATTTTGTGACTATTATTCCAAGGTTTGATTTGGAAAAAATGAATGAAGAGTTTTCACTGTGGTTTATTACGTTGTCTTAAGTAGTTGGAAATGTGCTTAGAGAAATCAGTCTTGCCAGTGCAGTTCAGAGGAAGAAAACTTCTGAAAGGTGGAGGTGCTAAGGGAGGGGGGGTGAGGATCCAAGTGGGTGGAGCCATACTTCTGCCAATCAAACTAGGAAATTGAGGAGAAGCTTCTTCACCCAGTCCTCAGGTCACTTACATCTTTTGCTAGAGGCTAACAAGGAAAACACAACCCCAAATATTTAACTCTGATTCTTTGTACCTGCCCCCTTTATCTCCTCTCAACCCTCCATCACTGTTTTGAATGAAATGAGGTTTTGGTGTTATTTAATCCTCAGATGCAGTCTTCACAGCTATTACCTGATATGAAATGTCTAAATGCATTGCAGAAGTCATCCATTTTACTTTCTGTAACATAAACAAAACTTTGATTCAAATCCCAAGGATTTGCGTCCTAAATCTGAATTTATCTCCAATCCCTCCACACATATTTTCCATTGAAAGATAGTCACAAGCAGTTGTGCATTCAATTTCAAGCCATGCAAAACTGAAAGGAAAAGAGCCACAATCTCTGCTTCCATCCCTGGCTGGTCAGAGAATTTAGTATTAAAAAAAAAAAAGAAAAGAAAACAGAAGCAGCAACCAAAGAAGCAGGCGAAAGTCTCTGTTTGTTTCCTCATAGAGTTTTGAACCAGCACCGCCCAACTTTATCAGTCCAGACACCAGGATGAACGTGGTTAGCTTTCAAACTTCCCGGAAGAACAGCATATTCCCTTGTGTAGCTGGATTCATGATTTTCTCCCATTGCCTGTTCCTCAGATCTTTGTCTAAAAGCAAGCTGTAAACTGCCCATCCTTCCCCAACAGAATTCCTTCTCGGTCATGAAATCTCATTACCTTTCTTTAATGGACATGGTTTTGCTGGGGGAGTCGAGGCTGCCCTCCACTGCCGGGGCTTTGATCTCTCCAGCAGCAAACATCGCACACGGGCTCTGATACCGCTTCTCCTGAGGCTGTTCAGAGGGATCCTGCGGCTTCCAGGACATGGGGGTTGCAGACGGAGCAGCCGGTTTCCCAGCAGCCGCGCCAGTCTGCTCAGAAGTGGGTTCCCCGAACTCCGCCGCTGGGAAGGAAAGGAGCCCTGTCAGCACTTACTCCCCCGGGCAAACATTCTTCCAGCCCTTCACCCCCGGATGATCCTGCACTTAGAGTTCAATCGTGGGCACGTGGCAGGTTACCCAATCCCCTGGGGTTTATGCAAATCTGGGGCACGCTCTGGTCCCTGAGAAAACCAAACTTCCCAGCGGATGACCCCACCCAGTGACTTGTTCTGTGACAACTGGTCTTCTCCTATGTGCCAGACACAGGAAGTTGGTTTGGACGACACTGCAGAAATGTCTCTACGCCTCCTAAACAATACTTTGACATTTCACATGTGCAGTACTCCCCAACCTAACCACTCTTATAACTGACACGCTATCATTTTATGGAAATGCAGAGAGAGAATTACAGTCCTGTGCAGCACGGCTGGCTAGTCTGCACAAGAAGGATCTAGAAAGAGAACCTGAAACTCCAGAAACTGGGTTCCTGCCCTATTCCCTGTGCTCACCTAGCCCGGGACCTTTGAGATCCTCAATTTAATTTTTCTTATTTTTATATTTTTATTTTTTGGTCATGCTGCAAGGCACGTTCCTCGATCACGGATCGAGCCTGTGACCCCTACATTGGAAGCTCAGAGGCTTAACCATTGGATTGGCAGAAAAGTCTTGTGAGGTCATCAATTTCTAAAAGGAGCCAAAAGAGCTAGCAGTTAACATGACCAAAGCCATCCAAAACCCTTACGAAGATGTATTAAAACACTCCAGGTACTTTTACGGCAGACATATTTATGAGTCCTCTGAACAGGTCAAGTTCAAGAGGAAGAAAAGTCCGGAAAGGGTACCATTCACCCCAGACTTTCATTCAACACTTTACACTCAGCTGCCTTCATAATTCAGTTAAACTGCCTTCATAATTCAGTTAAAAACAATCCCAAACACATGCGACCCATTCAGCAGGAAAGAAAGAGCAGTAGTAAGTTACCTTTCAGCGAAAACTTCCTCTTTGTGACATTCTCCAAGTCCACCTTCTCTTCAAAGAGCTGCCTCTCCTTCCAGTCCGGGCTCGCCTGCATGGTGCTTTTTGGGGTGGAAAATTCCTTCAGCTCATCACCAAGCTGGGCGATGGGAGGATGGGTGAGCTCCAGGCTTCCTTTCCTCGGAAGGGCATAGATGGGCTCTTTATGGTTGTCTCCCTCCCGGACTCTGCTGAGGACAGGGTAGGACAGCTCTGCTTCCTCGAAGGACCCATACTTTGTAACCCCGCCATCTCCACCTGTCAAGCCTCCCTTGCGTTCTGTCTCTTCAAATTCTCTCAGCATTGCTTTGCTTCCAGCACCCTCGACCGAGGGCTGCCAGCCTTGGGATTTCAGAATGCTTCTAACTGGGGAGTCAGAGTTTTCTAGCGAAGAAGTAAACTTCTGCTCAGTGGCGCCAAAGCTGTCATCTGGAAGTGGCTTTGTCCGAAGATTCCCTGCATACATGGGGGGGACGGTAGATGCCGCAGTGGACACAGACGTGTTAATGGTGGGGGAGAAAGCCATGAGCTTGCCACTCTGCACCTGGAAGGACACAGCTCAAAAATAAAAGGTGATTTAAAAACACCGCCTGGGTAAATACCTGCGGATGGACTGACATGGATGGAGACACTACATTTGGGGCAGTTTTTCTGCTTCTGTTGGTGAGAAACCAAACCTAGATGTAGTTGCACAAATGCGTCTCATTAATCCAATCATCTGCCTGAAAGGCAGGTTATGCATTCTGTTTTTCTCCCCTTGATGGACTCAACTTCAGATGATTTCAGCCATAATGTGAACAAGAGAAGAGAAACATCCTTGGCATGGTTATCCTCCTTAAAATGAAGTTATGACCAAGTAGCGACAGGTAACACAGAGTACAGGTCGAGCCCCTTAATCGTATCATTAACCCCCATGGGACAGCATGCTCCCATATTTTCAGGACATACGTGCAACCTTGGAGCTGGATCGCAGGGCACCCACCTGTTCCACCTCTCCAAGCGTGACCGGCTGGGTTTGATAACGAGCATTCATCCTCCTCTGTCTCATATCTAATCTGTTCCGCGTTGAAATGGCTTTTGAGACCGGCTGGGACAGTTTGTTAAACAAGGCCAGCTTCTCTGCTAAGCTCAGAGTGGAGGAGTCAGGTTCTCCCTGCTCAGCAGAATCTTTACTCTCATTTGTCTGGTCTTTGGCTAATGCCTTTTGGTGAGCAGATGCCTGCAATCTGAAAGGGGGGAGACGTCAGCCCCACACAGGGAGAGAAACAGAAGCCCACCGCTAAGTCTGTCTGTTAACTTTCTTCAAAGTGTCACTGGAAAAGGGGCTTATTTTCCCCTATCTAGATGCAAGACAGGTGTGGGCAGTTGGTCAGCTATTAATAAGAGAGTGAACACTCTAGGCTGAGGACCCTTGCACGGTCAATGCCACACAGATTTTCAGCTCTGGATTATTTCTAAACATTGAGTTTCCTAATTGCAGAATTAAACAAATTAAGGCTTAGGTATACCTTATCTTAGAGAGAGGAGCTGTACTGCTAGTATCAACAATAAATACAGCTAGGAGGAGTCCTCAGACCTTGCCTACGGCCTGTTTGCTGCTGGTGCTGCTAAGTTGCTTCAGCCGTGTCTAACTCTGTGTGACCCCATAGATGGCAGCCCACCAGGCTCTTCTGTCCCTGGGATTCTCCAGGCAAGAATACTGGAGTGGGTTGCCATTTCCTTCTCCATGCAGCCTATTTAGACATTATCTAAATGTGTGGTTCAGAAGGTGGTCTTTACATTTTTTCTTTTTAATTTTTTTAAAAAATGTGGACCATTCTAAAAGTCTTCATTAAATTTGTTACAATATTGCTTCTGTTGTTTATTTTTCTTTTTCGTGGGGATGGGCAGAATCGCATATCTCTTAGCTCTCTGGGATCTTAGCTCCCTCACCAGGGATCTAACCTCCACTCTCTAGGCAAAGTCTTAACCACTGGACCTCCAGGGAAGTCCCTACATTTTAAAGTTAGGAAATAATACAATTATTCTATCAAAAGCATTCACTAAAAAAAAAAAAAGCATTAACTACAACACAGGGTTTTGATGTTCACTTACTACACACAAATAGTTTCACTGTAAAGATCATTCTCCTCTTTTAACCTAGGATTTTCTCTTGTAGGTTTCCATCTGTTTTCTAAAAGGTACTAAAAGTCTGAAATTCCTGGTAACTTGAAAGGTGAAGGACATTTTGGTGCTGATGAATCCCTCCAAGAGGAGAAGGCTTCCAGTTTCCTGGTCTCGTGAATCTTGGAAGGTCTAAGACAATGTACCTTCTGCCACAGGGACATCCAATGCTCAAGTCCAGGAGAAGAGTACACTCTGCCTTGACTCCGATTAACTAGTGCTCTACAAGTTGTCCCAGACAAGAGAGAGGTGTCAGTTTTCCAGGGCACAGTGAGGCGGGAGTAAGGGGGCCTGAGTCTTGGCATCTTTCCTGAGGTCCAGAGAGCAACTGGGCCTCCCAGGTGGCTCTAGCTGTAAAGACACCAATTCAGGAGATGCAAGAGATGTGGGCCCAATCCCTGGGTGGGGAAGATCCCCTGGAGAAGGAAATGGCAGCCCGCTCCAGTATTCTTGCCTGGAAAATTCCATGGAGAGAGGAGCCTGGTGGGCTACAGTCCATGGGGTTGCAAAGAGTCACACATAACTGAGCACAGGGAAGAACTAGGTGTGCTAGAAACCTGCTTTCCCAAAGAGAGTCTGCATCTCGACAATGCCAGCTTTCTTTCTGAACTGTCATCTTACTTGTTTTAATCTTGCTTTAGCCTTTGTGTTTTGGCCTGTAACAGTGAAATAGAAGGGATATTTACCTGCCTTAAGGACATCACTTTAAAACACCACAACTTAAAACATAACAGTAAAGCATCTAAGTTCAGACACTATGAATTGTTATTGTCCGGATCCTCAAATATAACGGCATTGTCTATCCATTAGAAAACAGGTAAGGTTGTTTGTAAGCATGTATTCATGTCTAGAAGTGTTTAAGCATGATAAGACTTTCAACATTCAGGTTAAGGTCCTATTTTTCTGTTAGCCTTTAATAAGTGCTAGTATTTTAGATGAAAAATGAAATTTTTTTAGGGATGACCAGGGTTATGTAAAACAGAAACAAAACAAATGGATGAGTGGGTTAGTTGGGGTTGAGTTCCAGGACAGAGAGAAAGCAGGTGGATGAAATGCCGGCATACGCAGGCCTACGTAAAGTCCCCCGGTGTGAGACAGCAAGATGCCACACGCTTCGCTGGGACAACTCCTTGCGCTGATTTGTTTGTCAGACAAACGACAGACATTCAAGATTGGAAGATGCACCTCTGCTCTCAGTGCGACATGCAGCAACTTCTGTCCAGTACCTGGCAGGCTGCACGGGACTCTTAGCTACAGTGGGGCTAGGATGTCTTGTCATTACAGGGTGGGTGGCCACTGAGCACGAAGCAGGGGTAGGTTCACTTTAAAGCAATTGTCAAAGGTGGAACATTCATAAGGAGAGAGAAGAAAAGAAGCATTAAGGAGAGCGTAGTTTTCAATTCAGAAACATTACGTCAAAACATACTGGAACAAAATTGTTCGCTTGTTTATTTGGGAAAATCACAAAAGAAGTTGAAAAGCAATTACAAACTGAGGAAATAAGAGACAGAGACGACCCGAAGTCAGTGGAACAGGAACAGATTTTTCAAGCTTGGAAAGGATTTAGAATATTTAGAATAAGTGTCCCAGTTTAAAAGAAAAATTAAAAAGAAGCTAATATATTAACCACCAGCAAAGCAGTAGATTATGTCTCTGTTTTACTAAGTTGTCCTAAGCTCTTTTTTAGAAAAATCATGGTCCTCATATCATCTATAAGCACATCAAAGTATATTCAGGAAGTCTGACAAGTGGATAATTTTTGCTTATATTTACTGTTTTGCTCCTAGGGTTAGCTGTTTATTTTACAATAACCAAATATTATTATTATTTTTTGATTTGCCAAGAGTTCCCAGTGAATATAAGATGTACTTTTCCACAAACAGAAAGTTCAGGTGGCTGAGTTAACAGCAGCTTCACATGTGGGCTGCTGATGCTCTAAATGATATGAACTTCTTTTTTTCAGGAAGGGTGTGTGCACGTGTATGTCCAGCAGGAGAAACTATTTTTTTTTAAAATTAAAAAAAGTTTTAGTTTAATGGAAGCAATGATTCCTGGATGAATTACTTTGGGAAATTCATGCTGAACACATGAGAACACACAGCTCAAAACTTACTTCCCACTGTTTGGAGACTTCCACAGAATTAAAAAAAAATCATGATAATTTAAAAGCCAAGAGAATCCTTTTGTATCTTTAGTCTGTTTTGAGATACAGACTAAAATATTTATGGAGGAAACGACATATAGGGTTTGCTTGAAAATAACTACAGCAGCAAACAGGGGGAGCGAGATGAGATGGGCTTGGGGTTTTTGGCTCTTGGGATTGGGTGATGAGGGCATGGGGGCTCAGAACATTAACCCGTTTACTCTTATATTTTAAATTTCCCATTGTAAAGGGATTAAAAAAGAAATCAGGCAAAAAAATAAAAAGAAAACTTCCCTTCATGTTCTTCTAGAAGATACAATAGGTTAACACACCCCTTTACAAAGTTCAGGGACACCAGACACCCAAACACCTACTTTTTGGTGGCTTCTAACTGAACCGTCTTCTGATCGCCTCGTTTTAAAAGTCTTTAAATTTCTCTTTACAAAGAAGGCCTTCCAGCCAAGGCCCAGAGGCCCTAGAGGGACTTACGTGGCTGCAATGACCACCTCCTCGGTGGTGACGGGCTGCGTGTGGGACCGGTCCTGTAGGCGCCGCAGCCTCTGCTCCACGGCCGCGTTGCGGGAACGGCGCTTTGGGACGCTCTTCTCATCAAACGACTTCTCCATCTCCTAAGGTGGGAAACAGTGTAGATGCCTGAACAACTGGAGGAAATGAAGCTGGGGCGGCAGAATGTGGCTACTCTGTAGACCCTGCAGGGTCTACAGGAGGGGGCCCCTCCGCCGCCCCAGGAGGCAGCATCGCCATCAGCAGCACACACACCGGCCACGTGGGAGGAGAGATCAGACCAGAACCCAGAGCGGGCTGCAGGCTGGCCGTCTGCAGGAGGGGCCGCCTGCAGGAGGGGCCGCCTGCAGGAGGCAATGGCTTACTCTGATGACCTTTCAGCACATCTTACCCTGAAGAGCAGCCTCTTAGCAGCGACGCTTAGCCTTGCTCGCTCATCGACCTTTTCTTCATCTGCGAAGAGTCACAAATAAAGACTGAACATCATTAGAAAATGTAGGGAAAGTCTCTTAAAAGTTTTCCAAGGCGGACTTGGAAATCTTCTGAATAAAAGAATCAATATGCTAAAGGGGATCATCCCAATCCAGAGATCAAGCCCAGGTCTCCCGCATTGCAGGCAGATTCTTTACCCTTTAAGCCACCAGGGAAGCCCCAAAATAACAAGAGGCAATATTTTCTTCTGGATGAGGAAGGCTATTCTTCTGCTCAGTGAAAAGGTACTAATTCCCATTGCAATTCACCAAACGCAATTCTTGTCCAGGCAATAATTTTCTACTGTCATATTTGACTTAAGAATAGATATTATGGAATTAATAAGAGATTTTAAGGAAGGAATTTCTCTTCTTTATTATTAAATAGTAACAAGAAAGTAACATGAAAAACCTGCTTCTTTGATTCAGATCTATGGTTTTAATAAATGGCTAATATCACAGCTCTCACTCTCTCAATACCAAAGAAGGTTCTTGTGAAAACCTCAACAGGCTTTATTATAGTCACAGGAAGAAAATCTGCTGGAAAGAAAGTAATTGTTCCATAATCTCATTCTTTTCAAAAGCAAAAATCTTATCTAAATCTAATCTGGGGTGAGATGATTAAGAAGAAAAAGACAGATACTTGCCCTCCGCAGCTGGCATTTCTGAATTTGAAGTTGACCTAGGAAAGACATGAGTGAAAAAACAATAACAAACAATTAGCTGGTTGGAGTGGAAGATCCAAGGATCATATTAAAAGTGAAAATAAAAATTCAATTAAAGCCTCTTAAAGAACACCCTCCTGGTAGCAACTCTAGTTGTGACTAGCGTGGGCAACTATTACAGACACTGTGGGGTGTGTGTGCACACAGCCCGGCCAGGTGTTTCACCTTGTGGAGACAAACCAGGACCAAGGAGGACTTACTAAACACAACGGACAATCACCTTTTAGACAAACGCTTTCATTTCTCTGTGTTAGCATATGATAAAAACTCACTCACATACAACATGCAGATAGACACTGATAAACTGAATACGAATCCCCTTAGTTATTTTCACCATACAATCTAGCGGACAATCTGGATTTTAACTTAAGGGCGTAAAAATTTAAAAACATTAAATGTTCAATGTTTCTCATTTCTTACCATCTGAATGAAATTTAAAATGGTATGCTGATACTGGCATCATGGTCAACATTCTTTAAAGACACATTTATACCAGCCAAACAAACATCACTTAGAGCTTGGATGGAAGCATTATGGAGTCATTACATCCCATTGAAACAGCATCAGAACCATCCCTGGGGTAGCAATTTCTATAGGATTTCTTATAAGTTTCTAGACCAGGCAACTTGACAGACACATGCCTACCTATCCGATTCCTTTCGTTCTGCCGAGGTTATGGGTTGAGTTCTAAATCTCTCGGAAGTCTTTCTATTTTCACCAGGAGAAAAATAGCGCCTCGGTTTCCGGGACCCTCTCTCCCGCTCCACACCAGGACCTTCACTTGACCCCTCAACCCGAGAATGGCTTTTAGAGTTGGTGGGGAGGAGGTACACAGAAGGGAGACAGAGAGAGGGAAGAAAGCAAAGGTTTATGTACCCTGGTGAGTCAAGGCATGGACAGTGAAAATCCCACCACATGCCTCTCCCATGCATGTTGGGAGGTGGAACATTCCAGAGACCCGATACTCCAGAGGCACCCCCCACCCTCCGCCCCAGCCCCGTTAGTAGGCGCAAGCAGAATGGTAGTTGTGGGGCTATGTCCTGGATGGTCTGCCCTATACACACTGGTGAGCTAAGCTGGTAAGTCTCAAGGCAGGATGCCACACAAGTCGGAAGGTGAATAACTCTGCCAAGGACGTGCAAGTGACACACTGGGGGGACACGTGGACATCACCTACAGCTCGGGTTTCCTGCTGGCCCTGGCTGACTCCAGGAACGCATTGCGGAGCTGGGCGACCGAGACCTTCGTGTCCAGCAGGCCCAGTTCCAACTCGGCCTTGGACGTCTGCGACTCGGCATCTCGCTTGGGAGCCAGGGCCTTGGCCTTCAGAGCCTGGAGCTGCGGAGGGCCCGTGTAGTCGGACAGGGAGCGGGTGAGGACCCTGTGTTTCCTCGTGGGCACCTCGTTCCTGTGACCTTGGGACACAGCCTCGCTCTGAACATACATGACCATCTCACTCCTGCCCATCCTCTCGGTGGGCTGCTGCTGAGCCGTAGGCAGGCGGGCCAGGCTTTCTGATTCCTTCTGAGATTCCGTGGTAATTATGCCAACAGCCGGCTGACTCAAGTCCTCAGTTCTGGGGCGGGCTTCCTGGCTTCTCCCAGACCCATGATCCTCCAAAACTGCAAGGGTCTTCCTGCTTTTCTCCAGAGCATCAGAGAAGAGCACATCTTCTGCTTTGGATTCACAAATATGGAGAACTGGGGTATCTCTTCTTTCACCTTCCAGAACCTTTGAGGGGGGAGGCTTTGTGACAGTCTGAGGGGCTGGGCCCACCCAGCTGCCCTCGGAGATGCTTTCTGGGGTGTCTGAGGTCACCAGCGTGATGGTGTGGACGGGCTCTGCTGGCTGGACATAGCCGCGGATGGGCTGTCTCACGGAGCTGGCCACCTTGCCCGAGACCCTATCGAAGGCCGAGTTCTCTGACTGAAAGGCCAGGTAGTGGCCTGGTGCCGTCTGGTGTCTCCTGTGAGTTAAGGGCTCGGAGGCAAGTTCAGGGCTGCTGCGAGCGCTCTCCTCTCGCACCAATTTTTCTCTAACTTTAACTCTTTAAGAAAGAAAAAGGATTTAAGTTGCCAAGTGTGGTAATGGCTCTGGGGGAAGAGAGCATGTGTGTGCAGACCAGAGATGCCTGGAGACTGGATAAGCATCTTGGGGTCCCACTCGCCTTGCCAGAGGAAAGAGTTTGTATTGAGTTTACAAACTCACTCTTCCTTCTGAAAAGCTAGGAGGGGCCACATGCTATCCTGGGAGAGAATGGATGCCTTCCGAATAAACGAATACTCAGAAGCCCAGGAAAATTCATTACTATGCACCACTGGTATGCACGAGGGTGCACTGAGGCTGGGCTACTAGTGGGTAAGCTTTCCACATGGACAGGCCCAGTATATGGACTGGGGTGGGGGTGGTTTCCAGGCATATACAAGCCTAAAGACCAAATGTAATTGCATTGTCTCCTATAAATGTCATAGCATTCATGACGACGGTTATTTTTTATTGAGCTCAAGATACAGCAAACAATTACACCCCTTTTCAAGCATTTAAGAGTCACAAACTTTTCCATGCCATGCAGACAACATTCATTCGTTCAGAAGACACATGGCCAGGTAAGACATCATCACTTCCAGCAACTCCAGCGCTAAGAGGGATGTCGGCAAAAAAAAAGATTTTTGTTGAAAGAATGCACTGAACATGTTCTCCCCACTGGAATGGTCATTAGGCCACCAGTTAAAAACTAGTCCAAAAAGAGAGGGCTCTGGTTGTTTCTAGAGCTATTTAAATAGCCGAGAGCAAAACTGAAATCCATTGGAAAAGCTACCAACCTTTTCTTATTACTGGGGAAGCAAAGTAGCCAAGACTTCTGGCTGAGGGGCCCAGGAGACCTCTTTTCAAAGCCTCAGTCAGCCAGTTTGAGCTGTGTGGTCTCAGATAACCTACCTGCCTCAGCTGCTTCATCTTTCAAACGGAAATAATGTAACAAGATGGAATGTGATGCTTGCAAAGTCTGCAGTTTAGTGCTTGGCAAAGGGTTAACATTCAATAGTGCAAACTAGTTGTTTTTACTTTTTTTTTTTTTAATACCACATAGTGAGGAAGGACAAACCATTCAAACTGCTTATGAATGGACTGTGGACTGGGGATAATCTTTAAAAACTAAAGGATGCTTTTGAAGTAGGAGAAGTGATTTCTCGGGGAATGTAAAACCTTTATTTGCTTAAGATTAGTCAGCAAAAATAACTGCTTGTGATATTCACTTTCTAGAAGGGAATTTTTCCTTAGATGACAAAGGCATCCTACTAAATTTGATATAAACACCTACGTGTCTTTCAACATAAGATGCAGGATATGTATATTTCATTAAAGAAGAGTCAAAGACACACATAAAAGGCAGTTACTGTGAATCATTCAGGGGGAAGAGAAAAGCACTCTGAGTTGTTATTCTTCCCAGAGACTAGCGAGTGCTGGAGGTTTTCATATTTATAAGCTTTGTTAATTTGTTCAAGTTCTCCTGCGGAATGTGTCCTTGCCATCGGAGACAATCTGAATGTTGTCCTCAGCCAAGAACAAAGTGACTGTTAGAAACTCGATATATGGGTGCTTTGTCCTGCCAATGACTTACTCATTCTTACTCCTTCTGTCTCTCCCTGCCCCCAACCTTAAAAATGAAGCAAGAGGGGGTTTTGTCTGCTTTGAAATCCAGATGCCCTATACATAGCTGTGGAAATTAACAACTGGTTGAGAGACAGGCAACATGGAAAGGAGGAGGCTGGAAGGCCAGGACAGGGGAGCTGATAATAAGATGGGACCCTGGGTGGTTAGCCTGGCTCAAGGGAGCAGCCCAGAGGTGCTGGTTATGTGCTCACTACCGCTCCCTCCTGGCAGCATGTGAGTGGTGAGAAAGGAGAAATGCCAGAGGTGGAGTCAAAAGATTTTTCAAAAGAGAAGCAAAAGGGAACAGTATGAGCAGCCATTAGGGCAGTAGGAGAAAAAGGAATGGTTAGAAAGCAACTTCCAGCAGCCCCCTTTTGAACACGTTATTTTCAAAAGCCCTGCCACCAAAAAGAGGGCAGAGGCGAGTTAGTTTCGGTGACGTGCGAGACAGGGACACACTCACTAAACACAAGCCGACAGCTTGAGAGATACCTGGACGGCCAGTTGATAAGTGAAGGTGTGTCCCCTTCGGAATCTTTCTGGAGAAACCACTCATGTTTGGGTTTCCCGGTACTATTTTGTACAAAAAAACAAAAATTCAGGTAAAGCCTATGAAAATGTCAACACATACACAGACGTCATTATCATCATTTAAAACCCTCAAGGCTGACTTTTCCTAAGTAAGGAATAATGCTGGCTTTTGAAAATGTTTTGCCATGGGGTTTCTATTTGGTGCACGGAATGTCTAAGACGTTCATTTATTACAGATATCAAGATAGAACAAATACATCTGAAGCCACCAAATAAAGTGTTTTGTGGGATCATTTGGAAATAGCAGGAGTCTGCAACAGTCATATTCTGCCTATAAATACCAGACAATTCTCTGGTAGGAGGTTGAATTAAAAATACAAATTATCACCTGTAAGTTCTGTAAAGGTACACCGGTAAATAGCCAAATATAAAAATAGTGCCCACGCAAAATAATACATATGAAATAAGAGCTACGAATAAAAAAAAGAAATTCCATAAGATATCTTTAATTGCTAGTCTACATTTTTCTTTTATATTTATCACTGAATAATGCAACCAACAGTTACCAAATACTAATACAAGTCCATTTGATAAATGTTTATTGAGTTCTGACTATGTACACAACACTGAGCTGGGGCCTGAGAAATAGCCAAGGTAAATTAGGCATCACGCCAGCCATCAAAAACTAACATTGTGTTGGGCAAGATAACATAGGATTGTCACACTCATTCTTCAACACGCAATCAAATATAATGCAAGGTCGAATATGACAAAGCTGTAATTCCAGGTTGAAGATATCTTACCAAAAAATCAGTGGCAAGGAAAATCTTGCCATCAGTATATAAAGCAAGACACAGGAGGACTACCCAAATCATTGACCTGCATGCTGTTACAAAACAGAAAAAGAAGCATGGGGGCTCTACATGTTAGTTACAATGTTTACCAGCCTACCTGTAGGAGTCCTTCAATACCAGACTGGAAACACAGATCAAAGACACTTCCCAAAGAACAGAATAATAATTAAAACAAAATTCTCTTAGGTTTCTAAAAATCGTTTTAATTTGGGTTTTGTTTCAAACTCCCAGGCAAGAACCTGTTGGCCACCACTACTGTGCATTTTGTTGTGACCACTGCAATCTGTCACACTTAGGCATGGATCCCTGTTCTCCAGTCTGTCTATACCCAAATCTATGACCCACCTGTGTGTCTCTAGTATTATAGCCATTGAGCCCACGGTAAATAAAAAACTCAGATTATGGAAAGACATTTTTATTTCCAATGATTAAGGATCTAATCTCTCGGCATTTATTTAAACATAGGAATAGTTCTGCATATTGTCTGCAGTTTAGAAAGGAGGCAATCAATATAGCTTGGGATAGAGAGAGCGCAATGGATACCTGCTTTTGAAAATCATCAGTTAATAACTCATATGTCTACCTCACAGTTATTTTAAGGCCCAGATGCTTTTTGTACAATAGAATGCGTTGCAACCTGTAACATATGCCATGCAACTTTCTGAATATAATCTTCATTAATCAGAATAAAACTCGGTCAATATAACCCTAAAAAATTATCAGGCCAGTTATAAATAAACAGGTTCTAGGGATGTAATGTATGACATGGCAAATACAATTAACAGTGCTGTATGATATATATGAGTTCTCATTACAAGCAAAAAAATTGTTTTTCTATATCTTTGATTTTGTATCTATACAAAATGATAGATATTCACTAAACTCTTTCTCCCTGGACTCGCCCACCCCCACAGCTACATGGGCTGGCAGCCTTTCAGTACATAGGTCTCTGCTCAACTATTATTAGAGACACTTTCCTAACCATTTCATATCAAATAGCAACCTCAATCTCTTCCTTTTTTAAGTTTTTTATTTTTTTCTTGAAGTATAGATGATTTATGTTGGATTAATTTCTGCTGTACAGCAAAGTGACTCAGTTATACACATATATGTTCTTTTCCATTATAGTTTATCATGGGGCATTGAATATAGTTCCCTGTGCTATACAGTAGGACTTGGCTGTTCACTCATTCTCTACATATAGTAGTTTGTATCTGTTAACCCCAAACTCCTGGTTCTTCTCTTCCCTTCCTCCTCCCCCTTGGCAACCACAAATCTGTTCTCCCTGTCTGTGCCAATCTCTTCTGTTTGATTAGAAGCATGCCTTGGGTCCTAAAATGATGAATTAAAGTACAGCATTGGGACTTTCCTGGTGGTCCAGTGGTTAAGAATCAGCCTTGCAATGCACGGGAACTAAGATCCCATATGCCATGGAGCAACTAAGCCCACGTGCTCTAACTGCTGAGCCTGTGTGCTCTGGGGCTCTCGCAACACAACTAGAGAGTCCCTGAGCTGCAAAGAAAGATTCTGAATGAGGCAGTGAAGATTCCAAGTGCCACAACTAAGACCTGACACAACTGGGAAAAAAAAAGTGTGCAGCACTGATCTGGGAAATTCATGGGCCCCCGAAAGTGTGGAACATAATGGAAGGTAGGGACCAGGTTTCCCACCATGGAAGCCTGCAGGGTGCCCAAGAGAGGCCCAGACTCAGATGGCAAGATACATCATTTCATGAAAGTACAAAATGTATTTCCGGGGCCCAGCAGGTACCGTTTTTTTAAAGATGAAATAACAGTAGCTGAGCATTTTAAAACATGAAAAAAATAAAGAGATCACATCTGGATAATGGCAATGAAACCCTGGGTTCTTTTGTATTTTTTAAATCTTGCATGGATAATGTTGTTTTATGTCCCTTAACATTATGCTTAACTATTTTTAATAGTTAAGACTTGGTTAAAAAATTAACAGTGGGAAGGATCACTTTCATAAGAACATAATGAGTTCAATAGATGATACTACCAGCCTATGAGAGCTAAGTGAGGCCCTTGCAAAGTCAAGAATCAACACTGGTGGCCAGAGATACAGCAGTGATGGAAACCTTTTCTCTCTTGACAGGGGGAATGGTTATACATTTCCCCAAACTCACTGGCCTGCATCCTTAAAATACTATGTGCATCTTGATGTAAATTATATCACAACTTAAACATATATCACTGCTGGGACAGAGAAGAGACTTGTGGTTGCCAACAATGAGGTAGGGGAGGGAAGGACTGGGAGTTTGGCATCAGCAAAAGCAAACTATTATATATAGAGAGGGCTTCCCTTGTAGTTCAGTTGGTAAAGAATCTTCCTTCAGTGCAGGAGACCCGGGTTCGATCCCTGGGTTGGGAAGATCCCCTGTAGAAGGAAATGGCAACCCAATCCAGTATCCTTGCCTGGAGAATCTCAGGGACAGAGGAGCCTGGTGGGCTGCAGTCCATGGGGTCACAAAGAGTTAGGCATGACTGAGTGACTAATGCCTACTATATAGAGAGTGGATAAACAACAAGGTCCTACTATAAAGCACAGGGAACTATATTCAATATCCTGAGATAAACCATAATGAAAAAGAACATGAAGAAAAGTGTATATATATGTGTGTGTGTGTATATATATGTGTGTGTGTATAACTGAATCACTGTTTTACAGCAGAAATTAACACATTATAAATCAACTCTTCAATAAAATTTTTTAAAAAGTCTCACTGTTGGATCATGGAGTAAAGACTTCCTGAGTAATCAAAACGTAGAAACAGAGTCTTTTTGGGGCAGGAGCAAGATAAACATGTGAGATAACCACTTCACCCCAGTTTCCCTCAGGGCTAATCTCAGCGCTGAAGGCCTAAATGCTGCAAGGTTGGCTGAAAAAGAGCGAAAGGTATGTGCAGATGGACCGTGTGTCAGAGGGGACGGCTGAGTCTGAGGAAGGGACTGGAGGGGTCTTCCAAGGGGATCAAGCTTCCCCTTTCCAGATGGATATGGGTTTCCATGTCTCCTACTTGACTTCTAATGAAGTAACCAAACAAAGTAAGGTAGGAACTCGACTGCCCTGGCTGCCCTGGGGCCAGCCTAGAATCAGCCTTTTGGGGTTGGAGGCTGAGTTCGAAAGGCCCCCAGAGCAGCCAGCGACCTTTTGGTTCATGTTTCACAATCCCCACTCACAGCTGAATGGTATTTACAAGCACATGGACTCAAGACCATGTACAAGGATTCCAAGCCCAGACAAAGTGGAAAGAACCCTGAAGTATAAACAAGGGCTGCTCCAAGCATACTCTGCAGATTGGGGTCACTGGTCCATAGTGACATAAAAGGCTTGGACCAGAATATAAATGATGGTCTCTGAGCCTGCTGTGTAGGTCAGTGATCCCTTCTTCCCATCACAACTTTCTTGAGGAAGGAAAAGACCCATGGCCTACATTCCCTGCAAATCCCTTATACGTTGAGGCCTGATACAGAGTTTGCAGACTGGCTATTTCAAGCAGCACTGCTACCGTTTCTTGAGACGTCATGAAGACGTGGAAAACAGCAGAACATTCACTCAGAAATAACTGATGGAGGCCCTTGATATGTGTTAGATGAGGGGAAGGAGTTGGGAAAATGACTGAGATACAGTATCTATTCTTCCTGCAAGACTGCTACAAAAGTAATGCTATCACTGAGATCATCCTTACCAATCTTATGGATTGGCTTAATATCAGATTCATGGCGCCATATTGGGGAAATCCTGGCAAAACTGCTAACATCCTTATCTGGGTGTGTCAGCTTTGTTGTAGGATACTGGGTATCTAGATGTCCCTCTTCCTGAGACAGGAAGCACAGGGGGAGCTGCATTTGTGGGACACTTCATTTGGTACATGAGGTCTTTCTCCCCTTTCCCCCTTTTGGCAGAAACATCATCAAGAAGTCAAACAGATAAACTTAGGGCTCCCTGTGGCAAGTCAAGTCTCAGCTTTATAACCATACTGGGAAAAGGACAATCTGATAAAGAGAAGAACAGACTGGTTTGGGAGTCCAGCAGCACAGAATGTGTGAGAGACTCCAAAAATGACTCTGGTTTCTATTAAGACAGGGAGAAAGTTACACAAGGTGGACTCTCTGAAAGTATTCACATTCATCAAGAGCTCAGTGAGAATGAGACCCCCAGATGTGACCCAACCACTGGAGAACACAGGCGGACTAGTGCTACCTGCGTTATTGACAATTCACATTCATTAATGTCCTCTAAGATTGGACTAGCCATCTTGGCAGTCACATAAAGAACTTATTGTCAACTAAAACTCCAAGGTCTGCTTCACATGAACTGCTATTAAATCAAGTTTCTCCAATCCTGAATTTATACACTGATTTTTTTCCCCCTTCTAAATACAGGACTTACTTTCTTAAATTTCATCTTGTTAGTTTCCTACCACTATTCCAGGTACAGGCACTCTCTCGCCTCCATGCTCCCGTAGTCTCTTCCTTCTTTCTCTCTCTCCCCCATCCCCTCTAATCTCTTCTCTCTCAATCCCTCCCCTTCTTCCTTTTTTCTTTTTTTCCTACCAACAAATTTACTTACAGTCCCTCCTCCAGAAATTGGTATCTCCAAGATCACCTAATGAAATGCCAAACAGGACCAAGTTAAGAAGCAAGGCCAATGTGGAACCAAGACTGCATCACCTCATGTGTAGGTAATTGCAGCCACCTCTTTAGTGGCCTCCCTCACTGGAATCAATTCTCCTTCAGCCAAATCCCCCACACTCCTCCAGAGTATTCTTTCTAAAGTACATAACCAAGCATCCTTGCTTTCAAATCCTTTGGGCACTTCCCATTGTACTGTCCACCAGGAGAAGGCCAAATTCTTTGTCATAAGTTGTCCCGTGGTTGGTCACCACCTGACTATCTCAACTCATCCCATCCCCTTCCTTCTAGGTCACCTGAAGCAGCCACCTCTCCATGTCTAGCAAACTCACCACATCCTCAAGGACTTAGTTCAACTACAACCACTTCTCCAAGGAGGAAAGATGAACAACTTATCTTGGTTATTCCCCTGGCACCCAACCTTGGGCTCTATAATCTTATTTACCCCACTGTGTTGTGGTTAACTCATACACTTAAAAAAAATAACATGCCCACCCAGAAACACAGTGCCTGGCACAAGATAGCTTTCTTGAATGAATAGCTAAACTACTTCAGAGCTGAAATTAACCCATAAATCAAGACCTTTCAGGTTTGGGTGGATGGACAGATGCCTACTGAGTTTGAGTTTTTCCCCACCCTGACTACAAGTTTTCATTTTGTTTATGGGGATGAGGTTTTTAAATACCTTATGTAAATCCACATAAACATTTTCTATAATATCCTCAATCTTATATCCTAAAGTCTCTAGCCTTCAAAGGGCAAAACCAGCTACCTCTTTTTTCTACTATGATGGAAAATAGAACTGACATTAATAACAAGAGCAACATGTCAAGAAGAACTCCGATGGATTCAGAGACCTTGAATGACTGACCAGATCATGGACTCAGCTATATGATCCTAATCCAGTTACTTAAAGTCTTTCATCTTCAGGGCTTTTCATGTATAAAATAGAGTTTTAAACTAAATAATCTCCCAGGTTATTTCTGATTTTAAGAATTTAATATTCTTTAACACAGTATCTATTCTGTGGGGTCCTGGGATGAGCCAGCTCTCTATTGGGCAGTGGCTACCTCCCCAGGAGAGGGCTATAGGGTTACCTGTGAAAGAGATGGTGACCTTGAGTATAAGAGAACTTTTTTTTTTTATGATGTGGCAACTAGAGAATTATATCACCAGGAAATAAGAACTCACCCTAAATTGTCATGGAAAGGAGTTGCTCTGGGTTTGCATCCCTAAGTGTCTAATAAAATGACATGCTTTGACTCCTCATAACCCCTTAGAGTTAATGGACAAAAAAGTGATTCCTGCCACCAAAATGAAGTCAAATCCAGCACAGTAAAACTGGTTTCACCCTGTTAGTGTCTAGCTCTAATTATATAACAGCTGCTAATTATAAAACATGATTCAGTTTAAGAAGAATAGCTATTAACACCAGCATCTCATTCAAATTAACAGTTTATTTGCTGAAAGTTGCTTGTTTGGAAAAACTGCTAACGATTGCTTTGCACATTCACACGGGTGTATGAATGTGCAAAGCCACAAGCACACAGGCAAAATATTGTATTTTAAAATCTATCAGACATTTGAATTTTTAGGACATACCAGCTAGTATTTTGGGTGGCATCATCTTATTTTTGTTCAGTTGATAGAAATGGACTCTTGACAGTGAAAACAGAATAAAATGAAAAAAAAAAAAAAGGCAATAAGTTAACTGTAAAAATGGCCCAAAGCTAGAAGAACAAGACAAGAGTGATGTCTGGGGAGACAGGAACTGAAAGGTGAAAGCAATCCTGTGTCAATACAAACACAGACACGTAAGAAGTACCCAGCGGTCTCTTTAGAGAGTAGATCCTCAGAGATCTTTGTTCCCACGACATTCTGCCCCAATGTAGACTCTGTGTTAGGAAACTTCCTGCCGTGGCAGAGACAGAAGCTGACCCAGAAATGCCAATGGTCAAGAGGCAGTTGCCTCGCTCAGCATCTCACCAATTAACTACAACAATGAGCTCCAGGCTCTGGAGACGGTTTTTAGATGCAAACCTCTCACTGGCAGATACGCAAACGATCAGAAATAAAGGATAAAAACTCTAAACTTGAGAAGCCACATGCATCCTAATGTTCATAGCAGCACTATTCACTAAAGTTAAGATATGGAAACAGCCTAAGTGTCCATCAACAGATGATGGATAAAGAAGATGTGATGTGTACATACACAATGGAATATTCCTCAACCATAAAAAAGAATAAAATATCGCTATTTGCAGTAACCTGGATGGACCTAGAGAGATTATAATACTAAGCGAAGTACATCATAAAGACAAATACCATAAGGCACCACTTATATGTGGAATCTAAAATACGACAGAAATAAACATATCTATGAAACAGGAAGAGACTCACAGACATAGAGAACACACTTGTGGTTGTCAAGGGGGAAAGGCAGGGGAGAGATGGATTGGCAGTTTGGGATTAGCAGATGCTGACGATTATATATAGGATGGACAAACAACACGGTCCCACAGTAGAGCACAGGGAACTATTCAATATCCTTGATAAACCGTAATGGAAAAGAACATGAAAAAGACTTTAGTGTACGGCAGAAATTAACTATACTTCAATTAAATTTAAAACAAAACAAAACCTTTTATTTATTTATTTTGGCTGCAGTACACGGCTTGTGGGCTCTTAGTTCCCTGATCAGGGACTGAACCCCGGCTCCTGGCAGTGAAAGAACAGAATCCTAACCATTGAACCACCAGGGAATTCCCAAAACAAAACAGCTTTGAATTAAAACAGAAAAAGGAAAAAAGAAACGGTAAGACTGTATCATAATCCTGCTTCCTTCCTGGATGGCCAGAGTCTGCAAGTCATACTGTTGCAGAAATGGTTCATTCTGGAGGGGGCCCTGGCCTACTGCGCGGCCAGCGCGCAGCTCTGAGGAAGCCCCGTTCAAACCATCCTTCACCAATGGCAGCCACCCCTGATCAAAGGTCAGCGTCGGCGCTGCATGAAACCCCCACCATCATTTTTCTGGCCATGAATGGTAGTTCACTAAGTGGGAAGAGGAGTGGTGGGGATCCCAGGAGAGTAATAATAATAATAAAACCCCAAGGGTTCTCTAGAGCGGGTCACCACTGGAAAATTAGCTGTGCTTCTCTTCTTCCCAGTTCCTGTAGGGAAATACACATGCTCAGGAGAAGGGCAGGTGTGGGACGTGGTGGGGGGGGGTGTGTGATCTGCACTCACAAAATTAACCCAGATGGTGCACTTTATTGTTTGTGACATTAAGAGATGCACCAAATAGCAAACTAACAAGAGCTTTGGATTTAAGATTTCTAATGGAGCTCAGACCTAAAAATTTTGAATAACACAGAGGCTCCCAATACCTTGGACTTTTATTCTAAAATTCACAGTGGCCAAATTAACAAAGAATGGTTCATTTCAGTTATACCATCTATTTGGAAAATACAATTCCTGAAATTCCAAATTTACAGAATTTGGTAGGATGCAGGAATGGTGGTTGGCATGTGACTTATTCTCTATTACCAATATAGCATATACAGAGATAAATATGTAAAAATATAGTGTGTGTGTGTGTGTGTGTGTGTATGTATATATTGCTCTGTTACTGTGTATATTCTTAGTTTGCTACAGAACAATATTTTCATATGAATTTCTGGACAACTGACAGGATTTCTGAACTAAAGATTCTGTTACTATCATACATACACACACATATAACACACACACATACATACATATCTTCTCTATCATATAAATGGATCATTGTAAAAGTGAAAGTCGCTCAGTCGTGTCCAACTCTTTGCAACCCCATGGACTATACAGTCCATGGAATTCTCTAGGCCAGAATACCAGAGTGGGTAGCCTTTCCCTTCTCCATGGGATCTTCCCAACCAAGGGATCAAACCCAGGTCTCCTGCATTACAGGCAGATTCTTTACCAGCTGAACCACAAGGGAAGCCCAAGAATACTGGAGTGGGTAGCCTATCCCTTCTCCAGGGGATCTTCCCAACCCAGGAATCAAACCAGAGTCTCCTGCATTGTAGGTGGATTCTTTACCAACTGAGCTATGAAAATAAACTTATCACTCAGCTAAATATTGCCCTAAAAACTGTTAGTGACCTTATAATGCTTAAAAACAGTATAGTACAAGAGCTAATGATTATTCTATTTGTACACATATTTGCATTAGCATATATGAGAACATATAAAAAACTGTACTTTCAATATTTGGCTCACATTTGAATTTTTAGGACATTGTGTGAAGTCTTTGGATGCTATTTTCATGAGTGATATATTCCTATTTAATTAATGAAACAAACAACAGCCTCTTCCTAGTAAGTACAAAGTGAAATGATGGAGCAGGAGTGACAATTCAGAGATAAATAATCCCAAAACCGCCTAATACAGAGATTTACAGGGATGAAAGAGTAAAGCATAGCAGTGAGAAAAAGATTCCATTCAGTGATAGGACAAAGCCAGTATGTTCTTCAATTGTTTTGCCATTTGTAGATATTTTTCTGGTCATTTCTTAATCTTCTAAACTTCTGTCACATATTTCCAGGTCAGATACCATCTTATTTTCACTTACAGTTACTGGGTCACCAAGAGTTCTTTGTTGTTTTAATTCACAAAGTATTTTTGTCTCTCTTCTCCCCAAATGGAAGTCAGACAACAATGACCCCCTGACACCTGAATTTCCCGGCGCTAGAGGAAGGACTACCAGCAGAATGTTAATCCACTTAAATCCATCTTTAAAAGCTGAACAAATGAAGTCACTGTGGACTAAATCCCAACGCTATTTTAACATCATACCTGTCACACATTACTTTCCTTGCTTTTTAAGGTAAACACATCTCTGGTCTTTTCCTTCTCTATATGAAATGATTTGTGTTTCTTGGCCTGCTAATTTGTATGTCTTGAGTGGCTTCAAAAAGCAAGACATATACTTCCTTGCAAACTCCTTTACAATTTCTTCATTCTTTTAAGCCTTTCTTCGGTGAAAGAAAGGCACTGTCAGGCAGAGGCTAGGTGTATGAACACTCCCAGGTAACATGCCTCGTCAAATAACCAGGAGGGGACTTCCCTGGTGGTCCACTAGTTAAGACTCGCCTGCCATTACAGGGGACATAGGTTTGATCCCTGGTCCAGGAAGATTCCATGAGCTGTAGGGTCTGGAGCCTGTGCACCACCACTTCTGAGCCTGTGTGCCCTACAGCTCATGCTCTGCACTGAGACTGAGCACCTCAGCTAAAGAGCAGCCCCCACTCTGCAGCTAGAGAAATCCCACACACAGCAATGAAGACCTAGCGCAGCCAAAAATGTTTAAAAAGCAACAAAACCTAGAAGGAAGTGGGCTCTTAAGATTTTAAGTGATATATATTTTTGATTATTGAGACTTTAACTCACACAGAACTATCACGTATCCTATCATTTTACCTGGAATACTCTGCACAGTTTTTATTATTATAAGTGAAGTGAAAGTGAAGTTGCTCAGTCTTGTCCGACTCTTTGCTACCCCGTGGACTGTAGCCTACCAGGCTCCTCTGTCCATGGGATTTTCCAGGCAAGAATACTGGAGTGGGTTGCCATTTCCTTCTCCAGGGGATCTTCCCAACCCAGGGATGGAACCCAGGTCTCCTGCACTGCAGGCAGACGCTTTAACCTCTGAGCCACCAGGCTTCAAAAATCTTGTTGAGAACTGATGATATGTGATGTAGATGGTTAACCCAGACACCACAATGATAAACAATTTTCATGACATGGCAATCAAAAACTGGACTCCTCGTTATTTTTTAAACCATGTAACCCACACAACTCGAGCTTTCTTTCTAATTTGTGATGTTAGGTTCCTTTGTCCTGCTCACATAGCTCACCAAGAGTTTGCTTTGATAGAGTATAACTAACCCAAGAACATTGTTTTTACTACGAAATGCAAATTTCCCAAAACAAAAGAATATGACTATAACATATGTTTCAAAATACGAGACAATAAGTCCCTAAACTTTGAGCAGTTTAGCCTGAAGGATGAACAAAGGCCCTCAAACTACAATCAGGATCCATACTATTGAATTCTCTTAGAAGCTGCTGCTGCTGCTAAGTCGCTTCAGTAGTGTCCGACTCTGCGGGACCCCAACAAGTTCCCCCGTCCTTGGGATTCTCCAAGCA
This sequence comes from Capricornis sumatraensis, assembly GCF_032405125.1. Classification (NCBI taxonomy): domain Eukaryota; kingdom Metazoa; phylum Chordata; class Mammalia; order Artiodactyla; family Bovidae; genus Capricornis; species Capricornis sumatraensis. The sequence continues at coordinate 37,783,653 of NC_091083.1, forward strand.
AGAATACTGGAGTGGGTTGCCATTTCCTTTCCCAATGCAGGAAAGTAAAAAGTGAGAGTGAAGTCGATCCGTCGTGTCCGACTCTTAGGGACCCCATGGACTGCAGCCTACCAGGCTCCTGTCTGTGGGATTTTCCAGGCAAGAGTACTGGAGTGGGTTGCCATTGCCTTCTCCTCTCTTAGAAGCTAATATCGCTAAATATTCTAGTGTAGATGGTCAAGCCAGTAGCAGCTGGTCTCAGAGTCAATACACTTCAATAACTGAAATAGTCTGTTTTAGACGTAAAACTGCCACGTGAAGATGGCCATATTTACTTTGTCCCAACGTGGAATAAACAGCAGTATTTTCCATCATGTTTTCTTTTTTTTTTCCTAGAATAAATTTACCTGATCTCAGGTTCTTATCCCCCTCAATTCACCTGCAAACCTAATGTTTATTTGAACTGAAAAAATACATTTAGGAGTCTGCCTAGACAACTAGCCTAAACCATGAAGTAGGAGATTTATGTAAATTGCATTCTAATTGTTCAGCACACTTTTTAGATTCAAATATCTAAACTGAACTCAAATTTAAACTTAGATATTTAAATTGAGAGAGAAACATATATCCTCTTCGGGCATCTGACTTTCTGATTTTATCCATTCTCTGATTTTCCATTCGCTGACTCTGTGAAGCAGCAATTTCTCCTACTGGTGGATCTTTTCAATGAGGTGCTTTGATACACAGCAGTATCCTTAGCACGCTGATGTACTATGTAACATATGTTATAGTCATAGTCGGTGTATACTGGGCATACTTCACATTACCTAAACTGAGACCCAGTGGAAACTGGGTAGTGGTGCCCTTCCACTTGGTGATTTTAAATGACAGCAACAGAAACAATGGCTCCAAAGTCTTGGGTACGATCACAGGAAAACGAAGGAAGAGACACTTGTTAAAGGCAGGTGAGAAATAGAAGAAAGGTCTTGAAAATGTGTCGCCCTAACACCTGTTCAGTTTATTCTTTTAAAAAAGAACATACCAAGAACTAAATTGATAAATTTAAGACTGGGAAGCTTCCTGCTTTGGTAGAACCTGTGTTGACACTGTGAAAATGAAAAAAAATCATCAATATCATTATTTCTGTAGTTAGCCCAGAACTTTGCAGAGCTCTGAGGACCCCAAATCTCAGACACAGAAGCGGCAGAAGGGATGTAGGTGACGGTGGGTCAACACTTACCTGGCTCGAGCCTCCACAGGGAGTGGCAGGTCACTGGCGGAGTGGCTTGGGGAGGCTGGCTGCCCAGGCGATGCACTGGGCAGGCTGTGCACTGGCTTTGGGGACCTTGGCACTTCACCGAGGGCAGAGTCTCGCCCGGAGAACGAGAAGGAGGCGGCGACCTCCCCTGCAGGTGGCAGGTCTCGGGCCAGCCCGGTGGCACTGGGCTCTTGACCACGTCTTTGGTTTTCTGCGTTGAGCAGCACCTCTGTGTCGGAAACACCGTCGCTCCGGTGCAGGCCATAGTCCTTAGACTCAGCCACGCAGGTCCTGAGCCCCGAGAGCTCAGTCCTGGAGTAGGACGAGCCGGAGTCTCTGCTGGACTCGGCCGATCGCTCACTTCTTCCCCCCCTTTTCTCCACAGCCTCGGGGTCCTTTCTGGACCTGCTGTATCGAAATGGAGTTTCAGAGTCCACTTCCGGATCCAGGGTGAGCCCATACTTTTCTGCCAGCTGCCGTCTTCTCTCTGCTTTGTACCTGGCGATTCTTTCGGCTTTGGACTCGAGGCTTTGGGTGTCCATGATGCCTGAGCTGTAGGGGGAGTCAGCATGGATGCCTGAGGTTTCTGTGCACTGTTTGGATCGAGTCTGCTTTTCTAGTGAAGAATCTGAAGTTTCTTCTTCTTCATTTGATCGACCTACAAGAAGATCATATACACAGAATTCAATCAAAGACATGCATTTATTCTACTCTGTTCTGTATACAACACACTGAGTGGCCAGGCTGTGAAGAACAGATTTCTCCCCTCCTTGAGGTCACCTACAGTGATTTACCTGGGAGGCTGAGGAAGTCTGAGGTCTGCAGGGAAATACATTAAGGGCTGAGATGCTCTGTGCACCGCACAAGCCATGTCAGGCATGGCCTCGGCTTAAAGCTCAATCTTGACAGCCTTCACTGCTGCTCAGTGTCATTTCCCCTTATTCATGTACTTTTCTGCTTTTGAGTTTAATATTTCATGTGTGAGGCCAGAGGATGTGTTCAGAGTCCTCTAGAAAGGATAACAGATATTTGAACTGCTGTAATTTGACAAGTGACGAGAGTGTGGTTTCTCAGGATCTGATAGTAACTATAATAATAATGGGCCATGTCAATATCTGCCAGGTAGTGGTGGTACTCTCTGTTAACAGAAGTGGCTTTTTCCAATTACACTATGCATGTGTGATGTAGAAAAGGTCTACAATGAAAACACAGGAAAGTTAGCCCCCAAGTCACCAATAATCACTAATCTATAATCATCAGTAATAAATAAATGCATAATTTGCTAAACTTTCCTACATACTCTTTCTAGTCTTAGTGATTGTTTTCTATATAACTCATATTTTATATAAACCTTGAGAGTCCCTTGGACTGCACGGAGATCCAACCAGTCCATTCTGAAGGAGATCAGCCCTGGGATTTCTTTGGAAGGACTGATGCTAAAGCTGAAACTCCAGTACTTTGGCCACCTCGTGCAAAGAGTTGACTCATTGGAAAAGACTCTGATGCTGGGAGGGATTGGGGGCAGGAGGAGAAGGGGACGACAGAGGATGAGATGGCTGGATGGCATCACTGACTCAATGGACATGAGTCTGAGTGAACTCCGGGAGTTGGTGATGGACAGGGAGGCCTGGCGTGCTGCGATTCATGGGGTCGCAAAGAGTCGGACACAACTGAGCGACTGAACTGAACTGAATGTTCTACATAAAACATTTCCCTGCTTGCAAATCTTATTATGAAGATATCATTTTTAAGGCTTTATACTATTCAATAGGCATTTTAGAATCAATTTAAGCCGTCTCATATTTTTAGGCATTTAAGTTGATTCTAACTTTTAATCCATCTTATTTTCTGATTACAATTACAAAAGATAGTTGCGTAAAAGTAGAATTGCTTTATCAGTAGGTACCTCATTTTAAGATACTTGCTATATTGTCAAATTAATTGCTATAAAGTTTGTGTCAATTTACAATGAAACCTGAAATTTATGTTCTCTCACAAACACTGCTAATTTTTTAAAAAATCACCTTTGAAAATATGAAAAAGAATGTGCATATATGTATAACTGAACCACTTTGCTGTACAGCAGAAATTACCTCAACCCTGTAAATCAGCTATATTTCAATAAAAATAAAGAACGCATCCTTGTAATATATAAAACCATAAATGAGAATATCAAATAATCATATAATTTATTATCTTTCTATATCTGTTGTACTTCATTTTACACCTCTATTTTGGATTTATATAAATAGTTCCATATTTCTAAAAATGTTTGTCATGATGTCATGTTGCTCCAAAAAATTAAAAATTGCCCTAGATTACCAGGAAAAAGAGGATGCATGCATTTTTCAATTATTTAGTAGCCATTTTATTATCTTTTTCTCCTCTAGAATATCTGGTCAAGCTTGTTGCTCTATATTCTTTTGATTCACAGTGTCTCATTTTAGTCAATGTATGTATAATTTTATAGGTATATGAGTTCTTTATATTTTTCATGAACATTTCCAAACTTAATTTTTTGTGAAGTCTGTTGAAGATTGTCTTTGAAGCACAGATGTTCAATATGTAGTCAAATCAATTGACCTGGTCACTGGTGATTTCTACCACTGTTTCTGTGTTTTGAAAGTTCATTTCCATTCAACTGGACCTAAATATTCATTTTTGTTTCCATATTCTTAATTATTCTCTTATAATTGATGATGTGAGTCACTGAATCTTATTTTTGTGTTGAGTAGGAAGTGAGGATGGGACATTGTCTCTCCCCATTGCCATCCCATTTTTCCCAAGACAAGTTTGTTAAATAATTCTTCCTGACTAACATGATGCTTACAAGATCATATGATACATTTTATATACAATAGGATTTATTTTGGTACTCTGGGTATTCTCGATTCTTCATGTGTGTAATGAGAAAAAAAACCTTAGTTCTCTAGTTTTCTGGCCATAGAAAACCAGAAATTGTAGAGACAAGCAAACTGATCACATTATGAAGGGAAACTAGCAACTCCCTCTGAAGAAGAAACTAGAAGACGCTGGCTATTCAAAGCAGTAGCACAGGGCAGCAGAACCTGGGATGCAGACAGGAAGAGCAGCCCCGTTATATGCCATTCTCTCCTAAGGTCACGTGGGATATCTGATGCTCATACCAACATCCAAGAAAGCACAGAAAAACTAAGTTATGTTTGACATGCTATTTAACAAGAAATAAATATACAATGCATTTAAAATTACACCTATTTAAATAATTTAAAGAGGATATTTGTTGCATAAACACAGAGTGAGACCCCTAAGCATCTGAGGTCCAGCTTTGCCTGTCAAGTTCCCCGCGAGCAGCTCGGCCCTGTGCTGGGCATCAGGGCATTCTGTTTAAACCTATTATATATAAGAGATGGCTGTCTTATTCAGCCTTTTCCCAAACAAACCTGAGGATCTCTGACAGCTGGGGCCCTGAAGAGATGGAGAGAAAGAGCCAGAACCTGCCCCTGGTGGGGCCCAGGCTGGGGTTGGGGAGAAATGATTGGTCATCAATTACTTAACAGTGGGGTCCTTTCTTGTTGTGACACCAGGGGACCACACCTGGGAGGCATGGTGGAGCTGATGTGCGTGTTGCTGCCGGTTTTAACAAACACATATCTTAAAAAAAATTACAATCTGCACAGTTCACTTGTTGCAACATCTCTTTTTCCAGGAGTGCTGGATAGAAAACACTGATGATAGGGAATTCCTGGTGGTCCAGTGGTTGAGAACCAGCCTGCCAAGACAGGGGACATGGGTTCGATCCCTGGTCCAGGCACAAGATTCCACATGCTGTGGGGCAACTAAGGCCACGTGCCACAACGATTGAGCCTGCACGCCTTGAGCCTATGCTCCACAGCAGCAGAAGCCACTGCAAAGAGAAGCCTGCCCACAGAAACTAGAGTGGCCCCCGCTCACCACAATTAGGGAGAACCCGAGAAGCCACATAGACCCAGCACAGCCAAAAATAAATAAAGTTAAAAAAATTAAAAAAAAAAAAAAAGGGTTGATGAGAGGCCTGCCGGCCACAAGCTCACCAATGTGCGGGCTGGCCGGGTCTGTGGCACGCATGTATCTGGGCGTGTCCTCCTCCAGCAGGCGATGAGTCACCAAGCCCGTGCAGCTCTGCAAGAGGATAGGCTGCGTGTCGGTTTCAATTCCTTCTAAGCGCCGGGCAATTCTTTCTTTTCTGTGTGAGACACCAACCGAGGCAGAGTGAGTCAGGGGCATTGGTTCTCCGGGAACACTGGTCACTGCTAGGCAAACTCTTCTCCTTCTTCATTAGGTACAATGAACATCTTACCTTTTCATTTCTAAAAATTCTTTCCTCTTTGGTTCAAAGATTTTTCTTAATTCTGCAACTAAAAGAAGACAAAAAAGAAGAAAAAGATGATCCGGTAGTTAGCTGTCATGCATTCATTTCATTCACTCATTCACACAACATCTATCTTTGGAACTCCGTTTATGGCTCCCTTGCAACAGTGATGTACAAAGCAGACAGAGTTCTTGCAGACTGTGTAATAACAGGGGAGGTAGGCGCCAAATGAGTAGGCATGCACGCAAATATAGACACAGATACACACTCACACGTACATGTCACAGGTTGGTCTAAGAAGTAACACCGTGAGAACAAGAGACGGAAAAAAGAAGTGAGCTCTATTTCGCCCAGGAGAACCAGGGGAGGCCTCACCAGTTTGTCTTTAGGTTTTTCTCTAGTCAGCAGAAAGCTCACTATCTGGTTTTTAGTTTTATATAGTATTTTAAACTCTCCATCCTGCAAAACTTCAAACATTTGCAAAAGCAGAGACTGGAGGACTATGAGCGCCACGTGCCACCAGCAGGTTATACCACTCAAGAGCTCACAGCAGTCTGGCCTCACCCATCACTGAACCTGTAAAGATTTGCAGCCTCCTTCCTGCTTGGGTTTCTAAGGTTTCGTAATGTGGTACACCTTCTCCAATACAGTTTAGATTAACCTGGTTCCTGTGCCTCCCCTTTCCAAGCTTTCACTGGGAGGAAATGTTAACATGTTTCCTTGCTGGAATTTAGGTGGATGGTAGAAAGGTGATGACCCTCACTCCCCTGGGCAACACTGAATGATCAGACGAACGTTTTGCTGATCTTGGGAGGGCCTCAGATAACACTGACCACAAGGATATTTTTATTGAGAGGCCACAGGTTTCTGTGGAAATGGCCAAATTTGGTAGAGAAATTTTTCTTGCTTCCTCCTCAATCCCGTGAATTCACAAGAGCTCCTCTGAGCTTTTCCTGCTGATGTCCCAGGAAGAGAGGAGTGGCAATAGGCCTAGGGCCCATGAAACATCTGCAAGGCTGAGTCAAAGCAGAAGCTCAAACGATGGGATATAAATGCTTGGGATTTAATTTGCAACTGCTTCAATTTCCACTTGAAAATTGGAACTTCAATTTCCATTTTTTTAAGTGGCTATTTTTATTTTTGGCCACATTTCGTGGCTTGCAAGATTTTAGTTCCCTGATCAGGGATTGAACCTATGGCCTTAGCATTGAGAGCATGAAGTCCTAATCACAGGACTGCCAGGAAATTCCCTAAGTGGTTCTGTTTAGGAAGGAGTCAAAACCATACATGTGCGTGCACACATGGCTTCTAAACTGTCCTTTGATTGTGTTCAGAGATACCAGCCATGTTTTTATTTATTTATTTTTAAATGACAGCTACCTTAACAGTGGGTTGGACTGACATTTTAACAAGGATAGTTGGCTTCACAGGTATCTCTGTCACCAGTGGCCTTCCCGGGAGTAGCTAAGAGCAAATGCTCGCAAGTAGAAGACCAGGGTCCAGTGACAATGGTACCTCCTGCCTTTGGAGGAAGTGTGGCTTATCACTGCTTCCCAGTTAACAAATGAGCTCTCACGAGATGGTGGTGATAAAACTTTCATGGCTGGTAGCACAGGTTCTGGAGATATTTTCAAGGATAAGTATCAATGAATTATTTAAAACCCGAAGTGGAAAACTGAACTCTATTTTTCATAAAACTGCTCCAGAAACAGTTGACACCAAATTCCAAGGACTCTGGGAGGCTTGTCTTAAACCTGTGCCCCAAACCCATAACTGAGAAATGGAGCATACGAATAGAACCTGAGTGGTACAACGACATGTTGCCTTTTCTCCTGAATTATTTCAGGAGAATATACTGCCTTTCTCCTGAAATATTTCAGGTAGATTACAGTCTGAAAGTGTGTGTGCACGCTCAGTCATGTCTGACTCTTTGCAACCCCATAGACTATATAGACTGTAAGGCTCCTCTGTCCATGGGGTTTCCCAGGCATGAATACGGGAGTGGGCTGCCATTTTCCTCTCCAGGGGACCTTCCCAACCCACGGATGGAACGCAGGTCTCCTGCCTTGACAGGTGGACTCTTTACCACTGAACTACCTGGGCAGCCAAATGTGTGTATCCCCCTCACAAATTCATATGTTAAAATTCTAACCCCCAAAGTGATAATATTAGGAGGCGGGACCTTAGGGAGGGATTAGGCCCCGTGCTCATGAATGGGACTGGCCCTTTAATAAAGAAGCCCCACAGAGCTCCCAAGGGTTTCCCTGGTGATCAGATAGTAAAGAGTTTACCTGTGATGCAGGAGACCTGGGTTCAATCCCTGGGTTGGGAAGATTCCTTGGAGAAGGAAATGGCGACCCACCCCAGTATTCTTGCCTGGAGAATTCCATGGACAGAGGAGCCTAGTGGGCTACAGTCCATGGGGTTGCAATGAGCTGGACACGACTGAGCAACTGACACTTTCACCACTTTTTCACAGAGCTCCCGAGCCCCATCCACCACGTGAGGATGTCATGAGAAGTTGGCAGCCTGCAACTAGCAAGAGGGCACTCACCAGAACCTGACCATGCTGTCGCCCTGATCTTGGACTTCTAGTCCCCAGAACAGTGAGCAATAAACTTCTGCTGTTTATAAACCATCTGAATGAAGTAAGCCAGAACAAGCATAAAAAATAAGAATGCAATGCATTCGGAGAGGCACACGATGTCTACTCTGAACAATCAAGTTGACTTTTCTGGTCCTCATTTGCGACTGAAAATCATTTTTATCTCATTAAAACATGAACATTTTCTATAGAACTTGTGCACCTGAAAACATTTAAAGAAAATCCAGCAGTACAGTGAAAAAGATAAGCAACATGCTCCATCTTGACATTATTTCCCATAATCCGGAAAGAAAGGTCAACTCATGGTGAGTTGACACGCATGTAACATAATCACTATAGTATATCTCTTCCACAGATAACAGGTTGTGTAAACGAGAATGACTTTTTATTTGGCTATGTATGTTTCTGGTTATTTTGTTTCATTTTGCTGGTTTAAAAAAATTTTTTATTTACCTATAGTTGATTCACGAGGCTGTGTTAATGTCTGCTGTACAGCAAACATATACATATATTCTTTTTTATATCCTTTTCCATTATAGTTTATCACAGGATATTGATTACAGTCCCCTGTGCTATTCAGTAGGACCTTGTTGTTTTTCCATCCTATATATAACAGTTTGCATCTGCTAATCCCCAATAACCTCAGATATGCAGATGACACCACCCTTATGGCAGAAAGTGAAGAGGAGCTAAAAAGCCTCTTGATGAAGGTGAAAGAGGAGAGCGAAAAAGTTGGCTTAAAGCTCAACATTCAGAAAACGAAGATCACTTCATGGGAAATAGATGGGGAAACAGTGGAAACAGTGTCAGACTTTATTTTGGGGGGCTCCAAAATCACTGCAGATGGTGACTGCAGCCATGAAATTAAAAGACGCTTACTCCTTGGCAGAAAAGTTATGAGCAACCTAGATAGTATATTCAAAAGCAGAGACATTACTTTGCCGACTAAGGTCCATCTAGTTAAGGCTATGGTTTTTCCAGTGGTCATGTATGGATGTGAGAGTTGGACTGTGAAGAAGGCTGAGCGCCAAAGAATTGATGCTTTTGAACTGTCATGTTGGAGAAGACTCCTGAGAGTCTCTTGGACTGCAAAGAGATCCAACCAGTCCATTCTGAAGGAGATCAGCCCTGGGTATTCTTTGGAAGGAATGATGCTAAAGCTGAAACTCCAGTACTTTGGCCACCTCGTGCAAAGAGTTGACTCATTGGAAAAGACTCTGATGCTGGGAGGGATTGGGGGCAGGAGGAGAAGGGGACTATAGAGGATGAGATGGCTGGATGGCATCACAGCCTCGATGGACGTCAGTCTGAGTGAACTCCGGGAGATGGTGATGAACAGGGAGGCCTGGCATGCTGCGATTCATGGGGTCGCAAAGAGTCGGACACGAACTGAACTGCGCTCTCAGCGACTGAAATGAACTGAATCCCCAAAGTCCAGTCCTTCCCTCCCCTCACCTCCTCCCCCTTGGTAATCAGAAGTCTGTTTTCCATGTTCGTGAATCTGTTTCTGTTTCATAGGTTAGCTCACTTGTGCCACGTTTAGGATTCCACGTACAAGTTGCATCATATGGTATTTGTCTTTCTCTTTCTGACTTATTTCACTTAGTATGAGAATCTCTAGTTGCATTGAATGATGGTTTATTTGAATTGCTAATGCAATTCCAAAGGAGAAAAACTTCAGATGAGCATTTGTAGTACTCCCCACCCCCACTGAATTTTGGTCAGGTATATTCTAATGCACTGTAAAAATAAAAGGCTAGTACTAAGAAAGCATGGAAGTCGCCCCTACTGTGGAAACACGTGGTCACTTCATGTCTTTTGTACAGAGTCCACAGACTGCTCTATCACTGCTCCATCTTCTGACTGCCGGCCCTGAACATAGTTTATTATTATTTATGATCTCCCAAAAGAAGGGTTCCTTCAAAATTTTTATATATTTCAGTCTCAGAGAAAAATTAAGACATTTTTCATTTGTAAACATTTGTTACTATACTTATTTTTACCCCCTTTTCTATCTCCATATGTATATTTACATGTAAATATATATGAAAATATGCATATATTTATGTGTATATACACACGGATATAGGGCTTCCCAGGTGGTAAAAACCTGCCCCGCCAGTGCAGGAGGTGAGTTGGAACCCTGGGTTGAGAAGACCCCCTGGAGAAGGGCATGGCAACCCACTGCAGTCTTCTTGCCTGGAAAATCCCATGAACAGAGGAGCCTGGTGGGCTACAGTCCACGGGGTTGCAAAGAGTCAGACACGACTGAGCAACTGAGCACGGTGAGCACGAAGGCACACACATTCTCATATTCACATATTAATTTTTCTGAACCATTTAAGAGTAAGTTGCAGCCTGATGCTCCTTTTAACTCTAAATCCTTCAGTGTCTCTTTCCTAAAAACAAGGGATTTTGAAAAATTTGATGCAAATGCCATAATTCAATTGACGGTATGCTGTGTCATATGTATATAACTAATACATGGTTCAGAAAATAGCAATATTCGTCATCATAAATCCAGATAGAAACTAGCACAGCTGGTCTAACTTATGTTGCAATAAATTTTCAAGTGCACTGAGACTTGTATGTACACTAAATTATCCCTTGCTAAAGTCCCTGTGATTTTAGTCTGCTGTCCTTGTCTAAGAAATATGGATTCTATGACTCTATTTCTTCAGCAACTTCTGACGGGATTGCATTGGTCATTTTCCAAGTAAGGCAATTTAAGAGGATTTGACATCAGGGGCTATAATACTTTATAAAACTATTTAATTGCCTCATATACTTTGTAATAACGTATAATAGCAATATGCAGGATAATTTGGTCTATTAGGTGCTTTTCTTGGGAAGCATGGTTTCTTCAATTAGCTCTGAGAACAGGCTTTCTGGTAAAGTTATTGTTGATTTCAGTCCCCCAAGTCTGAATACAGTAGAATCTTCCAAAGAAATATAAGTAGTGGGGGGACTGCCAAGAACAGCTCTCCCCTTGCCTGCATTTGATACCATGGGCCAGGTCCAGAATATTCTGAATGCTGATCTTTTCTTCCCCAGGAGTAATCCACTTTAACTTTTACACTTGGATGGCAGCCACTAATACAAAGACCAGCAGCTTATAAAATAAAATCATTACAAACCTAGAGGAAAGAGGGGGAGGTGTGATGGTTATCAGAAGGGTTTTTGGGGGGATAATGAAAATGTTCTAAAATTGACTCTGCTGATCAATGCACGACTCTGTGAAGCTACCAAAAGCCACCAAACTGTCTACTTAAAATGGATAATTGTATAGTATACGGATTATATCTCGTTGAAGCTGTTAAAAAAAATAGAATCATATATTTTGTCCATTTCATAACTCCTAAATGGAAAATCTATTTTAATAGGATAAGCTTTACACTGGTAAAGGGTTTTAATCCCTTGATTACTTGTTCATGATACATGGGTAAAGGAAGTTCCTTAGAGAAAAATCAAAGATCATTTAAAAGCTCAATTTCACAGAAGCATAAATCCCATCACTAAATGAACAGGAAGAAGCTTCTGTAAACTTATAAACCAACATGAAACTCCATGACATTAAAACTCATAATCAATTCCTATTTTTAACCTGTTATTACCAAGAACTGACAGAATACTGAATACACCTGTTAAGGTGGAGAAATAAAAAGACCTCAGGTAATACTGGAGGTCTTTCCAAATGTGTCTGCCCAAATTCACAAAGAGTAAAGACTATGAAATAAATCTATGGGAATTAAGATGAAATTCAGGGGAGGAGGGACCCTAATGCTTAAGAAGCATGTTTGAAAAACCTCATTAATTTAGAAACATAAATCTGGTGAGTACATAATCATCTTTGATTAGGGAAAATCATGGTTTTTAATGACCAATTATGATAATGTCTAATAAAACTGGTTAATAAGTTTATACATTTTAAAATTGTTATATGCAGAGCTCATTGAGCTTTGAGGAATCTAGCATCTCACATTGTTCTTAATTTTTCCGATCTTATTATTTATTATTCACTAAGAGAAGGAAAGGGGGGACAAAGAGAAGAGGAAAACTTTAGTATGTAACTTTCCATAATCAGTCAAATCTAAACCGCTGCTAATATCAGTTTGTTCATTCTTGCTCTTTATTTTGATCACCTTCATAGATTTTTACATTTGGCTTGGGCTTCCCTGGTGGCTCAGATGATAAAGAATCAGCCTACAATGCAGAAGACTTGGGTTTGATCCCTGGGTCAGGAAGATGCCTTGGAGAAGGGGATAGCTACTACCCACTCCAGTATTCTTGCCTGGAGAATCCCATGGACAGAGGAGCCTGGTGAGCTATAGTCCATGGGGTCGCAGAGTTGGACACTCCTGAGCGGCTAACACTTTCAGTGTCACTCAGGTTAAATTGAGTTTGTCTTCTGAAAGAGTCTTACAAATTGGAAGGACTTTTCCATTTCACACCTGGGGCTCCAGGTGGGAACCCCGCACATAGGTGTCCTCCCCAGTTAATGAGATCACAATGCAGTGCCTTTCACTTCCAGGTGCCATGAACGACCAGAATTTTCTTCCTCCTATGAAATCTCTCCTGCCTTCTTATAATTCTACACATTCTTCTTATTTTGGACCTCTGGAGCAAAACAGAACAAGACTCTGTTTCAGTGGACAGTTTTGTTAAACACTTAAAAACTGGAAAATGTCCCTTCTTGAAGTTGTCACCACCAGGCCAAAACCCTGGGGTCCTTCTTCAAGCATCCATCCTCATCAACCTGTGTCCAGGAGTACGACTGGCTCAGTTCCCCAGGATGCACGTAAATTTGTCAGTGGGACTTTTAAAATTGATTTTGTTTCTGTTAAGAGAATATTTTTTCTGGTCTAATTTCGTCTGGGCTTGATCTCATGATTTACTGCTGCTATTTTCAGTTTTTATGTTTTTTTTTTTTTTCAGGACAGAAGAAAACCCTTGATCTTCCACCAGAACTGTTTCTTTTTTTAATTTATTTTTATTGAAATATAGTTGATTTCCAATATTTCAGGAATGTAGCAAAATGATTCAGTTTTATATGTGTGTGTGTATATATACACAGACACACACACATATACATACATATATACATTCTCAGATTCTTTTCTATTATAGGTTATTATGAGATACTGAATATAGTTTTCTATGTTAAACAGTAGGTCCTTGTTGTTTGTCACTTTTATATACAGTATAAAATCTTATAATAGAATTATAATTAATTATTAATGAATCCCCAACTCCTAATTTATCCCTCCCCAGCTTTCTCTTTGATTACCATAAGTTTGTTTTCTAGGTCTGTGAGTCTGCTTCTGTTTTGTAAGTTCATTTGTATCATTTTTTCAGATTCCATGTGTGAGTGATACATGGCGTTTGTCTTTCTCTGACTCTTTTTTTAATCCATTCCTCTGCTGATGGACATTTAGACTGCTGCCATGTCTTGGCTGTTGTAAATAGTGCAACTTTGAATGTCGGTGTGCCATGTATCTTTTCAAATTAGAGAATTATATCTTTTTTGGGTATATGCCCAGGAGTGGGATTGCCGGAAAAGCTGTTTATTCTGAAGCAAGGTTTACACAGCTCATTTGGGATAAACAGTTTGTGAGTTGGTACTCCCCTGAGTTAGTGTTACAGTTGGTAGAAACAAATATCAGGCAATGCTCGTATTATTTCATGCGCAATACTAGACGTAGAGGGCTGGCAGCTGATGCAAATATTTGACTGCATGTACATCTCAACCAGTGAAAGTGTGAACTCACCAGATGTGAGTGTCTACTCGGATAAGAAGAGAGATGTTTAAGGTGCACTTTGCACTGCTTGCTCAGTGTGTTGCCCAGTCGGGAGCTGAAAGATATCCTAGCACTGGAAAGCCTCAGGGGGCTGGAAGCAGTGGGAGGGGGTGGACAGAAAAGAAACGGGCAAGTAAGCAGAGCTCATCACCCCTGGAGAAGGTGAAAAGTAGGAGAGAGATGAGGTGAGGCTGATTCTAGGACTGCTCTCTTATCTGCTATGCCAGCTTCCAGCAAAAACTTGAGGATGCCTAAAATGAAAGGAAGGGACTCATGGTACGGTGAAGTCCATCTACAGAGGAATGGATAAAGATGTGGTTCTTATATACTACGGACTATTACTCAGCCATAAAAAGAAATGAAATTGGATCATTTGTAGAGATGTGGATGGACCTAGAGACAAAGTCAAAAAGAGAAAAAGAAATATTGAATATTAATACATATATGTGGAATCTAGAAAAAATGGTGTAGATGATTTTCCCTGCAAAGCAGAAATAAGAGACACGGGTGTAGAGAACAAGTATATGGACACCACGGGCAGAAAGGTGGAGTGGGATGAATTGGGGGATTGGGACTGACATATATACACTCAGTTCAGTCAGTTCAGTTGCTCAGTCATGTCTGACTCTGCGACCCCATGGACTGCAGCACGCCAGGCCTCCCTGTCCATCACCAACTCCCAGAGTTCACTCAAACTCATGTCCATTGAGTTGGTGATGCCATCCAACCATCTCATCCTCTGTCGTCTCCTTCTCCTCCTGCTTTCAATCTTTCCCAGCATCAGGGTCTTTTCCAATGAGTCAGTTCTTCGCATCAGATGGCCAAAGTATTGGAGTTTCAGCTTTAGCACCAGTCCTTCCAATGAATACTCAGGACTGATTCCTAACTAGTAAGAACCTACGGTATAGCACAAGGGACTCTACTCAGTGCTCTGTGATGACCTAAATGGGAAGGAAATCCAAAAGAGAGTGGATCTATGTATAGCTGATTCACTTTGCTGTACAGTAGAAACTAACGCAACATTGTAAAACCACAATACACCAATAAAGAATAATTAAAAAAATAAAAATGTGACAAAAGAGGTTATTTAATTAAGGTGGCTTTCTTGATGAGGCAGAAAGGGGCACCGAGGAGAACTGAGCTGGGGATTAGGGAAAGAGTTCTCCAAGAAAATCAGATAATACATTTACACGCCCCAGATAGAAGTCTTACCTTTAGGAAGGGCAGCTAAAAGCTGAGCATCGATCCTTCTTTTGTGGTTAGCAAGCTGTTCTTTGTCTTCAAGCAAGAACTCTTTCTGAAAGCTAAAAATGATTCCATTCAGAAAATGTTTAAAGTCCTTTTAAACCCAGGTATCTGATATGAACTGAGATATCACAGAACATAAAAATTATGGTACTGTTGTACATAGTTAAACATGTGTGTATAGATTACAAGTAAAGCTTTTTTTCAATTATTCATGGTTATATTAATATGATTTTGGGGTGCAACTAAATAATTACATCAGCATAGGCGGCAGGGGGTGGGAGGGATGTGAGGGTATGTGTGGGCTCTGGTGGCTAAAAACATCACTGCACTAGGAGATGGATGCCTCTGTTCAGACTGACAACCTCTTCAAGGGCCACCAGCAGCTGTGCAAACTTGAACGAATCACTCAACTTCTCTGTGCTAGTCTTCCTCAGAAAATCAGTGACTTGTGTAGGTGCTCTACGCACTCTCGTCTGCTGTTGAAACTAAAGTAACAAACATCTTCAATCAAACAAAAATCAAAGCATGGAGAAGAGCTGTGAAAGGTTCATGAAACTTTGTCCAGGGGTAAAAAAAAGAAATGGGACTTCCTGGTGGCCCAGTGGTTAAGACTGCCTTTCCAATGCAGGGGGTGAGGGTTCAATCCCTGGTTGGAAAATTAAGATCCTGTGCGCTGTCTCGGTACAGGCTTACCAACCAGCTCCTTGCTCTGCCCACCCTTCCCAGCCTCCCAAAGCACCTGTTTCTCAGTACCTGCTGGTGGCATAAATACTGGCCCCACTGCTGCTCTTCAAGCTCCCACAGGACTCAGCAATCTCTAAGTTGGAAGGAAGACACATGGGCACACTCACCAAGGGTGTGTGTGTGTGTGTGTGTGTGTGTGTGTGCGTGCAAACACACTCCTGGGACCACTGTTGTCTTCATCTTACAGATCAGGAAACTGCCCAACGCTTTGTTCCAGGACACACGTGCAGCAAGAACAGTACGCAAGGTGCAAATCTAGCTTCTGCTCTGACACTGTGCGTGCGCACCTGGCCCAAGACTTGGAGCCCACAAGTTCAAGGCCTCCAGGGGAATGCTCCTGGAGTGGGCAAGACCAGAGCTGCTGCCTCAAAGGAAGAGAACAAACCTAGGGAAACAGGAAACTCATCTTCCCCAACATGATCACCTCCAGAGAGGCGGTGATAAACCCATAAACAAACCCAGCACCAAGCTGACCTTTCCCGTGGATGGTCCCCTGTCTGTGGCTCCGCCTTGCAGAGGTGTGTCCACAGAGGCCCAAGGGGAGACTGAGGAAGTGCTGTGGGTGCTATGAAGGGGGCGTACCAATCACTTATATCCTAGATACAAATTAAATTTCAAGGATTGTCTGTATACTCCAAAATACTGCCATCCCATCTTCCTAGAACCAAGCTCATCAAAAACCCTTAGCTACTGCTTATAAATGTGGAATGCTTATACTCATAAACAGCAGTGCCATGTATTCATATCAGTTAATAAAAAGTCTTGCGAATAAGTAGGCTTTGAAAACCACACTTCAGGTGGCTTGAAAACCCTAAGACACCCCCTGCTCAGGTCAAAAACTTGGAATAAGCACTGACTTCTCAACAGTGAATTGTAACGCAGTGACAGTTCTCAGTGTTTTTTCAGAAGTATGATGTAATCTAAACTTAAAACATTAAACAACTGCAGAATGGCACTCTACTTAAGGAGTGACATGCTATCAATATTTTAATTGACTATTTAACCACTTGAAACATTCCAACAAGTTCTGTAATTTCTCTGGGAAACAAAAATCTCAGGAAGAAAATTCTATATTACAAGGAATGATGCAAACCCTGAAGTATTCAGCTCCCAGACCACTGACCTTGGAGCACAAATATTATCTCATATTTTCAAAACTGAACATCTGTGTTTCTATTTTCCCCCTTTTATCTGCTCATCAAAAAGCTCAATGAAGCTGCTTAAGGAAGACTAAAAAACTACCCTCCTGTTAAACATTTCACTGAACTTGCACAGAGTGGGGTTCATAATCCATCACCCTACATGCCTGGCTTCATAGGCATTTCCTTTCTTGAAACAAACTACAGATGTGTCTGCAGTGATGGGCCAGGACAGCCTCTCACGGGTGGTCAGAAACCATGAAAACCATAACACATTAGGGAAATCTCTCCTGCCTCTTCCCATGGCTGACTGTGAATACTGTTTCCTCCTCAAGTCTCTTTCTCCAGCTTCCTTCCATCCTGGCTAGTCTTGCTCCTGGTCTGGGCCTCAGTTGAAGGTCACTTCCTTAAGGAAGAACCCTGTGACCCCGTGCCCACCTACTGGCACCAAACCTACACTATGTGCCTCCGTTTATTCTCTCATGTGACCCTGTTTTCCTATTTATGGAACATATTACAAATGTCTCATTTTAACTTGCTGATTTTAAAAAATACTTTAAAAATCTATAAATGTACAGTGAATGAATTGGCTCCAATAAAATATTTCAAATATTTACGACAACTACTCTGAAGTATTTTTTTTAAAGATTTTATTTTTTTGACGTGGACCATCTTTAAATGGTTTTCATTTAAAGCAGCTCCACAACACTGCTTCTGTTTCATGGTTTTGTTTTTGTTTTTTTTTGACCCCACAGCATGTGGGATCTTAGCTACCCAACCAGGGATTGAACCCACAGCTCCTGCCCTAGAAGGTGAAGTCTAAACCACCAGACCACCAGGGAAGTCTCCTGAAGTATTTCATGTATACACTTTACACACTGTGGATATGATGGGCAAAGAACATGACAAATACTGAGACTCATTAGAAGAGCGTGTATGTAATAACGTCATCCCTTCCTCCCTTCCTTCCTCTCCTTCTCTTCTCTTTAAAATAACGTATAATTGGGAAAACATCGCTCCTCATTACCTTCGCCCACCTTGCCCGTATGTGTGAAAATATGTGTGTGTGTGCATGTTTATAAAGTAGTCTATTTTTCAGGTCTCCATCTTCAAGGTAAAATTTTCTTACTGGAATCCACATGGCCGCCTTTATACTTCTTTCTTGCTGTTAATACTTCTCTCTCCAATTTCCTCCAAGTAACTACTAACCTCTGACTGCTAACCAATGACTACTAACCAAAGATGACTACTAACCAGCAATGTCTAGTAACCAGTGACTACTAACCAATGAGGAAGTAGATGAGCCATAGGAAGAATAAGGAAGATGGGCTGGAACCAAGGACTCTGACTTACGACTGTCACAAGAGCTGTGACCGATGCAAGTTTCCCCAAATCAACGCGAAACCAGACTTTGAGAAAAGTCACACCTCTATCCTGGACTTCTGACACCTGGCGGCACCAGTCAACAGTGAAAATGCAGGCAGGACACACTGGTGAAGCGATCTGGACCATTCACGAACGAGTAACTCATGTGCTCATCTAATGGCTGGTTGCTGCTAAGTCGCTTCAGTCGTGTCCGACTCTGTGCGACCCCATAGGCAGCAGCCCACCAGGCTTCCCCGTCCCTGGGATTCTCCAGGCAAGAACACAGGAGCGGGTTGCCATTTCCTTCTCCAATGCATGAAAGTGAAAAGTGAAAGTGAAGTCGCTCAGTCGTGTCCGACTCTAGCAACCCCATGGACTGCAGCCTACCAGGCGAAAGTACTGCAGTGGGGTGCCATTGCCTTCTCGGAATGGCTGGTTAAACACTTACAAATGCCCTCCCCCACAGCCCCAGCATCACTCTCTTTCCATTCTCTGAATCAGAGGCACCCAGAGCAGCATCGCTGGGGGAGCCCGAGCCCTGGATGCCGGACTACGTCCCTCCTCATTATCACCTACAAGGGGGTCAGGGGGTCTCTGCCCAGACCACCTCTCTGGGCCTTGGTGGGTTGCCACAGCTCCAGTAAAAGGTGGGATCCTCTATTTCACCATGAAACTGTCTCTCCATATATAACTAAAGTATATGCAACAGTCTTCATTTTGGGGAATTAAAATTTTAATAGCTTCTAATATGAATAAATGGTGCTTTCCTGGTGGCTTAGTTGTAAAGAATCTGCTTGTCAATGCAGGAGACATGGGTTTGATCCCTGGGTGGGGAAGATCCCCTGGAGAAGTGGCAACCCACACCAGTATTCTTGCCTGGGAAATTCCATGGACAGAGGAGCCTGGAGAGCTATAGTCCATGGGGTCACAAAGAGTTGGACATGACTTAGTAATTCAACAACAACAACAATATGAACAAACACCTTTAGTATGTT
Organism: Capricornis sumatraensis; assembly: GCF_032405125.1. NCBI lineage: Eukaryota > Metazoa > Chordata > Mammalia > Artiodactyla > Bovidae > Capricornis > Capricornis sumatraensis. Next base: position 37,803,114 of record NC_091083.1, read on the forward strand.
TTTTGTCTCCTCTGAAATGGAGCTCCCTTATTCATGACTAATTCTTTCATACTTCTAGCTCTTTCCTCTGCTTCAGTGATCCAAGAAAAGATTGCCCTTCATGCTTCCATGATAATTTTTTTTAACATGTCCCATTAACCTACTTAAATGCCCAGTAAGACAATAAAAGGACATTTTGTTAAAGTGAGAGCAGGCTATCCTGTGGTTATTACCTTCTATCTTTTTTTAAAAATGGGATGTCCTAATAAATATTCTGTTCCACACAGTGAAGAGCTTCCCGACAACTTAACTCTTCTACTGAAGTTTAGTTACAAGACATGGAAGGGAACATCCCTGGTGGTCCAGTGGTTAAGACTTCATGCTCCCAATGCAGGGGACATGGGTTTGATCCCTGGTCAGGGAACTAAGATCCCACAAGTCCAAAAAAAAAAAAAAAACGAAAGATAAGGGAGATGTAATCCGTTACCTCACGTTCCCATGTCTGGTGTCTGGGTAACTAGATTTCTTTGAAGGAGGCAGGTTCTCGTATTTCCAGCCCATTTTACATTTCGGACCAGAGCCCGGGGGCCACTGTTTTAATAGGTGCACATGAAATAACATCACTGTTTCGGAACCGCTGTGTCCCTCTGAGTCTCTCTCCCTAAACTGACTGACCTGCGCTCATACTTCATACTTTCCCTTCAAAAAGCAGCGCTTGTCTGTCTCCTCTTCCCCCCCCCCCCCCCCACCGTTCAGTTCAGTTGCTCAGCTGTGTCCGACTCTTTGCGACTCCATGAATCGCAGCATGCCAGGCCTCCCTGTCCATCACCAACTCCCGGAGTTTACCCAAACTCATGTCCATCGAGTCCCTGCTCTTAGTCACCTATTAAGTCGACAATAGCTAAACCAACCTGCTAGTGATGTATTTGAAACAAAGTTGCCATGATCTGAATGTTTGTGTTTCCCGGAATTCATAGGTTGAAATCCTGACCCCCAAGGGTGAAGATATTAGGAGGTGGGGCTTCTGGAAAGTGATTCGGTCATGAGAGTGGAGCCCTCATGAATGAGATCGGTGCCCAGTCCAACAAGAGAGGATGCAAGACATAGGGCAGTGGGCAACCTGGAGGAGGGTCATCACCCCATAACAGTGCACCCTGACCTCAGACTTCCAGCCCAGGTGTGAGAAATAATTTCTAGCCACTTATAAAATAAATTTTATAAGCCACTCAGTCTATGAGAGTGAACAAATTAAGACACAAGCCTTAGCTTCTATTAAAAAGAAAGCAAAGATGAGAAATAAGGGAGATTGGATCAAGTACTAGAAGAGTAAGGTTTCATGAGTCAAATAAGACAGCCTTACTAATGACCATGCCTCCTCACTGCTGTAGTTTACCTTATACTATTAATAAGATGTGGATGAGATTCATCAGAGTTTACCCCATCAGTGTGTTCACAAGGTCAAATCTAACATTCTCAAACGCAGAGCCAGGCTTGCTTGGCTAGGCACTGGTGACACAACAGCTTATCCCAATGTTTTGAGATGCAAACTTTTAAAGTAAAGAAACAATGTCTTATGCCATACATTAGGAACAAAAGCATCTAAGTGGAATGAAGGGTAGATCTGGGTTGGGGAACTTTATTAAAAGCAGGCTGACTTAGCAGTGCACTCAGCCAGCAAAGATTCTTTTTGTATTGGCACTAGTGGTAAAGAATCCGCCTGCGGATGGTGGTAAAGAATCCACTAGTGGTAAAGAATCCCTTTATTCCCGCGTAATAAAATGGATACTGAAATCCACATCTCTGTGTGTTCAGAGACCATCATTTTGTGTCTCCACTTGAAAATCTCAAAACCTGTTAGGGACAGCCATCTATGAGGCTACATCTGAAATATAGCTACCTTATTGGCATAAAGTTTAACTTTTCTATTATCTCACCTCAGTGATGTATGTACCATGGAGTTTTAGCATATCAGGTACATCAAATAGGTACTCATAATATCCTGCAGCCAATGGAATGGAAGGGCAGAAAGGTTAAGAGACCAGGCAACTTGAACTTACCTGGACAGGTGAGTGGGTGGATGGGTGGAGGGAGAGAAGTAAGGGGAGAAGAATAGGTCAGAAGGAAGGGACAGAGGGAGGAAGAACAAGACTAGACCCTTTCTTAAAAAACCAAAAGCATACGTGTGGATAACTGATTCACTGTGCTGTACAGCAGAGATTGGTACAACACTGTAAATTAACTATACTTCAATTTAAAAAAAAAAAGAACAACAACAACAAGCCAAAAGCTCCCTTACTCAAAGGATAGATGGCAAAAAGGGTATCATATCCTTAGAGGCAGATATGAGAAAGAAAAGAACTTGTAAAGAAAAGCCCTTTACAAGTTTGCAATTACAGAGACACCAATAGGCCATTTTGCAAATAGTTCCCAAGTGTGTGTTCAGTCTGGCTCTTTGCAGACCTATGGACTGTAGTCTGCCAGGCTCCTCTGTCCATGGAATTCTCCAGGCAAGAATACTGGAGTGGGTTGCCATTTCCCACATCAGGGGATCTTACTGACCCAGGGATCGAACCCATACCTCTTCTGTCTCCCACTTTGGCAGGCAGATTCTTTACCACTAGTGCCAATACAAAAAGAATCTTTCCTGGCTGAGTGCACTGCTAAGTCAGCCTGCTTCACATGTTTTAATAAGTAAAACTCTGGAGAGAAAATATTTGTTTTAAAACATTTAAAACTCAAGGATTAGAAATTTAGGAGAATAATTTCTAAAGCTCCTACAAATCTTCGAAACTTAAGATTTCTTGAACAAAGACTTCTTTACCTTGGAACTTTTCTTTGACACGGGAATCCAACGAGGCTTAAGTTTTTCTTGTTCAAATCTAAGGGGAAAGAAATAATGTAAGAATGAAATACCCACACAGTAACTTAAAAAAACAAAACTCCAATGGGAAAAAAAATTCTTCATGCTCCCTTTGAGACCATGTAAGAAAAAGGAAACTGTGAACGAGAAATATAAATACAGAAAATACAGACACCTTTAAGCATCAAACCCCACCACATGCATTTTACTTAGGAATTGGTTAATAGTAGCCAAGATACTTCATGGGTTAAAAAAAAATTCTGACATAGTTCAATGCTACCATTTAAATTCTCTATGGTTACAAGAATAACTCCAAAGCAATTAAATACTGAAAAACATAGCTATTATCCTCAGGGGCAAAAAAGGGGAAAAATAAACAATTTTGGTCCAGGTAACCAGCAAGGTTTAAAATCATCACTGCCTGGTATATTTGATGTTTTTAAAGAAGGCACAGCAGGAGTTGGGATGCATGAGGGGTTGATGAACAGTAGAAGGGACACTTCAGCTGTGTTTTTATTGCCTTTATTAAAATCTAAATGATAATGACACCTCAAATTTGCCACTTATTTATTTTTGAAGACAAGACATATATTACATAAAGACAGCTGGTAACAATCACATCCAGCAAAAACACACATCCGAGTGAACTGGTTAATGAAAACCAGGCACAGGCAAATTTATAACCGGCTTTGGGTAAGTAATCTGTTTTACAGCTTTTGGCATAGCAACTGTTTGTCCACCCAGAAAACCACAATTAGACCACTTACAGAAATTTCTTCCCCTATGGAAGAGCCTTTAACTGCTTAATATTTAGAGGCAGAAGCTTGAGGAAAAGGAGGTGCAAGATATACCAGCTGCTGACATGTCATTACCTATCACATACATTCTGAATCCTGGAATTTGGAAATTCGGACCAACTAGAGAAACACAATACAAAGGTATAATGCCAATTAAACATCTAGGCTTTTTGGCTAATTACACAAATAACCTTGTTATGTGCTTAGAAAAAGAGAACTTGGTTCAAAAAGCTATCAAATATTGCAGAAGCAAATTCCTAAATCTGATGCCTCAGTTGTTCAAATCTCTTCCCAATCGTGCATTTGGACTGGAAAATACTTTCACAGACAATGGCCAAATTTCCAATATGATATTCAAGATAACCTACAGATTTCTTTTTAGTGCAGTCTGTGAACCTAATATGAGATGCCACTTATGTAGTTAAATTGAAAGCACATCTTTTCCTGGGGGCTCAAAAGGAAGCCACTAAGAAGACAACATTTTTGTTCCACACAGCCTCCCATGAAGATTTCATAAAAAGGCAAATACACACCACTGCCTACTGGAAAAAATTTAGTAGATATAACATTTGGTTTAGAAAAATATTTCAGTTAAAGAACAGCACATCCAGAACTTAATCCAAAGTTTGAGCATTCCAATGTAATCTGCAATGCTTCCTTCATAAAGGCTCTAGTGGTTTAGCAATTTCTTTAACGTACAACAGAAAAAAAGCCACCTTTCTCAGCGATCCCCAGATACGCTAATTTATAAAGTCAATGAGATATTTAAAGCATCCTTTGAGAAAACCACAGAACGGTATAACGGGGCATCCAAGGTAAAATGGAAGATGCAAGACATTCATGATTCTATTAAATAGACACTTGAGGACATTTTCCATTTCTCTCTCCTTACCTTGTTTCTCAGAGAACTTGAAAGTGCCCAGGTAGCTGGGAATCCCTGGACTTCTGAACATGGCTGCACACATCAAGTTCGGGGACAGAGCCTGCTCTACAGCTAATTCTCAAGCAGCCACGGCCTGCGGCCCGTCTGAGCAAAACTGGGTTGAGCTTTTCACAGCGCAAGGCAGTCAGGCACTGATGTCCTTGAGAGTAGAGTAAACGCAAAGCGAGACACTGCAGGCTGGAAGAGCTCAGACCCCGTAATCAGATTACAAGCAGAAATTAGGCCTGTGGATGCTGAAATAGACTGGATTCCAGTGATGGGACATTTATGAGGTTACACTTCCGAGCCACGGCCGAACCACAGCTCCTGCGTCGGCTAAGGAGACGATGTTGTAAACCTAACCGCCATCAGGAGAGGCAGGACAGCTCCTCCCTTCCCTAAAAGCAAGCAAGCAAACAAAACCTAAGCCATCCAGAGACGCTCCGTGCACCGGGATGAAGGAGAGCCTCTGAACTGTCCCCAGGCTGCTCCGAGTCTGGCTTTGGCTAAGTTCAATGAAATACTTGATCGAACAGGGAGCCAAAACCCCCGAGTTAAGAGTTAAGGTTGATGAACAACATATGAGTGAAACTGTGGGAACAGAAAAGGCAGATATTACTAGAGGTTCAAAAATTTTAATTTGAGACAGAAGCTCCTAAGTATACTACTACTTTTTCTACTCACCCTGTTTATCTTACTTTTTTAAAGACATTTTTTTCCAACAGGTTTAGGTTTACTACAAAATTGAGAGAAGGTACAGAGTTCTCATGTACTCCCTGCCCCCACCCACACACAGCCTCCCATGCCATCAGCATCCCTCACCATCAATATCCCCCGCCAGATGCTACATTTGTTAGTTACCAAGGACAAACCTACGATTGAACCTATGATTCATCATAACCACCAGAGTTTACCCTCTGAGTTCACGCTTGGTACTGTCCATTCTGTGGTTGTAAATATACCTTGACATGTATCCATCATTCTACTATCATACAGAGTACTTTGGCCCTCAAAAGCCTCTGTGCTCAGCTTGTTTATCTCCCTCCCCTCTCCCCTTCCTCGGCAAATGCTGATGTTTTTATATCTTTGTAGTTTTGCCTTTTCCAGAATGTCATATAGTTGGAATCATGCAGTATGGGGTCTTTTCAGATTGGCTTCTTTCGCTTAGTACACAGTATGCATTTAAGGGGTCTTCCCAGGGGGCGCTAGTGGTAAAGAACCTGTCTGTCAATGCAAGAGATATGAGATGTGGGTTCCATCCCTGAGTCAGGAACATCCCCTGGAGGAGGGCATGGCAACCTACTCCAGTGTTCTTGCCTGGAGAATCCCATGGACACAAGAGCCTGGTGGGCTACAGTCCATGGGGTCGCACAGAGTCGGACACAATTGAAACAACTTGGCACATACATGCATTTATGGATGCTCCATGTCTTTTCATGGCTTGATAGCTCATTTATTTTTAGTGCCTAATAATATTCTATTGTCTGGATATAGCACAATTTATGTAACCATCCAGTTACTGCAAGACATCTTGGTTGCTTCCAAGTCTTGGCAATTAGGAACAAAGCTGCTCTAAACATTCATTGTAAGTTTTTCTGAAGGCTATACATTTTCAGCTCCTTTGAGTAAACACCAAAGAATGTGATTGCTAGATTATATGGTAAAGAGTATGATTAGCTTTGTAAGAAACCGCTAAACTGTCTTCCAAAGTGGCTGGACCATTTTTCATTCCCACCAGTAATGACTGCAAGTTCAGCACTGGGTGGTATCAGGACTCTGGATTTTGGCCATTCTGATAGGTAGGTCGTGGCATCTTGTTTTAATTTCCATTTCTCTGATGATATATGATGGGAGGATATTTTCATGTGCCTACTGGCCATCTGTATCTCTTCCTCAATAAGGTGTCTGTTCAGGTCTTCGGCCCAAATTTGATTCAGTTGTTTGTTTTCTGTTGAGTTTTAAAAGTTGTTGGTATATTTCAGATAACAGTCCTTGATCAGATATGTCTTTTGCATATACCTTATCCCAGTGGGTGGTTTTTCTAGCTCTCTTGATGTTGTCTTTCACAGAACCAAGTGCTTCATTTTAATGAAGTTTAGTATGTCAACTAAAGTTGACCGAAAGTATTATCAACCTAGAGAGCATATTAGAAGCATTACTTTGCCAACAAAGGTCTGTCTAGTCAAAGCTATGGTTTTTCCAGTACCCATGTATGGATGTGAAAGTTGGACTATAAAGACATGGAAGAATTGATGCTTCTGAACTGTAGTGTTGGAGAAGACCCTTGAGAGTCCCTTGGACTGCAAGGAGATTCAACCAGTTGATCCTAAAGGAAATCAGTCCTAAATATTCATTGGAAGGACTGATACTGAAGCTGAAACTCCAATACTTTGGCCACCTAGTGTGAAGACCTGACTCATTGGTAAAGACACTGATGCTGGGAAAGATTGAAGGCAGGAGGAGAAGAGGACGGAGGATGAGATGGTTGGATGGCATCACTGACTCAATGGACTCAAGTTTGAGTAAACTCCAGGAGGTGGCGATGGTCAGGGAGGCCTGGAGTGCTGCGGTCCACGGGGTTGCAAAGAGTCAGACACAAGTGAGCAACTGAAATGAACTGAACTGAGCAGGTCAACGATTTATTTCATGGAATGTGTCTTTGGTGCTGTATTTAACAATGCATCACATACCTAAGGTCATCAAGGTTTTCTATGAAATCTTCTGGGAGTTTTATAGTTTTGTGTTTCACATTTATATTCATGATCCATTTTGAATTAATTTTTATGCTGTATATAAAGTCTGTGTCTAAATTCTCTTTTTTTTTTCCACATGTGGCTGTCCAGTTGTCCCAACACCATTGGTTGAAGAGATTACCTCTGCTCCATTGCTTTGCTTGTCTCTGCTCCCTTAAGACACATCTCCCTGCATTGGCCTCTCTGTGTCTACGGTCTTGGGGGTGGTGGTTTACTCCTCCCCTCTTTGTGGACCCAAGAAGAATGATTGATTTCTCAGTCTGTTCAGTTTTTCACTTGCTGGGATGAAGTTGGTAACTTCTAAGCTCCTTATAGGCAGAATGCAGAACCCTGGAGTCTGCTGTTTATTTTTAACTACAATCTGTAGCTGGTGGGGTCAATTAAGGTAACGCAACTCCAAGAAAAATCTGCAATAGACACTGACAATTTGATAGGTAAAATCATCTCCTTTACAAGAGGAAAAAAAGGGCTAGAGAAGTAACTTGCTCTGGGTACACACTTGGTTAGTGATGGAGTCGCAGGACCCCGGGATGGTAGGATCGAGATCATGATTTGCTCCCCTTCGCCCTTCTAGGAGGCAGTGACCCCTGAGTGTTCATCTTTGTCTGTTTATCTGTTCTTGCTGCTGTTCAGTCACTCAGTCGTATCAACTCTTTGTGACCCCACAGACTGCAGCATGCCAGGCTTCCCTGTCCTTCACCCCCTTCCAGAGCTTGTTCAAACTTGTGTCCATTGAGTCAACAAGGCCATCCTAACCATCTCATCCTCTGTTGCCCCCTTCTCCTCCTGCCCTCAATCCTTCCCAGCATCAGGGTCTTTTCTTCGCATCAGGTGGCCAAGGTATTAAAGCTTCTGTTTACTACTGAACATTTATTTGCTGTATAGCAGGCCTGCCCACGAAGGTTTGCTGAATGGTCATAGGAAAGAATGGAATACTCTTTTTCTAAAGGCTAGAGATGCCATTTTAAAGGAGTTTCCCAGATGGCTCAGTGGTAAAGAATCCACCTGCCAGTGCAAGAGACACGGGAGATGTGAGTTGGATCCCTAGGTTGGGAAGATCCCTTGGAGGAGGACATGGCAATCCACTTCAGTATTCTTGCCTGGAGAATCCCATGGACAGAGGAGCCTGGCAGGCTACAGTCATAGGGTCGCAAAGAGTCAGACATGACTGAGCAACTATGCATGCTCGCATACCAGTCTAAAGTGATTTGCATCGATTTTATATCCTGCTTTCAAACCAGCCTGATTTAAGTGATTTCTAAACTACAAACATAACTTGATAAGGAAGACTTATATGGCAAATTCAGCAGGGCGCAGCCACAGAAGGCACACGGGCTGTCTATGGGGCAGTGGTGACATTTATCATTTTCTCTGTCCTTCTGATTTCTTCAACTCTCAAAGTCAGGTTGAAATAGCAAATAGAGCAGGTTAAAAAAACTCAGCAGAAAACAACACAATTGCTCTGAGTAACTATAGCAGAAACTTCACTGTTAGGCCATGGCTAATGAGGAACCAGAAGGTGGAGGAACCGCTGGAAAAAGAGGAAGTGGAGGACATTGTAGAAACAACTGATTCTCAAAGTGAATAATTAGATAGGATGGAATACAGTTTGTGTTTATAAATAATCCTCTGCAAAAATTTAGTTTATAAAACATAACATTTACATTCCTGAAAACTATTCTTCTTACAGAATCCTCATCCTAAGGGACTCTCAATGCTTCTTTTGAATTATTATGATGGGATAATTTTAGTTAAAAATCTTAAAATACAATTCCAGTACAGAATAAAAAGAATCTGGGGACAGGAAGCTGTGCCTCTTGGCTTCTGGGATCTTAATTTCCCCACCAGGGATCAAACCAGGGCCTACTGTAATAAGAACATGGAGTCCTAAGGACTGAACTGCCAGGGAATTCCCAGAATAAAAAGAATTTGGAGGGAATTCCCTGGTCGTTCATTGGTTAGAACTTAGGCTTTCATTGTCATGAAACCCGGGTTTGCTCCCTGGTTAGGGAACTAAGATCCTACAAGCCACAGTGTGTGGCCAAAAATAAAGAATGTGGATATCCTCTTTAAGTTGGTCATGGATCCTCCTACAATGACTTGCCTCACCCAACAATCATGAAACAAAGCAAACAAATTTAAATAGAGCTTCATAGCCAAAACAAAAACAAAAACAAAAACACACAAGTCTTTATTAAACTATGGATATGCAATTTAACCTACTATTTAAGTACCCCATCCACCCCATTCACACTCGATTTAACTTCCTATTTAAATACCACATTCACATGAAACAAACAAAAAAAGACTATGAAGGGGACTTCCCTGGTAGCCCAGTGGTTAAGAATTTGCCCTGCAAGGCAGGGGATGTGGGTTTGATCCCCAGTCGGAGAACTAAGATCCCACAAGCCATGGAGCAACTTAGCCCACGTGTCACAACTACTGAAACTGCGCACCACAAGGAAAGATCCATGCAATGCCACAAAGATCCCATATGCCGCAACTAAGACCCAACATGCCAGATAAACAAATAATACAGAAAAGAGCTGAAGTGGGAAGAGCATCAAGATGTTTTTTTAAAAAAGTATTTGAAAAACAAGACTACAAAGAAATCTACATTTTATATCAATAGAAAGTAGCCATGTTTGTTTTTCATTTCCTTTCCAATAATTAGACATAAATTAAATCCCTTATGATTATACAGTGGAAGTGACAAACAGATTCAAGGGGTTAGATCTGATAGAGTGCCTGAAGAACTATCGACGGAGTTTTGTGACATTGTATAGGAGGCAGGTATCAAGACCATCCCCAAAGAAAAGAAATGTAAAAAGGCAAAATGGTTGTCTGAGGAGGCCTTATAAATAGCTGTTAATAAATAGAAGTGAAAGGCAAAGGAGAAAAGGAGAGATATACCCATTTGAATATAGAGTTCCAAAGAATAGCAAGGAGAGATAAGAAAGCCTTCCTCAGTGATCAGTGCAAAGATATAGAGGAAAATAATAGAATGGGAAAGTCTAGAGATCTCTTCAAGAAAATTAGAGATACCAAGGGAACATTTCATGCAAAGATGGGCTCGATAAAGGACAGAAATGATCTGGACCTAACAGAAGCAGAAGATATTAAGAAGAGGTGGCAAGAATACATAGAAGAACTGTACAAAAAAGATCTTTACGACCCAGATAATCATGATGGTGTGATCACTCATCTACAGCCAGACATCCTGGAATATGAAGTCAAGTGGGCCTTAGGAAGCATCACTATGAACAAAGCTAGTAGAGGTGATGGAATTCCAGTTGAGCTCTTTCAAATACTAAAAGACGATGCTGTTAAAGGGTTGCCAGCAAATACGCCAGCAAATTTGGGAAACTCAGCAGTGGCCAGAGGACTGGGAAAGGTCAGTTTTCATTCCAATCCCAAAGAAAGGCAATGCCAAAGAATGCTCAAACTACCACACAGTTGTACTCATCTCACATGCTAGTAAAGTAATGCTCAAAATTCTCTAAGCCAGGCTTCAACAGTACGTGAACCAAGAACTTCCAGATGTTCAAGCTGGATTTAGAAGAGGCAGAGGAACCAGAGATCAAATTTCCAACATCCACTGGATCACTGAAAAAGCAAGAGAGTTCCAGAGAAACATCTACCTTATTGACTATGCCAAAGCCTTTGACTGTGTGGATCACAACAGATTGTGGAAAATTCTTCAACAGATGGGAATACCAGACCACCTTACCTACCTCCTGAGAAATCTGTATGCAGGTTAAGAAGCAACAGTTAGAACCAGACATGGAACAATAGACTGGTTCCAAATTGGGAAATAGTACGTCAAGGCTGTATATTGTATCCCTGCTTATTTAACCTATATGCAGAGTACATCATGCAAAATGCTGGGCTGGATGAAGCACAAACTAGAATCAAGATTGCTGGGAGAAATATCAATAACCTCAGATACACAGATGACACCACCCTTATGGCAGAAAGTGAAGAGGAACTAGAGAGCCTCTTGATGAAAGTAAAAGAGGAGAGTGAAAAAGTTGGCTTAAAGCTCAACACTCAGGAAACTAAGATCATGGCATCCCATCACTAAGCCATGGTCCAATCGCTACATGGTAAATAGATGGGGAAACAATGGAAACAGTGAGACACTTTATTTTCTTGGGCTCCAAAATCACTGCAGATGGTGACTGCAGCCATGAAATTAAAAGATGCTCCTTGGAAGAAAAGCTATGGCCAACCTAGACAGCATATTAAAAAGCAGAGACATTACTTTGCCAACAAAGGTACATCTAGTCAAAGCTATGGTTTTTCCAGTAGTCAAGTGTGGATATGAGAGTTGGACAATAAAGGAAGCTCAGTGCTAAAGAATTGACGCTTTTGAACTGTGCTGTTGAAAAGACTCTTGAGAGTCCCTTGGACTGCAAGGAGATCAAACCATACGATCCTAAAGGAAGTCAGTCCTGAATATTCTTTGGAAGGACTGATGCTGAAGCTGAAAGTCCAGTACTTTGGCCCCCTGATGTGAAGAACTGACTCATTGGAAAAGACCCCGATGCTGGGAAAGATTGAAGGCAGGAGGAGAAGGGCCTGACAGATGATGAGATGGTTGGATAGCATCACTGACTCAACGGACATGAATTTGAACAAGCCCCAGGAGTTGGTGGTAAACAGGGAGGCCTGGTATGCTGCAGTCCATGGGGTCACAAAGAGTCAGACACGACTGAGTGACTGAACTGATGTGTATATATATATATTCACTTTCATATTCTTTTCCACTATGGTTTGTTACAGGATATTGAATATAGTTCCATATAGAACCTTGTTGTTTATCCATCCTATATCTAATGATTTGCATCTGCTAACCCCAAACTCCCAATCCTTTCTTCCCCACCGCTTGGTAACCACAAATCTGTTCTTTCTTTATGTCTGTGAGTCTGTCTGTTTCACAGGTAAGTTCATTTCTGCCATAGTTTAGATTCTACCTATAAGTGATATCACATGGTATTTGTCTTTCTTTTTTGGAATTACTTCACTCGGTTCAGACTTCTCTAGGTCCAGCCATGTTGCTGCAAATGGCATTATTTCATTCTTTCTCATGGCTGAGTTCATATTCCATCATATGTATATATATGTCATCTCTTACCTATAAACCTCTATCTTCTCTGTAAACCTCTTCTTTATCCATTCATCTGTTGGTGGACATTAGGTTGTTTCCATATCCTGGCTATTGTGAATAGTGCTGTTATGAACATGGGGGTGCATGTATCCTTTTGAATTGTAGTTTTGTCTGGGTGTATGTGCAGGAGTGGGATGGCAGGATCATACAGTAGCTCTATTTTTAGTTTTCTGAGGAGTCTCCATACTGTTCTTCATAGTGGCTGCACCAATTACACTCCCACACCTGCCTTTCTTTTTGCAAAATGTTGGACAACTCTCTCAGGATCACACAGCTTACGCTGTGGCAGTGCCAGACTGGAAATCTACCTTCTCTTACTCTTCCCAGGACAGCTCCCACGTTGGCCTGGGCACAAAACGACAGGGACCACTGCCCTAAACTCATCCTGGATTGAGGTCATAGTGTCTCCCAGCCCGAGGGCCCATGTTGCCTTAATTGGCAAAAAGACCAATCTGACCCCAAGATGGGGAGCAAGTCAGCTGCTGGTTGCTTATCTCATATGATTTCCTGGTCTGGTTTTGGTGCCACAGACGTTCCTCAAGACCAGGGCTGACTCCAGACATGAGCAATTAGGGCATAGCTGAGACCCAAGGCAAAGACAGAAGTCAGTGTGCCTGGTGGGGGTGAGTGTCACAGAGAAAGCAAGCAACTGGTTACTCTGATTCCTCCTCCCCGTTTCCCAGGCCCTTAACTCGTGGCAGAAGCACAAGGTAAGGATGTTATCAGCAACTTTGGGGGGTGTATAAAACAATGACGCAGGAACTCTACTTCTGGAGATGTACTCAATGAAATTACAGTGAACAAGTACAAGGACGTTTACCACAGTTGTGTTTATAAACGTACAAAACTTGAACCAGCTCACACAGAGAGACATGGAGAAGAACAGGTAAACAGATTACAAGAAAACCATGTTTGAAACTCCACTGGTGATCTGAAAGTTTTTCATGATATGTTAGAGACACACACACACACACACACCTTATCAGAAAGGCAATACAGAGCCCCAAACATGAATTATCTCCCAACTCATAGGTAAGTCTCTCCATATTTCCCCCTCATTTTCAAAGTTTCCACAATAGGCATTCTATAATTACCAAAACAATTATGTAGAAATAAAGATGAAGGTAATAAGAAAAACAAATATCATATATTTATGCATATAGTATGGAATCTAGAAAAATGGTACCGATGAACCTATTTGCAGGGCAGGAATAGACACGCAGATGGAGAGAACACACAATGGGGGAAGGAGAGGGTGGGACAAAATGAGAGTATCCTTGACGTATATACACTGCTATGTGTAAAACAGATGCTAGTGGGCAGCTGCTGCAAAGCACAGGGAGCTCAGCTTGGTGCTCTGTGATGACCTAGAGGGGTGGGATGGGGCAGGCGGGAGGGTCAAGTGGGAGGGGATGTACATATACATGTGGTCGGTTCACTTCGTTGTATAGCAGAAGCTGAGACAACATTGCAAAGCAACTGTACTCCAATTAGAAAATAAAAAGAATTTAAAAATCATTAAGAAAAAAGATGAAGGTAATAGGTCCTTCTGAAATCCCAAGGCTTAGAATTGGCCTAAAGTTTCAGGAACAAATCATGATTGAAAGTCTGCCTACGGGCCTGTGAGCAAGGTCAAACTGCCCACTCCTTTATTCGTTTCTTGGCTAGAAATAGGAGAGCTAACACAGAGATTCGCCAACATCCTCAATAACATGCAATACTTGAGGCTTTCTCAAACTTGACTCCAGGTGGGCCCTGACCACTGAGGAAACGTCTGGATCAAACCCCTATTCCCTGCCCTACTACCGCCACCAGCACTGAATCCACCCGTGAAAGCCCCTTATTAATTCCATCTCCCTTGGGACTTCTCTTCTGCCAATTAAACTTTTCTTGCTTGAAAACCATCATTGTCTCCTGGCTAAAACTTGAGGGAGAACGCCTGGACACTTCTAGGCACATCCCGAGCTTAAAACAAGGACCTGTGAATATCAGACGAATGCATGAATGAGTGGTTGAATGAATGAATGAAGCCTGAAAGCAGACAAGCAATGGAACTGCTGTGGTTCATCCCCAGTCTTAGATTCGGTCCCATTCCTGGCCAACTTCAGTTCTTAACTAGGCGGCTGAGAAAAGGAGTTCCCCAGCCTCCAGGATCTGATGCCTGACGATCTGAGGTGGAGCTGATGTAATAATAATAGAAATAAAGGGCACAATAAATGTAACGCACTTGAATTATCCCCCAATCATTCCCCCCTCCCTACCCCCAGCAGGTCTGTGGAAAAACTGTTTTTTGTGAAACTGGTCCCTGGTGCCAAAAAGGTTGGAGATGGCTGGACCACTCCCTCCTTTGAGACTCCTGCTAGAGTTATCTTGTCTTTCCCAAAATGTGAGGCAATGACGGGGAGCATGAATGTGTGTGTGTAGGGAGAAACAGGAAGAAAAAGTCAAAGATTCTCCAGGGACATTGCGCAATGGGAAAAACCAGGGAGATAATTTTGTTGTACAGCTGTGGACATTATCGCCAAGCATCCAGGTAAGAAGTACCACCTTCTATGTGGCCAAGGTCAAATGATGAGGCATCAGATGACAAAAGATCAAGTTGATAAACCGTCAGGAGTGTGCGGCCTGATCACGGCTGGGGCAGTTCTGGCTGATGCCATTCATGCATCCCTGCAGGACAAGGGGCAGCTGTCCTTTAGGTGGAGGAAATGGAAACAAAACCAACAAAAAGGGAGAGAGTCAAATACCCCAACCAGCAACTAGCCATTTCCCACCACACTTGGGTGATAATGGGAAGAAGCCAGTTAGACCTGGACCCTCGCTGACAGCACGGTGGGGTGGGTGCGATGCTAAGTGCTCTGTGGGCATTAACTCTTGTGGAGTTAACATTTCTGCTCCAGGAGATGCTACTACTGGTATCCCCATCTGCAGGTGAGAAGACAGAGATATGGTGTGGTCTGGGAGAAACGCTCAACCCTAGACTGACCCCTTAAAATACATCTCTAAAGGCAAAAACAGCCATTCACACCTACAACAAAATCAGGAGGGAAATAAGAAAGTAGGGATGTGACTCGGTGAGAAAATGATGTGGAGGCACTCTGAACAAGGGAGTGTGTTAATTACTCTGTGGGAGGTGGGCATCTGCGTGCTGAAAAGAGACGCAGATACCGGGCACACCACTGTATGATGTCATCTTGAATTCCCTATCGTGTGAACAGCAACGGGGGCAGCCCCGGTGGACAGGAAAATGAGCTGAAACTCAAGGCAGTACAGGGCAGTGTGAAATGATGCCTAACAACTGTTGGGACACACACTATAGTGACTTATTAGTGCATTTCTAAAATTACAAAGTGCCACGGAATGGTTTTAGTGAAATCTACCATAAGCTACTATAGTTGATGGCTGGGCTGACACTCCAAAGTACAGGATATATTTTTACAGCCTACAAAAGGAGTGTTTTGTATGCTAGCAGCAGCTGTAAATGGTATTCCCATTTTCTTGGGTGGATTTTATTTATGTGTTCAGACTCTTAATTTTGGGGCAGAATTCCCATCCACAGGGCAATCCCTTCATCTGGGAAGCCATCCCAACTGTTTCGTTTCCTTTTATCACGTACTGGTTATTTGTACGTTCCAGGTTCCTCATTTTACTGGCATTGTGAAACACTTGGTGATTTTTAGTTAGTGGTAATATTTAGGGCAAGTCTGCATATAAAATCTGGCATTGTGAAACACTTGGTGATTTTTAGTTAGTGGTAATATTTAGGGAAAGTCTGCATATAAAAGCTGGCATTGTGTGATTATGTAAAATAATTTAAAACAGGCAATGCAGGCAGAGATGAAAAGGCTTAAAAGTACTTTCAAAAATAAGAAATATTATGACTCACAGATATTTCTTTATCAGATGGGTAGAATGAAACATGTCAGTCTTGCTATATTCTAGAATTCATTTTTTATGGGACTTCCAGTGGTTATGACTCCATGCTTCCAATGCAGGAAACATAGGTTCGATCCCTGGGCAGGGATCCCACATGCCACACCGTGTGGCCAAAAATAATAATAATAATAATGAAAAGGCTTATTTTGATCACTCAAATGACTTACTAATGCTTTATATTAAATGTTCAAACAAGGAGTGTTTACATTTGTTGTGAGAATTTAATCATTTTAATTTCTTGCTGATTTTGAATCTATTGCTAATGAATCTTGGGCAAAACAATCCAGATAGCTTAAAGAAAGAGAGGATAGTCGACAGTTTCTCAGAGGAAGAAAAAATAAAGGTGAGCTTCATGCTTAAGATATACACTGAAAGATACATACAGTGGAATATTATTCAGCCTTGAAAAATAGAATTTTGACACATGCGATGAACATGTCATACATGAACTTCAAAGACCTTATGTTCAATGAAACAAGATAGTCATAAAAGAACAGACCTTGTAAGATTTCACAGAGAAGAGGTGAGCAGAAGAGTCAGATTCATAGAGACAGAGAGTAGAGAGGTTACCAGGAACTAGGGGTAGGAGACTCGGGGAGCTGGCATTTAATGAAACGGATCCAGTTGGGGAATGAAAAAGCCCTGGAGGTGGATGGTGGTGTTGTCTATATGACAATGTGAAATGTACTTAATGCCACTGAACTGTGCTCTTAAAAATAGATAAACGTGTTAAATTATATATATATATATATTACTACAATTAAAAAAAAACATACACTGTAGGTAAAGCACAGACAGATACAAAATGTAGGCAGGTGTAGGGCACCCAGGGCACAGCTCCCCTGAGGGGCAGGGGACCAAAGAAAGATGCTGACCCAGGTCAGGGTGATACCAAGGATGCTTTTGATCTGTCAGGGCACCTACACACAAAGGGTCCTTAAGCAGTGATGTGATAGACAGACACCTAGGTGTTTACTGTGTAAGATCAGAATCTGTCTCTTAGATCACCATGAGGTGCAGACACTCTTTCTTTAGAGCTGCAGGGACCCAACTCTCCCCTCACTAAGGGAGACCCCCTGTCCAAGGGAAGGGGGCCCGACACAAGTAGTGATCCAGGAAGGTCAGAGAATGCCAGTCACTCAACACTCACAATACAGGTTTCAAACAAACAGAAAATTAGGAAATATTAAATCATCAGGTAGGAGAATTTTTTTAAGAGTCTCAAATCCAAATGGCAGACAAGTAAACAGGTAAAATCAGTGTTGACCCCTGATAGATCCTAACTACTCAGAGTTATGCTGAAGTGATTTGAAGGAAAGAGCTCTGAATAAAAGAATTTCTGGGCTCCCTTGTCCTCAGAAGGGCATCTTAATGAAAACAAACACCACGGCCACCTCCACAACGACATTCCATCATGAGAACCCAAGAAACGTGCTGCAACCTGCCATTCCCCACACCTCTCGTGTTTCCCTAAGGTCATGTTACCTGATACCCTGGAGACCTTATTTACAGTCTCATAACAGGCTCCCAACACATTTGCTGGTTGACTGCGGGGAGGAGGCATTCAGCGACACGTGACTGTTCCTGGTGGGCTCTCCTGGTACAAGAGTCACCCAGAAAGCAGATCCTGTCCCCCACTGAGTGGTGAAGGAAGGTTATGACAAAGGAGTCAAAGACGTATTCTGCTCTGCTCACAGAAATGACTAAGGATTCACTTACCCTTCTGAGTCAGTTTCCTATCTGATATCAAGCATGAGTGTCCCATGGGTGCTTGCTAAAAAATGAAAGAGCCCAGCCTTCAGAATCTGCCTGCCAATACAGGGGGCAGGGGTTTGATCCCTGATCCGGGAAGATCCCACATGTCACTGAGCAACTAAGCCCATGTACCACAACTACTGCGCCTGTGCTCCAGATCTCGGGAGCTACAACTTCTGGGCCCACTGAAGCCTGGGCGCCCTAGAGCCCATGCTTTGCAACAACAGAAGCCACTGCAATGAGAAGCCCGAGCACCACAGCCAGAGAGTAGCCCCTGCTCACTGCAACTAAGAGAGAAACTTGTGCAGCAGCAAAGACCCAGCACAGCCAAACATAAATAAAATTTTAAAAAAGAAGAAACTGTCCCCACCCCAGGTGACCCTGAGATGGTCCGAAGTTCGAAAACCACTGGTCTGAATGATTTGCAATACGATACCAGGAGGAAGCAGGAAAGTCGATCAGAGGGATGAGTATGGTGAAGCAAGGCTTCTAGAAGGTAAGACCGGTAAGGATAGGGTTAGATGGGGCAGGAGAAAGAGGGATGAAAGCATGAGAAACGGGATGAGAGCGATGCTTATAGGAGGGGTGAGCTTAAATGGGGTCCCATCCAGGAGTTGAGAGGGGCCTGATCAGGCCATTAAGAGGTGGGGGGGGGGAGGGCAATGGAGAGCTTCCTAGACAGCAGGGTGTGGGATCTGTGTGCTGCAAAGAAACACAGGAGCTGTCACTGAAGCCAAACAAAAATGATACATCAGGGTCCCTTTCACACCCGGACACCAAGGTGAGCTGCATCTTGCCGCTTGCTCTGCAGGTATCCAGAGAGCAAATGCTCTCTTAGGGACAGAGAATTGCCTGACATTTCCCAACATGCGGCCTGTGGGCCTCTTAGGGCTTCAACCTCTGAACTGGGACAGAGGTTCAGAGGGTGAACCACAGACAGTGAAATGTAAAAACCTATACATACCACCTTTTTCGTACAAAGTACCTGGTGACTTCCATCCCTCCCCCACCTGGCTGCCCACAGCACTGGTGGGGCTTGGTCTCCATTAGGTGTGACCAGCCAGCCTTCGTGTCCCAGCCACCTGAAGCTGGCGACACAGAGGTAAGTCCCAGGGGACTCCAGGATTGAGACTGAGATGGAAAGTGGAGGTTGACGCTTCTTCATTACCTGCAGAACACTTCCAGTAGATGGTTAGCCAGTGACCTGAACCCTACATACAAACAACGGACGTCAAAGGTTTACCCTGACCCCCTGAGGGCCGGAACCTTCCCTGTCTCCTGAAGAACATTCTCTGCATCTCTGGACCCATTTCCTGTTCTGGCACAGGATTCACTGAGCAACAACTAGAGGTCAGGGACCAGGGCATCAGTCCTGTGAACACATTCACGGTCTGGACGAGGAGATCACCGGATACACCCAGGGCGGATGTTTGTACATGGTCCTTTCCCCCTGTTTTCCTTGACTCCTTGAAGGTTCCCCTACTTCTCCCATTACTCTCATCAGGCAGATGCATTCGTCTTCCCAGGTATGATACATTCTTCCTGGGTCTAATGCGAGAAAGTTCCAGGAGCTTCAGATGAACCGAGAGCCCAAGTAAAATGGAAGCAAACGGTACATAGTTCATGCCCGGCTCAGTCCCTAGAACAGAAAACGTACAGCCCCTCCTTCCTCCTTTTGCCTTCAAATCACCCGAAGCCACGAGCTGAAGCATTTCAACTATGACAACACATGAAAATAAGCATGTAGACGGCAGTGTCCCAGACCAATGTACATTACCATTTGTCTTTTGATGACTCAGATGGTAAAGAGACTTTTTGTCTTTTTACATTCATACTGACTTGGGAGTCAAATAATTATTGCTGCTCCACTATAGCTAATCCCACATTTAAGTGATTAAAAAATAGTCAAAGTCGATTAAAGTCGTATAACTCGTTGGAGTCAGTGATTAGGTCACTTTCCTCCCCTTTGAAAAAGTCAGCACTCTCACTCTCCCAAAACAGTGGCTATTCCTCAAAAGCAAAGACTCTTTTATCATTAAATCTATATACACAGATTTTAAAATCAGATGGGAAAACTCAATTGCCCACCTGCTAGAATTCTAACTCCCACATTCAAGATAACTAGGACGTCAAAGATTCAAGCAATGGTCTTGAAATTTACATGCAGTAAACTTTTGTGGAGTCTAACTCAGAGCTTGAGTATGTTCTAACAAGAAGTCACTTCCCTTCTTCTGATATCTCTGTGAGGCATAAAGAGAGACTTCTATGTTCCTCCTCATACTGGACACAGTTCATCTTTTTCTCTTTAAAATGTGAAATGCAATCATTTTCTCCCTGGCCAGTGAGTTTTGCCTCAAGTCCCAGGGACTTAGAACATCCCAGCAGAGCTTGGCACCAAGATAACAGGTTCCTTTTTGTAGAGGTCAGAGGTTCATGTATTAAGAATAAGTCAAAGCCATATGTCAAAGCCAAAGTTCATGCCCTGGGAGGCCAATCAGCTAAGCAATTCATAGAGATGGAAACAGACACTTTAACCGGAAAAGAAATAAAGATTTAATAGGATGGGAAAAGTCAATTCACCCCTTCCCTGAATGACAAGCAGCAGAAGTAAGTCAATTAAAGGTCCACTCTAGTGGTTCAGTGGGAAAGAATCTGGCTGACAATGCAGGAGACACAGGTTTGATCCCTGGGTTGGGAAGATCCCCTGGAAGAGAGCATGGCAATTCCTGTATTCTAGCCTGGGGAATTCCATGGACAAAGGAGTGTGGTGAGCTACAGTCCATGGGGTTGCAGAGTTGGACACGACTTAGTGACTAAACAACAACAACAAGGTCAAACATGCCCTTTGCCCCTAGGTGTGATAGCCCACACACAGGAGCCTTATCTGACTCCAGCAGGAGGAGCGCCCCTGTTCACAGAGGCAGCCGGGGAACTTTGCTACCACAAGATTTCTGGAAGGAATCACATGAGTGAGGGGACAGGGCGGCCAAAACAGCTGCTGTAGTGCCTGCCTTCTTGGGAGGCTGCCCAGTGTCTGCACCAGGTACAGACAGGAGGAGGAAGCCATTTAGACCAGAGACAAGAACTTGAACCCACACATCACCAATTCCAGCTCCTTCTCTACCCCCACCCCTGCTCACTGTCTACTGCACAGCTTGGGTTCACGAGCTACTTAAGTTCAAGAACTTGCGACATCTGAACAAAAATTTCAGTACAGAAAAGTACCCTCTTCCCTAGTTTCTAGCTACTGCCTCAAATCTGGGGGAAAACACAGACACACACACACACACGAGAGAGAGAGAGAGAGAGAGAGAGAGAGAGAGAGAGAGAGGGATTCAACCTAAAAGATTCAATCAAGTTTGACATCCCTGGAAGCTGAGCTGTGGTTGCCATCCACCCATGCTCATTAGACTGTATTATTGAAGAGAACGAAACGGATGTAAGGAGTGCCATTTATGGAAGAGAAATTCACATGGACAGGTCACTTAAGAGCTTGTTCAGTCGAACCTGCATTTTCAGGGAGAGATGGGATGGTCCCAGGCCCATCCACAATAGCTTTCAAACCAGATCCCCGGCCCCCAGGACTTGCTGCCCCATGACAGTTCCCCAAGCATGACCTCACCCCTAGAAAGACTTGACTATAAAATGCGATCAAGATTCTGACTCTCCCAAACATCCTGAACTAAAAGGAAAGCATTTTAACATTTCCGGGCTAAGCCCATATCTTGTAGAATGAGTCCTGCCACAGGACTTGACAGGACAAGCTACACCGTAAGCAGAGCGCTAGGAAAAGGAGCTGTGCCCCCCTGTCCTTGGGGAGTCACCTCCTGCTTTCCGACCCCACCATACAGTGTCTGCCAAGGAGAATGCCTATTTTGGCATCACTGTGACAGAATTAATTGAGCGGTTCTAGGCCACGTCTCCAGGGTTTGTGCTCCTTACAGGATGCAAGCCCACTGCCACCCGCTCTGCCGGCCTGTCCCCAGGTGCCAACCTCCTTGGCCTGCCTGTCTGCCTAATAAGGCCATGTGCAAGTGGTCAGGCTGGCTGGCTTGTAGGTCACCTACTGTTCCCCGTACAAACCTTGGGCTGGCAAGCAAAGCCACCGCCTACCTTTTGGCAGAAAAAGGGTTACCCTTTGCCAAAGCTCTTAAAAGCCTGCACAGTTGGGCCATTTACATAATAACAGAACCCAAGGCTGCTGGAGCCTGCCAGGTTCAGGATTGGCTTTCTGGGTTAAAGGAACTGATCTTCAGCTGCTGCCTCAAGCCTGGGAGGCTGTTCAAGTGAGAAACTTCATTGCCTCTGCCTCCCACAGGCCCTTCTAGGCACCATCAGAGAACACACACCACCAGGCTTTGGAGCAACCTATTTGGCACACTTCCTGACTCCCCCAGACGTTCTGACTTCAAAAGTAGCTGCCGACTGTCTACAAATAGATTGCATGGCTGGGCCCTTAAAAGGGAGTCAGTGGGTCAGGTGCAGGGACAATGCTTAGCATTCCAGAAAATCAACTTTTCTATTTTCAAATAAGCAGGCCGAGCTGTCAGCCAAACCACGCCTGAATAGCAACACCCGTTATTTCCATTTCTGTTTTGACCTGGGCTCCCTGGACTCTTATACGTACAAGGAAGAGGCTGGGTATATGGTGATGAATGGCAGCACGTCCATCCGTGCCACCAATTTCCTTTTGCTTCTAGCCATCGGTCTCTGTCCTTCAGAAGGCGTTCCACCCCCTGGGTCACCGAAATCTTATGTGTCTCAGCAGAGCTTCCAATGCTACCAGAACTTCGAGTTTTGCCAGTTGACTGGTGATGCGAGATAAGGAGCAGGAAACAGCAAACCCTGAGGATGCCCCCTCCTCCCAGCTAGTTCACATGTGAACAACATACACAGCCAAGATGTTGATGGATTATAGCAAAAGAAACTAACCCAACAGCCTCATCCTTCCACACTCCCCCTGGTGCTAATGTCCAATGTGAAGTTTTCCCTATGAACTTGGGGCTTCTTCTGAGTGTCTCAGAGCCCCAGTGAGAACAGGGCAGTCATTCTGTGCTTCTCAGAAGTCTGCAGGGGCTGAAACGAGAGTCATGAAAACCAAAGGCCTCCTCTATGCTAAGGCTGAGGATGTAAACATTAGATCAAGTTTTGGTTTCCATAAATCCAGTGTTTACCTATTTAGTCTCCAGGGAATTTCCTAATAGAGATATTAGGGAATTCCTGTCTAGATATTCCCTGGCAAAGAGCGAGAGAGAGAAAAGGGGGATACTTAAGACCAAAAGCTTGGGAGCAGCCTTGGAAAGCAGAGTTTTAGAAAGGACCATCAAGAACTTATTTGCAAAGCAGAAATAGAGAACAAACGTATGGACACATATAGAGTGGAGGGGGAGCTGGGGGTGGGATGAATGGGGAGACTGGGGTTGACATAGCCACACTACTATGTATAAAACAGGTAACTAACAAGAACCTACTGTATAGCACAGGGAACTCAATGCTCTGTGGTCACCTAAACGAGAAGGAAATCCAAATGAGGGCTTCCCTGGTGGCTCAGACTAAAGAATCTGCCTGCAGTGCGGGAGACCTGGGTTCGATCCTTGGGTTGGGAAGACCCCCTGGAGGAGCGCATGGCAACCCACTCTAATATTCTTGCCTGGAGAATCCCCATGGACAGAAGAGCCTGGCGGGCTACAGTCCACGGGGTCACAAAGAGTCGAACACGACTGAGCGACTAAGCACAACATGTCTATATACATATAAATGATTCACTTTGCTGTACAGCAGACACTAGCACAACCTTGTAAAGCAACAACACTCCAATAAAAAGGTAAATAAGAGGATGATCAGCCCCCATCTGGCCCTCTACTCTCCTCACAACCTTGACTCTGAAGGAGTTGGCTTGCTCTCTCCTTTACAGCCTCCAAAGTCGGCAAAGCAGGAGAGGACCCAGGTGGGGCCAGACTCTGGAGGGGGCGGAGAGCTGCTCTAGGACCCCCATCAACCCTCAGAAAGGGGAGGCAGCCCAAGCTGACAACTCCTGAACTGTTTGGCTTTTGCGATTATTTTACTCCCAAGCAGCTAAATTCCCATTATTTAAGGCCCCATGAAAGAGCCCAGCAGGGAGCACTGCTCTACCAGCTCTGAGGCTCTTTGATTCCAAATTTGCGCTCCTACCAGGGACGAGGCCACAAGCTCTGTCCACTAAGACTCCTCGAGGGGAGGACACTGCAGCTACAGGCTGGGGTGGCCTGGATCTACCTGTAAATGGTTAGAAGGCCAAACCTCAAGATGGTTGAAACTGAAGATAGAAAACAAAAAAAGAATAAGTTTCTCAAATAATCAGCCATGACCACTGAGCCAAATTCAGGTTTATGCTAATAAAATATAATATTGTAATAAAAGAAAATCCCTCTCCCTCAGTCCCCGTGACCTTCCCAGTTAACAATGGAGATATTGCCTGACCTCCTCTCCCATGGGCATTTCTATCTTAAGCTGGGTTGTCCAACGGGTTTCCACACAAGAGATCTATTCATAGACTTGACTATATTAGATGAGCAACTGACACTCGGTTTTGATGGCATATATTTAGTCAACAGCCACTTAGCAAAACTAGAACCAGTGCATTCCCCCCATGAAATGACTACTGCACCATTCACATCAGCAGATGATGATTTTTTTAAATGAGATCTTTTCCTGTTGAGAAGAGGAAAGAATATTCTCTTTAATATGTACATGACATCTTTTTTTTTGCTATTAGACCATATATGCAATTTGATTGGGTGACAGGAGGGGACTTTAAAGTGATTAAGCACTAAATCTTCATTTGCTACCTTTTTATATGGTACTTTATTTTTAAGCATATTAACAGACTATTTTTATGGATGTATTTTTAATCTGGGCACATGCTTACCCTGTGTCCAGCTTAAAATATGCTGATGTAGCTTTAAGCCTCCTCCGGCAATACTGACTTGACTTAGTCACAGTTATCAACAAGTATTAGCTCTAAGTACTAACCTGTTTTTTAAAATAGTCTTTAAAACTGGATTTCTTTACTGCACTATGTTGTCCTCTAGTGGCGGAAAGGAGTTGATGCACTTTCTCAAGTCAATATTTTTACCAACACAGCTCTCTGTGAAAAGCCCCAAGTCAAGACAATTTATTTTATAGCGACTTTGATATCTCTAGGCTATGTAAGAGCTTGCAAGTGAAAGTCGCTCAGTCGTGCCTAACTCTTTTCGACCCTATGGACTGCAGCCTGCCAGGTTACTCTGTCCATGGGATTTTCCAGGCAAGGATACTGGAGTGGGTTGCCATTTCCTTCTCCATGTAAGAGCTTAAATGTTAGCAAATTATTTCATTCAATTATGGCACATATATATATACTGAGGCACATATATATATATACACCCTATAGGCCAATTCCTGTTCTGGGACTGGGGAGATAGATTTAGCGAGGATATAGTGAGAAAATTCCACTTTAAGCAATGAACGACTAAACTGCTTCTGATTATAGAAGACTTTTTTTTTTTTTGCTTTTTGTGTTTTTTGTTTTCCTATTATACAGATGCTAACTTTTAAGAAATAAATGTTATTTTAAAAGTTTTAAAAATAAAAATAAGTAAAACAAAAGGTCTGACATAATGTTCCATGCACCCAATGGCCTTTTATTTTAATGCACATGAAATGCATGCTTATGTAGCATAAATATCAACTATTCTGAATGCTGCTGGTTTTGTATTCCTGGCTCAGCTCCTAGACTGTCATTCCCACCTGCCTTTATTTCCCTTTGTCCCAGGCAGGCCTGGAACTTTTCTATCTGTACCCTCAATAAGTACCTGCTGAACAAAATGACTGTGGGCTATAAAGGACCCATGAATCCAAACTAACAAGGTTTCATTCTCAGCTAAATAAAAGGACTTTTGCTGTTTTCAGTCAGCCATATTATAAAATAAAATATTGAGAGTTATAAAGTTGAGGCCATCTCATAAAAAAGTAATAGGTTCAGTGCAATAATCTACCACAATCATATTTTTTTGTAGATAAACATTACAATGCTGGGAACATTTTATTCAGATTCTCACATCTGATCATAAATTCCATGATGGAGACTGAAACGTCAAGGGGCCCACAATCATAAATTCCAAAGTTGCAGATGCTGTTGTGTTTATTCCTTCCATCACTCCTCTTTTTTAAACTGGCCGTGTCAGGATGAAGGGTCCTAAATGTGTGAGTCCTTAGAACGTGAGTGCCACAGGACAAGCCAGGGCAGTAGAGAGCACCTTGATGCCAGACTGGAACCCGGATCTTAGCTGTGTGAAGCCCCTCGCTGACAAGGGGTCTTACTCAGCCACGTGCGGGGGAACCCAGGTGCCCTCTGGGTAGATGCTGACATCAGCCCTGGGCTCAAAGGAAGGGTGTGCAGGGTACCCACCTCCACCACCCATCCCTGCTCCTGCATCCTAGGTCTAGGTATGGCGCTCTAGTGCTCAGGCATGTTAAAAGGCTTCTTGGAAACAATGCTAAGGTTTTCAAGCGCCTCAGTGTCACAGACATCCATATTCTATTTTTGAACCTATTACATATCTTCTAAAAAGAAAATAAAGCCACTTGAATATTTCACAAGACTCAAGAGAGTCCCTTACAAGCACTGTGTTGGTCAGTCACTAAGTTGTATCCGACTCTTTGTGACCCCCATGGACTGCAGCACACCAGACTTCCCTGTCCTTCACTATCTCCCAGAGTTTGCTCAAACTCATGTCCACTGAGTTAGTGATGCCATCCAACCATCTCATCCTCTGTTGCCCCCTTCTCCTCTTGCCCTCAACCTTTCCCAGCATCAGGGTCTGTCCCAGTGAGTCAGCTCTTCACATCAGGTGGCCAAAGTATTGGAACTTCAGCTTCAGCACCAGTCCTTCCAATGAATATTCAGAAGAGAGAGCATAAACTCTCACAAAAGCGGACTACAGGGAGGTTCTCATTTCTCTTTAAAATCCTAACTAGTCCTAACCTTCAGCTTCTTGCTGCCAAGATTCTTCCAGTTAAGGGTGAGGATAGAGACCCACAGTCAAGGGGCCCACAGTCACATCTCTGAGGGTCATGTAGGAAGGTGGTATTTTGAAAGACTTAACATGTGATCCAAACAAATAGAGACAACCACAGTTAAAATTACAAAGTAGCCTTGTTGGGTAAAATGCTATCTTGGGAAAAATAGCCAAGTTGATTTTTAAGCGAAGTCTGGAGAAGGCAATGGCAATCCACTCCAGTACTCTTGCCTGGAAAATCTCATGGGCAGAGGAGCCTGGTAGGCTGCAGTCCATGGGGTCGCTAAGAGTCGGACACGACTGAGCGACTTCACTTTCACTTTTCACTTTCATGAATTGGAGAAGGAAATGGCAACCCACTCCAGTGTTCTTGCCTGGAGAATCCCAGGGACGGGGGAGCCTGGTGGGCTGCCGTCTATGGAGTCACACAGAGTCGGACACGACTGAAGTGACTTAGCAGCAGCAGTGTGACTATTATAATGGAAGTCCAAACAAACTTCAAATACTTTCCCTACAGATTTCTTTCACGGCCAAGGCCTAGGTTAATCTCCATTTCACTCACTTTAGATCCTACCTTGTTTTTTAGGGATTTTATGTAAGGGGTAGCTACAAATATGGTGTCTGCCTCAAAAGCAAAAAGTCTCTGAAGTTCTAAATGATTAATCTGTTAAACTGAAATTTTAAGTAAAACCAGACCTTTAGATATTCAAGGTCATGTTGAAAGTTATCAATATGGTGACTTGGGCTTAAATATACCTGGCAGATTGTGGCCGTAATCTCTGTGCTATATTTAGAGTTTTTGATCACATCTAACGTTTGTATAGTTAGAGGGCATTTGTGAAAAAGGAGAGGTTCTGTAATTTTAAACTAAAACTGTATTATGATGCAACATCTTATAAAAATTTCACGCTATTTTAAAAGTATAAACCAGGCACAAATTGTCCCCTGGTCCCTTGCATGCTCTGCAGGGAGCCAATGGCAGTTGGAAGTAAACCATTAAGTGCCTGAAGCTGGTCCTGAAACCTCCGCAGGAGGAATATAGGCCTCTGTCCCTGAGATTCCCAAAGTATTTCAATTGGGAACCTGAGGGGTTTATCTCACGCTCTCTCTGCCCTCCAGGAAGATTCCAGGCCAAGGGAACACATCCATGGTGGCCTGGCTAACTGTCCATCAGACTCAGGTTCTCAGAAACCAGGCTGTCTTCACTAGCCTCTAATCAGGCTGGTTCAGTTCAGTTCAGTCACTCAGTCGTGTGCGACCCCATGCGACGCACAGCACGCCAGGCCTCCCTGTTTTGATAACCCGATTAGGCTGGTTACCAAAACCTAAATAGGCCGATTCCTGCTACTCTGACTCCCCTGCTTCCTTGATCACATGCAGGAACTCAGTGCTTTTTACCTGCAGCCCAAACCCTCTAAGGCAGGGGTCCCCAACCCCCAGGGCCACAAACTCATTTGTGTCCTGTTAGGTACTGGTTTGTGTCCTGTTAGGAACCACAGGAGGTGAGTTAGCGAAGCTTCATCTGTATTTACAGCCACTCCCCATCGCTCACATTACCCCCTGAGCTCTGCCTCCTGTCAGATCAGCGGCATGAGATTCTCATAGGAGCTCAAACCCTACTGTGAATATCACATTCAAGGAATCTAGGTTGTGTGCTTCTTATGAAACGCAAATGCCTACTGATATGATACTGCATTAAGGTGAGTTGTATTAATATTTCATTATATATCACAATGTAATGATAATAGGAAGAAGTACACCATAAATGTAATGCACTTGAATCATCCTGAAACCATCTCTGCAGTAAGACCACTGCAGTAAGAACGATACATCATGGAAATTCCCAAAGTAGCAATACAATATCTTGGGCAATGTGTCAAATTAAGACTATTTTAATACTATCCACATATTAAGCTACATTCAATATACAAATTCTATAGGTTAAAAAAAAAATCTTGTTACATACACTGACTTGGGGATTCAAGAAGCCCTTTGACTCATATTGTACACACAATTCAAAACAGCTTGGTGGTCTGATCCCCCAGCCTCTGTTGAGAAGATGCTAAGAAGCTTCTGGAAGGTTAAGCTTCCCCGGTGGCTCAGATAGTAAAGCATCTGCCTACAATGCGGGAGACCCAGATTCGATCCCTGGGTTGGGAAGATCCCCTGGAGAAGGAAATAGCAACCCACTCCAATACTCTCGCCTGGAAAATCCTGGACGGGGAAACCTGGTAGGCTACAGTCCATAGGGTCGCAAAGAGTTGGACACGACTGAGCGAGTTCACTTCACTCAGGGAGAGGGGAGGAGGAGCCGGTCAGGTGGTGGAGGATACCTTCGCATCTCCTAAGGTCTGTTTTTGTTCCCTGACATTTGCTACCTGGGATGTGAGAGTTCGAGCTAAATCTGGCCCCTTCTCATGGATTCTTGCAGATAGGGCCCCTAGAAGCTCCCTCTCCATGTCTCCAGGGCTGAAGACTGAGGTTGGCACTGCTGCCCTGGAAACAGTGAAGTGAAATTTACCACCCCGGCCTCAGAGGCACTCCCAGGCAGGTGCCCTGGGTGGAGCAGAGCAGGGGTAAAGGGGCCAGTGGGGAAGGATGCTGGGTTCACCCGTTGCATGCCACGGGCCCTCACAGCACCACAAATGAGGTTACAAAGGATGCTTAAGTCAGAACACATGCGCCAGAGCCATCTAGTTACGTGGTGGAGCGAGCAAATCCCCATTTGTCCTACTGATGAGTTTCTCGACTGGGGGAAGAAAAAACAACTACCAATGTAAAAACAGAACAAAACATGTTTTGGCTGGGCCATCCTCTTAAATTTGCTATTCAAAACGAAAATACACATGGCACAGGGGAGAAGGCTAGAGGTGGTCCTTGTTTGGGATTTCGGTGCTTCTTCCCTGTTTCTACCCAGATGGGCTGGTTCTATGTCCCATCGTCACACCCTGGTTCAAGTGCCCCCTGGATGCAAACCATCCTGCCTCACCCTCCACAGACAGCTCCCAGTCCAGGTGCACGGATGAGGGACCAGAACCCAGGGCTCCCACCTGCCGCTCCCTGCAGGGACCTCCTGGGCCCCTTTACCACCAGCTAGGGTCAGGGGCCACATGGGCCAAAGGGGATGTCTTTCCTGCCTTACGGTCCCATAGCCTATGGACTCATCTCTGGGAAGGCCGTGGTCAGGGAAGGGTCCAGAGTGCCTTCTGCAGGGTTAGCTGCCATGTCTTTATAGCAGTGGGTGTGATGTCTGAGAACACAGGCTGTGCCATGTGACCCTTTTTCTTGGGGTCTCCAGGAGAAGCTGGGCTGTGCTGGGCACACCCATCTGTCATCTGTCTTTTGAAAATTCCTGCCCCCAACCCCCTGGATGCAGAGTTCACAGCGGGAGCATTTCAGGTAGCCATCAATCACAGAGGCTTCAAAGGGCCTAAGAAATGAAGCCTCAGCTAAAGAGGTATTGGGGTCTGGCCCACAGAGGGTCCAGCCAGAGGGGGTCACCTCATCCTCTCCCACATCCTTCCCCACCTCCTCATATCTGGAAACCAAGTCCCCACCCAGTGCTGAGCATAGCTGACTAACCCCATCACTCTCCATGGATGCAGCCTTTAACTGCAGACACAAGAGCTTTCGATGTCCCATTTCACCTTCACTGCCCCCAACTGGACACTGCGAAGCACTTTCTAATTTACAGAGTGCTTTAGTCCACCTGCCTTCCCGTGATCCTGCTGCCACAATGGCGAGTACCCCAGTCCCCATTTCACAGATGACAAAACTGACCTCCAGACAGGTTAAAATACAGAGTTTAGTGAGAGATGAAGAAAGATGGTTGTGGATGGGAAAGGGCTTTGTGGTCCCTGGATTCCAGCTTGACCTTCTTTTTCCTTTTCTTTTTGATGTAGACCATTTTTAAACCTTCTTGAATTGGTTACAACATTGCTTCTGTTACATGTTTTGGACGTTTGGTCATCAGGCATGTGGGATCTTAGCTTCCCAACCAGGGATCGAACCTGCACCCCCTGCACTGGAAGGTGAAGTCCTAACTGCTGGATCACAGTGAAGTCGTGCAGCTTGAGCTTTACTACGCAGAGACGACAAAGATGAATTACAAAGTCAAGCACACCATCACAGCTGGTGCTCTCTCTCTCCCAGCTCCAGCCTCAGTGGAGACTTGGAGATACTCCAGAAAGGATGGCCCCATAGGTTTTAAAACTCAACAGTAACTACCTTTGGGGTGAGAAGGGGAAAAAGAGCCTGCAAATGCGTGTCTGGGGCAAATGGAATCAGCACCAATCCTTTCTTATGAATCACGTGGAGAGCCTATTAGGTTTTATTCAAAACTGCTGTTTTCAAGTCTTGGCGATCATGGCTGGGTAGATGCTAGGCTCTGGTTAAGGAAGGGGCAGAAGTGAGAGACAAAAGATGGAAACAAGATTCTCACTACATTCTTCTGGTGACAGACTTGGAACATGAGCTAATAATGTAACACACCAGCCCAGCCAAAGCTGAACAAAAACAATACTATCTGCAGCTGCCTTGGGGCATCTTTCAGAGCACAAAATAGCCTCGCCCTACTCCCTCCCAGCAGCTTCTCTTTCTTTTTTTATTGATGCGCGGGCGTGGATAATCCTTACAAGCCAATATGTCATTCTGTTTAGCTTTAGAAATACTTGATCATGCTGATTTGGCAAAGGAAAAAAAAAAAAGTGCTGTACAACAGGAATACTTCATCTCTGCAGTAACTAGTTTGAGCAAGTCAGGGTGGTTCTCAGACTGACTGCTAGGGTCTGACACTGAGGAAAGGGCTTCACTTTGAAGCCTGACTTTCACCCTCAGGCAAACTCACAGGATAAACAGCTATTTTTTGGTCTTGCCCGGAAAATTCAGAACAAGTTCTGACTCTCAAAAACCTTTGTCTTGCTTTTATTTTTTTGCAGTCTTTCTTTTAAAAAAAAAATAAAATAAAACAAAAACCAAACACCTGTTTTTTTAGCCCTCCAGTGGGAAGCAAGAATCACAAAATCAATTCCCAGCATGTCACGTGGACAAGAATTGCTTTTCTCATGAGAGCCAAGATCCAAGGCCACGGGGCGAAAGTGATTTACAGGAAATGCGAAAGTTGTTCAGCAAGTATAGAACTTGAGTCGGGTATTGTTCATAAGCACCCTCTTTTGTGTGGTTAGCTCTTCTGATGGAGGCAGGATTAGGATGTCATTAACATGTAGCCCATGAATGAACTGAGAACACGACATTACAAGTTGCAGAAAAGATGCTCCACTGTTAGTGGCTGGGGCTAGAGGAGGTTCTTACAAGGTTCTCTGAGGAATGTCACTGAACTTTGGACATTAGTTATACACAACACAGGTGAGAAATCAGAAAGCGGCAATCACGTGCATCTGGGACCCTGATGTTGGATAACCTTTAGTGTTAGATCTGACTTTGGAAATCCTCTGATTTAGTCTCTTCACTGGAGCTGAGAGGGTAGATTTTCCCAGTGAGATTTAAAACTGCCCGAGCCACACACAGACTGATGGCATAAACATCTCTAGATGGAACCCAGGCTTTGGGATGTAGTAAAGCACCCCAGGTGACTCAGGGTGCAGCCCAGGGTCAGAACCTCAGCTACCTGAAGTGGCTCATTTGATGGAGGTGTGCACAGGCTGGTTACAAGGATGGCAGCCACAATATGGAAACTGTAAGAGCTCTGGTTCTGTTTCGAAACACCAGCATCATTTTTATAGCAAAGTTTGTTGCATGGTGATGCATCAAAACAAATATTATTAGAAAATATGCGATTTGAATTTTATCAGTCCCAGAACTTGAGAGCATAAAGGACCCTACTCAAATATTACAGAGTAGAATTATGATAAAAACACAACCAAATGAGCTCCCAGTGAATCAGGGAAAGGAGGGAATGAAACAATTCCAGGTCATCCTAACTAAAATCCTGCTGTTGCTACAGCCACTTTGGAGAACAGTATGGGGATTCCTTAAAAAACTAGAAATAAAACTACCATATGACCCAGCAATCCCACGACTGGGCATAAACACTGAGAAAACCATAATTCAAAGAGACATATGTACCCCCAATGTTCATTGCAGCACTATTCACAATAGCCAGGACAGGGAAGCAACCTAGATGTCTATCCACAGATGAATGGATAAAGAAATTGTGGGACATATACACAATGGAATATTACTCAGCCCTAAAAAGGAACAAATCTGAGTCAGCTCTAGTGAGATGGATGAACCTGGAGCCCTGTTATGCAGGGTAGCAATAGAGGTGCAGTCACAGACTTGTGGACACAGTGGGGGGGCGGGGCGGCAAAGAGGAAGGTGGGATGAACTGAGAGATTAGGATTGACATATATACACTACCGTGTAGAAAAATAATAAAACCCCACTGTTGCACTGACATAGCCCACTCTCTGGGTCTATGCTATGAGAGCCCTTTTGAAGGAGATTATAATTAGAAGGACCGGTTGACCCAAATTACATCAAGACAAATTACAATCAGCTTCTGGTTTATTTCTAACACTCAGATGGTAAGGAATTCACTTCTAGAAATCTCATATACTATAACCACAGGACACAGGCACACCCTTGATATCTACTGTGCTCTTTCTTTAAAATTCTTTTTCCTGGCTCCACTTCTCTGTCATTAATATATGTTACTCATGTGCTGACTTGAAAGGTTCATATTTTGTTGCGGTTTTCATCCTCTGTATCTCAGAAACATGTTACTACAATTATGTAAGTTTGTCATCCAAGGAAAATTGCTAACAATACCGGCGTAAGTTCCCAGAGCAAAGGCATTAAAAAAAAAAAATCCCTCCTAGAGTTTATTGTTCACTTTGTTTTCCAAAACGCCACATGTCATGATTTTAAAAAATGCACACATCAGATTTCCCAAAGCCCAAAATTGGAGCAAAAAGTGATTCTAAAGATCAAGATGGGCTGTTCTCAATTTCTGAAAAGGATGCTTCTAAACCATTATTAGGGAGAGCTGCGCTGTAACGTATTTCTCAGAAAGAGGCCAGTAATGTACCAGAGGTGACACTTCATGCACAGGGCAGCCCGGAGCTTGAGGGCCTGGGCTCCTCAGACAGACAGGAGTTCAAACCCCAGTTCTGCCATTTCCTAGCTATGGGACACATGGGTCAATTACCACCACCAATGATGGAGGCCAAAAGGTTCTTCTAAGGATGCAGGATGCTCACATCCAGAACAGAGCACTCAGCTCAGTGCAGGCTCCTCAGATACCGTACCCAGAGGCATCACCACTGCCCTCGTATATCCCTCTCCCTCCCTTTCCTCTTCATCTGATTCTTCTCTTCCTGAACTCTTTCCTGGCACACATGCGCACACACAGACTCCCTTCTACCTTAACAAATCTATGCAGTAATGCCTGCTGGGATCAATATTATCCAGTTTGCTTTATACTCTTCTAATTGTTTCAACAGATGGGATCCTGGGTTAACAGATTCCATTCCAACCTTTCTGCTTTTAACAATCTATGGAGCTCTTAGCAATACTAAACACCTACAGAAGAAATGCCATCCATGCCAACATAGTTTCAATTATTTTGCAACCACCTACCAACAAGGAGAACTCTTGAGGATGTTTCCTGAAGCACCCCAGACCTGGTACATCTTCCGACATGACTGCCCTGCTTGACTTGTCTCTACCTCCCAGCTCTACCAGCCCAGGGGGGCTACATGCGTCCATAAAATGGCTGGGGCAGGCTAAGTGTTCACCACCAGAATGATCTTTGGAAGGAAAAAAGATACAAGTGCGTCCATTCGTGAATATAACATAAATGCTTATGGGGTCATGCCTTCTACAGAAAAACCTATAAATCTGTGAGATTATGTATACTGCAGTTTTCCTGGCTTATTATAATGTTGAAAGATGTGAAATGTCAAGTCTGAAAGATGACTAAATCTAATTTTAAGAAGAGGGGTAAGATACCCAAAAAAAATTTTTTTTAATATTTTCATTCCTATTAAGATGATAAGGAGGGATGTCCTGAACTCTGCTCAGAGTACCTTCTTGCTCCTCCTTGGATGTGCTTTTCTTTGGACTTAACACAAGTGCTGAGCAGGACAGAGTTGCTGACATGAATGAACGGCCTTTGGTCCCAGGTGAAGGAATAACTGAGAAGGATCCCCACTCACCTTGCCTTTCTCGCTTAGTCTCTTAGCCCATACACAGCATGAAAATGTGAAAAATATTTCTAACCCTTTCTGCCTTACAAAGAAAAAAGTAAACAGAGAGGAGGAGAGAAGTTAGCAATTTTGTTTCTGGAAAAACTAGAAAACTGTCATTTATGTCTTTCAGAGAAGGAGTTCTGTTGGGTGTGGTGTGAAGTCAATAAAATAGGTGCTAATTGGCACTTTTAAAACAAAAATGAAAGGGCATTCAGCCAGTAAATGCTTGATGTCTCAACCCCAGTAAAAGAGCTCTGGCTCCAGGCAGGGGAAAAAAACTCCCGAGAATCATGACATAATTTATGGCCAGACAGTTCATCAAATTTCTTCACCTGTAGTTTTGAAACATATGTGGCATTCATATTTAATAGAGCAGCTGCCTGGACCAGGAGGCAGGTGATGAAATGATATAGCAGTGGGCAAAGGGAGCATTCTTCCCCTCGGAACAGTCACAATATCTTACTTAATTGAAGTACCCATCCAGGGTTGGTCCAACTGACCGCATTCTGAACAAAACATATATTGAAAAGCACATTTAATGGGCACCTGAGGTGTATGTTTTCAAATGACCTAACTGTTATTTTTGGATTTTTATTCAATTTATATAAAATTATACAGCTAATAGATGTCATACAGAAAGCCAGAACTTGGTCGGTAAAGGTGACTCTGGACTAAGTCTACAGTGCAGTCTTTTAAAATCCAGCTTATGTTCCTAATTTCTGGATTTATGTGATTCAAACAGAGCTAAAAAGTAGGAGACGGTTCACAGTTATTAGTTTCTGGTTTGTCCTTACAGACTTTATGCGTGCAAGCAAATACAAATAAATGCTTCTTTTCCCTTTTATACCCAGATGTAAAGTATCCTTAGAGATGCACTGTGAAGATCTTTCCATAAAGGCACACAGCTTCCTCATTTGTTACATAGCAACCCATAACTTACTTAAGGAGTCCCTTATTGAAGGGCACCATAGTTTCTAATATTTTGCTATTTCCCACAAAACTACAATATGTAATCAGGAATGCAAGTGTATGTGAAGGAAATCTGATGGAAACTGCCAAATTGGTCCTCCCCAACATGGTATCATCTTATATTTCCATCAGCAATTGTCCTTCTCCCTACAGCCTTACCATCAGAGCTTGTGATCAAATTCTAAATCTTTACATCTCTGAGGTTTCACAGTCATGGTACACTTTTATTATTGAGTGAAAGAGGTTGAGCATCTTTTCACATGCTTTAGACTCAAATTTAATTTTTCTTTCTTTTTTGGTGTGTATCCATGTAAATCCATTGCTGATATTTTTACAGTGTGTTTTGCCTTTTTTTTTTTAAGGATTTTTAGAAATTTACATGTTAACATATTATTAGCCATATATCTGTGATAAGAGTTGAGAATAGTTTTCCTAATTTTTCCTCTCTCTTTGATGTTTTTGTTTCCCAGTGCTAAAGTGTTGTTATTGTTTTTAGAATTCAGTTGGTTTTTAAAAATCAGTCTTTTATTTCATGGCCTCTGGATTATAAGCAGTTGGAAAAATCTGCAAAATCCAGAGCTGTTAAGACATTATATGTTTTTGAAAAGATGCTCATCATTGCTAATCATTAGAGAAATGCAAATCAAAACCACAATGAAGTACCACCTCACACTGGTCCGAATGGCCATCATTAAAAAGTCTACAAATACCAAATGCTGGAGAGGGTGTGGAGAAAAGGGACCTTCCCTACACTGTTGGTAGGAATGTAAATTGGTACACCCACTACAGAGAACAGTATTGGAGGCTCCTCAAAAAACTAAAACCAGAGCTACTGTATGATGCAGTGATCCCACTCCTGGGCATGCATCTAGACAAGACCTCTCATCCAAAAAGATACATGTACCCCCATGTTTACAACAGCACTCACAGTACCCAAGACAAGGAAGCAACCTAAGTGTCCGCTGACAGATGAATGGATACAGAAGATAGGGTATATACAGCGGAATGTTACCCAGGGATAACCAAGAATGAAATGCTGCCCTTTGCAGCAATATGGATAGACCTAGAGATGATCGGACTAGTGAAGTAAGCCAGAGAGAAAAACAAACACCATATGATATCACTTGTAGGTGGAATCTAAAATATGACACAAATGAACTTATCTGCAAAACAGAAATAGACTCACAGACACAGAGAACAGACTTGCGGTTGCCAAGGGAAAGGGGAGAGGGGACAGAGATCAGCAGATGCAAACCAGTATTCACAAAACGGATAAGCAATAAGGTCCTACTGTATAGTACAGGGAACTATATTCCATATCTTATAATAAATCATAATAAAAAGAATACATATATATGTATAAATAAATCACTACATGAATCACTTTGCGGTACAGCAAAAATTAACGTAACATTGTAAATAAACTATATTTCAATAAAATACATTTAAAAATTGTTTTATTATGGTACTCTTTTTGATTTTGAAAAACTATAAACCTACACAAAGTAGAGACAAAGCTACAATGAACCCCCTACACCCTCCACTAGTTTCAACAATTATCAAAGTTTTGTCATACTTGCTTCTCTTATCTCTTCTCCCTCCATATAACATTATCTTAAAGCAAACCCAAGATTTCAAGTGATTCCACCCCTATTTACATGCTTCAGTAGGCATTTCCAAACATTATGAACATTTTCTTGCATAGCCATCATGATATTACCATATGTAACAAATTTAATAAGGTATATGATATCATTTAATACTTGATCAACTCTCCAATAACTCTCAAAAATTTCTTTACACAGTTGACTTGTTCATCTGTAAATATCAGATCTCCTGGAAATGTATCCTGATGTATGGTACAATTTATTTAAAGAAATAAATTTATTTGTTATTTGTTATTTTTTTCATGTGGTTACCCAGTTGTCTTAGCATTCATTTAATGGTCCATTTCCCCTATTGATTTTAAATGCTTTTTCCCCTCATTTAAAAAATTTATTCCCATATATTTTGGGGACTATTTCTGGTTCTCTAATCTGTTCCACTGTTCTGTTTTACTCTATCCCAGTGTATATGTTAGTAGCCCAGTTGTGTCCGACTCTGCGATCCCATGAACTCCTCTGTCCATAGGATTCTCAAGGCAAGAATACTTCAGTGGGTTGACATTTCCTCCTCCAGGGGATCTTCCCAACCCGGGGATCAAACCTGGGTTTCCTGTATTACAGGCAGATTCTTTACCATCTAAGCCACCAGGGAAGCCCTTTATGCCAGTAATACCTTTTAATTCCACAGTGTGTTTAATAAGTGATAGCTCTTGTTTATCTACCTATGTGAACTGAGAATCCACTTGCCTACCTTTTTTTTTTTAAGAGTTGGTATTTATTGGGAATACGTTAAATTTAATAAATTAACTTATGAAGAATTGCTATATTCACGATCTTGAATTTTCCAATTCTAGAACACAATGCATGCCCTCCCACTTTTTTTTTTTCAAATTCTTTTTGTATCCTTTAGGCGTATTCCACAATTTTATACATGTAGATTCTACATATTCCTTGCCAAGTTATTCCTAGCACTTAATCTACTTTGCTGTCTCAGTCAGTGTGGGCTTCTGCTCCTCTGAAGTCCTTGCAGGGGTCACTGGAGGTACAGCCTTTAACAGTCAGGTCCTGCTCACTGCCTTGAAAGACGCTCAGGGGCCCAGGTTCACCTATGCGTGACAACCAGACTGCAGGCCTGAAGCAGCGCTGGAAGCAGTTCAACTCAGGTCCTTACTCTTGTCCCATTCAGGGGCAGGGCTCAAAGACCTGAGGATCTGGGGTGAGGAGAAGATGGAAAACAGCAGCTCTGGGACCCATGAGATACCTTATCTCCTGTTGAGCTTTTACAGAAGCTAAACTATCTCTCATCTGCAGCTTAACAATTTACTCTGTGATTAGCTGTGCTGCAAGACAGGCACCTGCCTGATCACTCTTCCAGATTCCCAGGGAAGCTTATAAAAGGCCCTCGGTGGTCTCTGCACAGCACCAGACATGGCAGTCATTTGGGCAGCAGATTCAACCTCCTGCCTCCCACCTGCCTGCTGTTTCCCACCATGGGGAGCCAGCAGCCACCTCTACAGCCAAATCCTTCTTGCTCAGGACACAGGGCTCTGTGGGCTTTTCTGCTGATCTCCCTCCGGAAGCAACAGGGAGAATGCAGCAAGCTCATCACTGGGATGTTGGGGCAGCCCTCACGCTTTTCTCATGCATACTCTGTGGCTCCCCATGCACTTGAGGCAGCGGTCCCATGCGTCTCCTCCATCCCTGCCGACCTCGGTACCCAATCAATCCCTCGAGCTGGCACATTCCTCCCATGCCCCACTCTGATCCCTTCCTTCCTCTCTCTGCTGCATCATCTCATCACAGTCTGAGACTCGTCCAGTCCCACAGCCTCCCCAACCTCAGTAGCACCTCCTCCACCCCATCCCTCCCGCAGTCATCAGCATCTGTCAAGATGCTGTCAAGACACCCAAGATGTCCTGTGGGCAGTAAACACACCCCAACTATCTTGAAATTCACGGCCCTCCTTGGTCCAATCAATGACCACTCCCTTCCACCCTTCCTCCTCCTTCCTTCCACCAACTCTCATCTTTTCACTTATCAAAACCCTCCCTCCTTTCCATGTATGAAGTCTCCCCAGACTCCTGTTCTTCAACCTCAGCACATCCCCCATCAAATTGCCATCTTCTGTGTGCTCACCTATGACTTTCAAGCTTCCTAGAGAGGCCCTAAAGTGTTCAAAGTGCTGCTTGCTCATAAAACACTTCCAAGATGCATTTGTGCGTGAAGCGATCAGCTATCTCACATTTGTCCTACATATCTGATCTCTACTTTACACAGCTGTTTCAATATGGACTAGCGAGCTTTTGCCTTTGGGGATAAATCGCACTTATAGAACACCCACTCTGTGCCCGAGGGGCATGATGGTTCTCCATCCTTATCCACATGTTTGCACTGCTGACAGTCCACCATCCAGCCATCTCCTCCCACCCTGCATGAATCCCTCTGACTGTAATGCTTGGTGTACTTTTGTTTACTGAGAAGGAAGCTTATTTACTATCTCCTGGACATTGAAAGTGAAAGTGAAAGTTGCTCAGTCCTGTCCAACTCTTTGCAACCCCGTGGACTATACAGCCCATGGAATTTTCCAGGCCAGCATACAGAGTAGCCTTTCCCTTCTCCAGGGGATCTTCCCAACCCAGGGATCAAACCCAGGTCTCCCACATTGCAAGCGGATTCTTTACCAGATGAGCCACAAGGGAAGCCCAAGAATACTGGAGTGGGTAGCCCATCCCTTCGCCAGGGGATCTTCCAACCCAGGAATTGAACCAGGATCTCCTGCATTGCAGGTGGATTCTTTACCAACTGAACTATCAGGGAAGCCCAATATGTCCTGTACATTGCTCCTTCTCATTTATTTTAATGTCTCAAAGCACCCCAGGAGTCCCTCTTTTTAAAGGCTTTACCTGTTTCATTTATTTAAAAAAAAATCCATTTATTTGGCTGTGCCAGGTCTTAGTTGCAGCATGCAAATTCTCAGTTGCAGAATATGGGATCTAGTTGCCTGACCAGGGATCAAACCCAGGGCCCCTGCACTGAGACATGGAGTCTTAAGGCTTTATCTGTTTTAAATGTAAAGGCTGGACACTGAGGCAGGCAGAGCTGCTAGGAACCACAGTCAGGAGGAACTGCCAGCCATGTCAAGTGGTTACTCATCCCCAACTGCCCCTGTGCCAGGTAGGATGTGATAAGAGCCTCTTTTTAGCTCTGCTCCAGGTGTGTCCCTCTCATATATGACAGATCGAATGCCAGCCCTTGGTGAAGATTAAAAAAAAAATTACTTGCATTTTATGACATCCTGGGATAGTCCAGAGAGGAACTGGAACCAAGCCAAGACCAAAGGTACAGAAGTCCTTGAGTTCAAGGGCTACCCGGAAGGTAGGGCTGGGACTGTCAGAGCTACAAGGCACCAGGTCCCAGCCCTATAGCATCTTGCAAGAGAGGAACAGGAGTATCTCAGAGACTGGGCAACTCCTTAGAAAATGACTAGTCACCACGATCAGAGTGACTCCTTTAAGGTGGCTGGCGATGGCTGGCTCCCTGGGACTTTAGCACTTGAGGTAGCCTAGAGGTTCAAGGTCACTTATGGATATTAGAAACAACAAAGGAGAACAGGTATCATTCCAGGGACATTGACTCTAGAGTTAGTGGGAGGAAAGGGTGTGAGCTTTGTCAGCAAAAGTTTCTCTGGAAATATTCTACACCTGCCCTAGGGGAAGGACTCACCTCCTTCACTATCTCAGAAAATATCAATTCTCAGCCCTTCCCACTACAAGCAAGAAGAGGATCTGCTTGGATTCGGGCAGCAGGTGTGTGCTGCAGGGGCGGAGGGGTCACCAGAGCAAAGTTCCAGGGAATCTGAAGACCCAGGGACAATACAGCTCTGGCTACTGGTTCTTAACGGCTGATAGAAATACACCCCCTTGTTCTAGTTACTCTCGGTGAAGGTTCTTAGAGCATCCTGCTGTTCCTTTACCCTGAGCTTCTCTTGTGCTAGTAATGCCTTCAGCGAAAAGAATGACTGAGTGTTCTTTACATCACACATGAAGGCAGCTGGCAGTAGCTCCTTCGTGAGCTGAATTATGGTCAAATCCCTCACAAACTGATAGACGATTCTCTGCTAGCGGGCTCAGGGTCTGGGTGCCATGCTGTTCCCCACGCGTGCTCTGTCCATGTACACTGTAGTTCAACAAATAATTTGTAATTCAAAGGAACTGCCCTGGATTTAGATTTGGCAAAAATAAGATGAGGACATCCTGCATTCGCTTGGATTTTAAATATGATGTTTCTAAGAGATGTTACATAGTTAGGGGGAAAATAACAAACACAAAAGGTTAGCAAAGGAAAACTCAATTTTCAAAATAGCCTTGACCCTTGAGTGAGTGTGCTTTTCCTGTGTTTACAGCTGATTAGAACAATGTTCTGAAGGCCCCACTGCAGGTGTGTCCATTCACACGTCAGTGACAAGGTGGCACTGGGCCAAGATGCTGCACAGGGAGAGACAGAAGGCCAGTGGCAGGACTACCCACCATGCTTGCATCATACCACCTGGGGGAGGATTACAGCCCCAACCCTCAATTATGTGTAAACAGCCTGGGGTGGGGCCCAGCAAACTGTATTTTTCAAGAAGTTTACCAAGTGATTTGAATGTTGTTGCTGTTCAATCCCTCAGTCGTGTCTGACTGTGATACCATGGACCACAGCACGCCAGGCTTCCTTGTCCTGCACCACCTCCCAGAGCTTGCTCAAACTCATGTCCATGAGCCGGTGATGCCATGATCATTCAGTTTTAGAAAACTATCGCCTTGATAAATTAACTATGACCTCTTCAATCTGATGCTGATCCAACTCTAGCTGAAATATTTCATTTCAATCCAGCCCAAATTTCCTCTGATGAATAAATATGTAGGTATTTGTTACAATTTCACATCGGAACCAAAAGAATATTCTCTTCTTTTATTTTTATTTTAATAAAAGGAACCCACCAATGGGTAATAAAATCCAGATAATCATCTTACATATAAGTTCCAAAACCCTACCCAAAACATAAGCAGGACAGTTTTCCTTTCCCCTGGTGGGATGTACACAAGTTGTGACCAAGGCTTTCTGGGTGTGAACCAGCTAAAGAAGGCTAGTTAAATCTAATATATTGAGCACCACCTCTTCAGGAAACTGGCTTTGGAATGACTGCTCAGGCCTCAGAAATAATCATTTTCTATTACTGTAACTAAAATAATACATTTTCAATCAATTTATTAAAATTAAAGGATATTAAATAACTTCCCTAGATTCCAAAAAATCACATGCTCAAACTGTCTACTTTTAACACCAAGATTACAAAAATCACTGCAATAACATTTGAGATGAAAAATAAAAATTCCTTGCAATGTAAATCGATGTAGCCACTATGGAAAACAGTATGGGAGTTCCTCAAAAATAAAAATAAAGTTGGCATATGATCCAGGATTCCCACTTCTAGATAAAACTCTAATTCAAAAAGATAGGCGCATGTTCCCCTATGTTCACACAGCACTCACAACAGCCGAGATGTGGAAACAACCTAAACGTCCACTGACAGATGAATGAAGAAGATGTGGTATACACACAATGGAATTCTGTTGTGCTCAATCAGTTGTGTCTGACACTTTACAATCCTATGGACTCGCCTCCCCATGGGATTTCCCAGGCAAGAATACTGGAGTGGGTTGCCATTGCCTCTTCCAGGGGATCTTCCTGACCCAGGGATCGAACCAGCGTCTCCTGCACTGCAGGCGGATTCTTTACCACTGAGCCACCTGGGAAGCCACAAGACAATGCTACTCAGCCATAAAAAAGAACAAAATAATGCCATTTGCAGCAACATGGACGCAACTAGAGATTATCACACTAAGTGAAGTCAGAGAAAGACAAATACCGTATGGTATCACTTATAAGTGGAATCTAAAATATGGCACAAATGAACCTATCCACAAAGAGAAACAGCCTGATAGAGCAGACCTGTGATTGCCAAGGGAGTGGAAAGGAGGAAGGATGGAGAAGGAGGTTGAGGTTAGCAGAGGTAAGATATTTTATATAAGACAGATAAACAACAAGGTCCTACTGCATAGCACAGGGAGCTATATTCAATATCCGATGATGAGCCATAATGGAAACAAATAGGAAAAAGAATGTATATAACTGAATCACTTTGCTGTACGGCAGAAATTAACACAACACTGTAAATCAACTATACTTCAATAAACTTAAAAAAAAAAAAGAAGTCCTTACAGTTTAAGGCTAAAACTGAAACTTACGAGTCATCTTTGCCCTAATGAAGATTAATAATACTACTTTCTCAATAAACATGGCCATGTGGCAAGTGCTACTTTAAGTGTCTCCTAACAACTCAACATGCCAGGTACATCACTGTCTCCGTTTTACAGATGAGGACAGGAGACAGATTGAATTAC
Source organism: Capricornis sumatraensis (assembly GCF_032405125.1). Lineage (NCBI taxonomy): Eukaryota > Metazoa > Chordata > Mammalia > Artiodactyla > Bovidae > Capricornis > Capricornis sumatraensis. The sequence continues at coordinate 37,847,553 of NC_091083.1, forward strand.
TTCCCATGCTGATACAAGTATGGGTGACCCTTGAACAACGTGGGTTTAAACTGCATGGGTTCACTTGTCAGTAGATGTTTTGCAATAAATACAGCACTATATGATCTGCAGTTGGTTGGTTCCATTAATGCTGAAGAGTGGATCAGCATCCCCTAGGAGGGCCACCTATGGGACCTGAGTATCTGGGGATTTTAGTACTCGTGGTGGGTCCTGGAACCAATCCCCCTCAGATACTCAGAGACACCCATTAATAACTAAGAGTGTTAGAATGTGAGCCCCTGCAGTCTGGCTCCAGGCTTCCCAGGCGGCTCAGTGGTAAAGTATCTGCCTGCCAGTGCAGGAGATGCAGGTTTGATCCCTGGGTTGAGAAGATCCCCTGGAGGAGGAAATAGCAACCCACTCCAGTATTCTTGCTTGGGGAATCCTATGGACAGAGGAGCCTGGTGGGCTACAGTCCATGGGGCCACAAAAGTGTCAGATACAACTGAGCAACTAAACAAGAACAACAAACAGCAGTCTGGCCCCAGGGGTCACACAGAGAGGATGTAGTCACACAACAGGTCTGAACTTTCAAATAAGTGAATCACACAAGCAAATCTTTCAAGGTAAACAACAGCATCTACACTATGTAAGGAACATACCAATTTCTAAATTGCTACTCTTAAAAACTACCGCATCACAATGACCTTAGCTTGTTTGCTTTAGGTTTAATTAAACAATTTTCTAGACATTGGCCACCTGGTTTTTCAACCTTTTTAAATGATCCTAATTCTCTCAATCATTAAAAAAAATTTAAGAGTGTATTGTCTAGCATATTTCCCCCAGCAACATGCAAAGCAAATTCAACATGGCACTCTATTAAATGACAGACAGGATTCCAATTTTATCAGCAGTACCTTCTGGGCTTAATTACTCATTTCACTTAAAAGTTAAAACTGATTATTCCTCACTTGTCCACCAGCAATACAAAAACAGAACTGTTTAAAACAAAAACACGTAATTACCTTCCTTCTGGAAAAGGCTTGAATGAGTCAGAAGTGTTAAAAAGAGAAATTTCACTGGGGAGCTCAGCAGATAAGGACATCAAATGCTTTCAGCTCATGTGGGGGGGGGTGGTGGTGGTGTGTGTGTGTGTGTGTGTGCGTGTGTGCGTGTGCATGTGTGTGCGCACGCACGTGTCCCATTCATCCGTTTCTTCACCACACAGGTATTTATTGAACACCTGAAATAACAGGAGACCTAAATACCAGACATACCAATATCAACTATAAGTATCAAAACATTTTCCAAACCTATTTAGATACACTTAGAAATATCTGCCACTTGGAAATACCCAATTTTCAGGATAATTAAGAGTTCACCATACTTCAAACAAACCTCCACACTTATTTCTTCTTATTCCTTTCACCAAGTTTAAATCGAAGTGGATGGATGCCCTCCACAATTTGCAACAATGTATCATACCCCATCTAAATAAGATGCTTCTAAATAAGATCAAATTCAGTCTTTGTTTAAATCTTGATCCCCTCAAGGTTCTTTCAACAAGCAGGTTGGTGGTTTATTAGAACTTCACTATTTGAGGAAACTGTGTTTCTAGCCTTAAGACAAAAAGAGGTAAACCTGTTCTATGACCTTGGAATTCAGGCGATTAGGACAATATATGTGCACAATGTTCCAAAATCAAACAAAATCTACAATAAATCAATCTACAAGACAGATCTCAGGTACACAAAATCACATAGCTAACTTGTTCATCTGACATTGGGATTTACTGTACTGCATTGACATTTTTTATGTAAAGTGCACGGCAGGTCATGTGTTTCTCTTAAGAACAACAGATTTTATTTTAAACTTCAAATAATATGTTAGTAAAATCCTAAATGACAGTACAGAGGGCAGCCAAAGTGCACCCAGTAATGCTATTCTTCTGTGTGGTCTACACAGAGGCCAGGGTGCTGGTTGACTCTCAGAATCTTCTGTCACGTGCCAAGGGGGTGTGTGTGTGTGTGTGTTTACATGCATGAGTATATACGTATGCTGTTCTCCATGCTGCTGTCTATTTAAATCAAAGTCAACTAGAGAATAAGCAAATTCACATTAAGAAACTCTGTCCTGGGGACATGGGTAAACCTATGACTGATTCTTGTTGATGTCTGGTAGAAATCAATGCAATACTGCAAAAAAAAATTATCCTTCAATTAAAAATAAATAAATTTTTAAAAGAATTCTGTCCTATTAGGGAACTATTCATCAATATCGAATGATAAACCATAATGGAAAAGAATATTTTTAAAAAATGGATAGCAACTTGTTGCCAGTGGGCTCTGGGACCCAATAGATATGCGACTTCGCTCAAATCAGTGTTTATGTTGCTCTCCATGGCACGAAGGATGAAAAATGGCCTGAGCGGGCCCAACTGGATAGCAGATGGGGAATATCTGATTTAGAAGACTGATTCCTACTTGAATATTGCATAATCTGGCCAAGATATAAAGAGGTTTTCAAGTCTTAACACACAGTATATGTCATGGGCCATATAAAGTTGTCCCTGTAACCTGAAAACCCACAGTATGACGACTGTGGATGCAACCTATGTGGAGACCTGAGACAATCAGCAAGGGGCTCACATGAGCATGAGGGGAGCGGGCTGCTGTCAAGGGTGGGGATGGCTAATCCAGCTCTCTTCAGAATGCAAGACTGTTGAATAAATCTGAGTTTACAGAAAGCTCCAGAATAAGCCTCAAACCCAACAGCTGACCCCTGCTTAGAAGAACATTCAAGATCTTAGCACATGATCCCAAGGGAGTGGGGGGTTTATGGTCACTGAAAGGAAAACACTGTCTCTTCTGACAGCTATGGGCTGCTGACAGCTCCCTGACAAGGCCAGGCTCTACTGTGGAGCAGGGGCCTTTTGGGGGCCTTGGGCAGAGTTTTGTTTTGTTTTTTACATTAGTGGCTGCAGGAAGCCAAGCCAAGCAAAGTCAAAGCTGGGTCAGACCCCAGCCCCAACGACCCGGCCTCTTACAAAGACCCATGATCCCTGGCACAGGCCTGGACCCTGTGCCGCTCACAAAACCCCGGGCTTAATCACTCATGTGTGACCATCCAGAGGCACTGGTCCAGGCAGCCCACTTCCGGGTTACAGGCGTGGCCTGGCAGCAAGTGCACTGTGCGGTCACCACGTGCTCGAAGGCTCCAGAAGCCTGTGACAGGAGGCGCAGGATTTGTGCTAAACGTGGCAACTCCAGAGCCAGGCCTAAGCAGCCCAGGATGACAGCCATCAGAGCGGACAGAATTCCTCCGGGGGAAAGATGATCAGACAGACTCTGGAGTTTAAATGGAAACGCCAGAGACACAGATGTATAAAACAAACATATGGTTACCAAGGGCAAAATGAGAGGCAGGGAGAGGGATGAACTGGGAGGTCAGGTTTGACATATACACACTTTTATACTATATATAGTAGTGGGTATATGTCGCTTCCCTGGTGGCTCAGATGGTAAAGAATCTGCCTGCAATGCAGGAGATCCCCCGGAGAAGGGAATGGCTACCCACTCCACTGTCTTGCCTGGAAAATTCCATGGACACAGGAACCTGGCGGGCTACAGTCCCTGGGGTCCCAGAGAGTCAGACACGACTGAGTGACTAACACTACTATTACTAAGTAGAAAATAGATAGCTAATAAAGACCTCGCTATAGCACAGCGAACTCTACTCAATACTCTGCAATGACCTATATCAGAAAAGACTCTAAAAAGGAGTGGATGTATGTATATGTATAATTCATTCACTTCGCTATACAGCAGAAACTAACACGACATTGTAAATCAACTATGATCCAATAAAAATAAATTTAAAAAAATAAACAGAAACTTAAATGAATGATCCTTTGAATCCCTTCCTCAGAAGGCTGACAGAAAGCACTGCACACAAAACCATAGATACGTTTTTTTTCCAATCACCCATGTTTAAGTTCTTTTATATACATTATTGTCTTAAGAACATGCATCAAAGGGGACTTTTCAATACCAGAGAAGAAATATTTTCATGTGGATGGTGGGTCACAGTCTGTGAGGAGAATGAGGAATTTGGGATAATTCGTTGGGCTGTCAGACTTTAATGACTCTTCTGCCAAAATGATTTGGTCCGTGAAAGCTAAGACAATCCAGATGTATGACAAATGTTTACGACCAGGGTCAAGTGTGTTTACTCTTAGGCAGTTAGCTTTTAAAACAAAAGAGCTTTGACTAAAGATGAAGTGAATGGAGCCAAAGGTGGTATTTAAGGCTCCTTGGACGACTCACCAGCTCGCCACTGATTCCAAACCTCACCGACTCACAGGCATCAGCTGGCAGTTAGACGGCGGTATAGACAGTTAGGTCCATCTCTCATAGTAATGTCTATTTTTAAAGGCCAGCACATGCACACATACAATATGATAAGGTTTCCCTTAGAAAGTCGGAACGGCCAAATAATTACCACATTTCTAATTTTAAATTTGAGTTAACAGACACCAAAGCAGGAGCTGAGGTTTGATTTTAATTTTTGCACTACTAAAATTAAACTAGAAATGTCATGGACTACCTGCCTCCTTCTTATCAGTGGCAAACTACACTCTCAAAAATGTAAGTAGCTATTGTTTGGCTTTATTCATACACATCCACACAGACACATACATCTGTAAACACAGATAACAGGAAAGGGAAGTTCACCAGTTCACTCTAATGAGAAATCTCTGTCCACAGAATAATATCACGATGCCTAACCATCAGATTCCATGTTTCAGAATATAATAAATTTTAAAAGACCATAGTAGCAGTGTTACAAAAACCATAAAAGCTGTGAAAAGGGAGAGTTTATGTCTATGTGAACAGATGTCATATACAGGTTCTAAAAATGATCAAGGCATTCATTCTAATCAGGAAAACTTACAGGTATCCATGGCTGGGTTGCTCTATCTTGATTGCTAAGCTGAAAATGAAGAAAAGGCAGCAAGAGAAAAAGAAATATGGAAAAGTAGAAATAAGATAGAAAGAAGATGAAAAGGAAAGAGAAAGAAAGGAAAAGAAAGGAGGGAAAGAAGGGAGGGGGGAAGGAAGGAGAAAAAGAAAGAAAAAGGAAGGAAGGAGGCAGGGAAGAAGGGAAGGGAAGGGAAGGAAGGAGGGAGCAGGAAAGAGTAGGCCCAGGAGGAGGCTGACTCTCCTTATATTGTCCCTAAATGCTTACCCACTTCTTGGACAAACCAAAGAAGGTCAGGTGGTGACTTGGGTGGTCACCCGAGTTGGTTATTTTAAAAACATCCAATCAGCACAACAGCTCAGCTGAATTGTTTCTGATATATAGTCACCCGATCCAATTAAATCCATGCATTCACCCACACTGGACGCAAGGGTTAAACAGGGGCAGTGGGAACCACCCCAACCTCTTCAGTCCGGGTATTTAATAATGATGACTACATTCTTCTAAGAAACTGGTAGTACGACTTGTTGCCCTTGTAGAGGGAAAAAAAATCACTCCAGTCTGTTTGGATTTTCATTGCAAAGAAATGCAGTGCAGATTTACCCGACCCCCCTGGGTTAGTCTATACCCAAGGACACTGGCGTTTGCTCTGAGCTGTTCAGATGAGCCAGTGGCTGGGGGTAGAGTGAGAGGAGGCTCATCTCATCCTGAGCAGAGCTTCTCAGGTAAGGTGGCCAGCACTCTGGGCTGGAGAGCTGGGTGGGCTGGTGGGGAGGCATTCCAGATCGAGAAGAGGATCCGAAAGGCAGAATGGGGAGGCGGTTGGTGCCTGGGACAGGGGCTGCCACTGTGGTTGGAGCACGGGGTGCAGAGGGAAGGGTTCATCAGGCATCCAAAGGCCATCACACCAGCTCCTTGGGCTGTGGGCTCATGGGCAGGGGTGAGGGCCACAACCTTGGATGTGGCTGGTCCTTCTCCATCCTAACACATCCTTCGGCCCTCAATTTCCTGCCTATGCTTTTCAAGAGTTCCCATCCTCATTTGCTATACACGCACCCACCTACCCACCAGTTAGAGCGCACAAAGAACCCTAGAGATGTAACAGGTCGACACCTGGGTTTTAGGTGGGAGGCTGGGTGACGGGCAGGTTCACAGGGTAGCCTCTGTTCTTGCCTTCCTATCCACGTTCTCAAGTGTCAGAGGTTCACAGGATGTAGGCATTTGGGAGAAAATACACAGTACCATCAGTAGCCAGGTTGGTACCCCAAAGAGACTGGAATGAATGCCAAGTGGCTGGCGTGAAGTCCAAGATCTCACACGAGCTCTCATCACAGAAGAGTTCCCCATCACACACAGCATGGCCCCGGCTCCCAAAGGACAGCTTTGGTTTATAAAAAAGTTAAAGGCAAAAACAAACCCCAAACCCCTGTAACAGTAATTTCTCACAAAACTCCAGACCTCAAGCCAAAACGCAGACTGAGGAAAGAGCCAGAAGCATCCAGAGAACATGCTGGCATGGTATTAGATTATAGCCCTCCATCCCCAAGATCACTTTGGTGCTGGATTCATAGTGATTCCATCCACATCAGGCATGAAGTTTGTGATGCTTAAGGTGTTAGCCTGAAGGTTCAATGTTAATGACGCTAGTGATGGTGAGACTGCAGAGCGCATCTCTTTGGATACATAATTGAAAATGTGCAAATGAACATTTGATGTTTTCAGGGCCACAAAGAACCTGTAACACCATACCCTGTGTGTGGGTATGCGTATGCTTGCACCAGGAGAGTGGATTTGTGCAGTGGTGGGAGGGATGGGGAATCCACAGAAAAGTCTCCTCTGAGATACAGGCTTCAGTTTCTTTTGCATCACAAAGATGCCCTGAGATTCTCCAAACTGTCTTAGCACATGCACAAAGCACAGATCCACTTCCCAGACCTGTGCTGTCCAACACATAGGGATGTTACCATCTAAACTAGTCAAAATAATTCAGGTCAGAAGTTCAGTTCCTCAGTTGCACATGCCATATTCTTTAAGGGCCCAACAGACATCTATGCTTAGCAGCTACCCTATAAAACAAGTCCCAATGGAGAACATTTGTATCAACACAGAAAGTTCTCCTGGACTGGGATGACTCAGACTTACCGGTGCCCTCACCTTGTTTCAGGGGCTGGAGGTGGGTCACTTCTGAGAGCTTCATTTTTATGGAAATAATCAGAGCAAGACTTTAGTGTCTCTAAAGTCTGCATTTGTTCTTCACTTTTTAGGAATCCAGTCCCTCTAAGAAAAATGCTGCAAACAATGACTCATCTCCTCTATGAAATGAACTTTCAAAAAAAATAAACATTTTTCCTATACTTTTGGGGAGATAATCTAACCTCCTAAAGCCTGCTAATGCACCTGTTCAAAAACATCTGCGCAAGAAAACCATGATCATCATCAGAAACACAACATGCCTGTAATGACAATTTTGACTTCACCCTGTCCTAAGTTATCTACCTGTCAGTCTTATTTTTTCTTTTACTTTAAGCTCATTAACGATAAAAATCATCATCAGTTTCATATCAGCCACAGAGACGTGCTGCATAAGGAAGAGCTCTGAAAACTCTCTTGGTTCAAATACCAAGGTGATCTGTCCTCCTCCGGTCTTGGCGCATCCATTTACCATCTGATTATCACTTCTGTCTGGAGCTACTGAATATGCTATAATTTCAGTGCGTGCGTGTGCTCAGTTGCATCCTACTCTATGTGACCCCATGGACTATAGCCCACCAGGCTCCTCTGTCCATGGAATTTTCCGGGCAAGAATACTGGAGCTGGTTGGCATTTCCTTCTCCAAGGGATCTTCCTGACCCAGGGATCGAACCCACATCTCTTGTTTCTCCTGCACTGGCAGGCGGATTCTTTACTACTGCCACCTGGGAAGCCCTATGAGATAATTTACTTTTAATGATATAATTACCTTGTGAAACACAAATGTTGAAATTCTTACAACCCTATGAAATAAGAATGTGCTTTACAATTTGCAAAATGTAGTGTAAAAACAGTGCTCACATACAATGTGGACATAAAGGCAGCTTATGCACTACTTTGTAACACAGTCAGCTTTGCCTGATGGTAGAGGTGACCAGACAAAGAATCTTAGCAAGGAAAATGCACAGAAAGTGAGATTACAGTTTCCAAAGTTTCTACTGTCAGACACTAAAATTCTTACACAACAGTTAATCTGTGATGCCCAAGCTCTATCTAAACTCACTTCAAAGTCTTCAAGTAAAATAACTTTTAATTTTTTTCTAAATTTACTAAAAGGATTCAAGAGACACGAAGTCTGAAAGTAAAAAGTAAAGCTGATTCAATGACTTATTTCTAGAACATCCTGGTTGAATGATATCAATGTATACCTTTGCCTCGGCAATGAATCAACATTTTATAGATAGTTCTTTAGGACACTGGAGAGAAAACAAGTTAAAAAAAAGTAGAGAGGAGGACTTCCTTGGAGGTCCAACAGTTAAGAATCCACCTTGCCATTGCAGAGTATGAGGGTTCAATCCCTGGTCGAGGAACTAAGATCCCACATGCCTCAGAGCAACTGAGCCTGCTTGCCACAACTAGAGACTCCATGAGCGGCAAGGAAAGACCCTGCATGATGCACTACAGATCCTGTGAGCTGCAACTAAGACTTACTTGATGCAGCCAAATAAATAAATAACTTTTTTTTAATAGAGAGAGAAAGAGGAGCCATACTTGCGTAAACAGAACAAGAGTTTCTAAAAAGCTTATGAACTTTTTAACAGTATAAATCCTAGGGGAAGAGAGAATTGCAGAAAATGCAAACAGTAGGCAGAAAATAAACCTAAAAAGCATCCCCTTTGGGCTAGGAATGAAGTGTTTTAAATTCTATCTTTTAAATATATAAGGACACACGTAGGGTTGAAGATGAAAAGCTTCAGGGAACTTGAGTACGACAATTTTGACAGTCCATTAGAGTCCATTCCCCTCTCCTGCTCTTCCAAATCTTGGACCACCACCTTCTAGACTCAGGGTTTCCTTTCCAGGGAAGGCTGGCATATTTTCAAGCTCTGAAATCTTAGGGTTCAGTTGCTCAGTTGTGTCTGACTCTTTGTGACCCCGTGAACTGCACCATGCCAGGCCTCCTTGTCCACCACCAACTCCCGGAGTCCACCCAAACCCATGTCCATTGAGTCGGTGATGCCATCCAACCATCTCATCCTCTGTCGTCCCCTTCTCCTCCTGCCCTCAATCTTTCCCAGAACCAGGGTCTTTTCAAAAGAGTCAGCTCTTTGCATCAGGTGGCCAAAGTACTGGAGTTTCAGCTTCAACATCAGTCCTTCCAATGAACACCCAGGGCTGATCTTCAGAATAGACTGGTTGGATTTCCTTGCAGTCCAAGGGACTCTCAAGAGTCTTCTCTAACACCACAGTTCAAAAACATCAATTCTTCGGCACTCAGCCTTCTTCACAGTCCAACTCTCACATCCATACATGACTACTGGAAAAACCATAGCCTTGACTAGATGGACCTTTGTTGGCAAAGTAATGTCTCTGCTTTTTAATATGCTGTCTAGGTTGGTCATAACTTTTCTTCCAAGGAGTAAGCATCTTTTAATTTCATGGCTGCAGTCACCATCTGCAGTGATTTTGGAGCCCACAATAATAAAGTATCTCACTGTTTCCACTGCTTCCCCATCTATCTGACATGAAGTGATGGGACTGGATACATTGTTCTTAGTTTTCTGAATGTCCAGCTTTAAGCCAAGTTTCTCACTTTCCTCTTTCACTTTCATCAAGAGGCTTCTTAGTTCCTCTTCACTTTCTGCCATAAGGGTGGTGTCATCTGCATATCTGAGGTGATTGATATTTCTCCCGGCAATCTTGATTCCAGCTTGTGCTTCCTCTAGCCCAGCGTTTCTCATGATGTACTCTGCATTTAAGTTAAATAAGCAGGGTGACAATATACAGCCTTGACGTACTCCTTTTCCTATTTGGAACCAGTCTGTTGTTCCATGTCCAGTTCTAACTGTTGCTTCCTGACCTTCATACAGATTTCCCAAGAGGCAGGTCAGGTGGTCTGGTATTCCCATCTCTTTCAGAATTTTCCACAGTTTATTGTGATCCACACAGTCAAAGGCTTTGGCATAGTCAATAAAGCAAAAATAGATGTTTTTCTGGAACTCTCTTGCTTTTTCCATGATCCAGCGGATGTTGGCAATTTGATCTCTGGTTCCTCTGCCTTTTCTAAAACCAGCTTGAACATCTGGAATTTCACGGTTCATGTATTGCTGAAGCCTGGCTTGGAGACTTTTAAGCATTACTTTACTAGCATGTGAGATGAGTGCAATCGTGCAGTAGTTTGAGCATTCTTTGGCATTGCCTTTCTTTGGGATTGGAATGAAAACTGACCTTTTCTAGTCCTGTGGCCACTGCTGAGTTTTCCAAACTTGCTGGCATATTGAGTGCAACACTTTCACAGCTTCATCTTTCAGGATTTGAAATAGCTCAACTGGAATTCCATCACCTCCACTGTATAGAATGCAAATAATTAGAAGGGGTTTAGAAATCCTCCAATCTGGTGTTCATTTGAATAAATGAAGCCCAGCGAGGTTAAGAACGTACCCAAGGTCACACAGCTGGTTATTAATCAACATCAGGGCTGCTCCTACCTAATTCTGCCATTGCCCCTAGCACTCTTCAGGTTCACACACCTTCATGTGAGATTTTCCTTCTCCACTCAGAGCAGGGAAAATGCTTCCTGAGAGCTCTGGGAGGGAGTCCGAGGGTGGGGAGAGCAAGCAGCTTGTTTGCTATCAGAGATTTCACAATATTCCCACCACCACTTTTATTCCCCATCCTTGCACCTTCATCCTGCAGCTCACTTTGGAATATTTAAATATTTAAGAACTGTGAGCTGCCTGCAAGCTCTCTGAAGTCTCGGGAGGGAAGAACAGATACCAATCCAAATAAATAAATTCCATCTCCCTGGGAGGCTCCTGTGCTGGGGAACAAGCTTTACAGGAGGCTTGCTCACCCTGGTCCCCCACATCACGGCAACAATCATCCAGTCATGAAACTGTAAAATATTCAACGTGTTCGATCAAAAATGTATGAAATCGTAAAGCCAAAGGATTGTGTGTGTGCGCCTGAAATGAACATCTGGTGGAAATTAAGACCATGAGCATAATTTGCAGAGCTGTCTACCTTTTAGTGGCTTGCCCCATTTTTTTCTCCTTCTGTGTGCTGTGCCTAGTCACTGTTATGTCCGAATCTTTGCGACCCCATAGACTGTAGCCCGCCAGGCTACTCTGTCCATGGGAATTATCCAGGCAAGAACACTGGAGTGGGTTGACATGCCCTCCTCCAGGGGACCTTCCCAACCCAGAGATTGAACCCAGGTCTCCTGTACTGCAGGCAGATTCTTTAAATTCTAAGCCACCAGGGAATCCCTGCTGCTGCTAAGTCACTTCAGTCATGTCCGACTCTGTGCGACCCCATAGACGGAAGCCCTAATCTGGTTCAAATCTATACAGTCATGAGCTGTGTTAGGTATCCAACACAATACTGTCAACAAATGATAGACACCTGAATGTCATCTGTCTTTTGGTTTTGTCATACTGTTAAAGAATAGAGGAATTGCAGAAGTAAATGAATATGGCTGAAATCTGGTGACCATCCTAGCACATGGTAAGCTGAAATGTCACCTGCAATTCAAGAAACTCTCTAAGAAAATCTGTACACAGAAACAGGACTAAAACTTTCAGAAGTTAATTTTTGTCTTATAAGTGATTTCTTAATTCAACATATTTTAAGCTACTACTGAAAATCAATTGCTTTCCTGTTTGAGTTTTGGCTGGAGTGGCTTGTTCATTGTTGAGTGTGTAACATGTGTGCAAATACAGTGTGTGTCTATTTTAAAATTTTGGTTAAATGTAGTAAAATTAGATACAGAATTTTCAGAATTGTGAAAAGACCACGCCCTGAAATATTTAAAGTCTTAAAAATATAAAAATATCCATACTATTTTTCTGTTTAGTGACCATATATATCTGAACCTAAGATTTTTGTCTACTTTCCATACTCAGAACATTATTGAGAGTTTGGAAAGAAACAAGAGACCTCTCACTAACCAAAACACCTCATGCACTGGATGGGAATGTCAACTTGTGCAACCACTATGCAAAGCAGTATAGAGATTCCTCAAAAAGTAAGAAGATTTACCAAATGATCCAGGTATCACACTTCTGGGTATTTATCTAAAAAATATGAAAACACTAATTAGAAAAGAAATATGTACCCTTCTGTTCATCCTGGCATTATTCATGGTAGCCAAGATATGGAAGCAACATAAATGCCCATCAGTGAATGAAGGGAAAAAAAATCCAATATGCAAACACATACTAGAATACTACTCAGCCATAAAAAAGAATGAAATCTTGCCATATGTGATGACACAGATTGTCCTTGAGGGTATTACACTTAGTGAAATAAGTCTGATGGAGAAAAATACCATATGATTTCATTCATATGTGGAGAATAAAAAAACTAACTAAATGAACGAACCAAACAAAAACAAACACATAGGTACATAGATACAAAGAACGGATTAGTGGTTACCAGATGGGGAGGAGCGGGCAGGATTAAATAGGTATGGTGAAGGATGAAAACAAAATTTTTGGTGGTCAGCATGCTGTAGGGTACACAGAAGCTGAAAAATAATGTATACATGAAACATAAAATATTATAAACCAATGCTACTTCAATAAAAAATAAATGAGAAAAACAACAGTTCCAAATTATAGGTACATTATTTATAAAAGCCCTTTGAGTGAGAAAGTAATTTTTCTTTCTTATGCATAATTCTAACAATAAAGGTGATATAGGACATAAACTCTAATGAAGCAAGTCAATAAGCTCTGAAATCCAAATGAATATATTCCATCTGAAATGGACAGGTTGTACAATTAATTCAATGTATAACCAGCAGCACAAGAATTTTTATCTTAATGTGGACCCTCAGAAGATGAGCTGTGCAAAGGATTCAGAAAACAAAGGCAAGAAGATGGCCCAAGCACACAGCCATCCAGGGATGCCCAGTGCAGGGTCCAGAGTTTCACAACCTTACTACATCCAAGGTGGCATCCTGACACAGAGATGCTCAGAGGCAAAGCTCAGCAAGGTCAGAGAACCCGGGAGATGGAGCAGGTCTGGGAGGGAGAAGGAGCTCCTGGGAGGGTGTGGAGGGATGCGTGGTGGGCCAGAGAGGGAGAGCTTGAGATCAGGATGAGCTTTATTTAGGATGCAGGACTGGAGGAGGGGCCAGGAGAAAGGCAGACAGACATTGGAAATAAGAGAAATAGTGGCAACAACACAGGCAAAGCATGGAAGGGAGGGTGTGAAAGGCACAAGGAACTGAATCACTTTTTCCATGGCTCCTTCAAATCCCCTGAGCTGGTTGCTTCCATCTTGAGAGGCGTTTACAACCATGCTACTCAAAGTCGGTCCTCAGACCAGAGGTGTGAGCATCACCTGGGCGCTGGCTTGCTGACTCTCTCCCCCACCTGCTGCTGCTGCTAAGTCGCTTCAGTCGTGTCCGACTCTGTGCGACCCATAGACGGCAGCCCACCAGGCTCCCTCGTCCCTGGGATTCTCCAGGCAAGAACACTGGAGTGGGTTGCCATTTCCTTCTCCAGTTCATGAAAGTGAAAAGTGAAAGTGAAGTTGCTCAGTCATGTCTGACTCCTAGCGACCCCCTTGTAGCCCAACAGGCTCCTCTGTCCATGGGATTTTCCAGGCAAGAGTAGGAGTGGGGTGCCATTGCCTTCTCCGCTCTCCCCCACCTAGACCTACCCAATCACAACCTGCACGTTAACAAGAGTACAGGTGATGCTCAGTCAAGTTTGAGATGCACTGACTTTAAGTGGTGCTTATGACGATAGGCACTGACGTGAGATAGATTTGGGTTCCAATCCAGTTTTACCTTGACCCTGCAATACGTGCCCTTAGGCCCTAAACCTCAGTTATCCTCCTCTGTAGAATGGAGATAATGATAGTATTATGTCTCAGGGGCCCTGGGAAAACTTAAGCGAGGTCACGTAAGGAAAAGCATGGCCGTAAGGCTGGCAAACAGTAATGATATTATTTTTGTTCGTCCCTTCCAGCCGCCTTGGATAACAGCTCTGTTCTGTCTGCGTCTGAGCTCCTGTAGGGAATGAGTTCACTAAAGATGGGGAACACACATTCAGTCGGGTGATCTGTATCCAGGTGTGCAATATTGAGATGAAACCCTCAACACACACGTGCTGACATGAACCCAGGGCTGGGACACGGGCCAGTCAATGACCCACAGCAAACAGGAAAGCGCTTTTTTGACTCTGTGTACACAAAAGCCGGTTAGAAATGGGTTATGAACTTGCTTGGGATTAAAGGATCAACTTTCAGAAGAGAGTAAGCAAGTAACGAGGTGAAATACACCCCTCTTTCAAAACCTCCTGCATCAGTACATGGCCGTGAGAAAGTGGGTCAGAGATCCTTTTGAACCCACATCCAGCTGCTGTACCCCTCCTTTGGAGGCCAGCAGTGCAAACCACCCTGAGATGCTTCACCCTAGGGATGAAGATTAATGCTCAGGAAAAGCACCTAAATCAAATCACACCACGAGATGAGTTTCTTCATTTTCGGCAAAACTCCAATAATGAAGTGGCTGATTTCATTGCACGCACCTTAATTTCCTGTGTTGGCAAAAGAGCACATACAGAAACCCCAGCAGGCTTGTAATAGGAGGACAAGTCTTTCTGCTTGCATTATTAGATATGGGGGAAAAAAAAAAAAACAGAATTTAGTACATAGAACACCCACTTCTGTCGTGAATAATAACAGTGTCAAGAGTATTTTGTGCAGCTAAATTCTGATATGAAGAATCCACAGATCATTTCAAGGCATTCAAGCAGCTCACATCTGCAGACCAGCCACTGTGCAGTGGGTGCTAGGACCCAGGTGCCTCGCTGAACACCCCCTACAGAGGAAGGGGGCCCCAGGACACGGTGTCAGGGCCCCATGGGATAAAGCACAGGCTTAAGTCAAGGCCCCAGAACCCAGAGGCAGAAGGTCAGAGGCGGCTTCTGGGAAAATCTCCTTTGAGATCACTTCCCTGGCAAGCAGGGGAAGGCAGAATATTTCAAGGAGGGGTCCCAGCAAAAAGAGTGGCATGAAAGACCCTGAAGGGGAGGCTGAGGAGCTGGGCTTTGGCCTTTAATCAGTGGGAAACTATGCAAAGTTTGGTTTTTGCTTTCCTCTTGGTTTGGCTTCCCTCGTGGCTCAGATGGTAAAGAATCTGCCTGCAACACGGGAGACCGGAGTTCAATCCCTGGGTTGGGAAGATCCCCTGGAGAAGGGAACCCACTCCAGTAATCTGGCCTGGAAAATTCCATGGACACAGGAGCCTGGCAAGCTACAGTCCATGGGGTCGAAAAGAATCAGACATGACTGAGCGACTTTCACTCACTCACTCACTCCTCTTGCTTGAGTAAGGTCATTCTGAGGATAGATGGGACAGTGGAGAACATGGGACAAAAGGGTGACGCCATCATCCAGGTAAGGGGAAGGCGCAGGGAGGCTCAGGAGGTGTGGGGGCAGAAGCATCCTTTCAGAGACTGACTCAGCTGTCTTGGTGACCTATGGAGAGTGACCATGCAGCTTCTGGCTCAGAGTTAAAAGCTGCAGGAAAGTTCCAGATCGGGGAATTCGCCTGGTCACAGGGCAGCCCCCAGACTAGTGTATTAATACTCCTGGCAGCAAAGAGTTGCCTGCGGTGGTCGCTCCTGCAGCTTTCCATGCAGCCTCTGACCCTGAACACTGCTGCTCTCTTAGCCGACAGCCCTCTTCTTTGGATATAGTTTCTGAACTGTAAAGTTGTAAACGATCTTAGGTATTGACAAAGATTTTCATTCCGAATGGAAATTCAAAAATCTTAGAGTGGTTACCAAGAAACAAGATGTCCTAAAAGTACCAGCAGAGCTATCTGTGTGCACTGAGTACAGGAGACGTAATCTGGGCGCTTTGACTGAATGCTATTTTGAATAGTAAGTATCCTTGTGACTTCAGAGTTAGCATTTCCTTGGCGGATGACGAGAACCGTCCAGGAGGAAACAAGATGAGCAAACCGCCTCTCTGTGCCCACCTGTGTCGCCGTCTCAGAGGACAGATAGGATGATTACTCCTGGCAGGACACCCACTACTTGGCTTCCCAAGAGCTCTTCTGGGCTGATGAAAAGAGGCAGCTGCCATATGCCTGGTTTATGCTGCTTCGCCCTGGGATCGGGAGGATCACTGACACCCTGCAGTTTTTCTCAGCAGGGATACCACCAGCATTTTGGCCAGGGCCATGCTTTACCTTACCACATGGGACTGTCCCCCATTACAGGGCATTTACAGTTGTAGCCACATCCCCTCAAACACCAGCCAGTTATTATGAAAACCAGAATCACCCCCAAGCATTTCCAAAAGCCCCCAGGGTTGCGGCACTCAGTCTGATTGAGAACCATGGCAGTATTCACTGATGAGGCTCATCTCTATAAATATTCTGTTTTTCTACCTGATAAAAATAATCACTGCCCCTACTGGTCCATCTGATACAGTACAAAGAAACCATCTTTAAAATAAAGAAATAAAAACAAAAAAAGGAACCACCCTTTTTTTCAGCACAAGCAAATCACCAAGCTAAATTACAAACAGACCACAGTTGTCTCTAGAGCTTTACAAGAATGATATGGCATTATTTTCTTGGAGAACAAAAAAATGAAATACAGCCCCAAAGCAAGAAACTAGAGTGAGAATTTTTTTTTAATATATAAATAAATCCTGAAACATCGGAGGTTCTCTAAATTAAACTTAAAGAATCAGAGTACCAAGGTAAAGAACCCTCAAAACAAAGACCATACAAAAGGAACACTGATGATTTATATTGGGTTGGCCACAAAGTTCATTTGGGTTTTTCCATAAGATGTTACGGAAAAACCCGAACTTTTTGGCCAACCTAATATTTCCACATGGATTAATAATAGGAAAGAAATAAAACTTGACCTTCTGAACTCCACCTCCATACATGTGATACAATGATTGAAGTACTCTGTATTGTGAATATGCTATTAATTCCAAGGCTTCAAGTGCTTAACGTTTAGACAGGAGTACCTTCTAGACTGTAGGCTGAATTGTTAGTATCAACCTTTCTGTAACCATAAAGTAAGTTATTTTGCTTTTAATTAAAAAAAAAAATCCAATCATTGTGAAACCAAAAAAACATGCCCACGGGTACCTACAGAAGTATGCAACAACTAGCACATACTGGTGGGAACATTCCAGTGTTTGACATCTACAAATCCTTCAGAAGCATGCTCAGACAAATGATACTTAAAAAACAAACAAACAAAAAAAAACAACAACTGCATTTAGATTTAAAGGAAGGGTTTTCACTTACTTCAAATTTCTGTACACTCCTTGTTCCTCTAAGTTAAAGGAGGGAGAAAAACCACACTGTAATTCCTTATTTTTCCAATTAAAAAAAATAAAACACGTTATATTCTCTAATTCGGCTTTGGTTGTCCTCAAGTATTCTCTGTGCGTCTCCTTTCAAAGAATACTACTTTCAAATTCTAAACAAAAAGCAAAATATCAAAAGTTAGCCCAAGGAACACTGTACAAAATCAAATACCACAACGCAAACAAGGCAACTGCATCTATCAGAAGTGATGATTCAGAAGAGGATAAATTTAGAACGGTGCTTTCCAAATGGCGTTTGGGTGCCAAATGCAATAAAACAGGTGAAGGCTACATCCCAAAAGTTTCTCTGAAAAAAGATCGCCAAAATATTATCAACAAGTGTCTTCTTTTTGGAGCTGTCGGTCCCCTGGTGTCCTTGACGCTGAACTTCCGCAATCTGGCCTTGGTGTGGCCATCCATTCCTGGGTAAATCCAAGTAAAACCTGAGGACACTTCAGCCTCTGAGGACGCTGTCAGAAGCAGTGGAGCAGTTCCACATGGGACGGGCCTTTTATGGCCTGAACTGGGAGAGCCTTGATCTCAGCTCATCTACCAGAAATAGCTCCTGAAACTCAGAGGGGCCCATCAGCTGTTGCAACAGGCCTGGCCAGTGGCAACCTGAAGTGCAATGAGAATTGCCACATTGTCTTTCAGCTTGCTTTACAGAGAAACTAAAAATGCAACAGCCATCTCCTGAATAGGCTACAACCATACAGAACTGAATAGGCAAATGTTTTTCTAATGCTAGTCTTCGGATTATAAAAGAACACAAAACCACTGATAAAGCTCAGACAACAACATTCAGAAAGTAACATACACATACATGTATAAACAGTATGCTATAAAGGCACACGTCTCTCTACAAGTTTACACGTGGTGCGGACATCTGTGGGTTTCTCCTCACTTCCAAAAAGAGAAATTTCCAATAGAAAATGAGTCATCAGAACAAAGAATTGCCCTGGAAGGAATTTCTCTAAAACAATACAAATGTTTTGTCTTAAAACCAAAGACCATGCTCTGAATGGATGGATCTCGCTTCAGATGGAGCTCAGGTTGTTCAGCTCACTCAAAGACCAGAAGAAACTTAACTAAGGGGCGACAAAAAAAAAAGAACTGTCGAGCACAACCACTTCTTAAAAGGCTATTTATGTTTTTCTAGGTATTCAAACTAATATTACAACCCTGCTTATAAAAATACTTACAACTGTGTGTGTCCTTGTCATTGGGAAGATTAACAGAATCTCTTAATTGTTCATCTAACTTCAGCATAAAGCATAGAACTCAGAATTCTGTGCTGCTCAGGGGCAGGCACCTGGCTGCTAGTTCTCTGACCCTCCAGCTGCATCAGTCAGCAGAGGCTCCCAGAGCAGGACCTGAATTCCGGTTAGTCATTAACCCTGCAGGACAATTCCTCTTTCTAAACAGACAGTCCTGTAGCCAGGGAAGAAGGCAGATACACTGGGCAGCTGTAATGATTAAACACCGGCTTTGTGACTGTTTTGCACAAGGGTTAAAGACGCTTTGTCCACACCAAGTTTTTTAATCACCTCAAGATGACAAACAAAACTTCATAGCATGACTCCTTCTTCCTAATCTCCATCCCCATGGGGCCTCACTTTATTTTCCCTTCAACCAATTTTGCTTTTTCCCCTTTTTAAATTTTATTTGACTTTGCTTTATATATTTATAAATGCTGCTTTAAACTCCTCCTGGAGCAAGCAGGGTAAAAACAAAAACTTAGGTGAAATAACTAACTACTGAGGTCTTTCTTTTAAGAAAAGAGGAGACAATGAATCACTGCTACCACAACGATGCAGGCTTTTTTCCCAAAACAGATTCACTCCCACAAAATAAACATCTAACTTTTGGACACCTCTGAGGTTATTGTTTCCTGCTGCAACAGAATTGGCCTAGCTTAATGCATTGGAGTCTAATGATTAATTCTTCTCAAGTGCATCTTTTACACATGCTTTTTATCTTTGTTCAAAGTCCACTTAATTCTACCTGTGCAATGTGTTTAAATACTTTCCTTTTTTTTTTTTCTGACTGTATCCTGAAATTAGGAAACTCTTGTCATAAACACACTTCTTTCCCAAACTATGACAGTATCAGAACTGACATGCATGGCAGCAGACTTAATGATATACCCATGAAGAAAAGCGAACATCACATTTTATAAATTAATGTAAGAACTAGACTTAGACCTCTCCAAGATATTTGATAATTATTTCTCATTTGCTATTAATACTAGAATTATAATAACCATATGGTAGTCTCATTCTCACTAGTAACTTCATTATATCAGCTTTAGCATGACTTTTAATCTGGCTTTTGTGGGCTAATCTAAAAACTATGACTACATGACATTGGTCTTAAGAGAAACTACATTCTATGGAAAGTATTTCATAATAATAATGAACATGTGGAAACCAAAATTAAAACACAATGCTTTTATAATCATGACAAAAAATATTTTGATACAAACTTTACATATACAGATTCAGTATGCTGAAAAATTTAACATGCTGATAAAATACAGCCAAGGAGACCTAAGTAAACAAATACACATACACTCTGCTCATGGGTTTGAAGAGTCAACATAGTAAAGATGTCAGTTCTCCCCTAAAATGATCTCTAGATTTAATGCAATTCCTATCAACATGCTAGGGAGAATTTTTGTTAGAAAAAGATAGGCTTATTCTAAAATCTATAGGAAGAGAGGCAGGCCTTAGTGTAGCTAAAACAATCTTGAAAAAGAAGAATAAAGTGAGAGTAATCTAT
This sequence comes from Capricornis sumatraensis, assembly GCF_032405125.1. Taxonomy (NCBI): domain Eukaryota; kingdom Metazoa; phylum Chordata; class Mammalia; order Artiodactyla; family Bovidae; genus Capricornis; species Capricornis sumatraensis. Next base: position 37,867,839 of record NC_091083.1, read on the forward strand.
CCCATATTAAGCCTTACTAAAAAGATATAATAATGGATTAGAATAAAGAATCCTGAAATAGACCACACAAATATAACTAATTTTTGACATAAGACACCATTTCAACAAATGGTTCTAGAGCAAATGGACAGACATAGACCAAAATAAACAAACAAAACTCTTATATCTAATCTTCATACCTTATATAAAAATTAGCCAAAGTGAAGCATTAGGGGTTAAAAAAAAAAAAAAAAAACAGGAGAAAATCTTCAGGCTCTAGATGAGTTCTTGTTCTCGACACAAAAAGCACTCAGTGTCTTAGACCTGGACTTCCCTGGTGGTCCAGCGGTTAAGAATCACAGGTTTGATTCCTGGTCCAGTAAGATCCAACTTACTAAGGACAACTAAGCCCATCTGCCACCAACTACTGAGTCCACGCTCTAGAGCCCGTGCTCTGCAACGAGAGAAGCCGGCACAATGGGGAGCCCAAGCACCAAAGCTAGAGTAGCTCCGGCTCACTGCAACTAGAGAAGGCCCACGTGCAGAGCAGCCAAAGCAGCTCAAGACCCAGAACAGCCAAAATTAAAATAAATAAAAATTTTAAAAAGAATATAAACCAAAGTTTAAAAAAACACAACTCATAAAAGTGAAAAATCATGAATTATATTCATCAAAATGCAAAACTTCTGCTTTTTCAGATCACATTAAGAGGATGAAAAGACATGCAAGGGAATGGGAGAAAATATTTGTGGTTACATATCTGAAAAAGGAGAACTATATAGAACACAGGAAGAACTCTCAAAATCAACAGCAAAAAAAAAGAAAAGAAAAAACCCCAATCAGTCCAATTAGAAAATGGGCAAAAGGTACAGTGAGGCATTTCACCAAGAAGATGAAAGACAGATGGCAAATTTCACGTTGAATATGAAAAAATGTGCAACGCCATTAGCCATTCAAGAAATGCAAATTAAAACAATGAGATATTCCTACACACCTATCAGAATGGCAAACATTAAAAAAAGAAAACTGACTACACCAAGCGCTGGCAAGGAGAAACTCGACCACACATCGCTGGTGGGGATATAAAATGGCGCGGCTACTCTGGGAAACAGTTTGGCAGTTTCTTTGAAAACTAAAGCTGCCAAACCAAACTACCATATGGCCTGGCAACTGCACTCCTGAACATCTATTCCAGAGAAATGGAAACTTATTTTCATAAAAATCCTGAATACAACTGTTCGTAGTAGCTTTATTCACAATAGATAAAACCTGGAAACGAGCCAGATGTCTTTGATGGATGAACAGCTAAATAAAAATTTGGTGTGGCCATACCATGGAAGTCTGCTCAGAAATAAAATGGAACAATCTATTGATATCTGCAGCCACCTGGAAGAATATCCAGGGAACTGTGCTGAGTGAAAGAATGCTGATCCTCAAAGTTTAGATGCTGTGTGATTGCACTTCTACAACACTCCCTGAAAGCTTACTGTGCAGACGTGCAGGATGCAGCAGAGGCTAGGGCTGTGAGAACAGCGTGAACAGTTCTTCCCCTGTCCTACCAACTGCATCAAACCCAGTACCCCGGTGATGATCTTATTTACAGTTTTGCCAGATGTTACCACTGGGGGTGAATGGGTCAAAAGTACACAGCGCTTGCTCGCTCTCTCTGTAGTAATTCTTATAAACACATCTGAATCTATTATCTCAAAATTAAAAGTCTAAACATTTTTTTAAAAATCTACTTCAAATGAAACTTCCAAATGCAACCCATTTGTAACTGAGTTACTGACCATAATTGTACTCTGAGTAAGTCTAAGTGGATTTGCCTGTCATCAATGCCACCCTAAGAAATTCAAACTGGAAATGTTTCTTTTCCCTTACAAGATGGAAAGTCATAGCCCTAAGTAAAACATTTCATACAGAAGAAGAAATGGAAAGCATTGCTTTCCAACTGAGCATGTTTATATGGCTGGTTGTCTGGATACTGAAAAGAGCATCTCTAATTCCTGGGGCCTATCTAATAAACAACAGGATCCCTCCCCTTCATTTTCAGCAGTTCAATCCACTGCTCAACATGATTTTCAAAACCTGATCAACCATTGAGAAACAAGAAAACTCTTCAGAGAGGGAGGTGACCCGGCCATCTCAAAATTTCATCCCACTACAAACACAGAAAATAGGTTTCTAGAGTCAAGAGTTCCATAGCCTTGGAGGTATCATTCTTGAAAATAAAAGGACAAGATCAAAATCTAGCCTTCTGCATGGTGCGACAGGATGTCTGAGGGTCCTTCAGTGCTCTTTATCCTCTCAGATGCCAGAACGTGAAACTTAGATCCAACGGAGTATGGATATTCCTGGGCTTGGGCAGCCCTTGTTCAATGAACTGAAGACAAGCTTCATCTTATACCTGCATTACGTGGCTTCCCCAGAGCTGTTCCTTTCTAACACAAAAGTCCAGCATGAGTTAGTTTGGCTCTCAGGGCGTTTGGATCTAACTTCCTCATCACTCATCTTCCACAACCACTGTCTCCTCCCCCAACCCAACCCCAGCCCCTCCCCCTTCAGGTTTACAGTGGGATTCCAGCTTCCTCCACATCCCAGGAACTGCTCCCCAACCATGGGCCCTCCTGGCGGACCTGGCCTCTATAGGCATCTGACATCCTCTGCCCATTTCCACAGCCACCAAATCTCTGTTTCTCCCAGAGTGAGTTCTGTAAGCCCCTCAGCAGAATTCTGGATGGCGCTGATTCCCTGGAGTTCAGAAAACCAGGATATGAGACAGGAGACAAATGATGCTATGCTCCTCCCCTCCCATTGTGACCCCTGGCTCCTACTTTTCCGGCTGATCACAGCCTCAGCACCGGACCCTCCCTTCCAGCCAGGACCACATCCTGTGGCCAGGAGCTCAGCCTTCCTCCCTGCTTCTACTTCCTCACCCCTTCTCTCAACTGCCTCTCGTCAGAACTACTGCACGAGCCTCCAGCTGTGTTTCCCTCCTCAAACTCATCCTCTTCACTCCTTCCAGAATGTGTTTTAAGCAGCCTGACTGACTGCATCACTCTAGGGGGAAATCTCCCAACTCACTCACCAGCAGTTCTCAGCATGGACTTGGCTCGTGGCGTCTCCCTGGGCAGCCAGGTACTTCTCCTGGATGGAGGCTCATGTGACCAGTTCTGAGAATTCGAGGTTCTTGAGGAGTAAATGTAAGCATGTCCCCACAAAAGACTCACTTTCACCCTCCTGTAGATATTCATCAGGAGGCGGGGAAAGGGATCAGGTTACACATGAATCCTGGGGCAATTGCACTTGACTCACAAGAAGACTCTTGAGAGTCCCTTGGACTGCACGGAGATCAAACCAGTCAATCCTAAAGGAAATCAACCCTGAATATTCACTGGAAGGACTGATGCTGAAGCTGAAGCTCCAATCCTTTGGCCACCTGATGGTGAAGAGCCTACTCATTAGAAAAGACACTGATGCTGGGAAAGATTGAGGGCAAGAGGAAAAGGGAGTGACAGAGGATAAGATGGTTGGATGGCATCACCAACTCAAAGAACATGAGTTTGAGCCAACTCAGGGAGATAGTCAAAGACAGGGAAGCCTGGCATGCTGCAGTCCACGGGGTCACAAAGAGTCAGACACAACTGAGCGACTGAACAGCAGCAACAGAGATGATCTCATGGGCCCAGATCTGCGATGACTTACTTTGACGGATGTGTGGCTGATAGCTGTGTGATTCAAGAGGATTGCATGTTTCGTTTTATGACCAACTTCACATTTGGATACATCCAGGACCCTGTGACACGTGCATACAACATCTGTGTGCTGGTGACAAACAGGGGGTTGAGAGGGGCTGGCCTGGTGGGTAATTCCAAAGTCCCTACTGTGACTCGGCCCCTCCCACCTCTTCAGTCGTATGTCCCAGCACCCCTCCACCCCAGAGGCGACCACCAGAAACCACACTGACTGGGGTTGCTGGATCCAGGCTGGTCTCAAGAATGCCTTCCCTTCCTTGTCACTTGGAAAATCCCGCATTATCCTTTAAGGCTCAGCTGACTCTACTTCTCGATGAGCCCTTCCTAACGTGCTCCGTGAATTCCAGCCTCTAGACTGTTTGTGTCCAAAGGGCAGGGGCCCCATCTGTCTCTGCATCCATGGAATCCAGCAGTGTCCGTCACTCCCTACACACAATAAATGTCTGTGGCATGCCTTTAGGTCTCTTTCTAATTTTAATTCAGTGACATGCTCTTTTTTTTCCAGGAGTAACCAATGGACACTGACCTCCCCTCTGGAGTTAGAAAGTGACATGAGTGACAAAGTGGCTCCTCACTTTATAGGCAGGGAATGAAGTGGGTGGAGCCAGCTCATAGGCTTTTGCAGAAGCCTCACTGTCCAGTTTTCCCTCCATGAAGCACCTATTTCTGAAGAGAGGAGGACGTCAGAATTTCAGCCAGAACTGTCAGTGTGCAGAAAGCAAAACAAAGTTCTCCACCTGACTGCTCCTGCCTTCTGCAAAGTTCCGCTTTCTAAATGGCAATGAACTTGAGCAATCAAGAGAAGTATTTGTTTAAGCCGCTCCTTTCCAGGGGTTGAAAACACTAAGCACCAGGGTCTGAAGTCTGTCCTCGTTGCTGCTATGATGGGACCAGCCTTAGAATCACTTTCTTTTTCTCCATATAACTTGGGAAGCAGACTTGGAATCACTTTCTTTTTCTCCATAAACTTGGGATTTCGACATCTGTGAGTAAAGACCAAAACATACCTCGTCATCTCTTAACACCTACACTAATACACCCCCATGACTCTGAGCTTGGGCTGCCTGGACCATGGACAAATAAATTTTACTGTGGGTAGAATTTTAAAAAGCAAAAAGGGTTGTTTTTTTTTGGTTAACAGTATTTTTCAACCAATAAAGCACCCTCTCCCAGTTAGTCTAAATCAATCAATCAATGTCTGCCTGTCTCTCTCTCTCTCTCCCTCTCCCTCTCAAAGCTTAGGGAGAGTTTCATTGTTTGGAGGACAATATTTCTAGCTCCAAGGTCATGTGTAGGTCACTGGCTTTGAACACCAGATGAGCAAGCCAAGCCCTCTCTCCCAGGCTGCAGCTTCAAGAATGATGGGTGTGGAGAAATGCGCAGCAGGAGCAGAACTGCTGGGCTCATGGTCCAGATGAAATGTGAGTTTGCTGGGAGAGAGGGGGAGGCCTGGCCCATATTTTATGAGTCCTGGCTGCGGGCACACAGCCTCTCAGAGGGCTGGACCAGCACTGCATTCCTGGACACCGCACTCAGAGTCTTGAGAGTAATCAGAGATGTACAGAGTGTGACCTACTCTATTTCGGCTGCAATAGATTTAAAAGTATGGGACTGCTGTCGATTCATTGCATGGTAGAAATGCAGAGGTGGCTTCTCAAGTGGGGACACTGGCTCAGAGGGATATGATACGGCAGTGCAGGGAGATGCTTGCACACGGGAGAAGACTCAGAGGCTCTTTCCTTTCCATGAGGGGGCTGACATCACAAAGTGCAGCACCAAAAGGGGTTCCCTTGAGAAATATCGTATGACATCCCTTATATGCGAAGTCTAAAAAGAAATAAACAGATGAACTTACCGACAAAACAGAAAGAGACTCACAGACTTAGAGAACAAACTTATGGTCACCAGTGGGAGGGATGTGGGGAAGGGATAGTTAGGGAGTTTGGGATGGACATGAACACATTGCATATTTAAAACAGATAGCCAACAAGGACCTACAGTACAGCGCAGGGAACTGTGCTCGATGTTATGGGGCAGCCTGGATGGGAGTTTGAAGAAGAATGGATACATGTGTATGTATGGCTGAGTCCCTTCGCTGTTCACCTGAAGCAATCACAACATTGTTAATCGGCTATATCCCAATACAAAATCAAAAATCAAAAAACGGGGCGGGGGGGTGGGGGAGGTGGGTTTCCTTGGCTGACTCCAAACAACAAGAGAGAATGGACAGCCCTGATTTCTGCATGAAACACGACACCCCTGTGGTCCTCCTTGGGGTGCTGTGTAAGAGACCATCTCTGCACCGGGTTACAGAGGGGAACTGGGAGCAACACCCAGACCCCAGAGATGCACTGAGGACACAAAGAACCAGGGCTGCTTGCTCTGTAACCACGTGCCCGGCCTCTGCACACCCCGAAACCCCACGCAGCCCGAGGAGGGGGCACAGTGCCCACCACTGGGTTTCCGGCATCACGATCCTTCTCCTCCTCCAGAAACACAACTCTTAAGTGATGGCTGCACACTTGGGCCAACCCACAGAAGCCTAATAAACCTGTAATAAAGCGGAACCACAGCACAATAATTCTATAAAGCTGAACCACTACGCGTTGTAGCTTCAAGTGTGTCTGTGGCTCCCGCTGGAGATCCTGGAGGCACAAAGGGTGGTGACTTCCTACCCTAAGGGTAACCCAGACACGGTTGATTTGGGGGCTGGGGTGACAGCGCTGAGGAGGAGAGCGCTGTCTGGACACGTCTAAGCGTGGGAGAACGGGGTGCGTGGGAGAACAGGGTGCGGGGTTGGAGTCAACCGAGCAGGCAACACGGGGGCAGGGCTGGGCGGGGGTTGGGAGTGCATGCGAGTTTAGGAGGAGGAATTTCTGGGGTAGGTGGGCGATGCTAAAAACCGGAAAGTTTCAAGAAAAGAAAATAAGGGAACGATATGGAGACCCATTGATTAAGTTCTGAAACAGAATTCACTTTCTGATCGTTCTCATTTCACAGCCTCAGGTGACAGCTTGGTCTCAGTCAAGAGGCCAGAGAATTGCTGGTCTAGGTCGACCCCAAGGTCTGGTTTGGTTCTAAAAGCCTGAGATTCTGGGACTCTGAGGCAAAGCACTGTCTCACAGTCATCAGAGAAAACTGGAGAGAATTCTGAGAAAGAAGAGTGTAATACAGATGGCGGAAGGGGATCCAGGAGAGATCAAGTGGGCCCGCACCAGGCGTTCAGGAGTGAGTATTTATGAGACAGCAAGACTGGAAATAAAGATAAAAGCCCTGGATCACACCTCAGCTCCCTCAAACAGGGACTCGGTCTAGAGTGGAGGATCCCTTCAAAGACCCCAAAGTCATCTGCTGGACTTGTTATACCAGCGTGGACGCCTTAGCAGCATGCATGGGGAAAATTCCCTTTGGAGGCTCTATTAGAAATGTCTGGTAACCTCATCTGTGGGATGGAACACACACACTGCATCAGAGCGAAGAGAGGAGAAACATGTTGGCAGATACATCCTCAAAGGATGATGCTTATTTAGGAATTATTCCAGGTTCTCCCAAGTCCTTAGCATGGCCCACATTCCCACCTCAGTGCCCTGGGAATGTGAATTCCACCAGGACAGAGATTTTTGTCTGCTGTGTAGATGATTTCATTTCTGGTACCCCAGAACACTGCCTCACTCACTTCAGTCACTCAGTCATGTCCGACACTTTGTGACCCCCATGGACTGCAACACACCAGGCTTCTCTGTCCATCACCAACTGAATGGCAAACCACTTCAGTATTCTTGCCTTGAGAACCCCATGGACAGTATGAAAAAACAGTGCCTGGCTGGTAGAATCCTCCTGCAATGTGGGAGACCTGGGTTCAATCCCTGGGTTGGGAAGATCCCCTGGAAAAGGGAAGGGCTACCCACTCCAGTATTCTGGCCTGGAGAATTCCATGGACTAGGCCATGGGATCACAAAGACTTGGATATGACTGAGTGACTTTCACTTTCAAGACACAGTAAAAGCTCAAAAAATGTTTGTTGGAAGAGAGGGATGAATAATATCTATTTTACAGGGAAAGTACCAGACAGAGTTTTTATAAAGTAAAAAAGTTTTTTCATTGCCCCTCACTGCTCCCCCCGCAGTCTCTAGTCTGTGATTACAGTCCTGCTCACTTCAGCAAGACAGTTTCACAAGCCTGAATTAGTTCACCTCCTCTCCACATACCAAAATCTTTGGGGAAGAGTTTCCTTATTAGATGAGGCCTGATTTCCCTGCAGGGCTTCCTGGCAAAGGCCTCACTGCATTCTGATCTTTTAGCATCACTTACGCAAATCCATGGCACCTGGGCTCCCAGCTCGGGGAGGCCTGGTCTGCAGGCCTTTTTGTAAGCTAATTGCCTGGTGAGCCCTGAAGACAGGATTGCTTTCCTGAATCACACTCCTAACAGGGCCCTCCCTAAATATTTTTTGCCGATGGCCAAGTGGGCAAGCTTGGCTTTTTTCTCCCTAGAAACACGATCCTGCTTTCTATACCAACAAGTATTAATTCAAATCCCCAGTGGGCAGTCCAGGATATGAAAATTACAGTAATCTAATCTTGTAGAGGAAGACGCATGAATCATCATTACACGGTCTGACAAAGAGCTAAGTGATTAATCCCAGGCTGCAGAGGCTGGGGTCCACAGGCATGGCTTCCTGGGGTCTATAAACCAAACAAGCAGACCCACCCAGCAAACATCAGAGAGGTGACAGCATGGTTTTCATCCCAAGGGCACACGCTGGAAGTCTCATCACTGTTTGGAAAATTCTGTGACTGAGGGGCCAGAGGAGCTGCAATCTGCGGCTCAAAACTCTTGTCTTATCTTCTAATTCCAGTATCAACTGCTTAGGCTCTGAGGTTTAATTTTAAGTAGAAACTGGGAGGTTTGCGGAATAATGGCTTCTCAGCAAGTGACCGGAAACCCCAATGGTCTCAGGGGAAAACAAAAGACTATGCCCAAGACAAGACAGGCCACCAACCAGGATGTACTCTGCACCACATCACAGGAACCTACCTCGCTGAAGGAAGGTCCTGACCTTGTCCTGAAACTTTCAGAAAGAACACTGGAGCTCCCAGCTTCCACCCAGAAACCGCAGCCCCAATGCCCTGGGAAACTTGGTCAGGGCGCCCACAGCCCTGAACCATCACTCCACTTTCTTTTTTTCCCCCCTACTTTTTCTCTTACACAGCTGTGTTCAATTTTCTGTCCTTGGGGTTTTTAAAGGAACATTTATTCTAGGGCCAGGATTCTCCAGTTTTATGGTTATACAACTCCCTCCCAGGGCCAAAGAATGTTTGAAAAGCCTAAACCCGGCAGAGAGAGTTAGTAATAGTATCCAAATGAAAGTGAAAAGTCCAGACTTGTTCCAATTTCGATTCAACCGCTTACTTGATTATATTGTACCTTCTGTTTGCCCTTCAAGATGCTTGCTACCTACTGTTTTTAAATCAGACTACAAGGAGGGTGTATATATGTCTGTGTGCGTGCGTCTTTGTCTCTTTGTGTGTCTATGAGGGCATGTGTGTGTCTGTCTCTGTGTGTATATGTCTCTGTGTATGTTTGTGTGTGTCTGGGACCAGGTAAGGTACAGAGAAGTCCAAAAGTGTATTTATATTCTTCCACAGTTACTGTTTCCTGCTTGATGGTAAGTTTTATTTGAAATAAGACATTCATCATAAATTGGATTGAATAAAAGATCACAAAGAATAATGCCTGAAGGATTTTTATGGACTTGTTTATTTTTCCTGCAGAGAAAGCCAGACAGTACTAGGTTTTTGGTAGTAGGACAGCAGGTTTTTTTTTTTTAAAGAACCCTAGTTTTTACTTAAACAGTCAAACTAGTGGCATTGTTAGCTAAAATGCCCGAGCCTAAGTACATTATCAACATTCAAAAAGCAGAGACCACTCCCCTCACCAAACATATACAAACATACACACACACCCCAACCCCACCAAGAAAAGAGCACAAGGCCCCTACCAGCCCGTGAAATGCTAACGAGGCTTCTAAATGCAGCCAAATGGAGTAATCTCAGAAAATCCAAAAGTCCTTACCTGGCTTCTCCTCTCTTCCTGTTACCTAGAGTCCCAAACCTCAGAGAAATCTGCCCAGAGGTTTTGTCTACATAGGTTCACGAACATCCTTTTTTTTTTTTTTTTGGCCCCCTGGAGTCTCCCAAGGGCCAGCTGCCGGCTTCATACACACCCCATCTCCTTGATCTGATGGACAAAGCAAAGTTCAGGCTCCCGGGCTGAGGTCTGTGACACAGCACACACCACTCACATGAGAGGTCTGGCTGCAGCCCAAGGCAAACAAGATGATTTTGAGAAACAAAGATATTTGCACAGACCCACCCTTGCGCAGAGAAAATGGAATCAGTTTTCCTCCATGGATGGATCTGAAATGCTGTCAGCAGCACCTGCTAAACGCAGTCTGGTCACCTGCAAATGATTACAAGACACCTGGACACTAACCTCGAGACGTGAGCATGATGAGGGACCAGGGCAGGCTGTTCTCAGGGGCCACGGTGAGCGGAGCACACCAAGGCTTTCTCTTTTGACCACCTCTCGCTCTTTTAAGATCAAGATAATCAACAGTGCCCTTTAGCCCGGCCTTGTAGGCAAAATGACAGGTTAAGGTTCAAATGATTCCTTCCAGATAACCAGACTCTAACTGTCCCATAAGTGGAAGTTAGTAGAGATCTCTAAACCCAGGGCAGAGGACAGCTGAAAAAAAAAATAACAAACAACAGATTCTAGACTCATGGTTTCCTTGAAGCTGGTGATTTCCTCAAGTAGGGCAAACTCCTGATAGTGATTTCCCATAATAATTAAAAACCCTGTGGATCTGTGCTTGAGAACAAAGATGCTTCTTTCAGAAGAAGATTGTTTTCATGAAAGTAACCCTGAAAAATTCTTCCCTCAAAATCCCTTAACTGCACACCCTCTACATGCACAAGGAAATACAACCAAACAACAATAACCACATCAAAATAAGTTTTCAAACCACACATACAAGGAAAAAATCCTTACAAGAAGGCTTTTAGCAGAGCTTGAAAAACCAGCATATTTTCTCATATCATGCCAAGCCAGTTAGGAAACACTGGGTTTTAAAACTAAGGTTTTATGATCAGCCACTTACATTCCATATAAGAAAAGGCAGAAATGTGAGCTGAGAGAAGTCAGATACAACTTTAAAAATCTGACTTACCAAAGTGTGCAGGGCTGCACACGTGCACGTGCGCGCGCACACACACACACCCCCACACACATACACACACACACACACACCACCACCACGCCCACCCGTGCCTTGTAAAAGAGAAAATAAACACCACTTGGGCTCATCCAAAATGCATAATCTTTAATCATGGTCTCGAGACATGATGTTTGCCCAGAATATCCAAAGTGCTTAACAGCCTAAGGAATAGTCCAAGTTCTCAAGAGAAGGTTGTTACTTGAAGGACCATGTGTCTTTTTTCTTTTTTTTTTGAAGAAGAATCTTTATTACTTTTATGTACAGAAAACTCAGTAGTGTACACTCAGCCCAGCTTGGCGGCCAGCTCTTTGGCCTTCGCCTTTTCTAGCTTGGTGATGCGAGCCACTGACTTCGGCCCCAGGACACTGCCTCCCCAGTGATGACAGATCTCATCGTATCTGTCATTGTAATTGGTCCTGATGGCTTTCACCAGCTTAGCCAGGGCACTCTTGTCCTCCAAGTTGACTTGTGTGAAGGCTAAGGTGGTGCACGTCTTCCTGTGGACCAGGCGCCCCAGCTGGGCCTTGCCCTTGACGATGCAGTAGGGAACCCCCATCTTGCGGCACAGGGCGGGCAGGAAGACCACGAGCTTGATGGGATCCACATCGTGAGCGATCACCACCAGCTGCGCCTTCTTGTTCTCCACCAGGGTGGTGACAGTGTTGACCCCTGCTCGAAGGACAGGTGGCCTCTTGGTAGGGGCATCACCTTTGCCAGAAGCTTTCTTCTCAGCTCGGGCCAGCAGCCTCTGCTTCTTCTCTTGCTTTATCTCTGGTCTGTACTTGTGGGCCAGCTTAAGCAGCTGAGTAGCTGTGTGTCGGTCCAAGGCCTGGGTGAATTGGTTAATTGCAGGAGGCACTTTCAGCTGCTTATAGAGAATAGCCCTTTGCCACTGCAGCCGGATGTAGCGGGGCCATTTGACAAAGTGGGTGAGGTCCCTCTTGGGTTGGATGTCCTGTCCAATGCCAAAATTCTTGGGCCTCTTCTCGAAAAGGCGAATGACCACCTTCTTGGCCTCCCGCTTCTTCACCACGGCCGGGGCTGGGGCCACCTTCTTCCCCTTCGGCATCTTGAAGGGCTGGCGTAGAGAGCGGACCATGTGTCTTAAACAGTTGCTTTCACACAATCTAAATGAATAAAGGAGCACTGGGGAAAGAATGCACTGATGCAAATGGTAAGGCCCACGGTTCATACACCTTTGAGGCTTTCTAGCTGCTAGTGATTTGTGTGCAAGGATGACCTGCCTGGAAATGCACTCATTCTTCACCCTCAAAAGTCCAGCTGCCCATGTGGCATTCCGATAAATAGGCTTATGAAACTGTACCAGACTCAGGCATTCCTAGGTGCACCTTTTGAGAAAATCACCCTGTTCCCTCCACCTCACTTCAGGATCGGCTGTAGTCTTGGGAGCCCCAAAGTTGGGATCCACTAATGTCTGAAGAGCTGTGAGGCAGTGATGTAGGCATAGCCAGGACTTTGCTCTAAAAAGACCTACATGGACTCTATTAACAAAAGCTTGTAGGATGTCTTTTCTTTTTAATCTGATTTCAAACGAATATTATTTGTTTTCAACTTTCTTAATTTTTCATTGAAGTACAGTTGATTTACCATGTTAGGTTAGTTTCTTGTTATAGCAAAGTGATTCAGTTATACATATATCTATTCTTTTTCAGATTCTTTTCCATTATAGGTTATTTTCAGATATTGAATATCATTTCCTGTGCTATACAGTAGAGCCTTGTTGGTTATCTCTCTTATATATAGTATTCGCAATTTATCCCACTCTCTTCCCCTTTGGTAACCATAAGTTTGTTTTCTTTGTGAGTCTATTTCTTTTTGCCAACATGCTCCTTTGTATCATTTTTTTAGATTCCACATATAAGTGATATCATATGATATTTGTCTTTCTCTGACTTACTTCACTTAATATGATATTCTCTAGGGCCATCCATGTTGCTGCAAATAGCAATATTTCCTTCTTTGTTATGGCAGAATAATATTCTGTTGTATATATGGACCACATCTTCTTTATCCATTCATCTGTCGATGACCGTTTAGGTGGCTTTCATGTCCTGGCAAACTGTAAATAGTGCTGCTATGAATGATGGGATGCATGTGTCTTTTCACAGGAGAGTTTCTGTCTTTTCCAAATATATGCCCAGAGATTGGAGTGTTCAATCATATAGTAGCTCTTGTTGTTGCTCAGTTGCTCTATTGTTAGTTTTTTAAGGAACTTTCACACTGCTTTCCAAAGTGACTGTACTGATTTACATTCCCACCAACAGTGATGGAGGGTTCCCTTTTCTCCACACCTTTTCCAGCTCAAATAAAAGATCTTTTAAACATTTCAACCTAAATTTCAAAAAAAATCATGTCAATAAAATCATTCTCTCAGCTTTCTCCCAATCAAAATAATAAAAGAAAATCAAAATCATCAGAGGACAAACAGTACAAAGTCTGAGGACCCTTCTCTGGACTCCAGCCCAGCACCACCCTCCTGCCTCACCTCTACCTACAATGGGTAGTGTCCCAGATACAGGAATTACACCGTAAGAGTTGGCCCCATGGAAGAGATGACCTCAAACCCTACCAGCAGTTGGTGTTTCAGCCAAGCAGGAAATGATCCAGGAGCAATTTCCCCCAGAGTGTGGCTCATCAGAATTTCTAGAAACAGCTGCCTCACTGCTTCCACTGCTTTTCTGCACACCCCCTCTCAATCCACTCTGGTCTGGGGTCCCCACCTCTGAACTACCATCATCCTGGTCACCTGGGCTCTAGGACCCCACCCTCTCCCACTTGCTGCCTCCTTGGCTGGCTGCCTCCCCTCTACCCCATCCCAACCTGAGCCTCATGAACAAACTCTTTCTGTTGTCATCCTTTCAGGTGAACTTACTTGTTACCTAAATCCCATGTATAGTCAAGAGTTGCTCCTCAGAGTTCTGGCATCATGTTCAACTATCTACTTAATACCTCTTTGGGATATTCAACAGGCACCTCACTTTATATGTCCACAACAGAAATCTCAAGTCTCAAAGCTGGCCTTCCTCATGAACAAACAAATGCAAAAAGAAAAACAAAGAAAACCCTCCTTCCCCTAGTCTTTCCTCTCCTCAGAAGCTGCCAGGATTTGGGAGTCATGCTTTCTGCCCTCCTAGTCCTCACTCCCCAAAACTCAGCTATCACCAGTGTTGACAGCTGTACCTCCAAGAAACATTCTTTTTCCTTATAGACAACAGCTTTATTGATATACAATTCACACACCATACAATTCACCAGTTACAAGTGTACTAGTCAATGGATTTTCATATATTCTGTACAACCATTATCAAATCAGTTTTAGACATTTTCATCACCCCCAAAGGAAACCACATACCCATCAGCAGTCACTCTCAATTTCCCCTACAACAATCCAGTCTTGGGCAGCCACTAATCTGCTTTATGTCTCTATAGATTTGCCTGTTCTGGAAACTTCATATAAATGGAATCATATAATACACAGTCATTTGTGTCTGGCTTCTTTCAGTGAGTTTATTTGCAATATTCATCTTTGTCATAGGATGTATCAGTACTCCATGCCTCTTTATAGTTGAATAGCATCCTATCATATGAATACACAACATTTTGTTTGTTCATCAGTTAATGGACATTTGGATTATTTTCATTCTTTGGCAGTTGTGGATAATACTGCTATAAGGTGCAAACTATTATATATAGGATGGACAAATAATAGAGTCCTACTGTATAGCACAGGGAACTCTAATATCTTGTGATAAACCATAATGGGAAAGAATATTACAAAGTATATATACGTATAACTGAATCTTTTTGCTTTATAGAAGAAATTAACCAAACATTGTAAATCAACTATACTTCAATAAAATTTAAAAAATAATACTGCTCTATACATCTGCATCTCTTTTGCTGTCTCACATACAGGGTTATCGTTACCATCTTTCTTTTGGACTCTGTGGGAGAGGGAGAGGGTGAGATGATTTGGGAGAATGGCATTGAAACATGTATAATATCATGTAAGAAATGAATCGCCAGTCTAGGTTCGATGCAGGATGCTTGGGGCTGGTGCACTGGGATGACCCAGAGGGATAGTATGGGGAGGGAGGTGGGAGGGGGGGTTCAGGATTGGTAACATGTGTACACCCGTGGCAGATTCATGTTGATGTATGGCAAAACCAATACAGTATTGTAAAGTACACTAAAAAATATACATAATAATAATACTTCTATTTATGTTTTTATATAGAAATATGCTTTCATATCTATTGGGCATACACCTAGGAGTGGATATGCAGGGTCATAAGGTAAAATCTATGTTTAACTATGTTAGGAACTGCCAAACTGCTTTCCAAAGTAGCTGCTTGGAAAGATTCTGCATTCCTACCAGCCATGTATAAGAGTTCTAATTTCTCCATGTCCTCACCAACACTTGTTACTTTCCATCTTTCAAAGAGGGTAGGACGCAGTATCTCCTTTGGTTTCAATTTATATTTCTGTGATGGCTGGTGATATTGAAAGTTTTCTCATGTGCTTATTGGCCATTTATATATCTTTGCCTGTTTCAGACAGTTGCCCATTTATGAAGTCGGTTATCTTTTTATTCTTGAATTGTAAAGAGTTAGATATTCTGCTGTTGCTGCCAGTAAGTCGCTTCAGTTGTGTCCGACTCTGTGTGACCCCATAGACGGCAGCCCATCAGGCTCCCCCGTCCCTGGGATTCTCCAGGCAAGAACACTGGAGTGGGTTGCCATTTCCTCCTCCAATGCAGGAAAGTGAAAAGTGAAAGTGAAGTCGCGAAGTCGTGCCCGACTCTTAGCAACCCCATGGACTGCAGCCTACCAGGCTCCTCCGTCCATGGGAATTTCCAGGCAAGAGTACTGGAGTGGGGTGCCATTGCCTTCTCTGATATAGTCTATATACAAGTACATTATTAGGTTACATGATTTGCAAGTATTTCCTCTCATTCTGTAGGGTTTTTTCACTCTCTTGAGAGTGTCTTTTAATCCCAAGAGTTTTTAATTTGGTTGAAATCCAACTTACCTATTTTCCTTTTGTCACTTATGCTTTTGGTGTTATGTCTTAAAAAATTGCCTAGCCCAAGGTCATGAAGATTAACACTCACGTTGTCTTCTAAGAAGGATGTAGTTTTAGGTCTTACATTTAAAAATTCGATTCATTTTGAGATAATGTTTATACACAGTGTAAGATAGGATCCAACTTCATTCTTTTGTGTGTTGATATTCAGTTGTCCTAGACTATTTGTTGAAGACACTATCTGCCAATGAATTGTCTTGGCATCACTGACAAAAACGATTACCATAAATGTAGGAGTTTATTTCTAGTCTATCAATTCTATTCCAAAAATTAATGTCTATCCTTATGCCAGAACCACTGTCTTGAGTACTGTAGCTTTGTATTAAGTCTTGGAATCAGGAAGGGTGAGTCTTCTAATTCTTTTTTCTCAAGATTGTTTTAGCTATTCTGGGTCTCTCAAATTTCTCTATGAACTTTAGGGTCAGTTTGTTGATTTCTGCAAGAATTCATCTGAGATTTTGGTAGAGACTGCATTGGCACCCTACTCCAGTACTCTTGCCTGGAAAATCCCAGGGACGGAGGAGCCTGGTGGGCTGTAGTCCATGGGGTCGCTAAGAGTCGGAGACGACTAAGCGACTTCACTTTCACTTTTCACTTTCCTGCATTGGAGAAGGAAATGGCAACCCACTCCAGTGTTCTTGCCTGGAGAATCCCAGGGACGGGGGAGCCTGGTGGGCTGCCGTCTATGGGGTCGCACAGAGTAGGACACAACTGAGGCGACTGAGCAGCAGCAGCAGCATTGAATCTATAGATCAATTTAGGGAGTATTGTTGTTTTAATATAGTAAGTCTTCTGATCTGTGGACATGGGAATTTTTTCCATTTATTTGGGACTTTAAATTTTGTTCAATATTTTGTAGCTTTATGAGCATGTTTTATATTTCCTTAATTACATTTATTTCTAAGTACAGGCACATCTTGTTCTGGTGTGCTTTACTTTACTGCACTTTGCAGATACTGTGCCTTTTTTTTTTTTAATGCTAAGTGAAGCTTTGTGGCAACCCTTTGTTGAGCAAGTCTATCAAAAACATTTCTCCAACCGCATTTGCTCACAGTGTCTCTGTGCCACATTTTGGTAATTCTTGCAGTATCTCAAACTTTTTCATTATTATATTCGTTATTGTGATCTGTGATCGGTGACCTTTAATGTTACTATTGCAAAATGATAATGACTTGCTAAAGGCTCCAATGATAGTATTTTTTAGCAATAAAGCATTTTAAAATTAAGGCATGTACATTGTTCCATTAGACATAATGCTCTTGTATCCCACAACCTTTCTGAAGCTGATCTAGACCTTAGGGGGAAAGCTTTCAGTCCTTTGAAATTAAGTATGAAGTTAGCTGTGGGGTTCTCACAGGTGCTCTTTTTAGGTTGAAGTCTGCTTCGAGTCTAGTTTGCTGCTGTTTATTTAATCTTAAAGAGGTGTTAGAATTTGTGAACCAAATTAGTATGCACAACACACGTCCAAATTTCCCTGCATGAGACCGCTGTCGTTGTTTGCTTGCTAAGTCGTTTCTGACTCTGCCATCCCATAGACTGCAGCATGCCAGGCAGGCTCCTCTGTCCTCCACTGTCTCCTGGAGTTTGCCCGAATTTGTGTCCATTGAATCCGTAATGCTATCTAACCTCCTCATCCTCTGCCTTATCCCCTTCTCCTTGTGCATGAGACAGGCCTGTATGCAACTGTGTTCCCTCTGTGTTCACTCCCTGTACCGTCTCCACAGCTCATTGCTGCTCCTCTTTACAGGTCTCTGCTTCAAGGCAGAGCGGGACCGCCCTATTCCAAGACCCCGCTCCACCACCGCCTCCTCCCCAGACACGTGTCACACAACTTCCAACACACTCAGCCATTATCCTTCATTGTGATCACACTTGCATAAGGTTTAGTATTTGCCAGCACGGATTCATCATTTTAATCCTCACAACAACCTCACTAGGTTGGACACTATTATCACCATTTTATAGATGTCAACATTGAAAGAGAGGTTAAGTGTCTGGTTCAAGTTCATGCAGTTTGTAAGTGGCGCACTCAGGATTCAAACCCAGACCCCTCACTCCTCAGACCATTCTCTTCAACATCTGCTATATTAACACATATGTGTGGAATCTAAAAAATGGTACAGATGAACCCATTTGCAAAGCAGAAATAGAGACGCAGATGCAGGGAACAAATGTACAGACCCCAAGGGGGGAAGGAGGGGTGGTATGAGTCGGGAGCCTGGGACTGACGCATATACACTAGTATATTTATACTATATGTAAAATAGGTAACTAAGGAGAACCGACCATACAGCACAAGGAGCCCTACTCAGTGCTCTATGATGACCCACATGGGAAGGAAATCCTAAACAGAGGGATATGTATACATATAACTGACTCACTTTGCGGCACAGCAGAAATGAACACAACATTGTAAAGCAACTATACTCCAATTTTAAAAAATTTTTTTAAAGAGGAAAAAAATAATTGCTCTTATTTGCTTCTTATCTTGCTATCTATATACAAGCCCTGCTGACCTCAATTACTGCTGTATTTTTAGCATCTAACATGGACGTGGCAGGTGTTAATACATACTTAATGAACACATAAACATTGGACTTATGATGCCATGTAAGAAGAGCTCCATGGGACTCCAGTGAGCCTTGCCAACCATATGCCCATGGAGAGTCACAAGACTCATCCATTTCTGAGACTCTTTAGGAAGGAAGGTTATTGAATGTTTTTCAAACTCACTGTAGCACAGACCCATCTTCACGGCCCTGTCCTCAGTGCATTAATAGCCTAGAGAAGTGTGTTCCATGGAACACATTTTGAGAAATCCTGCCCCAGAGCAACAGGGCAGACAGCACAGTCCCCAGAAAGACGCTTCTGTTGCCCTTGCAATGCCTGGCCCTGCCTTCCTCTAAAGAGTCTTAACTCAGGGACTTTCCTGGTGGTTCAGTGGTTGGACTTTGCCTTCCAACGCAGGGGGTGCAGGTTCAAACCCTGGTCAGGCAGCTAAGATCCACATGCCTCAAGGCCAAAGAAACAAACCATTAAACGAAAGCAATATTGCAACAAATTTAATAAAGACTTAAAAAAAAAAGAATACACATACACTAAAAGTCTAACTCAAGAGTCCATAAAAGCTTTGTCGTGTCCACAGCCCAGTTCAAAAAGGAAACTCCAATATGTTAAGCTTGGCTTTTCTTTTACATACTGGAACAAACGGCTACTGGGCAAACAGACTTTCCCAGTTTGTCAGAATGGTTCTCCCCCTGGATGTTCATGGTCCCAAAACTTATGACTGAGATACCTTTACTTTTCTCAGAGCTCTGCTTTGTTGAATGTGATTGAAACAAACTCACCCTTCACAACGTCCTTTACCGTATTCTCAGAATTTCAGGCAAAACCAATGATGTGTATATAACCTCAGAATGGTTCTATTTCTCTCTAAATACTGACCGTAATGCTGACATTTAAATCATAGCTTCAGATGGAGAATGACTTCAAAATCTTCCTGTCTCAGCTCTCCCAGTCTTCCAGCTCATCTACTCAAATTCTTCCTGCAAAAGAAAAGTTTCTACTCTGAAATCTAAGAAAGAAAACAGCCAACAACATAAGAACCACATGTATGAGCAAGGCAAAGTACACGGCTGTGATTCATTTTCTGCTTCTAAAGAGCTTTTCTCCTTTCAATTATTCATCTATAGTGGTGATTACAAATTATAGGCAGCGGTTAGAGTATCTTTTTAAAGCTCTTATTAAAAATACTTAATTAAAAATACATTCTTTAGAGAGCTACCATACAATCCAGTGATTCCACTCTTGGGCATATATCTGGAGAAAAGTCTAATTTGAAAAGATACGTGAATCCTGATGTTCATAGCAGCACTATTTATGATAGTCAGGACACAGAAACAACCTAAGCGTCCACTGACAGGTGAACGGATAAAGAAGATGTGGTAATATACAGTGGAATACTACTCAGCTATAAAAAGAATGAAATAATGACACGTGGTAGCAACATGGATGGTAAAGTGAGTAAAGTCGCTAAGTAGTACCCGACTCTTTGTGACCCCATGGGCTATACAGTCCGTGGAATTCTCCAGGCCAGAATACTGGAGTGGGTAGCCTTTCCCTTCCCCAGAGGATCGTCCCAGCCCAGGGATCAAACCAGGGTCTCCTGCATTGCAGGCAGATTCTTTACCAACCGAGCTATCAAGGAAGCGCTAATACATGTAAAGCACTTTAAAAAGTCCTTCACAATTACCGTGCACGGTACTATTCTTATCCCCATTTTACAGACAAGGAATCTAGGCAGGGAGATGCGAAATAGCTGGCCCAACATAATTCAGCTGGTTTTAAATGCCAATGCCAGATTAGAATCCAAACTCCAACAAATTTCTTCTAACCATTAAATTACTTCTCTTTGTCTCTGTCCTCTCTCTTCAGAAACTTGTGTTTCTCTGAAGTAGGATCCTTTTCTCTCTTTCCACTTCTTTCTGTTCCATCTCTATCACTGGGTTCCTGCACTAACTTTTTATGTAGCAGCCAAACCTTCATGTTTTTTCATTCTTTTCTTTTTAGAAGTCATTAATACTACCTGACTAATCTTTTCAAACATGCTGTTCCTACCCCGAAGCCCTTTAAGGGCCAAACTGTTTACAGCTTCCAAGAATTCATCTTACCTGTTCCTCTTCACTTCTCGCACAACCTTGTCTGTCTGGCTAGTTGGTTTCCCTCCTTGTCCTGTCACCTTGCCTTCTTCACACTGTACTTAGAATAACGTGCATTCTACCTAAGTGTTTTCCTCTGAGACCCACTTCCTTCGAGGCTGAAGTCTTTGGCTGCTGCTGTTTTTAAGTCGCTTCAGTCGTGTCCAACTCTGTGCGACCCCAGAGACAGCAGCCCACCAGGCTCCCCCATCCGTGGGATTCTCCAGGCAAGAACACTGGAGTGGGTTGCCATTTCCTTCTCCAATGCATGAAAGTGAAAAGTGAAAGAGAAGTCTTTTGCATTATATCAATACTTCCATGATCTTTCATATAACTTAGTACTGGTCACTTGTTACATGCATAAATTTCTACTCTTTTTGGGGGGGAGAGTTCACAACTTAACCTTTCTCTACGCTCCTACCACCCCTGCTTCCTAACCCACAGTACCCTAAAACATGGATGGACCTAGAGATTATTATACTAAGTGAACTCAGTTACAAAGCAGAAGACAAATAGCATATGATAACACTTACATGTAGAACCTAAAAAATGATGCAAGTGAACTTATTTACAATAGACCTATAGACGTAGAAAACAAACTTATGGTTATCAAAGGTGAAAGGTTGGGGGGAAGGATAAATTAGGAGCTTGGGATTAACATATACACACCACTATACATAAAATAGATAATCAAGAAGACCTAACTGTATGGCACAGGGAACTATTCTCAGTATCTGGTAATAACCTATAAGGGAAAAGAATTTGAAAAAATACATATACATGCATATGTATATAAATACACACACACATATATGAATAACTTGGCTGTATGCCTGAAACTAATATTTTCACATTGCAAGTCAACTAGTCTTCAATAAAATAAACTTTTGAAAAAAGAAAAGCAAAAACAAGACAAAAATACATCTTCCTCCTCTATCTTAAGCTTGGTGAATAAAACCGTTTCTATGTGCAAAGCTCTGATTTTTCTCTCATGATGAAAGCTGACATTTGGTCTAAAAGCCGAGCTGTCTCCTCCCGCATTCTCACATTCCTTGCTCCTCTGACCACGACTCTTCTCTCAGGGACAAGCATGGCCTGGAAGACAAGGAAGCTGTGGTGCCTTTTGGTGTGGGTGGCTGCCATCCAGATAGCCTCGCCCAGGATGGAGCTTCTCAATGTCTGCATGAGCGCCAAGCACCAGAAGGAAAAACCAGGTCCCGAGGACAGGTTACATGGGCAGTGCAGCCCCTGGTAGAATGCCCACTGCTCTGTCAACATCAGCTGAGAAGCCCATAGCTTATTTCCTACCTGTACAGATTCACCTGGAACCACTGTGGCAAGATGAAGTGTGCTTGCCAGTGCCACTTTATTCAGGACACCTGTCTCTATGAGTACTCACCTAATCTGGTGCCCTGGATCCAGAAGGCATGGACACCACTTCCACAGACAAGAACCTGAGCAGAGAGCAGGGCCCACAGGCCACCTGGCGGAGAGCATGATCCAAGAATTCTGGTCTGAGGCGGGTTGTGAAAGCAGCTCTTTTGCCCCTTTCCTGTTGCCCAATTTCTGTTCCCCTCTCACCTTAAAAGAATCCAATTATAGGAATGAGATCACCAGGCAAGCTAACCTAACTCCTGACTTATGCTTTCCTGAATAGACCCCTCACATGTGTGCTCAATCATGTCTGACTCTTTGCAACCTCATAGATTGTAGCCTGCCAGGCTCCTCTGTCCATGGGATTCTCCAGGCAAAAATACTGGAGTGGGTTGTCATTTCCTACTCCAGGGGATCTTTCTGGACCAGAGATCAAATCCACAACACTTGCACTGGCAAACAGATTCTTTACCACTGAGTTACCCATGCCTGCCTTGTCTAACCTGTTGATTCTTTTTCCTAGATTAAAGAATGAGGATGAAGAATTAAGTAGTTAAGAAATGATTAGCTCTCTACCTCCAACAGCTCCCTTAGCAATGCTGCAGGCAGATCCCTTGTGTCGTGAAATAACACACAGCCAGTGTGCACACAATGGCACAGTGGAGAAGGACACAGAGCCCACCCCGCTTTTGGATGATTCATTGAGATTCTTTCCCCTTTTTGCCCTTTAAAAACTGTCATGGCTGAGCAGAATCTTCAGAGTTGGCCTAAGGACCTGAGTCTACCTTTGCCCTAGGTTGCTGGCTTTTCTGATTACAGCAACTTTCCTTTCTAGAAGAAAAATAAAAAAAGCAGAGCTATCTTGAGTAAACATGAGTTCTTTCTACAACACAGGTTTACGACAGACCCAAATAAGGGCCTCTGGGACAGAAGCCTTGTAACAAAAGAAGACAGAGGAGGATGGGTTGGAACTTATGAAAATGTCAAACATGTACGACCAGAGGGAAGTGACTGAGACCCGGGTCCTTAGAGAAAGAGAGAGTCTGATGAAGAAGGTGAGACCAGGGTAACCCATCTCAGGCATCTGGACTGAGGGACTGGCTAGAACTTGGTCTGTGCCACTGACTGCATGCAGAGAAATTCTTCAACATTCATCTTCCTTCAAAGGCTGGGGAAAGAGGGAAAACCCCACCCGCGCTGGAAAAACAACAGAGTAGGACAGAGGGAAGCTACACTTTCCTGTGTGGTTTTCCTTGTTGCTAGTTATTTGTGTACAGAATGACTTGCCTGGAAACACACTCCTTCCTCACCCTCAATAGCCTGGCTGCCCATGTGGCATTCCGATGACTCAGCCTGCAAAAAGGGCACCAGAAACAAGCAGGCCTCCAGTCCTGAGATCCCGGACCAGACAGGAAACCCCAGGTCCGTTAGCTGGCTAATGGCTCGTTGGTTAGTGGTTAAGACAGAGGGCCTTTGGGAAGTCTTTGATTTTCAGGGTGAAATAGGCGCCTCTTCCTCTGTTCTCATGTCCAGGTAGTGCTTGCTTATGTCATCTTTTTTTTTTTTTTTTTTAATTGCTGTGCTGGGTCTCTGTTGCTGTGTGGGCTCTTCTCTAGTTGCGGCAAGCAGAAGATACCCTCCAGTTGTGGTGTGCGGGCTTCTTATCACGGTTGCTTTTCACTGTGGAGCACAGAATCCAGTGTCCACAGGCTCCGGCAGTTGCGACACGGGGGCGCACAGGCTCAGCAGTTATGGCACATGGGCTTAGCTACTTCGAGGCATGTGGAATCCTCCCAGATCAGGGATCAATCCTGTGTCTCCTGCCTTGGCCTGTGGACTCTATCACTGGGCCACCAGGGACGCCGCCCTTCTGTCACTTTTTGAAAGCATCATCTTGGAAAACGGTTCACTCAAGCACAGGTGACCCTGAACTGGACGGCAGCCAATGACACGCCAGCATCCTAAAGGACACAGCTGGTGTCAGGATCCAGTCTCTGGAAGCACATGGGAGGCTTGGTGTCAGAGCCTCCCTCTCAATGTAGGGAGAATGGGCTTTATCTGTGGAAGCCCAGGCAGAGGCAACTTACAAGGAAATGAGCCTTGTGGGGACAGGGAGCAGAGGGGCCTCCACCATGTAAAGTTCCCACAAGCAAGAAACATTGTCACCGCTGCTGGGGGAGTTTCAGGCAGCTGTGAACTCATGATCTGAGGCCACAAAGATGGCTGCAGTAAACCCAGACCAACCCCTGGGTTTAAGGAGGCTGTTTTTTTGTGCTCCCCCCACCCCCAAATTTTTTTCCTTCCTCCCCCACAAATCTATTTATTACTAAAAAGCCCTGGAGCCTTGGGAACTGGGCTAGACCAACAGAAGCCTCTCATCTCCTGAAACTCCTTCTCTATGGACTACACTGGGAAGGAAGGACCTGTTTTAGGAAGGAGACCCTGTTTACACACTGGCTACAAAGAAAGGAAAATGAAAACATTTCAGAAAGAAAACAAGGCCAAGAAAACCAAAAGAAGCCAAGAGGCAAGGGCAGGAGAGGACAACCTCGTCCCTCTGTCCTTGGTCCACACCCTCTGGGACCCTCTAGAGCCAGGGTTCTCAAACTTGCATGTATAGAGGGACCCCCTTGGGTCTCCACACCAGGGGAAAGAAAGAAGTAAACTTCCAGTGGAGATCGTGAGCCCCAGGACCAAGGAGGAGGCTGAAGGGCTTGTACCTGAGATGCTTTCAATCTCAGAATCTGGTCTGTCCAAAGACAAAGGGAAAACCTCAGTCACGAGATAATAAAACTTCAGAATATACCATCAGGAGGAAAACAAAACAATATATTGGTTTCAATGCATTCGTGATAACTTGGGGAAAAAAAAAAAGAGCAAATCCACAGTCAGGCCAGGATCCAGACTAAGTGACAGGTTGAAGTTTAATTAAACTAGTCAAGCCTGTATAAAAGCCGAAAGAATTTCAGAGGAGAAGGGAACACTGGGAAAGTCAATATGGTTTCAGTGCAGCAGGAAGAGGCACCCAAACGCAAGGTCAGACCCACGGGGGCTTGTCCAGTCTCTCCAGTGCTCTTTCCATCCTTCTAAAGTATTTCTTCCTGGTGGAAAATAAACTGTCACTGAACTTGCAGATGATTATCTCTATGCAAAAACTCTGACAAGACTGTCAGTAATTCTAGACCAGTTGCATCTGGAGGGGAAACTATGGCAGAGAAAGGCAGACTCTTATCTGAAGGCTTCAAAAGACTTGGGTTTAACAAGAGGTACAGTGGAGGTGCCCATAGGGAAGGGATGTTTCAGTGAGTTGTGGTCACATGTTACAGTCATCGCTTGGTATTTGAAGGGGATTGGTTCTGATCCCCTTGGATAACAAAATCCATGGATGTTCAAATGCCTTATAGAACGTAGTGTGGTAACAGATGTGGTACATACATACAATAGAATACTACTCAGCCATAAAAAAGAATGAAATAATGCCATTTGCAGTAACACGGATGAACCTACAGTTCATCATACTAAGTGAAGTAAATCAGACAGAGAGAAATCCCATCTATCGCTTATATGTGAAATCTAAAATATGACCCAAAGAACTTATCTAGGAAATAGACTCATAGACATAGGGAACAAACTGGTAGTTGCCAAGAGGGATGGAGTGGGAAGTTGGGGTTAGCAGATGTAGGCTATTACTTATAGAATGGATAAACAAGGTCCTTCTGTACAACACAGACAGCCAGATTCAATATTCTATGATAAGCCATAATGGAAAAGAATATCTAAAAGAGAATGTATATATGTATATCTGAATCGCTCTGCTATACAGCAGAAATTAGCACAACATTGTAAATCAACTATACTGCACTTAAAAATTTTTAATTAAATTTAGAAAACAGAAAAGTTTGGTATAGCATTTACATATAATCTATGCATATCCTCTCATATACTTTAAATCATTTCTAGAAGACTTAAAATACCTAATAAAATGTAAATACTTTGTAAATAGTTGCCAGGATGCACCAAATTCAAGTTTTGCTTTTTAGAACTTTCTGGAATTTCTTTTCCCCCAATATCTTTGATCTGCAGTTGGTTGAATCCAGGGACGCAGAACCCGTGGACTTAGAGGGCCAGTGGTACCTACCTAAGGAGCACAGAGTCAGGCGCCTCTGGGCCCAGGGCATTTAGCAGAGCCTTGCCCCCTCACTGGGCATCCAAGAGTCCCCCTTACAGACCCAAGAGATGAGGCTTCCCCAGATTCAACTTTCACTCTGGCTACTTACTCTGTCTTTCTCTCCCTGGATGCTGAGAGCAGGGAAAGGAGGGTCTTGACATTTTCCCAGAGCACTGGGAACTTCCTTCCCCACCTCTACCCCAGCAACCAAACCTACCTCAAGACACTTTCCTGAATTCAGTTCAGAGGCCCTCACCTCCTGTGAGGCTCCCCTGGCTGCCGCCCTCCTTTCTTGGGGACCTGTCTTGCTCAATTCATGCTAAAGACCTGATTACAAACAACTACTGTAGTTCAGAGAGCTTCCCTGGTGGCTCAATGGTAAAGAATCTGTCTGCCAATGCAGGAGACACAGGATCACTCCCTGGGTTGGAAAGATCCCCTGGAGAAGAAAATGGCAACCCACACCAGTATGCTTCCCTGGGAAATCCCATGGACAGAGGAGCCTGGCGGGCTACAGTCTGTGGGGTCGAAAGGAGTTGGATATGACGTAGTGACGAAACCACCATCACCTTTATGTGTCATTCTCAACCATCACGGGTTAGATTAGCTACAGCAACAGTAGTAATGGTAATAATTTTAAAATAATAATCATTTAAATTATTTGGACATTTATAAAAATAAGTATCTGAGGACTTCCCTGGCGGTCCAGTGGTTAAGAACTCTCCTTCCACTGCAGAGGACATGGGTTCAATTTCTGGTCAGGGAACTAAGATCCCACGTGCCACGCCACAACTGGACAAGCCTATGTTCACCAACAAAGAACCAGCATGGCCAAAAAATTTAAAAATATAAAAAAAAACCCATCTCCAAGTCAGCAAAATCACATTCCTATTAATAGAAGGTGTCCACTGACAGGCCCCATGGTAACTGACATACATCTCTGTGGGTGTGTGACAGTGTGGAGACAGCTCCATTTCATCAGCCTCCAGATACCGGTGGCCAAGCCAAGGTGACATTCTGTTAGCATCAATTTCAGGACCTCACAAGTTGATGGAAAAACCATTAGTAAGTGACCGCAGTGGCATGTGCAGAAGCTGAGGCTGGAGGCAGAGGAGAAATGACAACAAGGGGAGGTGCCACAGGAGGGAGGTGGGGCCGCAAAGATGCTAAGTGGGAGGGACTTCCTTCAGAGATCACCAGCCCCCCACCACCTTTAGAAAGTGCATGGGACCACTCTCAGTGACATCAAGGCTGCCTGGCTTCATTTTAATATGGAGGTGGGGCAGGGTACAGAAAGCTTGGATAAAGAATAAATCATAGACCATTTTTAGAGTGCCAACAATGGTCCATTTTATGTGTCAAGTAATTTATCAGAGATTTTGTGATCCTGAACCTTTATGCTTGTAGTATATTTACACATTAGGATAACATCCATAGAGCAGTGAGTATTTTCCTAAATACTGGATTTTTTTGTACTAAATGTTGGTCGCTTGCACTAAATGAGGCTATATTAAATGCATTTTGAGGTACAATTTGACTGTGCCAACCTTTTGCCCTTACTTCTCTTAACCAAGAGAATGTTGTATTTTTTTTTCTTGAAAATGGACTGAGCATTGTTACAAGAGGCCTCTAATCCTGTATGTTTGTAGCTTTTCACAGCCACAGTTCATTGCTCGAGTGGATGTGGATTGACGGACGGGAACCAGTGAGCACAGGGCAGCTCGCTCTCCCAGGAGGGTGTCTAGCAGCCAGCACACAACCAGCTGCAGGAAGGTGCCCACAGTCAAAATAGCAGCTGACGTGGGGACACATGAAGGAGAGGGAGCTAAAATAAGCACACAACCCTCCCTAGTGACATCCAGAAAGGCCCCCTCCCCTCTGCCCTTGGGGACACCTTCCTGTGGGGACATGCTTCCCACTTTATGGGCTTTACGCTGCCACCAGTGGGCTTCCCATGTACCTCACTACAGCACAGGTTCCTAAAAGGCCAAGTCTTCGTGCATTTTCAAATAGGCCCCTATAAAATCCTGGGAGGCCTTCTGCCTCACAAGTCAAAAGATGTACATGTCACCCACAACTGCAAGTAGAAACATTATGTTAATGGGCCAAATTCTCAATTTTAAGTTCTCTCATATATATTTTTCGAATTCTTTAGTGTCTCCTACTACTTGCCTAAGAGCGACCACAAAATGTGCAAACAAACTCTGAAAAAACACTCAGCTTGCTATTTGATAGATATATATGCTTGTAAGTATGATAAAGAGTCAGACACAACTGAGCACACACACATACACACACAGCATCCAAATACAGACCTATGTGTTCGCCAAAATCAATCTGTTGAAATACTAATCTCCAATGTGATGGTATTTGGAGGTGGGGCCTCTGGGGTGATTAGGTTATGAAGGTGGGACCCTAATGATGGTATCTGTGTCCTTACAGAAAAGACAGGGAGACCCTGTTTCTCTCTCTGCTCCTCTCCATGTGAGAACACAGCAAGAAGGTGGCTGTCTGCAAACCAGGAAGGGAGCCCTCACTTGGAACTGAATCTGCTGGCTATTAGATCTTGGACTTCGACGCCTCTAGAACTGTGAGAAATAAATGGTTTGTTGTTTAAGGCACTTAGTCTATGGAATTCCGTTACAATGGGCTTAAGTAAGACATATAGTAAGAGCCACCTTAATATTTCTGAATGAAACAAACGCATACACATATGTATATATGGATATATATACACATGTATAAATATACACACATCTATCACATACACATACATATATATGTTTGTAGTTATAATGACAAAACATACAATATGCCAAGCTGCAAAAAGGGATGCAACATTTCAACATTCCAAAGTGTACCACAAAGGGTCTGACATTCTCCAAGTGCCCTTAAACCTGACCACACCTGAAACCCTGACACGAGCACCTTTTCCAGGCAGCTAGAGGAGGGACACTAGATGTGCAGCTGCCACAGCAAAAACAGAGCTAAGACCCTTTCTGGGATCACAGGTTCTGTGGAAGGCACATGGGGTCTCCCCAGTACAGCAGTGGGCTCTAAGCAACCACCACGTCACAACCCCTCCTCCATCTCCTGGATGCCACAGACCCCTGAGACTCACCAGCTGGTGAGGGCAGATACTTTCTATCAGTCTTTGCTTTCCAGGTGCATGTTCTCATGAAAGTAAGATGACTATGATAGGCCTTGCTCTTTCTTTTCCTAAACGAACAATATAAAAACCTACTGGCATGCAAATAGTATTTGATAAGAAAAATAGACACTAGGGGCTGATCTTCATCAATGGGCATATGTGCCCATCAGCTCTCATGGCAGGTAAGGAGGCAATGGGCCCTGGTGGACCCTGGGCCACCCTCTCCTCCTCTCTCTCACCTCCTGGGTGTCTGTTACAGACGTGGGTCTCAAGAGCTTCAAGTATGAGGAGCCCCTTTACAACACCAATATTGCCTCTGATCCGCCCCACACCAGCAGCTGTGTTTAGTAAGTGATGGTGAAAGGCTGCTATGAATTCAGCAGTGTCTCTCACAGGTCTTTATTTTCTAAGTCACAGCACTTAGCGGCATTCAGAGTAGTGCGCCTGTGAGTCATGATTCAGCCTGCAGACGATGCTCAGAACACACAGGCCACTGTAATATAGCGGACATTACAATAAAGTGAGCTACACGAGGTTTTGGTTTCCCAGTCCACGTAAAAGTTATATTTACATTTCACTCCAGTCTATAAAGTGTGCGATAGCATTAGGTGGAAAAAAGCGTACATACTTTAACTAAAAACTACTTTCTTGCTAAAAAATGTCATTTGAGCCTTCAGCTCGTCACAGGAGTAACACCTAAGACCACTGATCACAGATCACCATAATGAATAGAATAATAACGAAAAAGTCTGAAATATTGTGGGAATTACCAAACGTGACAGAGACAGGAAGTGAGCAAATGCTGCTGTTGGAAACAAAGGCACCCATAGACTTGCTTAACACAGGGTTGCCACAAACCTTCGGTTTATAAAAAGCACAGTTATCTGTGAAATGCAATAAAGCGAGGTCTGCCTGTGAATTCCTCCAGCCTTTGTGGTAATTCTGAAGGGCAAGAGAGAAGCAGAGCTGTGTTGAAGGCGGGCGTTGAGGGGGTGGTGGTGTGGGCAGGCTGGCTGGGTCTGCTTGCCACCTGTGTGCTCACCCAGTGGTCCTTGGGACCAGCTGCTGTAGCCTTGAAGTGGTGGCCCCAAACACAGAGGCAACTTACTGAACACGCGCTTCAAAGTACAGAGAGGTGGCCTGATAAAGCAACATCAGGGAAAAGTTTCTAAGCAGGGCTAGAAGAAACCATCATTGTAGTAGATAGCAGTAAAATAATTAGGAAGAGAGAGAGAAATGACTGAAAATCTTGTGCCCAAACTTTCAGCCCTGAGTTAGTGAACAAACTGATGGTTTGGTGTTCCTTCTTCACATGTAGGAGGGACATTCTGATGGAAG
This sequence comes from Capricornis sumatraensis, assembly GCF_032405125.1. NCBI lineage: Eukaryota > Metazoa > Chordata > Mammalia > Artiodactyla > Bovidae > Capricornis > Capricornis sumatraensis. Next base: position 37,898,686 of record NC_091083.1, read on the forward strand.
GAACAGCGATACTCAGAAGTCACACCTCCCCCCACCCCAAGCTTCCAAAAGTAGAAGAAATAAACAAGTGAGACCAGAGAACTGAGGTGACTGAACATGACCCAAGTCAACATACTGAGGATAAATACACACCTCCGGGGATGACTGGCCACTGGACATTACTCCAGGTAATGCCACAAACTCTCCTGCTCACTGTTAACTGCTTTTTCTTTTAATTTACATATTTGTGTTAGTTGCTGTTAAGTTGTGTGTGCTCAGTCGCATCCAACTCTTCGAGATTTCATGGACTATAGCCCGCCAGGCTCCTCTGTCTATGGAGTTTTCCAGGCAAGAATACTGGAGTGGGTTGCCATTTCCTACTCCAAGGGATCTTCCCAACCCAGGGATCAAACCTGAGTCTCCTGCATTGGCAGGCAGATTCTTTACCACTGTACCACCTGGGAAGCCCATAGAGTTGTGTTAGAATATAAATATATGTATACGCACACACACACGTGTGTGTGCACATGTATTATAAATTTTCACAATTTATGTATATATATGGGTATGTATATATTTTTTCTTTTGCAGATTCTTTTTTATTACAGGTTATTACAGGATATTGAATATAATTCCCTGTGCTACACAGTAGGTCCTTGTTGTTTATCGCTTTTATATACAGTAGTGTGTAGTATCTGCTAATCCCAAACTCCTAATTCACCTTATTCCCAAATCCCTATTAACTGAATCGTAATCTTTCTTTGAACAGGTATCTAGAAGCTGACATTCATGAAAAGTGTCACAAATGCATGTAAAATGCACATTTTCAGAGAAGTACCGCGGATACAGTTAGTTAATAACAGTAACAGCAGTGACTAATGGTCCTGTACAGCTTAATATCTGCCAGGAGCTGTTCTAAGCACCATGTACAAATCAACCATTTATCATCACTCCTCGCTGCTATTTTTATCCCCATTCTACAGATGAAGAAAGTAGGGTGTTGAAAGGTTCCCAAGGTCACATAGGTGGTTAATAGCAGAGTCTGTCTCCAGATCTCTCTCTCTTAACCACTATGCCAAGCTTATAAGTGATTAAAAAAACAACGTGAAAGCTTTGAGAGATAGGAAAGCCTTCGGACAAGATGCTGCACTTTTCACGGCTGGTGTCTCCAAATTAAATCTATACATCTTATAAAAACCACAGATTTGGTCTGACTTCCCCCCTCATGGCAAGATGGATCTTCACTGCTGTGACAGCTCAATCCAGTTTTATATTCCATTGTTCAGTCACTCAGTCATGTCTGACTCTCTGCAACTCCATGATTTGCAGCAAGCCAGCCTTCCCTGTCCATCAAATCTCCTGGAATCTGTTCAAACTCATGTCCATTGAGTTGGTGATGCCATCCAACCATCTCATCCTCTGTAGTCCCCTTCTCCTCTTGCCTTCAATCTTTCCCAGCATCAGAGTTGTTTCCAATGAGTCAGTTCTTCGCATCAGACGGCCAGAGTATTGGAGCTTCAGCATCAGTCCTTCCAATGAATATTCAGGGTTGATTTCCTTTAGGATTGACTGGTTTGATCTCCATGCAGTCCAACGGACTCTCAAGAGTCTTCCCCAACACCACAGTTTGAAAGTATCAATTCTTCGGTGCTCAGGCTTCTTTATATTCCATGCCTGGCAGGTAATGCCTTACTGCCAGGAGGGAAATAATAGGAATCTCTACCTCGGCTCTGGGGTAGGGCTCACTCACCTTGTGCCTATGCTGCATGAGGCTGCTACACATGCACAAAAGCACCCCAACTGCCATCATTGCCCCAGGAGATCAACCAAACAGATGTGTACTTAGAACTGCTGGGTACAGACTGCACTGGTGCGGAGAAGGAAAAAGGGAACCCGGGCAACAGGGAAGGTTTGAAATACTTACATAAAAGTCAATTAAAAATCCACGTAGAAGAGACTGGAACACAGAATTGAAGGGAGAAGAGAAACTATATTCACACTGGAATACTTTGCAGTAATAAGGAACTAACCACCCATAACGTATCGGTGCCTCTCAAACAGCGACAGACTGCATGATTCCATTTACAGGGCATTACAGAAAAGGCAAAACCAAAAGGATAGAAAACATATCAGTGATTTCCAGGGGTCAGGGCTGAGCAATTACAGTGGAGCACATTCCAAGGAACATTTTGGAGGGATGAAAACTTATATTTTGATTATGGTGGTTACAAAAATGTATCTGTATGCACTTATCAAAATGCACAACTGTATGCTTTTTAAAAGTGAATTTTACTGAATGTAAATTACACATTGATACATCTGACTTTTTAGAAGCAGCCCTAAGCAATTATGCCAACAAAATTATCTCATGGAATGAGGCTCTTAGGATCTTCTACAAGGTTCTACAGACCGTGTATCCAACTTCCTCTATTAACTCCCACCCCTGATTTCTTCTCATATAATATTTATAGGAAGATGATGAGTAGCTCATTGGTAGGAGAAAAAGCTCCATTAGTCTTACAAAATTTCTTAAAGTAACCTTTGAGTGCTTAGATAATTATGGGAACTCTACTGTACTAAGAATAGACGTGCCTATTGGCTCTTTTTCCTTGTGCTATATACGTGCCTGCTAATCACTAACAAGGCAAGCAAGATTCCAGCAGCTCTGTCCATGGACATGGATGGCCACTACAAAACCATTACATCACCAGAAAGTCCAGGTCCTCATGTCCATATGGTACCTATGTTCACATGTTGAACTACACTGGAGGCTGACCAAGGTCACTGCTAAGATCTTTAGGCAAGAGGTAAATCTAAGATAAACTCTGGCTATTGGATTGAAAACTTTATTAAGGCAGGAAAATAAAAAACATCATTGGCATTTTGAACAACATAAACTGCTCTATGACTTGGTCTATATATGGAGACCAAAGACAATGTGAATAACTCTGGTCCTTTCCTTCATTCAACACCCAGCAGATACCTCTTGATTGCCTATGTATGTGAGGCACGAAAGATACATGTGTATCATTGTAAGTCCCTGTCTTTACCAAGTTTACATTCTCTTGGGAGAGATAGATGAACTATAAATAAACGAATGAACATATAAACCAAGCAATCAATCAATAATAAGCTGAATGTCCATTAGTAAGAGAAGGAAGGAAGGAAGGAAGGAAGGAAGGAAAAGCCGGGTAAGAGGATGGGGTTTTTTCATTTAGATAATGTGGTCGGGCCTTTGAGCAGAAACCTGGAAGAACTGGCCAGAAAGCTGCAGGGTATGTGGAGGGAGAGGTGGTTCAGGAGCAGGGAAGCGTGAAGTTTTAAGTTCTGAATGGGTGCATGGAACAAGCAAGGTGGCCAGTGTGGCTGGAGCAGAGCGAGGGACAGGGAGTTGCCAGCAGGAAATGTGGGACAGGGAAAGCTGAGCACAGATCATAGGTCTGTGCCAAAGAAGGACTTGGAATTTGATTCGGAGGTACAAGAAACCATTGCAGGTATGAGAAGCCACTGTAAGGGTATGCAGGAGGGCACGGATGATCTTGATTTAGTTTTAAAGAATCAGTCTAGCTGCTCCAAGGAAAATAGACTTCAGGGGTTAGGTAGATGGGGAAGAGGGAAAGCAGCAGCAGAGAACTTGATAGGAGGCCACCGCCACCAAGAAGGCAGAGACAGTCAGCTCTGGACAGGGTGGTGACACAGGCAGAGATGCGGAGATGAGAAGGAGCCGAGGGGGCACTGGGTGCAGGCTGGCACCGCCCACTAAGCTGGAAGAGGTTAGTTCCATGTATAAGAGCTGCCATCTGATTGGCTGGGAAATGCATATTATGCTGCTTTCAGGGAGTTCAGGAGGTGAGTTAAGATACAGAAATGTTAATTTAACCCAAATAACATTGTACCTTATGACTGCAAAAGCTTTACAATGGGAATAGCTGACTCGGGATCAGTTTAGGTATTAACTTTATCTTGCCATAGAATCCCCACTGACTAGGTAATTTACTCTATACAGCTAAGAAATGGATTTGTGTAAGAGACTATATATTCCATTAGTGAACTTTCCAGGGAACAGTGATTTCCAGGGAAGCTAATAAAAACTCCAAAGCTCTCTATAATATAGCACCAAGGCTTTGAAGATTCCCCCTTATTTAACCCTTGCTAAAAGAAAAGAATGCCAGCAAGACTGTAGAGTATGAATATTCCTTACCACATTTACATTGCAAAAAGGCTTTGTCTGGGGACTTCCTTGGTGGTCCCGTGATTAAGATTCTGGGTACCCAATGCAGGGAACTGGTCAGGAAACTAGATCCCACATGCCACAAATAAGAGCCTGCACACGGCAGTGAAGATCCAGTGCAACCAAATTAATTAACTTTAAAAATATTTATTTATTTACTTATTTTCGGCTTTCTGGGGTCTTGTTGCTGTGTGTGGGCTTTCTCTAGTTGTGGAGAGAAGCAGGGGTTACTCTCTGGTTGGGGTGCTCGGGGTTCTTATCATGGTGGCTTTTCTCTTGTTGCGGAGGTCAGGCGCATGGGGTTCAGTAGTTGCTACACGTGGGCTGAGTAGTTGCAGCTCCAGGACTCCTGAGCATGGGCTCAGTAACTGTGGTGGACGGGCCTAGTTGCCCCCTGGCATGTGGGATCTTCCAGGACCAGGGATCAAACCAGTGTCTCTTGCTTTGCAAGACAGATCCTTAACCACTGGATCACCAGGAAAGTCCAATTAATTAACTTTTTTAAAAAAGGCTTTGTCTGTTGGGAAAGAAAAGTCAACTTGTAAGACTCTTTAATTAGCTTATGCATTAAAGCCATCAACATAAAGGCTGTTTGTTGGCTATAATCCACATTAAAACATTGATCTACTTTACAGATTATTTTCTTCAAGCAGTCCTAAGATTTCTTGAGTTTTATGAAGTTCCACTGAACTTAGAAAGAGGTTAGAAACAGCACACAAATGCACAGCAGTAGGGTGTCTGATTCCTGTAAAAGTGACAAGCAGAAAAGTTACCGAAGCTCAGGACGCGGTGCACGTCCCCAGAATCACATCTGTCTCATCCAAGACAAGATTCATGCCCAGGATTCAAAGCATAAGGAAAAGCTGACATTGTTTTGGTTGGAATAATTCAGTCTGCTGACATCTACAGTGTCTTCCAGGAAGATATCAACTCCCATATTTTCCATCTTTTCCTCCCTCTTTCCTCCAAGTCAATCTTAAGAGCAATAGTACAGAGCCGGATGGGGAACCAGATCAAAACACACTCGTGGGTGCCAATAATGGGGACCTCTGGAGACAACATCCTTTTAATTGATTCCTGTTGGTGAAAAAATGTTTCAATCCAGTTGGAACCATCTACACTTGAAACCATCTTATAAACTTTGTGTGCTTTTGATTTTTGAAAATTTTACTCAAAAGAAATAAGCTCCCCAATGTAACCAAATTCGTCCAAGCTCTCTCTCATCAGCCAAGAGGAAAATCTCCTTTCAGTCACGTTAGGGCTGGGACAGGTGACCTAAACAGCTTCCCAGTGTCACTTTTTTTAAAGTCCTGTATTGGTTTTCCAGGTGTTTTCCTACTACTCTGTATCCAAGACACACTTGGATATACTTTTGGAAAGAAAAATTCACTGTTTTGCTCTAAAGGATTAAGAAACCAAATTAAGAAACTCAATCTCTGAATTTAGTGACTTTTCCCACACTATCAGCTATTAAAGACAGATTTTTTTTCCTGGCTTGTTGCTTTAAGATGTCAAGATGTATTCTGCTTTTCTAATCTGGACATGGGGTTTCCTTTCACATCACCCCTCACTGTTACACTAACCAGATGTTTCTGCCTTTTTCCAGAAGACAGGTATTGAGACTTTACACTCTAGGCTTCTCCCAGGTCATCCGTTCAGATATTTACCTCATTTCTTCCCAATGGTTCCAGACAAATCTTTATTTCCATGATTTAAAAAATATCAGAGCTAAAACACACACATGCCTACACAGTGTCATATCCTGTGCCAAGACTGAATTAGTGTGGTTTTCTCTTTAGACTCATCATATAATGACCTAAAGATGGATTATATCTGAATTCTCAGAGGCCTGTTAAATATTAACCAGGATGATGTGAAAGGTCCGAAAACTGGGTCTGTCTGAACCTCCATTATTAATCTAGTCTGCCATTATTTCTTGGTGAGATTCTATAATTCATTTTGAAACTGTCACCAACCCACTTGTAAAGCTAATGAAACCTATAATTTCTCTCTCCAGAAATATTCTAAAATGAAACGGTAGCTATCATGGCTGTTTGAGAATCGGGATTAGCGAACTGCAACCCCTGGGCCAGATCTGGCCCACTGTCCATTGTTGTCAATAACATTCTGCTGGAACACAGACGTGCACATTTGGTTCTGTATTCTATGTGGTTGTTTTCCTGCCTCAACAGTTGAGCTGAATAGGTGTGACAGAGACAGTATGGCCCCATAGCCTGTAATATTTACTATCTAGCCCTTCACAGAAAAGTCTGCCCATCTCTGCTTTAAAATCAGTGACTCAGAAGACAGTGATTATTATTTCCACTCTGTGTGATTTTGCAAAGTAAAATGATAAAATTATGTGTACAAATGCCAGGATTCAGTAGGCAATTAATACTCATCCCTTCTAGTTGCCAGGCTCCTTCTGAGTTGCTCCTATTCTCCTTGCAGAGTTGAAAGTTTACTACTCTTGACACTGGGAATTATTTCAGTATTGGCTATTTCATCTTTTCATTATCTACAGACTTCTTTATCTTCCCATTGAGAAGGTGGCTTTCTCTGCTACTGCTGCTAAGTAGCTTCAGTCATGTCCGACTCTGTGCGACCCCATAGATGCAGCCCACCAGGCTCCCCCATCCCTGGGATTCTCCAGGCAAGAACACTGGAGTGGGTTGCCATTTCCTTCTCCAATGCATGAAAGTGAAAAGTGAAAGGGAAGTCACTCAGTCGTGCCCGACTCTTTGCAACCCCATGGACTGCAACCTACCAGGCTCCTCCATCCATGGGATTTTCCAGGCAAGAGTACTGGAGTGGGGTGCCATTGTCTTCTCTGCAAAGTGCTACATCTTAGTTACCTTTGTTTTCCCATGGTCTGGCACATACCAAAATCCTAACCAAGATTTTTCTCAAAGAATAAGTGAGCCAAGAAACAGCAAATCTACACTAGAAATATTTGTAATTCTAAGAGTCCATGCAAAGATCATTTATAATAGGTAAGTATTATAGTATCAGGTTTCCTAAACTAAATTTCACAAATAATGAGCACTTTTGTGTGTGTGTGGGGGGGGGGGATGTCATGGATTTAAGGTTACAGCTTGCTATACATTACAGTAGTTTTATTGATAAGACAAAGGGCAAGTTAACATTCAAACCATGCATAGGTAAAAAGAAGTTCCTAGAACCCAAGAAAGCAAAAATGATTCCTGCTTACACCCAACAACTTAAAAGAAATTAAATCCTCTAACCAAACCTCTTATCTTTGAGTGATAATGTAAAGTATAATATTCTTGGTTTACAAAAAGTCTTTATTTAAGATTTCTAATCATAGTGACACACTTTTGCATAAAATAATTTCTTTGAAAAGATGGTTGTTTTGTTTTTTCATGGACTTAAGAGTTTCATTCACTTAAAAAATGAATTATAAAAATGAATTAGGCAGTGAGGGTATAATAGTGAGGAAATAAAGTTCTTGCCCTCACTTTACTGAAACAGATTAGCTTAGAGAGATCTTACAGTTCATTTTGACAAGATTCTTTGAGTTATTAATCTTTCATAAATTTTTCACTGTATTAAGTTTCATAAATAACTAAGGGAGTCTCACGTCTCCACAGTAGAGGCAGGTTTTCATACTGGATTGTTTTCCATCACTGCTGTAACAAATTACTACATACTTGGTGGCTTAACATAAGTTTATTACCTTACAGCCCTAGAGGTTAGAAGTCTGAATTGGGTCTCACTGGCCTAAAAATTGAGGTGTCAGCATGACTGCAATCCCCTCTGGCAGCTACAGGGGCCAATCTATTTCCTGGCCTTTTCAGCTTCTAGAGGCCCCTGCCTTCCTTGACCTGTGGCCCCTCCTCCAGAGACTTTATCCCACGGCATCACTCTTACACTGACTCTCCTGCATCTCCTTCACGTCAGAGGACCCTTGTGATTACATAGGACCCACCTGGACCATCAGGATAACTTCCCCATTTCAAGGCCAGATGAGACCTTTCTATTTGCCATGTAACCTAACATATCCAGAGCCTCTGTGAATTAGGATGTGAACCATGATTCTTTGGGGAGTCACAATTCTCCCTACCACACATAACTTTGTAGCAATCAGTTCAGTAAGCCCAGGTCACATCCATGACCCAGAGTAGAACCTGAAATACCAGGACCCCTAGAAACCAGCCCTCCAACTTACTAGAATGTTACTCCTATCCATGCAGTCCCCTGACACCTCCCAGAGGCACACCGCCTCTGTTCCCCAACCAGTCCCACCATGGTTGGCATTTCTTATACATCAAACCATGTTCTAGTCATGCCCTCAACTCTTCTAAGAATAAAACTAATTTTTCCTCCACTGTTCCCCCTCCAGGTGAAGGGAGAACCATGCCTTTTCCTCCATCCTTCTATTCTCATGATGGATAAAACAGCCCTGCCCTAGTGTTACACAAAGATTTGTTATAGTAAAGATTTACTCATCTCCATCCTGTTGTTGCGTTACTCCCTGTGTTACAGAAACACACATATCATCAGTCAAAGTTCAAATAATAAGGGTAGGCATGTGTGTGTGTGTATGTGTGATACAAACTCATTGAGAGTGAAGACTGTTTAACTTGTTAAATACAGATACTTAGGAAATAGTACAGTCAGCTTACCTCCAATCCTAAGGACTTACTAAGTAGTCTTGGGCCATGACAATAAACTAAGACATGCTTCTGAGACTATACTCAGAGTCTCATAGATATTTCCTCCTGTCTAAAGTAAGTGGAGAGAAGAGGCAGGGGGGCTGGCTCTGGCAGGGCAGGGAGGGTGACCCTGGGCCCTGAGATGTCCTCTTCGGCGACCAGAGCAGCTGGTTATGGAACACTGAGCTGGATCCTGGTGGGGGAGATTAGAGCCAGCCCTTCTGTTTTTGACAACGGCCTTTGGCCACAACTAGGGCTCCTGTTCAGCTAGCATCTGCTATGATGCAACACCCATGTGGCTGCATGGAGCGTATTTTCTAAGTCTCTTCTCCCACTGGCACTCGGTTATGATCCTTGGGTATTGAAAGCATCTCTTGAGAACCAGCCCTACTCACTTATACAAGAGTTCACCCTAGGTCATCAGAAGCCATCTGTCCACCAAACTAAAGATCACTCACCTTAGAACTTTTCAAATCAAAGGTTTCTAAAATACCTTGATCAACTGGGTATTGAAAACTGCTATTTAATCATTTTTTAAATCTCTAATAAAAAAATGGAAACTTAGGGAAGAGACAATCATTTTGACTCCCTCTGTGAAGGCTTCCCAGGTGCCACAGAGGTCAAGGATCTGCCTGCCAATGTAAGAGACACAAGAGGCATGAGTTTGATGCCTGGATAGATCGGGAAGATCCCCTGGAGTAGGAAATGGCACCCCACTCCAGTATTCTTGCCTGGAAAATCCCATGGACAGAGGAGCCTGGTGGGCTACAGTCCATGGGGTCATAGAGTCGAACACAACTGAGCTCAGTACACACACCCACTCTGAGTGTCCTGGACGCCCACTGTTCCGTTCCACACATTCTCCCTCGCCACTCAGTTCAGCAGCTACCCCCAACCCATGAACGCAGATGCCAAAAAGATGTATTTTCCCTCCAAGTAACACTTCTAGGTACAAGACGTGAAAACTACAGGAACGTTGCCATTTCTCTTGTAAGCCTAGGTCTTTCTGTGAAGGCTTCCCAAGTGGGGCCATCACCTCTCATATAGGTTGACATGGGACCACCGGGTGGGGCTGGAGGCCTGCATCCGAGGAGCTGACTATACTAAGCTGAGACTAGATGTCAGCCCTGGGGCCACAGCCAAAGGGTCAGGTTACCACAAGTGCCCTGCGTATCCTGGGAGGGTGAGGGAGCCCAGGGCGAGATGGGCAAAGGGAGGGAGTGACAAGGTGGTCACGGCTCAGGGTGCTGATTCCCCCAGTGTGACTGGCATCACCTGCTGGGCTTGCTTTCCTGGGGCTGGAGGTGAGGGCAGCAGGGGCTCTGCAGGGCTGCAACCAGGTGGGCTTCTGGGAGGTGGAGGTGGGGCAGGGACTAGGACTTGATAAGGGAGGCTGGGAAGGGATGACCCTGGGGGAACGGAATAGGAGAGCATGGAGCAACTAGAGAGCAAGGCTCAGGGCGCACAAAGCAGAGAAGGAGGAGAAGTTGGCAGCAATTACATGACACCGAGGGAGAGCTACATAAATACTTGGTGATGACGAGAGTGACTCCAGCCACCTCTGCACAGAGCCTGACAGGGAAAGGCTTGACAGTTTCTCAAGTGTCAGCCAGGGGCGGGTGTGTGTGTGTGTGTGTGTGTGTGTGTGTGTGTGCGTGTGCGTGTGCGTGTGCGTGTGCGCGTGTGTGCGTGTGCGAGAGAGAGAGAGAGAGAGAGAGAGAGGAGAAGGAGATGACGATGATGATGAGCAAGAAGAAAGAAGCGCGCAGGGAAGGAGGACAGGAGCAGAAATCCAGGTTATGACATTAATATCTCATAATCGTCTCAAAGTTACTCATCAGCTGACCAGAAGGCAACTCTTACTGTGCCTTACAGCCTAAGTCTTGTACCTACAATGTCCTTTCCAGATAAACTCTCTTGGCACAGAGGTTCTGAGAAAGTCGGCTTCCCGCTCTCCTCCTTATGATTGTGGGGTTGGGTGGGAGGGGAGTAAAAGCCATAACCAACCAGAATTGACCCTCAGGGCAACCACTCAAAGATGTTATTAGATCATCGGAATTAGATTTGACTTTCCATAGACCTAACTCCTTATCTGCTGCAAATCACATCCCACGCCTTGCAATGCAGCCTCTGTCTGTCCTCTTTTAAGTATTTGAACAGAGGCAGGGCTTGGTCTGGGCCACCTTAACCCTCCCGTCAGGGACAGATACTCTGCTGCCACGTGACTTAACCACAGGCTTCCTCTTAGACCCGACCAGAAGGGAAGACCCGACCAGAAGGGAAGCACACGCCCTTCCTGCCTCCACGTCTCCCACCAGCCATGGCCCATCCATCAGAGATGCTTCCTGGGAGGGGCTGGTCCCACCACGGACGCCAGAGCTGCCCCGTGGCGGCTGCTTCCCTTCCATGTCACACCTGTAAGCACCCAGGAAATGCCTTCAATAGCTGACAGTTTAACCTAAGATCGCCAAGGTGGTGACAACACAGCACACCCCATCCCCAGCCCCTCTGAGGGACCAGGTATAGGTGATCACACCCCACAGACCAGTGGTCAGTGAGTAGGCCAGCCGCTGTGTCAGTCCAGCAAGAAGTTCATGCATGAAGGGACGGGTCCTGAGCCTAAGGAATCTGGGTCAGAAAGATGCATTCGCCACCTCATTTACCCCAGTAAACGTTTATCACGCACCTTCCACATACCAGACACCGTTCCAGGTGCCTGACATCAAGTAGAAAACAAAACAAAGAAATCCTTTGCCTCCTGGAGTTAACAGTCTAGTATTATGGGGTTGCATAGAGTCGGACACGACTGAAGTGACTCAGCAGCAGCAGCAGTAAGTGGGGAAATGCCTCTTTCCACATAATTAACGTGAGCAATGGCACAAAACAAGGACCCAGCAATGCTCGTGCAGAAAGGAGGAGGAGAAAACACTTCTTGCTGGAGTAAGGGAGGCTTGAGGAGGAAACAGGAGATGACTTTGTTAAAACACAAATAAATATGCCTTCAGAGGCTCAAATATATAGAATTTTTCAGGAAAGATGACCCTACTGTGCTTTCTCTCATGTATTAAGGACTACTCCTCCACCACCTCCAAGGACAGGTCAATGGGGCTACGGGAGCAGGAGGCAGACACCAGGGGTTCAAGGGCGGCAGGGCAAGTGGGGTTCAAAAGTTGTGTTCAGACCCTCATAACAGTCAGATGTATAATCAACTCATATAATCTCCCTCACGGCCCAGCAAAACCTACATACCCACTTCAGACAGTTTACTATCAGCTTTCATCACTGTTCCCCTCTGTTGATCCCAATGGTCAATTACCCTGATTCAGGGTGTGCTTTGTCTGTGCCCACCTGCTGTCAAGGGCCCTCTGGGATCCCACCCTGCACCCACTGAAGCCCATATCACATGGAAAAATGCCCACAGAGTCATGCTCTCCCTGGACAGCTTTTCTGGAAATATACTCGAGAATCAGAGTCACCTTTCAGCAGATGTGCAATAATCTAGTTGAATATCTTGGCTTAATTTTTTAAATGTGTGAATTAAACACACACACAACTTTGCTTCCTTTGGGCCATCAACTGAAAAACTGCATAATTCCTTTTGGCTGGAACCTAGAAAATTTTGTTACAAATTCAGCCAGGTTCCTCTTTTGGAGAATGCTTGTCAGACAGGTGTACAGTTTCTATAGAAATGCTTCCATCAACAGAGATGCTCCTCCAGGCAGGGTAGCCTGTTCATTAAACGGTCAGAGGTTTCAAAACTTCTAATTTTTTTTTTTTATATCCTCAGCCTATGGGCCCTGAGATCGATTTGGCTTTTTAAAAAATAAAAAGTAGATCGGTATGAATTTTAAAGTGATTTCCTTTTAGCCAGGAATCCAGTCATCAAGCAGAGCAATTTGAAGGAGAGGAGGAAAATCCATGGATACACTGAGAAGTGGAAAAGAGGAACTGTGACTGTCCATAACAACAAAATATTGCCAAGAGATTTGGAAAGACCGCCTTTTGAGGAAACAATAAGTTTGGTAGTCCTAATGGCAGTCCTGAGGACTAATGAAGGTCCTCAGTTTTGGCTGTGAGTTCTGGGAAATGGGAAAAAGGGCACCTCTCGAGGACTACCCCTGGCCTGGAGAGGACGACCAGCTTTAGGATGAGGGGGCTAGGAGAGGGTGTTGCTCCTGGGGGTCTAGCCAAAGAGATCTGGGAGTGTCTAGGTAGGGCTGGCAGCTGTCATGGGGCTTAAGTGAGTTAGACCTGCGGAAGGACCTAAGGTAGCCGCTGGTGATTAAGTTTCATCAAATTTATGTGATTAAAGTAAGTCCCTACACTTTAGCTGTCTTTCTCTAACTTCGATATTGGAAATTCTCACATCTCTATCCAAATCAGGGGATATTGTACAGACCAAGCCTGGGAAACGTGCCCAGGGATGCAGTCTATGAAAAAAATAAACTACTCAGCTGGGTCTCACCTTAACCCTCTGGTATATCTACCTGGAAAGCTTATTTTAAAAGGATATGCTAAGTTTTGTTTCTCTTTTAAAATCCCATAAGTACATCAGAAGTGTATGTGTTATTTTTTGTGAGAGCAAATATCCAAAACTCTTGGTTATTTGTCTGCTGCTTTTTCAGCTGGTCTCAACAGTATTGTAAACACATTGTGAATTCATCAATACTTACCTTTTATTTTGTTAACTCAAAACTCAAAAAGAATTCATCACCCTTTCCTAGTCTTCTCCTTTAGTTTTAGAAAATGACCAGTTTTCGATGTAGCTAGAATCTGTAAAAAAAAAAAAAAAAAAAAAAAAAATTTTTTTTTTTTTGGTTAAACTATAGGATATGACTTCTAAAGCTGAGGAATACATAAATGAGATGAAATAAATTCTCTGAGAACAGTGGACTTCACCAGACTTTATCACTACCCCTCATTTCCATAAGGCCTTCAACAAGGGGAAGTGAAACTGACATAAAATTTCTGTAACAGTTTTTTTTTTCCCTACTTGGTCATGCTGATCACAGAATTGCCTTGCTTAACCTGGCTTAACTTGAAACATGTGCCATCAACTACTGTAAACAACGAAGTTACCCCCCGCCCCCTTTTCTGCAACACAGAGTTCCCTTTCTCAATAAAGGGAAACCTTGCTATTGTAGCAAGTTATGTCAAAAAGCATCGCAAGCCATTCACCCACATATGCAGGCAACCCAGAGCAACCAGAGACTAAAGCATACTTGGCCAGAGGGGACGGAAGAGTGTCAATTATGCTCCCTTCATCTTGGAGGATGCAGCAGATGAAGTTTTAACGGATGAACAAACTCTTATCCCCCCAGGATGCTTTGACAATCTCCCAGATCTTGAATTAAAAAGTGCTGCTGTTTTTAAACCATGCAGGATTTGCTCATTTGGCCTCTGGCTGTCTCACTCCCATGAGCACTTCTGCTCCTGGAAGCTGGTGATGTCTGGTGGCTTTGTTCTCGGCACCAGGCTCAGTGCAACTTCAGAAGCCAAAGGTCACCAAGCCCTCCGGGTTAACTGAATATGCGGTGTGCAGTGCTCCGAAAATGCATCCAGAACCCCTTTCTGTGTCCTTCCCAACTTCCTTTATTTATGCCAGACTCCCGGGATCTTGATTTGCCCTGCTGGCAGCAGCAAAAGGAATATCCTTCCAGCTTTCCTTGCCACTCCCCCTGCTTCTCTTAGCCAGATCTTTGCCTTAGTATGTTTCTTCCTGTTTACAGTAGTGGCTAAAGGCATTTAAGTACTGCAGAGTACACAGACCATCCTAGGGGGGTGGGAAGCTCTTTTTACAAAACTGTCTACCTACAGAGATGCCTATGGTAACATGACCTCAAAACTCCCCCCTAAAATTCTTAAGTATAGAGATGCTCTGTTGTCAGGATATACTGGGCAGGGTATATTGAAGTATAATGTATCATAACACATGTACTTTGGTAAAGAACCTGCCTGCAATGCAGGAGACCCAGCTTCAGTTCTTGGGTTGGTAAGATCCCCTGGAGGAGTGTATGGCAACCCACTTCAGTATTCTTGCCTGGAGAATCCCATGGACAGAAGAGCCTGGCAGGCTACAGTCCATGGGGTCGCAAGAGTCAGACATGACTTAGCGACTAAACCAACACCACCAACACATGTACTTGGGGAGTTTGGGAGAGAATGGATACATGTATATGGATGGCTGAGTCACTCGGCTGTGCACCTGAAACTACCACAACATTGTTAATTGGCTATATTCCAATATAAAATAAAACATTAAAAATTTTTAGAAAATGTACTTATGGATTATTATATTGTTATTAATGGCAGTCATTAGAACAGATTAATGTGAAAAAGAAACATATTAAGATTATAATACAAAGGAATTCCCTGATGGTCAGGACTCTATGATCTCACCACCGAGGGCCAGGGTTCAATCCCTGGTCAAGGAACAAAGATCCCATAAGGCACCTGGTGAGG
Source organism: Capricornis sumatraensis (assembly GCF_032405125.1). Taxonomy (NCBI): domain Eukaryota; kingdom Metazoa; phylum Chordata; class Mammalia; order Artiodactyla; family Bovidae; genus Capricornis; species Capricornis sumatraensis. Next base: position 37,914,034 of record NC_091083.1, read on the forward strand.
CCAAAAAGTAAATAAAGAGAAAGAAAAAAGATGACAACATATAAGCAAATGCATAAGGATAACACGATTGAAAAGAGCAGATTTAAAATTGTTCCAAAGTGCTGATTACAATTTTACCAAATAAATGATCACATATATCCATATGTGATCCATAGCTATGGAAATTATCTACAGATACATATTTTTACATCTTATATTATATATAGATACTTAGTGGTGCTAGTGGTAAAGAATTGGCATGCCAATGCAGGGGACTTAAGAGACATAAGTTCGATCCCTAGGTCGGGAAGATGCCCTGGAGGAGGAACCCACTCCAGTATTCTTGCCTGGAGAATCCCATGGACAGAGGAGACTGGCAGGGTAGCAGAGAGTTGGACACAACTGAAGTGACTTAGTAAGCAACCTATATGGTTAAACTAAAAGGAGGAGTTGGTTGATGATTATTAAGTTCTGGGATTATATGAAAACTGAGTGTTAAAGCTCTCACCAGCCTTAAAATATCCAACACTTCAGAATTACAGAATCTTGTCACCAGAAGGGGCTTGAGCTCAACCTTTTCATTTCACAGATTAGAAAATTAGTCTGAAAGAAGTTAAATGACTTATCCATGGTCATAAACCTACTTCCTGGCAGGACTGAGACCAGCACCAGGCCCACACATGAATCTGCCTCCTCATTTCCGGAGCACACTGCAAGGCAAAGAAGTCGGGGGGTCCCGGTTACCTGAATGCTCACTGTCCAGATCCCCACAAGGTGAGGAGCTTTTTTTAGGGAAACATGCCTTCAAAACTCTACAATATTTCCTAACAACCAACCATCAAGTGACTTGAATTTCCAATCAAAATCCCATCCCTGGTCACCATCAGCATCTTTCCTAATTGCAACTCTTGCCCTCCAAATACAGAATTTCATGAGGTTAATCAAAACATTAGAGAATTTCAGCAATGACAGGTAAAACAGTGGCAAATGGAGACTGAGCAGGTGGTTGAGCCACAATCATTTAAGAGAAACATTTTAAATGGGTGACAACGTAGGGATTTCAATCTGGGAGGAGTTTGATAGTCAACAATATAAAAGGCCCAGAGGAAAATGGCTAGGATCTCAAGTATTTCTATAAAACTGACCATCTTAAAGATGAGATGTCAACGTCAAATGGGATTTATAAAGTACCATGATACACAATCACAAGTTTGTCTAAAAATGTATTCCTCTCCAAACAATTAATACTTGATTTTTGCATTGCTCATTCTAAGAGTTAACCAAGGTCAAAATGATCATCTACATTTTATGAAGTCTAAACTAAAAATACTATTTTCGTGATATTCAGAGTTTTTGGCCAGATAATACCCCAAAGCTTTTAAAAACTGTATTATGACATTCTGGTCCCTGCTTAAGCTGATTCCATTGAAATGGCCTTTTCCTGGTTCTAATTATCCTCGGATAACAAGGACCTGCTGTAGAATCTTCAGAAATAATTTTTTAAAGTATAAATCAGTAACATGGACGGTTTTATGTCATTTCAAGCCAAGCATACATTTTAGAAGCAGGCACTTTAAATCTGAAATATCAGGGACAGTGTGTTTTCAGTTGGTCCCTCTGTCTTAAAAAATCATGCATTTTATACAAAATAACAAAATCACAAAATTACAGATAACTATTTGTCTCAATTCTTTTAAAAAGTGTGAAAGTATAATAATATGTTTACCATCCTGAATGACATAATTAAATTTTACAACCTATTTTACGTGAACATAACCATGAAAAACCATGAAAAACTTTCTTATCATGGCTAATTTGCATACTGTGATTAGTTCTATCATTTGCAATTATTTGTACTTCTGTGTAATTCATAGTCTGAACTTCACCTGAGAACAATCAAGTTGCCCGAGTTGTCCTAGGTTCAAAATGTTTATTACATGAAAATGGTTGACATTCAGGGCTGCTTAACATTCACTTAGATAATGAAAGGGCCTCTGGTATCATGAAAACACAAGGCTTCATTTTAAAAGCATAAATTATTCAATGGAACATTTTCTTCTAGGAGAATAAGAAAAGTAAGAGAACAGTTGTGTTTTCTTTCCATTAAATAAAACTGTAATGTTCTATAATAGAAAGATATTTATTTTCCAAATCTGTAGCAATACTAATCATCTAAATAATTGATGACAGATAGAACTTAAAGTACGTGGGATACTATACAGATTTGAAAGATTCACTTCTTGGAAACTTTCTAGCTTCTGTAACCAAAATAATAAACAATTCGTGATTCAGTTTGTTTACCAATCTCTCTCAAAGGTCAGGACCAAAATTATTGACTCAGCCTTGCTGTCAAATTTCCTTATTTCCCAAATGAGTATAAGTGTATGACTCAGGATTAAGATGTGACTAACGTTTCCTTCCAGGAGGAACAGCAAAGCCACCAGCTCCCATGGCCACCAGAGGATGAAGAACAAAGGTGGGGAATACCATGTAGATGCCTGAGTGATTTCACCACTGTTGTCTAAGAACAATAAGAAGAAAACGCTCAAAATCACCCTCCCAAATATTTGAGCCTCAGGCTAAGTGAACCAGACAAGCCCTCTGCTCTGGTCTCCTTCCTGGAGGGGAATCAGAGAGCAAATGGAAATTCAAGGACCAGGGGAATCCCTGCTCCAATGACTCAGGTAAGTTCCTGCCCACCTCAGGGGAGAGGTTCCGTTGTTTGCTCTAAAAAGGAAGTGTCGGTGCAGGCAAGATTGATCAAACCACGGGAAGCAAGAAATCATGGGCTGAGCTCCTTATTTTTGGCCAGCTGATTTAGAAGCAAGTGTCTGTCAATGTTAAAACTGCCTTCAAAAGGAAATGTACCACTAGACTTCCTATCAGCACAAAGAGATGACATCATGAAGCTGAAAATAAACATGGCTATCCCTCCCCCATTGGATTGGCATGAGGGAGGGAGCATCCCCTTGCTGTGTAAGCAAGGAGCCCAGGTGGGCTCAGGAATCCCACAGATGGCCTTAAAATGCTTTCTAATTGGGTCAGGTTTCCTCACCTTGCCAAACCTCTTTATTCATCTGTAAAATGGATACAGAACAAAATCATAAGTGTCTTTCAATTTTAAGTGTCCAGTGTGTAGCATGGTGCTTTGAACACAAAATAGTGTTCAAAAGAGTTTTGTTTACAGGAGACAAGGTGGGGAGGTTCGGTGCCCATTTGGCTGCACCGATTAAGCCAACAGGAGCCAGCCCGGCTGGAAAAAGCACCGTCATCAAATGACACCGTAAAACCATGGATTTGAATGCACTCAAGACAGATCTGAACAACTGGTCAACGAGCTGGATTCTGTATGAGAGCTGAATACAAGAACGGATTTTAATAATTGAACAACTGCTATGGCTTTAATGATAGCTTTGGACAGGCTAAGGCTGAACTGACAAAGAGGGTTTTTTCCAGCCAGATTTGCTCAGTGTTTGAGCGAGTGGTGTTGCTGGGGCTGGAAACATGGGGGTGGGAAGCCAGATGGGGCCAGCTCTCCAGGCAGAAGGAAGAAAGGTGGTTCGAGTCCAAGCCTCGGTGTACCTGGGGTCAAGGGCATCTGCTATACTGCTTCCTCTGGGCACATGGGCTGGTGAAAATGCTAGAAAAGAAACCAAACCAACTGAACAGTGGTTTGGGCTCAAACCCCTCCCTTTGGACAAATAAGGAACTGAAGAGTGATTTTCAAAGTTCACACTGTAATGAAGTCTGACTGACCAACCAAAGATGATGAGAGATTTCCAAACTCAGGGCAGAAGGGATATTTTTTTTTCCTTTTTGAAAAAAAAAAAAGAGGACACAATAAATAGTAAAAACGTAGATCAAGGAAATTAATTGACCTAAAATAAAGAGAGATTCACAGAGAACAAACTTATGGTTGCCACGGGTAAGGATGGGGGGAAGGGATAGTAAGAGAATTTGGGATGGAAAAGTGCACACTGCTATATTTTAAATGGATAACCAACAAGGACCTACTGTACAGCACATGGAACTCTGCTCAATATTATGGGGCAGCCTGGATGGGTGGGGAGTTTGGGGATGAATGGATACATGTATATGGAAGGTTGAACCCCCTCACTGTTTACCTGAAACTATCACAGTATTGTTGATTGCCTATACCCCCATAGAAAATAAAAAATTTAAATAAAAAAATTTAAAAGAGACTCAACATGTCAGCTTCCTTAGCAGATGCTTGACCAAGATAGAGACTGCTCACTGCATAAAGACAAAATTGCTGAAATCAAAGGGAAACTTGGGAGGCGAATGAAGATGGTCCTTGAGGGAACGCTGAGGCTCTAACTTTGTTTATGTGGGAAGGAGACTCCCACAGTAAAACAAAGATCACCATTGGTCCTTTTTTTTCTTTTTTCTCTTTTTTTTTTTTTTTTTTGCTGAGAAAGCCCTTGGATGAGTATTTTGCCCAAACTCTCTAACCTACCAAGTGACCCCAGGGGCACCCTCTCACCAAGAAGACATGCCTACAAAAATCTTTCTACCAACAGGAGCCTGGAAATGTCACAGGAAGAGTTTGGGGAACCCCCTTCCATGAACCCTTTCCCATATCTTATAAAGCAGTGAAGAAAGGCGCACAATTTCATTATCTATGGAAGACAGCATTCGGCTGTTTGCTGCTCCTGCTCTCAGCCCCAGTCTTGAGTTTATCCTTGGCTATCCAGGTACTTACATAAAAGCCAGCTGGAGAAGTAATGCAATTGAGCCAATAACCTCAAGGTTCTAACAAACCACAGGTGCCACTGGGACTGCCGTCGTCCTCCTCTCCATCCTCCATCCCTCCAACACCAGGTGCCACTAGCAACAGCAGGCACTACTAGCACAAGTGTGGGTGTGTCTGCCATGGACGCTTATCTTCATTGGGGAACTCCTCCTCTCTCCCACTGTCACTGCCTCCCCCCTTCATTGCAAGGATGGACCCTGCAATGGCAGTTCACCCCTCTGGGCACAGCCATGGCACGTGATCCAGGCCAAAGAGATTCCTTTCATAAGACTTGATGGAGCAGCACTAGAAGAAAGAGGGTCTTTCTTCTTTCTTTTTGGGTCAAAGCTGTAAGAACTGCCAGTGGCTATCTTTCAGGCCCAGGCCCCAGAGGACACTTGAGCACTGTCTGAAGCCAGCTTCACTCGTGGATTTCTCTAGTTTATAAGTCAACAAATTTGATGTTTTGCTTAAGCTAGTTTGAGTTGGGGGATGGGAAGATGTGCAACCCCCAACTTTCCTCAAGAAATGTAAAACTGTAGCTTTTTATAGGAAAGAGAAAAATCTTATAACTAATAATAAACCTGGGCTTCCCAGGTAGCCTTAGTTGTAAAGAACCTGCCTGCCAATGCAGAAGACATAAGAGACACAAGTTCAATTCCTGGGTCAGGAAGATCTCCTGGAGGAGGGTATGGCAACCTACTCCAGTATTCTTGTCTGAAGAACCCCATGGACAAAGAAGCCTGGTGGGACAGTCCACAGGGTCGCAAAGAGTCAGATGCGACTGAAGCGACTTACCAGTTCAGGTCAGTTGCTCAGTTGTGTCCAACTCTTTGCAACCCCATGCACTGCAACATGCCAGGCTTCCCTGTCCATCGCCAACTCCCAGAGCTTGCTCAAACTCATGTCCATCGAGTCAGTGATGTCATCCAACTTGTCTTTCCTCTGTCTTTCCCTTCATCCTCCCGCCTTCAATCTTTCCCAGTGTCAGGGTCTTTTCCAATGAGTCAGTTCTTCCATCAGGTGGCCGAAGGATTGGAGTTTCGGCTTCAGCATCAATCCTTCCAATTAATATTCAGGACTGGTTTCCTTTAGGATTGACTGGTTGGATCTCCTTCCAAGGGACTCTCAAGTCTTCTCCAAGACCACGGTTCAAAAGCACCAATTCTTCAGCGCTCAGCTTTCTTTATAGTCCAACTGTCACATTCACACACAACTACTGGAAAAACCATAGCTTTAACTAGATGGACCTTTATTAGCAAAGTAATGTCTCTGCTTTTTAATATGCTGTCTAAATCGGTCATAGCTTTTCTTTCAAGGAGCAAGTGTCTTTTAATTTCATGGCTGCAGTCACCATCTGCAGTGATTTTAGAGCCCTTATTTATTTATAAAGTCTCTCAGTGTTTCCATTGTTTCCCCATCTATTTGCCATGAAGTGATGGGACCAGATGCCATGATCTTAGTTTTCTGAATTGAGTTTTAAGCCAACTTTTTCATTCTGCTCTTTCACTTTCATCAAAGGCTCTTCAGTTCTTCTTTAGTTCTTTAGACTTATCACACATGCAAAAATATACTCAGTTGCCATCTCCCACCCAAAAAGATTCTCCATTCCAACAGAAAATAATTGTTCACAAATACATTCAAACAGTCACTTATGTTTGGCAGAAAACTGTTCTAACTGGATGCTGAAACCTTTTAATTAAGTAAGCCTTATAATTATAAGGCTCCGAGTTACTTTTAACATACTGTGATATTCCAATAAATTTGACGGATCATGTGAAATATTTTTAAAAGAATTCTGTCGGGATGTGGTGGCATCTTTAAATATAATATTTAAACATAGTATTTCCTAGGGAACTCTCCCAGGTTAAAGCCTCATAGAGACATCTATAAAGCATAGTTCAGGGGCTACTTTTGGAATAAATGTTCCATTGAGAAAGGTTCAAAAGGGAGGGGATATATGTATACCTATGGTTGATTCACATTGATGTTTGACAGAAAACAACAAAATTCTGTAAAGCCATTATCCTTCAATTAAAAAATAAATAAATTTTTTACAAAATAAGATAAAACTCCTGTCTACAGCCATCCCACCTTGAATGTGTCCAATCTCGTCTGATCTCGGAAGCTAAGCAGCATCAGGCCTGGTTAGTACTTGGATGGGAGGATAAGCTCCTGAAAGAAAAAAAGACTCCATACCCAACTGCACAAGCAGACATGTTCCGCCTTCCTGCAGCACTCAGACGTCTAGGGGAATCAAAGCCAACACCCTCCTGCGCAGACCAAGGCAGACACACTGACCTCCCTGTTTGATTCTGCAGGAGGTGAACTCCTGGATGGGACTGTCCATGGAGCAGATACCCACTGCAGACTCGAGCTTCTTCACTACCCTTCACTCCCCGGACCCCAAGGGAAGCTGCAGCCAGAATCAGGATGTTAGCTCAGACCACAAATTGATGAGGTTCATCAGATGGGGTAGGAATAATCAATGAACTTATTCTACTTCATAAATAAGGCCACTCTACCGGGCATCAATCCAAGTTATATTACGGTGACAGTGAAAAGAAATCCCTAAATTGACACAGCTCACAGACCTTTGTGATCTCTCTTGACTTTCAAATGTGCTGTCTGTGGACAATCTGATCATCAGACCCGTCCCCTGGCTCCGGATGGCTCCCACTCCTGGTGCGAACCTTCAACTCACAGCCGGCTTCTGACACCTTGTTTTCTGCACATCTGCCCTTCTGCAAGAGCCCAAACTCTCGAGGAGCAGAGATGGAGTCGTCCTGATCTTGCTTGCTGACACACATTCTAAGGAATTTGACAGACTGCCTGACAAATAAATATTCATTAAATAGATAAACCCTATTTCTTTTCACTTCACTGTTTTGTTTTTGTTTTTTTTTTAAGGCAAAAGCAAAAAAATTCCAAACTTGGATCTTAGGATCTCAACCAAAATAACTCCCACAATATGAAGGGCCCCAATGTAGGCTTAGGGGTAATGTGAAATAATCTAGAAATTTATTTTTAATACAGAAAAAGCACAGTTTTTTTGCCAAAAAAAAAAAAAGAGAGAGAACAAAGAAAAAAAATATCTAACTTTAAAATAGACCCAGGATTCTTCCCCAACTTGCATGACTTTTCATCAGCCTTTTTAAATTTCTCTGGGTTCTGTCTTTGAGTTCCTAACACTGGATTTGAAAGTAACTCGGGTCAGTTCAGGGTCAAATACCAGAGACTGAGCCCGTCCCCTGCACAGGCTGGCTCTGCCGATAGTGGACTGTCAGCCTGCAGCCGTCAACGCCACCTGCTGTCAGAAACCACCCCCCTCTTGAAAATCGCATCTTCCACTCCAAACGCATTCCTGCTCTCCACTCATGTGCCCTCCATTCATGACAAGTGGAGCAGGGAAAGGGCAGGAGGAGAGAACACAGGCCCCTCTGTCAACCAGTCATCCAAATGCTCCAGCACCCACTGGGGCTCTGAGCTCAGAACAAAGACCCCAGCGTGGGGCCAGTGGGGTGGGCACAGGGCCCTGGGCAGGTGACCTCTACTAGGAGAAGGGCCCGGATGTCTGTGCCTCAGAGGGGTAGAGGGAAGCATTGGTGGGCAATCCCTGGATCTGTCTGCAAATAACAGACCCCTGCAACATGAGATGCTTCCCATCCCACCTAGGATGCCTCAGCAGCCCCCAAAAAGCAGAAAGGGCTGAGGCTCCCCAGGGAGCAACTGGCAGATGTATTCTTCATCTGTGTGCTTACTGCTTTAGGCTGAACACACTGTCTCCCACAATTCATGAAACCTAATCCCCAGTGTGAAAGTATTAGTGGTTTGAGAGGTGAGTAGGTCATGAGGGTGGAGCCCTCATGGATGGGATTAGTGCCCTGTGCAGAGAACTTGAATAGAATTTGTATCCTGCTGTTGTGTGAAAATTGTACAAATCTTAATTATGTTGAATTGGTTCATAATGCTTTTCAGGTCTACCATACCCTTCTATTTTTCTGTCTATTCATTCTATTAATTTTTGAGAGTTTGATATTGAAACTCCAACTAAAAATCTTAATTTCTCTACCTAAAAACATAATTGTAATATACAGTGAAACTATATATAACTTTGTTCTATATTTTCCAAGTATTCTATAAAAGTGTTATCATACTTTCATAATTAAAAAAGAGAGAGACACAGAGAGCTTTCTGGACCCTTCCACCAAGTGAGGACACCAGGAAGAGAGTCAGCTGTCTATGAGCCTGGAAGTGGGTCCTCACCAGACACTGGGTGTGCCAGCACCTTGACCTTCGACTTCCAGCCTGCAGGACTGCAAGAAACACGTGTTATTTAAGCCCACAGTCTGTGATGTTCTGTCATAACAGCCTGAACAGTCTAAGATATTTACCAGCGTGGAAGTTCACTGTTGTTTCCTGCTTCTGAGAGCTGGGCTCCCCAGCCTTTCATGCCCAAATTGCAACCACTCTTCACTCAACCAAATCTATGATTTTCTGTTAAGTTTTGCAGTCCACAGAGCTCACAGCACTTTGTAAACCCATAGCACTTCACAAGTGTGTATGCGTATGTTCACTTAGTAACTGAATATGCACTAAATGGTGACAGAAAGCGGTTTACAATACTTTGGAAATGTTTATACCATGACTGCCTCACTAGCAGGAGTTGTTTCCTCACTTTAAAAAAAATCTCTGAAGCACCCAACACAGGCCCTCATGTTGAGTTAGTTCTCAATTATTTGTTCACCAAAATACCATCTAAAATTTAATTTATGTTATTGACCAATCCCAATTGTGCCCTCCACCCAAAGCCAAGAAAAGCCATTTGATAGTGAAACAGAAAAATGAACTATTATTCACTTTTATTTGGGACACAAATTTCCGATAACAAAGCCAGGATAGAAGATGCAACAATGGAATAATATTACTCTGGGGCTCAATCATTTATCCACAAAATGCTCAGCTTTGGAGGGACACTGACAAAGGCCCTGCCGCCATCCTGGAGGGCCTTCAGTAAGTGAAGGGAAGAAGATCTATGAACAAAAGTGCACTGGCGTTCCACATGTGCAGTGAACATATACACGCAGGGCTCTTGCACATACAAGTGGTGTGTGCAATGCTCTTCATGGCCTGACTCCTAAGGTTTCAGATTTTAGTTCTGAAGCCTTCCCTGACCACCAGCATAAAGTAGGTTTCTCCTTGCCACCCCCAGTGCCATTTTCCTCACAGCATCCTTTTGAGCATCTAGCACATTTCTAAGCCTGGATATCTTGGTCCACTGCTCATGTCTGTCTCCCCTTCTAGACTGAAAGCTCCAGGAGAGCAGGGCCAGACTGTTCCTTGAACCCCTTTATACCTCACATAGCACCTGCACAGAGAAAGGGTGTGTATGCCCAGTGAACACCACCAGGATGCATGTGCCAGATGGCCAATCCCACTGCCAAGATCAAATGCAGAGGAATCAGAAAAGCTGTCCTAAGTCACAGCAGAAGTTTATGGGAACAGGTCATCGCCTACAGGGGCAAAGGAGACAGGCAGACCTCAGGGTTAACTCCTGTTCCCTCCTTTTCCTCACAGAAAATGGTCATAGCCAGTGCCAGTGGGGTCATGTCAGGTCCCCTGACACAGTGCATGGTACCCAGAACTTGGGCAGCTACTGCCACTTCTCCTCTCTTCTCCCAAGCCAGGTGATTTGGAAAAAACACATACATACAAAGCACCAAATCCTTGCCAGCGCAATCAAATGGACCCACATCACCAGCAAGGGTGGGAGACAGGTGGGTGGAAATGAGGAGGTTAGTTATATGAACAGAACATAAGCTCAAGCTCAAACAATTAGGACTGACCCAGGGCTTCCCTGGTGGTCCATTGGTTAAGAATATGCCTGCCAATACAGGGGACATGGGCTCAGTCCCTTGGGGACCCAAGATCCCACATGCCCCAGGGCAACTAAGCCCATATCACAGTAAGAGAAGCCTATGCGCTGCAACCAAGACCCAGTGCAGCCACAAAAAAAAGAAAAGATTGGAGAGGAAAGAGGACCGCACCCCTCCCTGGTCATTCGGGCAACTGATTGATCTCCATCATCGAAGGCAACACACAGTGACTCAGGCCTCCATGACCAGAGACATGAGCAGATACCTCTCAGCAGTCTTAAAGGAGGTGCTACTTTAATTTTTAATGTATTTAAGGAAGACATCTTTAAAAACTACACCTCACTTAGGTGGGATGAGGAGGGAGGTGTAAGAGGGAGGGGACATGGGTATGCCTGTGGCTGACTTATTTTGATACATGGCAGAAACCATCCCAATATTGTAAAGTAATTATCCTCCAATTAAAAATAAAAATTAAAAAAAACTACCCCTTACTTATACATTGGTTTTATACCTAAACTGAGATGCTTGCAGTGGTTCTGTTGAAACCACGTCAATATGGTGCCAATTTTAAATACGTTAATACCTTCTGAAATATTAGGAGAGTAGGAACGAGGGCTTCACAAGTATTCCTTGAATGCATGAAAGAGAAACCATGGAGTGTGAGAAGTTCTTTCTCCTTGAATACTGGTAAAGGAAAATATGAGGGGATGGTTATTTTCCCTTTAAATTGCAGTTTCCCCAAGAAGATCTGCAGTGCAGTCCAAGGTAACATAGGCTGCAGGAATATTCATGGTCAGAAGGGAAATCGTGCCTGTGGTAAACTGAATAATGCTCCTCCAGCCCCCAAAAAGAAATTCAGGTCTTAAGCCCTGGAAGCTGTGAAGGCCATCTAACATGGGGAAATTATCCTGCCTTATCTGGATAGGCCCAAGGTAATCACCAGTGAGTGTCCTTACAGGAAGAGGCAGAGGGACGTTAACTACAGAAGAAAAGCCAACAGGAGGATGGACACCGTTTGGAGTGATGTACTTTCAAACGGGGGAAGGAATGCAGGGATGAGCCAAGGAATGTGAGCAGACACTAGATGCCGAAAGAGACAAGGAAACAGAATCCCCTTGGGAGGTCTCCCGGAGGAACTGGCCCTGCTAATACTCGATTTTATCCCCGTAAAACTCATTGGACGTCTGACCTCTGGGACCATAAAAGAATACATCTGTCTCATTGAAGCCTTTAAGCCCGTGGTAATTTGTCACAGCACCAACAGGAAACAGATACAGTGTGATCGTTTGTTATTAGATGAAAAATCTAACTTTCTTTACTTATTTTTTCATGACCATAGCTCATTTCTTTCCTAAAAATTTTATTGGAGAATAGTTGCTTTACCATGTTAGTTTCTGCTGTACAGCAAAGTGAATCAGCCATACACGCACATACATCTCCTCCCTTGTGGATTTCCTTCCCATTCAGCTCACCAAAGAGCTTTAAGTAGGGTTCCCTGTGCTATATCGTGTCTTCTGATAAGTTATCTATTTTACACACAGTATCAATGTTCTACATGTATCAATCCCGATTTCCCAATTCCTCCCAACCCCTCTCCTGTGAAAATCTAATTTTAAAAGAATGATCACTGGGGACTTCCCTGGTGGTCCAGTGGTTAAGACTGAGCTCCCACTGCAGCGGGTGTGGGTTCGATCCCTAGTCAGCCATGTGACAATGCCAAAAATAAAAAACCCAAAATCTATAAACTCTTACACCCAAACACGTAAACTTCTAAGTTTGACCTAACACATTCTGGGTGCCTTTCCCTTTGCAAGAAAGCTAGCGTTCCGTTTCATTTCAGGTAAAGACTCTCCCAACATTATCAAATTCAAGATATAACTGGAAATCTGCACTTTATTTTTTGTTCTACTGTAAGGGTATGCTTTCTTGAATCTTATAGGTTTAACTTAATTCTTAGATATAATCCTTATCACATACTAGGATTAAAATAGAAATAAAGGAGACACAATTTAACAGAAAATCACCATACCAAACCTGAAAACTTACAGCTTATCTGCAATCTGCTCTGGTTGTGTCTCAGACTGTATTTGCTGACTAAATAACACACACAGAAGTTTGAATGAGAACTCAAAACTTATTAATTTTACACCCATTGCTTTCCCTGCACCTCTAGAGACCATTATAGCTGTAACAGGTCTACTGCACTGTAACTAACCAAGGTCTGATTAGGGCTTCCTTGGTGGCTCAGACAGTAAGAATCCACCTGCCAATGGAGGAGACCCAGGTGGGTCAGGAAGATCCTCTGGAGAAGGGAATGGCTACCTACTCCAGTATTCTGGCCAGGAGAATTCCATGGACAGAGGAGCATGGTAGGCTATAGTACATGGGGTAGCAAAAGAGTTGGACACGATTAAGCGACTAACACCTTCACACAAGGCCCGATTAATGAATAACACAGCATCCCTTGAGAAAATGAATAAATGTGCTAGCTGACATAATCTACCAAACTCTTGCTGCTGCTGCTGCTGCTAAGTCGCTTCAGTCGTGTCCGACTCTGTGCGACCCCAGAGACGGCAGCCCATCAGGCTCCCCTGTCCCTGGGATTCTCCAAGCAAGAACACTGGAGTGGGTTGCCATTTCCTTCTCCAATGCGTGAAAGTGAAAAGTGAAAGTGAAGTCGCTCAGTCGTGTCCGACTCTTAGTGACCCCATGGACTGCAGCCTACCAGGCTCCTCCGTCCATGGGATTTTCCAGGCAAGAGTACTGGAGTGGGGTGCCATTACCAAAGTCTTACACTATAACTTAACCTGTAAACATATGAAGTCTTCATAAACAAAATCATAAAGGAATAAAAGAAAATAGTCCATAGTTGCCTAAGAAGAATAACATGTGACAGTTTATAGATCTCTTAAAGAAAATTAGAGATACCAAGGGAACATTTCATGCAAAAATGGGCTCAATAAAGGACAGAAATGGTATGGACCTAACAGAAGCAGAAGATATTAAGAAGACATGGCAAGAATACACAGGAAACGTACAAAACAGATCTTCACGACCCAGATAATCACGATGGTGTGATCACTCACCTAGAGCCAGACATCCTGGAATGTGAAGTCAAGTGGGCCTTAGGAAGCATCACTACGAACAAAGCTAATGGAGGTGATGGAATTCCAGTTGAACTATTTCAAATCCTTAAAGATGATGCTGTGAAAGTGCTGCACTCAATATGCCAGCAAATTTGGAAAAATCTGCAGTGGCCACAGGACTGGAAAAGGTCAGTTTTCATTCCAATGCCAAAGAAAGGCAATGCCAAAGAAAGGCAATGCCAAAGAATGCTCAAACTACCGCACAATTGCACTCATCTCACATGCTAGTAAAGTAATGCTCAAAATTCTCCAAGCTTGGCTTTAGCAATACATGAACCGTGAACTCCCTGATGTTCAAGCTGGTTTTAGAAAAGGCAGAGGAACCAGAGATCAAATTACCAACATCCGCTGGATCATGGAAAAAGCAAGTGAGTTCCAGAAAAACATCTATTTCTGGTTAATTGACTACACGAAAGCCTTTGACTGTGTGGATCACAATAAACTGTGGAAAATTCTGAAAGAGACGGGAATCCCAGACCACCTGACCTGCCTCTTGAGAAACCTATATGGAAGTCAGGAAGCAACAGTTAGAATTGGACATGGAACAACAGACTGGTTCCAAATAGGAAAAGGAGTACGTCAAGGCTGTATATTGTCACCCTGCTTATTTAACTTATATGCAGAGTACATCATGAGAAATGCTGGGCTGGAAGAAGCACAAGCTGGAATCAAGATTGCCGGGAGAAATATCAATAACCTCAGATATGCAGATGATACCACCCTTATGGCAGAAAGTGAAGAGGAACTAAACAGCCTCTTGATGAAAGTGAAAGAGGAGAGTGAAAAAGTTGGCTTAAAGCTCAACATTCAGAAAACGAAGATCATGGCATCTGGTCCCATCACTTCATGGGAAATAGATGGGAAACAGTGGTAACAGTGTCAGACTTTATTTTGGGGGGCTCCAAAACCACTGCAGATGGTGATTGCAGCCATAAAATTAAAAGACGCTTACTCCTTGGAAGAAAAGTTATGACCAACCTAGATAGCATAATTCAAAAGCAGAGATATTACTTTGCCAACAAAGGTCCGTCTAGTCAAGGCTATGGTTTTTCCAGTGGTCATGTATGGATGTGAGTTGGACTGTGAAGAAAGCTGAACGCCGAAGAATTGATGCTTTTAAACTGTGGTGTTGGAGAAGACTCTTGAGAGTCCCCTGGACTGCAAGGAGATCCAACCAGTCCATTCTAAAGGAGATCAGTCCTAGGTGTTCTTTGGAAGGACTGATGCTAAAGCTGAAACTCCAATACTTTGGCCACCTCATGGGAAGAGTTGACTCATTGGAAAAGACTCTGATGCTGGGAGGGATTGGGGGCAGGAGGAGAAGGGGACGACAGAGGATGAGATGGCTGGATGGCATCACCAACTCGATGGACGTGAGTTTGAGTGAACTCCGGGAGTTAGTGATGGACAGGGAGGCCTGGCGTGCTGTGATTCATGGGGTCGCAAAGAGTTGGACACGACTGAGCGACTGAACTGAACTGAGTAGGTGCAGGGCCAGAAAGCGATGAGAACTTCAGAGAGTAGGCTACATAGGACATCTTCTAGAAAAAGGCATTGATTCCAAACAGACAAATGAGTTAGAAATAGAGGGTGGGAAGGGTACAGGAAAGGAAACCTGAGTCTTCCCTCAATAAATAAAAAGACCTATAAAATCTCAAGGAAAAATATAGGCCACAAACAAAATGCAAGAAAGACATAGTCCAAATGCGCCATGATTTTCAGTGACAGGTGGAATTTAACAGAATGAACCCATTTGTAAATGACATTAGAAATTTTCTCCTTCAAGCATTTCTATAGTTGCAATATTAGAACCATAGGAAGGATGTGTAATCACAGCACACTACTTGCTCTGCCAAAGGCAGTATTAACCTTCAAATTCAACCTATGGACAAAACTTAGGAAATACTTAGTGCCAGCTAGAGAACATTATCAACACCTCAACACTGCAAAGGTAAAGACAACACAGGGAAAAGTTTAAAGACAAGGGGAAAAGAGAGGCAGATGAAAGGGTAGTGGTGCTTAGGATCCTCATCCCACAAAACGTGGCACTTAAGAGGTAGAAAGTAGATGGAACAAGGTATAGAGATTTGTGACTATTAAATGTTAAATTGCAAAGGTAGTTTACAGAGGAATTCATATAGTGACAAAACTAAGTTACGCCTGCCTCTGTGTGCATGTGTGGGCTCCCTCGATCACAGCAGTGTCAGCAGATAAAACTCACAACAGATACATCCAAGATACCTGAGTAAATGTGTTATTGGTTATAGAAGTAGTAACCACTAAAAGAATTAACAGGAACCATCAAAATTGCATTGCCTCTGGAAAATAAGACTCTTGTTTTTCGTTATTAGTGTTTTTCTACCATCTGACTTTTTAAAACCATGTTCATGAATCACTTCGAGGTTTGTGTAGAAGTTAGCAAACTTTTTCTGTAATTAACCAGATGGTAAATATTTTAGGCATTGTGAGACATATGGGTCTCCAGCAAATGCACAACTCTGCCCCTGTCTGTCCCAACAGACATCTGTAAATCAGCAACTGTGACTGTGGGCCAATAAAACCTTATTTACACAAATAGGTGGCAAGCCCAATATGGCCTGCAGGCTGTATTTTGCAGACCCTTGATCTAGTTAGCCCAATGTTTCCCAAACCACGAGCTACAAGATGCTCTAATATGTTTAAGGATAATCCTCCACAAAATGGGAGAGGGTCCATGTTCACAGAGCTTAGAAACTGCTGGCTTAAAGAAACTGATTTTCTAATGTGCTTATGAGTCTGAACACCCAACACAGAGGCACAGTCTGTAGTTCAGACCAGGTCTCCAGTTTTCCTGAAGACACTGGAAAAGCATCAAAGTATTCCTTTTTGGGGGGAAGCTGAATGGCGGAGGCATATGAGAGCTTCTTTTAAAAACAACTTTTTATTTTGTATGGGTGTATAGCTCATTAACAAACAATGTTGTGATGGTTTCGAGAGAATAGTGAAGGGACTCAGCCAAACATATACATGTATCCATTCTCCCCCAAACCCCCCTCCCATCCAGGCTGCCACATAATGTTGAACAGAGTTCCATGTGCTATACAGTAGGTCCTTGCTGGTTATAATGCCACTTGAAGCAACATGATGGACCTAGAGATGATGATACTATGTGAAATAGGTGAGAAAGACAATTACCATATGACATCACTTATATGTGAAATCTAAACTATGACACAAATGAACTTATTTATAAGACAGAAACAGACTCACAGACATAGAAAACAAGTTTATGGTTACCAAAGGGGAAAGAGGAGGGGGATAGGTTAGGAGTATGGGATTAACAGATACACCCTACTATATATAAAATAAATAACAAGGTCCTACTATATAGCTCAAGGAAGTATGTTCAATACCTTGTAATAAACTATAATGAAAAAAGAATATGCATATGGCTGAATCACTTTGTGTGCACTAGAAACACAATATTGTAAATCAACTATACTGCAATTAAAAAATGAATAAAAATAAAGACAACTGTATTTTGCTGTGACAGAACAAATTGAAAAGGTTATTTATAGCATTTAAAAAATAAAGATAATAAAGCAGACAATACTAAGAGACAATTTTAGCAAAGGCAGTACATTTGCTGCTCAGTGTCCTTCCAACAGTAACAAAGGAATCAGCCAAAATCATAATTAAATGACCAAGAAAAAAATTTAATGACTTTTAGCAAAATTTGAGCTTGCAACTATGCCCAGGTATAAAACATCTTGGATTCTTGAATAAAAACAAAAATAAAGGAACATTTTTAGATGGAGAGATGGTAAAATAAATCATTTATGGAAATGTTGTTAGAAAATTATGAGGACAAAGTAAAAAGACAGTGTTGAAAGAGTGACTTCTAATTAGCAACCAAACAATTCCCCCTTTGATATTTCTAGCAATATAAAAGATAAATTTAAAATTTGAAAAACTAGTAATTAGCTTTAGATGAATTATGCAGTATCAGAGACACCACTCAGTCAGGACTTTGGGTATGTTTTGTCTCCAAAGACTGAAATTCATGAAGAAATGTTGCCAGTTCATTGAGAAAATGGAACTCATAGTGAAGATACTTTTGAATCTTTTACATCTGCAAAGAAGGATTTCAGCTAGATATGAAAACAAAAGGTTTCTATCATGATGTTTCTATCATGACAGAGTATTCTTGCTAAGTTGGGTCAAAAAATCGAGACTTACTAGATTTTTATAGTAAGAGACTGGTATTTCTCTTAGTACTTCATTCTACTGTATGATAATAATTTTCAGCTGGCTTTCCAAAGCACAGCCTACAAAAACCATCATGGATATTGTTAAAATTGTTTGGTATAGGCATATAAATGCTATGAATTACCACCAGTTTAAAGAACTGCTAAAACAAATACATGGCAATCAATTTAATGATCATGTATTCTCTGCCAGTGATCTTCGACTGAATCACGGAAGAGTTTTACAGAAGATCTGCTGTATAGTTAAAGAGTTCATGGTTTCCTGTAAACAAATAATAAAGATTAAAAAATTGCCGCATGATATATTTTCTCATAGATACAACACTGCATATGAATAAACCAAGTTTAAAGGTCCATGGAGAGGAAGAGATTATGACCTACCTAGAAAGTGTGAGAATATATACCAAAATTGATACTTTTCATAAGTGAAAAATAATGGTCATACATTTTCATAACCTGGATTGATACGCAGAAGATTTGACTGAAACCAAAAGCATTACATAAATTGCCTCCAACATACAAGAAAATTTGAACGATACTTTATTGACATTGATAAATTTAGCGTTTTCAATTTTTACAATGTCCCTTTGATTTTGATGTTAGTAATTCTGAGTTGGCATGAGAGTTAACAAATTCACATAATTTGAATAGACTTTAAAACTAACAAGTTTCTATTTCAAAAAAATCAATTCTTCTAAAAAGATAAACCAGTTTTGTCAGTTTGAACGGCATATATTAAAAGAAAAGTATTTTTGACAGTAGATTCAGTTATTGGAAAACTTACATATGTTTGAAACTTGGTTATACAAATCTACTTTTTCAACTACAAATTTTAATAAATCTAAACACAGAGCCAAGTATTTCAGATGAAGATATAGTATCTGAACTTAATCATGCTATAGTGTTAACATATACATCATATTTCAAGAATTAGAATAAAATAAAGAAGTCTCATTAATATTTTCATATTGTTTATAAGTAGAAATGACAACTTTGGGGGATGACTGGGTTAAAGAAAATATATTATTAAAGTCATTTCACCTGTTTCTTTTTAATTTTTTCAATGTTACTATCAGAAATTTTAAAATTATATACATGACTCATTCAATTGAATAGCTGGAGACTCTGGCTACTCAAAGCAGTCTTTTTTCCAGGAACATCAATATCATCTGGAAATTTCTTAGAAATGCAAAGTTTGAGGACCCAGCAGAAACCTACTAAACAGAATCGGAATTTTATTGAAAGTCCCTAGTTGGGCCAATATGAAATAAGAGGAAATGGATTTAAGCCTTTGCCTAAGACAACCAAAAATAAAGAAAAACATCCCTTGCCCCTGCAAAGAAAAAAAAAAAAAAAGTGGGGGGTGGGGGTAGGGGAAGAGAAGGAAAGAAAGGAAAATAAGGCACACAAAATATATGATATGCGAAGTAATGGTTTTCAGGAGACAACAGGAAGCTAATAAGGTGAGGCTATGCCAGCTTATTGCCTTAAGAGATTTCCTGGCCAAGTCACAGAGAAAGAGAACCCAAGAAAACCCCAGGAGACTCTGAGTTGAAGATACAGAGCCTAGAGTTTAGGGAGACCGAGGCAGCTAGAGTTGTAGTAAAGAGAGGAAAGCTGTACAGACAGAAAACTCCAGATATCTGCAAAAAGTCACTGGGGTATTCAGCTGAGAACTGAATAGTGCTGGGGTGGGGGCAAACTACCTGTGGCTGGGAAAAAACGATCAGAGAGTATTAGAGGTATCACAGCCCAGGGCTCTCACAGGGCCAAATAGTACCTGTTTCCAAGACAGACAGGAAGACCTCATAAGTCAGGGGCATTAAGTACTCAGGGAGATCTTGCCTCTTTAGTGGGAAATAGTAGCCCAAGACTGAGCACTGTCCACACACAACTACCAAGCCTCAAAAGTAAGATACGGAAGAATCACTTGTCCCCAGTTACTTTAGCTGTGGTCCCAAAAGAAGCTCAAGAATATTTGTAGTTAAACAAAAATATCCAGAATCCAAAAAAAATGAAAATAACCAAGTCTGGAATCCAATTTTAAAAAACCCTAGGCATGCAAAGAAGCAAGAAAATCCAACACATGAGGGGAAATATCAAACAACTGAAACTGACCCAGAATTAAGACAGATATTAGAATTACCCGACAAGGATAGAGATTCAAGATTTTAAAGAGAGATATGACTATGTAAAATACAAATCAAATTCATAGAGATAAAAAGTTACGTTGTGAGAGATGAAAAATACACTGGATATGATTAATGGTAGAATAGACATTGCAAAAGAAAAGATTAGTCAATTTGAAGACACAATAGAAACATGTAAAATGAGAAAAAAGAAAAAGTAAAAAAAAAATGAACAAAGCATGAATGAGTTGTAGAGACAGTTCAAGCATTCTGATATACATGAAATTTGGGCCCTCATGGCAGAGGAGAGGCAGAAAATAATATTTGAAAAAATAATGATTGAAAATATTCCAAGTCTAAGTAAAACATAAGCCCAGAGAAACAAGGAGCTCAACTAACCCCAAGCACAAGAAATTTTACTAAGGCACATCATAAATTGCTCAAAACTAGTGATAAAGAAAAAAATCATAAAAGCAATCAGAGGAAAAGAACACAGCATAGAAGAATAAAGATAAGATGACATCAGATTTGATGTTGAAAATAATGTAAGTGACAAGTCAGTGAAGCAACATCTTTAAAGAAATGAAAGGAAAAAAAATTCAATCTAGAATTTTGAACCCTCAGAAATGTTTCACAAATGACAGCAAATAAGGACATTATCAGATATACAATGGAAAGAATTCATCAGCAGCGGTCCTGCCTAACAAAAATGTTAAAGGAAAGCCTTTCAATCAGAAGGAAAATGATATCAGGTAGAAATATGGATATACATGAAGGAATGAAGAACATTAGAAATAACAATTACCTAAGTAAACATATGACGCTTTTCTTATTTCTTTTTAAAAGAGAAATGATTTCTAAAATAAAAATAATAAAATTATGTGGAGTTAATTACATATATGAAAGTAAAGTAATACAAGGACCAAGATGGAATTCTACCATTGTAAGTTTCTTTTCTTTTTCTTTTTTTGGCCACACCCCGCCACATTGGGATCTTAGTTTCCCAACCAGGGATCGAACCCACACTTCCTACAATGGAAGTGTGGAGTCTTAACCATTAGACTGCCAGTGAAGTCCCTGTAAAGTTCTTATAATACAGGTAAAGTAGTAATAACATCACTTAAGGGTAGACAATTAGTTCCCAGGTGGTGTTAGTGGTAAAGAACCCACCTTCCAATGCAGGAAATGTAAGAGATAAGGGTTCAATCCCTGGGTCAAGAAGATCCCTTAAAGGAGGGCATGGCAACCCTCTCTGGTATTCTTGCCTGGAGAATCCCTTGGACAGAGGAGCCCAGCGGGCTATAGTCCACAGGGTCACAAAGAGTTGGACACAACCGAAGCAACTTAGCACAAAGTAGTAATAACATCACTTAAGGGTAGAGGATTAAAGATGTATACTATGAATGCAAGAGCTGGACTATAAAGAAAGCTGAGCGCCAAAGAATTGATGCTTTTGAACTGTGGTGTTGGAGAAGACTCTTGAGAGTCCCTTGGACTGCAAGGAGATCCAACCAGTCCATTCTAAAGGAGATCAGCCCTGGGATTTCCTTGGAAGGAATGATGCTAAAGCTGAAACTCCAGTACTTTGGCCACCTCATGCAAAGAGTTGACTCATTGGAAAAGACTCTGATGCTGGGAGGGATTGGGGGCAGGAGGAGAAGGGGACGACAGAGGATGAGATGGCTGGATGGCATCACTGACTCGATGGACGTGAGTCTGAGTGAATTCCGGGAGTTGGTGATGGACAGGGAGGCCTGGAGTGCTGTGATTCATGGGGTCGCAGAGTTGGACACAACTGAGCGACTGAACTGATACACCCTAAAGCAACCACTAACATAACTAAGCAGAGATAGAGCTAATAATCCATCAAAAGAAAGAAAATGGAATCATAAAAAAATTCTCAAATAATCCAAGAGAAAGCAGAAAAACAGGACAAGAGAATAAAAGACAGGATAAATGAAAAAAAAAAAACAGGAAAATTACATACTCCAAACTAATGATATCAGTAATTACATTAAATGTAAATGGTTTAAGTGTGAAAACACCAATTAAAAGATATTGTTAAACTGGAAAAATAAAAGCAAGATCCAAAATCCATACTACCTACAAGAAATGCACTTTAATATAAAGACACAGATAGGTTTAAAGAGAAAGGATGGAAAAAGATATACCAGGCTAACAGACAAAGATTTCAGAGCAAAAATTATCATCTGCTATAAAGGAAGTCATTTCATAATGAAAAATATCCAGCTCATCAATAGGACATAACAATCCTAAACATCTATTCAACTTAACAACTATGCTTCCAAACATATGAACCAAAAACTGATAAAGCTGCAAGAAGAAAGGACAATTCATAAGAATAGTCACATATTTCAATATTGCTCTCTTGATATTTAATAGGACAAGTAGATAGGAAATCAATAAATGTAGAAAAGATTTGAACAAGAACCCCAAGTGATCCATTTGCACATTAAGGTTGAGAGGTACTCTTCTACCCTACTCATGACCGTATCCTGTCTTCTACCCTAGACAGTCTGTATTCAGGTGAACTTACAGCCAGTTTTTCTTTTGGCTTCTGACTGATATCATAACTGGTACAGGCATACTTCATTTTATCACACGTTGCTTTACTGCACTTGGTAGATACTGGGTTCTTTACAAATCAATATCCACATAAGCGGCAACCTTGCATCGATCCTGCAAGGAGATCAAATCAGTCGATCCTAATCCTAATATTCAGGTTGGAAATCAACCCTGAATACTCATTGGAAGGACTGAAGCTGAAGCTCCAATACTTTGGCCACCTGATGTGAACAGCCGACTCATTGGAAAAAGACCCTGGTGCTGGGAAAGATAGAAGGCAGAAGGAGAAGGGGATGATAGAGGATGAGATGGTTGGATGGCATCACCGACTCAATGGATATGAACTGGAGCAAACTTCAGGAGATGGTGAAGGACAGGGAAGCCTGGCGTGCTGCAGTCCATGGGGCCATAAGAGCTGGATTTGACTTAGTGACTGAACAACAACATCCATGAAAGTGTAACCTTGCATTGATCGAGTCTATTGGAGCCAGTTTCCAGTAGCATTTGGTCACCTCACGTCTCTGTGCTGCATTTAGGTAATCCTTGCAATATTTCAAACTTTTTCATAATTTGTTTGGTGCCCTGTGATCAGTGATCTCTGAGGTTACTACTATAATTTTCTGAAGTTTCAGATGATGGTTAGCATGTTTTAACAAGAATTTTTTTTCTTTTTTGGCTGTGCCACATGGCATGTGGGATCTTAGGTTCCCTAACCAAGGATTGAACCTGTGCCCTCTGAAGTGAATGTGCAGAGCCTCAACCACTGGACTACTAAGTATTTTTTAATTAAGGCATGTACTTATTTTAGACACAGTGTTCTTGCACACCTAATAGACTATATTATATTGTAAACAAAACTTTTATATGGATGGGGAAACCAAAAAACTCATGTAACTAACTTTATTGCAATACATGTTTTATGGCACAGGTCTGGAATCAAATCCAAAATATCTCCAAGGAATGCTTGAATACTTTTGTCTGGCTTCCAGGCTAACCAGGAGTTAGAGAAGAAAGTATTTTTAGGAAAGTTAATCTTTTAAAAAATCAATCACACAATTTAGAGACGGTAGAGTCCAAAGAATCTGGATTTACCCGTATTATAGACCTAGAAAGAACACCAGCTCCCCACTTACGTTTAAATTTCTTGAGACTTCAGGTACTCATCTATGGGACTATGTAAGAGCTGTTGTAAAGTACAGACAATGCCTAGTACACAGCCTACACCAGAATGCATGCTCAACAAACATTAATTCCTTTCCCACAGTCAATAAACATTCCATGTATAGAGATTACCTTTCTAGTGCATATGCCTGGAAATCTTAATCAAAGGATGGGAAAAGACAAGATCTTCAATGGCAAAACATGCCAATATCTTTATTCTAATCACCGAAAATCCTGACACACCACTGAATTCAGCCAATACGTTCCCTTCTCACCCTCAATGAAGAGCTTTACTTTATTTATAGTGGTCACTGACATTCTTCTAACAGCTGTGGCCTTCCATCTCATAAGGGATTAAGAAAGAAAGGAAGAAATTGAACAGCTTTATAACAAACTTTTTAAATTGTGGCAAGTGTATAAAAATGGTGATATTTTAAGTATTTTTTCAAATCCCATTGGAAAATATCACTTGTTATTGTCCTAATCACATTAAGAATGAAAAAACAGAGCTAAGAGTCAGAAGACACGGAATCCAGGCCAGACCCTAGAACCTGCTTCTTTTATGATCTTGAGTAAAACATTTTTCTTTGTGAGCCTAAATTTCCTCCTTTATTCATAGAAAAGAAAAGACGAGCCAAGTTCATCGTAGAGAGTGCAAAAAGAAATTAAATGAGGACTTCTCTGGTGGGCCAGTGATTGAGAATCCACCTGCCAAAGCAGGAGACGTGGGTTCAGTCCCCGGCCTGGGAAGAGTTCACATGCCACAGAGCAGCTAAGCCCATGCGCCACGACTATGGAAGCCTGGTGTCTAGAGCTGGTGCTCTGCAAGAAGAGAAGCCGCTGCAGTGAGAAGCCTGTATACCACAACTAGAAAACAATCCGTACAGCAATGAAGACCCAGCACGGCCATAAATAAATAAAACTTAAAGATAAGAAATTAAATGAGATGCGTGTGAAACTATAAAATATTACTCAAGTACAAGATATTTTTAATGCTCATGGTCGTTGGTTCTCCCATTAATATGAAAATCAAGAGATAACTGGGGGGTAAAAACTGTCAAATATCAAGCCACTACTCTTCTCCCTTTTAGATGTATTTGCTCAAAAATTTCCCAAATTACCACTGAAGAGATTTCTCTGTAAGTAAAAGGAAATGCAGTAACAAGAAAAAAATTTGAATAACTTTCCTAAGACTGTATTACATAAAGTCCAAGAAATTAATAAATTTTGGCTTAACAGTGGGCCAAACTTCCCCCCAAAACCCTGTTAGAAAGTTAAGAAACAGTGGTAACATTAAACCTCAGTAAATCTACAGAAAGTAAAGAAAAAGAAAGAAAGGAAGGATGGAATAAAAGGGGAGGGAGGGGAGGTGGAAGAAAAAAGAAGAAAGAAAACAGTAGGAATGGTGATTGGAAGATACATACATTAAAACAGCAGCAATACAGAAACAGTCTTACTATAAGCTGGACACAGATCTGGGACAGTCAACATCTTCAGCAAAAAGCAGACAAATACTTGAATCCTGTTCTCCAAACCAACATGGACTTGCATGCTAAGAGTGTGTGTGTGCTAAGCTGCTTTAGTTGTGACCAACTCTTTGCAACCCTATGGACTGTAGCCCACCAGGCTCCTCTGTCCATGGGATTCTCCAGGCAAGAATACTGGAGTGGGTAGCCATGCCCTCCCCCAAGGGGATCTTCCCTACTCAGGGCTCGAACCCATGTCCTTTAAGTCTCCGGCATTAGCAGAAGGGTTCTTTACCACTAGCACCACTTGGGAAGCCTGACAGTATGGCAGTATGACATTAGTACCATTTATTTATTGGCTCAGTGCTCTAGAAGGTCGGTGTTCCTTGGAGTCAGAAGCCCTAGGTTTAAATCTCAATCCTGTCACCCACTACATAAGTCATTCTGCCCAGTTCTCCACCCCTGTGAGCTTCAATACTGCTCTTCTGTGAAATGGGAATAACACTACCTACTTCAGGTGGTGGTTGTGATTCAGTGGCATTAGTGATGTGAATGTGTTCTCCACATAAAAGCACTCATATAAGTATAAGCTTGAAATCTCCTAAATTTAAATGATGATTATTCCTGAGAAGTCATATGCATAGCATTTTAATGGTAACTTTCAATATTCACTGAAGAAGGCATTACTCTTAGCAAGAGCTGTTTGTCCTACCAGATGATGAATGATACTTTAGAGAATAATGGTAATAATAGTAGGAAACCCATCTGGAGAATAGTTCTCTCAAGAATTCATTTGTTAAATTGTCTCTATCGATACAGAAGCTTAAAAAATATTAAATCCATAGGTATCCTTGTATTCACCTACACTGAGTGACGATAACTAATTCGTAAGCCTAAACACAATGGGGGCAACTCCTCCACAGCTCATCAACTGTCCCCAGTTCTCCCTGGAATCGAAAACAATGGGGAAAGCACTGGGAAGTGGGACTACAGATAAAGCAGAAAAGCCATTCTGGATTCTGGGGTTAACTCTCAGCAAGCCGTGCAGAGCTGGCAACCAAAGAGAACAAAAAGCATGGAGGAGGAAAAGGTCTGGGTGATGACTACGCTAACCTAGCAGCTCAGTCTGGTAAAGAGTCCGCCTGCAATGCGGGAGATCCAGGTTCAATCCCTGGGTCGGGAAGATCCCCTGGAGAAGGAAATGGCAACCCACTCCAGTATTCTTGCCTGGAGAATCCCATGGACGGAGGAGCCTGGCGAGCTACAGTCCTTGGGGTCACAAAGAGTCAGACACAACCAGGTGACTAACACTATGCAAACACAGTGCTTAACTTTGTGAAGGGGACTTTTAGCTGACATGGGAAGGGATGGAGTAGAAAATGGAAGGAATGGGCCAGCAAAGAGTTGGCCCTCTTCATCCACGGGCTCTGCATCAGGGAATTCAACCTATTGCAGATCCGCATATGCAGGATCTCATGGATTTCATGTATATGGAGCAAAAAATATATGAAGTGAAGTGAAGTGAAGTGGCTCAGTTGTGTCCGACTCTTTGTGACCCCATAGACTGTAGCCTACCAGGCTCCTCTGTCCATGGGATTTTCCAGGGAATAGTACTGGAATGGATTGCCATTTCCTTCTCCAGGGGATTTTCCCAACCCAGGGCTCTAACCCGGGTCTCCCGCATTGTAGACAGACACTTTACCGTCTGAGCCACCAGGGAAGTCTTGTGGGCCTATAAATGTTAGCTTCCCAGGTGGCGCTAGTGGTAAAGAACCCGCCTGCAATGCAGGAGATTTAAGAGACACAGGCTCAATCCCTGGGTTGGGAAGATCCCCTGGAAAAGGGCATGGCAACCCACTCCAGTATTCTTGCCTGGAGAATCCTGTGGAGGGAGGAGACTGGCAGGCCACAGTCCATAGGGCTGCAGAGTCAGACATGACTGAAGTGACTTAGCATGCACTCACAGATATTAGCAGCTCTACCATCCGATAAAAGATGCTACTACTTGTAGCTAGAACTAGTGTCTGTGCTCAAAATGAAAGTGAAAAGTTTTCTACAATAAATTTGCAGTTTCCTTTAAGTTTATTTCCGCGTCCCCCCCAAGAAGCCTAGACATTAGGGATGGAACTAATTTGTTCATGGAAAAAAAATAATAAAGTGCTTTCACTGCCTGCTGTAACTGACTTGTGCTTTCTTCCAACTCTGGGAGAACCAAGTATAGGAAAAAAACAAAAGAAAGCCATGTGATGAAAGCTTTAAGTTTTTTTTTAAAGTAATGAGGAAGTTTTTAAAAAAACACACAGATGTTAGGTTTATATAAATAATCTAGTGAAACATGTTTCTACTGTGTAATTTTCCTGTCATGCATATAATATGTGTTTCTGTTTCCTGGAAATTCAACGTCAGAACTTTATGATGATGACTGTTTTTCAACAGATAATTCGATAATTCTGGGGTCAGAATAAGAATATAAACATATATATATGTAAATATATATCTACATATCATACACATATATCTTACTTAAAAGTCTTACATCATATTCATTATGAGGAATGGGAAGGAAATAGTCTAACACCACTTAAAGTAAGTTCTCTCTATACTTGGGTTCACAATCTATCAATTTTTCTAGGAATGTAGTGCATAGGAACATGTTATGGGGGAGATGAGAGTACACTCCGGGTGTATTAGCCTTATTCTTAGAGCTTTTGGACTTACAATCCAATAGACTAAAAATACAGCTTTTCACAAAAAAAGCCTGTTTCCCTTCAAGTTTTCAAGCATGGAATTTCCTCCTCACAGCATACAATTCAGGAACAGAGGACTACCTTTCTACTTACCCGGCTATCAAGGGCCACGTCTGAAACAGGACACACAGACACAGCCCTGGAGCAGATCATTCTTGTCAGAGTTTCTTCTTAAGCCCCAGAGTGATTCATCCTGAGAAGGCTGCCCTGGGTCCACACAGACTCCCTCTGAGAGAAAGCACACCCAGCTTTCCTATCAAGCCTCTACTTTTCTCCAAAAATAGTAGGTTTTGCCAACCTGCCTAGCCGGTATTCTTAAATCACAACCGGGCTTTTATCAGAAACACCAACGTTTGATCCTTGAAAGGCATTCAAGATAAGAGCAGTGTAGCCTACACCACGCTGGATGTGAAGATGAGACTTCTGAGAGCAGCTTCAGGCACACAGATCACCTCCAACAGATGGGGAAGTCCCTCTTCCCTCCAACAGGCCTGAAATAGAACCTCTTTCCTCCCCCAGAAACCGCTGAAAACAGCAAGGCAGACACTAGAGGTTGCTGGCTGTGACACACAGCACCAGGAAAAGAGGCTGCTTGCTGTGGAGGACAGTCCCTCCCGAGTGACAATAAGCCTGGCAGCTAGTTGCTGCAGAGCTTGGCAGAGGGATAAGAAAGCCTCTTTAGAAACACAGTTGGCAAAACACTGAGTATAAAGGACACTCTGAGAAAATGCGTAATTACAGACTCAGAGTCACTGTCTGGACTACATCCCCACCATACATCCCTTAGAGGACAGCGGGGGTCGTCTGCACCTCACTGGACATCCTGTAGGCGCACTGCTCTCCAGGCTTCCTTCTTCCTTCATTGCATGCGGTGGTGCAGATAGGCACAGAAGGAAAAGCCAACCTACAAGATGCTAACATGGCTGTCTCCTTGATTAAATAAAGTTGATGGCTTGGGATCCGAGTTCACACCGACTCTACTACTCACTGTCTTGCCTCATTCGGGGTACTTAGCCTGTGAAGGCTTCAGCTCAGAGATGGTGCTGATGAAAAGTTGCACTGCATTTCAAGCCTCAGCAAAGAGCCCGATACCCAGTCCCAGCCAATCTTCCATGCTGCTGTGATCAACAGCATCACTGCCCCTACCAGTGCATTCTGTGTGCCCCCTTATACCCAGAGTATACTCACATCCCTCCCACAACACGTTCCTGTGCTTCTGTGCCGGCACACCCATCTCCGACTGTAAGCCCCACGAGGTCAGGACTGACTCTATAGTCTCAACACCAAGCCCACGCACACAAAAGGTTAACAGATACTTGCTGACCAAATCAGTGAATGAACAGTCCACTTGATGCTTTCACATCTCATTTCTACGTAATCCCAACTTAAAAAGCCTTTCCCCAGATCTTAATATAGATGGATAACTAGATTAAGTGAACTGAACCTGTTAACCACCTTGAGATGCCGCTGGATACCAATTAAAGAACCTGGCTGAAACAAAGATCCTTTGCTCTGGGTGAGTCTGTAGGAATGTAAGCTCCTATCCCAATGCTTTAAGCAGGCTCCCGTCTACCAGGGCAAGAAAACTGGGCTCCTTTCTAATTGTGGAGATTTACAAGCAAACTCCATTTGGGATAGAG
Source organism: Capricornis sumatraensis (assembly GCF_032405125.1). Classification (NCBI taxonomy): domain Eukaryota; kingdom Metazoa; phylum Chordata; class Mammalia; order Artiodactyla; family Bovidae; genus Capricornis; species Capricornis sumatraensis. The sequence continues at coordinate 37,943,764 of NC_091083.1, forward strand.
AAGCATTCTTTCCCTTTGTTTTGCAGAATTAAAAAAAAAAAGTGGACAGCAAGATGCGAGGGCTCCAGAATTCATGGGGATCACCACTGAGCAGGAGCTGAACCCCAGAAACTCCTCCTGCAGCCCTGTTTCAAGGCATCTTCTTCCACTGCCTTCCAACAGCCAGCCTGCTCCATCCTGACCCTGAAGATGCTTCTTTGTGACCGAAGCTTTGGAGAGAAAAATAGAGAGTCCCAAATTGGGGTGAATCTGTGAAGGATCTCCCTGGACCTCCTCTCCACTGTATTTTCACAGATGCAGGATCACAGCAAGGAAGTACCCAACATGACCCTCTGGAACAGCACAGACTCAAGATGACCAATCTTTCAGGATTTACAGAAACAGACTGGCCACCCAGCACAAACTCAACTTCCTTTAAAGGTCTTTCAAAAGTATAATTTGAAGAAGGGGAAAAAAAGCAAACATTAATTCTGTTCTGTGTATGTACAATGTCCATTTGCAAGGAAAAAGTTATCAAAACACAAGTTCATATTTCAGTGACTTCCAAGGTGCTGCCATGTGAAAGGGAAGCCAAAATAAATCTCAAAACCTTTCCCCCAAAGTTCAAGTCTTTCAAATGCCCTGACCGGACCAGTTTCAAGACTGGTGTTTCCACGGTCCAGTTCCAAGAATCATTTTAGTTACAAGCCTCAGAATAAAAACTGTAATAGTGCATATAACATATGTCATGATTATACCCAATGCAAGTGACAGTCAAACAGGACTGGCTGATGATAAAGGCAGCAGGGCCTGCGAAGTGTGGGTTAAAACTAACAAATGAGAAACAGAAGCACCAGAAGGGGAGGAAAGATTAGTTGAAAGAGGCTAAGAGAGTAAACTTCAACAGTGCTGAGCACAAGAAATGTGTCATTATCCATGGTGACGGATGTTGACCAGATTTATTGCGGTCATCTCATAACATACACAAATACTGAATCGTTATGTTGTACACCTGAAGCTAGTATGTCAACTACATCTCAACACATAAAAATCAAGAAGGTAAAAAAAAAAAAAAGGGTGGGGTGGGGAGCACAGGAAGCGAGAAGGAAAAAGAAGGACAGAAACAAAGCCATGCCCTGGGAAAGTGCACACACAGAGCGGCCGAAACAGGTCCGCAGGATGAGCCAAGGATCGGCCATCAGCCAGAGGAGGAAAAGCCCACAGAAGTAAGCAGCGAGGATAGGGGAGAACTCACCCCGTGTCAAAGGGCAGGCTGGATAGTGGGGGAGCAATTAAACACCAATGACAGATGGAGATAAGGGCATTCCAGGCAAAGTGTCCCTAAGACACCTGAAACCAGCGGCTGTGGGAGGTGGCTGGGTGACTGCCACAGACCAGGAGAAGGAGGGCAGCTCATCAGAGAGAAGGAAAAAAAAAGGTCTCACAAGGAGGAGAAGGCAGCCAAAGCTTGGTGTGTGGGGTGCTGTTAGGAGGCATATGGGAGCAAACTGTGTCCGCACAAGGAACTCACCAGGGTGGGGTGGTCTTGAGCCAAATAGTGGCCCCTCATGGCTGCACCCCCAAAGCTCATCACCTTCTTCCTTCTACAGGGAAGCGGCTACTGCATCCAGAGCATTGAACGGGGATGAAACACTCTGAGATGTAGTTAACGTGAAATCATCTTCTGAAAGGAGCTAGGCTAGCTGAAGAAGAGTAACACGTCCACTGGCCATGTTGGGCCTCTGTGTGTGTGCACAGGCACGCACGTTGTGTGCTGGTTCATGACAGGTAGGAGGGAAGCCCGTGTTATAAAGCTTGGTGGACCTAGAGGTGATCATACTAAGTGAAGTCAGAAAGAGAAAGACTAATACCATATGATATTATTCGTATGTGGAATCTAAAAAAAAAGATACAAATGTACTTATTTACAAAACAGAAATAGACATGCAGATAAGACAAACTTATGGTTACCAAAGGTGGAAAGGGGGGCTGATAAATTAGGAGTTTAGGATTAACAGATACACACCACTATATTTAAAACAGATATCCAACAAGGCCCTGCTGTTACAGTACAGGGAACTCCACTCAATATCTTATAATAACTGCTAATGGAAAAGAAGCTGAAAAACAATAAGACTTATATACGTGTGTGTATAACTGAATCACTTGCACCTGTTACACCTGCAACTAACACAACATTGTAAGTCTACAATCCAATTAAAAAATAAAGGAACAAAAGAGAAGTTGGCAACTGCCCTCAAGAGCCAAGACTTGAAAACAGAACATGGTAAGTGGGCCTTTATAACGTGCAGAGAAGTGTAATAAGGAAAAGAATTATTCCAGAGAAAGAACCCAGTAAGGACCATGCAGACAAAAGACACACAATGAAGTCTCCAGAAGCTGAGGACTTGTCCTCTAGTTTCAAACAAGTTGATCCTTTCAAGACTTGATCAGCAAGGGCACGGATCTTTGAGGCAGGATCTTATCATTCTAATCCTAGCCCAGGCAAGGTTCTCAAAGGCAGAGCCGGTTTCCTCTTTTGTAAAATACACCCCACACTCTCGAGGCCTCCCCCTTCCTGCCACACCAGGTCATCAGCTCAGAGAACCAAACACAGTTCTTGAGGGTCTTAAAATGAAATGGCAGCAAAAACAACTGAAAGCTGAGATGCTGTCAAAAATCTAAGATTCCTGTGCAAAGGAGAATATGTGTGGGTATGTCAATGGAGCCCTGAAGGAGAGTAAAGGGCTTAGAACTGTGGGTCTAACTTGGCAATTAATGGGTCGCTGGGAGAGTTGAAGCTACAGTGGGTGCTGGCACAAAGATGAGCATCAGAATCAGAGGGTTTTATTCATGAGGAGGGCATGGCAACCCACTCTAGTATTCTTGCCTGAAGAATCCCATGGACAGAGGAGCCTGGTGGGCTACGGTCCACAGGGTCACAGAATTAGAGATGACTGAGGTTGACTTAGCACACACACACAAGTGACCAGAGTTTATTTTATAACCTCTCCTAGAACAAAGGGCCTGACTCAGTTCCTATAAAGCACTGGATTTATGCTTGTAACTGCTACAGGTCATTTGTTCACCTCCATTCGCAGGAATTAGGAGGCAAGAGGCTTTTGAGTGGGCTTCCTTGGTAGCTCAGTTGGTAAAGAATCTGCCTGCCTGCAATGCAGGCAACCCTGGTGTGATTCCTGGGTCGGGAAGATCTCCTGGAGAAGGGATAGGCTACCCACTCCAGTATTCTTGGGCTTCCCTGGTGGCTCAGACAGTAAAGAATCTTTCTGCAATGCCGGGGACCTGGGTTCGATCCCTGGGTTGGGAAGATCCCCTGGAGGAGGGCATGGCAACCCACTCCAGTATCCTTGCCTGGAGAATCCCTAGGGACAGAGGAGCCTGGTGGGCTACAGTCCACAGGATTGCAAAGAGTCAGACACAACTGAGCGACTAAGCACAGCATATGGTTTTGAGTGCTGGGCAGCGGTCAGGGAACTGGGGGGCTGCAGCAGAGACAGGTGTGTCTACAGGCACATGCAAAGCCTTCTCTTGTTAGGATATGAACGCAACATTTGATCAACCTTATCAAGCCTCTCCCATCTTCCTGGCCCCACACCCTCCTCCTCAGCTTTATTTGAGCAGACATGGTGACAACACCAATGGGATTACACAGAAAGCTCTCTGAAGAGGCACCTTCACACACACACGCAAATGCTGCCTCTATTACAGCCCTCACATCGTACTTGTTTCTGTCTGTTGTTTCTGACATGGGAGTCCACCCACAGCTAGGCCCAAGCCCTTTTTCATCTTCAGGTTCTCCAGGCCTGCTTGCATGTAAACAGTCAACCTAAGATGCACTGAAGTAAACCAAAGAGCTAAGTCATCTTGGGTAAGTAACAACTTCTTGGAAACTCTAGTTTTCTCAAGGATAAGATAAGGGGTGTGGGCAAAGCACAGACTCGCTCTAACAAATGCAAAATACCCTAAATCTTCAGAAAACAAAAGCGCACAGTCAGGACATACATTGTAACTTTTATACATTTCATGCAACAGAAGAATATATATGATTAACCCTGATAAATATGGCAACTTAAAAAAAAAAAAAACCCACTTAGTTTTATCATGAGACCTGTTTCTTTGTTAGTCACCGAAATACAAAAGCAGCCAAGGTTTTCAGGAGGGAAAATCTACATACATGGTGGTCATCCTCAAAAAAAAAAAAAAAAAACACAGAAAGGTATGGGGAGGGGGGGAATGTTAATTCTGACATTTCCTTTTCTCCCCTGAGACCCTCTATCTGGAATAACATTGACATAACAGAAACAAACAAGACTCTTTACAATGGCTACAGTTTAACAAAGGCATCTATGGATTTTTACCTTCCTGGGTTTCTGCACAAAAGCAGCAAATGTAAGCACAGTTGCCCAGCAGCTGGCAAGTTCTCTTCCATACACGAAGAAGTTGTGGAGCAGCTGGGGAATGCAAGATGCTTTTGAACAAGCTGCTATGTGATCCAAAATAAGGCTGCCTGTTCATCTTCCCCACAATGGAAGCGACAGCCCAGCACAGGTCTGGCGCATGCCCCGCAGCTGCTTCTTTCTTCCGCCCTGGAAACTCAACAAGTAGCTACAAATGAAGCGAGATGCACAAAGGGGGAGAAACCTCGCTGCTAACCCTTTGCACGCCGTTCCCTGGTTATAGACACGCAGCTTATTCACACCCCAATGGAAAAATCTATGTATGGCTTTCAAGGGCAATCCCACCCTGGACTCCACTCCATGCCCTTCTTGGTAACAACTTTCACCATTGGGTGGCATTTAATGATGTTATACAGTCTCCAGTTCTTCACCCAGGATGATTATTTAAAAGATAAATGCAAAAATCAAGAACTAGAAAGCAGCAATGTTCAGGAGGCTTTCATCAACAACTTGACATAATACACTTAAAAATAACTATTTCTCCACTTGCATTGGCTAAATCGAAAATCTTCCAAGTTCTGGGGTTTTTTTTAAACATATAAAATAGTTATTCTGGATGTTCACTCATTGTGTAGCTTAACTGTATGTAACCAGATCCCTCTCTGCCACCTTCCAAATGTTAGTTTGGCAATTTGGGCATCATACCAGTTGACCATATTTGAGCAAACAGTTTTAAAATGTTTAAAACTCTCCTCTCTCCCTGATCAATTTTGTGGCTCATCTTTAAACAGACTCCAGAAAATGTTCTGTTTTCCAAGTATATTCCAGAAAGTATTCTATTTTCCCACTTGCCAGGATCAGGCCAGCACAATTTTCACAGACATAGAAATTTTCTTTAGCGTTGCCAATGGCTAGTGAAGGCACAAAGAGAAGACCTGCTTCCTTTTCTCCAGCTTGTTTGGTGGTTTTGAGGGCTTTTTTTTCTTTTAAAGTCCTGTCCTCTTGGCCACGGGACACTGGCTTTGAATTTAAAAAGGAAGAGGAATAGCTGGAAGGTTGGCCACAAAATTACACAGCGGTAACACGAGGAGGAAAACCGGGCGGTTCCAGAGCTCCTTGTAAATTCCTTGGGCGACTAGACAAAGTTTTCCATCATTACCACCCCCACCCCCAACACAGACACACACATAGCACTTGCTGACAAGAATAGCTAAGTGCATTACCTTGCTGTATGAAGAAGATCAAGTTAACTCCTAACTATTGTACCTCTCCACACAAGGGAAGAGAAGATTCTGTTCTCAAGAAGTGAAGTTCTCAGTCGTGTCCGACTCTTTGCGACCCCCTACCAGGCTCCTCTGTCCATGGGATTTTCCAGGCAATAGTACTGGAGTGGATTGCCATTTCCTTCTCCAGGTGATCTTCCCAACCCAGGGCTCGAACCCAGGTCTCCTGCATTGTAGACAGACACTTTACCATCTGAGCCACCAGGGAAGTCTGTTTTCAAACCTCCTCATTATTAGTTAATACTTGTTGAGCAGCTACTATGTGCTAGGATCTGTGCTACTAAGTGCCTTATATGAATGATCACATTTAACCCTTGCAGCTTGAAACCAGGCAATGCTATGATTGTGGTGTTGTTTAGTTGCTAAGTAGTGCCGAACTCTTTAGACTATGACCCTCGAGGCTCCTCTGCTCATGGGATTTCCCAGCCAAGAATACTGGAGTGGGTTGCTATTTCCTTCTCCAGGAGATTTTCCAAACCCAGGGATCAAACCCATGTCTCCTGCTTGGCAGGTGGATTTTCCACCCTTGTGCCACCTGGAAAGCCCCAGCATTACACACCTATAGACGGTGGAGGCAGTAGAGGTAGCCGGCCCTTAATCATCATGCCTTGCGATCTGCACAACTGGCAGTGCCCTAGGATATTCTGAGTCAGGAATGTCATTCCAGGGTTTCAAACAACATTTTTCTCTGAGACAACACACTTTCAGTACACTCAAGACAACACCACCTTCTCATATCATAAACTGGAGTTCAATAAGGCTTAAAGATGTGATGATCTCAGATCCCTAACAGGAATTTTAAGTCATAACCTACCAGTTATGACTTTAATTAATGAAGGTTGGTGCATTTCCAAGGCAGACTTCATTTTAAACACACGTGGCAACAATGTCAGAGCTTAGATGGGGTAGGAAATGCAGCCCTCTTCCTGCAGGAAGACCAACGGAGCTGCGAGCTTCCTAGATAGAACTCCTGAGCCTAGGCCCACCTGCCTAATGAGACGCCTGCAGAGGCAAACCGCAGCTGTTTCTGCCTCTCTTTGGTGCTGGGGATGACTCTAAGCAGTTTAGTTGTCTTCATATACCTTAAGCTTTAAACTAAGAGTTGGGGGAGTTCCCTGGTAGCCTAATGGTTAGGGTTCTGGCTTTCACTGCCAGAACCCATGGGCCTGGGTTAAATCCCTGGTTGGGGAACTGAGATCCTGCAAGTTGCTCTCGGCGGCCTAAATAAATAAACTTGGTTTAGGGGAGGCCCTGAGCCTCACAAAAGTCAGCCACAGGTGAAGTCAATCTAATCCAAATAACTAACACCATCAAACTGAATCCAGGCTTAGAGCTTGTACCACTGACTCTGCAATCACCAATCCACAACGCCTCTGGAGGGGCAGCCTTTGGGATAGGAACTGGGACTAGCAAACGAACGGTACCCTTTGGAGCGAGCGGGACAGACTCTCAGTGCTGGAAACCTCTTTGAGCCCGTTTCCCCAACTTTACGGTAGAAGTCATCTTTCTGCGGGAGGCTTAAAGTGAATGGTGACGATCCTTCCTAAGTGGACATAAGAGTCTCAGAAGGCCTTTCCCTACTTCAGAAGGGAGTGGCGGCAGATAAGAAAACTTGAAATCTATCCATAGATTACGGCGGGATACGGTTTCACACCAGAGCGGAGCGCCCCGGGTTTCTCCTGGGCAGCACCTCCTCTGACGTCCTGCTCTCGGGAAACGTCTGTCGCACAAGGGAGATGCTGCCCCAGCCATCCCAAGGACAGGCTTGTGCCTAAGTCTGGGGTTTGCACGCAGTGACCACAACCTCGGGGGAGGACAGGAGCTCTCCTCTTTCTCCCCGCCGTCCTCTCCCCCCGGCGGAACTTCCAATTACAACAAACCGTCAGGACTGCACAGGAGCTGTAATGCGGACGCCAGAAGCGCTTAACCTCGCACCTGACCCAGATTGCGGCCTGAACTGGAGCCGCCGGGTCGCTCCCTCACAGTAACGCAATTACCGCCTTCCCGAGCTCGCCTCAGGGTACCGGGGGGCGGCCGCTGTCACCCCGGGACTAAACCCCTCCCTTCCGGGAGCCCGCGCGGAGGGGCGTGGCCCGGCGGGCTGGCAGGGCGCGCGGCGCCGGCACTTCCCACCGCTGGGGCGCGACCCAGGGACCCCGAGGAAGGCGCCCGGGGGCCGCTGCTGCCCTCGCCCTCCGCCCAGGCGGTGAAACTGGGAGGCCGGCAGTGTCGCAGTTCTGGGCACACGCTTGTCCCTCCCCGGGCCGCCCCTTCCCCGCCCCTCCTCCCCGCCTAACGGGCCGCCCCGCTAACTTCCCGAAACTCCGCGGAGGGGAAGCCTGAGCCGGCCGGTGCCGCGGGGCGGCGCGCGCCCGGGCGCGCCGGGGACGGAAGTGGGTGGGAGCGGCGGCCGCGCCGCGCCTTTGTTGTTGCTCCGGGACCCCGCGGGTCCCCACCCCCGGGAGCGCCCCATCGCGGCGGTCGGGAGATCAGCCTCCGCCAGCAGGACCGCCCCAAGCCCAAGTCTAACTAAACCTCATCTCCTGCCCCCGGGGGAGGGCGCGCCGCAGAGCGTCCTACTGTCTGCCCGCCGGAGCTCTGTGCAGCTGATCCCCGCCCTCGGCCACCGTGCGGAGGGACGCTCCTCACCTTCTTTCCGAGCTTCGCCCAGACCTCCCGGGGCACAGCTGCTGCTCCTGGCCCGACAGCCGCTGGGCAGCCCGGACTCTCGACGGCGCCGCGGCCACTCCCTGCCTGCTTTCCCAGAGGACCGGGTCCCCCTCCCGGGATGATTCACAGCTCCTCACCTGGAGCCTCACTCGAGTGCCCTCCCTCCTCCGGCCGGCGCGGCGATCGGGAGCGGGCGCCCTCTGCCGGGCCACCGGCCAGAGCTTCCCCGGGCTGGAGCGGGTCGGGAACATGGAGCCCGGCCGAGCGCAGGGACTCCCGCGCCTCCCACCGCGGCCACCCACGAGAGTAGCGGCCAGCGCGCCGGGACTGTCCCGGGCCGTTATGCGCAAGCTGGGCCCGACCCCGGCCCAAGAAGACCAGGGCTGTCCCTGTGCCCCGGGGCCACTGCGCGCCCCACTCGCGGGCCGGCCGGTCCAGCCCTGTTCCCCGGAGGCGTCCTCAGGAACCCACCATTAACCGCGTGCGCAAGACGAGTTTTAAAAAGCCCTGGAAAGTCAGTTTCACTGTGTCAAACAAAGTTTGGGTCTTGATTCTCAGTAGCCCTCTTCTGCCCGAATTAAAAGGGCCGGAGGAGAGGGTAGTGGCTTTATCACACCCCCGAGTCCTAGGACTCGGAAGACGCTTGGGGCAGCTTCAGGGACAGTTGGAGTCCCGGGGGAGCCCAAGGTCGGCCGGCGTGTCGCTCCCCAGCCAGGGGGGAGTGGCTGGCCAATGACTCGCTCTTTCGCCCGAGTAAACACACTTCCAGCAGGTGAGCCTATCCGTCTCCCCCTACCCCAGATACCGGGTACAACTTTAGAGGGGGCCAAGAGGAGCCGAGAGTACACCCACGCGCGAGGGTCCGCGTCCCCAGCCCAGCGGGTTCACCCGCGCGCCCGGACTTCCCGCACTTACCTAGCCGGCGCGCTCGCCCACCTGCCTGCCGGCCGCCGGCGCAGAATTCCCCGCGGCGATGAGGGTGGCGGGGGCGTGGAACACTGGTCCTTGCGCGAGCTGGCTCTCGGCGAGGGGCTCAAGAGGGTCTGTCCGGAGCTCCGTCGCTACAGCTGCCAGAGCAGACGAGTTGCGAGGAGGGTTAGGGCCCAGCTAGCGCCTCCTTCCCAGAGAGCGGGCGCGCGAGTCCCGGAGCGGCGGGCGGGCGCCGGGTATTAATTGTAGGGCCCCCGGGTGTCGGCCGCCGGGCGCTCTGAGTGGCTCGGACCGCGCGCCAGGCCAGCGGGGCCCGGGCGACCCACCCCCTAGGCGCGCACCCGCGCCTGCCGGGGAACGCGCGCGCGCACACGCGTCCGGCGGCTCCGGGCCCCAGGGCTCGCCTTGCTCCCGGGGTTCCAGACCTGCGGCCGCTCTGAGGCCGGAGGGGCGCCACTGACCTTAGAGACCCGGAACTGGAGCTCCGAGGGTCCAGTCGATCCAGGGATAAAACCCAGCAAGGTGTACGAACTTTGTAGTCACAGGCGTTCTGGGCCCGTTGTCAAAGAGACCATCCTGGCCCCTCCAGTCACAACTGTGAAAATCACGTCACCCTCCGACCTGCGGGTCTAGACGGAAGACCTTTCCTGTCTCCGCTCCCCACCCCACCACCCCCCAGTGGTTCTCATACTTAACTTTCGCTGATCAGAATCCTCCGCCCACCTCCACCTGAGATTTGTTGAAACACTTGTCGCGAAGCCCCGCCCCACTTTCCGATGCTTTACATCTGCCAGGGCGGAGAACTTGGCGTTTCTAACAAGTTCCCAGGTGATGCTGGGGCAGTTGCGAAGATTAAACGAGTTAATAAAGTTCGTGGAGTAGTTGGTAATCTGCCAAGCAGTAGGTAAATTTAGATTTGTGAAATCCGCACTTGCTATTCGTCTGTTTCACTAGCTTGCGTTGGCATGTGATTTCCATCCAGCCCCTGCTGCTGTTCCTGTGAGTGTTAGACTCTTTTCTTCTTGAGTAGGAGGAACACCACAACACCAAGTTATGCACAGCAGCCCCCATCAAAAGAATGAAAGGTGAGTGTGTTATTGATAGTTTTCTAGGGCTGCCTAGTAACTACCACAGGCCATGCGGCCTGGACCACAGAAACTAATCTTTTCACAGATCTGGAGGCTGGAAATCCAAGATCAGGTGTCAGGAAGATTGGTTTCTCCTGAGGACTCTCTACTCAGTTTGCGGGTAGCGGTCCTCCTGTGCTTGGCATGGTCTTTTTTCTATCTGTGTCTGTGTCCTGATCTCCTCTTTTAAAGACACCAGTCATAGGAGATGACAGCCCACCCATGAGACCTCATTTTAAGTAAGTTACCTCTTTATAGACCCTGACTCCAAACACAGTCACACGCTGAAATGCTGGGAGTTAGCGCTTCAGCAGATGAATTTGGCAAGGGGCAGGGGACCACAACTCAGTCCATAACAACAGTGAGCTTCACTGCCCCTAACATCCTAGAACAGAGCTTGAGCTTCAGCCTCCCCACCTCCCTCCTCATCCCTCTGCCCTCCTCTGGAGCTGATCTGTATGTGGACTCAAGTGCAGTAATTCAAAGCTGGAAGGACTTAAGACCCAATCATAAAATAGCCCTCTTAGCTCAGGGTCCTCAGAAATACAATCAGTACAACACTCCAGTGTGTCTGAGGGATACAGCAGAATCTATGAGCGATTTGGAACCCCCTGCCCACTAGTATTCTTGCCTGGAAAATCCCATGGGTGGAGGAGCCTGATAGGCTGCAGTCCATGGGGTCACTAAGAGTTGGACATGACTGAGCGACTTCACTTTCACTCTTCACTTTCATGAGTTAGAGAAGGACATGGCAACCCACTCCAGTGTTCTTGCCTGGAGAATCCCAGGGACGGAGGAGCCTGATGGGCTGCCGTCTATGTGGTCGCACAGAGTCGGACACGACTGAAGCGAATTAGCAGCAGCAGCAGCAGCCCACCAGACATTTCAGAACCAGCCCTTTACAGTTTGTTAATGACTGAGTCTGAAAAGGCGATGGCACCCCACTCCAGTACTCTTGCCTGGAAAATCCCATGGACAGAGGAGCCTGGTAGGCTGTGGTCCATGGGGTCACGAAGAGTCGGACAAGACTCAGCGACTTCCCTTTCACTTTTCACTTTCATGCATTGGAGAAGGAAATGGCAACCCACTCCAGTGTCTTGCCTGGAGAATCCCAGGGACAGGGGAGCCTGGTGGGCTGCCGTCTATGGGGTCACACAGAGTCGGACACGACTGAAGTGACTTAGCAGCAGTTAGCAATGACTGAGTAGAGAATCAGCCTTACCTTCTTCATTCTGCCTTTGTTGGAGCTATGCCCTCTGCCTGGCACCTGTGCCATCTCTGGAAGTCTCCTGAAGGAGGGACTGTGTTGGATAAATACAATAAAGACTCCACTTCTCCAGCTCTCTGGCGGCATTTAAGCTAGGAAAAGCTGGAGAAGCAAAGACAAGGCAGCTTGTGTGGATCCCAGGTTCACCAGACCCAGCTGATCTCTAGCAAATCAGTAATAACCTTGAGTCTGGGGCCTTCTCTGAGCCTTATTTCCAATCTTCTGCTGGTTTGATCTTTGCCTGTGGCTTCATCTAACACCAGGCTAGACTGCCCCCTAATCTCCGTACTCAAGTGGCTATTAAAATCAGTCTAGGCACTCCAAACTGGGCATATCCAGCACTGAACTCCTTTCCCAAAACTGTCTCCCCACCTACATCCTCCTGCCAAGTGGCTAGCACAGATGCCCATCCGAGACGGGACCTGCTTTAAGCCACTGGCCACTGTGTCCTTAATGCCTTACAGAGGGCTCCCTGCTTTTCCATTCCCACCACTGTCAGTCCAGTAGGGTCCTTTTTACACTCTCTCCTCTGGGTTTCTGCACTTACCCCCTAACTAGACCTGCTGCCCCAGCCTGCTTCTTGGCCAGCATCATCCACACTTCTCCTTTAGGAATCTTTCAAAACCAGAAACCTCTTTATCGTGTCACTGGGTTACCTTTAGGTTTCAGGAGAAAATTCAAGCATCTTTGTTCACTTCCTTCTGAAGGCTCATCTCTGACCATCTCCCTGTGAGTGGCCTTCACTGGAGTCATAGGAACCACACGCTCACAATGCCTGCAGACTGGAGAGGGCCCGTACTCTAGAAACACAAGCACCTATGACTCTCAGTCTATGGAGACATGTCACTCCTCTTTTAGCCTCCGCTAGAGAGTCACCAGGTCTAGGAAGTGCACCCCCCCTTTCTGAATTAGGGAGCACCTCAGGGTGCATTATAGAACTCAGGACACTGACCAAGAGTCCTGGGTCTTCTGCATCCTCTGTTAAACCATGAGGTTCTGGATGACAAGAACCCTATCTATCCATTTTTGTACACTCAAGTCTAGACTGGACTGGATGCTCAAAAATAAGTTTGCCTTCAGGAATGAATTAATTCTTAGAAATTCAGAGGATTTAGTCAAATTAGGCATCTGTTAGCAAGTATTTTATTTGGAGAAAGCTTCACTTTCTCTGACAATATTTGTGAACTTCCTGCTTGAATTATAGGTTCATTCTCTAGAATCTCTAATTAACTTCTATGCTAAATACCCAGGGTACCTCAGGGATTTTCAAGCTGCTGGTCTCGAAATCAGTTTTGTGCATAAAGATGAGACATTTTAAAAAATGAAACAGAATTCGAATTTAAAAATACTTGAGTGTATCCTGTCTAGTAAGAGTTAGTATTGTTTTCATGAAATTTTTGTTAACTATAATTGTGAGGGGTGTGTGTGTGTACAGGGTTGTTGTGTCATCCAATTTATCCCTCCCTGTAGGTCCTAGTTAAATGCTAATTATCTTAGCAGGGCTGGAGTTGGGCTCACTGGAGGACACATATTTATAGAGACAATGGAAAGGGCAGTCATTAAGCAAAGGACATTTTCTGGAAGGGAATTCTGAGCCAGGATTTTAATCCAGCAATTGGCCAGTGGAGAGTAAAACATAAGGCTCTTTCTGCACACAGAAGGTGCCACATTAGTGCTTTGATTGACTGGTCTGTGTGTGGAGATGTGTGTGGGAAGTTCTCTTGGCTGGAGTCTGTCAAGGAGTCTTGAGAAATGAGATCAGTGACTCGGAGGAGAGGAGAGAGGCCTGGGTTGTGGCCAGACCTGGCTCCAAGGTTTCCAGACATGAGCAGGAGGTGCTGTGACATGGGATTTCTTAACCTGATTTTCATCACAAATGTTCCAAGATCAAATGTTATGAAGTTAACCTTTGCTGAAATAAAAATACCACTTTCCCTGGGTTAGAGTGGGAGATGTAAGTGCTCAAAGCAATGAATTCAGATGAAAAGTCGAATTTTTCTCATCTTTGGTAGCTGATTCGTCTGGAAAGTCCATGGAGAGAAGGGCCAAAATGCGATAGGATTATGTAACAAGGAGAAGTAACAAGTGGCCCTGATAAAACTATAACCTTGAGAGTTCTGCCAAATATTTCCATCCATATTAAATGCATTTTACTGAGGAACCTAGATCCAGCCCACAAACATTTAGAAGACAGTGTTCTCACTCCCTAAAGTTTAGAATCTGTAAAAGAAGGTTGCTGTGTAAATAAAGAATACACATTATTGCTACTATGTTTTTTCATTGCTTAAGTCATGCTGATCTGAACAGATGAAAAGAATAAATACTTGGGCCAGCAGGATGTAGACAAGATTTGGGGAAGGTTGTTAACCTTAAACATTTTTTTAGATTTCTGATTGAGGTAACCTTAGTTTATAACCTTGTATGTTTTGTGTGCACAACATTCTGTTTCTGTTTTGATCTACCCTGCTGCATGCTCAGTTCAGTTCAGTTCAGCTCAGTTCAGTTCAGTTCAGTTCAGTTGCTCAGTCGTGTCCGACTCTTTGCGATCCCATGAATCGCAGCATGCTCACCACCAAAAATTTAGTTTCCATCAGTCATCATACAGCTGATCCCTCTTACTCTCTGTTGTCTGTATCTACGTTTGTTTTTGTTGGATTTGTCTACTTATTTTGTTTTGTTCTTTATATTCCATATATGAGTGAAATCATATGGTAGTGAGATAAGATTTTTAAAAAGAGAAACAAATAGACTGGACCAGAGATAGCCAAAATTATAATGAAAAAGAAATTCTAGAGGACAATCTCTATGCTCTTGCTTCTCAATAGAAATACAGTTGGCCACAAATATTCTAGAATTATATTTTAGATTTGAAAGATGGACAAAATCTGAAAGAAATCAGACTGTAGCAAGGATGAGTTTTAAGAAAACGTTAAAATGGGTTCCAGATTCTTCTTTCAGCTTTTTAAAACACACACACACACACACACACACACACCAGGGTGGGTTGGAAAAAAATGTGGTTTCAAAAAATTCCTGGGGACTGAAATATTCTTTGATATTATTTATAACACTGGTCAAGTCTCAACCATCTAAACTAACTAGATGGGTGTCAGTTGAACTTTTCCCCTAAACACAGAGAAGATTCTTTGTCCATATATCACCCTCCACTCCTTATTCTGTGTAATTTTATAAGTAATAAACCCTTCTTTAATTTCTTGAAAATTAGTGGTGGTTTGGGTGCCAATAGGAGCATTGGTAACTAGAATAAAATGTTGTTTAGTTTATGGTAAGTAAAATTACCAATAACAACTGAAAATATAGATGGGGCAGAACTAGTTTAACAGAAGTTGCTAATTTCCTTCAAAATAGTCCATTTTCTAGTTCCTCACTGTATTTACCTGCTTCTCCATCCTCTGAGAGTTGCAGAGCCAACCTGCTTGGATTCAACACTGTGTTACCTTTGAATTACTCTTAACCTCTCTGTTCCTCAGTTTCCTTAGCTATAAGTTGTGTGTAACAAGAATACTCCTTTCTGAAGGCTTTTATAGAAAATTTAGACAGTGTGATTAACAAGGGGTTAATATCCAAAATATATAAACAGCTTACACAACTCAATATAAAAAAAAAACCTAAATAGCCCAATAAAAACATAGGCAGAAGACCTAAATAGACATCTCTCCAAGGAAGATGTATAGATAACCAACAGGCACACAAAAGATGCTCAGCATCACTAGTTATCAGAGAAATGCAAATCAAAACCACATTAAGTAATCACCTCACACTGGTCAGAATGGCTATCATCAAAATGTCTAAAAGCAACAAATGCTGGAGAGGGCGTGGAGAAAAGGGAACCCTCCTTACCCTGTTGGTGGGAATGTAAGTTGGTACAGCCGTTATGGCGAACAGAAGGGAGGTTCCTTAAAACACTAAACATAAAGTTACCATATGATCCTGCAATCCCACTCCTGGGTATATATTCAGAAAAGACAAAATCTCTCATTTGAAAATGTACATACACCCAGTGTTCATAGTAGCACTATTGACAGTTGTCAAGCTCTGGAAGCGACATAAGAGTGCATCAACAGATAAATGGATACAGAAGATGTATATATGTGTTGTCAGCCACTCAGTCATGTCCAACTCTTTGCGACCCCATGGACTTTAGCCTGTCAGGCTCCTCTGTTTGTGGAGTTTTCCAGGCAAGAACACTGGAGGGGGTTGCCATTTCCTACTCCAGGGGATCTTCCTGACCCAGGGATTGAACCCACATCTATTGTGTCTCCTGCATTGGCAGGCAGATTCTTTACCACTGAACCACCTGGGAAGCCCATGAAAGAATGAAATGGTGACATGGGCAGCAGCATGGATGGACCAAGAGATTATCATCCTGAGTGAAGTAAGTCAGACAGAGACAAATACTATATGAAATCATTTATATGTAGAATCTAAAAAAAAAAACAAATGAATCTATATACAAAATAGAAACAGACTCACAGACATAGAAAACAACCATATGGTTATCAAACGGGAAGGAGGGGGGATAAATTAGGAATATGGGATTATAGAGGCAAACTACTGTACATAAAGTAGATAAGCAATAGGGAACTATATTCAACAACTTCAAATAACATATAATGGAAAATAATCTGAAAAAAATATAACTGAATCACTTTGCTGCACACCTGAAACTAACATACTATTGTAAATGAACTATACCTTGGGTTTTTTTTAATTTACATATTATGTGACCCAGAAATTTAAATGAGAAAAATAAAATTTAGGATAATCCCTCCAACATGGTAAGCTGTTAATAAACAGTGACTATTGGCTTCCCTTGGAGAAGGCAATGGCACCCCACTCCAGTACTCTTGCCTGGAAAATCCCATGGACAGAGGAGCCTGGTAGGCTGCAGTCCATGGGGTCGCTGAGGGTCAGACACGACTGAGCGACTTCACTTTCACTTTTCACTTTCATGCATTGGGGAAGGAAATGGCAACCCACTCCAATGTTCTTGCCTGGAGAGTCTCAGGGACGGGGGAGCCTGGTGGGCTGCCGTCTGTAGGGTCACACAGAGTCGGACACGACTGAAGCGACTTAGCAGCAGCAGCATTGGCTTCCCTGGTGGCTCAGATGGTAAAGCGTCTGCCTGCAATGCGGGAGACCTGGGTTTGATTCCTGGGTCGGGAAGATCCCCTGGAGAAGGAAATGGCAATCCATTCCAGCACTCTTGCCTGGAAAATCCCACGGATGGAGGAGCCTAATAGGCTACAGCCCATGGGGTCGCAAAGAGTCGGACACGACTGAACGATGCAGTTACACAGTTTTAGTTATTGTTCTTAGTTATTATACATGGAAACTCCACCCATCATTCTCTTAGTTCATCACTTCTTTGCTCGAGAACCAATTTGGACCTTGTCAGTGTTGTCAGTAGTCTGGATGCTAGGATGGCCCCATCTAGGCATCATCTCAAGCATTTCACTTGTTTGTTGCAACAAATTTTTCAGCTCCTCAGGCCCTGTGCTGGACTCTCAGGAGAAGTCAATAGGCCAGCATCTTTGTACTTGCAGTAACAAAGGAAACAGTTACTATTTGTCATCACCAACAGGTAAAGTCTGAAGATGCTTAATTTTTTTTAATTTAAAAGTGCTGAGTCTTCATTGCTGTGCGAGGGTTTTCTCTAGTTGTGGCAAGCCAGGGCTACTCTCTAGTTGCAGGTGTGGGCTCCTCATTTCAGTGGCTTCTCTTGTTGTGGAGCACAGGCTCAGTAAGGGCAGTACACGGCCTTAGTTAGTTACCCCATGGCATGTGGAATCTTCCCAGACCAGGGTTCAAACCTGTGTCCCCTGCACTGGCAGGTGGATTATTAACCACTGGACCACCAGGAAAGTCCCTCAAATTTTATATTTATATATTGCCTTTCCCAATAGGTACCCCTTGAGGGCTGATTCTACTGCCCTGACTGGAAGGAAATTTACTTTGCCCTGGGTTTCCTTTCTGGAGTAACACCCAAGATCCCTAGGGTTGTTTAGATGATACTCTGTCCCCTGTCATCTGCTGAGACCCTCAGTGTGCCTCTCAAAGCTGATCTCTACAACCTCTGACTTGTAGACACACGAGGGGCTAAGCTCAGGAATGGTGCCTTGATGCTTGGATCCAAGCAGAGACCCAAGACATAAAGAGAGAGCTGCCAGAGGGGGGACCCACAAGGGGTTAAGTCATGACAGATGCATAGAAATTACCTGGTGAAGAAAGAAAGAAAGAATACCCCAAGGAGACATTCTATTAGCATTTCAAGAGTATCACACGTGAATTATTAGCTTCATTCTTCTACCAGCACAAAACCACCTAGGTGGCCTTGAAAATACCATCCCACCTCCTGTATCATGGGTCAAGCAATGGGTCCTGCTTCCCCTGGGCTGAGGAGAGCTGATTGCTTCACAGCGTACCCTGGGCTCGTCCACTCCCCACACTGGTGCTTGTCCAATAGCAATGGACCTACCACTCCCCAACACCCATCTGTGATGCTTTGATCCTGAACTCCTTATAAATTCAATCTCACCCTGAGCCCATATACCTTAATTTAAGCCCTTTCCCTCCAGTTTCCCTCCTGGCGAGGCAGGAAACAGCCTCATGATGATGGTGATGAAGATAAGACTCCTTCCTTCCAGGAGTTGGGATCTTCATGCCTTTGTTGTATCACAGAGCCACTGCAGAGAGCAGACATTCTTTTTTAATCACCCCCCTCCCCCCAGTTTATTAAAAACAGGCCTTAAATGCTGCTCATCAAATCTTGCCGAACTCTAAACCAGGGCTTTATTTCATATGACAGGATGAAAAATAAGTAATCCTCCCCTTAGCCTTGAACTAGAACAACACAGGAAATAAAAGACTAGCCACGCAGTCAGAGGCCTGCAGAGCCCTTTCCTGGTGAAGATGTAAATCTGAGATGTGTCCCGGACTCTAACCTGATCTGCTTTGGAGAAGATGATGTAAGAAAAGGCTTAAAGAAACCCAACTCCAGAAGATGCAAGCCAAGAGGCTTGCTCAGCCGGGACAGAAAGTGCAACAGATCCATGCAAGGGGTCACCCGACCTGATGGAGATCATAGGGCCTTGCCTACCAGGCTTGAACACAGTCTGTTGTGCTCAGCAGGCACAACCAGAGGGCTCACGGTCAAGTGACACGACTGTCTTATGACCCAGTCCTGGAAATTGCAGTTAAATCCCAGAGGCACATCCCTCAAGGGGGCTCAAAGAGAACCAGCAGGAAATCTGTGCCGAAGATCAAAATCTGGGGTTAATCACTGGTCTTAAGAATAGTGTTTTCTTCCAGACAGTGTAATAGATCTTCCTAGAGATTAAGGCGACAGCTGCAGAGCTGGCCAGGGACCTGCCTGTTTTGCCAGGGCCCATGGCTGGGTTTTGGGGAGTCATGGCCAGGCTGGGTGGTGGACCTTAGGCATCATGCTCACCCTCTGATTGCTGCTGCTACTGGGTTTTGCCACCCCACCCATCCACGGTGCCAGTTATCCAGACTCCGCCCCTCCCCTACCCACCACCACCCTTAATTTCTCTAGTTAATAGTTAGAGAGTATTGGTTAGGCTGCTTTCAGCTAAAAGTAATAGACAGTTCTTTTCCTGTTAGCATAAAGAACGACACTCCATTATGCGACATGCGGAGTGTTTTAGGATTCACTCAGTTTAGGGGTTTTAAATCTGTTTCCCTGTGGGCTCTTTTTGCATGCTTCATCCTCAGGCCGGGGGCAACAAGATGCTGCAGCTGTTTGCAGACCTCATGTCCGTGCTTGACAGTATCCATGAGAAGAAAGCAAAAGTCACTCCTGGAAGCTCTTGAAGAAGACGGAGAAATGAATTTCCCCTGCACCCCCAGATACTCGAAGCCTTAGTTTGTATGCCATTGGCCCCAATTACATGTGCTCTTTCCTAAATCAGTCACCAGCAAGAGAGGCAGAGCCCCCCTTGACCAATCAGGCCACCCTGGTGTGGAGGGCATCAGTCACATTCCTCTTGAGGCCCCATGACTAAGGGGGGAGGGGAGAGACCTGAACAAAACCAAAAAAAGGGATGGGAAGGCTACTGAGCAGATGGTTATGGTGTCCTCTGCCATAGGGTATGTATTTATTATAATTTTAAATAATAAAGCTATGGTAATTATTATGCTTTCTCTCAGTATGCTGTCTCTCTGCCTTCTGGCACACGACATCATTGACCTTCTTGACCGCCTGTGACACCAGATCTGGCCAGTGAGCTGTGAACTGAAGTGTGTGTGTGTGTCCTCTGGGCCAGAGCGTGTTACTGCCTGCTCTAGTTTCTCCAGGCAGTTCTTTTCTGCTGCCCCCAGAACCAGGAGTGGTCCAGACAATGGCTGTCCCATCAGCCTTATCCTGGAGTGAGGACAGTGCAGAGGAGCAGAGCCTTCAAGCCCCTGCAAAGGGCAAGTGGCAAGATAAAGAAAAAAAACAAACACACAGTTCAATACTTGGAGAGAATCTGTTAGTCAAGCCAAAGCCTGGTGTGTTTCTACTATTCATTACATAATACCTTACATTTACTGAGTGTTTCCTGCCTTCCAGGCATGTGATAACACAGTATCGCTAACTTCAAAGGATAGGAAGAATCAGGGGTAGTGGGGTCTCTGATCTACCCAAGCCCCCAAGATGTCTTCACTCCTAGGCATTTGTACCAACTGGCACTTGTCTAAGAATGTATCTATGTATGGGTTGCCCGTCTACCCAACAGAAAAATGTGGAGTAGAGAATGAGTGAATGCCAGTGCCTGTGAATAGGAGTCTTCAGAAAGATCAGGAACCCTCAGGTGTATACCCAGGTCCCATGAATACTGGGACTTCAGTAAGAGGAGAAACGGGAAAATAGGCCCCTGGAATAAAATTCTCCGTGGTTCTCTTGTGCTTCTGCACATCTTGTGATCAATGTACTGAGCACTTTTTGTTCCAAATACCTTGTCAAGGACGTTTGTGTAGCAAACAGTTTGGAGACTAGAGATAATGCCTCCCCCAGAGCAAAGAGCAACTTTGCCTACCCCCTTGAAAAGTAGAGATAGTGTCTTTCTCTGAGCAAAGGCAATTATACTTTCTTTCCAGCATAACAAAGAAAACGTCTTCCTCCACAGCAAAGCAGCCATGCTTAATGCCATTATAAAAGAGTTGGGCTCCTTAAATACAGGGTTCCTCTCCTGTAATGCAATGTACTGCATGTGTAGCTATCATCATTTATGGGAATTGATACTTCGATGCAAAAAATTCTGATATGCCAGTTACTGCTATTGCTATGGGTAAAACAGGCAGTCTGTCGCTGACCCAGGAGTCTCATGTCTCCCGGCAACACTTATGAGACTGTGGCAGGCTAACTTTCTAGCTTGCCAGTAGTGTAAATCTCAAATCCTTCATAATTCCTGACACATGTGGTCGTTTACGGATAAGTAACATTCCAAATTAAGCATATGGAGAGAAATTAAAGGGAGACCTTTCTTATCTCAGGAATTCTCTCAGAGAAATTGATCTTTTTCCTAGTAATATCCCTTATAATCCTTTCTTAAACAGGGTAAACTTGGACGATTAAAAATCCCAAGATCAGGTACAGCCCTCAGGCTGGGTTACAGACGTACTCAGTTGTTCTTCTCTATTAGGAGAATGTTCTCTAGAATCTTCACATCCACCTGAGAATCTAAGCAACTAGTTTGTGAAAATAAACCAGAATGCTACCCAGGAATATCATTCTCAAACTGTCTGATCAAAGATCTGCTCTTAGAGCCCCTGCTTTCTGTCTTCAAATATCAGAAAAGCTTGGCATTCCAAATTCCAAATTGAAAGTGAAATCAGTCAGTGAGAATTTGATTTGAACAGAGTGTGGAATTGATTCTAAGGGTTTTGAATGATGAAAACTTATTACAGACAACCAGGGTTCAAAGAACAATGGATTTTGCAGAATTCTTTACTCGCAGCTACATATTTCTCCCCACGATTCAGTGTCAAAAGTTTAGGTAATTCTTTATAAAACACTACAGAGTTACAACATGTCAGAGATAGGGTACAAATGTATGTTTACCACTGCAAAAACCAAAGGACAAAATAAGACAACTTGCATGGAATTGAGACCATTCAGAAAATAATTTTTAGTTCCATCCAAATGACTGAGTCAGACTTCAATGGTTAATTTTGTAAATGAGTCTCCATTGTGTCAATCTGTCTGTCCATCATAGATTACCTGAACCTGTGAGATGTGCTGGGGGGAACCTCTTAAGAGTAAAAATGAATCATCACTATGGTATTCTGCAAGACCTCAATCCATTTATTTTCTGGTATTAGGTTCATTTATTCATTAATTCAACCTGAATAATTTCCCAAATACTTATTAATATGTTAAGCTGGAACAGATACAGTCCCTGCCCTTAGAAATGTTCACTCAGGGATGGTTTGACTTCGAAATACATTAAGTGTTGTGAAGAAGTAAATAGTGTTGTGAAAGCTTATAATAGGAGCCTTACCCAATTTTGGGAGGCTCAAGAAAGACTTCCCTGAAGATGCGACATTGGAGCTGAAATCTCAAGGCTTTATTTAAAGGGATTTACTATGCAAAGAAGTTGGGGATGGAACAGGGGTGGCAAGGGAAGCTTAGAAGATTATTCCAGGCTGAGAGAGAAGCATGTCCATAGGTCTAGTGCCAGATGGATCCTTGCTACTTTTTGGGCATTGAAAAGGGCAAGTCCCAAATCTGGGACCATTTGAACAACGAGATATATAATGACAGCAACAGACTATATCATAGAATAAAACAAATATCCACCAGGCTAGTGATAATCAACAAGTTAATAAATAAGTAAATGAGAAGAAAAGCTATTTTTTACAATAGGATTCCAATTACTAAATGTAAAAGGGATTGTTAGGACCAAACTGAAGTCAGGACAGGCTCTAAGGGGCGGGCTAGGCCTGAGAAAAGCTGAGGCTCTGGGAATTCCCGCAGGCAGTGTAGCTCGACCAATCAGAAAAAATCCCCGTAGCACCCCGCCCGCGCCAGACCTGAGCCAATCCGGATAGGGATGCGAGGTTTAAAAGTCCCGCGTGCGCGTATGGTTTAACCAATCAGCTATGCTGTTACAGAAACAAGGAACCGTCTGTATAAAAGTATATGTGATTCAGAGCTCGGGGCCTTTGTCTGATTCCACTGTGCTGGATGAAACATGGGTCCTGGCTCGAGCTGGTAATAAACCCCTTTATGCTTTTGCATTGCTGTGGACGTCTTATTCTCTCAGTTTTGGGGACTCGGACTCTGGGCATAACAGGGATAATGGACATAGAAAATCACCATTTGAAGAACACAACAGTAATAATTACTGCATGCATGAATCATCAATCGGTGATAAAACTGGCAGATAAAACTATGATGAGAAATCTCATACTTACATAGATTCAATATCTCTCTTCTCCCCATCCCTCCAGTAAAGAGTAACTTTATGATGCAGACACCATCATAACCAAGTACTCAAAGTTAACATCACCATGATGAGACATGAATATCATGTACCTCCTGATGCAATACACTGAGAAGGGACACAACATCTCTTCTGTGATATTCTTGCCAAATTATGTGTAACCTGGGTTTAAACACGAGAGAAAAGCAGACAAGCCCAAACTGAGACTCAGGCTACCAGATAACTGGGCTGTGTTCTTCAAGATTGTCAAGGTCATGAACCACATAGGAAGAATGAGGAACAGCTTCAGACTGGAGACCAAGAAGACGTGGTGCCCCTAGGCAATGAGCAGTGATCACCCAATCCTGAACCTACTGTTGAAACTCAAGTAAGGTCTGGAGATTAGTTAGTAGCTTTGCCTGTTGTGGACAAAAGTGTCTCTTGCTGTATCAGTAAAGAAAGGATGTTGCAGCCACCGAGCCAGCAGCCACTGCAGCCTCCCTCAACGGGGTACCCTGAGGGCACTCAGGATGGGGAGAAAGGGGATACTGCCCCAGATAGTTAAGACTCAGATGAAAGGAATCACTTCCATAAGCTCAGACTCTTGTATCTTCCCATACATAGAAAAGCACTAACTTCATTCATTTAAGATGTCTGTTTTTCTTTAATCAGCAGTAATATTTTGATGTTCAATTACCTGGTTTTTGCAGCAAAACTTCCTATATACCCTGACTCCTCCCTTGTCTCCCTGGAGCAGTCCTTCAGAGTATCTGAGAGGCTGTATCCCACACTTAAGTCCTCCGTAAGTCCACCTAATAAAACATAATTCTCAACTTTTAGGTTGTGTATTTTATTCAGTCAATGCATTAATGTTAATTTCCTGGTTTTGATAATTATACTCTGGTTATGTAAGTTGTTCACATTTAGGGAAGCTGAGTGAAGCACATATGAAAAATCTTTGCCCTATTTTTGCAACGTTTTGCATGTCTGAAATTATTTCAAAATGAGCAGCTAAAGAAATAATGAGTTAAAGGAAAAAAAAATGAGTCAGCTGAAACATAGAAAGTGACAAGAGGCTGGCGAGGTGGCGAGGTAGGCAGTGTTGGAGATTTCAGTCTTCACTCCAAGAGGAAAGGAAAACACTGAGTGGTTGAAAGCAGCATAAAGAGGAATCAGATTGGCATTTTCCAGCCATCACCCTGGCTGCCATGAGGAAAATGAGTTCGAGGCAGGCTGGAACATGTGGAGAGATCAGAATCAGGACATTGCAAGAGAGCAGGAGAGAGGATGCTGCAAGCTTGGTCCAGGGTGATGACAGCCTGAATGGATGAACATGATGAGATTCTTGAGACATTTAGGAAATAAAATCATAGAGTGACGTGGTGTGGAGAAGGACCAGGACGTGGGCGTCCAGGATGAGTATCCATGTCTGGCTTGCCTGACTAAAGGAACAGAGAAGCTGTTCACCAAAGGGCACATATGCTGGTGCAGAGGAATCTTTGCACAATCTACATGAATATTCCTCTGTTTCTTTAACTGGTAGACACAGCCAGCCCCACAGGTCCAGCTAAAAGGAAGTGGCTGTTTGTTAGTCAACTACCTGGGTTCTGCAAGTGGGGAGGAGGCACTGTGCTTTCAGTTCTCCAACTGGTCTTTCTTTGCTCTTTTCCCTAATTGAGCTATATTCTGAACTTTATCCATAGTGCATGAATGCTAGAGTTCTCCTCCTTCTCCTTTTCTGCAATATGTGCATATTCAGTTGCTCAGTTGTGTCTGACTCTGTGACCCCATGGACTGCAGCCCGCCAGGCTCCTCTGTCCATGGGATTTTTTAGGCAAGACTACTGGAGTGGGTTGCCATGCCCTACTCCAGGGGATCTTTCCAACCCAGGGATCGAACCCACATCTCCTTTGTATCCTCCACTGGCAGGCGGATTATTTACCACTGAGCCTCCTGCGAAACTTTCTGAAGTGCCCCTCCTATCAAAAGTCCCCAAACCCTAAGGTACAGTCTCTTTCTGATGGTTCTTTCAAAAAATTACTTGTTGGTTCTTCTGTTAACTGCTGGGTAATGACTGACTTAGGGGCATCTCTATTTGAATGATGAACTGAAGCATTTGCATTAGAAATGCAAATTGTGGAACAATAGCACTGTGGCAGGAAGTATCGGTTCCAAAGGGCCCCACAGGAAGCAGTCATATTCCAAATGATCCCATGTCATTAGAACTGTTTTCCCTATACAGAGAGGTACACTGTCGTCCATCAATAACCCGGTCCGAGTTAACTGGTAATGAGAGGGAATTCAGAGGGAGGCTATCCATCTCATGATTGCTAATCAGAATGTACAGTGATTCAGAGAAACTGCCCAGGGAAGTCCAAGTTGCTTAAAGGAAGAACTTCTTTCTTCCCTCTTCCTCCAGGTTTGTGGACCATGGTTCAAAATCCCTGAATTCCTCTTTCCAAAGTCAGACTAACTGAATTTGGATCTCTAATTTGACTAAATTACCTTGCTGGTCCTCCATGATCTTAGCTAGCTTCTGTCTGAGCCTTTGTTCTTAAGAAAAGAACTGTTTCTTAGGCAGTATTTCAAAACTATACACATTTTTCATGAAATTCTTCCAGTGGTTTACCAAGTTCTTCCAGAGAGCATTCACCCTTTGCACAGTGCTTTCATTAATAACTTAAAAAAGGATAATTTTAGCAGAAAGTCACATTAAAGTATTTATTAAACTAGCATCTAGTGGTATAATTAGTACCACTTAGAGGAGCATCAAAAACCATGAAATACTTAGGGACAAACTTAACAAAATAGGCACAACACCTGAAAAATGGAAATTACACAGTGTTTCAGAGAGAAATGAAGGAGACCTAAATGGAGCAAAATATTATGTTCCTGCATTGGAAGATATTGTTTTCATATTGGTTCTTTCCAAACTGATCCACAGAATTGATTGCACTCTCAATAAATATTCCAGCTGCTTTTAGAAATATATAAATAGACAAACTGATTCTAAAATTTATATAGAAGTGGAAAAGATCTATAAAAGTAGATAAAACAGTTTTGAAACAAAAGAGCAAAGTTTGAGGACCTACATAGTTGTCCCTCAGTGTCCTTGGTTCCAGGATGCCCCATGATATCAAAATCCATGAAGGCTCAAGTCCCTTGTATAAAGTGGTATAATCTATGCATATAATGCATATAATCTGTGCACATCCTCCCATATACCTCAACTCCTCTCTGTGTTCAGCAGTAAAGAATTTGCCTGCAATGGAGGAGCCGCAGGAGCCAGGAGCCCAGTTCAATCCCTGGGTCAGGAAGATCCCCTGGAGAAGGGCATGGCAACCCACTTCATTATTCGTGCCTGGAAAATCTCATGGTCAAAGGAGCCTGGCGGGCTATAGTCCATAGGGTCGCAAAGGGTCGGACACAACTAAAGCGACTTAGCATGCATGCACATGCTACTTACAACATCTAATACGATGTAAATGCTATGTAAATAATTACTTGATGGTGGTGGTGGTTTAGTTGCTAAGTCGTGTCCAACTCTTTGCAAAGCCATGCACTGTAGTCTGCCAGGCTCCTCAGTCCTTGGGATTTTCCTGGCAAGAACACTGGAGTGGGTTGCCATTTCCTTCTCCAGGGGATCTTCCTGACCCATGGATCAAATCCATGTCTCCTGCATTGCAGGCAGTTTCCTGCATTGTAGGCCAATTCTTTACCAACTGAGCCACCAAGAAAGCCTTTTGTAAATAATTACCTACACCCAGCAAATTCAAGTTTTGCTTTTTGGAGCATTCTGGAGTTGTTGATTTATTTATTTTTTAAAGAATATTTTCAATCTGCATTTTGTAAAATTGGGGATACAGAGAACTGACAGTAGTACCTAATTTCAAGATTTACCATAAAGCTATAGAAATCAAGATAATGTAGTATTGGTGTGTTAAAAGATACACAGATGGAAGAAATAGAGTAGAATCCATAAATAGACCCACACATACACAATTAATTTTGGACAAAGATGCAAAGGCAATTTAATGGGGAAATGATAGTCTTTTCAGTGTGCTGGTCATATAATCATATACATGTATTTACAGTACAAACAAAATCTTTATATCAAAATATTTAAGAACTCTTAGAACTTAATAATAAGAAACAATTCAATAAAAAAGGTTAAAAAATTTGAAGAGTGATTTAATACAAAAGTTGCCAATTATCACATGAGAAGATGCTAAATGTCAGTATTTACAGAGAAATGCAAATGAAGAGCACGCAAGAAACCACTCCACACACACTAGAATGTCTAAAATTAAAGAAACACACCAAGTCCACAGCCAGTGTTGGCAAAGACATAGAGCAATGGAACTCATACGCTGCCGGTGGGAAAACAAGACTCTGCAACCACTCCGGAAAGCACTTTGGCAGTTTCTTCTAAAGACACATTTTAAAGGGTCCACCCAGAAATCCTATTCCTAATATTTACCCAAGAGAAATGAAAACATATGTCCACAGCAAGATGTGTAGACAAATTTTCAGAGAAGCCTAATTCGTAACAGCCTCAAAGTGCAAACAATGCTAATTTCATCCATAGGTGAACAGATCAACAAATGGCAGTCTAGTTGCACAGTAAAATGCTGGTCAACCATACACGCAGAAGAGCACACTCTACACAGTAACATGGACGGTTCTCAGAAACGTTATGCTGAGAAAAAACAGCCTGACACGGCAACGAATATGTCCTGTATGATTTCATTTATATAAAATTCCAGAAAAGACAGATCTAATCTGTAGTGACAGAAAGCAGATCAGCGGTTGCCTGGAGCTGGAAGGATTGAGTGAGAAGCAGTACAAGGGAATTTTCTGGGGTAAAGCCCACAATCTCTATCTTGACTGTACTTACTGGTTGTTACCTGGGTGTACAAACTTGTCAGAACCCATCAGAATACACATTTTGAAGCAGGTGTGTTTTACTGAATTAAAAGTAAAATCAAGTTGATTTGAAAGAATAAAACATTTAGAGAAAGGAGATACTATGCTATACAAACAAATATCAAGTTGGAAGAAGGCTATATATAGACAGAGTCAGAATTCCCTGGAAACCCCAGTCTGCAAAATGCACTCACCTCTGGAAGATGCTGATCCTTAGAGCTGCCCACAGGCTTCGCGTGAAACCTGGCTGGTGCTTGTGGCCCCCTGGAGACCCTTTGTATGTGCTGAGTCACGGAAGGAGCTGGGAGCTGTATTCCAGCCCTTGTTGGAGGACCTCGCCTCCTCTTCCCAGCTCTGCTGCCCGATTCCATCGGCTCCATCTTTCCCTCCCGCACCTTCCCGGGACTCCCATCGCATGGAGCAGCTCACGCTCAGCCACCCAACTTTTCACACAAGGCCCAAGTCTTCTCAAAGTTCACAGAAATGGACCACATGACCCCCTTTGCTTTCACTGATTCTGTAATTCAACATCACGGTGTTATGGTACATGAGGAGGTTCAGGACTTCCCTTCTGATTTCAGAGGACCCCTGCTGCTAAGTCACTTCAGTCGTGTCCGACTCTGTGTGACTCCATAGACGGCAGTCCACCAGGCTCCACCGTCCCTGGGATTCTCCAGGCAAGAACACTGGAGCAGGTTGCCATTTCCTTCTCCAGTGCATGAAAGTGAAAAGCGAAAGTGAAGTCACTCAGTCGTGTCCGACTCTTAGTGACCCCATGGACTGCAGCCTACCAGGCTCCTCCATCCATGGGATTTGCCAGGCAAGTGTACTGGAGTGGGGTGCCATCGCCTTCTCTGTTCAGAGGACCCCAAGGACCCAGGAAAGGATGCAATGGCCCCCAATGAGCCAGCAGCCACCAACCACCAGCACAACACCTGTCATATTGAGACTTCAATGAAGGCTTCCTCCAGGGAATGGCAGTTGGTCATTTGTCCAAAAACCAGTCTATTGAAAGGAGAATATACTTTTCTTCCTCTTATTTATTTTCCTTAATTTTTATTTTATATTGGAGTAGAGTGGATTAACAATGTTGTGCTAGTATCAGCTGTGTGCACTACTATATATAAAACAGATAACCAACAAGAACCTACTGTATTGCACAGGGAACTCTGCTTAATTTTGTTATAAGCTGTGAAACCATCTGGTCCTGGGCTTTTGTTTGTTGGAAGATTTTTTATTCCAGTTCCGATTTCTATGCTTGTGATTGATCTGTTCAAATTTTCTATTTCTTCCTGGTTCAGTTTTGGAAGGTTATACTTTTCTAAGAATCTGTCCATTTCTTCCAAGTTGTCCGTTTTTTTGGCATATAGTTGCTCACAGTTGTCTCTTATGACCATTTGTATTTCTGTAATAAGCTAAATGGAAAAGAACCTGAAAATGAATACAGTTTTGATTGATCCTTTTTTTTTTAACTTTTAATTTTGTATTGGAGTATAGCCAGTTAACAAACAGTGTTGTGATGGTATCAGGTGAACAGCAGAAGGACTCAGACACACATATACATGTATCCATTGTCCCCCAAAGCCCCCTCCCATTCAGGATGCCACAGGATTGCCCCTTGTCTCCAAGGATAGAACTCACACTCCTTGGCTTTGCCTGCCAAGCCATCACAAAGTGGTCTTTGCAGATTCCTGGAAATCCAGCCCTAGCTTAACCCCAAACCCACCTTACCTTGTATCACTTCAGCCTCAGCTGAAAAGTGAGTGTGATCCCTCCTCACGCCCGTCTTCCCCTGTCTCTGTTGGCGCATTTCTCACAGAGACCCATGGGGACTCCACTGTCTGATCCACTCACCACGAAACCATCCAACAGGGCAGCTAATCTTCTGTGACTCCCACATCTAGCACCTTCTATGACTACCACACCTAGCACTGCTTCTAACCCACAGAAAGCACTCAAATTTTATCATCATGCTGGTCGGTGCTATAAGAGACACAAAAGCTGCATAAGGCTTAGTTTCCATCTCCTGGAGCTTGCAGCCCAGAAATAATAGAGTCGCTCGCACAACAGTCATACAAAAGTAAACTGTGGGTAAGTGCTTCGTGAAGTGCCCCGCAGGCTGATGCCGCCAAGGGGAAGGTTCCAAGTCAAACCACTGGCACAGATGTTTGAATGTACCTAATGGCTAATTTTCAGTGAGTGGTTTCTCTGTGCCAAGGACCAGCTAAGCAATTTAAAAATTTTGTTTATTTTGGTCTTCATTGCCGTGCATGGGCTTCCTCTAGTTGCAGCAAGTGAGGGCTCTCCTCTAGTTGATGTGAGTGGGCTTCTCACGGCGGTGGCTTCTCTTGCTGTGGAGCACAGGCTCAGTAGTTGTGGTGCCTGGGTTTAGTTGCTTCCTGGCATGTGGAATCCTCCCAGACCAGGGATAGAACTCGTGTCCTCTGCATTGGCAGGCAGATCCTTACCCACTGGACCACCAGGGAAGTCCCCACATAAGCGTTTACATAATG
Organism: Capricornis sumatraensis; assembly: GCF_032405125.1. Taxonomy (NCBI): domain Eukaryota; kingdom Metazoa; phylum Chordata; class Mammalia; order Artiodactyla; family Bovidae; genus Capricornis; species Capricornis sumatraensis. Next base: position 37,974,324 of record NC_091083.1, read on the forward strand.
GATCCATCTCCTGTGGCTACCTGAACAAAGCACCAGAAAAGGGGTGGCTGGAAACCACAGAAATGTATTCTCTTTTGGTTCAGCAGGTTGGAAGCCCAAGATCAAGGTGCTGGCAGCGCTGTGCTCCTTCTGCAGGCTTTAGGGGAGAAAGCTGCCTTGCCTGTTGAGCTTCTGGCGCTTGTTGGCAGTCCTTGGCGTTCCTTGGCTTGTGGTTGCTTCAGTCTGGTTTCTGCCTCTGACGTGTGGCCTTCTTCCCTGCTTGAGTGTGTATATCTGTATGTTCTCTCCTTCTCTTATAAGGAAGAGGAGATGGGTTGAGGGCCCACCCTACCCTAGTATGACCTCATTGTCACTGATCACATCTCTCAAGGCTGAATTTCCAAATAAGTTAACATGCTGAGGTTCCAGGTGAATGTGAATTGTAGACAGACACTATTTAATCCACTTTACAGGCATAATTCCTTTAATCCTCACCATGAACATATGAAGTAATATAACAATTCCCGTTTGATACATAAAGATGTCAAAATGTCCAGAGAATAAATGGTGGCCTAAAGGAATATTCCAGAAATGCCAGGAATTCAAGTGTCAGAGCATTTTATCAGGCTATGTGGTCCATCACTTTTAAGAACAACAACAACAAAAAGCTTTAAAATTGTAAACTATAACATTCATTTGAAATAGCATATGTAAAATGAATATATAAAGAATATTAATAAAATGAACCCCCAAGTACCTATCACTCAACTTAAGAAGTTGAATACTACCGGTGCCTTAGAAGCTCAAAACTGCTTTATCCCTCCCTGCACCCTCAGTGAGAATCTGAGATCACTCCCTGATAAACATTCTGCATGCTGACCTGCTGACGTCCATCTCTGAGTCAGCTCCCCGGGGAACCCGCCTCTGCGGACTGGCACCAGAAATGATCTAAGAAAGAAGACTTTCAGATGGGGTATTTGAGATCCACATCTCACCTATTGGGCCAACAGGACAAAAAAAGATTTTATTACTGTTGGGAGATGGGTCAAGAAGAGCTCTGTGAGCTTAGAAATGTAGTCTGGACTCTCTGTGTCTGGGGAAAGAAATATTCTTTGATATTGAATGAGGGGTTGGCAGGGGTGGGGGGAGCCCTACAGTGGGTTATTCTGTCAGTGGTTTTCACATGAGGCTGGAGGGTCATGGAGGGGAAGGAATTCCAAGATGGGAGACCCACCTTCCCTAAGCCCACATCAATTCTGATTCCCCAGCATTCACTCCACAGTTGGGGGTGGGAGTGGGGTGGGAGTGGAGGTGGGCAGAGTGGAAAGTGAATAGGAAAGTTGTTGGAACCAGAAGAGGAGCTTTTCCAAAGGCACGCAAGCTTCTTCCTGGCTGGGAAACACTGGCGACACCATCTCACTTTACCAAATGTCTCTGCTCTTGAATTGGAAAATCACCTGGGAAATATTATTTATGCAAGTACTATAGAACACTTACCACTTATTACTATTATTTTAAATCCTCTGAAAAGACAACATTCTTTTTTCACCATCTCAGAAATATAATACTTTCAGTGGTAACCAGAGGACATTTTGGTTTCATTTTCTTTTTTCCTTTAATGTGGAATCCAAAAAGAAATGATACAAATGAAGTTACTTACAAAACAGAGACTCACAGACTTAGAGAATGAATTTATGGTTGCTGGAAGAAGGATGTGGGTCAGGGATAGTTAGGGAGTTTGGGATGGATATGTACACACTGCTCTATTTAAAATGAATAATCAATAAGGACCTACTGTATAGCACATGGAATTCCACTCAATGTTACGTGGCAGCCAGGATGGGAGAGGAGTTTGGGGGAGAATGGATACACGTATATGTATGGCTGAGTCCATTTGCTATCCACCTGAAACTACCACAACATTGTTAATTGGCTATCAGTTCAGTTCAGTTCAATCGCTCAGTCGTGTCCGACTCTATGCGACCCCATGAATCGCAGCACGCCAGGCCTCCCTGTCCATCACCAGCTCCCGGAGTTCACTCAAACTCACGTCCATCGAGTCAGTGATGCCATCCAGCCATCTCATCCTCTGTCGTCCCCTTCTCCTCCTGCCCCCAATCCCTCCCAGCATCAGAGTCTTTTCCAATGAGTCAACTCTTCACATGAGGCTATACTCCAATACAAAATAGAAAGTTTAAAAAAGAAAAGAAAAGAATTGGTCATAAATACTTTGAATAAAATTCAATGCTGACAAAAAGATATAACTGACATCTAACATACTAGTTTCAGGTTACAACATAATGGTTTAATATCTGTATATATGGCAAAATGATAGTTATCACACTGATGTAGACACTAGTTAACCAGGGAACAATTTTTTGTGATTCAGTTATATATACCCATATATGTACATATTCTTTTCCACATTATTTTCCATTATGGTTTATTACAGGATATTGAATATAGTTCCCTGCGCTACACAGTAGGACCTTGTTTATCTATTTTATGTATAGTAGTTTGTGGAGAACAATTTTTGAAATGCAAAGTTTACTATAAAGATGTTTTCTCCTGACAAAGTTGATTTTGAAGAAACCATAGCACAGACTTCTCCAGTGTGTCAGAATCTCACTGTCACATCCCGTACGGAGTCCTGTGGATCCAGGCCATGCCAGAGGGCGAATGCTGACTCACAAAGGGAAACCGAGAGAACGCCCAGCCTCTGCTACATCAAACCGAGTCCGCTGTGAACCTGTTCTTCTGCAGGCTGGCAGCGTGCAGGTCCCCCGGAAGCACGGCTGACCCTTTGGGAATGAGGGAGGCCTCTTCTCTGAGTCTCAGTCAGAGGAAGGGAACAGGGAGAGCTCCCAGCCCAGACCTCCACCGCCACTGACTCAGATTCACTCAACACGCAGAAATTCCATGAAAATTATAAGAAAGGGATGATAGGAAAGCGGGTCCTTTTGGATAACATGGTTTATGTTTCTTTCCTTTTTTTTCAGCCTTGGGAGGCATTTGTGACTTACATGTTCTGTAGAAAAGAGAAGCACGAAAATTCCAGATGATTCAGGAATTTTCAGCGTCACTAGTTCTAAAAAACAGAAGCCAGTTTGTAAAAACGATAAATGGTGCTCCAGTCACCTGCTTTAAAAAGCTGTAACAATTACATATAAATTAAAAAGAACAAAAAGATAAATGCAGCACGTCCTCATTAAAAAACTTCAAACAGATGAGAAGGATTTAAAAGATGAAAATGAAAGTTTTCCTCTTATGTCTAAAGATAAACATTATGAACAATTTCTTATATAGCCTTCCAGAGTTTTCCATTCATACACATTGAAAAAATACATTTTAATATTTGTATACAATATTATGACATGCTTTTTGAAAGATTACTGATTATATAATTAATATATATATTGACATGCTTCTTTCAACATATACAGATTTACTTTATTATTTTTAATAGCTACATAGTATTCTTTCTATGTGCTTCCCTAGCGACTCGGTGGTAAAGAACCCGCCTGCCAATGCAGGAGCTACAGATTTGATCCCTGGGTTGGGAAGATCCCCTGGAGAAGGGAACAGTAACCCACGCCAGTATTCTTGTTTGGGAAAACCCATGGAGAGAGGAACTTGGCAGGCTACAGTCCATGGGGTTGCAAAAGAGTCAGACACAACAGTGACTAAACAACAATAACATTCTTTCTGTAGATGTACTTTATATACCAGTCGCCTATTCATGGATATTTGTTATTAATATTTTCAGATTTTTAAAAAGATTACAATATTGCAGTGAATATTCTTTATTCATATATTTTTGTACACCTGCCCCAATATGTCTGTAGGGTAAATTCCTAAAAGCAGACTTGCCAATTCAAGGGTTTGTACATAAAATATTTTTACAAATATTACCATGGCCTCCATAGAGATCCTTATATTTGACCATCAATCAATGAAGGGAACTTCCCTAACCCTCACCTATCCTAGGTTTTATAAAACTTTTGAATCTTTGTCAACACATATGGAACAACAGCAAAAAAAAAAAAAGTTGTCTTTTTTGGTTTCAATTTGCAGTTCTCCCGTAAGTGTCTCCATTTCAATCATTTAGCAAAAAGATGGCAAAAGATGTGAGGGTATTTACAACTGCAGAAAGAGCGACTTCAGACCAGCAATGTTTTGTGTCCCTTGGCCTAATAATGTCTGCTTTCCAGATATTTTCAAGAAGCAGGTAGCTTTTGAGAAAATCCAATAAAAGTATAGTTGGAGATGGTTTATTTATAAATGAGTGTGTTGATGAAGAAACACTGATGCCGACCTCCAGACATGATTCCAACTCTGTAGTTTTCCGGCCTACCTGCAAGGCCGCTGATCACACTGTTGTTGATGGCTGGACCTCTCTGCAGTCTGGCGCTGACCTGTCTGGGCACCTGAGCAGACCAGGCTTGTTGGATGAACTCACTCCTAAAGCAGCCCTTTGTTTCCACTTTTGGGGAGCTGGCGGTGGGGCAGCTGTTTATAGAGTTTCACATGTTAGGCATGGATTACCTCGGCTGGTCTTCTTGATCTCACCGCACCTGCCCTGTAGTGACCCTATTGGGTGTCACCGCAGGTATGGGCAGAGCAGATCCAGGAAGGGCGTCTGTCCATCTGCACACAGATCCCCAGCTGCTCCCCACCTCCCCTGGTCATCTTTGGAGGCCACGCCTTCTGCCTTTGTGACAGGGATTGCTGCACAACCAACTTGTTTGCCCACATGCTTCCAGCTGTAGCTGGACAGTTTGAACGTGGCCCATCAGGTCAGGCAGAGAATAGGTGCGTTCTCGGTCCTGGGTGGATTCTGGACCCAGAGCAGCCAAGGGGCCGCCTCTTCCTTCCAGATGCTTTTCTTGGGCCACATGGAAAAGTCGCTGGGCACACAGTGGTTGACACTGAGGTCATGAATCCCCTGTGCTGGGGTTTGGATCTCAACTCCTCCCATTAATTACTGTGTGGCCTAGAGGAAGCTACTTAACTTCTCTGTGCCTCAGATTTATTTACAGAAGCCCATCATGGGCTTTAAATGAGAAGAGTACTTGGCCTAAAGCACCACTTCCATAATTGCTGGCTGTTGTTATTGCAACTAGCCTGTGAGACCCAGACTCTCCTGAAATGAAAAGCCTATATTCCGTTTTCAGATTTGAGTAGCAGTGAACTAGTAAGTCCAGGATTTATCAGAAATCATTTCTCTTCTCTCTCCTTTTCTGGACCTACTTCCTCTGGTTTATTGCCTTGCCTACTCTTCATGTGAAGACTCAAACTGTCAGCAGCAGGATCATGAGGGAGGGCTGTCGGGCTCAGCTGGGCAGTGTCGCAGAGTTCTGCATTTTGCACACAGCTGCCGTTTCCCCTACATCTCCCAGCAAGTGCGGTTGTGGACTCAAGACAGCTATGCTCCTGCAGGGGCTGGGAGGAGACAGTGTCCAGATGTGGGAACTGAGTAGGGGGAAAACGCCCTGCTCACAGTCAGGACCAGGTTGAAAGAGATTAACAGTTGGAAAGAACTTTCTCTAAGATTTAACCTTTCTCTTTGCTTGCATACCCCAGATGTTAATTGCATTCATGCCAAGAGGAGGGGGCGAGAGGAGGGGCAGCCAAAGATCAAGGATGCTAAACAGCAATCTGTGTGTCCCTCAGCCACAAGACTGGTTATTTCTGCTGGAATACCTTCCATCTGGTGCAGAGTTAACCCGCTCCCAGAGGCAATGATTGACAAAGAGATAACTACCAAGCGTGTGCTGGTTAAATAACAAATCATAAATTCAAAAGAGTTACGCAAATCTGGGAACGTGACTGAGGGAGGCTATTTTTACAGAGAGAACAGGTTCAATACCATTGAAGGTTAAGGAGTGCCGATGCCTTAGACCTAATTTACAATTCACAGGAAACAGAGGGGACAATGAAGTTAAACTACTCTGAGTTGAACACACTGGTTCTTTTCTGAAGGTGAAACATGCTGCAGGAAAACTGGCCTGGAATCTTCAAAATCAACATTACAGGGGAAAAATGAGAGACTGGCTTAGAAGAAAAGAGACACAGAACCCCAAAGCAAGGTACAACCTTAATTAGATCCTTGTTCAGAAAAGTAAAGGAGAACAATCATAAAAGACATTTAGAGACAATTGGAGATACTGAAGTATTGGGCTGGTTCTCAGGTGGCACTATAGAATTACTGATAATTTTTCTGGGCATGAATGTGGCCTTGTGGTTACCAGGAGAATGTGCTTATTCTCAGGGGATGTCTGAAAATTATGAATAATTAGGAGTAAAGCATTAAGATGCACATAGATAATTTCCCAGGTAGGAAACACAGTGAGAGAGGGACTTCCCTGGTGGTCCAGTGGTTGAGACTCTATGCTTCCACCGCAGGGGGCACAGGTTCAGTCCCTTGTCAGGGAACTAAGATTCTGCATGTTGCATGTCATGGCCAAAAAAAAAAAAAAAAGGACAGAGACATCGAGGTACATATAAAGCACATGCTTTTAGGGAGAAGGCTAATGATAGCAATAATTTAAAGCTGATAACCAAATTTGAGAATAAAGCAATAAGTCTAAACATACTAAAAATAAAATAAAAGAGTGAGAGAGTAAATGTGGCAAATAAGGGAACTGTTAAATTCCCAGGTAGCTCAGCTGGTAAAGAATCTGCTTGCAATGCAAAAACCCGGGTTTGATCCCTTGGTTGGGATGATCCCCTGGAGAAGGGAATGGCAACCCACTCCAGTATTCTTGCCTGGAGAATTCCATGGACAGAGGAGCCTGGCGGGCTACAGTCCATGGGGTTGCAAAAAGCTGGACATGACTGAGCGACTAATACACACCCACTAAATCTAGATGAGAGTGGTCCCAGGAGAGCTCCTCCAAGTCGAATCTAGGTGGAGGGAGCATGCATGTTCGTTGTACTATTTTTTCCCAACTTTTCTCTAGGTTTGAAAACTTACAAAATGAGAAGTAGAGGGGGAAAGGAGAATTTGTGGATTTAGGGGCTGGCAGCTATTTTTGGCAGCTTTTGTAGTATGACTCAGCCAAAGCCTGGGCAAGCATCTTCCTTTGGGAAGAGAGGAGGACCTTGGTGCCACGTCTGTTCTTTTTTTTTTAACATGTATATTTAGTTATTTTTAATTGATTGATGATTGGTTTATAATATTGGTTTGATTTCTGCCATACATCAACATGAATTAGCTATAGGTGTATATTTGTCCCCTCCCTCTTGAATCTTCCCCCCACCTCCCACCTGTCTAGGTTGTTACAGAGCCCTGGTTTGAGTTCCCAGAGTCACATAGCAAATTCCCATTGGCTATCTATTTTACATATGATAATGTATATGAAGGAAGTGGCAACACACTCCAGTATTCTTGCCTGGAGGATCCCAGGGACAGAGGAGCCTGGTGGGCTGCTGTCTATGGGGTCGCACAGAGTTGGACACGACTGCAGCGACTTAGCAGTAGCAGCAGCGTATATGTTTCCATGTTGCTCTCTCTATACATCCCACACCCTTTTCCTCTTCTCGCCCACCCTTGTCCATAAATTTGTTCTCTTTGTCTACATCTCCACTGCTGCTCTGCAAACAGATTCATCAGTACCATCCTTCTAGATTCCATATACGTGTGTTAATATATGACATTTGTTTTTCTCTTTCTGACTTACTTGACTCTGTGCAATAGGCTCTAGGTTCATCTACCTCATTAGAACTGATTGAAATGTGTGTTGTTGTTTTTTTTATGGCTGAGTAGTATTTCATTGCATGTAAGTACCACAGCTTCTGTTCTTCAGTAGAGAGCTATCTCACTGTGGGTGGCCCAGCCCTGAAGGCCAGACCAAGAGGACACCTCTGAGGAGTCAGCAGCCTCTCCAGGCCCCAGGGCTCTGAAGGCCACCATCCTATGAGGGAGGCCTATTTCCCTTTATAGAACGCACTCTCCATCCACCCTCAGTGGATTGGACAACAAGGCTAGCTTTCTACATCACCACGCAGAAAATAGGACTGTGTAAGAGTTAGACAGCAGGTGCTATTTATTCACAGCATGGGACTGCTCAGAGTACAAGGTATTCAAATTTTTAAGATATAATTGAACACTATGTTGCTCTTGTATCTTATGCTTGGACTCCACAAGCCAGAATAATTTAACCCAAGGGAAGAACTCTCTAATAGCTCTTCTCTGGGGGGCACAGGCAGTAGAGCAAGCTTTAGGGTAGGAAGGCCTTTTAGCCGAATCGTTCAAATCATTGAACCTTGAAGGTAGACATCTTCCTTGATGAGTGGCAACACATCATTCTGAGTGGCAGGCATGCACACCTTGTCTCTCACCAGAAGATAAATTTTTAACCAGCTGTTGGAAGCTTGCTTATCACAAAACTAATGAAACTTAGCCGGGTATGGACAGCCAAACAGGTTGACAGCAGTGAATATCCGAGACACCAATTGAAGAAGAAAGCCAGAACTATGATGCCTAGATGTTAACACCCAATAAAATATTTGTTAAAAAGAAAGAAAGACATGAGAGGATGGGCCACAGCAATCTTGAGAAAAACAAAACAAAACAAAACAGAGCTGGAGGAATTGGGCTCCGTGACTTCAGACAATACTACAAAGCTAGAGTATGGAGCTGGCACAAAAATAGACTCATAGATTAATGGAACAGTAGAGAAAGCCCAGAAATAAACCCACACATCTATGGTCAATTAATCTACAACAAAGGAGGCAAGAATATACAGTGGAGAAATGACAATCTCCTTAATAAGTGGCACTGGGAAAACTGGACATTTACAAGTAGAAGAGCAGAGTATGGAACAGAATGGCAAATAGAAGGGGGAAGGTGGAAGCAGTGACAGACTTTATTTTCCTGGGCTCCAAAATCACTGTGGTCAGTGACTGCAGCCAGGAAACGAAAAGGTGCTTGTTCCTTGGAAGGAAAGCAGTGACAAACCCAGACAACATGTTAAAAAGAAGAGATATATCACTTTTCCAACAAAGGCCCATAGAGTCAAAGGTATGTTTTTTCCAATAGTCATGTACAGGTGTGAGAGTCGGAGCATAAGGAAGCCTGAGTACCTAAGAATTGATGGTTTTGAATTGTGGTGCTGGAGAAGACTCTTCAGAGTCCCTTGGACAGCAAGGAGATCAAACCAGTCAATCCTAAAGGAAATCAACTCTGAATATTCATTGGGAGGACTGATGCTGAAGTTCCAGTACTTTGGCCACCTGATATGAAGAGCCAACTCATTGGAAAAGACTGATGCTGGGAAAGATTGAGGGCAGAAAGAGAAGGCGGAGGCAGAGGATGAAATGGTTGGATAGCATCACCATGTTAAAGGACACGAATCTGAGCACACTCTGGGAGATAGTGAAGGACAGGGAAATGAGGTGTGCTGCAGTCCATGGGGTCTCAAAGAGTCGGTCACGACTTAGTGACTGAACAATAACAACAACATGTAAAAGAATGGCAACTTTTAGTTTTCATTAAAGGAACAAATATTAATAAAAGTCTAGCATCTGCTATTAACATAATTTCATGAAATGAAATGCACTTTAATTCCAAACAGGAAGGACATGATTGGATAATGAAGATGCCTGGGCAGGAGGGCCTTGATGAACAGAATAACCAGATAGATGAAGGGGGTTAAGGTGTTAGCACCTGCAATCAGAATGGTGTAAAAATAAAAAAGTAAAATAGTGTCTAAAAGATCAAAAGAGGGATGATCATGATCAAATGTGTTCCTTTCCCTACATTTCTGATACTTTCTTATGTTGCTGATACTTTATAATAAAATTTCAAACATTTACTCTGCATCAGAAAACAATTGTGTCACATATTTCATGAAGATGATGTATATGTAAATCATTTTATATATTTTTTTAATTAAAATATTTTTATTTACTTATTTTTTGCCGTGCTGGGTCTTCATGGTTACGCACCAGCTTTCTCTTGTGGCAAGTGGGGGCCACTCTGGAGTTGTGGTATGCTGACTTTTCATTGTAGTGGCTTCTCTTGTCATGGAGTGTGGGCTCCAGGACCCACAGGCTCAGCAGTTGTGGTGCACGAGCCCTTAGTTGCTCTGTGGCCTATAGGATCCTCCTAGACCAGGGACTGAACTCATGTCTCTTGCATTGCAAGGTGGACTCTTAACCACTAGACCAACAGGGAAGCCTTCATTTTATATTTTTAAAATGCTATTTAATTCATTACAACCTCATGACAAGAATGAGGTTCTCACCATAAATTTCATCATCCTGTGTCTCACTTTACATCAGGAACCAAAGCTCCCAAATGAATCCCTGTTGAATCAGCAAACGTCCTGACATCTATCAACAGTCAACTGACAAACTGGACTGGATCTGAACCTTTGGGTGACACCTGACTAACACAATCCAGACTTTTAAAAATCAGAATTGCTGTAAATTTTCTTTAAAGTGCTTCAAGTGCTTTCCAACTACAGTTGTGCATTCTCAGTCGCTAAGTCATGTCCGACTCTTTGCGTTCCCATGGACTATAACCCCCCAGGCTCCTCTGTCCATGGAATTTTCCAGGCAAGAATACTGGAGTGGGTTGTCATTTCCTAGTTCAGGGAATCTTCCCAACCCAGCAGTTGAACCCATGTCTCTTGTGTCTCCTGCATTGCAGGCAGATTCTTTACCACTATGCCACCTGGGAAGCTTATATATATTATATTGTTTCCAAGGGGCAAGGGAGCTGGGATATTTATACACCAGCTTCTGTCAGTGTTCTGGTGAGAGATGCTCCCAGGGTTCTTATGTTTCCAGAATTCCCAGCCTGCTTTGTGGGAGGACAGAATGGTCTCCAGCTGTTGGATAAACTCTCAGGCAGATATACAGATGCTGACAAGTGGAGGTGCAGCATTTGCACTACAAGGGAGGTATAATCAGGGCACACACAAGATGGGCTATGGGTCACTTGTGCTGCCTTGTCAACCCTCAGGCTGAGATGACTCAGCAAACACCTCCTGGTATTACGGTGCTTTCAGATTTTAAAAAATGTTTAATAGTGCTAACACAAAATCCCGTTCTCTGTAAAGTTAATGCTTTAATTTAAATCACTTTGAATGCTTTCATCTAGAATGCTTTCTTCTTTGCAAAATTAAACTTAAAAAAAAATGACTGTGTAGGTAGTGAAAATGATAAAGCTTAGAGGTTGGAAAATTTGTGGGTTTTTTTTTCTGTAACAGGAATATTCCTACCAAAAACAAAGTTAAAAGCGTTTAGAAGTGAACTGATCTTGCCAGTTATCTGAATGGTGGAGGTGAGAGACGATTCAATTAAGATGACTAAATTTAACTAGGATGGGACACGGCAGACACACTGAAAATAGACTCAGTAGCACAGGACTCCTGACTTCAGTCCCACAGATGTCACCCTAACATTCAAGGCATCCTGGTCAAAGGAAGACAGAAAATTTTGGCCACTCTACATGAGTGGAGGGTGGACAAGCAGGTATTGATGAAGTGTTAATGCACCTAATTTACATTCATGTATTTCATTGCAGGGCTTCCACAGTGGCTCAGTGGTTAAAGAACCTGCTTGCAATACAGGAAATGTAGGAGATGTGGGTTCGATCCCTCAGGAAGATCCCCTGGAGGGGGGCATGGCAACCCACTCCAGTATTCTTGCCTGGAAAATTCCATGGACAGAGAAGCCTGATGGGCTGCAGTTCATGGGCTTGCAAAGAGCTGGACATGACTGAAGTGACTGGGCACATACGCACATTTTATTGCAAGCACAATAAAGCCACCTTTTCTCGGATGAAACATTGAAAGAACATACATACAGATGGCCAACACACACACACAAAGATACTCAGCATCATCAATTATTAGAGAAATGCAAATCAAAAATACGATGAGGTGCCACCTCACAACAGAGTGGCCATCGTCAGAAAGTCCACAGATAACAAATGCTAGAGAGGATGTGGAAAAAAGGAATCTTCTTACGCTATCGGCAGGAATGGAATTTGGTGCAGCCACTATGGAGAGCAGTACGGAGGTTCCCTAAAAAACTAAAAATAGAGTTACCATCTGATCTTGCAATCCTACTCCTGAGCATACATCCGGAGAAAACCATACTTTGAAAAGATATATGCATCCTAATCTTCATAGCAGCACTATTTACAATAGCCAAGATATGGAAGCAACCTAAGTGTCCACTAACAGAGGAATACATAAAGAAGGTGTGGTACATGCATACAACGGAACATTACTCGGCCATAAAAAGAATGGAATAATGCCGTTTGCAGTAACATTGATAGCCCTACAGATGATCATATTAAGTGAAGTAAGTTAGACAAGAAAGACAAATATCATATGATATCACTTATATGCCCAAAAAATGATACAAAGATACTTCTTTACAAAACAGAAGCAGACTCATAGACTTTGAAAACAAACCTATGGTTACCAAAGGGGAAAGATGTGTGTGCGGTGGGGGGGAGGGATCAATTAGAGGTTTGAGATTAATATACACATACAACTAAATATTAAATAGATAAACAACAAGGACCTATTGTATAGCAGAGAGAACACTACACAATAATCTATAATAACCTATATGGAAAAAGAATCTGAAAAATACATATATATATATATATATATGAATGATTTGCTGTACCCCTGAAACTAACACAACATTGTAAACCAACTATACTCCAATATAACATAAAAATTGAAAAAGAAAAAAAGAGAATAAACCCAAGGACCATAATGATGTCTTTGACGTGAAACTAGTGCTGGGGAACTTGAGCATGATTACTCATTTTTTTTCTTTTATTGATGTATAGTTGATATACAATATTATATAAGTTACAGGTGTACAACATAGTGATTCACTTTTTAAAGGCTAGACTCCATTGAGGATTACAATATTAATAAAATATTGGCTATATTATGATTGTTGTAGCTTTTGTTTCTTGGTGCATAAAGCCCTCTTGTGGGTATTCCCAAAGCAGGCTTGGGTAAAACCTTCCCATCACAATGACCTCGAGGTAAAGCTTGCAACTTGTTCATCTCTGTTCTTAGGGTTTCATGCTGCGGACTCATATTTAGAACCCATATTCCCCACGCCAGGGCTTTTCCTGGCTGGTGATGTTTTTTAGAGGATATTAAATCATTTCATAACTACACATGATAATGCATGGCACACAAGCTTCATCCCCACCTATAACTGTCTTGTACCATAATTCAATCATTGCCTAGGATGTTTACGCCTGGAACTTGTCTGTGATGAGTCCTACCCCATTTTTTCTTGCCTATTCCTGATGCTTCTTCTCATTCTTCAGTGTCCTCTGCTGTTTTGGGGCTCTTCTTAGAGCGCCTCTCCTATTTCATAAGTGTTAACAGTTCTTCAGAGTCTTACACTTTGTTTAACCATGTTTACATTAGAAATTAAAAAAAAAAACTTTAAAATCTTTAAGCAAACAAATACTTCAAAAAAGTGGAAAAGTCACCAATTAAATAAATAAGAATTCAGAAAAAAAAGCGGGATTCTTATAAACACTTCTATGAACTGTTTTAAGCTGGACATAGGTGGTGTAGAAACATCTCAATTTCATTTTAAGAATATGAAGTCAACAAATGCTTAGAAGTGTAAATGCTTCCTTTAAAGACACTCTCCACGTGTAGCCCGTCTGTATATTAACAGTCATGTTGATTCCTTGATGCTTGCGCATTCATTGCTGGGAGTGATAGCATGGACTCTTACCTGAGCAGGGTTTTTTTCTCATCTTGCATTGGAGAAGGAAATGGCAACCCACTCCAGTGTTCTTGCCTGGAGAATCCCAGGGACGGGGGAGCCTGGTGGGCTGCCATCTCTGGGGTCGCACAGAGTCGGACACAACTGAAGCGATTTAGCAGCAGCAGCAGCAGCAACAGCAACTGGGAATAATAAGACCTATCTTGTAAGTCTGTTGTGAAGATTTAAAAAGATCATATATATACAACACAGCACTAGGCTCAATAAATTATTGTTCTCAATTAGCCATGGTTATGTAAGACATTTTACCCCTGTTTGGAGTACAAATTGACGCGATTAAAAAGTCAGCTTCTAGGATTTCTCTGAGAGTTCCAGGCTTCCACTGCTGGGGGTGTGCGTTTGATCCCTGGTCTCAGAGCTGAGATCCTATGTGTCACATGGCGTGGACACAAGGTAAAAAAATAATAAATCAGCTTCTGACCACCACAAACCCTGTTTTCTAACTGCCTCCCAAAGGGGCTGATGGTGTAACAGATGCCGGCGAATCTGAAGGAGGCAAAACACAGAGCCTCACCAGAGCCCCGTGCCAATGCTCCACTAGCTGTTTCTGCTGCTTCTTGTTCCTCTTCTCCCTTAACCCAGGAAACTAGTACAGACAGGAAAGTCCCACCTGCCCCTGCACTGTGAAAGGGGGAGAAACAACCACGTGTCCTCGTCTCCTTCATTCTCCGTCTCCTTTGCTTCATCTGTCTACACAGAGCTCATCACAGCCCATTGCTTGCTGCTCTTTCTGCTTGTTCTTTGTCTTTGCCCTCCACGGGGCAGGGGTTTTCATTCCTGCTATCTGCTGTATCCCTGCTACCTAGAACTATGCCTGGAGATGCTCAGGAAATGTCTGTTGAACTGAAGAACACATGAAAGAATGAAATAGGCAGGAGTCCTGGGAACTGTCTAATGTAATTTTTTCTTATAATGATAAAACTGAGAGGAAGACTAAGAGGACTCGGGGAGAGGAATCAAAAAGGGAATAGAGGGTCAGGAAGAGCAGAGCTGTTCGCCTCATGGACAAGAGGTCAAGGGGGACTGGGGCCTGAGTGTGAAAGCCCTTGTACCTGGGTCAAGAATTTGGATGTGTCCTGAAGCGGTGGAAAGCCAATGGGTTTATTTAAAGCAGAGGGGTGATAGAGATTTTTTTTTTAAGGAATTGTTTGGAAGCAGTGGCCATGCTGGATCAAGAGGTGAGAGAAGAGTGGCAGAAAGTGGATGTAAGAGATACCAATGGCCTAGGGGGAAGTTGCCCCTTTCTGAAGTGTGCGGACAGAGAAGAAATGGAAGGTGGTGGAGAGGGGAGTCAGCTGCAGCTGGGGGTGGCCCAGCATGATTCCCAAGGTTCTACCACTGGGGCCGAGTAGCTGGTACTGGACAGCATAAGAGATGGAGCAAGTCTGAGCTGGTAAATACAAGTTTAGGGTGTCCATGGAACATCTGAGTGGAGATGTCCAATATGGGTTGGACAGACAGGTATGGAACTCAGGAGCAAAGGGAAAGCTAAGGTCCTAGCACTGGGAGACACTGACAGAGATGAAGGTGGAAGAGTAGATGAGACCACTCTGGTTGGGCATAGATAGAAAGAAAGGAAATCCAAGGATAGACCTCTCGGGAACAGGAAGTCGAGATATCTACATGTGAGCATGCTGTGTCCCCAAGCTTGACCACAAGCAAGTTCAAAATGCTTGTGGCTCTTTAGAGAATGACTATCCTTTGGTATTAACTGCTGATATTTTTAATAATTCTGTCCTATTTGTCTTTTACCAAGCTTATCAATAATGAACAAACATTACTGATGTGGATAAGTTAACAGACTCTACACTAAAAGAAAGATAATTATAACAAGTCTCCATCATCCAAAATAAACACAGGAAATAGGAGTGACGGGCACTAACTTGGATCCAGAACACAAACAGGGTTTCCTGTTAGTGCAAGAGAGTAACACAAAGAGCCTACAATGTCTAAAAATAGCCTTCAGCCTGGATGGATGGTATGGTCCAAGGGCCACCTAGTTCTGTCCTGACCAGCATGAAAAAAAAATTCAATG
This sequence comes from Capricornis sumatraensis, assembly GCF_032405125.1. Classification (NCBI taxonomy): domain Eukaryota; kingdom Metazoa; phylum Chordata; class Mammalia; order Artiodactyla; family Bovidae; genus Capricornis; species Capricornis sumatraensis. The sequence continues at coordinate 37,990,132 of NC_091083.1, forward strand.
GTTCTTCTTTCTGGAAACCTACCTGAGCCCTTTTGTGGTTCTGCAACCACCAGTCACTTGCTAACAACCTCTTTTTTATAAGTCTCATGTATGAAGCAGATGAGTTAGGGCCCTTGTCAGAAGTGGGGATCTGGGGTTTGGTTGCAGAACTCTTCAACAAGGAGGGCTGCAGAAAGGTGGGAGGAAGAACTGTGTCTTGCTGTTGAGGCGCCCCTCACATCTGAGCTGTGACTCATGTTTGATGTAATTCCTTCTTCCCACCACTTGCTGATCTTTCAACAATGAGTTCAGGAATCAACGTTTCTACTAAGCTGCCCTGGTCACTACACAGCTGCCCCCGCCCCTGCCCACCATCCAAACACCCAGATGCCATATTAGAGCATCTTGTCTAAAACCCTGTTTATTCTGTCTCCAAATGTCTATGCCTGGAATGTAATTTGTTCTGTAACCATCTGTTTGTCTAACTTTCTCCATTACCAGACAAGGAACCAGAGCTCCTTGGAAGAGAGGATTCATCTCTGTCATCTTTGTTGAAACAGCACCCAGCAGGTCCAGAGCTCAGGACCGGTGACACAGACCAACCTGCTCATTGCCTGATGGCAGTCTGGGGACCTCTGCCCCATGCAGGTGACCTGGCCTTGACCCCTGCCATTGACCTGACCCAACTCTCTGCATCCGAGTATCTTCCTTGTCGATCTCCTCAACCTCTCTTGAATCTGAGGACCAGAGCAAGCAGAACACAGGAGAGGAGGAAACTGGAAAGTCTCCCCCAAGGCCAGGAGGCACAAGATCCAAGAGGAAGTGGCAGGCAGCCATGAACCTGTGGTGGACAACCCACCACGCGTGACAGAGAGAGGCCACTGGAACCAGCCTTCTCAGGAGAGTCCATCTCCTGCCCTTGAAGAGGCTGCGGACCTTCCTTCCGCTTGGAGAGCTGGTGGCGGGGGTGGGGAGCGCGGGTCTCTCTCTCGGTTCACTGCCTAGCCGTGTAGCAGCTCTCACAGCCAAGTGCAGCCAGTGAGAGCGGGGTGCCCTCACCCGCTTATTCTGTTAGAGGAAAGCAATGTGGAGAGGAGCTCTTGCATAGCAAGACTCCGTTCCCAAAGGGTATTTCTAGCCACCATCCTGCTGGTGCTACTGGAATGTGAAATGCTATGACTCTCAATTTTTGATTATAGAAAATTTCAAACACAAAAGCAGAAAGTAGACTGTAACAGCCACCCCAAACCCTGACCCCTCCTTCAACAATTATCAACACTTTGCCAACCCTGTTTCATTTGTCTTTACTTCCTTCCTGTTTCTTTTGTATTAGAGTATTCTAAATCAGTTCCCAGATAACATTATTTTCATGATGCCGTGATCACATCCTCCCAAATTTTAAATAATTTTTTCATATCATTTAATAAACAATTGTAGAATAGGTACCCCTACCCCATTTATTTTACCCACAAAGACAAAAGTGATTGGCCCAAGGTCACGTGGCCAAATGGAAGGGCACCATAGATGGGTTCCTCACGGCCCAACACACTCCCCACCAGAGCTCCCAAGCCCGAGAAATGCAAGTGGGAAGCAGTCACACAGGCTCAGAGGCAAGATCCAGCTGGTGTGCCTCTCAGTAGGTAAGACACTGCAGCTGCAAGTCTTTGTTCTTTGGGAGACTTGTTTAGATCTTTTCCCAGAATCAACCCAAATGTTGTGCTGGAGACAGAACACACAACCCCCACTGCATGGCCTCTCTGCAGCCATCTGCCTGCGGGGTCTCGTGGAGGCTCACGCTGCCTGTTGGAGCTGGGAGGGGCTCCCTGTGTTCTCTGGATCTGAGAAGAGGCATCCAGAAGAGGGACGGGAGATAACGTTCCTACCAACCTCCCCTTGGAGAGGAAGGACGGCCAAGCTGGAGACCTCCCAGGTGATGCTTCAGTGACCCCAGATCCTGTCTCTGGGTCAGGGTCTCCAGATCTGTCTGTATATTCTGTTCCTTGTATGCCTCCTCTGGTTCTTTTTGAACAAGACAACTGTTGGAAAGCTTCTCCCAGACAGCTGATTTTCATTAATACAGACAGAAGCCAGAGTGATGGATACATCAGGCTGCACGAGAGGACAGGAAAGGATCCTGGAGAAGCACAAAAGGAAGAAGACATAGGACAGGGTGAAGGCGGGGTAGTGGGTGGGGTTGGCGGGGGGAGAGCCACCTGTGACTGGGGGCACCGGCAGCTACAAAGTGTGTTTATTTCCATCATCCTGAGTCATCAACTTCATGGGCTTCCCAGCTGCACAGCGGTGTCACTCCTGATGTTGACATGTGTCTGGGAGGCAGGAAGCTTTAGAACAGAGAAAAGGACATTTTTAAATAACAACAACAACAACCAACAGCGAAATGGGAACTGGGTCATGGGGCCAAGATTCCATCCTCAGCAGGTCCTGGAACCAAAGGACGTTGCAGAGTGCCAAAAAAGCCTTGCTTTTTTCCTATCAAAATCCCAGAAAGATTTTTTTGTAGATATAGACAAGATTATTCTAAAATTTATATGGAAAGGCAAAGAGAATAGAATAGCTAAAAATAATTTTGAAAAAGAAGAATAAAGTAAAAGGAATCGGTACATGTGGTTTCAAGACTTACTGTGTAGGGTCAGTAATCCAGACAGTGGTGTCAGTATAGAGATAAACACATAGATCAGTGGAATAGAGCAGAGAGTCCAGAAATAGGCTCACAGAAATATGCCCAACTGGTTTTTTCTTAATATTGCTTATATATTTATTTTGTGTAATGTATGTATAAGTGCATGTGTGTTTGTTTCTATTTACTTATTTGACCACGCAGCATGTGGGGTTTTAGTTCTCTAGTGCAAGTTGCTCAGTTGTGTCCGACTCTGTGCTACCCCATAGACGGCCCCCTACCAGGCTCCCCCATCCCTGGGATTCTCTAGGCAAGAACACTGGAGTGGGTTGCCATTTCCTCCTCCAATGCATGAAAGTGAAAAGTGAAAGTGAAGTCGCTCAGTTGTGTCTGACTCGTAGCGACCCCATGGACTACAACCTACCAGGCTCCTCCGTCCATGGGATTTTCCAGGCAAGAGTACTGGAGTGGGGTGCCATTGCCTTCTCCGCTTAGTTCCCTAACCAGGGATCAAATCTGAGCCTCCTGCATCCTTCTACTGGAAGGGTGGCGTCTTAACCACTGGACCGACAGGGAAGTTCTCCAGTTGATTTTTTATAAAGATGCAACAACTGACGGTCAGTGGGGGAATGATAAACTTTTTGACAAATCGTGCTAGAAACATGGGGTATCCGGAAGTAAAAAAGATGAACCTCAACCTAAGTCTTGAGCTTAAATTAAAAAAAAAAAAAAATCGACTCCAGAAAGATAATGAACTTAAGCGTAAAACATAAAACTGAATTTTATTAAACTTGGGAATTTTAAAATTTTTTCAAAAACATAGGAGAAATCTTTGGGATTTAGGGCGGGGCAAAGAGTCCTGAGACTTAACAGTCAAAGCATGATCCATAAAAGATAAGAAAGTGGATGAACCAGACTTTAACAACAATAGACTCTTTTGCTGTTTGAGACACTATAAGAGAAGAAAAAACAAGCTCTATGGAGAAAATATTTGCACACCACATGTCCAACAAAGGCCTCATATCTAGAACATACAAAGAGAACTCTCAAAATTTAGCAGTTTAAAACAAAAAACGGAATTAGAAAATGGGCAAAAAAATACAAAGAGATATTTTACCATAGAGTATACACGGATGGAAAATAAATACATGGAAAGACGTTCAACATCATTAGCCATCAGGGATTAACCATTCTGGTAGAATTAATGTGCTGAGTCACTCAATTTTGTCTGACTCTTTGCAACCCCATAGACTGTAGCCTGCCAGGCTCCTCTGTGCATGGAATTTTCCCAGGATACTGGAGTGGGTTGTCATTTTTTCTTCCAGGGGATCTTTCTGACCCAGAGATCAGACCTGCATCTCCCACATCTCCTGCATCGCAGGCAGACTCTTTCCACTGAGCCACCAGCGTAGAATTAAAGATGCTGCCTAATAACCTAGTGGTTCTCAACCACGGCAGCAATGTTAGAATCATGTGGGGTTGTGCGGAGGGCAGGGAACAGGTGAAAAACACTGACCCTTAGGGGTTTATCCTCCTCCCTCAACCAGGATTCTAATTTATTTAGTCTGCAGTGATACAGTCACAAGTGTCAGTATCTTTAAGATAATTTTAAAGTTGAATTTCAAAAATACACAGAGGTAAACAGAAACATGCAATGAACTCCCTGGTACCCATCGGGCTCAACAATTATCAATATTTTTCCTAATCTTATTGTGTCTTTTGCCGTCTCCATCTTCTGTTACTATTGTTAAAAGTATTTTAAAGCAAGTTCTAGGTATGATATCATTTTGACCCTAAACTTTGTGTGTGTATATGTGTGTGTACTGTTACCACACCTAACAAAATGAATAATCATTCCTTAATGATATCATCTAATGCTGGTGTTGAAAGGGAGGGTCTCCGGGTCTCTGACTTCTGTGGGCATGCTCTCCCCCAAGCACTGGGAGTCAGGAAATGTGCCTTCAGGAATTGGCTGTAGGGCTGAAGCGCTAGTCCCTCAACACCGATTCACCTTATTTTTTGAATTGAAAATAATGTTAGCATTACTTTTATCTAGGATACTCTATGGGACAGGGCATTAAAATTGTCCCATTAGCTACCACATCCAGGCTGCTCCATTTTATTCAATGTCTAGCGGCTTCCTAGTAAAAATATGTCCCACAAAGAACTCAATAGTGTTTTTCTTGGCTAGAAAACTCATCAGTTCTGTGGCCCTGTGCATTCAGGCATCCTCTGAATGTGCTTCAAGTCTAATTCCCGACTCCTGGAAGGCCATTGTGAATTAAGAACCAGATAAATCTAAGCAAAAAGTCACACTACACTATCAAAACCAAGTGCCTTGTCTTGCACCACGAGTCCAAGTGGAAACTAAAAATGACAAAATGACATGGAAGTTTTCCACCAATTCCATCCCTCTGCAAAAACCTCTATGCTAGTCACCTCCAGGGATTTTACCGTTGACCACTTTCAGGAGTTTCTTGGCAACTACCCCCGTGTCCTTCTTCCAGGGTCCTCTCCAGTGGGACCCTACTTTGGGAGAGTTGTTTTGCCTTTTTTCTATCAGATCTGGGACTTTTGTCTCCAAACGTTAGCTGAGTTAAAATACTGACTCTTTGTTAAATATGAAAATATGTCCTCAGTTTTGAAGTCAGTCCCCTTAAAATACTTCCTGACTGCAAAGAAGAGAAAAAGGGCCTGAAAGACATCACCCCATCAAGGGATCAAAGTGAAGATCCCCAGTAACAGGACAAACTGAAATCATGGGCCACCGACCGGAGGCCCTGAGAAAGACGCAGCATCGCTTTGGTGGTGCTCTTGCCAAATACGCAGAACCCGAATTTCCTCAGGAGAGAACATCAAGCAAAACAGACTGAGAGCCATTCTATAAACAACCGGCCTGTCATCTTCACAGATGTCAAGTCATGAGACTCAAGGAAAGCCTAGGGAATGTTCCAGATGGAAGGAGACCAGAGAGACATGAGGACGGAAAGTAACATGTGGTTCCAAACTGGCTCCTTTGCTATTAAAAAAAAAATTAGGATAAGTGTGAAACTTTAATAGATCTGAGGACTGGGTAGCAGTGACGCACTACTGTTAATTTCCTGGTTTGCATGGTCGTACAATGGTTATGGAGAAAAATGTCCTTGTTTTTATTCATGGGGGACAGGGCGTCAGATTAGAAATTTACTCTCAAATAGTCTAAGGGGAACAAATCATTTGTATTCTACTTGTTATCTTTCTTTAGGTGGGTGATTGTTTCAAAATCTGAAAGACATTCACATAGATGTTTTTCTAAGCCTTGCATATTAGAGAGCTAGAAATAGGTTTGTGTGTGTGTGTTTTCTGGGTTTGACTATCCTGGAAAAAAAGTCTTCTTTGTTAAAGTATCTTTCTCAGAGGTGGCTGTAGACACTGCCCTAGGCTTAATGCACCATCTTCAAAGGATGAGGTCAGCTTTGAAATTAGGCCGACAAAACGTAAAGAATACCCAAGGCTGCTGGAATTATCAGCCTGGGCTGATAAAAGGAAACGTCCTATAGATCGTATGAATTATTTCAAACCAGGGCCTGGTTCTGAAACCACAAAATATGTGGAATCTCTACTCTCTTGTTGGATTGTTAGAATCTACTCACTACAGAAAGTCCTTTTCACTTAACACAGTTCTCCCAGGAGGGAGGGAGGGAGGGAGATGTCTGTGTTCCTTTGAAACGGCCCTTCACAACAAAGCACCACCTTTTCCTAATAAGGCCGTCCACACTCTCAGACAGAATTAGCCACGCAATGTAGTTCAAGTTCTCAATGCAAAGTCAGACAGCAAGCAAAACATCTATTTATATGCTTTGTGATAATGATGTTGATCTATTATTCAATCATTTCTACATCTTACCAAAAAATGCAGTGCTCTTGGGCACGGCCCTGATTGCATCATTCCTGGCCAAACATGGGGGGGCTTGACTGTCACCACAAAGCTGCCTCAAGTTAGGGCTTGGCTTCCAACTCTGCCTTTTTTTTTTTTTTTACCATTTTGAAGCTGAATAGAATAACTAGTTAATGAGTGAGGCATAGTCTGGAGGTGGTGGTAGCAAAGAATGAATTTCATTTGGCCGGAGGCCTGGAACTCGGTCTCTTTCCTCCTGAGAGCGGCTTCTTGTTATGTTCAGGGTGCACTCCATCTCTGGTTTGTCCCAGACTAAATGGAGAATGGAATTTGCCCCAGTACAAACAGAACCCAGATCGACAATAAAACCAGGGCCAGGTCTGCTGCTAATATATGGGAGTGCTATTGTCAAAAGTCTTTCTGGAGGAGAAGGAAAAAGCCAGTGTCACTGTTGAGACATGTGAAAACCAGGGGAGGTTCTAGGCTGTGAATTCACCCCTTCTCCTCCGGCCTCACACTGGGAGCATGAGAGCAGATAGATGTCCAGACCTGCGTCCCCTGGTGGAGGGTGGGGCTTTGTGACGGGGCTGGAGGAACTCTCCAGGGGCAACTCTCAGGGGGAAGGCCCAGAGCAGCAGAGGTGAGGAATGGCTGAGGACAAAGAGAGAGAAAAGCCCCTGAGCACAGTGCTACAGGGAAGTCTGCAGAGGAGCTACTGGGAGGATTTGAGGGGGACTCTGGATCTGAAGATTCTAGGTGAAGGATGCTTGTTTTTTCCTTTCTTTAAAAGAGACAGGTGGGGCTTTCCTGGTGGTCCAGTGGTTAAGAATCTGCCTTGTGAGGCTAGGGCCTCTGTGATCCTGCTAGCATGGAGTGACAGGGAAAGCTGATCCAGGCACCAAGGACCCCTGAGTTCCAGCTACAGTTTTGAGATTAAGCACTTGCTAGTGGGACCACAGGAAGGAGCCTGTGAGTTGTATAGGGTTTTTCCTGGATCCACCCTTCATGACTCTGGGTTTGGTGAAGACTCAGCATGGCAAACAGGAGGTGATGTTTCTCCCGGAACCCCGCTTGAGAACCACATTTCCCTGCTGACAGCGCCGGTTCACAGAACACATTGGATGCTGGAGGAGGGCTAGACTCACCCCTGGCCCTGGCGGTGACTATTTCATCAAAAGCCTGAATAGAAAAGATGGGTTCTTCTTCTCTGGGGGGAGATCCAGCTCAAATGACACTTGCTTTGTGATAAAAGGCTAAAATGACAGGGCGACTGAAACCAAGATGATGACAGCGGGCGGCATCTAAGGAGCACCGACTGCACGCTGGGCCCCTCCCCAAGCACTTCCCGTCTTCACTGCGGTATCCCCTTCACACCTGTGTCTTCACGTTTACAGACGAGGAAACCTAGGCACAGGAAGCTTGGGTCACTTTGGTCAGGGCACACAGCCGGCAGGCTGTGGGGCTGCGACTTGAACTCCGACAGGCAATGGCTGTCCAGGCTGTCCACTCAGGGACATCTCTTTTAATGATCTTATCATATAACACCTCTGCTTAAATTCTTCAGTGGCTCCAATCACCTAGACTATGAGATAAAATCAATCCCTTTGGCAAGGAGGACCTGGCCTGGCATAAGCTGCCCCAGCCACCCTGCCGGGCCTCACCACACTGTGCCACCCACCTGCGTCCAAGCTCCACACGTGAGGAGTTACTCACGCCTTCTCCCAGTGGACCACGCTCCCTCCCTGCCCCACTTCTTTTGCCTGGTAACCAATCCATCACCAAGTCTATCTGGCAAATTCCTGATCAGACTTGATCTTGAACAGGGTGACCCCTTCTAGGAAGATTTTTCCGGTTTCTCCAGGCAGATGAATCCCCACCCCCCCTCTATGTTTCTCCATTTTGTCTCCACAATGCGCACATCTCTATATTGCAGATCTGAGCTCATGAAGCAGAACTGCCTGCTTGTTTCTCCAGCGAACTGGAACTTCCACTGCATCTTATTTATTTTTGTATTCCCAGTGTCTAGCACACAGTGGACTTTCAATAAATATTTGTGGGATTGAATTACATGACTTGGTAACTTTGGATTCATATGTCTTCCCAAGGCAAAATTTAGATCATAAATCCTTGGAAGGTAAGGACAGTTCCTTCCCTCGAAACTGATGCTAACATACTTAAGTATTTACTAGGTAACTGAATAAATGAATAACTACTTTCAGGGAAAGCTTTAACATGAAATGAGAAAAAGGGAGATCTTGATCCAGCTATCAGGAGAAACACCCAATGTTCTGGATCTTATCCACAGAACTAATCAATGAGGCTGAAAATGGTAGACAGTGAGAAATTAAAGAAATTACTTCGGGAACACAAAGCAAGTAAAAGGTCAAGCTGGTAACAGCTTTTCAGATTAGGAAAAGAGACTTGTTAATATAACATTCAATGATATTTTGTTCCATGGGAAATCCATCTCCAAATGTTATTTCCCTCTTGAGGTTGTACAGTTTGTATTAAACAAAACTACTCTGATGTATTAGTGTCACTGATGATTCTTTCCACTGAGTACCAGGAAAAAAGTTGCTTCCACCAGTCCCTCAACACAAACTCATATTCTTTATTATGTCTTTGTTTTCTCTTTGTCCAATTAGTTGAAAATGCTTTATAGGTCTACAGGGTACGAGGTGAGGAGATTTCTAAGCATGAGAAAGGAGTTTTCAATCTACAGATAAAAATCTTGGAAACTTATGCTAAACCACAGAAGAAATGTTTAAACAATGACGGTTCCTTTCTTTTTTTTTTTTTTTTTTTAAGGATTTAAATTTCCTTTCAGCAATTCTAATTTCACCACTTCAAGTCATTTAAAAGGAGGGTCCAGAGTAAAATTGTATTGTAGACCCCAACTTGATCTCATCACTCCCTGGAAGCACTCCACCCTCAAAGGTGGCCTTATAATTTGGGTCGGAGTTCATCATCATTATTGTTTTCAGGTAGAAGCTACCTCTCTGGCCCTTTGATTTACCTCCTATTTACTTCAAAAGATAAAGTCCTTGAGGGGAATAAATGAGCAAATCTAATGTGTATTTAAAATATTCTGTTAATTGTTTCTGTATGTCTTTCTGGGAAGAAGGACATTTTTGGAGGAAGAACAGTTACAAACATTACTGGCAGATAGAAGCCATCTGGAAGAGCATACAAAATTCACAGAGTTTTGGTCGTGGCTGGGACTGATGGTCTTGCCCTACTTTTTCAGATGGGGAAACTGAGGCTTCTTAAGGACCTGGAGGAGATCTCAGATGCTGGCTGAGTGGGGCCCTAGGTCCAGGCTTCCAGATGCCTGGTCCTAAAGACCCAGAAAGTCCTCTTGGTGACCATGACTCTGAAGGAAACTGTTGGTCAGGAAAATTCCAGTGCTGGGGAGCATTCTCTGATAAAGGAGATGCCAGACAATGAATCTGATGTATCAGTGTGTGAGCTGCTCAGTGGCAGGAAATGGACAGTAGGGAGTATGGAAGTAAGGCTGTAACGGGAGCGCACCTGTATTTTAAAAAATGACTTTTATAGTTAGTTTGGAACCCTAACTCAAATGATGCTCCTCCCTCCCCGAAAAGGACTAAGGACCCATCTGTAGAAAAGATGATGTACTCTCTGAGCTTTAGAAATCATAGAAAATAGACTAAAAAAACACATGATTAAATCACAAGGGAATGATGCAAGAGAGATAAGAAATTTTCATACTAGACCCTAATAGTGGAAGCTTAACACCATGAAAGGGTTAGAAACGAATAATGTACAAAAGGGCAGAAAAAGTGAGATACCTGCTCCAGGTAAGAGAGGGAGAGAAGCCCCACCCACCAGGTATGGGAACCATGCTGTCAGGAACCCTGTGGAGAATGGACTAGAGCAGTGGCCCCACCCCCTGGGCCATGGACTGGTGGGCGAACAAGTGAAGCTTCATCTGTGTTTGCAGCCACTCCCCGTCCTTTGCATTACCACCTGAGCTCCACCTCCTGTCAGATCAGTGGCTTCATTCGATTCTCTAGGAGCATGGACCCTACTGTGAACTGCACATGGGAGGGATCGAGGTTGCATGTTACCATCCCCTCATTCCAGATGTGGGAAGAAGCCCCACCCACCAGATGTGGGTTCATGGAAAAATTGTCTTCCATGAAATTGGCCCCTGATGCTAAAAAAGACAGGGACTACTGGACTACAAGACAATTCAGCTATACCTTTCAAAGTATAAAATGTGTATAGCCTGGGTCCAGCAATTCAACTGTAAGGGATTTATTCTATAGATACACTCACAAATACACATTAAGTCATGTAAAAGGTTGTATTACCTCAGTCTTTGTGACTACGGAACAGGAGAATAACCTAAATGTCCATCAGTAGGAACTCGTCATATAAGGAATATCTGTATGAAAGGAACAAGGCAGAAACACATATGAGCTTCTTTGTAAAAGAGTGTGTTAGCCTGTTACCTTCCATGTAAAAAGGAGATGTACTTATGTCCACATAAACAATGTCCAGAAAGATACATGAAAAGCTGTCACCTCTGGTTCCTTCAAAGTCTAAGGAAATTGAAATAACTGCAATAATAGTATCACTTCTCTCTAGACAGGGCTCATGTATGCTGGCACCTACCTATGCACTTTACATGAATTAACAAACTTAATCCTCACAGAGAGTCCCTTGGACTGCAAGGAGATCAAACCAGTCAATCCTAAAGGAAATCAACACTGAATATTCACTGGAAGGACTGATACCAAACCTGAAGCTCCAATACTTTGGCCGCTTGATGTGAAGAGTCAAAACTCACTGGAAAAGACCCTGATGATGGGAAAGATTGAGCACAATAATAGAAGAAGGGGGCGACAGAGGATGAGATGGTTGGATAGCATCATCGACTCAACGGACATTAATTTGAGCAAACCCCGGGAGATAGTGAAGTACAGGAAGCCTGGCGTACTGCAGTCCACGGAGATGCAATGAGTCAGACATGACTTAAGAGGCTGAACAACAACCACCACCATCCTCACAACAGTTCTCTAGATAGATATTAGGGTACCCATTTTATAGACAAGGAAACTGAGGCACAGAGTTTCTGTTACTTGCCTACGGTCAACCAGACTGGCAGCGGAGGAGCTGGGTTTGAACCAAGGCAGTTTGCCTGAAATCTACGCTCCGAATGATTCCACTCTGAAATTTAAGTTTCATTGCGCATCCTGTTTAACAGTTAGATTTTTTTCTCCCATTATTGTACTCATTCATATATTTTTTTCAGTTAAATTTTTTTTTTTTTTTAAAGAGACTGGTTGGTTCCTTCCCTTCTCATTAGAGCCCCAGACCGGCTTTTGGGTAGAAGGCCTGTAAGAGGGAGGACACAGTGCTGGGAGTGGGACCAGCTTCAGGAGGAGTTGGGGGGATGGAGGTGTCTGCCGGGGGCGGCGTGGAGAACACATTCGTGGAGCAGGGAGTGGTGGCAAGCAGATCACTTCTCTGTGGGCTGCAGTTCCTTGGTTTAATCACAACCCTCCATCAGTGAAAGATTTCCTGTTTCATCCTGCTGCAGAGCTTGCAAATCTTGGTCGTACTTAGCTAATTTCATTGACTTTTGACCACTCAGCATGTTTTTAACATTCATAAACAATCTGTATTTTCCTGCTGATCTGTGGGAGCATCTGACCTTCCCACGCCAAGCAACAGTTCTGAGGGTGTTGACCCCCAAAGTGATCTCTGCATACTTCAGGTGTAGGGAGAGCAGTGAACTTTGATAAACTAGCCCAAAGCCAGAACAAAAGCAGGAGAGGGTCCCCAGGTGATGTGCGATGTGACCTCACAGGTGGCTGGGCTCCAGGTTCACTGGGCCAGAGAGAAAGCATAGCTTCTTGCTGGCCACCCATTTGCCCAATGGTTCAATGTATTATAGCATTGACTGCAAAATCTCCTTGAAATTTTACAGTAAAATACAAGAAACCTTACATGTGTATTATGACTTTTATATATGCATCTCCCCACCCCAGCACCGCCACCCTGCCCTGCAAGCTTTTGAGAGGATAAGTTCAGGTAGGGGTAGCCTGGGAAGATTACTGAGGAGTGTTCCCAGCCTATTTATTGGTGGGTTGAGGAGGTTAGGGTGGAGAAGGAAAGGAGGTCAAGGGGTCCAGCTCATGAGGAGTGGGGTGACTGCAGTGGGAACAAGAAGCTTTGAGCAGATGAGTGATGTGGTCTGATGGATGTTTTCCGGCTGCTCTGGAGGAAGCACTGTTGGAGGAGGAGTGGGATCAGAGTGGGTGAGATACTTTTATGAGATCCCACATAAAAGATGTCAGTGGCTACGATGGTGAGAGCTGGGCAGGTGGTGAGCAGTGGAGGGACCCGGGGTCTTCTTTGGAGGTAGAGCCTGTAAATTTTGCTGATGTGGGAGAGGGAAGTAAACAGGAATTGAGGATGACTCCCTGGTTTTCATCCTAAGTCAGTGAGCCTTTGGTGGTGCTAACTTTAGATCAAGAAGGCTCTGCAAGGCCCTTGAGCATGAAAAAAAGATGAGAAAAATGTCAAGAGTTCTGTTTGGGTCTTTTTCAGTTTGAGATGCTTATTTACCATTCAAGAAGAAATGTCAGACATTTCTTGCAGGTGAAATGAGCATAGATAGACACAAAAATATGAGAGACTTAGAATTAGGTATGGCAGGACTGCCCTGGTGGTCCAGTGGTTAGCACTCTGTGCTTTCACTGCTATGGCCTGGCTTCAATCCCTGGTTAGGAACTAAGATCCCACAAGCCATGTAGCTTAGCCAAAAAAAAAAAATAATCATAATTCGGCATGGCTTCCTATAACAGAATGTTTCCCAGGTAGCTCAGTGGTAAAGAATCCGCCTGCTAATGCAGGAGACACAAGAGATGTGAGCTGGATCCCTGGGTCGGGAAGACTCCCCGGAGGAGGAAATGGCAACAACACTTCAGTATCCTTGCCTGGGAAATCCCATGGACACAGGAGTCTGGTGGGCTACTGTCCACGGGGTTGCAAAGAATGAGACACAACTGGGCACACATGCACAGGTACCAGAAACCCTGACTATCAGTAGCTTCAACAAGAAGAGGCGTATTCCTTGCCCAGCTGGTGATAATCTGGAGGTAAGCCCCTCCGGACTGATACAGGGAATGCACTCCGCATCAAGGACCCGACACCTGTCTTTCTGTCTTTTCTTTATCTTCTCCAGCACGTGGCTGCTGTCCCAAGGCCATGTCATGGTCCAGCATGAACCAGGGCGCTCTCCTCATGAATTCCACAGTCTGGGAACAGGAAGAGTCGGGGAAGGTGAGGCTACATGGCCTTCTTTCCATCTCATTGTCTGGAGCTTAACACCATGGCTGCAGGGGCATGCGAGTGTAACCTTTTCACGGGTGCTCCACTGCCCTTAACGACATCCCTCACTGGCTTCCAGATACCGGAAGAGCCTCTGCTGTAGACTCGCCTGCTCATGAATGGGACCGACAGTTGTGACACTGGCAGATGACACAGTCAGGGAGGGGAAGGCCGGATCTGCAGAGAGGACACCGACACCTGGGGCACAGAACCAGGGGCCACGCAGCTCCGCTGGGCTTGAGTGAATCTCTGCGTCTCGGTTCCGGGCCTCAGGCTTTGCCTGCCACTGCTCTTCCTTCTCTCACTGTCCTAATTGACACAGATACCACCTTGCTGTGTTTTCTGCACTCTTTCAAGGAGCCTTTCTAGAACAAGACTGTGTGTAAACAAATAAACCGGTCTTTGGGCAGTCTTCCTTTTGGTAGAATGGAAAGATGAGAGGAGGAGAGAAAGAAGGGGTCGGGGGGTGGGGGCAGGAAGGAAAGGGAGGAGGGGACAATGGGCTCTTCCTGGAAGGAGCCTCAGGACTTGTCCATTTATGTGTTGCCTGGACGTAGTGACAGATTCAGACTCTCGGAGCAGCTCTTCATCAGCGGCTTCCTGGGGTCTGTCTGGAGAGATTACCAGACACTTGGTAGGAACTTGATCCTTGACCATGAACAATGATGACATGGGCATGGGCAGCTGTGGTTGGTGAAGGACACTCGTGTCTTCTCATGACCTGTGACCAATGGATTGTGTCTCACAAAAGAACCTCTTTAACGACAGACACAGACAAGACTGAGCATCTGAGCACATTGAATTATATAAAGACCCTAGTGATTCCAGCTCCAGCAATGGTCTGTGCTCCAGAGCTTCTCTCCTGAAGGTTCCAAGATCCGGCATAACCCCACAGGTATGTAAGAAGTCAGTAAACACTTGGAGGTCAAAGGTGTAGGAAGCAGACAGCTTCATTTGAGACACACAGCGCCCTCCTCAAACACCCCCAGCGCCACCCCTAGTACATTCTGCAAACTAGCAGTCCTGTTTAGATTCCAGGACTCAGGGGGCAGAACGAGCTGGTCCAGGGGACACTAAAGCAAGAATGACCCAAAGGCAGCTGTGACTGAAGCAGCTGGGCTGTCAGAGCTGGAGACAGAAAGGATGCTAGAATGAAGGAAATTTACCCTTGTTAAGCTTCTTGCTACTTTCTCCCAGGAAAAGATGGAAGGACCACCACCAGGATGGTGTGAGTCCACACAGCATGACTGGGCAGTTGTCCAGAGCAACCTTTGCTTTGACAGGTGAGGCCTCCATGCCAGGCTCAACTGACTGTCCTTGTAGCAAGCATGACCTTGGCTTCTTACCTATTTCCCATAATTTACCTGTCACAGATTGGGACTGGCCCAGTGCCAGTGCAGGAGCCGTGGGCTTGATCCCTGGGTTGGGAAGGTCTCCTGGAGTAGGAAATGGCAACCCACTCCAGTATTCTTGCTGGGATAATCTCATGGACAGAGGAGCCTGGTGGGCTACAGTCCATGGTGTTGCAAAGAATCAGAACCGACTGAGCACACACACAGGTGCTTGCTGCTAAGTTTAATCTGGGTTCAGCAGTGCACCAATATATGAGGGGCAAGGGGAAAAAATCACTTTTCTGCAAATTTCCTCGGGACATGGCCATCCCATGACGTTCAGAGAACCTGTTTATACTCTGGTCCTTTGGGCCTCTCAAATCTGACCCCAAATTTCATAATGCTGAAAGAAACATTTTGGGGCTCTCAGAAAGGGTCAGGAAGGGCAAGGATTCTTGGGGTGCATGGGTGCTGCTCTCTCTGGAATGCCCTCCCCCAGGGACCCCTGTGGGCACACCCCATTCATGAGCCCTCCCTTTGCTGCCCGTGTCCACTCTGAGATACTCAGGCTGGGTCACTCCAGCAGGAACAACCGATTCAGACCCAGGAGAGAGAGCCCAGGGGAGACCTTGGGAAGGAAGAGGGTAGGGGGGAGTTTCTGAAGCGGGGTGTGTGCTGCCCAGAAACTTGTTCCAGGCGGCCTCAAGTTGGGGAGCGGTCCCTGGAAACATAAGCCAGGGATGAGGTGTGATGCTGTCGTGATGTGGAGCCCTGGATCTGGGCCAGGGTGTTTGGTCATTCCCTGGCCCTGCTGTGTGTCCTTGGGAAAGAATCTTAACTGCTCTGTGCCTCAGTTTCTCCGTCTATGGAGTAATGACTAGTGACAGTGCCTACCTCACAGGGTTCCTGTCAGGATCAACACACGTGAATCACTCAGAGAAGTACTAGACACACAGAGGCTCAGAAGACATAGCCCTAAGAAGACAGGAAGCAGGAAGGACCGTGTGGATCTGGGGGTCGAGCCGAGGCTAGTTTTTCCCATGCAGAGTCTGCTTCTTGGGGGAGAGCTACCTCCAGAGCCTGCCGCTAACAGAAACCTCTGGGAAACCTGCGGAGATTTCAATGTGACTGTTTATCCAGTGAGAAGTGATCTCTGAGGCAAGTTTTCCTCTAATAAACAGAGCAATTTGTGAGGAGTTTTTGTTCTTGGACAAAAGTGCTGTTGTTATACATCCTACAGGGAAGCAGTTTGTATATCTCAAGGACTTGGCCTCAAGGTTATTATTTTATTGAACTACTCTCTGAAATAGTTTAAAAAAATAAAAAACAGTACTTAATAAACCAGTGTGAGCAGGAATAGAACTCCTGCAAATGTAGAGATGGGACACTTACCCAGTAAAAAGATAGGGTTCTAGTTAAGAGCTGTTCTCTAGAACTGAGCTGACTAGGTTTAGTCCTGGCTTTGCCTTAAACCTGCTGTGCGTCCTTGGGCAAACTTCCTAACCTCTCCGGGCCTCTGCCTGTCTCAGATACAAAATGGAGACGTCAATGATGTGCTCAGTCACTCAGTTGTGTCTTTTTGTGACCCCGTGGACTGTAGCCGACCAGGCTCCTCTGTCCATGGGATTCTCCAGTGAAGAATACTGGAGCGGGTTGCTATTTCCTCCTCCAGGGGATCTTCCTGACCCCAGGATCGAACCTGCATCTCTTAGGTCTCCTGCCTTGGCAGGTGGAGTCTTTACCACTACACCACCTGGACGCTCCTCAGTAATGATAGATCTTATACATAGCTTGTGGTGAGACTGGAATAGGTGAGACAGAAATAGGGTAATAGGTAACCTAAGTAATAGGTATACTTAGCATGCTGCTGCTGCTGCTGCTAAGTCGCTTCAGTCGTGTCCGACTCTGTGCAGCCCCATAGACGGCAGCCCACCAGGCTTCCCCATCCCTGGGCTTCTCCAGGCAAGAACACTGGAGTGGGTTGCCATTTCCTTCTCCAATGCATGAAGGTGAAAAGTGAAAGTGAAGTCACTCAGTCGTGTCTGATTCTTTGTGACCCCGTGGGCTGCAGCCTACCAGGCTCCTCCGTCCATGGGATTTTCCAGGCAAGAGTACTGGAGTGGGTTGCCATTGCCTTCTCCATACTTAGCATAGTAAACCCTAATTAATTTATCCTAATTATTATGGTAGTAAAACATAATATGCAAAGTAAACAAACATAGGATGTTTTGAAAAGACCAGTGTCCACCCCACTTTTGTACTCTGTATTAGATGAAGTGTCAGGTAAGTTACACTGCAGTAACAAAACCCTCCAGACCTTAGCAGCTTGTGAGAGAGAGAGATGCGGCTGGGGTGGGGCTTCTCGCTCGTCCACAATATCATTGGGTGAGTGGTGTCCTCTCTGGTGGCTGCATTTGTACCAGAGGAAAGTGGACCTGGAGAGCCTGGCACCACCTCTTAAATGCTTCTCCCCAGAGGTGACACATGTCTTCTCTGCTCACATTCACCAGCCAGAACAAGCCCTGACCAGGGGGAGCTCCTGGGAAGTGGGAAGGGAACCACACCCCCACCGTGGCTGCAGTAGATGCTGGACAGCAAGTAGGTCTCACACCCAGCCCCAGGGTCCCGCAGGCCATGTCCCAGCTCAGCAGGAGAATGAGCGGTGAGGACCCCCTGAGACAGGAGACTCCAGCTCTACAAGGCATCTTTTCAGACTCTCCCAGTTTCCTGTCCTCCCAGCACTGGTGTGGCTCTGTAAGAATATATTTTTTTAACAGTTACTGAAATTAAAAGACGCTTACTCCTTGGAAGAAAAGTTATGACCAACCTAGATAGCATATTGAAAAGTAGAGACATTACTTTGCCAACAAAGTTTTGTCTAGTCAAGGCTATGGTTTTTCCAGTGGTCATGTATGGATGTGAGAGTTGGACTGTGAAGAAAGCTGAGCACCGAAGAACTGATGCTTTTGAACTGTGGTGTTGGAGAAGACTCTTGAGAGTCCCATGGACTACAAGGAGATCCAACCAGTCCATCCTAAAGGAGATCAGTCCTGAGTGTTCATTGGAAGGACTGATGCTGAGGCTGAAATTCCAATACTTTGGCCACCTCATGAGAAGAGTTGACTCATTGGAAAAGACCCTGATGCTGGGAGGGATTGGGGAGAGGAGGAGAAGGGGACGACAGAGGATGAGATGGTTGGATGGCATCACTGACTCGATGCACATGAGTTTGGGTGAACTCCGGGAGTTGATGATGGACAGGGAGGCCTGGTGTGCTGCGATTCATGGGGTCGCAAAGAGTTGGACACGACTGAGCGACTGAACTGAACTGAACTGATGCCTGCAAAGTCATGAAAAGGGCTCTCTAAACCTGTCCAGTAAGCACCATGGTTGGTGATATTCTAGAATTCTGGCTCTTTGCTATAATTTTGACGATTAGGTGGGCTTCAGCACTAGAATTCATAGAAGAAAGGCTGAGAACTAGACACCAACCACCTCTCATTTAATATTTAAAGCAAAATGTATACTCTGGTCTTTTGGGCTTCTCAAATCTGACCCCAAATTAAATATAATGCTGAAAGAAATGTTTTGGGGCTCTCAGAAAGGGTCAGGAAGGGCAAGGATTCTTGGGGTGCATGGGTGCTGCTCTCTCTGGAATGCCCTCCCCCAGGGACCCCTGTGGGCACACCCCATTCATGAGCCCTCCCTTTGCTGCCCGTGTCCACTCTGAGATACTCAGGCTGGGAAACTCCTGCAGGCACAACAGATTCAGACCCAGGAGAGAAAGCCCAGGGGAGGCTTTCATGAAAGGCTCTCCTGGTAAGGTTTAGATTCACCTGAAAACCTCTCAGTTTTTAAATTTTTTACATCATGAAAATGTCAAACATACTCAAAAGCAGATATCATAGTGGAATGGCCCCCTTATACAAAGACTTGGTATCATTTCCCCACTGCCATCTGGATGTAGCGCTAAAAAATATGAACCTTTAAAAAAACAAAAACAAAACATGATGACAACCCATTACCCTCTTATTCCCATTCTGTGATTACATTCGCTCAGCTGTCAAAAATATGTATTTCAAGCTGACTTGTTATAAGTAGATCCAAATTAGGTCTACAAATAGCTGTTGGTTATTATTTTTTAAAGACTTTTGCTGATTTATTTGTTTCTTGGATTACTAATGATGTTGTTTATCATGCAACGTACGTTCTATCATCTGAATTTATTTCTCCATAAATTGCTTGGTCAGCCGTAATTCTATTATTTATGAGCTATTTTCATTTTGTTTGTGGGATGGGTATTGTATGTTTTTTTAACGAAGTATAGTTGATTTGGGCTTTCCTAGTGCCTCAGATGGTAAAGAATCTGCCTGCAATAAAGAAGACCTGGGTTTGATCCCTGGGTTGGGAAGATCCCCTGGAGAAGGGTACGGCAACCCCACTCCAGTATTCTCGCCTGGAGAATCCCATGGACAGAGAAGCCTAGTGGGTTACAGTCTATGGGGTCGCAAACAGTTGGACATGATTGAAGCAACTGAGCACACACACAGCATAGCTGATTTGCAATGTTCGTTTCAGGTACAGCGTGGTAATTCCCTGCTTTTACAGATTATGCTCCATTAAAAGTTATGACAAATTAGATGGTTGTGTCTCTTAGTTCTCTCCACGGTGCATCCGTCTGCAAGTACACGGGGTCCTGCTGCCCCTGCTGCAGAGGAGGATGCTTAACCAAGAAGCAGGGTCGGGCTGACGGCCCAAGCGGTCCTTTGTCAGATTCCTCCCCAGCCCTCCATGAGCGGATCATTCATTGGCAAGTGTGGCTTCATCAATCATTTCATTAGAGGCTGCAAAAGACTGTTTTTACAAATTCATGACTTTTTCCCATTCCTTGGATTCTTTCCAGAAGGTGATTTTCCCTCATCAGTGGGGACTATTTTTACCCTCAAATATAGTTAATAAAGAAGGGCTGGGTAGAAGCTTAATTCTTTCTTTTCTTAAGGCTCATTTTCAGAGTAAGGATTTGGTGCCCTACTTAATTCCAGCAGTGTCCAAAGGTTGTGTTTGTTTGTTCGTTTGGTTGCTTCGTTTTTTTGGTGGGGATAAGAGTCTGTCTCTTAAGTCATGATGATGATAGTAACGGATTCATGACTTTTTATGAGCTTCATGTGTTTCAGTCAATCGCATCTACTAATTCTCTTTATTCTTCTATCCATCTTCAGTCACTGGGAGGTGGTTCACTTTGGCTCCTACGTCCTTTCACACAACCCATCATCGTCTCTGCTTCCTTCGTCACAACACATCTTGGCTCCTCTTGTCTATTTCCTGCCTAGACTTGGAAGTAGCCGCTCCCCGAAAGAGCCCTGCTTCTTCCTAATGGGTCTACTGATTATATTCTACAACACAAAATGCAGGTTTCTTATGTCCGTGAGCCTGGGTATGAGAGATGTCATCTCTGCCTACACCACCACTCCTCAAAGCCTCCCACACAAAACTCAACTTCATTCCAAAGGTCTGGAATAGATGGCACTTCTACAGAAAGCCTCACTGTATTCCAAATGAGGAAATCATTCTTTTCTTAGTTTTTCCTGATGCAGCTGTGAGTCTGAGAAGTGACAGACACAGTGAGATGTAAACCAACACATAATCTAACCAGAGAGAGATGTGGAGTTACCAGCGAAGGGGACCCTGGAGATCAATGGACTGGTGAGACCAGGGGGAAGGGACCAGCTCTTGCCTGAGCAAGTATCCCTGGGGGACTGCCCCCTTTCTCTGGGAGCATCACCCTCTTGGAAAGAGGGAGCACAGCTTCCAGCAGGACTCCTGGGGAGCCGAGAGGGAGGAAGGGGATCCCTGACTGCGATCAGCTGAACATACCAAACCATCAGCGGAGGGTGGGGGCAGGGACAGGTGCCATAGACAGATCTAGTCAGACCCACATCCACCAGGACCCTGTGATGGAAAAGAAGGAGGACACTGCCCTTTGGAAAGACAAATAAGCTGATTCAATGAATGAACAAGGGAACGTCCCTGCCAAATTCGCTTGAACTTGAGCAAGGAAAACTTTGTACAAAGTATAAACCTCAATAAATGAATTGCCAATTGAGTTCCTGAGTTACTGGCAACTAGGAATCCATAGCAGAGCCCTTCAGAGGCATGGCATGGTCACTCTAGGTGGGTAAGGAGAGACAAACGTCTTGTTTAACCACCAGGCCCTCCCTTGGAACAGCGGGTTATCTTTCAGAGAAATGCAACATCGATCTCTTCTCCTCGACTTTGCGTAGGGGTGGAAAGAATCTTCCACTTTGCGTCTGGAACTCGTGGAGACAGAACAGGGGGAAGCCAGCTGAATTTATGCTCTGGGCTGTGTGCCATCTGCTGAGCCCTGCTGTGCAATTAGCAGGCCTCTCCTTTGTAAACTGTGTGGCCTCCTGCGCAGCCTGCTTGAGTCTCTGCCATCAAAATAAGTTTTATATGGGCCGTCGCTGCTCAGTGTTCTGCGAGTCATTTCTCTCGCTTAAGACCATACAAGGTTAGGGCTTGTGTCTACTTCAACATTCAGCTAACTGGGTCCTGCACGATTTCATATCCGACTCAAAGGAACCCAGCATCCTGGCGTTCCCAGAAGAAATGTGGGGAAATAAAACTCATGGCTGACACGTAGACGAGACTGCTAGGGGGAATCTCTGAGAGTTTGTCCAGGTGGGCTTTGCAAAATCCCATGTTCAGGGAAAGCTCCGATATTTTAAACAGACAGGAAGTTGGCAGGGTGCCCCCTGAATGACTCGCTTGTTGATGTCATTTGCTGCCTGCCATGCCAGGCTGTCTCCTGAGGGACCAGAAACAAGTCTGAGGAGGCTCTGAGATAAGCCTGGGGGTGTGCTGACTTGTGATCCTGATGCCACTGGGGCCCCCCAAGTCCAGGGAGAAGCAGCACCCTGAAAGCTCTCGGGGGGAAAGGAGTAGAGTGGGTTTTGAGCACTTGGTCCAGGATCTGTTTCTACTACTTGGACTCATCATCCTCTCCATCCCTTTTGAGATCCCCCCCCTCCCAAAACAACCCACATGTTGAGCAGTGGTCACGATGAGCAGGTTCAGTTCGGCTCAGTCACTCACTGGTATCTGACTCTTTGCGACCCCATGGACTGCAGCATGCCAGGCTTCCCTGTCCATCACCAACTCCCAGAGCTTGCTCAAACTCATGTCCATAGAGTCGGTAATGCCATCCAACCATCTCATCCTCTGTCGTCCCCTTCTTTATAGTGAATTACTAACACTAGCAATGCTGAAGCTGAAACTCCAATACTTTGGCCACCTCATGAGAAGAGTTGACTCACTGGAAAAGACTCTAATGCTGGGAGGGATTGGGGGCAGGAGGAGAAGGGGACGACAGAGGATGAGTTGGCTGAATGGCATCACTGACTCGATGGACATGAGTTTGAGTGAACTCTGGGAGTTGGTGATGGACAGGGAGGCCTGGCGTGCTGCAATTCATGGGGTCACAAAGGGTTGGACACGACTGAGCGACTGGACTGAACTGAACACTAGCAATTACTGTTACTGCTATCACTGAATGTCATACTGACTGTTGGAGCCGAAGTCATTATGGAGACAGCAGGGTGGCAGGATCTCCCCTAGAGGAGGGCATTTTTCTAGGGAGGGGTCCTATCCCCTTCTTTGGCCATCCAGGGATCTAATACTTTCAAAGATGACCGGAAAAGATTTTGATTTTAAAAGTGTAAGATACACACCCTTATGGCAGAAAGTGAAGAGGAACTAAAAAGCCTCTTGATGAAAGTGAAAGTGGAGAGTGAACAAGCTGGCTTAAAGCTCAACATTCAGAAAACTAAGATCATGGCATCTGGTCCCATCACTTCATGGGAAATAGATGGGGAAACAGTGGAAACAGTGTCAGACTTTATTTTTGGGGGTTCCAAAATCACTGCAGATGGTGACTGCAGTCATGAAATTAAAAGATGCTTACTCCTTGGAAGAAAAGTTATGACCAACCTAGACAGCATATTCAAAAGCAGAGACATTACTTTGCCAACAAAGTAGTCAAGGCTATGTTTTTTCCTGTGGTCATGTATGGATGTGAGAGTTGGACTGTGAAGAAAGCTGAGCACCGAAGAATTGATGCTTTTGAACTGTGGTGTTAGAGAAGACTCTTCAGAGTCCCTTGGACTACAAGGAGATCCAACCAGTCCATTCTGAAGGAGATCAGCCCTGGGTATTCTTTGGAAGGAATGATGCTAAAGCTGAAACTCCAATACTTTGGCCACCTCATGCGAAGAGTTGACTCATTGGAAAAGACTCTGATGCTGGGAGGGATTGGGGGCAGGAGGAAAAGGGGACAGCAGAGGATGAAATGGCTGGATGGCATCACTGACTCAATGAACGTGAGTTTGAGTGAACTCTGGGAGTTGGTGATGGGCAGGGAGGCCTGGCGTGCTGCGATTCATGGGGTCGCAAAGAGTCGGACACGACTGAGCGACTGAACTGAACTAAAGTGAAGATATACATTCAGCTGGTGAAAGCCTCCACTCCTCAGCTGATGAGAAGACACGGTAAGAAGCAGTGGAGATACAGACAGACTAACAAACATGGGGGTGGTGAGAAGGAATGAGAGGGTGGGATGTATGGAGAGAGCAACATGGAAACTTATAGATAGCCAATGGGAATTTGCTGTATGACTCAGGGAACTCAAACCAAGGCTCTGAAATAACCAAGAGGGGTGGGATGGGGAGGGAGGTTCAAGAGAGAGGGGCCCTAGATATACCTATGGCTGATTCATGCTGATGTTTGGCAGAAACCAACACAATTTTGAAAAGCAATTACCCTTCGATTAAAAAATAAATAAATTCTAAAAAAGAAGCTGAGAAAAGTGTTGGAAGGCTGATTTCATGGCTGGACTTCTGGACCTTTCTTTCTCTTCAAGCAAGACTGCCACCCAGTTCTATTCGCACAGCTTCCACACAATTCAGGGATCCTGGGGGTAATGTGGGAGGCAGCAGAAACAGGCTTGTTTCAACTCCCCTGGCATGTCAGTGGGGTAAGCGTGTGAGGCCCAACATAAACTAAGCTCTTAACAGACTTGCTTTTCCCCCACTCAGCTCATTTTGGGTCCTCACCTGGCTGGGGGCAGAATTTAGGCACTAGTGGCCGCATATCCCTGCTAATGCCTGTTTCCTGAGTGTACGTGAGACTGCCTCCTGCAGGGGGCGCTTGGGAGCCCCAGCCCTGTACACAGGGCCTCCGCAGGGGGGTCGGCGCCAGCTCTGCAGCATTTTACTCCAGAGATCAACCCCGTTTTCTCTGCCCATCCTTTCTCTCTCCTGGTCCTGCTATACACGGGCAGATTTTCCTCCCAGTCTGTACCCCATCTTCCATCTTCCTCCTTCCCTCCGTCTCTCTCTCTCAGTTCTCTCTTTTTTTCCCTTTCCTGTCTACCTGTGATCTTTTCAGCTTGCAACATCTTTCTCTCACATCAGTCCATGTAGTCAGTCAACTCGCCAAGACCTGCTGCATGCCAGCCTGTGCTCAGCCCCAGGGGTGGGGCAGGTGCAAGGCAGAGAGACCCTGGACCTCTAAAATGGACCTGATGGGAGACAGTGGGATAGGTGGCCAACGAGGCAGCTGAGAGGTAGATGTGATCTCAGGAGCTGAGAGACGCAATAGAGAAGACAGATTGGTATGACAGAAAGTGATGGAGGGGAAGGGAGGGCTCTTTTAGCCATTTTGGTCAAGGAAGGAACTTTCTGAGAAGGTAACATATACTCTGGACTTGAATACTGAAAAAGAGGTGGCTGTGTGATGAGTTGGAAGAAGGAATGGCAAGCGCAAAGGCCCTGAGACAGCAGGGAGCTGGCATCCCCGAGCCAGGACGAGACCAGTGCGGCCTCAGCTCAGGGAAACCCTGGGTACCCGGGTGGGGGAGTAATGGGAGAACTGTCATCCGCAGCACAGGGTTTGGTTTGATTCTGGTGGAGTCATGATGATGGCGCTATTTAAGCAGGTAAGTGCTAAGAGAATACTCTTGTCTTAGCTTCTGTCTGTGCAGAGGACAGGGGTAGTGGCCAGGAAGTCAGCTGGGAGGCTTTGCTGTAACCCAGAGATTATAGGGGCTCAGACCTTTAGTGGAGCAGAAGAGGGGGGACAAGAGGTCAGATTCAGGGTACATTTGGGAATTCAACTGGATATGGCAAAGAGACCAGCAGGCTGGGTTTCTTTTCCTTCCCTTCCCTTCCTTCTTCAGCAACCTCCTCCACTTTTTTTCCAATTGAATGATGACATATATTGAAAGTAGGAAGTTAGAGGTGGGGAAAAATCAAAAGATATAGTTTGGCCACAACCTTAGCACACCTATAAGGCAACTCAGAGAATCGAAGGTGCCTTCTCTGCAGAGCAGCTGGAGCCCACACCGGTGCTCAGAGCTTCGGAGACCAGACATGGGCTGGATGCCCATTGGGGTCTCTTGGCTGGCTGCCTTAGGCAGTGCACAAGCTGAACACAACCGTCCATGGTGACCCTAATCTGGTCCATACAACATCTGAGATATCTGTTAGGCATCTGAATAGAGAGGATTGTTAGATGACTATTGTAGTTCTGAATTTCAGGGAGAAATTGGGACTAGAGAAGTGAATTTAGGTGACAGAATAACACAGTTATTAAAATCAGGGGATTAAGGCTGTGAATGTGAAGAGGAAGCAACGTGGGCTAGGAAGGAAGCCTGGGCCACTCCATAATGCAGCAGTTAGGAGAGAGGACGAAGATGCAGCTGCTGCTGCTGCTGCTGCTAAGTCGCTTCAGTCGTGTCCGACTCTGTGCGACCCCATAGACGGCAGCCCAACAGGCTCCCCCGTCCCTGGGATTCTCCAGGCAAGAACACTGGAGTGGGTTGCCATTTCCTTCTCCAATGCAGGAAAGTGAAAAGTGAAAGTGAAGTCGCTCAGTCGTGCCCGCCTCTTAGCAACCCCATGGACTGCAGCCTACCAGGCTCCTCCGTCTATGGGATTTTCCAGGCAAGAGTACTGGAGTGGGGTGCCATTGCCTTCTCCGAGATGCAGCAGAGAGACCCAGAAAGAGCTGCTGGTGAGACAGATGAACAATGTGGAAAGTGATGACCCAGATGGCAAATGAAAAGAGGATGTGAAGAGGCAGAGATGGGCTCTGTCAGATGAGGCTGAGTAAGATGAGCAGTGAGGTGGAGTATCTGGTCAGATGGCGACTCAGGGTGCAGAGTGCAGGAAATGGGGCCAAGCCTGACTGCAGTGGGCAGGGCAGAATGGAGACAGGCAACCCTTTAGAGGAGTTCTGATAAAGGAGGAGAAAGAAAAGCAGGAGGTGAGTGGGAGCACAAGGCAGAACTGATGATTCTATTTAGCCTCAGGTGTGCTGATTTGTGGAGAGAAAAGGTACAGCGCAGCACACACAGTCTTCTTCTGTGGGGTGTGGGATTTGGGCACGTGTTCACCTTTATTTTCTGTATTTCATTCTTTGAGTTACCTTACACTAAATATGTATTATTTTTATAGTCATATAAAAAGAAGCAAAATGTTATATAATGTTATATAATGAAGACAGCTCATTGGGAACTCAACAGTTTCCTGTTTTTTGTCTTTGTCAGTCTTTACCATTTTCCCTCTCCGCCCCCCTCCTCTTTCTGCTCTCTTTCTACTGACTCCCCTACTACCACAGTTGCGTAGCTGCATGTCATCTTGCACACCTGTATCACCTGTGGACGGTGGGACCCTACCTGACGGGTATTCTGTACCTGGTACAGTGCTCAGCACCACTCCAAATTCAGGCAGCCTCAGTCAGCACTTCTGTTGAGCCATGGATTCAATGATTATAACACAGGTTCTTTCTACTGTTCTGCTGGAGCAGTGAGGCTAACACCACCTGCTGGACCCACTGTGAACGGAGAGCTTATTATACCAAATAGTCAAGGCCAATTTTTTGTAGGGTTCACAGAGAACTTTGGATGCCTTGAGGTCTACATTCAGGTCAGCGATTTGCCCTGTGTTTAGCACAGAAGCCACATCGCATATACTCTATAAACACTGGATGTGATGACTATAGTTAACACTGTCATATGGTATTCGTAGCACAGAAGCCACATCGCATATACTCTATAAACACTGGATGTGATGGCTGTAGTTAACACTGTCATACGGTATTCTTGCAAGTTGTTCAGACAGTGGATTCCAAGGTTTCTCATCACAAGAAAAAACTATTTTCCTTTTTATTTTCTGTGTCTATGTGAGATGATGGATGTTCAGTAAACTTATTGTGATCATCGTTTCATAATATATGGAAGTCAAATCACTGTGTGGGGCACCTGAAATGAATACATGGCTGTATATCAATTTTATCTCAATAAAACTTAATGTTGAATGAATAAAAGGATATTGGTGTACAAGTATCTTACCATTTGTGACTCCTAAAATAATCTATGTTCAAAACCATCATACGTGAGACTCTTGCTCCTCGAGGTGTGAGCTGAGGACCAGCAGCATCACCCCACCTGAGAGCTCATTAGGGATGCAGCCTCATCTTGGGCACCCCCAAGACCTGCTGAAACAGATGTGCATTTGGACATGATCCCCAGCAATCTGCCTGCTTCACAGGGAAAGCATTTGCTTGCTGGTTTTTAAATCTCTTGGTTTACTGTTCTCTACCTCTTTGGTACTTAATTATAAGACTTTAGAGGTTTTGCTGGAGCACAGACTGGAAGAGGTAGCTCTGCGTAAGTACAAACTTTTGCCAGCAAGGGGAGAGTTTGCAGAGCAACTTTTTTAAAATCAAGGATAAAATATCTGTGTTCCCATGATGTGGCTGCTCCTCTATTTCCGCTTTAGCTGTGCTGGTTCCAGCCCCCCGCCCCTCCTCCTGGGATGGTCAGAATTACAGCAAGAAGGCCTCCTCTTGGGGTGAGTGAAGCGAGCTGGCTGTTTACCCTCCGCAGCCTGCACCTGAAGCCAAGCTGGTGGTCTTACGAAGCTGCCCGGCGGTGGCGTGTTTTCCATCTGGGAAGCAGTTCAGAGACCAGCCCAGCTGCCAGCAACAAGGACGGCTGCAGCTCTTGCCCTGCTTTCTGCTGGCCCACGCTCTCAGAGCCCCATGAAATCGGCCTCCGCCAGCCAGCTCTTCACAGACAGGCGGGGCGGACTCTGCAGGGGTGTCCAGGATTATGATGGAGGGGCCCTGGCAGGGAGGAGTGGAAAACAAGTCCCAATTCCAAGCCTGAGTCCGGGTTGTGAGCCCCTTGCTGCTTTCCAGAAGAGTGCTGATGCAGGCTGCCCTTGGCCAGAGCCAGTCCAGCTTCCGGAGCAAGGCCCAGCTGCTGTCCGCTGTGGGGGCACATGGCAGGGAGCGACTCCCACTCTCCACAGGGAGGAAAGGGGTTCGCTTGGTCCATCAGTTGAAGAGCTAGGAAGCAGCTGGGTTCTCCCCCTCCCCCTCTTCCTCCTCCTCCCTCCCCTGTTCCACCCCTCCATCACCACCCCAGCCCTACCTCCTGTCTTTCTCACTCTCTTTATTGGGAGCAGGCAGGAGTGAGCTGAGCTGGCCTCTGATGATACTGTCTTCCGCTACAGAAACTTGACTTCGGGTCAGGACGAAGATTCCAAAAAGACGGCCTCTCTGCCATCTTGATTTTATCGAAGGGACTCCTGCCAGTCCGTCTGAAATAGCAGAGATAAGCATAATCCCATTTTCACCATGGCCAAGGCCATCGGATAAAGCTGGAATTTGGTAAAGAACTAAAATACTATCGAAACACGGGAAACGTTCCTGAAGCAAGTTCTTCTAGCTACTTCCTCACAGAATTAGTCCGTGGCTCCAGGTCCAGCCAACATAGACTCGTGGGCCGGGCAGCTATCAACTTCAGCTGCTAAAAACATAGCTTGTTACTCTTCCCTCCCTCACTCAGCTGCTGGGAGCATCTTGATACCTGATAAAAACTGAATTTAAGAGTTCTCTGGAGAGCAAAGCAGATGCTATTGCCCCCTGGCAATGCCTCAGCTGCTGAGAATGTGATTCCCATCAGAAGCAAGAGGCAGTCTCTCAGTCTGCATTTGCAAGATGTGTTCCATGCGGCCTCTGGACGGGAGGGGCTGCAGGTGAGGAGGCAGGTGTTTTGGGAAGATGGGGCAGGTACCGCCCCTTGCTGACAACTGGTGAGACTGGGCAACTGAGTTGTCCTTTTTAAGTCTCAACTTCTTCAGTAGTAATATGGAAAGAGTGATGCCTGCTACAAAATTTTGTTGGTTAAATGAGGAAAGATCCACAGAGCACCTACTTCTGTGCCTTGCCCCATTGTTGGTGCTAGTAAATATTTGTTCTCTTTATTGGCACCAGAATTCTTGGTGGAGGTGTGGGAGAGAGGACTGGGGGTATCGTGATGACTTTTTTTTTTTTTAACCTAAATACCTCTATCTCCCTAACTCCCTAACTCCCTAACTCCCAGGTATTCAGAGGTTCTCCCCTCCTGCCTTCACATTCAGGTCCTTGGAAATCATGGCCATGTGCACGAAGTTCCCAGCAGTAGTTCTTTGCCAAAGCGCAAGAGTTCCTTGGAGGAGAAGCAGGCTGAGTCCCCCCCAACTGGGGCCTGAATGCGCATCTTGGGTGTGCGCTTCCCCCAGAAGAACTTGGCTTCAGAGGAGGACTAAGTGGGGGAGGGGAGGGAATGGTGATGGGGGAGGGGTGAGAAGAGGGACAAGCAGAAATGGGAGAAACACTTAGGTAATAAAACAGTAATGTGGGTTCTCTCTCTAATGCCAGATCATTTATTTTGTGGAAGACAAACCTTCTGCTTTTTTTATAGGGGACTCTTCTGACACTGGCCATTAGAGTTTATACAGATTTTCTAAGAAATCCTGATTTTACAATGAGCCAAATTTTCCCCACATGATGCCATCTTGAAAAAAAAAAGTTTGTCTCCAGATATTCCTGAACATTAACTTTCAAAGCTGACATTTCTCTTTCACGGATCACAGACACATTTTAAAAAACGATTTAAAAAGAATCTGCAATTTTTTTTTTCCATCTTGCTGCTGCTGCTGCTGCTGCTGCTGCTGCTAAGTCGCTTCAGTGGTGTCTGACTCTGTGCGACCCCATAGACGGCAGCCCATTAGGCTCCTCTGTCCCTGGGATTCTCCAGGCAAGAATACTGGAGTGGGTTGCCATTTCCTTCTCCAATGCATGAAAGTGAAGTCGCTCAGTCGTGCCCGACTCTTAGCGACCCCATGGACTGCAGCCTACCAGGCTCCTCTGTCCATGGGATTTTCCAGGCAAGAGTGCTGGAGTGAGGTGCCATTGCCTTCTCCGGTTTTCCATCTTAAGATGTATCAAATATGGAAGACATTCAAAAAGGAATAAAGAATACTATAATGAATGTTGCCCTAGCTCCCAACCAGTTTAATTGTATAGAGTTAAAAACAATAAATAGAGCATGTTTTCCTAGAATATGTATCAATGAGACAACAGTGTGTAAACAGGGAAAACAACGGCCTCATGAACAGACTTGGGGAGGGTGGCTACCTTGCATGGGGACATCGAGGAAGAGGGTGAGGAGGACCCACCACTGGAGGGGACTGTGGAGGTCTTAGCCTGCTTAGACAGGGGCATGAAGCAAAGTCTGTTAGATTCTGCCTTCAAAATTTAAAAGAGGAAGAGCCCAAGATGAGCAGTTGTTAGGGGAGCACACTGACTGAAGCCGCCCACCCTGGCCTTTAGTAACCATTAGTAACCGTCTGCATGAGTTCTTTTATGACAGGAGATCCTGGTAAGGAATACGAAACTAATAAGCCACCACCAACGGGAAGAGTTCAGGAAAGGTCAAAAGGAGACACCTCGTGTCCGTCCACTTCCCACAATCCCTCTCGCTAGCATCCATCTTGGCGGGGCGATGCATGCGCCACCAGGAAAGACTCTGAATTAGAATGATTGGCCAAAGACCACTTGGAAACTAATCCCATCACCATAAAACCCGAGACTGCGAGCCACGCGGCAGAGTGGTTCTCCTGGGTTCCCTTACCCTATGCTCTCCACCTAGGTGCCCTTTCCCAATAAAATCTCTTGCTTTGTCAGCATGTGTCTCCTTGGACAATTCATTTCCGAGTGTTAGGCAAGAGCCCAGTTTTGGGCCCTGGAAGGGGTCCCTCTTCCTGCAACACAGTGACAGAAAATTCTAGCTCTCTTCAACATCACAGGTCTAAGAAAGGAAACTGGATTTTGGAGGTGACAGACTTCATTCAGAGACTGAGCAACTCAGACTCAGTTCAGATTTGGGCATCCAGCCCACGTTTTCACTAACACAAAACCAGGGAGTGCCTAGCGAGGCCTGTTCTAGTTAGGTGACTGAAGACTCATTAAACAAATCACACAGAAAGCACAAAATAAAGCCCATGTGAGCAGCACAGCACATAAGGACCTTTATATATTACTGACCATTTTCCCTTCTTTTCAAAGGAAAGGTACTTCCATAAAGTGAGTGTTATTTACTGTGCATCTGGTATCAGACCTATTCAAGATCGCCATAAAAAGATTATTTATGGCTCAATAGCTATTCTTGTTTACCACAGATGACATCATCATCCCAACATTGTTACATTACATCAGCATTTGCCCCACTTTTATTGCCTTTGCTATGAAGTCCGTGGCTCAGGCAAAAATGCCTGATGAAGACGAGCCCAGAAAGTAATAAATAGCATGCAATTCCAGCCTTCCCTGTGCTTGAAGTTTTCTTCCAGCTGGACCACCCGCGGCCCAGCGAGAAGCCCCCCGTCTGTTCTCCTGGGCATCTGTCCCCCTTAGTGGGAGCATTTCTCGAGGAGGTCAGGGTAGCATCTTCCAGGGGTATAGAGCCTTGCAGGAGCAGGAAAGCCAGACCCATTCATCTTCTACAGTAACACCATCCCAATTTTGTGGAGGGAGGATGGAATTACTCCTCTCCTGCGAGGTGGATCTGGGGAAATTGTTATTCGTGGCACTATGCCCTCCTCCAGTTAAGAGACAGTCATTTGACACAAACTAGACCAAACAAACTCCTCAGAACCCAGGAGCACCTCTGGAATTTGAATCACAATCTTCCCTTGTGCAGAGGAGGGAGAAGTAAGGGGCAGAGGTGAAAGGCAGAAGTCACTGGAGCTCACTTCTTTGCGTGGCACTGCAGTCAGCCCTTGGAATCCCCCAGGCACTGGTTCTAGGACCCCGGTGGATACTAAACTCTGAGGATGCTCAAGTCCCTTACATAAAATGGTGCAGAATTTACACATAACCTATGCACAGCTTCCCGTAAACTTTAAATCTTCTCTAGATGACTTACAAAACCTAATACAATGTCAGTGCTATGTAAACAGTTGCCTGAGTGCAGCAAATTCAAGTTTTGCTATCTGGAACTTTCTGGAATTCCCCCCCCAAATATTTTCAATCCACAGTTGACTGAATTTGCAAATACAGAACTGGCAGAGACTGAGAGCCAACTGTACTTCAGTTGACTGAAATACATTTCTAGTCCCAAGATGGAGTCACTCCTGCCCTGGGTGCCATGCCAGCCAATGGAAACAATCCTTATCCTATAAAAAAGGCCCAGACTTCTGCCCATTTTGCGGGTCCCTGGATCCTTTCTTGGGAACAGGGACCACTTGTATTATGAGGTGTTGAGCAGAGTTTGCATGGTACCTACGTTGTCATTTTTAATTATCTTTAACAGGTTAGACTGGCCCCAAGTTCTAGGTTCCATTCCTCCCTGTGAATTCCCTTTATTGTTAACTAAGCTGGAGTCTTTCCATCCCTGGGTGGGGAAGATCCCCTGGAGGAAAAAATGGCAACCCAGTATTCTTCCCTGGAGAATCCCATGGACAGAGGAGCCTAGTGGGCTACACAGGGTAGTAGAGAGTCAGACAAGACTGAGTGACTTAGCATGCAAGCTGGAGTCTCTATTGCTTGTAATCAAAGACTCAAAGCCCAACCCCAGGGCTGCTCTCTAACTGTGTGGACACCCCAACTCAAGAGGCAAACACACCACATTCTGTCCTGAGGAGTCAGTCACACAGCTGGCAAATGGGGTGTCCCTGACAGGAAGAGCCCAGTGGAAGGAGTTCAGGCTCCTTCACACACACTCTGAGGTGTGCTCAAGGCTGTGTGTTGTACAGATAATCAATTCAAGCTGCAAACCGAATGCCTACAGGCACCATCACTCCTGAGGTTGGCTGTATCCCCTCTCCAATAGGAAAGAGCAACCAGCAGTAACATTGTTCTTGGTTCCCATAAAGGACTTGAATTTCAAGGTGAATCCAGGAGTTGTCCTGTAAATCACCCCGTGGTTGCCGTTTTCCATCCCCTTCTCCCCACACCTTTAAAAACTGACGTCGGCAGCGATTCATTTCCCAATGGCAGGAAGCGCTGTCTGTCCCCTCATCTCCTGACAGCTCAAGGGAGTGACAGTGACAAAGAGGAACTGGCCTCCACTCCCCACCCCCAAGGGCTTCCCTGGTGGCTCTGAAAGCAAAGAATCTGCCTGCAATGTAGGAGACATGGGTTCGATCCCTGGGTTGGGAAGATCCCCTAGAGGAGGAAATGACAATCCATTCCAGTATTCTTGCCTGGAGAATCCCCATGGACAGAGGAGCCTGGCGGGCTACAGTCCATGGATGGGGTCACAAAGAGTTGGACACAACTGAGCGACTAAGCACAGCACCCCTCTCCAAATCTGGCTGGTTAATGTTCCAGGGCTGGCTGCCTTCACAGAAGCCTGGAAAGACCCAAGAAATGAATACTCTTGTGAAAGGAAAACCCAGAACAAACAAGCAAAGCTGGCTGGGAACTGGGCTTGGCCCACCTGGGAGTCGTGTCCTGCCAAGGGCCTGAGCAGGACACTTGCAGCTGGCTAATCACTAAGCAGTCCTGCTCTTGTCGCTGAACACTCACTCAATCAGCAAAATTCTTTGTGTTAATCTGCAGACCCTGAGACGGTGTTTTGGTTAATGAAGCTGTGAGACAGACAGGAGGACCCAGGCAGGCCCAGGAGGGCTGGCAGGTCCCTGCTCCACAGGGCCTGGGGCCTCGGCAGGGGCCGATTTGACAGGCCGGGGACTGGACAGTGGGGGCAGGGGGATGTCTTCTGAGATGGCTTGGCCACGGTCACTCATGTCTGGCACGGGGTAGGGATGGCTGGAGGGCCGAGTTTAGTGGGATTGCAGCCCAGTGGAGGAGCCCTGGGAGATGGATGGCACAGCCTGCCTATGTCCTCAGGCGGCTTCCTGGCCTCACTCCCGCTGGACACTGTGGGTAGAGGCAGCACCAGTGGCCCAGGTTCAATGGGAGGGCATCAATCAATCAGAGCTATGTTCAAAGCCACCATGGGCTGGAGACAGGCTGTCCGGAAAGGGTGACAGGGAGGGTCGTGCTCCGGAGAAGTTAGCATCGCACCCTGCTCCCTCCTCTGGGCTCCAGATACAGCTCTCAGACACTCTGCTGCCTGCCAGCCTCCAGGATAAAGTGTCTGGTCTGAGGACTGGAGTTCTAGGGCAGCACAGCACTCAAGAAGGGGCCTTCCACATCCCCAGGGTTGGGAGGCAGGTAGGGAGCAATGTGGTGACTGGGCCTGGGCGAGGGTGGTCCTTTCTCTCCTTAGTCCCCCCCCCGCGCTCACAAAGAGGGTCTGACTTGACTTCACGACACGCAGCTCTAAACTTGGGACTCCATGGTCTCCATCCACCTGCTGAGTCTCCAGCCCCCAGAACCTGCAGGCCCTGGAGCCAACTCTGCAGAGCCTGAGTTTCTTCCCTCCTTTCAGCCCTGGGATCCGAGAGCTCACATGCTGATGGGCTGGGGGTACAAGGGTCTGGAAGGGCCTGCATCCAGAAGACCTGGGTGGCCACTCCTGTCTGTGTGGGACCTCCCAGCCCAGCACCTCACATGCAGGATGGTGCTTCCACCCACCTGCCACCTGATGGGCTCAGCAAGTTCACCTAGCACTGGAAAAGGAAGGAAGGAAGGGGTAACTAGGAATGGAAGGGGTAGAATGATGTTGCAATCGGAGCTTAAAAACAAAAACAATAAACATCTCTGCATCAAGGAGTGAGATTCCAGCAGGCTGGTGGGGCTACAAGGGAAGGGGGCATCAGTATCATGTAAGAACCCGGCACAGAACATGGAGGCACACAGGTCAGTGCCCACTCAATCCAGACGGACCCAGGGCCCTGGCCTTTTCCCTCTCAGGCTTTTCTCCCTTCCAGGAGGCACAATGTGCAGTCACTCCCATGGGCCATGGGCATGAGTGTCCCCTTGGTTCTTCACAACTCCCCTCGTAACTTGAGTTGGACCCATGGGCCCCAGTGTGCACCAAGAAATGAAAGCACACCATAGAGCTGAGGCCCAATGGGAAATTTATGTTGTACAAATAAGGCTTTGCGGACTGGGCCTAGCTCCCCAGTGCCCAGCCTCATAACCTCCAAGGTCAAGCACAAGCTCTGGGCTCCTCTGATCCGTGGGTAGCTCTCCACATAGGCTGCTGAGACCCCATCTCACATCATGCAGGCTGCACACCTGTTTCTTACTTTGCTAGTAATATACAAGGTACATTGTCTGAGTCTTCATTCTCAGCAACCCCTGGACCTGGCTTAGCTCTGCGGCTGGTGCAGCTCATCTCTGGATCCTAGCATGGTCCACTCAAGCTGTGAAACCCTCTTAGCCCTTCCCACCACGAGCTCATGCTCTCACATCTTTAACTGGCTTAGCCTGAAAGGTCATGTCGTTAGGTCTTGTCTGTCTTGCGGTTTGTGCTCTGTGGTTGCTTGGATGGTCCTGCATCTTCACTGTCTCTGTCTCACTTAACCGCAGCTCCATTCTCTCACCACATGCATTTACAGTATGTTCATGAAGTCGGCATAGCAGACATCCCCATCCCATTATATTGGGTTTGAGCATCTGACTTGTTTGGCTGGTAGGATGTGAGGGGTGGGGGGTGGGATGGGCGAATGTGATGTGAGTGTCTGGGGCTTAGCTTGCTCTCTTGTACTCTGACTCCAGAATGAAATACACAAGAAATTGACCTAAACCCAACCAAAGTGCAGTCCCAGAAACAGGAAAAGTAAATGCTTCTAAGCGCAGAATTTGGGGACTGTTCATTATACAGCATGTTCTGTGCAAAAGCTGACCGATACAGAACCCCCTTGGGGGCAGACCTGCCTCGTAGCTGGTTTTGTTCTTTCTGATTCTGTGACTTCAGTTGATGACCTCTTCTCCCATGACCAGGCCCTTACATCAGCCAAGTCAGTGCCTTCCTCAGTCTCCCTGCCTCAACTCCCTCCCACTCAGTGGCCTCAGTCTCCCCTCCTCAACTCCTCCCACTCAGTGAGCTGATGGAGGACCTCAGCCCCCTTGACACCAGGCTATGTAGCTCATGATAAACGAGGCGAATGGTTCTACAACACAGATCACAAAACTGATTCAGAACGAAGACACTGTTTACCGTCCTTCTCCCGTGATTAGAAACGTCCTCGTGATGGGCAGAGAGTACAGATATCTGTCCCAGCAAGTGCCAGTGCTGCTTCTTAAAATTGTGATGAAATATATAACCCTAACATTTACCATTTTAGCCACCTCTAAGTGTATAGTTCTATGGCGTGAAGTATATTCACACTCACCATCACCACACCACCATCCATCTCCAAAACTTTTCATCTTCCCCAACTGAAAGTCTGTCTCCACTAAACATTAACTCTCCATCACCCTCCTCTCCTCATCACCTCAGCCCTTGGAAATCACCATTCTTTGTCTGTTTCTGGGAGTTTGACTATTGTGGGTACCTCATTATCAGTGGAATCATCATACATGTGTCCTTTCCTTTCTGCCTTATTTCACTAGGCCTAATGTCTTCTGGGTTTATCCATGCTGCAGCATGTGTCAGAATTTATTTCCTTTTTAGGGCTGAATAATACTCCACTGTGTGTATATTTCACGTTTTGTTTATCCATTTGTCCATCAGTGGATATTTGGGTTGTTTCTAATTCGGCTGTTGTGAATATTGCTGTGAACTATATGGTATACCAAAGGCTGGTGCTTCTTAACTAAGGTATCTGGAGCTGGGGGGGTAAACACCAGGACTTGTACTTTAGGGGAGTGCTGAAAGCAGTGCTGGGAAAATAAATCAGACCAGAATGTTTCCCTGAAGCCTTTCTCACTAGTCTCAAGGTGAAGGAGAGAGGGTAAGCAAAGTGCCTCGGCCA
This sequence comes from Capricornis sumatraensis, assembly GCF_032405125.1. Lineage (NCBI taxonomy): Eukaryota > Metazoa > Chordata > Mammalia > Artiodactyla > Bovidae > Capricornis > Capricornis sumatraensis. The sequence goes on from NC_091083.1 coordinate 38,027,557, forward strand.
TCCAACAATTCTCTCCAAAGACACTGTCTAATATCTAACCTCAAACACTGTAAATCCTTGGCTGGGTACAGAGCTCAGGGCTGCAAAATGTCTTCGGACCCCTTCTTTGCAAGTCCCGCACCTGTAGATGTCGCAAATCATCACCATCACTTCATTTGCTCCCGGTACATGCATCCTGCTCAAACTCATCAGGAAAGTGAGATCTCTTCCTGCCCTGCCCCCTCCAGCCCGCCTTGTCCTGCGACGCACCTTGGCCCACTGAACGTGGCAGAAGGGACGCTGTCCCAGTGCTGAGCCTTGCCTTTAGGAGGCCTGGCATCTTGGGGTGGGGCAGGAGTTCAGCAGACTGGTGAGAAGGCCCACTATCCGCCTACCATGCTATGAGGGAACCCAAGCTAGCTGTGGGAGAGGCCACGCAGCAGAGCTGAGGAGCCAAACCTCTGGGAAAACCCAGGCAGGCCCCCGTCACACGGGGACTGTCAAGCCATCTCGGCCCCTCCCCGCCCCTTGCCATGACAATTTGGGGATCCCAGCTGGGGCCCTGACCGAAAATTGCGGGGGGGTAAGATAAAACAGTCATTTTACTCCTCTGGGTTTTTTGGGTCCAGGTTAGGCCACCATGGGCACCTATCGGAGGCTCAGCCCTCACTCTGCGATGTTGGGACGCTCTGTAATTATGGTTTCATCCTCAGCCTTTGGGCGCCTCTGCAGAAATGAGACGAATTGCATTTTAACGTCCTGCTACATACATTTCAAGACATTCAGAGAGAATGTAGATGTGATGGTCTGTTTTTTTTTTTTCTTCTTCTGTTTTTTTTCGCCACATTCAGTTCACTTCAGTTCAGTCACTCAGTCCTGTCCGACTTTTTGCAACCCCATGGACTGCATTGTGCCAGGCCTCCCTGTCCATCACCAACTCCCAGAGTTTACTGAAACTCATGTCCATTGAGTCGGTGATGCATATTAATTTTATGTTAAGTCCCTGTGGCTTCCCCGCTGGCAAGCGGGCCAGTAGCAGGAAGAGGCTCGAGCCCCTGAGGTTACAAGGTTGGGGAGGCGGTGAGGGGCTATGCTCCGAACACAGAAACGCACTTTCTCCCCACGCTTCATGGGGCGCTGGCAAGACCACCCCCCAACCCCAACCCCGGGGGTTGTGAGAGCATCTCCACCTGATACCTGGACTCCACACCCCAGAATCCCACTGCTTCTAGCGGGAGGGCCTGGGAGAACCCATTCTCACCCTACTCCCCGTGTGTCATCCATCACTCTAAAGTTTGAGAACCCGTTGCAACCGGGAAAGGGGGGCGGAGCGGGGCTGCGGGGTGTGGAGTGTGTGTGTGCTGAGGCTGCTGGCAGCGCTGGGCCAGGGTGCGGGGGTAGGGAGATGAGGGGGTGGTAAGGTGGCGGAGGGCGTGAAGAGGGGTGGGGAGACGGGAAGGGGGCGGGGGGTCAACAAGCGGGTAGGGGAGGCGAAGGGTGTGAGTAGGGGTGGGGACGGGGTGACCCGCCTTCTCGCTTCCTCCCAGCCCCACCTGCAGGCCCAGCTCTCACCTCCTGCCTGCCGGAAGGGAACACACAGGGAGCCTACAGGCCCGGATGGAGAAGATGGGCCCAGAAGGGCTGAACTTCTCCTGAAGCATCACCTCGGTCACGTGAGGGTGCAGGTGCCCCCACCTCAGAGTCCGGCTGTAGGATGACTGGGTGCGCTGGGGCCGGAGTGGGGTTGGGCGGGGGAGCTGGGAGGACGAGGGGTGGCAAGCGCAGAGGGACATAAATCAGGGGACAAGAAAACTACTCAGTGGCTGCAGAACCGGGTCAATCCGGCCTGATCTGACCCGATCTGGCCGGGGAGCAAGGGCACAGGGTCCGCTGGGGCAGTGGGAAGACCTCTGCCACTTGGTTCCGTCTTGGAGCTAGCGGCTGACCTGGGGCTTGGTTACCCTTGAGCATCATCTCTTAGATGCCTTCATCAGAAAGGAGCCTGGAGAAGCGAAGTTCTGAGCATCGACGGATATATGGCTTCTCACATTGCAGAGTTGGGGGCAGGAGTGCAGAGACACGCACCATCTGTCTCTACACAAAGGCAATACACCAATACACCCGGTTAACAACCTATTAAATTCAAGAAAATACGTTCTGTCTTGCTGATTTGACAAACACACACACACACACACACACACACACACACACACACACACACAACCCTCATAACCATCTCGAAGGCCAAGGTTCAAATTCAGAATTCTCTCCCCTTTGGAACTGGAGGCTGGAATATGGTGGTCATGGGCCTGGGTTTTGTTCTGTTTCCTGCCTCTTGCCAGGGCGTCAGGGTCTTGGTCAGTGTTACCTGGCTCTGGCCATGGGGGTAGGCACAGGGCACTGCCAAGTAGGGAAGCCTTCAGCTGCACAGTTTTGATTAAGTCTCCATCGGTATTACCCACATGGCTGATCTCTAGTCTCCAGCCCCTCTTGGAGTCTGGGGCTAACATCTCTGGGGGCTGGAACTGATGCAGTGTGTCCTAAGTCCCCAGTGTAAATCATCTTGTCCTTCAGGGCAGTGCCTTTAACCTCCAGGCAAAAGCAGATTCTCTTTTTAGGCAGGAGATTCCAGAGACTCGGACATACCACCCCACCCACTCCCACCCCTTCCCCCCCACCCCGCCCCTCCCCGCCCAGTAGCCCGGGCAAAAGCCAGACCTCACTCTCCCGCTCCTGCTCAGTTGTGCCCTATTCTTTGCCACCCCATGGACTGTAGCCCGCCAGGCTCCTCTGTCCCTGGAATTCTCCAGGCAAGAATGCTGGAGTGGGTTGCTCTTTCCTCTCCGGGAGAATCTTCCTGACCCAGGGATGGAACCTGCCTCTCCCGCAGCTGCTGCATTGGCAGGCGGATTCTTTTACCGCTGAGCCACCTGGGAAGCCTGACCTCACTCTGGGTGAGGCTGATTGTTCACCTGGGTCAGCGGTGGTTTTGATCAGAAAGGCTCTCCAGGAGGTAATAAAATCCGAGGTGAGCAGCACAAAGAAGCAGTGTCGCTGCATGGTGAATTCTCTGAGGATCCCAAGGCTCAAAAGGGAACAAGGGTGGTCTAGTGTGTAAGAATCTGGATCCAACGCAGGAGACATGGATTCGATCCCTGGTCGGGGAAGATCCTGCATGCTGTGGAGTGACTAAGCACATTCGTGTGCCACAGCTTCTCAGCCTACACACTCTAGAGCCCAAACTCCACAACAGGAGAAGTCACTGCAGTGAGAAGGCCACACACCGCAACTAGAGAATAGCCCCCACTTGCCGCAACTAGAGAAAAGGCCCCGCAGCAGCAAAGACCCAGCACAGCCAATAAATAAGTAAATGATTTTTTTTTTTAAGAGAGAACAAGGGGATGAAAGAGATTCTGGGTCCAAGAAGAGCACCCCACAGTGGCAGAGCCTGGCAGGGGTGACATCAGGAAGGCCTAGATGGAGCTGAGGGTTCAGGAAAATTGCCACGCAGGATGGCCCTTCCAGCCACTTTGCAATGACATGCATGAGACCACCAGCTCCGGGCACTGGGGACAGAGAGGCCAATCCTTCTCCAGAAGTGGCAGTGCATAAAATCTTATTTACTTGTCCAATGTGAAAAGCAAGAAAGCTCTGAGAAAATCAAAGCCAGAGACAGGGAAAAGCTGATGAGGGAAACAAAAACATTGCTTCTTATATAGTAAGTCCCCTAACATGCATGGATATGAGAGTTGGACTGTAAAGAAAGCTGAGCACTGAAGAATTGATGCTTTTGAACTGTGGTGTTGCAGAAGACTCTTGAGAGTCCCTTAGACTGCAAGGAGATCCAACCAGTCCATCCTAAAGGAAATCAGTCCTGAATATTCATTGGAAGGAATGATGCTGAAGCTGAAACTCCAATACTTTGGCTACCTGATATGAACAGCCGACTCATTGGAAAAGACCCTGATGCTGGGAAAGACTGAAGGTGGGAGGAGAAGGGGACGACAGAGGATGAGATGGTTGGATGGCATCACTGACTCAATGGACATAAGTTTGAGTAAACTCTGGGAGTTGGCCATGGACAGGGAGGGCTGGAGTGCTGCAGTCCATGGGGTTACAAAGAGTTGGACACGACTGAGCAACTGAACTGAACAGAACAAGCGAATGAGTTCCATTTCAAGAGCATGTTCCTAAATCCAATTCATTCAGAAGTCCAATAATGTTAGCCTAGAAACCCAACCACACAATTGGCTATAATACTGTACTGTAATATGTTTATAATACAAATAATACATTAAATACAAACAAAAAATAAAACATCTTTAATGTGCTTTAATCTTAAGTACAGTTCCTTGATAAGTACAGTAGTACAGGACAACAGCTGAATTACAGGGGCACATTCGCATCCTTGAAAGTTTGAAACTTGAAGTTTGTATGTGGGGACTTCCTGTGCTTGTATTCAGCTGGGAATCTGTAAAACTCCTTCCTGGTACCATGTGTGAGTGAGATACGGAGAAGGGATCAGGTGACGGCAGGTACAGTCACACCTGGCTCCAGATTCCTGTGCTTGAAGGTGAATGATAACTCCTCACCTGAAGTCACCTTCAATCCCTCTGTTTGTGTTCCTCATTTTCACTGTCAACTCTGATCAGGATTTTGGAAGGATTGATGCTAAAGCTGAAGCTCTAATACTCTGGCCACCCGATGTGAACAGCTGACTCATTGGAAAAGACCCTGATGCTGGGAAAGACTGAGGGCAGAAGGAGAAGGGGATAACAGAGGATGAGATGGCTTGATGGCATCACTGACTAAATGGACATGCGTTCGAGTAAACTCCAGGATAGGACAGGTAAGTCTAGTGTGCTGCAGTCCATGGGGGTCAAAAAGAGTCAGACATGACTTCACAACTGAACAACAACTGATCAGGAGGCCAAAGGTGCTCTTATAACTTAACCCATGACATGAAGCCAGAGGGGATCACTGACATCAGAACAGAAGAATCAGGACTCAAGAGGCTCTCAGCAGAACATAACAATGAAGGAACAAAGTTTAATGGAGATAAATGTTGTCTATGATATATATGTTATATACCCCTAAGTTTAGGTCTGAGAGATCTGGCTTAATAGGAATTCATGTGAAGAAACAGGAGAGGCTTTTAGTTATTGAGAACCCTTTATGAACCCATACTAGAGTTACCCTCCAATATTAACCAGACCTTAGAATGCATTGAGAGAAAGAAAGCATATACATCAATGAGGCACTTGAGGACTGTACCTCCCCAGTGTTTGGATTTCCTGTTTTAATGATCAGGTCCAGAGAGAAGTGGTTCAAGTGATGATGACTCTGGAAATCCCATCATCAAGAACCGATTGAAGAAGCTCAAGGGTTTGAGTGTGAAACAAGAATGCTTATAGGAGACTTGCTAGCCATCCTCTTAATATATGGAGGACCATCATGGGAAAGGAGTAATAGATTTATTCTACGATACTCCAGAGGGGCAAGATTAAAATGAATGAATGAAAGATACAGGAAGAGCTTCAACTCAACACATGGAAGACTTTTCCAAAATGAATGTCTTATATCGTAGTTAACTCCCACCCCTGGAAATATCCACCTAGGGATATTACAGAGAAGACTTTTGGAATCCAGGGAGATACAATAGCTGAACAAAATGCAGGATCCTTTATGGTGGAAATTCCAAGCACTGTGGCAGCTGCAATGCTCATCAATTTGGACCATGAAAGCAGCTGTCTCCTGCCCCTACAGTAACCAGAGGATGGCTCTGGTCCTAGAATCAGGTTACTTTCCCCCTTAGTTTTGAAGGTTGGTAATAAATCAATAGCTTTGTTGTAGCCAGACTGAAGTTCTGGCTTTTCACATTGGCAACAACAATCTCTCATTTGACTGGAATGCAATTTGAGTAAAATTAACTCACTTTCCATATGGTCAGGTGTGCAGAAAGCCCCGAGTCCTGATTCATTTTTCCTGCATTGTGATTCTTTCATATTCATCTGCACTGTTTAAGGTCTCCTATTTATAGCTGGTGAGACATTGAGGTGGTCTGGGGGTTGACTCCTTACATTCGTTCCTCTAGAAAACTCACAGCAGCTATAAAAGTTGGCTATTTTCTAGCAATTGCACGTCTATTATTTTTCATGTTGACCACGGGACACCTGCAAAGACATATCTGTGCTGACCTTCTAAAAGTTCAACTTGGTTTTCTTTGTCCTGCAAAGAGCACGTCTGATGCAAGTCAGACGGGGTTTAGGTCATTAGTGGGAGCCTGCCAGTGGAGTTGTGCTTAAGGGATGGGAAGAAGAAGAACAACAGATGAGTGTGTGTCCTCAGGCTGAGACACTAATGATGGTGAAATGGACACCTTCTGAGACAACAGGAGGCTGTATAAATTTACATAAACTTAAGAAAGCTCTTGGGTATTTCTGAGCCTGTAGAGATGGAGAAAAACTTTCCCCAATACTTATGAGGCTGACTTTGCTGAGAACACGAGTCATTTTCCTTAATGTGTGTGTATATATATGTGTCCCGATGGCTCTGGTAGATATGAGCTACAGAAAATTCTCAGAGTTTATCAGGCAAATCAGTAGATTTTACTCTTGCTGTCGTCTCTGCTTCCGGAGAAGGCAATGGCAACCCACTCCAGTATTCTTGCCTGGAGAATCCCAGGGACGGGGGAGCCTGGTGGGCTGCCGTCTATGGGGTCGCACAGAGTCGGACACGACTGAAGTGACTTAGCAGCAGCAGCAGCAGCCATCTCTGTTTCCAGCCTGAGAGGAAGATGACCTCTCATCTTCATTACCTGATGTTAGCACATCCAAATGGCTGTGTGATGCTTGGCAACCCAGTAAGTTAGGATTGCATTTACTTTCACCTCCACACTCTTTTTCTTTTTTTGCATTTAAAAATGACTTGGTGGTCAACTGGTTAATAAGCTGCCTGCCAGTGCAGGGGATATGGGTTCGATCCCTGGTCTGGGAAGATTCCACATGCTGCGGAGCAACGAAGCTGGTGGGTTACAATCACTGACCCCATGTACCACAGCTACTGAGGTCTATGAGCCCTAGATCCTGTGCTCTGCAACGAGAGAACCCACTGCAATGAGAAGCCGGCATACGACAGTGAAGAGTAGCCCCCCCACCCCACCGCCTGCTCACTGCAACTAGAGAAAGCCCTTGCACAGCAATGAAGACCCAGGATAGTCAAAAATAAAATAAAAAAAATAAACAAACAAATAAATCTTAAAAGATATATATATAAGGACTTATAGTGGGGGTCCAGTGGTTAAGACTCTGCACTTCCTCTACAAGGGGCATTGGTTAGATCCCTAGTCTGGGAACTAAGATACTGCATGCCACATGGCGAGGTTGAAAGAAAAAATAAATAATAATAAATAATATGACTTTTAATATTTTAAGAATTTCTAACAGTCTGAGAAAAGAAACAACTTCAGAGATGAATATGGAGTGTTTTACCTGATGGGCAACCTTTTGATAAATACTCACTGGGACATGCACTAAAAAGCTTTTCAAAAGGCCAGTTAAGAATTTGCCCCATGACTGGAGGGGTGCCCTTGCCCCACCTTCTTCATGAAACCCTTGGGTGAAAGAAGAGAGGATGATGACAGCATGTGTTATTATTGGAAGTTGTCTTGTTGTGTGGCCCTGAGGCAGCCTGTATGCCATGTGGGTGCAGATCCTCCATGTGTGGGTGGGTATGTGGGGGGCAGAGGGTCTGTGTGCAGACGGGGCAACTCTCCTGGTGGTAGAAATACAAGGACCCTTGGCTTCCACATGTACAGAGTATGAATTTGGAACAGAAAAGGTCTTTAGAAATAACTTTGCTGCATAGTAGGATCTGCTGTGGAGCTTTGAAAAGAGAACCACAAACAGTACCTGTGAAAGTGAGGACACTGAGTCGTGTCTGACTCTTTGGGACCCCATAGACTGGAGCCCGCCAGGCTCCTCTGTCCAGGGGATTCTCCAGGCAAGAATACTGAAGTGGGTTGGCATTTCCTTCTCCAGGAGATCTTCCTGACCCAGGGATTGAACCCAGGTCTTCTGCATTGCAGGCAGATTCTTCACCATCTGAGCCACCAGGAAAGCCCAAGAATACTGGAGTGGGTAACCTATTCCTTCTCCAGGGAATCTTCTGGACCCCAGAATTGAACTGGGGTCTCCTGCATTGCAGGTGGATTCTTTACCAGCTTAGCTGCCAGGGAAGCCCTAAACCTATTGTTGACTGAAAAAAAAAAAAAGAAAATAACACAACCTGAAAGTTGAGAATTATGTTTTATTTGGCGGACTTTCCGAGCACTTAAGCCTGGGATAGTGCCTCTCAGGAAGCTCTGAGGGACCCACAGAAGAGGTAGGGGAGGAACCAGAATATATAGGAGGTTTGCAACAAAGACCAGTAGTTGGAACATCCAAAGATGACTGTTCATAGAAGAAAACCAGGCATCACTGGTTAAGAAATTAAGCACTTTTCTTTGTGTGGAAAGATGCAGGAATCTGGGCTCACTGAAACCGCTCCTTTGATAAGTGTCTGAGCTAGAGCCAGTATAGCCTGCTCTTTCCCATCCTGAATCTCCTCAGGGCGCACAGTTTGCAGGAAGGGCTACAGTGCTTGCTGGCTTGATGGATGCATTTTCCTTTGTTTTCAGAGGTGGCAGGTGACATTTTTTCCGGCAACGCTACCAATGCCTGTGCTGTAAACCACTTGAATAAGACTTTCTGATGATAGGGCCCAGGCATCTGTATTATCTAAGCTACTAGATAATTTGATGTATATTAAGATCCAAAAATCCAATTGATACTGGTCTAATCCCTTTATCTTACATACTGTGATCACACAATTAACTAGCGCCTGCACTGGAGGTAGATTCTCTGGTATGTTCTCTTTAAATATCAATAAATAATGATATAATATTACAATAAATAATATATAATATTACATAATATATAATAAATAATGCAGAAGGGGAAAAACAGAGTTGATTTTTGGTGTTTCCAGTCTTTCCACTCTTCCATATTCACTGTTTTGGCTGTGTTCTCATTCCCAGCCCATCCTTTTAGGTTTCTGTGTCCTTAAATTTCCTCGCCTTCCTTCTACCCTTTGGTGTTTAGGAAAGACCCTATCACACTCATGGTGATTGGTGAGTATCTTCTTTCCCTGGATATATTGGCAAAGCCTTTAAAGCCACTTCATTTTTCTGGGATTTCAGTTCTATCAGCTGTAGATAGTTTGGGGTTCAAGGATATGGTTCTCAGAATGGAAATGTAGATATTAGCAAATGGGTAGTAAAGGAATTCTCATTTGAGAAGGACATCGTCTGTCATCCTTGAAATTACATGTAGTTGCCTGAGTTCCACATTTTAATGGGAGCCTGGCACTGAAGTGTGTTCAGTCCAAAAAAAAAAAAAATTGACTTCATGCTGATTCTACGCCACAGAGGAACTTGGTCCATCTGTCATACTGCTACTGCTGCTGCTAAGTCACTTCAGTCGTGTCCGACTCTGTGCGACCCCACAGACGGCAGCCCACCAGGCTCCCCCGTCCCTGGGATTCTCCAGGCAAGAACACTGGAGTGGGCTGCCATTTCCTTCTCCAATGCATGAAAGTGAAAAGTGAAAGTGAAGTCCCTCAGTCGTGTCCTACTCCCAGCGACTCCATGGACTGCAGCCTACCAGGCTCCTCCGTCCATGGGATTTTCCACTATTCCACCAGAATAAGTTCTTTTGTGATTCTTTGGGAAATCAGGAATTAGCTGTTAGTTATGTAAATGGAAAAGATGGACTGAAAACAATTTTCTTTTTCTAAATGAGAAAATTAGAAAAATTGTTGGACTAAGGGAGAGGAAGAAAATTGTTAAAATGTATGTACAGTGTGTGAATAGTGAGCTGGCAGATTCTTTCAATTTTTTAAAAACAGTTTTATAACAAAGTTTTTTTTATAAACATGTGTTGTTTCTATAATCAGAAAACACACATTTAAAGAATAGGCCCCATGCTAGAGGTTTGTGGAGCTGCAGGACTGAATATTCAGGCTGCCCAGCTGTCCAAATGCCGGCCCCTTATGGGTGTTAGTATTTTACCAGCAGATGTCTATCCCTTGACAGCAAACAGCTCTAGGAGACAAAATATTAATGTCAAGTCTTATGAAGCAAGTCTTATGGCCAGGCCAGGCTGGATGTCATGCCTTCAGGTTGCTGACATTTTCTTGTCACGCGGGGTCTATGATCCGCCAATCAGAACAGTCAGGGAAGTGACAGGCATGGGATGACTTCCTCCTTCTTGGCACATGAACAGGAAGTGGCTTTATTGGTAGAGATGGTTGAGGGAAAGAAATGGGGGCATATATGCTTGAGGCTTATCTTTGTGGCTAAGAAACACGTTCAGTGAATATGTATGATAATTGCACTTGTGCTAATGCCTGAGCCAGGAGCCCATCCCTTCCTCAAGGAGCTCACGTTTTAGTGCAAGGAAGCAGCTGACAAGCAACGAGAACAAATAAGGGTGTGACATGGAGCGGCAAAAGGTGCCAAGTGTGTGGGTAAAGAAAGGGGTGAAGGGGTAGCAGCAAGGAACCGACACCACCAGGTCTGGGGAAGAGGTCGCTGCCCGGCTTTCTACCCAGGTTTAGAGGGAATGGGTGCAGCCCAAGAAAGGCTGGTTGGTCTTTGGAGGAGGGGGGCACATTCCTCCGAGGAGTCAGGGTTGGGGGTGGGGGCTGGGGGCAGAGGGATGCAGATGTCCAGGTCAGGAGCTCCATTTCCGGGGGCTGGGTAGCAGAAGGCTCCAGGCAGCGTACCGTGTTCCTGCGTTGGATGACCTAATAAGGCCTCTTCCATCTTGCCTGCTCACAGTCTGGCCAGAGAGAGGACTCCCTGTTCTCCCTGGCAGGCGCTGCGCAGGCCACAGTGTTTAGGATTTCTGAGCACCAAGGAGTGTTCCAGCCAAGGGCTTTCCATGTGACAGTCCCCTGAGCTGGGGGGAAGGGTTTGGGAGGCAGAGGGGTGCAGGAGGGAGGGGAGGATGCAGGAGAGAAGAGGGGGTTGTGGAGGAGGTGGAGGGCCTGGGAGGTAAGGGGGTGCAGGAGGGAGGGGAGGGGGAGGATGTGGGAGGGAGGGAGAGGAGGAGGGTGCGGGGGGGAGGAGGAGGGTGCAGGGGGGAGGGGGAGGGTGCAGGAGAGAAGAGGGGGTTGTGGAGGAGGTGGAGGGCCTGGGAGGTAAGGGGGGTGCAGGAGGGAGGGGAGGGGGAGGATGTGGGAGGGAGGGAGAGAGGAGGAGGGTGCAGGGGGGAGGAGAAGGGTGCAGGGGGGAGGGGGAGGCTCAGGGTGAGGAGCGTCCCATTTCAGCCTCTGGCACCAACTTCTCCGTTGAGACCGGGCAGACGGGGAAGAGAGATAAGAAAAAAATGCCAGGGCTCCAGTTGTACACAGAAGCTTTTCTAAAGCAGTTGGAGCTGCAGAGAAAGGTAATTGAGAAGGGAGAGAAAATAAAGGACTATTGAAGCAGGGTGTCTGGGGCCGGGAGGCATCTCTGCTGCGTGGGTGTTAGAGCGTTTCTTCTGGCCGGTGCCCCGACGGCCCGGCTGGGGCCACGGTCACAGGTCTTTCCTTGTCTTGTGGGAGGTAATTCAGGAAAGGACTCCGACATCTGAGGAAAGGAAGCGTGATCTGTTTTTTCCAGGCTCTTCACAGGCTGGAGCTGGAGGAAGCTTCTAGATCACAGCCATGGAGTCACGTGCTGGGGCCTCAGTGAGCCCCCAGTAGGGAAAACTATCTGTCCGAGGCCATGCCCACCAGCATGTCATTCCTGCCAGGCCTGTCTCTGACCTGCCTCCGTAAATAAAAGCATGTAAGGGACGTTTGATTGGTGTTTGCCTGTTCTCTTGCCATTAAAGGGCACACTTTGAGGCAGGAGGTTCAGGCCAGCGAGAGCTAGACGTCTCATGTCTCGAGAAGGACGGAGGGTTGACCAGGCCTGAGTTCAGGTTTTATGTTAAAGCGAACTTGATCACCTTTGTCATCAGCTGCACACTGAGTAAGTCATCCAGGGGATTCGAGACCAGGCATGGCCTTCTCCCTGCAGACTTGTCCTGGGCCTGCAAGTCCTTCCTTCCTGACTGGTGAGGAAGCAAGTGTGGGCTGGCGCTGGTCTATGGAGAGATGCTGAATCCTGAGCCAGGAGTGGCCTCAGCGAGTCACTAGCTTGTTGCTGTGGGACTTTGGCTGAATCAAAGCTATGGTTTTTCCAGTAGTCATGTACAGAGGTGAGAGTTGGATCATAAAGAAGGCTGAGTGCTGATAAATTGATGCTTTCCAATTGTGGTCCTGGAGAAGACCCTTGAGTGTCCCTTGAACTGCAAGGAGATCAAACCAATCAATCCTGAAGGAAGTCAATCCTGATTTCATTGTAAAGAGTGATGCTGAATACTTTGGCCACTTGATGCAAAGAGCCAACTCTTTGGAAAAGACCTTGATGCTGGGAAAGATTGAAGGCAAAAGAAGGGGATAGCAGAGGATGAGATGGTTAGATAGGATCACTGACTCAATGGACATGAATTTGAGCAAATTCTAGAAGAGAGTGAAGGACAGAGGAGCCTGGTGTGCTGAGGTCCATAGGGTTGCAAAGAGTCGGATGTGACACAGCAACTGAACAAGAATAATAACAACAACCACAACTTCCCTTCTCAGGCCCTTTGCCATCATTGCAGAGAGGGGCTGAAGGAGACTTATGTTTCTGGAACTATGCTGGTTGGAAAGTAAAAGAGGGCTTGAGGCTTGGGGGCCAGCTGCCACCTGACTTCATCCATAGCCCTGCTAGTTTTTTTCATGTCATGTAGCATGTGATATGTTATAATATGTTTATGATATGCATATAACATAACACAATAGAATAGAATATTACCATGCTGGACTTCAAGGTAAGTCTATACTTGAAAGAAGGATTTCATTCCCTAGAAAACTTGGAGTACCCCATGCATCAGGTGACTTCGGAAGTGACTACAGAGGCCCCTCAATCCGTGATTCTGTTGCCCATTAAACAGTCCTGAGCAGCGCCAGAGAAGACTGGCAGCGTTCACTCTGGTTATTTAGAAGTCTGAAAAAATGCCAAGAATTCACAGTTAGAAAAACACCCTTTGGCTCCTCATTTATCTGGAGAGCAAAACAAACTCACTTGACGGTCTGTGTGGTGCTGGGGAAGCGCCAGCGTGGGAGAAGCGCTTGCTGCCTCTCTGTGATTTCTAGCCAGCTGGACACTTGCTGTCCCTGGGACGTGCCTGAGCAAGGAAGGGGTGGTGTCCCAAGCCCACCCTGGAGAGTGTGGGACTTTTATGACCTGGGGACGCAGCACTGACATTCTCACTGTTCACAGGGAGATGTGAGATCTCTGACTTCTGGTGAGTCCTTGGTCTCGTGAAAGGAGAGGTTGTGTTATTGGAGGTTGAGTGAAGTGACCGGAGGTGATGGGGGCACCTGAAACGTCTGCCTCGGGTTAGCAGCTTCCAGGGACCAATCAGTCGCCACCCGCCTCCCCAGCTTCTTCTGGTGCTAGGGAGGGACAAGCTGAAGGTGAGCTGCGGCCAGTCACCTGTATGTAAAGTTGCATCCATGACGGACTTTCCTAGTTGGCCTCATTAAGGAAAAAACCTGAATTTCAAGCCGTAAGACCCACACCTCGGAGCAAGTCTCTGGGCCAAGTCAGCCTTCACATCTCAGGGCAGTTTTCTGGCTCTTTACTTCACTCAACAAATATTTATTAAACGTCTACCACGTGCTCAGCATTGTTGGAAAAGATGGGCTACATCTGTGAGCCAAACAGATGCCAATTCTTGCCCTCAGGGAACTTCCCTTCTGATGCTCATTCACAGGTATCAAGCTCTCTGCAGGGATGTGTTACCCGCAGGAGACTGGGTGAGATTTAGGGTGCAGAGATCAGAGCTTAGGTGTTGGTCTCAGACACCTGTGTCCAGGCCCTTTACCTCTCCGCTGGCTTAATTCTCTCGTTAGACAGGTTCAAGGGCACAACCGTTTCCTTGTCTGCTTTTGTTTTGTATTGTTTTGGTTATTTATATTTAAATTTTTATTGAAGTATAGTTTTTTTTTTGGCTTCCCAGGTGGTGCTAATGGTAAAGAACCTGCCTGCCAATGCAGGGGACATGAGACCCGGCTTTGATCCCTGGGTCAGGAAGATTCCCCTGGAGGGGAAAATGGCAACCCACCCCAGTATTCATGCCTGGAGAATCCCATGGACAGAGGAGCTTGGCAGTTATGGTCCATGGGGTCACAAAGAGTCAGACACGACTGAAGAGACAACACATGCATATTTGGTTTACAATGTTATTTCTGCTGCACAGCAAAACGATTCAGTTGTATGTATGTATGTATATATATATATATATATATATATATATACACACACACACACACACATACTCTTTTTTAAAAAATATTCTTTTCCATAATGGTTTATCACAGGATTTTTTAAATTGGAGGATAATTACTTGACAATGTTGTGTTAGCTTCTGCTGTACAACAACATGAATCAGCTATATATATCAATAACCTCAGAGATGCAGATGACGCCACCCTTATGGCAGAAAGTGAAGAGGAACTAAAGAGCCTCTTGATGAAAGTGAAAGGAGAGTGAAAAAGTTGGCTTAAAGCTCAACATTCAGAAAACGAAGATCATAGCATCCAGTCCCGTCACTTCATGGGAAATTGATGGAGAGACTGTGGAAACAGTGGCTGACTTTATTTTGGGGCTCCAAAATCACTGCAGATGGTGATTGCAGCCATGAAATTAAAACATGCTTACTCCTTGGAAGAAAAGTTATGATCAACCTAGACAGCATATTAAAAAGCAGAGACATTACTTTGTCAACAAAGGTCCATCTAGTCAAGGCTATGGTTTTTCTAGGAGTCATGTATGGATGTGAGAGTTGGACTATAAAGAAAGCTGAGCGCAGAAGAATTGATGCTTTTGAACTGTGGTGTTGAAGACTCTTGAGAGTCCCTTGGACTGTAAGGAGATTCAATCAGTCCATCCTAAAGGAAATCAGTCCTGGGTGTTCATTGGAAGGACTGATGTTGAAGCTGAAACTCCAATACTTTGGCCACCTGATGCAAAGAGCTGACTCATTGGAAAAGACCCTGATGTTGGGAAAGATTGAAAGCAGGAGGAGAAGGGGATGACAGAAGATGAGATGGCTAGATGGCATCACCGACTCAATGGACATGAGTTTGGGTAAACTCTGGTAGTTGGTGATGGACAGGGAGGCCTGGTGTGCTGCGGTTCATGAGGTCACAAAGAGACAGACACGACTGAGTGACTGAACTGAGCTGAACTGAATGCCCTCCCTCTTGAGCCTCCCTCCTGCTCCCCTCATCCTCACAGGTCCTCACAGAGCACCCCTCCTCATCTGTTAAAGGGGGTGGTAAGGGATGCTCTGAGGGCTCAACAGATGATCCGCCGGTAGTGGTTGGGGTGATGTCTGCAGGGTGGCCAGTGCTCTGCAAGGAGGATGGCCCTCTGCGGGCATTTATCTGCCTGTGTTCATCCCTCGCGGCCTTAGGGATTGTGCCCTTGACCCTCTGTGTGGTTGCCAGGGGTGCCGTGTCCGTCTGTGGAGCATCTCCGCCGGATGTGACACTGTCAGGTGTGGGTGTGACCTATGCTGCCCATCGGGCCAGGAGGCCCTCCTGTCCGGGAAGGGAGTGGCTGGCTGTCCCTAAGTCAGCAGCCACAGTGCCTGCCTCCCCTGGGCTGACGGCCAGAGGGCTGCCTTCACCCACTCTGAGCACTCTTGCTTCTTGGACCCAGCAGGCCACCTGTTTTGGGGGAGCAGACCACGCTCCTCCTTCCAGCCTCCCTGTAGCAGGCTCTCTCCTCTCCTGACTGCTGTGACCCAGCCCAGTGCTGCCCCAAACTGGTTGTGTGACCTGGAACCAACCGCTTAACCTCACTGGTCTCAGTGTCCTCATGGGGAGAGGGGAGATAACACTCACAGCTGTCAGGGGCATTGTCAGGTGAGGCAAGAAGACGAAGGACCATAGAACGGTAGGTGTGGTGCCCACGTGGTTGTCGTTCCCATGGCTCAGTCACGTCTGACTCTGTGACCCCCATGGACGATGCTCATCGCCCCCATCAAGTCTGTGTCCTGCTCACCCTTTGCCCCTGCGCACGTCTGATCTGGCCCACTCTCCCTGCCCTTGGTGTTTCCTTCCCATCTGCCCTGTGCTGCAGCCTTTCAGCACACTTGGCCACCTCTGTGATCGTGAAGCCAGACTGGACCCTGGGAGCGTGAGAAGCACCCACTGCCATTGGACTGAGAGTTTCTTAAAACGGGACCGACTGTCTCCCTTTTTGAGCCTCCCCTTCCTCTTCCAAAGAGCCGAGCCTGCAGTGAGTGCCAGGTGCACAGACATGTGGGACAGGCGTCCCAGGTGGGTACAGACAGACGGGAGGACAGAGCTGGCTCCTCTCTCCTGATGCTCTGCTAATTTTGTGTCAAGTAAGGACATTGTTTCTGAAACTGTCACTCGGAGATCTAAATTTAGAGCTGTTTCCTGCCAGGAGCTATCCTGCCAGGAATGGGTTTGAAATGTAGTCCTCAGGGTGTGACTCTCTTGGGCTCTCAGTAGCACTGCCAGGCAGCCAAGTGGGGGCAGCTTTCAGCTCGGAGTCTTGGAGGAGGTTCTGGTGGAGCCTCCACTTCTGTTCGTCTGGTACAGACGGCTTGTACCACCATCCAGGCTGTCTGGAAGGTCTCCCTCCCAATCAACCCACAGGCTACCCTCCACACCATGTCCTGCCCTCTCCTGCCTCTCAGGGCCGCCTAGATGCTCAAGAACTACTGATGACATGAGTAGCTCACATGTCATCCTCAAATCTTGGAATTAAGAACTAATGAGGTTTCTTTGCCAATACCTGGCCGGTGAGCTGGTTATAAAAACCAGTGGAGAGTTAAAGCTTCTTGGGATCACATATCCAAGGCTCCCACTTCCCCTGATTGAGTAATAAAATGAAGACATTAATATGTCACGCAGGAAATAGCCTTCCTGAAGGACCAGGCTAATTACTGTAATCCTACATTCCCCATTTTCAGTGAGAATCTGAATCGTGTAACAAGAGGTCCCAGATTAATGTGGGCGCAGAAGAGTAACATGATACAGAGTAAAATGATGCAGATGGATGCTGAGGCTAATGAGCGAACAGAGCATCCACAGGTGCTTCTAGGATTTAATGAGCCCAAGTCTGTGGGCCAAAGAGGAAACCCATCTCATCTCCCTGATTTTTCGTTGGCTCCCACTTGTTGTTTTAAAGCCGATAGATTTCAATGTCTCTTCTGCTGATACAGCTGAAGGAAATGTTTGCATGGTGGCACACTCAGGCTGTTGATAAAATAAGGTCCTCAATAAACCATGCCACATTGATACATAAAATAAACCATCCCATTATCTATTGGTAAAAACAAAACAAAACAAAACGAGTTTTCTTTGGTTTCATGAAGACAGAACTATGTGTTTTTTTTGGGAGAAAGAACCTGACTAGGGACTAAGAAGACCTGAATTGTAGTCCAGCCACTACCACTAACTTTATCAGCTAGTGAATCTGCTAACAACCTCTGCCCAGGTCGTGCAGCTAGCAATTGGCAGAGTGAGCTTTTGAGCCCAGGGAGTCTAGATCCAGAGTGACCACTATGCTAATGCTGAAGTGCTGATTTCAGGCTCTTCTGGGGACCCAAGAGTGGAGGGGACCTGTGGCCTACAAGGTCGACTCCTGGAGGCAGCCATGCTGTACACACATTGTGCCTTTGTCCTGTGTTCAGGCAGGTGGGCCAGGGGCAGACTGACAGAGAGACCTCTGTATGGTCTCCCCCATCCCCACCATGGCACAGAAGCAGCAGAGGGGCCGTGATGTTGCCCCTCAATGTGGTGCAGGGGTGGTGCAGGGGGCCACGGAGGTCACAAGGACTGCAGTGAGGACCAGTTCTGCAACCCTGTGGGAGGGGGTCGTGACCAAGGGTCAAGAGTGGGAAGGAGGAGGACATCTCTATTGTGGGCATCTCTGTTGCAGGAGATGCCCAGCTTGAAACCTGGATGTCCCCTCAGTGCCTTGGCACTGAGAGAACCTACTAGAACACAGACACTAATGTGCGGGGCAAACGGGGAAACCTCAAATTAATTGATACTCCCTCCATTCTCTGGAAAATTGACTTTTTGAACAAAAAATTAATTTGAGCAATAGAGAAGCTAAGTCATTCACGCATATCTCAGGGTCAAAACCTTGTCACACAGTGCTTTCAATAAAACTGTGTCAAACAGAGGTCAGATGTGAATACATTGAGTAGAGATCTGCTTCCTACAATTTGTATACATTTGTTACAATCCCATCCTTTGAGCCTAGTCTAATCTAAATGGTTGGATCCCTCCTCTCTTATCAGACGTCAGTAGCTCTTGTTTTGACAAACCAGCCATTGACAACCCCATTAGAGGACACCCCATATGTTGCACTTTTGTTTTTAAAGATCAGCATTATTGAGGCATAACTTATATACAATAAAACGTACCCATTCTGAACATACATTTCAATAAATTTTGACAAATGTATACACCCACGTAACCACTACTACAATAAAAATGCTGAACATTTCCATCTCCTTCCAAAGCCCCACATGGCCCTTTGTAGTCATCTCTCCCCATAAGGCTGGCCCGAGGCAACCGTTTTTCTACTTCCTGTCATTCTATATTAGTTTTGCCTTTCCCAAAGTTTCATATAAATGGAATCGTCTGTCATATTTTAAGTGCCTATAAAATAAATGGGAAAGCCAGAGAAACCCCATCGAATGGAGCAGGGACCATGGATGCGAGTCTGCTTGGCTGGCTTGCCTGGCAGTGCCTGGACCAGAGACAGCCCACCTTGCCGACCAGCATCAGTCCATTCCTGGACTCAGCATCCTTTCCCTGTGCCTGTCTGTCTTCATGACCACTTCTCCTCCCTTGCTCTTGGAGCAGTTATTTCCTTTCTTGGCCCACATCTGCCGATTGGGAAAGTAAATAGCCCATGCATGCAAGCCCTGGAGAAGCATCTTTGCTGAAGGGTTTGCTAATCTTCAGGGAGAGGCAGACAGGAAGTGTGTGTCCACTTGGCTCTCACTGACATCCCAGATAATGTAAACTCACCGTTTCCTCCACAGCTGGCTCAGGCCTTGGCCCCTGACAGAGTCAGGGAACTTTCAGCTTCTCATTATTTAACAGTTGGAAGCCCCTTGCTCTCCAGGCTCCCAGGGCTAGTATTCCCTCTTGTCAAGAGCTCTGGTTTTTTTTGGGGGGGGGGAGGGGACGCAGTGGGCGGGGGCGGCGACGATGGTTCTTTTTCTTGATCTTATTCACCTCCAAACTGAAAAGAGAGTGAGACAGAACAATGGTCTAGTCTTGGAATCATTTCCTCTTCTCCCTAAACCTGTCTGGTTCTTCACCGACGTGAAGAAGATATTTTATGGCTGAGGAGGCAGAAATGAGCTTCTGGAGTCCAGCTACCCTCTGATGTGTTGGTGTTATTCTTCCTGGTAAAAGCACTTCCAGGAAAGAGCGACTAGCGGAGACTGAAAGCTTCGGCAGACCAGAGAAAGTGAATATGCAGTGTGTATAAACCTGAGAGCATGACCCTCGCTTAGCTCTGGGTGCCTATCCGTGCAGGCAGGAGAAAGCCTGTGCCTTCCACAACCTCTGGTCTGGACCAGTGGATCCTAGAAGGTGATCTTCAGACCAGAGGCATCAGCATCCTCTGATGTGTTAGTTATCTGTGGTATGTAACAACTTGCCCCTGATTTGGGGGCTATAAACACCAATAAGTATTATTTTGTACAGTTTCAGTTGGTCAGGATGTACGAGTGAGAGATCTTGGCTCAGGAGCTCTCATGAGGATGTAGACAAGGTGTTACCTAGAGCTACAGTCATCTGAAGGCTTGACCGGGGCTGGAGCAAACCTTCCAAGGTGGCCGACTCCCGGGGCTGGGTGTTGGCAGCAGGTTTTGTCTCCTCCCTAGGGTGCTGCTGGAATGTCCTCAAGACATGAAGGTTGGCCTCCCCAGCATGTATGAACTGAAAGACACAGAGACAGACACAGAAACAGAAGGAAGACTGTTCTGTTCTAAAATAGAACCGTGCCTTCTAATATCTCATCTTAAAATCACACACCATTACATCCATCAAATACAGTTAGAAGCAAGTCACTAAATCCAGTCTACCATTTGCAGGGAGGAGTGTCAAAGAATTTGTGGGTGTATGTTAAAAATATCTTCTCTGAGGGCTTTCCTGGTGGACAG
This sequence comes from Capricornis sumatraensis, assembly GCF_032405125.1. Taxonomy (NCBI): domain Eukaryota; kingdom Metazoa; phylum Chordata; class Mammalia; order Artiodactyla; family Bovidae; genus Capricornis; species Capricornis sumatraensis. Next base: position 38,047,884 of record NC_091083.1, read on the forward strand.
TGTTTAAGAATCTGTTTGCCATTGCAGGGGATGCTGGTTTGATCCCTGGTCTGGGAAGACCCCCATGCCACAAGGCAACTAAGCCTGTGTGCCACAGCTATGTGCACCCGCTGCAACAAAGACCCAGGGCAGCCAAAAGTAAACAAATTAATAAAAATTAAAAAATATATATTTTATGTGACTGAGAAATGCAAATTCTTGGACTGCCCAAATCTGCTGAGTCTCTGGGGTTCAAGTTCAACAATCTATTTCAACCAGCTCTCTGGATGATGGTGAAGCTGGCAAAAGTTGGAGAACCACCAGAGAAGACCAAAGAACGCTGAGAAAACCTCAACTCACTTGTGGGTGTCTGGGCTGAAGCCTTATCCACCAGGGCTACTTTCTAGAACCTGGGCTTTCATGAATTTGACACAAAGGTCCTGGCCTTACTTCAAGCTAATCCACAAGCAAGATGCAATAGTCAGGATAATGCCCCCTACCCAGAGATGCCCACATCCTAGGAGCCTGTGAACATGTCACTTACCATGGCAAGAAGGAGTTTGTGGTTGTGAGGAAATTAAGACTCTTGAGGTGAGAGATTATCTCAGCTTGTCCAGATGGGACCAAAGTAATTACAAGGATCCTCACAAGTAGGAGGAAGGAGAGAGAGAGTCAGAGAGAATCAGAGATGGGACGTGCTGATGGCAGCGGAGTCAGAGAGATGTCTGAAGATGGTCCACTGCTGACTTTGAAGACAGAGAGACAGGCCACAAGCCAAGGACTGTGGGCAACCTCCAGAACCTGGAGAAGTCAAGAAAACAGATTCTTGCCTAGAGCCTCCAGAAAAACGCAGTCCTGCCAACACTTTGATTTAAACCCAGGGAGATTCCTTGTGGACCTCTGGCCTCTAGAAATGTAAGAGAATTCACTTGCGTTGTTGGAAGCCTCTCTGCCAGTAGTCATTCGTTTCAGCAACAGTAGAAGTCTAGCAGGAAAGCGTTCTCATCTGAGACTTCCTTTGGGTGGAATAAAGAAAAAAAGCAGGAGAATGGAGGACCTGCTCCCTTAGATGTTTCCACAGGAAGTATAGACGCGTGTGTTGTTGCAGAGTCTGCCCTTGTATTTTTACCAGCAGAAGAGAAATGCTGTAGAACTGCATGGTCCAACATATTAACGGTAGCCACCAGCCAGATGTGGCTTGATAAATTTTCATTTCAGTTAATTAAGTCTACATAATATAAAAGATAAAGTTCCCAGTCCTCCAGTCATACAGCAAAGGCTCAGTAGCCAAACAAGGCTTGTGGTTAATGTACTGGGCAGCAGGGACACAGAACATTTCCAAAATGTTCTATTGACATTTGTGAATGTTCCATTAGAAAGCACTGCTCCAGCCTTTTTGATATTTCCCAGTTTAAGCTTTTGCAAAAATCTTACTCCACTCTGTGGCCATGGCTGTGATTTCCAATAGAGGCTATCGGATTCCTTCAGCTCTGTCACTTGTATTTATCTGCAATGCTCAGCAACTAGGTTTAAAAAATCCTTGCTTCAAAGGTTCCTGGGATTCAGAGGTGTCATACAGTCCAGAACATGGGGAAGTTGCAGGGAGGGTGTCTGTATGTCCATGTTTATAGGGTTTATAGGGGGAGATGGGGACAGAGCCTTCATCCTGGCTTGAACTACAGCAGCTTCCCTCTTCATGTTACCTATTGAGTTTATTGCACCACTTCATTTGGAGAAAGGTCGATGGCTTTCAAAGGAAGAAGAAAAGTCTGAAAACCTGCAGTCTGAAGGGAAGGTCCCTACCCCGGCTCTCCTTTGTTCCCCTCCACAGTCTCCTAGAGGTCGTCTGTACATGACTCCTCACCTAAGACCATAAGCAGAGCAATAAATCACTTGCACTTGGATATTGACATGGAGTCATCATCTAGAGTTACTGACTTTATGAAGATTTCTTCAAAAACTGGAACTAAAATTTTATTTTAGATGATGCAGTTAATTTGAAAAGTATATTGGGTTGATCATTTTCCTCCTAGGATTAACTCAACTATTTTGTATTTCTATTCTCAGAAACAAGTTACTCTGTCCCACTTACATCACACATGCACACATACACACATATGTATTTTATAGAACACACCATCCCTGCCTGTTGCAGTAAAGTTTTATAGGGCTTCTGGCCCAAAACAATAATCTTGGGATGAAAAGGGAGGGCCTTTGGAAATTTCTTCAAACCGTATAATTCTCAGCCCCCAGTGGGCTGCTCAGCAGAACTAACAGGTCCTTGGTTCAGGATAGGTTGGCTGGTGGGAGCCTCATATTGGTAAGTGAGGTTGTTAGGAACTTCTCGTTTTAAACTTTGAAAGTGTTGAATATGCTGGGATCACACTTACCTCTGATCACACTTCTTACCTCTGACAATTTCACTCTTATAAGATACGATCTTGCATTAAGTACATACAGATTCCCCAATTAGAGCACACTTTGCTGGGAATGGCAAACATGCTTGTCCTTCTCCCTCCCCAGGGCAGAGTAAACACTCGCAAGTCTGGCCAAGTCCATTCTCATGACTCTACTACAGACAAGCACCTGTCTTTCTAGATTTGGCCTGGGTGTCAGTTTTCTCGTCTCTGAAAATCTAGGCTTGTAGATTAAAGGACTTCTGTGTCTTTCCAGCTCTGAAGTTCTGTGGTTGCATGATGGATGAAAATAATTAGACTCAAAGAACTCTGTTTTAAGGTAAGAATGGAAATCCATCATGTATGATAGTAATAATAGAAAAATATGGCCATATTTAATCACAGTCATTATTTCCATTTAAAAGATGAATGCACCTGTAGCCAGATGTAAATGAGGATAAATCTCATTTAAAAATACTACTGAGCAATGTGGGGCTGGAGGTGCATTTATCTGCAGCTGTTGAAGGTACAGTTTAGGTGCCCCTTGTTTCAGTGGCCCTTCCAAAGCCCTGGGAGGGGACTTTGCTACATGTTTACATCTTCATATATTTTATAAACTTTAAAAAGTGCAGTCTTTCAGCTGTAATCTGGTAAAACTGCCATCTCCTTTCATCCACACTTTCTCTCCTCTTGACTAAGGTTGGGGCAGTCTGGGACATTTGGGGGAACCAGCTAAAGAAAGATGAGTTGGGGATACATTTATTTTGACCTTAGTAAGACAGGATGATGTGGTTTACTGTAAGGACTCTAGAAAATTACTAATAGTGTATGGTTTTTCCCATCCCCACGAAACCTCTGGTGGGAGGTCCCTTAAGAAGGAGAAGGGACTTCCCAGGTGGCCCAGTGGTTAAGAATCTGCCTTACAAAGCAGGAGATGTAGGTTTGATCCCTGGTCCAGGAACTAGATCCCACATGTGGCAGAGTAACTAAGCTAGGGTGCCATGACTACTGAGCCCTTGGGCTCCAGAACCTGTGTGCCACAACTAGAGAGTCCATGCGTCAAAACAAATGAAGTATCTCACATGCGGCAACTAAGAGCAGACATAGCAAATAGCTACCTAACTAAATAAATATAAGTAGGTGAATAAGACAGAGAAGGCAATGGCAACCCACTCCAGTGCCCTTGCCTGGAAAATCCCATGGACGGAGGAGCCTGGTAGGCTACAGTCTATGGGGTAGCTAAGAGTCGGACACGACTGACTTCTTTTTCAATTTTCACTTTCCTGCATTGGAGAAGGAAATGGCAACCCACTCCAGCGTTCTTGCCTGGAGAATCCCAGGGACGGGGGAGCCTGGTGGGCTGCCGTCTCTGGGGTGGTGCAGAGTCGGACACGACTGAAGAGACTTAGCAGCAGCAGCAGCAGCAGGAGCATAAGAAAGAGGAGAAATATGAAAAAGTCTGAATGAATAGTTTGTCCTTGAAGAATCAGTCCTGTTTCAACAACCAGCAGCACTTTGGAATGAGGCACTTTGGGAACAAGGACTTGAAATAAGGTAGAGTTCAAATCAGCTGTGCCAAATGCCAACCGTGTCATCACAGACTCAATATTTTTCTTTGAATCTGTTTCCTCCCCCATGAATGAGGATAAGATGGTCTATCTCCCATGCTTTTGGGGAACAGTAAATGCTATAAAGTACTGTGGAATAGTATTCCAAATTGGAATAAGAGGCACTCCATAAATTACAGCTTTTTTTTTTTTTAAATCGTACCATGGAAGTTTCTTGTATGGTGCACTGAATTTGAATATCAAACATTCCAAGCAAGGGGAAGGATCTCCTTCAAAGATTGTTGAAGTGGGGAGGGGACTTGAGATGTTTGAATGAGGACATTGGGGTTTTGCAAAGTTGTGACTTGGACCAGGTCATGCCCCTGTGTGTGTGTGCTAAGTTGCTTCAGTCATGTCCGACTCTTTGCAACCCTATGGCCTACCAGGCTCCTCTGTCCATGGGATTCTTCAGGGAAGAATTCTGGAGTGAGTTGCCATGCCATCCTCAAGGGGATCTTCCCGACCCAGGGAATGAACCCATGTCTCTTTATGTTTCCTGCATTGGCAGGTGGGTTCTTTACCACTAGCACCATCTGGGAAGCCCAGGTCATGCCCCTAAGAAGCAGCAAAAATGGTCTTATAACCTGCCTATTTGAACTAGGAGTACAGCCAGGATAATCTAGAAATGTGTGTGGACCTGCACATGGTCCTTCCTTACTCACTGGTATTTGCTGGAACAGTTGCTTAACTGCCTTCAGAAAAGAATATCCTCCTTTGTGCTTGTTGAATTCATCTGTTTTCAGGACAGTTTGGACAGTTCTCTGTTTTGTTAGCTCCGCAGACCCTCCCCCCGCTTGACTAGAGCCCACAGCTAAGGTCAGATGAGTCGTGAGGAGACTGGCAGCTAGATTCCCCGGGCAGGGGTTGCTGTAAGGAAAATGCAGAAGATGGCATTGAATCCGGCTCTGGGTAAATAACACATTTGTTGAATGAATAAATGAAGACTATATAATGCTTGGGGCTGCCTAGTTGGCCCTAGGGGGAAAGAACCTGCCTGACAATGTAGGAGACATAAGACAATCGGGCATCTGAGCACACACACCTGTTTGACTTTTGTGTCAAACGTTGTATACACTCTTGCTTTTAAAATGCAGAGAATGATCTTGTGGACACAGTGGTGGAAGGAGAGGGTAGGATGAATTGAGACAGTAGCATCGACATATATGCGCTACTGTATGGAAAATAGATGGCTAGTGGGAAGCTGCTGTTATATATGACACAGGGAGCCCAGCCTGGCGGTCTGTAATGACCTAGAGAAGTGAGATGGGAGAGGGGAGGGAGGCTCAACCGAGAGGGGAGAGATATATATAATTATGACTGATTCACTTTGTTGTATGGCAGAAACCAAACAATATTGTAGAACAATTATCCTCCAATTAAAAAAAAATTGTATTCATCTGTTCTTTTAAAAAAGATGTATTAGGCACCTTCTGTGTCCCAGGCTGTTTTAGTCTTTATTACTCTTGGGAAGGATGTGATTAACTCAACAACCCCTTTGTTTTAAGAGGAAAAAAAAAAAAAGATGGAAGACGGTTTTGTAAGAGCAGCGGGCTTCAGCGGAGAATGAGGGAATGCTAATCACGAAGTTTACTGCCTTCCTACTTCTGCCCCGAGCGACAGTAGCAAGAGCCTCATCTCACAGGTGTGTGTCTGACACCCTCAACTTTTCACCTGGGTGGGGCGAATGTTACCGGGGGAATGTGAAATGTTCTTCCTCCAGGCTTTCTGCAAAGTCTGAAGGGGGAGGTAGGGCCCAGAAATGTGGGGGAATGCCCAGGTCTGAGAAAACTCACCGATCAACTTGGAATCCTGGTATCTCCAACTGAAAGGACCTCAGAGGCCCTTAGGTTCAGCCCTTAAACCAAGCAAATCCCCTCTTGATAAGGGATCAGAGCATCTCAGTTGGCATACCTTCAGTGCTGGGGAACTCTCTCCCTCATGGGGCAGCCCATGCTGGTTCTGAAAATTGTTCTTCACCATACTGAGCTGAAATCTGCTTCCACATGGTTCAGCCCAGTGGTCCCAGCTCTGCTCTCTGATGTCACGCCAAATACGTCTAATTCCTTTCCCAGAGGAATTCAGTGCCCTTAAGTGTCTAAACTCAGAGATCTCGTCCCCCTAAGACTTTCTTTTCTCGCTTCTACAGACTCCTCTTGTGTTGTTGCTAAGTCGTGTTCGACTCTTTGTGATCCTCTTAAGTGTTTTGATTCCTAAACCCTCCCCTCCTAGCTGGAACAAGAGAAATTGGAAATGAATGGGCTGGACTGCTTCAAGGCTCCCTGGGAAGAACTTTTAAAAATGCACACTTGAGTGACAAGAGGCAGTGAAGAAGGCACTGGGGGCTGCCTCTCCAGCCGTGAAAACGAGGACAGAGGTCAGGGCTCATCTGGCTGGTGTCTGTGCCTCTAAATAATGCTTAGGACACTCAGCATACTTTTTAAAAGGCCAGGCTGCAGAATCTGATATACTAGAATCAGGGAAGTAAATCTAACGGTTCTCAGAGCATCCTTGCTCCTAGCAGTTTACACAGCCATCTCTGGGCAGAATTATATTTACAGGAGGAAGAGGATGCTTAAAGAGTCTTGGAAATGACGACTACCATAAACCCCAGTCCCTCCATCCTCATAAATGTTTTCCCTGTGTTTTGTAAAGAACTGAAATTGAGAAAAGGGTGTCCATGACACCTTAATAATAATGCCCCCTCTACCCAGTGACACCCTGATGCCAACCTACTCCTTCTACAGACTCTATGAGTGAGCAAGGGCTTCATTTTTAAAAACGTTTTAATGCATTTATATTTTTGTTTATTTCTGGCTGTGCTAGGTCTTTATTGCCATGTGAGGGCTTTCTCTACTTGTGGCGAATGGAGGCCCCTCTCCAGGAGCGTCGCTTGGGCTTCTCATTGTGGTGACTGCTCTTGTTGCTCTAGGGTGCGCAGGCTTCAGTAGTTGCGGTGCACGGGCTTTGTTGGTCCAAGGCATGTGGAATCTTCCTGGACCAGGGATTGAACCTGTGTCCCCTGCATTGCCAGACAGATTCTTAACCACTGGGCTACCAGGGAAGTCCATTCATTGTTTTAAAATATATTTATTTATTTGGCTGCACCAGGTTTTAGTTGTGACATGTAGGACTTTCAGTCTTTGTTAGGGCATGAGGGAATCTTTAGTTGCAGCATGTAAATTCTTAATTGCAGCTTATAGGATCTAGTTCCCTGATCAGCAATTGAACCCAGGCCCACTGCACTGGGAGCTCGGAGTCCTAACACTGGACTGCCAGGGAAGTCCCCAAGGCTTAATTTTTTAAGGTAGCTTTTTAATGATAAAACCAAAAGACCTAAGTATAGGGCATGTAAGCTAATCCAGTCCCAGTAATATAAACTCTTTTTTTTTTTTTGTATTTACATAATGGCAAATTATTCTGTTGTTTGCTTCACTGATATTATCAGATGATTTTATCTTGGGTAAGTATGTGAGGCTAGGTTACAGTCTAACATGTAGGTTCAAAGCCACGTTGATACAATGCAAGTTTGCTTTTGTTCTGATTTCTTCCACTTAAAAGAATGACGCTTCCTGTTTGTTACTTAACTATGCCAATTGTGGCTATAGCTCGCTACCAGTTCCGGTGACGAGGTCTGTGATGGGAGGGCAATAGCACCAGCTCTATTTTCCAGGTCAGGCAGGCTGAGGCGGAGAAACACCCAGTGATGGGCGCAGGGCTTTGTGACTCTAGATAATAGACCTCAAATAATAACCCAGTCTTCTTCCCAGGGCTATTTCCCTTGCGGTATTCTCCAGGACACGAGCTAACTAAAACGGAGGTGAAAGAATTAAACACACAGAGGCACATTTCTATTCCAGACCATTGGAAAATACTAGCAACATCCATGAACCCATACTTTGCACAATTATTAGAAAGAAAATAAAACTTGATCATTATCTCCAAAACAAAATCAGTTAAAAGCAAGTTCTTTAAATCTTTGAAAATCTCACCAAGGGTAAGTTTTTAAAGAGAATGGTCTTCTGTGGCATGTGAGCTAGTTTGGGGCGGAGTAAGTACTTGGTCACCCTTGATTCTCTCTTTTATTTTTTCAAAGTCACTCAGTTATGTCCAACTCCTTGTGACCCCATGGGCTATATAGTCCATGGAATTCTCCAGGCCAGAATACTGGAGTGGGTAGCCTTTCCCTTCTCCAGGGGATCTTCCCAACCCAGGTCTCCCACATTGCAGGTGGATTCTTTATCAGATGAGCCACAAGCGAAGCCCAAGAATACTGGAGTGGGTAGCCTACCCTTTCTCAAGCAGATCTTCCCGACCTAGGAATCAAACTGGGGTCTCCCGCATTGCAGACGGATTCTTTACCACCTGAGGTATGAGGGACCTAGACACATCAAATTTTCCTTCTCTGTGTCTGGGCAGTCTCTATTGGAGTCTGCTAAGAGCAAGGTGGGCTTCCCAGGCGGCGCTAGTGGTAAAGAACTGGCATGTCAGTGCAGGAGATGCAAGAGTCGTGGGTTCAGTCCCTGGGTTGGGAAGATCCCCTGGAGAAGGAAATCCATGAAGAATGGAGAATTCTCTTGCCTGGAGAATCCCATGGACAGAGGGGCCTGGTCTATAGGGTCACAAAGAGTTGGAAACAACTGAAGAGATTTAGCACACACACAAGCAAGAGTAAGGCACACAAACTGCTCTAATTAAAGAAAATGTTTGGTGGTCCAAAGAGGAATATTCCAGAGATAGAAAACAAGGCTGTTACTGAGGTTTGGTGATTGCTCCACCAAAGCCACAGCTCTGGCTACCCTCAAAGAAAGTGTTAGTCGCTCAGTCATGTCCAAGTCTTTGCTATCCCATGGACTGTTGCCCACCAGGCTCCCCGGTCCATGGGATTTTCCAAGCAAGAATACTGGAGTGGGTTGCCATTCCCTTCTTCAGGGCATCTTCCTGACCCAGGGATCAAACCCAGGTCTCCTGTATTACAAGCAGATTCTTTACCATCTGAGCCACCAGGGAAGCTCTCAAACTGGTCTCTCAAATAAAGAGTAAAATTTAAGGAGAACTTCTCTGATTCTTTGGAGGTTTTAAGATAACTGCTTGTTGACTCAATATAGTAATCTGTTTCTTCAGGGGTAACTGGAAATATTCTTTTCACTTTTATGTAAGATATGTGTTAATCTTGGCTCTGAAGGAGCAGTTTGCATCCAAGATTCTCAAGGAACTCTTCTGAGATGAATTCATTTTGGAGACACATAGCTTATTTATTTCCATTCCACAGAGATTTAAATGAGTTCTGATGGGGGATGTTCCTTTTCCAAGGAAAGTGTAATACACTAGAGGCTGAGTTCTTACTCAGCTCAGAGTCTGTTATCCTCCTAATGGATCCTCCTCCACTTCATTTTGAAACAGAAGAATGTTAAGACCCACAACTCATGTCAAGAATGTAAATTTTGAATATTGATGCCATATGTACTTAAAAGAAGTATCTGATCAGTTACTAGGCTTAATGACTTCATTTCACCATCCACCACCCACTCATTCATCCATCCACCATCCAGCATCCATCCCTCCACCATCCATCATCCATCCATCTGTCTATCCATGCATCCATCCTTCTACCCATGCATCCATCCATTCATCCATCCACCATCCATCATCCAACCATCAGTCCCTTGGGAGAGGTCTGGCCACTCCCTACTTCCTGCTGGTTCCTTAGGTTTACTCGGAAGGTGTCAGCCCCATCTATGATCATCAACTTTTAAAAGTTTGCACTTAACCAGCAAGGCATGATGGCTATAGTTAAAGCACCAGGCAGGAAGGATTCTTCTGGACCAGAATGACCAACTGCCCCAGTCTTCCCTGACTGTATTGGTTTTCACACTGAAAGCCCTCAGTCCCAGGAAATGGACTGATGGGTTGCCCTAACTCGAACTCTCTGGTAATCAGTGAGAACAATGTGGTAAGGACAGTCCAGGTGAAACTTGAATTAGGTTTATTTGGCCTGTTTATTGTTTATTTAAACAGCAGAGGCGTGTGTGTGTGCTGCATAGTCCTGTCCCCTATGGAATTATTAATATTTTCATGGAGATTTCCTTTGTCAAGAAGTTCTGGGTCCACAGCCAGGAGGTATGAGGAGCCCTGGGAAACTTATGTATGATTTCCTGTACAGGTATCATTGAGGGCTTCCCAGGTAGCACGAAGGTAAAGAACCGTCCTGCCAATGCAGGATCTGCAGGAGGTGTAGGTCCGATCCCTGGGTGCAAAAGAGCCCCTGGAGGAGGAAATGGCAGCCCACTCCAGTATTCTTGCTAGGATAATCCCAAAGACAGAGGAGCCTGGCGGGCACCGGTCCATGGGGTTGCAAAGAGCCAGACACAATGAGCACGCATGCATGCACGCATGGGTATCACCAAGGCCTAATTCTCCGTGTTATGCTGTGTTTTCCTCCTGAGTACCCTGGGGGGAGTTTCAGGACTGGGGAGACCCTGGGATCCTGGTTGCTGGAAAAGTGGGTCCTCTCCAGTGGCTGTCCTACAACCAGTTGGGGTGAATTCTTCCTCATTCATCTTATTTTCTTTTTGCAACAATTTCACCCTTTATTTTTGTCTTTTACTGCATGTATTTTCTATATTTAGATCTAGAAATGGAATGAAATTAACTGAGGTTTCCAGCCCACCTTATGTCAAGTGCCATAACAGAAAGCAATGTGTTACTGTGTCTGCCCATGGTCAGTACTATGAGGTGCCCTCTTGGGATGGTGATGGTAGGTGCTGACCCTTGGAGAAGGGCTCTGAGAGGGGCCAAAAGTTTTCACAGGAGGGTCTTTCAGTGACTCTGTACAGACAGAAGGCCGTTATGTAAGAGAAGTATCGAGAAGCCCACACCAGGAGTCTTCTGCTGGGGATGGAATGAGAGACTAAAGTCTACAGGCAGCGGTGGGATGGTGAAAAGTGAAAGTCGCTCAGTTGTGTCTGACTTTTTGTGACCCTAGGGACTATACAGTCCATGGAATTCTCCAGGCCAGAATACTGGAGTGGGTAGCCTTTCCCTTCTCCAGAGGATCTTCCCAACCCAGGGATCGAACCCAGGTCTCCTGCATTATAGGTGGATCCTTTACCAGCTGAGCTACCAGGGAAGTCTGGTGGGATAATACTGTGAGCTAACCAAAACCTCAGTCCCTGTCTGTCCTCAGAGGAGAGCAGTGAGTCAGGGAGTAAGTCGTGTTCATAAAGGTTTAGGTCACAGGCAAGGTGGGTCTCATACTCTGCCCTCTCAAGGCCTGAGGAAGGGAGAGAACAGGTCTGGGGGAGTCAGTCAGCAGGGGTCCTGGGTCTCACCTTTCTTGGGCCCAACTCCGGGGAGGGAATGAGCTTACTAAGCAGAAGGGAGCCATACAAGAGCCTCCCTACAGACATCTGTCCCCACACACACTGGTAGAAGCTGGAAGAGATCTGGGCCTGAGGGTGTGACAGCTACCTGTGGGAACTGAGACCTGACGCCACACCTGAATCTCTGCGGAGTGCACAGCAGCCCATCCCCCCAGCACCTTGGCTGCGTGGAAGTCAGCCCTGCCCCCAAGGAAAGGAGGCGACGCTGGATCACCAGAGATGCATCTTCTTCCAAATGGAGGCTTGAACTAGATGGTGAATTTCAGCTCAGTTCAGTTGCTCAGTTGTGTCTGACTCTTTGCAACCCCATGGACTGCAGCACGCCAGGCTTCCCTCTCCTTCACCATCTCCCAGAGTTTGTTCAAACTCATGTCCATTGAGTCAGTGATGCCATCCAACCATCTCATCCTCTGTCATCCCCTTATTTGAGAAAAATAGTGTTGGGACTTCCCTGGTGGTCCAGTGATAAAGAATCCACCTTCCAAAGCAGGGGATGCGGATTCAATCCTTGATCAAGGAACTGAAATCCCACATGCCACAGGGCAACCAAGCCTGCATACCACAACTCCTGAACCTGCCTGCTCCAGAGCCTGTACTCTGCAACTAGGGAAAGCCTGTATGCCACAACAAATACCTAGTGGATCCAAAATTTAAAATAAAGAAAACTAAAAAAAAAAGTTATGCTTCTTTCACATCTGACCTTGAGGATTGAGATGAGTGTCGCTCGAGTAAAAGAATGATAACCAAGCTTATAGCAGAGACTGTGAGAGCTGACACCTGGGGAGTGTTTATGATGAATTTTTACCTGGATTAACCCAGGAACAATTTACAACAGTTACTTGCTACTTAGTTGCCACTTGGGAGGAAATTGGGGCACAGAGAGGGTAAGAAAGTTGCTCAGGGTCACAAAGGAGGATGCTGAATCTGAACCCAGTCATCTCCACAGCCCTGAGCAATGTTTACAAACCAATTGGTCAGGAATTCTTTCCTAATCTCCAACTGCAGTCTTCTTGTGAGAGTTTAAACCACGCCTTCTTGCTTTGTTCTTAACAGAAAGAGCTAACAGCGACTCACGTGATCCGTTATCTTTTCTCCCTTTCCTCTTTTTCAAGCCAAAATGACCTTGGTTGCCTCAGCCTCTCCACAGAGTGCCTGTGACCTGAGGCCAGGCTCTCACTCCTTGGTTCTTTCTGCTGCACTCACTCCTTTGGTGTCTGAGCCTGAACTGGAACAGAGATCAGTATCTGATGAGGATTCTAGGAAGATTGCATCTTTATGACTCCCAAATAGGCAAATGCTGGTGTTGGATCTAACAATGCCTTTCAACAGGAACAGCTCACTCCCAGGGTCTCCCACGGTCCCAGCCTGAGCCTGCAGAGCTTTTATGAAGATGCCCCAACACTCTCTTCCAAATCTTCTGGGGAACGAGCTATTTGGCCTTATGGATGCAGCCGATTGCCAGGCCTGTTCTCTGTCTATCTAAATTATGATGGCAGAGAAGATAAAAATACAAAGACCAAAAAGTCATTTTTCTCCTCCTGAAATGCCACAATTCTTTGAGCCTTTCATTTTCTTCTGCTTTTTTTTGCTGATAACAATGAAGAATGGTTTCTGCCTCTGCTTTTATTGGCTTAGCATTTGGGGTCATAAGAATGTAAATGTTTCCCCAAGGAAAAATACATCGAGGGGGAGGGGTGGATTAGCTAGATGGTTTCTTCTATTTTTAAAATTTTAGTTATAAAAGGAAAAAGAATCTGCTGAACTAAACGAAGTCGGGATCTGATCTGAAACAGAAACTAGAGAGCAGAGACCACCATTCATTTGGGTTGGACAACTCTGGGGGTCCCATTTAACTTGGCATGGGTTTAAACAGTTCTATTTTAAATCCAATGACAGTCCTCTTCAAACATATTCATAGTTGGGTCAGGTCACATAATGAGTAAAACTGATTTTGTTCAGCATTTTATTCCTTGAACTGCCTGTACCACCTGATTTCCATGCCAACTTTTCAATGTGGGGTGAATTTTGTTGTTGTTTTAGTCATTCTTTGCGAGTCATGTCTGACTCTTTGCGACCCCATGGACTGTTGCCCCCCAGGCTCCTCTGTCCATGGGAATTCCTAGGCAAGAAAACTGGAGTGGGTCACCATTTTCTTCCCCAAGGAATCTTTCCACCTCAGGGATCAAACCCACATCTCCTGCATGAACACTCAGATTCTTTCCCTCTGAGCCACCTGGGAAACCTGGGGTGTATTCAGCAAGTGGCTATTACCTTTTTCTCATCATCAGTTTCTCCCTCAAGTCCTCTCTAAGCTGTCATTTACCCTCACCCCTCTATGGAAGCTGTGCTCTTAGAAATCCGCAAAGGAAAAAAAAAAACCCTTCCTTTAGATCAGATGGAAAGAACTTTGAGCTCTTTTTTGCCATTCTACCTAGGCCCTTCAGCTTTGTTGCCTGGCACCACCTTCCCCTTCACGGTGCCTCAGTCTCCAGCCTCTTTGATACACTGTGATCGTTCCTTCTCAGGAGGATGTCCATCCATTCTGGATCATCCTCCACAGCTTGGCGCCCATCTCTAGACTTCATTTTCTCTATGTTAATCTTGGCTGAGGCTCCTATCTTGAACTGTCAATGTTATTTATGTCATTGCCAGGTCCGCACCTCCCACACTGCATCTCTGAGCTCCTAGCCAGCAGCTCCATCACCTTTTGAACGATTTCATCTGTTCATTTGCTTTACTCTGGCACCTGAAACTCAGCAGACCACCTGCCAAGATCATCTTCCAAGTTCACGTCTCCTGAATTCTCTCCCAAGGGCACCATCATTTCATCTCTGAATCAATGGTCGTTGTTAACTCCTTTTCCCAGACTTTGAGCTCCAAGGGGAGCAGAGGTTGTTCCCATCTTTCTCGCCATCTCCCAGGAGCCTGGCACAGTGCTAGGCACATAGTAGGAACTCAGTACACATTTGCTGAATGATTGAATGATTTTTCTCTTTCATCACTTTTATTCAGTGAATTAGCCCATCAACCAATCTGCATGTGTGTGTTTGGGGAGGCTGTGGATAGTACCTGTTGAAAGTGGGAGCTTTTGTGTTGGACAGTCAGGTTTCAGCCTTGCCTCAGCTGCTTTCTAGCTGGGTGACCTTGAGCAAGTTACTTAATCTCTTTATACTTTAGCAGGGTTTGGGCAGGTGACAATGCTCCCATTTTAAAAATTGAAGTATAGTTGATTTTCATTGTTTCAGGTATATAGCGATAGCAAAGTTACTTGGTTATATATATTATATATATATTCTTCTTCAGATTCTTTTCTATTATAGGTTATTAGTTCCTGTGCCAATATAGTTTCCTGTGTTATACAGTAGGTCCTTGTTGTTTATCTATTTTTTACATAGTGGTGTGTAACTGTTTGCAAAAAAGCAAAATGACTGTCTGGGGAGGCCTTACAAATAGCTGTGAAAAGAAGAGAAGCGAAAAGCAAAGGAGAAAAGGAAAGATATAAGCATCTGAATGCAGAGTTCCAAAGAATAGCAAGGAGACATAAGAAAGCCTTCCTTAGCGATCAATGCAAAGAAATAGAGGAAAACAACAGAATGGGAAAGACTAGAGATCTCTTCAAGAAAATTAGAGATACCAAGGGAACATTTCATGCAAAGATGGGCTCAATAAAGGACAGAATGGTACAGAAGCAGGAGATATTAAGAAGAGGTGGCAAGAATACACAGAAGAACTGTACAAAAAAGATCTTCATGACCCAGATAATCACAATGGTGTGATCACTCACCTAGAGCCAGACATCCTGGAATGTGAAGTCAAGTGGACCTTAGAAAGCATCACTACGAACAAAGCTAGTGGAGGTGATGGAATTCCAGTGGAGCTGTTTCAAATCCTGAAAGATGATGCTGTGAAAGTGCTGCACTCAATATGCCAGCAAATTTGGAAAACTCAGCAGTGGCCACAGGACTGGAAAAGGTCAGTTTTCATTCCAATCCCAAAGAAACGCAATGCCAAAGATTGCTCAAACTACCACACAATTGCACTCATCTCACATGCTAGTAAAGTAATGCTCAAAATTCTTCAAGCCAGGCTTCAGTAACACATGAACCGTGAACTTCCAGATGTTCAAGCTGGTTTTAGAAAAGGCAGAGGAACCAGAGATCAAATTGCCAACATCCTCTGGATCATGGAAAAAGCAAGAGAGTTCCAGAAAAAACATCTATTTCTGGTTAATTGACTACA
Source organism: Capricornis sumatraensis (assembly GCF_032405125.1). Lineage (NCBI taxonomy): Eukaryota > Metazoa > Chordata > Mammalia > Artiodactyla > Bovidae > Capricornis > Capricornis sumatraensis. Next base: position 38,063,484 of record NC_091083.1, read on the forward strand.
CGAAAGCCTTTGACTGTGTGGATCACAATAAACAGTGGAAAATTCTGAAAGAGATGGGAATACCAGACCACCTAACCTGCCTCTTGAGAAACCTATACACAGGTCAGGAAGCAACAGTTAGAACTGGATGTGGAACAACAGACTGGTTCCAAATAGGAAAAGGAGTACGTCAAGGCTGTATATTGTCACCCTGCTGATTTAACTTATATGCAGAGTACATCATGAGAAACGCTGGGCTGGAAGAAGGACAAGATGGAATCAAGATTGCCGGGAGAAATATTAATAACCTCAGATATGCAGATGACACCACCCTTATGGCAGAAAGTGAAGAGGAGCTAAAAAGCCTCTTGATGAAAGTGAAAGAGGAGAGTGAAAAAGTTGGCTTAAAGCTCAACATTCAGAAAACGAAGATCATGGCATCTGGTCCCATCACTTCATGGGAAATAGAAGGGGAAACAGTGGAAACAGTGTCAGACTTTATTTTTTGGGCTCCAAAATCACTGCAGATGGTGACTGCAGCCATGAAATTAAAAGACTCCTTGGAAGGAAAGTTATGACCAACCTAGATAGCATATTAAAAAGCAGAGACATTACTTTGCCAATAAAGGTCTGTCTAGTCAAGGCTATGGTTTTTCCTGTGGTCATGTATGGATGTGAGAGTTGGACTGTGAAGAAAGCTGAACACCGAAGAATTGATGCTTTTGAACTGTGGTGTTGGAGAAGACTCTTGCGAGTCCCTTGGACTGCAAGGAGATCCAACCAGTCCAGTCTAAAGGAGATCAACCCTGGGATTTCTTTGGAAGGAATGATGCTGAAGCTGAAACTCCAGTACTTTGGCCACCTCATGTGAAGAGTTGACTCATTGGAAAAGACTCAGATGCTGAGAGGGATTGGGGGCAGGAGGAGAAGGGAACGACAGAGGATGAGATGGCTGGATGGCATCACCGACTTGATGGACATGAGTCTGAGTGAACTCCGGGAATTGGTGATGGACAGTGAGGCCTGGTGTGCTGCAATTCATGGGGTCGCAAAGAGTCAGACACGACTGAGTCACTGAACTGAACTGTGTATCTGTTAATCTCAAATCCATGACTTATGCCTCCCCCTTCCTTTCCCCTTTGGCGATCAGAAGTTCATTTACTATGTCTGTTATACTTTAGCTTTGGTTTGCAAAGACAGGGAAATAATAATACCTACCTGTGTATGTTGATGTGAGGATTAAGCGAGAGGATATGTTTATTAGACAGATATAGTAAGTGTTCAATAAGCTTTTTGGATGATGGTGATGATGTAGTGATAGTGATGGTGATGATGGTGACGGTGAAGGTGGTGATGATGGTGATGACGAAGGTGGTGGTGATGATGTTGGTCATGATGAAGGTGGTGGTGATGATGATAATGATGGTGATGAAGGTGGTGGTGATGGTGGTGATGACGGTGGCAGAAGATAGGCACACGTTGGGCCTGGTGAAGTTTGGAAACAAGTGAAAGGCTGTGAAGGAAGGACCTCATGCTAGAGAGAGATATAAGCAGCAGCAGCAGCTTCCCAAGGTCCCAGGTACATTTAGGGCAGAAAGTCAGGACCTCTGATGGACATGATGAACAGCTGGAGAAAAGGCAGATAGAAACAGGCTCAGTAGGGAAGTACGCTCCAGCTGTGCTCCTCGAGGCCCTAGGGATTCTTAGAGGATCTCAGAGACTCTGTGGGGGTGCGGAGGATAGGGACAGGGCAGGGTGACTGAAGGATTAGGGACTAAAACATATAAGGGTTGGGCTGACTGCCGCGGGGGAGCTGGCTAAGCCTGTGCAGATTCGAACTAAGCTTCTGTTTGTTTTACCTCTTGGTTTCATAATACCGCCTTTAAAGAAAGAGTCCTGCTGCTTTGTACAAAAATCGAGAAAATCACTGGTGCAGGTCTTGAAGGCAAGTCAAAGAGTTTGAGCTTTCTATGCCCGGCCCTGGGGAAGCTGGAAGGATTTGGATGGAAGAAAGCAACACTTTGTCAAAACTCTTTTTACAGTTCATCCAGTGGGGGTGGTGCACTTGGCTGGGCAGGGGAACGAACACATTGTTCAGGTTAGGAAGTGCCTCTGTGAGACTGATCCTCCCTCCAAAATACCTGCTTTGTCCCCTGCTGGGTGTTCTTCTCACCAGAAGTGCAGTGTGGCCCCAGAGTCCCACTTGAATCATGACAGCTGCCCCCTGGCCCCTCCATCTGGGTCAGCTTTCCAAAACACCTATCCTGTCATTCCATCCATGTGCCAAAACCCCCTGTGGTTCTCCCTTGATTTTTGGAGAAAAACCAAACTCCCTTGCTCAGCAATCAAGGCCCCACGATGTAAAACATTCTGTCTTTTGAGTCCTCTCTGCTGCGATGGCACCCCACTCCAGTACCCTTGCCTGGAAAATCCCATGGAAGGAGGATCCTGGTGGGCTGCAGTCCATGGGGTCACGGAGAGTCGGGCATGACTGAGCGACTTCACTTTCGCTTTTCACTTTCCTGCATTGGAGAAGGAAATGGCAACCCACTCCAGTGTTCTTGCCTGGAGAATCCCAGAGACAGTGGGCCCCTGTCTATGGGGTCGCACAGAGTCAGACACGACTGAAGAGACTTAGCAGCAGCAGCAGCAGCAGCTGCTACTACCTACCTGTCTGGAGAATGAAATGGCAACCCACTCCAGTATTTTTGCTTGGAGAATCCTATGAACAGAGGAGCCTGGTGGGCTAGAGTCCACGGGGTCACAGAGTCTGACATGACTAAGCGACTAAGCAGTAGCTGCTACTAGTCATACCTCTGTCCCCAGTTGATTAAACCTTCTAACAGCACCTATACCTCCAAACACAGCGCATTTATTTTTTCTTGTACATTTCATGCCATCTTCTGATCCTGGGATGCAGCCCCAAACACACACACAGACGCACATACAAACAGACACAGACACACACACACACACCCCCTTGTACTTAGTTTTCTATCCTTGTAGACATCACACAAGTTCCCCCAGCCTTCTTGACCATGCTCGGTCATAAGTGTCTCTCTTCATATGAACTCTTAGAGAAGCCCTGCTTCTTACACACTGATTCTGCAGGCATTGGGGGTTCCAGTGTCACCTGACGTCATGCTGGGCTCACTGCACACCCACAGCCTCAGTGGCTTTGTCTAGAAGGGGAGCATCCCCAGTTCCTTCATTCCTTCTCTGCCCAGGCTACCTCTTGCCCTGACCCCTTCTCTCAGCACACCCATCCCCAGCCTGACATCCCCTTGGGTCTCAGGACAGGAACACTCAGCAATTTTGTGCAGCTGCCTGTGTGTTTGGAAATGGCTTGTGCCCAGCCAGCATTTCTTCCCAAACAGGACTTTTAATGAAATGTCTTCTAGAGAAATGGGCCTCCCAGGTGGCACTACTGGTAAAGAACCCCCCTGCCAATGCAGGAGACAAAAGAGACTTGAGTTTGATCCCTGGGTTGGAAAGATTCCCTGGAGAAGGAAATGGCAACCCACTCCAACACTGTTGCCTGGCCATGGACAGAGGAGCCTGGGGGCTATAGTCCATGGGGTCGCAGAGAGTTGGACACTACTAAACGACTAACACTTTCACTTTCACACTGCTCATCAGAGGAACCATAAGCCTTGCCCGACAGGCCCACTCCATCTGTGCGTTGCAGTCAAAAGCCACTGGGAGAAGCTTCTGCTCAGACAGTAAAGGCTCTGCCCCTCCCCACGGGCAGGAACCACAAGAATAAATTCAGGACATGTGGTTGAGGTAGAGAAGAAGCATTTCCTAATCTGTGGTTGCCCGGGCCCCCATCCCTCAGCCGCCAAGCAGCACCTCTTCATCTATAAAAAGCTTTCTTTGCCCTGAAAGTGCCAATGTTCTAGTGACAGACAGCCTCATTATAAACCTGTGTCACCGGCTTCCTCTTTCAAGACACAGGAGCCATGGCACAGATGGCTTTGTTGTCTTCGATGGATGGCCCCTGAAGACCTCTCTAGGCTGTGCTGGGGGCGAGACATGCCAGGTGTGAGCTGTGCCAAGTGCTGGTCCTCAAAGAGTTCCAAATTAGGATGGGTGATGGGAGCTGCCAAAAAGAAAAGAAAAGAACCAACAGAAAATAAAGATAAATGAATAAACAAATAAACAAAATAAAGTTTTCAGCTAGCTTGGGCTGAAGGCCAGAGTAATTCAGAGAGAATGGCAGGAGGAATGGATGTGTCCCCAGCAGAGGGTTCAGGGAACAGAGTAGGATGGACTTGGGTTTGACCTTCAGGAATGAACTGCCTGAGACCAGCAGTGGAAAGAGATGAGGCTGGATTCTCTCCCAGACACCTCGAGGTTAGGGAGGTGACTCAGACTGCTTGTAGACCCAATGCACTTCTCTGAGCAGCCCTGCTGTGAGGTGTCAGCTTTGCAGAAGACACGCGCCATCAGAGGACGGTGGAAAGGGGACGCGGGAAGGTCCAGGCTTCTGCTGGTTATACCACATGGCTTTGATTTCTGGCTACGTTTACCCCGTGTTCTGGGGTAACCCAGACATCAACAGTGAGGCCAGATGTTGTGAATTGCCATCTGAGTCTCCAGTTAGGAGCCACCCCAGGTGGGACAGGTAAAGCAGGGTTACCGGAGACAATACGTGAAGAGCCACCATGGTAAATGAGAGCCATGTCCCAACCTCCTCGCTTTTGGTGCAGGATCCCTTATTTGTAGAAGGAGCTTAGACATAGCTCCCTGGGTTTCCACCATATGGGTGAAGTGAGGAGCATGGAGAAATTCAGCCCACATACAAATCTCAGCCCCACATTCAGTCCTAGTTTCCAACATCTTCCTCATAAAACCATTGCCCAGGGCCATCACAAAGAGGACAAAGTTGTCTGATTTCCACAGGATCTTTCTGTCTTCCATTAATAAGTTGGCTGACCTTGAACAAGACTGTTGGTGCTCACTCCTTCTCATTGTGTAGTGAGGATGGCGCTGGTCTGGGAGCACAGCGGTCATGTCCAGCGTTCATGTTTTGCAATCTTCTCCCAACCATTCTGTTCCTTCTGTGTGGCTGGGAGGTGAGGATTGCTGAGCAGGCGGAGTGTAGGGCAGTGGTTAGAGCTCTGCCTCTGGAGCAGGACAGGCTTGGCTTAGACGTCAGCCCCTTTAGGGACTCAGATCACCTCCCTCTCTGATGGAGGTCGGCTGTGAGCATTAAACCAGCTAGTTGGCCTCCATCAACCAGAACTACAGTGAGTCAGGTGTGAACTGAATCAGCACAAAGGTGGTCTAAGGGATTTGCAACAGAATGGGGACCTGGGATCCATCTCAAAAATCAGGAGAGCATCAACATTTCTATCAAAACACAGTCTATCATAAGGACAACATGAACCAGAGGAGGAAGACTTTCCGATGTGGACACAGCTGCCAGGAGGGACGAGCATTGGCCGGCCTGTATGATGACCTCCCGGCACATGGTGCGAGAGAACAGGCTTGGGAGGAAGCCAGCATCTGTCAGTGTCCTCAGGGGAGAGTGGGCGAGGGCCCAGTGTGACCCTCTGTCCAGTTAAGGAGGGACCAGGAGGCAGATGGATGTGGGGAGAAGTCCCGCATGAAAGATTTTCACTTTTCTGTGGCGAGAGGACTTCAGCGATAAAGAGAAAGTAATAATCAGTTCCTTTACTCCGAGGCTGAAGACTACACAGTTTAAAGACTTTCTCCCAACTGTTCCCTCAAGGACTGGATCCAAGGTCCCTCCTGCTCTCCCTGTTTAGACTTGATGTTTTAATTGGGAACACTTATTAGTGTTGTGAGTACAGGGGACTTCTGATCGCCCAGCCGTATCTGAAAGCTGAAAATGCATCTCTATTCCCAGCAAGCCTGAGGCTCCGGCTCCACGCTGGCCTGGCCATGATAACGGCCAGCCTGGGGCTGTGCAGCTGGAAGGTGCAGAGGTGGGGAAAGACACAGAGCACATCTTGGGTCACAGGCACATCTGTTTCTCACTGAACTGGTCTGGCCCCGGGGGTCCTTTTTCAAAGTATGTCTTTTTACTGGGGCTTCCTCCTGTTTTATAGGGCGGCTGCTCCACCCTGGCCCCGTTCCTCAATCCACAGGACTCATACCATGCTCCCAGTGAGGCGGTTCTGTCAAACCCTAACAAATGCTCCTTTTTATTTTTATTCCCAAGGGGATGGGAAGAAGCACAAGTGAATTACAGCCACGAAGCCTTCAGTGGGATTTTCTTATCCAATGCACTGGGCAGGGACTGCGTTTTATCTCAGAAGCAGTAAGGAGAGGAATGGGGGGTTTTCGAGACATTTAAAGGGAATTTCTAGAGTGTTCTGACATTCCTGAGACAAGGAAGCATTTCAACTTTGAAGCTGCAGGACACAAAACCAGGGAAGATGACTCATTCCTTATGTCTGTCTCTAACTTGCCTTGATGTGGAGGCCCCATGATAAGTTACATTTGATGTCATGAAAAGAAGGTGAGGGAGGGGATCAGTTCAGTTCAGTCGCTCAGTCATGTCCTACTCTTTGTGACCCCATGAATCACAGCACGCCAGGCCTCCCTGTCCATCACCAACTCCCGGAGTTCACTCAGACTCACGTCCATCGAGTCCGTGATGCCATCCAGCCATCTCATCCTCAGTCGTCCCCTTTTCCTCCTGCCCCCAATCCCTCCCAGCATCAGAGTCTTTTCCAATGAGTCAACTCTTCACATGAGGTGACCAAAGTACTGTAGCTTCAGCTTTAGCATCATTCCTTCCAAAGAAATCCCAGGGTTGATCTCCTTCAGAATGGACTGGTTGGATCTCCTTGCAGGCCAAGGACTCTCAAGAGTCTTCTCCAACACCACAGTTCAAAAGCATCAATTCTTCAGTGCTCAGCCTTCTTCACAGTCCAACTCTCACATCCATACATGACCACTGGAAAAACCATAGCCTTGACTAGACAGACCTTAGTCAGCAAAGTAATGTCTCTGCTTTTGAATGTACTATCTAGGTTGGTCATAACTGTTCTTCCAAGGAGTAAGCGTCTTTTAATTTCATGGCTGCAGTTACCATCTGCCGTGATTTTGGAGCCCAAAAAACTAAAGTCTGACACTGTTTCCACTGTTTCCCCATCTATTTCCCATGAAGTGATAGGACTGGATGCCATGATCTTCGTTTTCTGAATGTTGAGCTTTAAGCCAACTTTTTCACTCTCCTCTTTCACTTTCATCAAGAGGCTTTTTAGCTCCTCTTCACTTTCTGCCATAAGGGGGGTGTCATCTGCATATCTGAGGTTATTGATATTTCTCCTGGCAATCTTGATTCCAGCTTGTGTTTCTTCCAGTCCAGCATTTCTCCATCATGTACTCTGCATATAAGTTAAATCAGCAGGGTGACAATATACAGCCTTGACGTACTCCTTTTCCTATTTGGAACCAGTCTGTTGTTCCATGTCCAATTCTAACTGTTGCTTCCTGACCTGCATACAGATTTCTCAAGAGGCAGGTCAGGTGGTCTGGTATTCCCATCTCTCTCAGAATTTTCCACAGTTTATTGTGATCCACACAGTCAAAGGCTTTGGCATAGTCAATAAAGCAGAAATAGATGTTTTTCTGTAACTCTCTTGCTTTTTCCATGATCCAGAGGACGTTGGCAATTTGATCTCTGGTTCCTCTGCCTTTTCTAAAACCAGCTTGAACATCAGGCAGTTCACGGTTCACATATTGCTGAAGCCTGGCTTGAAGAATTTTGAGCATTACTTTACTAGCATGTGAGATGAGTGCAATTGTGTGGTAGTTTGAGCATTCTTTGGCATTGCGTTTCTTTGGGATTGGAATGAAAACTGACCTTTCCCAGTCCTGTGGCCACGGCTGAGTTTTCCAAATTTGCTGGCATATTGAGTGCAGCACTTTCACAGCATCATCTTTCAGGATTTGAAACAGCTCCACTGGAATTCCATCACCTCCACTAGCTTTGTTCGTAGTGATGCTTTCTAAGGCCCACTTGATTTCACATTCCAAGATGTCTGGCTCTAGATTAGTGATCACATCATCATTATAAGCAGTAGCAAAATGTTTTTCTTTACCTTTATAATCATTTTCCCAGGAACCAGAGATGCCATATATTAGAAATAACTTTGGCGCTTTGTGCTAACTTTTTATGTCTTGACTATTTCTACAATTTAAAAGTTCCTCATATCTGAAAAAACTAAGGTTCCTAACAGTTGTGTTATCTTCTCAATATATTTTATAATCTCATATTGTCATTTCAACTTATAAATATTCAAGACATCACACTGTAGGTAGTTATGAGCCTTTCAAAATCTCAAGTAACTTTAAAACATAAATTAAAAATCAAATTTTGCCCACCTCAACTATTTAATATTTCTCTCCTTTTCAAGATAGATTTTAAATTTAGGTGTTTAATAAGTCTCTAAATTACACAGGCTATTTCCCTGAAGGTCCTTGGGAAACTACAAAGGTTTATTCTGTCATCTTCCATCTTAGCTTTCATCTTAACTTCTTAGCATCTTTCGTCTTAGCTTCCCAGATAGATGGCTCTAGTGGTAAAAAACCCGCCTGCCCATGCAGGAGATCTAAGAGATGGGAGTTCGATCCCTGGGTTGAGAAGATCCCTTGGAGAAGGAAATGGCAACCCACTCCAGTATTCTTGCCTGGAGAATCCCATGGACAGAGGAGCCTGACGAGCTACAGTACGTGAAGTTGCAAAGAGTTAGACACGTCTGAACACGACTTAGTACTAGCACTATTCTATCATCTTATGTAAAGAGGGATGATAGAAATAATTGGGTTTGCCTGTATGCTATTTCTTAAATAGGTCAACACGATAGCAAGAGCAACACAGGAATATTGTCAAATTAAAAGAGAACTCTGGTTTCCCAAGTTAATTTTTAAGAAAGTTTTCTTTTTTCCTGTGATCATCTGACTACAAAAGTAAACCAATTTTTGTTTCGTTCACATTTCTCTATTTTTTTCCATCTTATTGATTTTAGTTCTTTCTTTCCTTTCTCCTACTTATTTTAGGATTACTTTCTTTTTCTAGTTTCTTAATGTGGAAAGTATGGATGTGAGAGTTGGACTGTGAAGAAGGCTGAGCGCCGAAGAATTGATGCGTTTGAACTGTAGTGTTGGAGAAGACTCCTGAGAGTCCCTTGGACTGCAAGGAGATCCAACCAGTCCATTCTGAAGGAGATCAACCCTGGGATTTCTTTGGAAGGAATGATGCTAAAGCTGAAGCTCCAGTACTTGGGCCACCTCATGCGAAGAGTTGACTCATTGGAAAAGACTCTGATGCTGGGAGGGATTGGGGGCAGGAGGAAAAGGGGACGACCGAGGATGAGATGGCTGGATGGCATCACGGACTCGAGGGACATGAGTCTGAGTGAACTCCGGGAGTTGGTGATGGACAGGGAGGCCTGGTGGGCTGTGATTCATGGGGTCGCAACTGAGCGACTGAACTGAACTGAATGTGGAAAGTTAGATTGTTGATTTGAGATCTTTACTCCCCCCCAACCCTGCTTTTTTTTAGCATCACAATGCAGCATGTGGGATCTTTGTTCCTGTGCCAGGGATGGAACGTGTGCCTCTTGCAGTGGAAGTACAGTATCTTAACCACTGGATGGCCAGGGAAGTCCTGTTAATTTCCTAGAGGTAGTATGTTATTAATACAAATATATGTCAGAGATTTTACGTTTGAAGGAACTCCTGCAGGTCTGCTGGTACCCTCACCATCTGTAATATATTCTTCCCTTAAAGGTAACCACCAACCAAAGCTCTGTAGACCAGTGAGGTTACTATAATTAGTAAGTGTAATAAAAGATGAAAGAATGCTGTGAAAGTGCTGCACTCAATATGCCTGCAAATTTGGAAAACTCAGCCGTGGCCACAGGACTGGAAAAGGTCAGTTTTCATTCCAATCCCTAAGGTCAGTTTTCATTCCAATCCCTAAGAAAGGCAATGCTAAAGAATGCTCAAACTACTGCACAGTTGCACTCATCTCACATGCTAGTAAAGTAATGCTCAAAATTCTCCAAGCCAGACTTCAGCAATACGTGAACTGTGAACTTCCAGATGTTCAAGCTGGTTTTAGAAAAGGCAGAGGAACCAGAGATCAAATTGCCAACATCCTCTGGATCCAGAAAAACATCTATTTCTGCTTTATTGACTATGCCAAAGCCTTTGATAGTGTGGATCACAATAAACTGTGGAAAATTCTGAAAGAGATGGGAATACCAGACCACCTGACCTGCCTCTTGAGAAACCTGTATGAAGGTCAGGAAGCAATGGTTAGAACTGGACATGGAACAACAGACTGGTTCCAAATAGGAAAAGGAGTATGTCAAGGCTGTATATTGTCACTCTGCTTATTTAACTTATATGCAGAGTACATCATGAGAAACGCTGGGCTGGATGAAGCACAAGCTGGAATCAAGATTGCCAGGAGAAATATCAATAACCTCAGATATGCAGATGACACCATCCTTACGGCAGAAAGTGAAGAGGAACTAAAGAGACTCTTGATGAAAGTGAAAGAGGAGAGTATGGCATCTGGTCCCATCACTTCATGGCAAATAGATGGGGAAACAGTGGAAACAGTGACAGAATTTATTTTGGTGGTGGGCGGGGGTGGGGGGTGGGGGAGCTCCAAAATCACTGCAGATGGTGATTGTAGCCATGAAATTAAAAGACACACGCTCCTTGAAAGGAAAGTTATGACCAACCTAGACAGCATATTAAAAAGAAGAGATATTACTTTGCCTACAAAGGTCTCTCTAGTTAAGGCTATTGTTTTTCCAGTAGTCATGTATGGATGTGAGAGTTGGACTATGAAGAAAGCTGAGTGCTGAAGAATTGTTGGTTTTGAACTGTGCTGTTGGAGAAGGCTCTTGAGAGTCGCTTGGACTGCAAGGAGATCCAACAAGTCCATCCTAAAGGAGATCAGTCCTGAGTGTTCACTGGAAGGACTGATGTTGAAGCTGAAACTCCAATACTTTGGCCACCTGATGTGAGAGCTGACTCATTTGAAAAGACCCTGATGCTGGGAGAGATTGAAGGTGGGAGGAGAAGGGGATGACAGAGGATGAGATGGTTGGATGGCATCACTGACTCAATGGGCATGAGTTTGAGTGAACTCCAGGAGTTGGTGACGGACAGGGAGGCCTGATGTGCTGAGGTCCATGGGGTTGGAAAGAATCGGACACTACTGAGCGACTGAACTGAACTGAAGTGTAATAAATGAACCATCACTTCTCAGAGACTTTTCTCAACAGGTGGTTTTTACTTTCTCCTCATATTTGCTGGAATTTTCTATAATATCCAGGTTAGCAACTGGATCTTTAACAAAGGATAGTTGCAAAGCCTAAATGGAAAGGCTTACAGCAGTTACCCTAAACTATTGATTCTTGACAGATACACTCACGTGTACAGGTTTGGGAGTTTTATTAAGATGGCATCTCTTAGACCACTCTGATTGCTTGTATCAGACCAAGAGTCAGGTTTCCCAGCTCTCTCCCTTCCAAAAGCAAATAACTGCAAAAGCAGTTTCCTGACCCATGAGCCAATGGAACAAGAATTAGTTAGGAGAATTGAATGAACAGATGAAGGAAATTTAATTGTGTGCATTTTTTAAAAAAGGATTATTGATATTGTTCTTAATGTTTTATCATTTCATGGCTGTCTGGGGAAACTCTTCTTTTCTGTGGTAAAATATATGTCACATAAAATTGCCACGTTAACCACTTTAAGTGCACAATTCCATGGTATCAAGTGCATTCACAATACGATACAACCATCATCGCCATCCATCTTCAGAGCTTTTTCACCATCCCAAACAGGAACTCTGTACTCATTAAACAACAGCTCTTCCTACCCACCACCCGAGTCCCTCGTGCCCACCACCCTACTTTCTGTGTTTCTGAATTTGGCTAGCTCAGGTACCTCATATAAGTGGCATCATACAATATTTGTCTCTTTGTGACAGGCTTATTTCACTGGGCATAATGTCCTCAAGGCTTATTCATGCTCTAGCATGTGTCAGAATTTACTTCCTCTCTAAGACTGAGTAGTACTCCACATGTGGCCATGCTTGGTTTATCCATTCAGCTGTTCATCAACACTTGGGTGGGTGGCCTATTCCTTTAGGTTCTGAAGCCATCCCTTTCTCCATCATTCTGACAGTTTAGGCGGCCTTGCCTTTTCCATAATCTATGAAGGTTGTAGATTTCCCTTATCTGCCAGGACGGAATATACTGGGATTTATGTAGCTTGCATCAATGTCTGAACTCACTCATTCTTAGCTCACAGAATGTTAGAGATCAGTGGAAGCCCTGCCTTCCTTGATTATAAAGAGAAACTGAAGCTTAAAGGAAAAGGGTTTAGATAAATATGGTGGACATACTGTAATTTATGTCTGGCTGTGTATTGGCATAATATTTCTTCCTGTCCATGTATCTTTTCTCCATATGTTTGCATCTTAGACTAAGTTCTATACGTATGATTTCTCTCCCTACATCTTTGCTGCTTTTCCAGAGGTGAATGGGTGTTGGGTAAATGCTTTTCGATAAGGATGAAACAAAGGAAGGGATGTTTCTGGAAGCACACATTCTGGAAATTACCAGAAAAAGCTGTTCAGAGGTCAGAGGGTGACTGTCTGTCTGTCTAAAAGTCTTTTAAGAGCCCTCCCTCCCTGGAGGATTGATTCAGCACATCCTTGCCTTTGAGCTCAGTCCAGATGCCTCTCTAGGCTCTGCGTGGGGAAGTATTATCAGTGTCACTACCTAGGATGATTTTTGCTTGGAGCAAAAAATTTTGTTACTTTTGGCAGATATAGCCAGAGAATGGCCAAGAAAGGATGTGACATAAATTCAGCAATTTAATTCTGAAAACCCCGTGGTTTCAAGGCTGGTCATTTCTTGTTAGAACTTTGTTTTTCCTCTTTGGTCTTCACAACTGGACTTCCAGGGAATTATTTCTTCTTACAAATTAAGGAAATTTTCTGAGCCAAATTTCAGGCCTTTCCTGATCTAATGAAAACAACAATGAAAGGACAGCAAGCTTGACTTTGAATAGCAGCCAGGGACACAACCCCAAAAGACAACTTTCATTATTATACTTCCTAACAAAGCAATGCTATTTTTGAAAAATAAATTCTTTTGTTCTTGAGAAAAATCTAACACTTTTATGGAACCTCTACTTGAAGGTTCTTGTAAACATAATTTTAACTTTATAGTAGATGGGAGTGGCTCAGTGTAGGGAATAGATTTCTTTCTAAAGCAAATTCAGAACCAAAGCCAGTGATGCAGGTATTATGTATGATCCCGTCCTCCTTGAGGTTCCCTGGTGTAATGAACTTAACCCAGCTGTCCTTCACTCTTGGGCTCCTTGTCACCAAGGGAAAGTCACTGTTTGAATTTCAGCTTCCTCTTTGGTAAGATGAGGTCATCACACATATCACTGCAATGCTGAAAGGGTCAGTTCAATAGGATGACAAGAATAGTTAATAGTTTTTGATAACTTACTATGTGCCTGGGGCTCCCCTCATAGCTCAGTGAGTAAATCATCTGCCTGTAGTGCAGGAGATCCGGGTTCAATGCCTGGGTCAGGAAGATCCCCTGGAGAAGGAAATGGCAACACACTCCAGTATTCTTGCCTGGAGGAGTCCATGGACAGAGGAGCCTGGTGGGCTACAGTCCGTGGTGTCACAAGAATCAGACACAACTTAGCGACTAAATCCAAACCATTATGTGCCTGGCACCTATGTAAGGATTTAACTCATAACTAAGTTAAGGACTTAACACCTATTCTATCATTTAATCCTCACAACACCCTCTAATGCAGAAATTATTTTTCTTCACCATCTTACAAATCCCTGTCTCTAAGACTGAGGCACAGAGAGGTCAAGTAGTTCACTCAGGGTCTCACAGCTAGTAAGTGGTGGAACCCGTGGTCAAACCACAGCCATCTGGCTCCAGGACTGTGTACCCAGACACTGTGCCATATTCCCTACCCAGATGTCACGTGTGGCTGGATCTAGTATAAAGTCTCGAATATAATGAGTATTCAATTAATTTAATTGGAACTGACCAGTTCAAGCACAAACCTAGCATTTCTATACAGCCCAGAGACCTCAGCAGCTCAATATCAATACTGTCTGTGCAATGAACATAGTCAATGAAAAATATCTTAATAAAAATATACATCATTAACAAAATGCCATACTTTCACAGCTGGACTAAAATAAATTCACAATACACCTTCAAATGATGAAACTATCTCTGGGGCACCAGGTGGGGCTCTTTTCTGTTCACTGGACCCCAAGTTCTTCCTCTATCACATCTTCTGATGAACAGCATTTTCTCAGTAAAGAGCTCTCTATGATCATATATGCATTTCTGGGTATCACTTTGGCTGTTTATAAAGAGTTACCCTTACTTTATTTATGTTCCATTTATTGCTGTCCCCTATCCAACCAGTCCATTCTAGAGGAGATCAGCCCTGGGTGTTCTTTGGAAGGAATGATGCTAAAGCTGAAACGCCAGTACTTTGGCCACCTCATGCGAAGAGTTGACTCATTGGAAAAGACTCTAATGCTGGGAGGGATTGGGGGCAGGAGGAGAAGGGGACGACAGAGGATGAGACGGTTGGATGGCATCACCGACTCGATGGATGTGAGTTTGAGCTCTGGGAGTTGGTGATGGACAGGGAGGCCTGGCGTGCTGCGATTCATGGGGTCACAAAGAGTCGGACACGACTGAGCAACTGAACTGAACTGAACTGATGTACAGGATACCATGCCAGACCAATCTGTTTTAAATAATTAAATAATTAATTAATTTATGGCCGTGCTGGGTCTTCATTGCTGCTTCAACATTCTCAAGTTGCAGCGAATGGGGGCTACTCTCTAGTTGCGATGCGCAGGCTTCTTATTGTGGTGGCTTCTCTTGTTGCAGAGCATGGGCTTTAGGGCATGTGGTCTTCAGGAGCTGTGGCCCATGAGCTTAGTTGCCCAACCTGCACCAGCATGTGAAATCTTCCTGGACCAGGAATCAAACCTGTGTCCCCTGCATTGGCAGACAGATTCTTAACCACTGGACCACCAGAGGAGTCCAAGTTGGTCTTAAATAAAGAAGATAAGGCATGTCCAATGGGAAGCTCTTAGGGACTGAGTTACAGACCACACAGAGAATTCAGTGTACTAGCCTGTGCCTTCTTTGTAACCTATATAAGATTACCTGCTCTGAGCTGCTCCGAGGTACCATAGGATCATCCTCATAAAAAAAATTTCTTTTGACTGCAATCGAATGTCTTTGAGTTCTGCTTCTCCCTAAGGATGCCACCAGCTCTTTTCTCTTGGGATTTTATGAAAGGATAACTAAAGGGGTTTGTTGCATTGAATCAGATCTGCCTTATGAGTAACAGAGAAGCTAAGGCTATTTTGTTCATCTGGCCACCGTTATCTACAATGTACAGAGCATTTCAGATACAATAACAGTCCAACAGAGCTCCTGCCCTCAAAACACCTACAGTACAGGGCAGGGATTCCCAAGCTCTGACCCATAAACTCAACCATTTGCTTTTGTAAATTAAATTTTATTAGAAACAGCCATACTGTTCACTGAAGGATTGTCTGTGGCTGCTTTTGCAGTCTTAACAGCAGTCTAGTAGTTGTATCAGAGACTTCAGGGCTCAAAAAGTCTAAGGTATATCTTAGTTGATCTTCCACAGAGGAAAGGCTGCCAACTTCTGGTCTAAGGGCAGAGTCCTATGAGAAGGATTATATAACTGGCATACTATATAACTCATACATTAACTAAGTAGGATTTTGGTATATAACCACAACACAATTTTAAGGTTTATTCGGTGTGGTAAGTTATTTTCTTGTTGCTGGATTAAAATTTGGGCTGGTTTTGTGACTTTTAAAAAAAATTCTTCTTAAATAATAAAATTCCTCCAGTCATTTTAAGTTGTAAAATACAGTCTCCCTTCTCAATTGCCAAACCCATATAACATTGGAAACTTCCAGTTTCATGCCAAGTTGCAATTCCTTTCCAGCCTGTTAGAAAATGGATTCTTTGGTCTTTCTGCCCTAGCTTTTGTCTTTCTGGGGCTGGTGCAGACTCAGGGGTAGGAGTGCAGAGGACAGGTCATGGGAGTAAGGGGGTTTTTATTTAACTGACACTGTCATGACATGGTTTTGGGCTTCCTGAAAAAGTTGTCTTAAAGCTAAACATTCAGAAAATGAAGATCATGGCATCTGGTCCCATCACTTCATGGGAAATAGATGGGGAAACAGTAGAAACAGTGTCAGACTATATTTTTGGGCTCCAAAATCACTGCAGATGGTGACTGCAGCCATGAAATTAAAAGACGCTTACTCCTTGGAAGAAAAGTTATGACCAACCTAGATAGTATATTCAAAAGCAGAGACATTACCTTGCCGACTAAGGTCCGTCTAGTCAAGGCTATGGTTTTTCCTGTGGTCATGTATGGATGTGAGAGTTGGACTGTGAAGAAGGCTGAGCACTGAAGAATTGATGCTTTTGAACTGTGGTGTTGGAGAAGACTCTTGAGAGTCCCCTGGACTTCAAGGAGATCCAACCAGTCCATTCTGAAGGAGATCAACCCTGGGATTTCTTTGGAAGGAATGATGCTAAAGCTGAAGCTCCAGTACTTTGGCCACCTCATGCGAAGAGTTGACTCACTGGAAAAGACTCTGATGCTGGGAGGGATTGGGGGCAGGAGGAGAAGGGGACGACCAAGGATGAGATAGCTGGATGGCATCACTGACTCGATGGACGTGAGTCAGAGTGAACTCCAGGAGTTGGTGATGGACAGGGAGGCCTGGCGTGCTGCGATTCATGGGGTCGCAAAGAGTCAGACATGACTGAGTGACTGAACTGAACTGAACTGAAGGTTGGCAGCTGTTGAAAGCTCTTTATCCTGTGGCATCCTTGTGAGGGTTGTTTGGAGACCCTGTTTCTCATCCCTCTGTGCCTACTCCAGAAATCTCACACCTGGGTGGATGTTCCTCTGGTTCACTGGCTCATTTACTCCTTCTGCAACCATGAAAATGAGGGTTTGACAGCTTGTCCTGAGCTGACGTCACTGAGTTGCTGGTCTTGCCCACATCAGGTCCGTAGAGAGCCTCTCATTCCATCTGTCCCCACAGACTCCGGACATGCAGGCTGATCCCAGAGTCTCCACCTCTGCTCTGACTTGCCATCAGCAGCTAGCCAGTCTGTCTTCTCTCCTGTCTAGATTCTCAATAGACAGTCAGACAACAGCCTAGTCTCCACCCTCAAATCCAGGGACATGTTGAAATCTCTGGGGAGCCACCTGTTCTCTGCAGGTGATGGAGGCTCATCCCCTACCTATCATGCTTTGCAGGGAGGTCTTCTAGCACAGCTGTCTCCAAAGAAATTGTTTTTACAAATCCTTCTGTGAATCTACTTTTGACTTATTTTGTAGCCTTGAAATTTTGGGTTTCCCTGGTGGCTCAGATGGTAAAGAAGGGCTTCCCTGAATCTACTTTTGATTTATTTTATAGCCTCAAACTGAGAACTGGAACTTGAGAGTTTGACCAGTTTTTTGATTAATTCTCCAGGTGGCGCAGTAGTAAAGAATTTACTTGCCAATACAAGAGATGCAAGAGATGCAGTTTTGATCCCTAGGTTGGGAAGATCCCCTGGAAAAGGAAATGGCAACCCCCTCCAATATTCTTGCCTGGAAAATTCCATGGACAGAGGAGCCTGGCAGGCTACAGTACATGGGGTCACAGAGTCAGACACACCTACCCATGCACACTGGTCACTGGTTAATTCTTTCTGTAAGTTCTCACTTGGAAACTGCTATTTACTATATCTTGGTGAGTCAGTAAAAATTTCTAATTTCAAAAAAACACACACATAAAATAAAAAACAAACAAAAAAAAGCAAACTTCCAATTTCATATACTCTACAATTAGATTGCAGAGAAGGTGAAGGCATTCAGACCAAACAAGAAACAGATAAATCAAAGCGAAGTTGGATCCAGGCCTGAGTCAACTTTCTAAGATAAAGAAGAGAAATGGGGTCACTGAGTTTCCATAGCTGTGAGACGGGGGCTGGAGGCATTTTAATCTACAAACCAGAGGTTAGGGTGACATTACTAGTACAGAAAACTTGGGAATATACATCCAAGGTAATTGATACTGGGTTATATCTTGAGGGCAGGTGTGGGCATATTTGCATTTTTGGAAGTTCACCGTCGCCACAGTCTGCAGGGTGGGATGAAAAGGCAGAGGTTGGAGACCCTGGAGAGGTTATTACAGTAAACCAGATGGGAAACCATAAAGAGGTAAATCATTGCATTGGCTTTGGAAACAGAGGGGAAAAGGCAAAGTTTAAGGCAGTTAAGAGGCAATTCCTCCAGTAATTGATGATAGGATGTCCAGGAAGGAGTTAAAGATGATTTCAAGTTTCTGCCTTGGGCAACTGGGAGAACTGTAATTCTATCCACTGAGATGCAAAAGAGCAGATATGTGGGGGAAAGGTGCCTAATTTCTTTGATAATCAAGGAGGGGATTATGGAAGAAAGGCCGTGAAAGGATCATGGAATCCATATTTAGACCAAAATACCTAGAAGGGAGGAAATGCTGAGTAAGTTTTAAGTCTTAAACTGGACTCTGTAGTAATTCTTTATACCAATAATTGTTCATTAAAATATGATTGCTTAACTCTCACTGGAGAAGATAAGATTACTGTAGCACCATTAGATTACTGTTAGTTCTATACTATTAATCCTATCTAATTGGAAGTGGGAATGACAGTAAAAAGTACAGGTAAAAGAAAAAAGGTGTCAGACGAATCCTTCTACTAAATCTCTTTCTTTGCATTTATTCTATATATGTTTCATCTGCAAATTCATTCCTCCTTTACATCTAGCTCCACTGGGAGCTCCCCCGCCCCATACACTCACCCCGCAGGGATAGGCACATGACCTAGGACAGCCAATTAGAATACCCTAGCCCTCTTGGATCCAGTGACTGGTTCAGGAGTAATCTGTGTCCCAAGCAGCACCAATCAAATTCTTCCTTCTGATGGCTGTAAGGATGTTGGAAAAGAGCATCTATCTCTCTGCCAGGCCTGCTAAGCACCACTTGGGGAGAGTCTGTGGTTGCGGGGTACCATTTTGTCTTCTCGGATGTGAAACTGAAGCAAACAACAGCTCTCAGTTTCCAGGTTATGCTGGTCAGAACACGTCTCCTTCCCCCCTTTAAAATTTTTCTTAATATAGTTTGAGATGTTTTTCACTTGCAAAAGAGCTCTGACAAGTTTCCTTGGTGTCCACAGACAAAGCCCATGGCCCTCCCTTATATGCCCCTACTGCTTTATTGAGATATCATCATACATCATGCCCTTCACCATTTTAAGCACAATTCAGTGGACATTTTTGTACATTCACAGAACTGTACAACTACCACCATTATCTAATTTTAGAATATTTTCATTGTCCCCAAATGCAATCCCACAAGTATTAGTCATTTCTCACTACTTCCTTTGGTAATCACTAATTTACTCTATGTCTCTATGGATTTTCCTGTTCTGGAGATTTTGTGCAAATGGGATCCTACAGTGTATGGCTTTTGTGTCCGGTATCTTTCATTAAGCATGATGTTTTCAAAGTTTATCCATATCATAGCATGTATCATTATACCATTCTTTTTTATAGCCAAATAATAGTACCCATTTTGGTTATCTATTTATCAGTTGATAGACATTTGGAGTATTTCCACTTTGAGACTACTATTAAAATGCTGCTATATTTGTGTAGATGTTCTTGTGTGGACATATGTTTTTATTCTCTTGGGTATCCATTGAGGGGTGAAATTGCTGAGTCATGTGGTAACTCTATGTTTAAACTTTTGAGGAACTGCCAAGTTATTTTCCAAAATAGATGCATCATTTTATATTCCCACCAGCAATGTATGAGGGTTCAAATTTTTCCACATCCTCACTATACTTCTTATTATCTGTCTTTTTTACTTTGTCTTCCAAGTGGGTATGAAGTGGTACCCAATTGTGGTTTTGATTTACATTTCCGTGGGGGAATATTTCATGTGCTTATTGGCCACTTGTAAACCTTCTTTGAAAAATGTTTAAAATTGAGTTATTTGGTGTTTTATTGTTGGTTTGTAATAGTTCCTCATATATTCTGGTTATAAGTCTATTAGCTATAGGATTTGCAAATAAATATGGTGACTGCAGCCATGAAATTAAAAGATGCTTACTCCTTGGAAGAAAAGTTATGACCAACCTAGATAGTATATTCAAAAGCAGAGACATTACTTTGCCAACTAAGGTCCGTCTAGTCAAGGCTATGGTTTTTCCTGTGGTCATGTATGGATGTGAGAGTTGGACTGTGAAGAAGGCTGAGCGCCGAAGAATTGATGCTTTTAAACTGTGGTGTTGGAGAAGACTCTTGAGAGTCCCTTGGACTGCAAGGAGATCCAACCAGTCCATTCTGAAGGAGATCAGCCCTGGAATTTCTTTGGAAGGAATGATGCTAAAGCTGAAGCTCCAGTACTTTGGCCACCTCATGTGAAGAGTTGACTCATTGGAAAAGACTCTGATGCTGGGAGGGATTGGGGGCAGGAGGAAAAGGGGACGACCGAGGATGAGATGGCTGGATGGCATCATGGACTCGATAGACGTGAGTCTGAGTGAACTCCGGGAGTTGGTGATGGACAGGGAGGCCTGGCGTGCTGTGATTCATGGGGTTGCAGAGAGTCGGACACAACTGAGCGACTGAACTGAACTGAACTGATGTTCTCTCATTCTGAAGGTTGCTGTTTTACTTTCCTACTGTGTTCCATGAAGGACAAAACCAAAAAATTTTAATGAAGTCCAATTTATTTATTTTTCTTTTGTAACATGTGCTTATGGTATTATATCTAAAAAAAAAAAAAAAAAAATGGCCTAAGCTAAGAACACAAAGATTTACACTTAGAATGCTTTCTTGTGAGAGTTTACAGCTTTAGATTTATGATCCATTTTGAGCCAATTTTGTATCCTGTTACTTCTTGCCTCTCTCCCTCTCTTTTCGTTCTTGTCCAGTTGCGCTATGATTTCTGGTACACAAACATCCTGGTATATTTTTTAGAGGATGTGAATAAATATGGATCCCCGAGAGGACTTTGAACTTAAATAAGCTTAGAAACGTTTGCAGAGTATATTTCCCTCTTGGAGATTCATAGTGTATATGTCCTCATTAGAGGCTTAACGTCAGCAGCAGGAGAAGAAACCGTTGTGTTTTGGTTCATCTTGTGCTTACAGATACCATAGTCTGGTGGTGGAGGCTGTACTGTGCCTCCCTGATGCCCCTTTGGAAGAGAACTCATTCCAGCTGCTGACAGTACCCCTGGGGGCCACCCCTCAGCTGTTGGCCCCCTAGGCAATTGGCTCCGCTGAGTTTAACTACCTTATCCAAGATCATGCTTCCTTCCGGGAACAGACCACAGCCAAACACTGATTGGCCTAGGGATGTAAATGCCTGGCTATCTCCCCCCTCCTCAAGACAGATTTGCAGGCTCATTTCATCTTCAGAATCCCTGCTGCCCCAGCTAAGGCCGCCCCTTAGTCAGCTCTCCTCTCTCTGTCTGATCCTGCTTTCAGCCCAGCCCTTCTCTTTCTCAAGTGTCGATCCTAAAAGCATGCCTTCAAAACTGGCTTCCATGCAAAAGAGTATCTCAGCAGCTGCTGCTAGGAGAACCCAACCTGTGACCAAAAAGAATTTCCCAAACACATTGGAGTACCAAATTTTAGTTTTTAGGAAACAATTACTACCAGGGTGGCAGTCAAGAACACCACTTGGGGAAATGTAAATTTAGCAGAAGCAAGACTTGCAACCAAAAGAACTGATGTACATTCAGACTTGTCTGCTGATTGGCTATTTGATCTTTTTAAAAAACACATTTATTTATTTGGATAATGGATCTTTAGTTGCGGCATGGGGGGTCAGGTTCCCTAACCAGTGATCCAACCCGGGCCTCCTGCACGGGCCCCCTGCATTGGGAGCATAGAGTGTCTGGCTATTTGATCTTGATCCAGCTTCCTATTTTGCTGGAGCTTCAGTCTATCCTCAATAAAATGAGCACCATAAAATCCACATCCGGAAATCTGAACAGGCCCACCAGTGCTTAGTTGATCCTTCCAAAGTAAAAGTGTTAGTCGCTCAGTCATGTCTGACTGTGTGACACCATGGACTGTAGCCCGCCAGGCTTCTCTGTCCATGGAATTCTCCAGGCAAGAATACTGGAGTGAGTTGCCAATCCCTTCTCCAGGGGATCTTCCCAACCTGGGATTGAACCTGGAGTCTCCCGTATTGCAGGCAGATTGTCTACTGTTTGAGCCAACAGGCAAGCCCAATCCTTTCAAAAGAGCTCCACAAAGCAGGGGGTTTGTGTAGTTTATATACTACTATGTCCCAAGTGCCTAGAGCTATCTGATACATAGTAAGCATTCTATAAATATTTGAATTCATTAAGTAAATAACACACAACTAACCGTGGAAAGTTTTATTGAGGTATATTTCCTGTCCATATTGTTGAATAGGTCATTTGTGAAAAGGAAAAGTAAAGATTACTTTCACGAGGTCTGCTAGCTGACCTTTCCCATACTCACTGGGAGCCATAAAAACACTGGCACCATTACTACGAGATTTCTTGGGCAACATCCCACAAACCTTTACAGCCACCAATTTAATTTGCTGACCTTTCCTGTAATTTCTGGTATAGGTCATAGTCTCGAGCAAATAAGCTAAAAAGTCACTTGCATTGACTATTGTATTAGATTAAAGCAAGCCTCATAAAGTCCCAGTGAAATGCATTTTGAAGGCTTATTAATTTGAATTGGAAAACATCTTGAAGCTTACTGAGAAGAATCAAAATGTCATGCCATGTTTGCCGGCTGTAGCATGAACAGGGTGGAGACATTCTACTTCATTTAGCACATCCCAAGGCTTGTGTTACTGGATGAAGACATGGCAACCCACTCCAGTATCCTTGCCTGGAAAATTCCATGGACAGAGGAACCTGGTGGGCTACAGTCCATGCGGTCACACAGAGTCGGACATGACTGAAGCAACTGAGCACACGCAGGCGTATGTTGTTAGCAGTTTTTCCTACTGGCAGTGGCACTGAAGAGCAAGAGTGAATAAAATTCCTCAGGGCAGCATTGTTTGTGTTGGATTTTGTGCATAATTTTGCTAAAAGACATAGTCTTTCCCCATAGGAAGACTTCAGGGGGACTAACACCCTTCTAGAAGCAGGAAAGGTTTGGGATTTTGCTCTTGACACTCAGGCATGATTTAGGGGGAGGAAAACACACCGCCACAAGCTCCTAGAAGAAGAACAAAGAAAAGGTCCATTGGAGAGATTCAATTGGGGAGAAGAGGGGCACAAGGATGCTGCTCGTTGTAGCTGGAGCTTAGGAAGACATGTTGAAAAGCTGTCACCTGAATTGCGTCCTGAAGACTAAATGTAATTTCTGATGGTGAGGTTGTGAGGGCAGGGCATTCCAGAAATAGTGCAAATGGTACAATCCTAGAAACCGATCGAGACAGGATACAGGGTGCCAGAGGCTAATGTGATGGGCAATGAGAATGCACAGATGGTGATGGGAATGAAAGAGTCATGAACATTTTATTACACGTGATTAATCACTGAGTTAGCAATTCTCTTCTCTAGTTCTCACAGTGTATCTCATGCCCCAAGTCTTGAAGCAAGTTTTAAACTATAAAACTACATGGAAACAACATATCTGAAGGTCAGGCTTCTGAAAAGTTTGTGTCTCTGGAATAACACCTTGAATGTCAAAATAACTGAAACAAAAGAGAATAAGTAAAAAAGAAAAAGATAAAGGAGGAGGAAGAAGAAGAGAGAGAAAAGGGAAAACAGAAAGATCTCCAGGAATCACTAAAACCTCATTGCAAAGGATGGGTTTAGGAGTTCAACAGTCTAGGCTTGAATCCTGATCCTGTCACTTATTAATCCTAAGTGGGATCTCACTAAGGTCCCATGGGACTTCACGAAGCTCCATTTCTGCCTATGCAAGTTGGCATCACAGTCTCACCCATCCTGGAGGGGGGTACCAAACGGAGATATTCTTAAAGCCTCTTATTAGTGACCTCAAGCACGGGGCACTCAGTCTGTCTACCTGCTCAGTGAAGCTGCTGGCTGCTCTCACTAACTCCTGGCACTAAAGCTCGCGGCTTTTCTCAAAAGACAAGTTCTTCTGTTCTCAATCTACTGTCTGTATTCAAACGAGATTTTTGCTCACCTTGTTTGTTGAGCATTGGGCACGCCGGCAGGGATGTTATCACAGGGGAGACTCCTGGAAACATACATGATCACCCAGGCCGGCAGCAGAGGGTGGGACCAGCAATGCAGATTGCATGTCTACACTGTGCTTGTTTGGCTATGTCTTAAAGCATCAAAAGGACATAGTGGGTGTGGTAACAGTGTCCTCGAGTTGGAATGAAAGGCTGAATTCCTTCCTTCAGTCCAAGTACCTTCCATTACCAAAGCTTCAGGGCTGATGTGGGGATAATAGAGGGCAAACACGACAGTTTTAAATGGAGCTGGTAACGAACCAGGCAGTCTCTCACATGGCTAGGATATTTGCATTCAAAACAGTCAAAACGAGCAAATGTTTGAGTCATCTGAAAAAAAAATTTTACTTGCAAAGGAAGCTGTAGATGACTACTTTCCAGGCATGTTTGATAATGAATCGTCAAATCTGCTGAGTGAGGTGAGAAGCAGGTGCTCACAGGTTGTTTGCCGATTGATTGGGTTCTATTTTGCTTTTGTTGTGCACAATGAAACAGGTAAAACCACCATTTTTCCTTCATTGGTGCCTCAACTTCATCCCAAAGGATGAATACCTCCTATCCCCAAATTCCCTGTTCCAACTCATGGCACTGCCATCCTGAGCCTTCCAGACTGGAGACTGGGGGATGTCTTCAAGTCTTCTCTGCCCCTCATCCCTGCATCCAAATGATGGGCCAGTCTACAAACACTTTTCTGTAACATTTTGTCCATTTGTGCCCATCTCTTGAGTCCTACTTAAGCAGGTAATTCTTTTTCACCCTGAGGTTGCAGTACCTTCGAGAAGGCAGCTATCCTTTAAATCCATCCCATTCTACACCCCACATGAAAATGGTCATCCAAGAATCTGGCTGGGACTTGACCACAACCTGATCGTGAGCACCTCTCTTAAAGCACTGCCAGCCTCTGCTTCTCAGCAGCAGGGTGAAGGCATACTTGTTGGAAGCATTGTTGGAAAGGGCAGGGTCACTTCTGGGAGGAGCCCGCCACTGCTGGGATGAGAGACCCTCCAGAGCTTTCCTCTTCCTTCTCCCACAGTGACCAGTGTGCCCCAGACAGACACCATCAGCCTGAGTCCTGGGGTAAGGGCAGTGTCAGGACAGTGTGCAGTGCAGCCTGTAGCTGCCCCATGAATGTAACTAACATATATGGCAAATCCAGCTTGTAGTCTTCCGTCATCAGGGTTTAGTTGCATACGGCAAGTCCAGCGTGGTCTTAAGCCATTGGGGTTTAGTGATTGCTCAGAACTGAGCCTATCTTGACTGATGCATCCCTCCCCAAAGGCTTCAAGGCTCCCCATTATACTGAGTGAGATTCTCTCCCAAGCCCTTTGACATAGCACTGAAGGACCTTTGATGCAAATCTACCCTTCTACTTGCTCTCCTGAGCTATCCCTTTACACAGTCTGTATCTCAACTGAGCTGGGCCAGTTTCTGCTCCCCAAGACTCCACACCCTTCCCTCTACTCCCACGTGTGCGTGGGTGCTAAGTCACTTGAGTCATGTCTCCATGTCTTTGTGACCCTATGGATGATAGAGCGCCAGGCTTCTCTGTCCATGGAATTCTCCAGGCAAGAATACTGGAGTAGGTTGCCATGGCCTCCTCCAGGGGATCTTAAAATGCTTTTCTCCATGCTTCCCATCATCAGTCAAAACCTGTGCCTCCCTTAATGCCTCCCTCAGACATAATTTTTCAGATGGAGCCTTTCCTGATCCCTCCTGCCCCTACCTTAGTCCCCTGAAGTGTCTCTGTTCTCTGCCACTCTAATCACTCTGTAAGATCCTCGGGTGAGAAACCTGCCACCCTGGGCACTATACCATTATTACCTACAAGCCAAGCTCAGAAACAACACCATTCAGTGCTCCCGGAGCGAATTCCCTGCTGTGGATTTTACAAATAAGACACCTCCAGCCCATGAGATGCAAGTTTCTACCGGAAAAGTTCATCATAACTGATTCCTGGACCATAGGGGATCATTTTTTTTTTCCTTTGGTTTGTGTTTTGTTTTTAACAATGGAGCTCTGGTCACGATGAATAAGCCCTTTAGAGGACACTAGTTATTTCCTTCTCTTTCTCATGTCTCCCAAAAAGAAGTGGGTAAAAAGCCCTGCAGGGTGAACGGAAGGTTTACGAAGACATTTAATTTTTCAGAATTTTCTAAAGCAGACTACAAATCAGCCTAACTGATTCCAGTTGTGGGCTGATGTGAGTCTAGGCTCACATCTTCTCCGCCAAGCAGACTGGGTAAAGTTTTAGCCAAGTCTCCATATGGCTGGTGTTCGGTACATATTTGTGATGGATTGACTGTATTCTGGGTGCCAGATCCAGGCGTTTCCAAAGTGAAAAGAAATACCGATTGCTCTCTCTTTTCCTGTGTTAAAAAGTACAATGTGTACAGCATTCCGTGGGTCCCTGGGACTGGCCTGAATGTCTTCCAGTGTAATCAAACCCCCGATTGGTCTGCACTCAGAAGGTGCAGTGGAAAAGCAGAACACAGAATTTTTTGATGTCACACTCTGGCACTAATGAGTCTCCATGAATCCCCTGGTTTCTCCTGCCTCTTAGACACCAGCTGCCCTCTTTATCTGGACAGCGAGGTTCTGACCTTCACAAATTAATGTCTATCTTTTCTAAGTCAGTGCTCTTAAAAGGAACTGTGAGAGCAGAAATGGGATTCACCAAAAGCACACCAAGAAGCTGAAAGAATCAGGAAATCTGAGAATCAGATTCAGAGATCTCACTGCTCTCCAGAATCAGCTCATCATGGACCAGCCCAGAGTGAGACCCACCATCTTTCCTGCTGGTCTAGGGTTTAGGCTTCTGTCCTCCTGGCTAGAATTGTAGTCACTCCTTCTCTGCCCCTGGAATCTTCTTCAAGGACCTCTGCCTCCAGCTATGGTGGTTAGCTGGTCCAGCTTGGAGAGCATCTGAAGGGTGAGGCCAAGGTCACAGGCCGACACTCTTAGTTGGCACCTGAGGACCTGCCATTCTCGGGGGGCCTCACTACTCACAGTTTGAGCCATGAAGGAAAGTGTGAATTTTGCATCACCTGTTTCCCACCAAGCCTCAGGTGGGGGACCTCGCCTTACACAGGGAGGAGCTTAGATGCAAAGTCACCAAGAAGCATGATAATGTCCACACTCCTTATCCAGATATGCAGCAGTCACTGCACTGTGTGTCTGCGTTCATCGGTCTATGCACTCCTGGAGCAACTGGAAACAGGATGTGAAGGGGGAGGCCGAGGTGACCCCCACACCCATTCTGGGGACTCCCATGCAGTCCCAGCAGCTAAGGCCTCCGAGTGTCCACACTGTGTCTAGTGTGGCCAGAAGACCCTCATTCTGTGGGACTGTTTGAACCCTGGTTGGTACAAGTCCACCTCTCAAACCAATTGGAGAATTGAAACAGTATCTCAGACTTGGTACCAACCCCCTGGGGACCTTGTTAAGGCACAGATTTAAGGGTTGAGGCTGGGATCCTTCATTTCTAATAAGCTCCCAGGTGATACTGTTGCTGTAGTTCGTGGATGTACCCAGAAGAGCTGAGCGCAAGAGGTCAGCATGCCTGGAGTGCTACAAACCAGGAGAGCACTTTGACGGATCACAGCACTGTGGAGCTTCTCGGAGGGGGGCAGGATCCTAGCCTTGACAAGCCGGCAGGAGTTCATTAGATGGCCTGGCTTGAGCATGGAGGTGTAATAGGCCCAGAGTGATGCACCATCCTGGTTCACCCAGATCTGTCCTGATTCAAGTGCTGAAGGCCTTGCGTCCCGGGAACAAGTATCGTATTTCTCTGATACTTGCCCAGTCACACCAGCCAACACAGCAACCGCGTGCCATTTGCTCAACAGGTTGGCCGAGTTTACCCTCTGGAGACTGAAGTTACAGGGAGTCTGTTTCATTTCTGGTCTTAGTAAAGCCTTGGAAAGGAAGCAGTGAAGTTTTGGATTATTTTTTCCGTAACATCTTTGTGATATCAACCTTGACATCACTGTTTTACGGTAATAGTTCTTAAGGCTTTCCTTCATTACCCAGAGAACTTTGTGTAGTTGTTATTCTGTCACTAAGTCATGTCCAACTCTTTGAGACGCCCATGGACTGAAGCAAGCCAGGCTTCCCTGTCCTTCACTATCTCCAGGAGTTTCTTCAAACTCATGCCCATTGAAGTCAGCGATGGGGCTTCGTGGTGGCTCAAATGGTAAAGAATCTGCCTGCAATGCAGGAGACCCAGGTTCAATTCCTGGGTTTGGGAAGATCCCCTGGAGAAGGGAATGGCAACCCACTCCAATATTCTCACCTGGAGAATTCCATGGATAGAGGAGCCTGGCAGGGTCAGGAAGTCCATGGGGTCCTCCATGGGGTCATGGGGTCCATGGGGTCAGGAAAAGTCAGACATGACTGAACGAGTAACACTTTTCATTTTCAGAAAACTTTACATTCCTATCACGTATTCCAACCCGGATATGAAGTGTAATAGCACTATTGGAGGCCCCAGGAAAGCCAGGCTTGGTGCTGCTCAAACCAGGTCACCACGCTGCAGCAAACCAGCTGTTCCAGGTCATTGTAAAGCGTCTGAATCAGCCACGGCCACGGAGACCTCACCACACCTGGTTGAACTTTAGTGCGCAGGTTCAGTAAGCCAGCTTGTCCTCACCTGTAGAGTGGACCATCCCACAGCTGAGACTTTTCCTAAAGAAATGGGTTTTTTTGCTTTGATTAGCTTCCTCTCACTCACAGTCATGTTTTTCATTCTTGGTGAGCCAGAAAGACGCTCATTAAATTTGACATCTAGATTCCCTGCCCAAGATACCTGAGCAAAACCCAAAAAGGACAAGCTGCCCCTTTTCACAGAGTGACTTCTCCAGCCAGCTGATGAGCACATTGGCCTGCGGGTGGGTTGGGGAGGAAGCGGGTCACCTGCGCGAACAGCATCCAGGTTCTGATCCTGCAAACGGTCCCCACCTGCCCCAGAGCTTCAGGCCTTTTGCTGGCCTACTGGAACATGGAAGCCCTGGGTTCAAGGGCACAAATCAGCCTCTGCTTCCTCTCCTATCCCTCCTCCCCTTTCCTCCTCCTGCTCTCATTCCTCCCATCTCTCCTCCCCCTTCTTCTTCCTCCTCTTCCTTCCTCTTCCTCTCCCTCCTCTTTCTCCTCCCCTCCTCTCTGCTCCCTGCCCTTCCTGCCCGTTACTGAGTGCAAGCTCGCTCTGCTCACCACATGATAGGCCGGTAAACCAAGAGACGAGGTGTGGAGGCCAGAAATATGACTTAATTCAGAAAGCTGGCAGGCCGAGAAGATGGCAGACTAGCGTCTCCAAAAAACCCATCTTATTGGGGTCTGGATGCCAGGGCCTTTTATAGCACAGAGAAGGAGAGGAGGTGAGGAAGTAATGTAAATAAGGTCATTGGTCTTGCAAAATAGGAGGGGATGTGTTCATTTTTTTTTCTCTGCAGCCATTCACAGGTGGGCAGGGTCAAGATTGTCCCCTAAGAACTGAACAAAGCCGCTTTGGCTTAACATTCAGAAGAGTGAGCCGACTCATTGGAAAAGATTCTGATGTTGGGAAAGATGGAGGGCAAGAGGAGAAGGGGGCGAGGATGAGATGGTTGTTGGATGGCCTCACGGACTCAATGGACTTGAGTTTGAGCAAACTCCGGGAGATAGTGAAGGACAGGGAAGCCTGGTGTGCTGTAGTCCATGGGCTCATAAAGAGTCCAGCACAACTTGGTGACAGGACAACAATAAGAGGGGCAAGGTTCCCTGAGGCAGGCCACTATGTATGATTATAATAATAAAAGCAACAGAAAGCAAGGGTAAAGTCAAAGAAGCAGATTCAACATGGAGTCACAATTGACTTCGCCCTGTTGCACCCTCTGGCTCCCTCCCAGCCTCACACACGTCTCTCTCTTCCCTTTCCTCCCCCAGAACTCTGAGGCTGTCAGCTCTGGGTCTTTCAGTTACCATTATCTTTTCCAAGTGTGACCCCCTCGGAGCTGAGAGACCTGTTTTGGTCCATGCACAGATTTTGGTTTGAATCTTTAACTTTCTGAGCCTTGGCCACACCAAGTCTTAACTGCCGTGGTCTGTGCCTGGGTTGGAAAAGAATTTCCAGACCTGAGGCAGAATGAGAGGAGAACAGAGTTAGAGTGGGAGATGCTTGTAGAACCATGGGCAGGCTCAGGGGAGAGCCAACGTCTTTTGCAGGCTAGTAGATGGGACAAGTGGACTCACTGAAAAGGACCCTTATTCTGGGAGATTGAGGGCAGGAGGAGAAAGGGCTGACAGAGGATGAGATGGTTGGATGGCATCACTGACTCAGTGGATATGAGTCTGAGCAAATTCCAGGAGATGGATAGGGAAGGACAGGGAAGCCTGGTGTGCTACAGTCCATGGTATCGCAAAGAGTCAGACATGACTTAGCAACTGAACAACAAGAAGCCAATTTTTATAGCCTCAAGACAGAGAAAATTCCTACTGGAAGGGTGGCATTAGGTGATTGGTTAGGACACTACAGGGTGGGTAATAAGGTGGTTTTGTTGTTGTTTAGTCACTAAGCTGCGTCTGACCCACAGACCGTGGCCCACCAGGCACCTCTGTCCATGGGATTTCCCAGGCAAGAATACTTGAGTGGGTTGCCATTACCTTCTCCAGGAGCTCTTCCCAGCCCAAGGATCAAACCCAGGTACCCTACATTGCAAGCAGATTCTTTACAGTCTGAGCCACCAGGGAAGCCCAATAGGGTGGGTATTTTATCTAATATGGGGTCAGGGGGCTAGTTGGTTTAGATCAGGAGGCTCATTGCAACAGTTACTATGGGGCTTGGTTAAGTCTGGACAGTTTTGTTCTGTGACCTTGGTATAGAGCTCCACACTAAACTAAACTACAGCCTGATCAGAGAAAATCCCTGTGTCTCCCGTTGGACCTGCTGGTGACCCAAACCCCACAGTTCACTGGACTTTCCTCCCTGGGGTTACTCCTCTCTGAGCTACTTAGGGAAGTTTCCCAAATCATTTTCCACTGATTTTTAGAAGATGGTGGGCAAGATTAGGGAGTGAACTGAGGACAAAAGAAGTCTACACATCAGAGTTCGTCTGGGGAGACTGTGCTTTGGGAGCTGAACGCTCAAGAATTTGGATACATTTGAGAATCAGTGCTCAATACAAAGATTCAACCGTCAGCTCTGCTCAGGCCGCAGCCTTGACCTGGATTCCGTCTCCCATGTGGCCCCGGGCTCTGACCAATGAGGCAGGAGCGCCATCTTGGCTAATCCTCAGTGACGGGCCCTCGCTGGCCAGGGCAGCCGCTGGCCTCTGTGAGCAGGGACTGTGACCCTCCAGCAGCAGGAGGGACCAGGGCGTAGAGGGAGGGGCCGGTGAGGAAGTGACCGGTGTGTCCCAAACGTGGGCCGGCTCCAGGCCTTTCTTCCCACCTGAGAGCTGGCGGTTTCTGCTGAGCTTTTTATAAAACAAGCAGAGTCGGCTTTCTGTCTGATCTTGTTAGAAGTCACCATTTCCTTCTCTCTGGGGCTGCTTTCACCTTTGTGACTGGGTTTGGGTTCCTGCTCTTTCTGTAGGAAGAATTATGGTTCATTTCACCAAAAGCTTGAAGCTGATGGTGGTGTTGCAGCAACGGAGACCATTCCAGGGCTTGTAAAGGGGACTCTTGCCTAACACTCGGAAATGCATTGTCCAAGGAGACACACGCGCTGACAAAGCAAGAGGCTTCTTTGGGAAAGGGCCCTCGGGCCAAGAGCAGGAGGGTGAGGGATCCCAAGAGGACTGCTCTGCTACATGGCTCTCGGTCTTGGGTCTTATGGTGATGGGATTAGTTTTCAAATTGTCTGTGGCCAGTCACTCTGACTCAGGGTTCTTTCTGGTGGCGTACTCATTGCTCAGCCAAGATGGATTCCAACCAGAAGGATTCTGGGAGGTAGTAGGCCACATGGCATCTCCTTTCGACCTTTACTAAACTCTTTTGGTGGTGGCTTATTGATTCCGTGTTGTCAAATAACTCATGTGAATGGTTACTATGGTGCCTGGCCAAGGTAGGCGGTTTCAGTCAGTGTGAACTGATTTTCCCCTTAATAATGGTGTTGAGCATAAGTCCCCAGGAAAGCAGGGTCCTGGGCCTGCGGTGGATTCCCACACCCTGGGCCCGGGCTTGGAGTCCACGAGGCGAGGGTTGGCAATCAGGCAGCACAGCCCTGCCTGGGACTCACGGGCCCTACAGGACACTCCACCAGAGCCATCCCTGCTCTGTCCTGGTGCCCCGGGCCAGCCTGGAAATGCTGTGTGGAGCCGTGCAGGCCTAGAGGAGCAAGGGACATAAGGCCAGACCTCACAGGGCTCCATTCTCGACCTTGACATACATTAGCTGTGCAGCCTTGGTCCAGGTAGGCACTTCTCTGTACCCACATTTCTTTTTTTCTCTCTCCTTCAGGGTGGTTGTGACGATCGGATGACAGCACCTGTACACTTAACCCCACAAGTGCCCAGTAACTGAGTCTTGGCTTAGGAAACAGAAGGGAGAAAGAGGCAGGAGGCAGTGAGAAGTAACAAGGAGGGGGAGGAAAGGGCAAAAACCTCAGCAGAAGAGGTATAGGAATTGACCTTGACCTTGCCCCTTAGGTACAATGTTTGCATGACGGATGCAGACAGAAACAGCTGGCTTTAGCACCACTGGGGGTATCAAGAAAACCGCATCTGAGAGCAGGGGCCTCACCACTGACACCGTGGGAATGAGGGAGCTCGATTTGTACAAAGGTCTCAAGGTCCTATTAGGGGAGATGGCCAAGCCCCTTCTGGACATGGGGTTCATGGATGGACTTCTCTTTTCTCTGAGGCAAGCAGCAGTTTTCTCAGTTTAGAACTTGGAGCTGATAGCTGAGAGTAACAGCGTTCTTTAAACATTTTTCTTGCCCTCCATCTGTCCCCAGCTCAACTCACAGGCTCCCCTAGAAGTGCCCGGCCTGCGAGGAATTTCTTGTAACAATTCCAACCATCCCAGCTGTCGCATCCAAGAACCACTATTTTTGATAACAAGGATCAGAGTGCTGGGGGGCCTCTTTCATATTGAGGCCGCACCCTTGTGCTGGTGCTGCCTACACACTGAATCAGGCCTGTGGTACAGTGTGTGTGTGTGTGTGTGTGTGTGTGTGTGTGTGTGTGTGTGGTGCTGGGGTATGGGATATCGACCCTCCTACAGCTTCCAGCACTGTTCACTTCCAAGAAGGTAGGGCTGCATGGCTTTGAGGGGAGAGAGTTTGCCTTTGAAAAGCATTTCTGGTCGTTAGTGAAATCTCTCCCACTTCCTCTCTCTGACCCAGTGTAACTTTTTGCAACCAATTTCAATCAGGAAGGCTGAGTTTTAAGTCTACACGTTTATTTGCAGACAAATTCCTCTATGGCTGCATCCTCAAGGCTTCAGTTCAGTTCACTTCACTCACTTGTGTCTGACTCTTTGCAACCCCGTGGACTGCAGCATGCCAGGCCTCTCTGTCCATCACCAACTCCCAGAGCTTACTCAAACTCATGTCCATTGAGTCGGTGATGCCATCCAACCATCTCATCCTCTGTCATCCCCTTCTCCTCCTGCCTTCAATCCTTCCCAGCATCAGGGTCTTTTCCAAAGAGTCAGCTCTTTGCATCAGGTGGCCAAAATGTTGGAGTTTCAGCTTCAACATCAGTGGCTTAGAGAAGGTATATTCTTGCTAAAGTGCTGTCTCTGGGCTGGGATGGGGTAAGGGGCATCACTCCAAAGAGGGGAGGGGGCATGTGTGGGCGTGGCTGTGTGTTAGCCACTTTCCTCTCCCTTTCCCTTCCGAAAGCTTTAATTATGTATCTTGGAAAGAAGATAGAAGGGGCATGGTAGACACACACACACACACACAACACACACCCAGCATGTCTTCTCTTGAAAATTTCGAGCACAGCACTGCTGTTTTTAAGGGGCACTTGTATCTGTGAGATGGCTGAACAATGCAGGGAGATGTTTATGCCTAGTACTGGCTTAACACAGGCTTGCCCAGGATGCCATCATGTTCAACTCCCTCAGGAAAGCATGTGCTGCACCATAGAAGCTTTCCCAGGGCTGGGGGGTTGGGGGAGATCTCCAACTGCAGGCGAGTGAACTGTGAAAGCTCCGACCTGGAGTGTTCTCTTGGTAAACGGCAGGCCACAGAGGGTCACTGGGCCCTGCTGCACACTCCTGATGACAATTACAAAAAGGAAGCAGGATGCAACCCATAGGATGGAAGTACTGGGGCCCCCCTGACAACGTTGGACAGTCTTTGTTCCTGTCCTGTTTCCTGCTTCTCCTTCCATCCCAGCCTCTCTGCCCCACCCTGAGTGAGAATGTCTCATAATAGACTGTCTCTCTCGCTTCCCATGGTTCGACCTCCTGACACACATGTGACTGTGTTAGTCGGCTCCATCTGCCGTAACAAAAGACGCCAGAGTCTTTTGAAGTCTGGAGACTTGAACCACAGACACTTTCTGCAGGCTGGACATCCAAGGTCAAGGTGTTGGCAGGTTTGGTGTCTGTTGGTCTGGTGTCTGCACCTGGCTCCCTACTGGGCTTGCAGACGGCTGCCTCCTCGCTGTTCTCTCACAGACTTTTCTCTGTATAGCTCCCTACCCTTCCCCTTGCCTCTTCTCAAGAGAACACCAGCCTTACTGGGTTAGGGCCCCACCCACCCTTATGACCTCACTCAGTCTTCACCACTGCCTTAAAGGTCACGTCTCCTTACACAGTCACAATACAGATCAGAGTTTCAACACATGGGTTTGGGGGGAACATGCCCCAGCCCTGGCACGGGTGTTCCTGAACTCACATGTGGACGCAGCACAGCCACAGATGCCACACAGATGACATCCCTCCCTGGGTGTGCTCCCATGCAGCCCACAGCAGGCCAGGACAGAGCCACGTGGGCCCAGGGACACGGCCCACAGGGACACAAGCTGAGCTGGCCAGTGGGGACACATGTGTAAGATGTCCAGTGACTCCAGCTCTGGACAGGGCCCCGGAAAGGAGACCTTTGCCCTTTAACTGGAACCCAGAATGGCAATGCGGGAGTCGGGGAGAACTGTCAGTGAGCAGATATTCCTGAGCTAATTGGAGCAGGGACAAGAAGTATCAGAGTCAGGTTATCCAGCCTGGACATGGTCCCTTCCTCCTCCTGAAGACTCTGTCCTGAATGGATGACTGAAACCCTGAGGGAGGGAGGTCCTCTCCTGGGCTTCAGGTCTGGGCTCCTCACCAGGGCTTCTGGTGCCTGAGCTGCCCTGGGAAGACTCCCTCATGCCCTCCTTGCTGGAGGGGCATCTAGGAATCAACCCCGGATCCCCAGTTAATCTGTAGGGAAACCAGTGAGAGGTGCTGCCTAGAGTCTATTGTCTGAGACAATTGTCTGGACTTGCCCTGTAGGTCTGATGGTCTCTGGGGGAAGGAATCAGATGGAGAGGAACAGAATCCTGCCACCTCCCAGGCAGTGGTGGTTTGGTCGCTAAGTCCTGTCCAACTCTTGTGACCCCGTGGACTGTAGCCTGCCAGGCTCCTCTGTCCATGGGGATTCTCCAGGCAAGAATACTGGAGTGGGTTGCCATTTCCTCCTCCAGGGGTTCTTCCCGACTCAAAGATTGAACCCGGATCTTCTGCATTGCAGGCAAATTCTTTAGGGACTGAGCTATGAGGGAAGCCCCTACTGAGCAGGGTACCTGCGTTACCGCCGTCGGCCAGCAGGGGGCGGTTCCCGTTTGCCTGAGCGCTGACAGACAGCGATTTTTCTGGTCTTTGTATCATCTCTCTTGAAGGGAAAACAGTGAAGTATTGCAGAACATTGAAACAGGAACAGGCTCTGTCTTAAGTGCTCCCTTAATTCTCTGAGAATCTCAGGATGCCGCTGACGGTGATGTTCCCTAATTGTTCTTGTTTTCTCCCAGTTTCTACCTCTTTCATTTTCAAAGATGGAGTCCTAACAGGGCTCTAGTCGCTCAGAGTCAATGCCCAAGTCCTCATAAGGGCCGCAAAGCACTGCCCTGGGGCCTCTCTGAGCACATCCACAAGGAGCCCCCTGGCCCACACCATTCTGTTGTTGTTTTGTTGCTAAGTCATGTCTGACTCTTTGCGACCCTGTGGATTGTAGCCCACCAGGCTCCTCTGTCCATGGGGATTCTCCAGGCAAGAATACTGGAGCGGGTCGCCATCTCCTTCTCCAGGGGATCTTCCCAACCCAGGGATCGAAGCCACGTCGCCTTCATTGGCAGGCGGGTTCTTTACCACTGAGCCACCTGGGACGCCCACACCCTACACTAGACCCTCAAAGGTCAGACGTGCCCCACCCCAGGATCTGTGAGCTTGCTGGCTGTGCCCCCTCCCACCTGGAGGCCCCCCACAGATACCCAACGGCTGCCTTCTGCCCCCTCCTCAGGCCAGGCTCAAATGTCTCCCTCTCAGTGGGGCCCCCGGCCACCTGTCTGAGCTCTCACCTAGGCTCCCCCACCCCCAGCCCCTCCGCAGCACTCTCCACCCCCTAACGTCTCAGCATTTTACTTATTTATCATGTCCTCCCCACCCCCAACCCCCAACTAGAATATTAACTCCAGGTATGGTTGGTTCCTTGCAGCCTCACCAGGGCCCAGACTTGCAGCTAGTAGATGTATAAACGTTGTTGAATTAAAAAAACAGGCCAGTTCACTCCCTGCTTGAAAGTCTTAAGAAATGTCCCAAACCTATAACATGCTAGACTTCGTGCTGCTTTTGCGGTGCCCACTTCTCCCCCCATCTCAGGATACTGGTTTCTCTCATTTACCATCCCGCAGCCCCATTGGTCTTTTTCCTGTTCCTCAAACAGGCCTCAGGGTGTATGTGCAATTTCCACTGCCTGGGGTCCTTGGGCTCCTGCCTCATGATGAGTTCTGCCTAAGTTCTCCCTTAGATGCTTAGAATGGTCCCACTCCCGAGAGGCCACCCCCACTGTGGTACCCCCACCATGAGCCGCGTTGTCTGTTTTAGCCTCTGATCTGTTTCTCTCTGGTCATTCTGAGAATCGCGATTGCTTTGCTTGTTTACATGTTTTTTTCTTCCTCCATCAGACTGTCAGCTCTGTGGGAGTTTCAGAAACTGAAGGATTTGAGTGTTTTTTTACTCTCCTCACAAGCTCACTGGCTCACCTGTCGCAACTGCATGGATACTGGCAGAAGACATGAGACTCCTGGGTCAGAAACACGCAATGAAGCAACTCAGGGGGCAGTGTGAGCTTCAGGCTCCTCCATCAGCTCCCCTCTTCTGTCAAGTTCAGGTCGATGCTGCACACTCAGGGCTGGCATCACAGCTCAGGAACTCTGTGCTTAAGGAACCCCAATCATTTATCATGGGCTGCTAGCAAACCTGACCTTGGCCTTGGAGGGAGTCATCTTTATTACATGACATAGTACAAACTTCCTTTTTCTCAAAAGGGAGATCCTATCTCTTTTTCCCCAAGCTGTTTGCCATAAAAACATCCTTGAAAAGAATAGTGCCTCTGCTGGCAAGAGGTACAGAGATGTGAGGGCCCATGGAGAACCGTCTCCGTGCAGAGGGCAGAGTTCATGAATGTGCTCATCACTGTCCTAGCCCATCACACCAGCCACCATGCTCTAAGCCACAGAACAGAAGCCATGGGGCTGCATCAGCCAAGCAGAGTTGGTGCCATTTTCAGAAACACTGAACAGGCATACAGACCAGCAGTGGTTCTATGGAAAAAGCACCTTCTTTATTGCTTTCTGTATCCTGGATTTTCATGGAATTTCTCTTGGCTTGCTCCTGTCTGGAAAATGAGATAAAAGCACCATTCAAACCTGACATAGCCATGATGGAAGATGCTCTGGGAGATGCTTAAGGATTGTGGTGGAAAATAATAATTTTAAAGATGACTTTTGTTTAGGAAACTTCAAGGTTAAGACAGACACTGTGTAAGGTGAGAGGGTGAGCCTCTACAAAAAGAAATAACTGGGGGAGGTGTTTGGCGGGCTATAAGAAGAAATTGTTAATCTCTGCTGTCCATATACATTCAGAATCTGGGGTGTCTTCCTGGACAGATCCTCAGGCATGAGACCAGAGGCTGACTGCAAACTTTAGCTGACCCCCACGTCCCACATCCAGTCAATCATGAAGACTGGTCTTTCCGGATTCCTGGTTCCTTCCTGTCCCATCCCCGTGGCCCCTACCAAGTTCACAACATTCTTGTCAACCTCTGGCACCATTTCTTCAGCTTTCTAGTAGATTTTCCTGCCTCCAGTCCATTGTCCACACCTCTGCCTTGGAGATCTTTCCAAAATGAAATTCTGATTCTGTCATTCCCCTTCTTCAAACTTTTCAGTGATTTCCTGTTTCCTTTAGGATAAAGCTCTAATTCAAAAGGGCTCATGAGATGAGACCCTTTTTGCATGACTTCTCCCCTTCTGCTTCACTCTGACTGCCTCTTCCCTTCATCCTCTTTGTTTCAGCCACAGTTCAAGTGTTCCCCTGGGCAAGAATGCCTTCTCCACCATTCTTGGGAAAATGTTCAGAGTTCCAAGAAAAAGCAGCCGAGGAATCAGGAAATAATAATCTTAAAAGAATTAAGGCTTAACAATCAACATAGGAACATTTTTGCTCCGGAGGCATCCAATGCTACCAAGTGGAAAGTGAGAGCAGGAAACGCTGACATGTGTTGGGTAAAAAGCTCACTTGGGTTTTTCTGTGAGAGCTTACTTCTGAGAGATTCTTACATTAGAATCCAAAGACAGGGTCGAATCGCTGGGAAATGGGCCCAGAGTGAATAGGAGAGTGGTGATGGAGATTGAGTCGGTCTTGCTGGCAGCGGTGGCCCTGTGAAAAGTGTGCTACGTCTATGTCTCCTGACAGTTGATTAATTCTTGCAAAATAAAAACAAAATAACTATATGCATAGTATACTTAATACAAACCTTATGAGTAGCTTTCTGAGAAATAAGGATAAAACGATGGATATCTTTGGCATGCCTCCTGATCCTTCTCCTTTCAGTTAAGGTCTGTTCCTCCAGGAAGTCACCTTGACCTTTAAATCTGAGGTTTGTTGCCCCTCTGGTGTTCTCCTTACTGCTTCCCTACTATTTACTAGACTGCATGGAGGAGACTACATTGGTAACCCCCAGAAGAAACACACCTCCTATTTGCATAAATTTACATGACCCCTCCCACACTGACCGTGGGAGTGATTGTGTGACTTGCTTCAACTACCAGGACATTAATCAGAGTGATACTGATAATTGCTAGGACCTGTATCCTGGGGCTTGTTTCCTTGGAACCCTCCTCCTTGGAAGCCAGTCACCACACCTTCAAGAAACCCAGGCTTGGCTACTGAAACATGTGAGACCCTGGTGGGATGATGGCCGTCTTGGACCTTCCACCCCTCTCCCTGCCAGGCTCCCAGGTGAATGCAGCTGTTTCAGGATGTGAAGCAGAAGAACTGTCCAGCTGAGCCCAATCCACCCACAGACTTCTGAGAAACAAAGCATCGTTTTTGTTTTTAAATTTTTAGCCACGGAGTTTTACGATGGTATTTGACACAGCAATAGGTAACCCAAACACACTCTGCTGTTATTTCTCTCTCTGCACATAAGCTGTAAATTCTCGGAAGGTAAGTTCACGTCTGCCTTATTTTACATAGAGGCTCAGTAAATACTTTTGAAAGGACTTTTTCTGAGTCTTGGTTTAGGTCAAACCCAGCAACTTTGCTGGATTCAAGCTTGGCTCCCATCAAACAGGGGGTGATGGAGCATTTTGTTTCTACCTACATGGAAGTCACTTATGAGAGGAAAGGCACACTCTATGACTTTTCTGTATTTCTCATGCTGAAACTAAGTCTCTCCATCAAGTGAAAAACCTGGATTGCTTTAAGACACTGCTTCCTTGTGGTGCTTTCTTGCTGTTCTTTGGAAGCCTGTTTAGACTGACAGTTCTTCTTAACACTTTGCTTAGAAAACACCTTTACTTCTAAACACCCAGAAGTTCTGGAGGGGAGGGGAAATGGAAGGTGGTGAGAGAAGGAAAAAAAAAAAAAGTTTGGACTGAATCCAGGCTAAAAATTTTCATCAAGTCAACCTCTGACTCAGCACCGAGTGTGAGGCAATTGCTGCTTCTTCTGAACTCCAGGGAGGTTTTTATCTTGACCATCTGGCAATTAATCATGGTGAACAATGCTATCTCTTCCCTTGTCTTCTTGGCATTGGGTCTTGCTGTTTCATTTTTCACAGGTTTACACCTGAGTTCCCCCAGAGCCCAGCATGCAACAAATAGCTGCCAGGGAATGGTTTTGCTCCAAGTAACCGCACCAGAAAGTG
This sequence comes from Capricornis sumatraensis, assembly GCF_032405125.1. Taxonomy (NCBI): domain Eukaryota; kingdom Metazoa; phylum Chordata; class Mammalia; order Artiodactyla; family Bovidae; genus Capricornis; species Capricornis sumatraensis. Next base: position 38,104,177 of record NC_091083.1, read on the forward strand.
GACCAGAAAGGACTTTGAACAGCCCAAGGTGACATTGCAAAGATCCCCAAGGGCAGGAAGGCACTGGTGTTCAGAAAAAATGAGCATCTGCCTGACAGCCCCACCAGCAGCCTGGACTTCTGCTCCCTGCCTCTGTTGTTCCCTGGCACTGGGAGAACCAGCCTGATTTGTACCTTGGTCTTTGCAGACGTCCAACCCCAGACTGAGGTTTTCTCGGCTTTAGAATGAGGCATGAACGGTTCACTGTCTGGCTCTGTCTCTTTCTCTCTTATCTGTGAACCCATGAATCATTTTCCCTGCCGTCACTGAGGTTACAAAAAGACGACGCTCCAGCTGGAAGGTTTCGGTGAAACAGAGTCTGTCCTGCCAGCTATAAGTACCAATTCATGTAATAGGGCCTCAGGGCAGCAGGAGTCTGTCTCTCTCTCTTTTTAAATTTTTATTGGAGTGTAGTTGATTTACAATGTTGTGTGAGCTTCAGGTGTACAGCAAAGTGATTCAGTTATACATAACATATATCCACCCTAGTTTTGGATTCTTTTCCCATAGAGATCATTAGAGAGTATTGAGCAGAGTTCCCTGTGCTATACAGTAGGCTCTTGGTTATCTATTTTATACATGGTGGTGATGGTGGTTTAGACACTAAGTCATGTCTGACTCTTATGACCCCACAGACTGTAACCTGCCAGGCTCCTCTGTCCATGGGATTCTCCAGGTAAGAATACAGGAGTGGGTAGCCATTTCCTTCTTCAGGGATGTTCCCAACCCAGAGATTGAACCCAGGTCTCCTGCATTGCAGGCGGATTCTTTACCAACTGAGCCACCAGGGAAGCATTTTATATACAGTATATGTGTTTATAGTGTAGAGTATAGTGTATATAGTATATAGTCTATGTGTCAGTCCTAATATCTTGCTAAGAAGGTCTTCAAAGAAGATCTTTTCTGTCAGCTGGCACAATACCTGCATCCAATTTTTGATTCCTCTGTATCTGATGATGCCACATGTCTCAGAAATAGACACATATGTAAAATCTTAAAAAAAAAAGACTGAAAAGGTGAATTTATTTACAAAACAGAAATAGACCCACAGACACAGAAAGCAAACTTTACCAAAGAGGAAAGAGGGGAAGGATAAATTATGAGTTTGGAATTAACAGATACACACTACTGTATGAAAAATAGATTTAAAAAATAGCGACCTATTGTATACCACAGGGAATTCGACTCGATGTCTTTTAATAACCTACAAGGGAAAACGTTCTGAAAGGTAATATACATGTATAACTGAATCACTTTCTGCATGTTTGAAACTAACACGACATTGCAGGTCCACTCTTCTTCAGTAAAAATATATAAATAAGTAAAAAGAAAACAGGACCTCCTCCTCCTCCTATAAGGAATGATTCTGCTGACAACCAGTGACCCGAGAAGGTGACCCTGAGCCCCGGAAGAGTTCATAGCCTCTGTGGAACCCTCAGTTTCAGCTTGGGCACACCACAAGTGGAGGTCCCAGATTTGCTGTGTCTGGACTTCTGACCCACAGACCCTGTGAGATGAAATGTGTGTTCTTCTAACCACTGTCTGCACAGAGGCTGAGTTTAACCCCCGCCCGTCATTGCAGCCCGAGCCTGCTTGATCACATAGCAGCCTTGCCCAGTGCTGGGTGACTGAGCAGAGCTTTTGTCCCAGGACACCTGCTTCTGAATGGGAAATGCCTTCATCTCCTCCCCTTTGCACCATTATCTCCACTCTCAGACTCTAGACGTTCAGTGAGCACAGCGATATGTCAGGAGTTTTCACACCACAAGCCTTCTGGAGCCTCACAGTGATCCTGTCCGTGGGGCCTGGGGCCCTAGGCAGTGCCTCCAGAAACAACCCCTTCCTAAGATCTTGACACCTACACAGAAGGGAGCATGGAGACCGGAGTCTAGGTTTTTCCAGCTCTGAATTCCATGCTGTTTTCACTCTATACACTGGAATTGTGGGGAATTTTCTGAGGCTTGAGGATGAATGTCGGAAAGGAATGGTTTCCCAAAATTACAAACTAGACCACAGTGTTAGGACTCTGGGCAGACGGGCTTTGCCCAAGGGAAGCGCTAGGGAAGGGGCAAGTGCCCGAAGTTTCTGGCTCTCTGGGGTCCTTATCTGTCTTCAGTCCTCCCCAGAACATCACACACGTAGTCCAGGAAATTTGCTTTAGCTCTGGGAAAGGCTCTGAGGCTCCTGAGAATCCTCTGTCCTCTCCTTTCCTTCCTGAGATTCCATCATCAAGTATTACACCCAGAACAGTCCTGCCTCAGGATGTGGTAGTCATCTCCCCATTCCTGGGAAGCAACAAGCCCAAGCAGCAGAACTGGAGAGGAGAAAGTGAGGTGCGTCCTAGCAACCACTCCCTTCACCACTGATCCCTTCACCGCTGATCCCTTCAAAAAGCAAGGGAAGAGGAGATAAAGGGAACATCGTGGGTGGGAGTGGGGTAAGAAAAGGGGGTTTCTAGCCTAAGCGCCTGTAGGGATGGACTTGAGGGAGTGAAAAGGCAGGAAATTGCCAATAAGTGATAAATTCCAAACAGCACTAGGTCTTCGCTATCCACCAATCACTGTCAGTGTGGGCAAACCATGTGTTTTTTTTTTTTTTTCTTAGCGATAAGAAGAAATAATATACAAACGGTCACAGTTCAGAACTTGTGGATTCTTCCTGAGAAATGTCAAAAACAAGTTAATGAAGCTTTAATTCTTGGAGAGATTAGCCTGCAGAGCTGGTCTGGCCTCTATCTTTCTTTAACACAGCTTGTCTGCACTGATAACGTGGGCTAATCGCATGTGGGGTGGGGGGTACGTTTGTGCTTTTCTCACTGCCTTTTTTTTTCAGGTGTTTGTTTTGTCTCCCCCAAAGCTGGCACAGGAAATTGTCTTTTGTCTCCAGGAGTCTTTCTGTCTGTCATTGCTATAGAAATTTCCCTGGGTATCATGGTCCATGGGATGCCCTGATGCCAGCCCTGCATCTTTGCCACTCTCGAATGTCCAAAGGGTTCTGAATGATGAGGATGCCTGTTCTTTTCTGCTCTGCTCGAACATGGCTTGTCCCACTAATATTTGACTATGGAAATGTCCAAACATACTGCAACAGAGAGAGGATCTTTTAATGGACACCTACCACCTTGATTCTATCAGTACAATGAATGTTTTCCCGTACTTGCTTTATGCCATATCTGTCCAACTGTGTATCTACCCACCAAACTTTCTCGTTTTAAATGATGCACTGCCAAGTGAACTAGAGTCATCAGTACATGCATGCATGCATGCTGAGTCGCTCAGTTGTGTCTGACTCTTTGTGACCCCATGGACTGTGGCCCACCAAGTTCCTCTGTCTATGGAATTCTCCAGGCAAGAATATTGGAGTGGGTTGCCATTTCCTTCTCCAGGGGATCTTCCAGACCCAGGGATTGAACCAGAGTCTCCTGCACTGCAGGCAGATTCCACTGTACATACGTACCATATCTTCTTTATCCATTCCTCTGTCAATGGACTAATGTTTCTGACTTGGTTGCTGGGACAGAGATCCTTTTTGAAAGAGAAGCAGCAGGGGGAGGTGTCCGAGGCCAGTCTTCGGGGTGAGACAGAGTGGAGAAGTCCTCAAAAAAGCATCGATTTCAAAGCTTCAGGAAGTTATCATTGAGAAACTTCTAAATAGGAACTTGGGCACAATGGGAAGAAGAGACCCAGAGCATCCTGTCAATTTCACATGCTCATTTACTAGATAATTTCCAGACACACTGGAAATTATGTATAAGACCAATTATGAAAAATATGTATAGGACCACTCTTATTTTAACTATTTTAATTGAGGGAGGAGCTTTTAGTCTCATTTGTGCTATGGAACTGCCAACTCAGGGCAGATAAGATCAAGACTGAGTCCTCTGGGAGACACTCCCCCTCCTGGTGCCCACACTCAGGACCCCACAGGCGGCCAGTGAGGGTAGAAGAATGCTGGATGCCAACCCCCTGCCAATGTGCCTTGGTTCCCCTCCAAGATGAGCACCAGCAGGAATGGCCTGGCAGGGGCCCTGAGGGGGTGCCTGGTGGGTCCTGGGGAGCCAAGGGTGGCTGGGGAGCCAGTGACCAACAGCCCTCCATGGGCTGAGGCCTCCCGGAACCTCTACTCCTGTGTGCCATCTGACTTCATTTATAAAACACAAATTCCAAGCTAAAATTTAATAATCAAAATCATTCTAGGAAGAGCCTTAAAACCCAAATGTGGGGCCCTTCTGAGCACAGGGCCCTGGGCACCTGTACTGCTGACTGGCCTGTGAGACAGCCCGGCCACTTAGGGACACTTGATCAGAGCAGGGGTCCGCCAGCACCCACCACCATACTTGCCCTCTCAGCTTGGCCCAGTCCCTGCTCAGCCTCTAGAAGAGTCGGAATTGCAAGCCTTGGGTTCAGCCTCTACAAGGCAGGCACAGTCTCACACCTGTGAGTCTTCAGAGTCTGGCCAGACACTGGCCAGAGTCTCACAGGCTGGGACAATGTCTGCTGTGTTTAATTGGCTCCCACACAAGAGGGCTCCAGCTTGTCCTGTCTCTCTGATCCCTTGGTGGGTGGATACCCTCTCCTTCCTGGATCTGCCTACCTGGGCCAGGCCTGGAGTTAGCCTGAGAACCCCCAGGCAAACCAGCCTGTATGCTTCATGGATGAGGAGCTTTAGTCTGTGTTTTCCTGAAAAGGGGAGATTAGGGCTTATCTAGCAGTTTTAGGGGGAGCCCAGTTAAGAGGGCTTCTATCATGGTGGCAAACCTGGCCATAAAAGAAGTAATGAAGGGAATTCCTTGGGGGTCCAGTAGTTAAAACTCAGTGCTTTCAGGGCTGTGGGCCCAGATTCGATTCCTGGTCAAGGAACTAAGATTCCCCAAGCCGCGAGGTACAGTCAAAATTTTTTCTAAAGTTAAAAAAAAATAATAGAAAAGAAAGTAGTGGAAAAAGAGAGTGGGAGGTGGCGGGAGGCGGGGGGGGCGGTGTTTCTGACCCAGTGTCCATACAAGCAGCAGACACACAGCTACAGGTTTGTTTTTTTTTTTGCCAGACCACTCCAGTTGCACACCAGGTTATCACAGAACCATTTCCATGAAGCAAGTTTTCCAATGAGGCAGGGATGTTTGTCCAAGAGAACCACTCTCCGTGCGCATAGGCAGGTTGGTGACATTGCCTTGGTGACCCCCCAGCTGTGACCAGCACACTTCCGTATGCTCCTCTCATCCCTGGACTTGCTAGATCCCACCTCCTAGCTTCTCTCCTTGGAAGGAAACCCACAGGGTCGGGACAGAATTTTCTGGAGTGGCTCTAGTATAGTTTGCTTCTCCAGCAAACTATACTGGTCAGTGCTCGGTGGAAAGGTGGCCCAGGATTATCTTGGTTTGGGTTTGAACCTGAGTGTGTTCTGAACCCCCATAAGGGCCTCTTCATCCCATATGCAAAGAACCCCCAACAATATTTCTGTCTGAACATGGAAGCCTTCTGTTCCCAATCCTACCCCCACCTACCTGTCAGGTCCCCTCCACCCCACCCCCTACAACCTCACGAAGCACTCTTCCTCCTCCAGACACACGACAAGTTAGTTACCTTTAATTTCTTAGAAAATAAATCTTTTCCCAGGAGTTACTGCCCGACAGAGTCTGATGTGTGCTTCAGGTAGGCTGCCTTCTCTTAGCAGGATGTTTCTCTTGATGTTCGTGCCTTGGCACCTCCAATATCCAATACTCATGAAATATTGGTAGTTTCACTTCCTAAGTAGAGGGAATTTTGCTGTCTTCTCTCCACTCCCACGACTTCCCCTTACTCCCTCTTCACTTCTCATCTGGACCACTGCCAAGGCTCTCAGCTGATTTCTTTGCCTCTAGACTCTCCTCTCTCAGACCCTTTGTTTAAGAGACTCCAGATACAAATTCGATCATGTCACTTTCCTACTTGAAATCCATTACAACATATTCCCAAAGCGCACAGGATGAAGCCAGAGTTCCTCAACCTGGCACACGAGGCCCTGTAAGATCTAGCCTTGCTTTATCTCTGCAATCGTGTGTCTGAAGCACAAACCACCTGTCTCAACAGGTCCCCCCACCCTGATAGTAATCAACTTCACTCATGCTCTGAGATGGTTTCCAGCATTCATGTTCTTTGTTTGTTTATTTTTTAATTGGAAGAAAATTGCTTTACAATGTTTTAATGGTTTCTGTCATACAATACACAAATCAGCCATAAGTATACATATATCCCCTCCCTGTTGAGCCTCTCTCCCCTCTTCCCAACCCCCCCCCAGGTCATCACAGAGCGCCCGGCTGGGCTCCCTGTGTTACAGCGACATCTCACCGGCCATGCTTTTTTACCCATGATAGTAAATATATATATAGTATGATATAGACATACCCATACATGTCTATGCTACTGTCTCCACTTGTCCCACTCTCTCCTTCCCCCACTGTGTGCACAAGTCTGTTCTCTACGTCAGCATCTCCATTCCTTCCCTGCAAATAGATTCATCAGTATCATTTTTCTAGATCCCATATATACGCGGTAAAATGTGATATGTCTTCCTTTTCTGAGGGGCCTCCCGCCTATGCCCCTCTGTGCTCAGCCGGGACTGTGCCATGCTCCGAGTCCCCAGCCAGCTGTCTGTCATAGCGCCCATCACAGCCACTGTAACTGCTTTTCTTTCTCTCCTAAGAGATGGTGAATTATCTCTTGTGTCAAGGGCACATTGTGGAAAATACTCAGATTAAAGCTCTTATGAAGAAATATGCATGGACACAATTGATTGGGACACAATCAGATATTTGAAGACAGCCCCAAAATACATATTTCTTAATCTGGCAAGCGGTTTATTTTGAGAAAATTGTTAAGTCGAAATTTTTGTTTTTAAAGAGCTTATGTATTGTAAATTAACTATAGTTTACTTCCCCCCAGAATAAAGAACTTATATATAAAAAGCCCCAGAACTATTTCTAAAAACAGATTCACTGCAGTCTATCTCACAGCTTCAGATGTGTGCCAATTGAAAGAACCACAGTGCTGGGAAGTTTTTCACCTTCTCTAAAAGTGAAAGTGAAAGTCGCTCAGTAGTGTCCAACTCTTTGCAAACCCATGGAGGAGCCTGCCAGGCTTCTCTGTCCATGGAATTCTCCAGGCTAGAATACTGGAGTGGCTAGCCTTTCCCTTCTGTAGAGGATCTTTCCGACCTAGAGATTAAACCCAGGTCTCCAGCATTGTTGGCAGATTCTTTACCAGCTGAGCCACCAGAGAAGCCCTCACCTTCTCTAAGGATGTCCAGCAAATTCTCTTTGATGGATTTGTTGTTGTTCAGTTGCTCAGTCATGTCCAAGTCTTTGATACCCCATGGACTGCAGCATGCCAAGCTTCCCTGTCCTTCACTGTCTCCCAGAGTTTACTCAAACTCATGTCCATTGACTTGGTGATGCCATCCAATCAGTTCATCCTCTGTCATCCCTTTCTCCTCCTGCCTTCAATCATTCCCAGCATCAGAGTCTTTTTCAAGAGAGTCAGCTCTTCACATCAGGTGGCCAAAGTATTGGAGCTTCAGCTTCAGCATTAGTCCTTCCAATGAATATTTAGGGTTGATTTCTTTTAGGATTGACTGGTTTGATCTCCTTGCAGTCCAAGGGACTCTCAAGAGTCTTCTCCAGTACCACAGTTCAAAAGCATCGGTTCTTCAGTGCTCAGCCTTCTATAGACACGACTGAGTGACTATCACTTTCTCACATCTGTACATTTAGAAAAACCATAGCTTTGACTAGACGGACCTTTGTTGGCAAAGTAATGTCTCTGCTTTTTAAAACATTGTCTAGGTTTGTCATATCTTTTCTTCTAAGGAGCAAGCGCCTTTTAATTGCATGGCTGCAGTCACCATCGGCAGTGATTTTGTAGCCCAAGAAAATAGAGTTTGTTACTATTTCCATTTTTGCCCCATCTATTTGCCACGAAGTGATGGGACCAGATGCCATGATCTTTATTTTTTGAATGTTGAGTTTTAGGCCAGTTTTTTCACTGTCCTCTTTCACCTTCATCAAGAGGCTCTTTAGTTCCTCTTCATTGGATAGATGCAGGAAAAAATGAACCAGGAGAGGTGGAACATGATTCTCCAGCCTTCTTATCAGTGTAGGAGAAGGAAGACTGGGGACCCCTCTGAGGGTCAGAAATAGAAAAATCCTGGACTTCCCTGGTGGTCCAGTGGTTAAGAATCTGCCTGGCCATGCAGGGGACATGGGTTCAGTCCTGGCCCCGGAAGACCCCACACATCTTGGGACAACTAATCCGGTGTGCCACTACTACTGAAGCTGGCATGCCTTAGAGCATGTACTCTGCAACAAGATGAGAAATCTCCACTCACCACAACTAGAAAAAGCCCATGCGCAGCAAGGAAAACCCAGCACAACCTAAAAAATAAAAATAATAAAAAAAATCTTTCTGTGGTAAAAGCATGAAAATTTGGGCAAACCCAGATGCAGCACTGTTTTGCCAGGGAAGCCTTAAGTGACTGTCAACCTTCCAAGAAGGATGACTCTGTAGGAGTGGGTAGAATTATGTCGTAGTCCTAGAATAGGGCAGCAAAGTTCCTCTGTGGAGCGAAAGTCACTGTGCTGAGATGAGGGAGTCTGTTGGCACAGGACAGAATGTTCCAGCACAGGGATAGCTATGTCAAAGCACTGGTTATGAAATGGGGGTTGGGGAGCAGTCCTCTTCTATGCGGAAAAGCTCATTACCTGCAACACTAGGCAAAAGGCCACCATGAAAGCTGCCTTACTGAGTCTGGGGTTCCACAGCCTGAGTTTTCCCTGTTAACCAGCATTCTGAGGAATCTTCCTATGACCAGGAATCTCCAAGGCTGGTGGAGGCAAGACAAGCTGGCCAGAGACAGGAGGCTGGCTCCTGCCCTGCAGGCTGCCGGCAGAGTTGGGATGCCAGCTGTTGCTGCCTCATCCATGCCCAGGAGGCATCCGGCATGACTCACCAGGCCTATTTGAAGGAGGTGACCTGTGCGCAGGATTCCTGGGACTCTTGAGGGACAGCTTGCGCTCACTGCTTCCTTCTCCTGCAGCTTCAGGCTAAGAAAAGTCAAGTCTGCAACCACTGCTGGGGCTCCCCAAGAGAGCATTCCCCCGTCCTCTGCTGTCCTTCCCGCCTCCCGCCTCTTCTGGTTTCGACTGTGTTTTACAAACACCAGGACAGTGACTTGCCAGAACCCCAAGGTCAGAGGCTATGGAAGCTGCTCCCACCTGCAGCTGTGGGTCTGGGAATAAACGTGAGGTCCAGAGACAGTTCTGGTTGTGGTTCTGGTTCTGATTAGGGTTAGGCAGAGTGCTTCCTGCCACCGTGGAGTGCGAACCAACCCCTCTGGGTTTGCCCAAGCTTTCCTGGCTTTAGCACTGAAAAACCTTATCTTGGGAAGCCCCTGGGTCCTGGGCAAATGGGGGTAATGTGTCTCCCTCCCTTCAAGCCCCTGGGGCTGCATGTTGCTCTCCCCACCCCCACCCTCTCTTCCTGCCCAAATAGTTGTGCTTGTCCTCAGATGATGAGCCACCCCTCACTTGTAGGCCTAGTGCCTTAATGGAACTGGTAGTAGGTTCCTCTTTGCACCAGCTGTGAGAAATCTTGGTGTCTGCCCAGTGGTCTCTCCCTAACAAATACATAGAGGATCCGCTGATGCCTTCAGCGCCATCATCTTTCTCCTGCAGCTGCTGGGTTCTGATTTCCACTCGCCTTATTTTACCATTTATTGTACCATGTCCACTCTTCTGTTTGATGGTCTGCAGCTTTGTAACCATTTAAAATTCTTTTTGAAAGGCCTCCAAATCGTTAGGCTTCTTTCAGACCTCTAGCAGGAGGTCTTTCCTAGCCGCTCCTGGCACTTCTTTGAATTCCCCAGCCCTGGCTGAGAGGCTCAGTTATAATAAAATCCATTTTATTGGACATATGGGAAAAAAAATCACGTTTTTAAGTGTCTGTTGCTACATATAGAGCTATTTTCAAAAATGTCTGAGCTTATAAAAGATCCTAAATGTCCACTGATGTACAAATGAATGGAAAAAATGAAGCATATATATGTATAAAATAGATATATAATGGAATATTACTCAGCCATGAAAAAGAAAGCCCTGACATTTGCAACATGGATGGACCTTGAGAGCATTGTGCTAAGTGAGATAAATCAGATAGAGAAAGACAAATTCCATATGATCTCACTTACACATGGAATCTAAGTAACAACAAAAGCAATAATAATGATAATAACAAATAATAATAAAAAGCATAAAAACAAGCTCATAGATACATGGAACAGATTGGTGGTTGCCAGAGGAAGGGTTGGGCAAGCTATGGGGGGCAAAATGGGTGAAGGGAATCAAAAGGTATAAACTTCCAGTTATAAAATAAGTGAGTCTAGGGGATGCAATGTACTATGGGATGACTGCAGTTAATCATACTGTTTTCTATATTTGGAAGTTGCTAAGGGAATGGTTCTTAAAAGCTCTCACCACAAGAAAATAAAAAAAGATTTGTAACTGCGTGTGAAGAGAGATGCTAAATAGATTTATTATAGTGATCATCACAATATATACAAATATGGAGTCATTATGTTTTACTCCTGAAACTAATATAATGTTATATATCAATCAGATCTTGATAAAAATAGATAAAACATAATGTAAAAATAAAAAAAAAAAGAAAGGACACCTAGTCCTCCAACAGAGCTCATATTCTGGACATGCCTAGGAATTCATTTTGTCAGAGCAGAAAGGTGAATTGAGTCCAGCTGTTACCCCAGGCTGTTACTGGTGGGGTTTCTGTGTGCTGATTCCTCTCCGTTTGGAAGACAGCAGCTCTCTCCACATGGGGAATTCCAAGTACAGAACTACTGTTTAGGTTTCTTGGGTTGAGCCAAATGGAAACTATCCCAGGTGGGCTCTGTGAACACCAGGCTGGATCTGGGTGGCCACTGGGGTTGGTCTGACTTTGATGAGGTGTGAGGAACATAATTCCACCAGCCACAATATGGCTTCAAGAATGGGCCTTCCCGATTTCCCTGGTGGCTGAGTGGTTACCCTGATGCTGGGAAAGATTGAGGGCAGGAGGAGATGGGGACGACAGAGGATGAGATGGTTGGATGGCATCACCGACTCAATGGACATGGGTTTGGGTGGACTGCGGGAGTTGGTGATGGACAGGGAGGCCTGGTGTGCTGTGGTTGAAGGGGTCGCAAAGAGTTGGACACGACTGAGCAACTGAACTGAACTGAACTGAGCGGTTAAGTAATCACCTTGGAATGCAGGGGACACGGGTTGGTCCCAAAGCAAGATCCCACGTGTCGCAGAGCAGTGAAGCCCGTGCCCAGCAGCTACTGAAGCCCACAGTTCCTAGAGCCTGTGCTCTACCACAAGAGAAGCCCGCACGGCAACAAAGAGCAGCCCCAGCTTGAGGCAATTAAAGAAAGCTGAGCGCAGCAACAAAGATCCAGGGCAGTCAAAAATAAAACAAGTACTTTGAAAAAAGAATGGGCCTTCCAGTCACAGTGTCTGTTTACAATTCTTTGCCCCTGACTGTTCTGACTCTCAGTCTGAGAGGTTCTCCTGGGCAAATGAGCTTCTCCCTTTGGTTCTTGCAGAATGAATCCAGGCACCAAAGTGAAAGTGAAAGTTGCTCAGTTGAGTCTGACTCTTTGTGACCCCATGGACTATAGCCCACTAGGCTCCTCAGTCTATGGGATTCTCCAGGCAAGAATGCTGGAGTGGGTGGCCATGCCCTTCTCCAGGGGATCTTCCTAACCCAGGGGTTGAAGACAGGTCTCCCGCATTTCAGGCGGATTCTTTACCATCTGAGCCACAAAGGAAGCCCAAGAATACTGGAGTGGGTAGCCTATCCCTTCTCCAGGGGATCTTCCTGACCCAGGGATCAACCCTCCAGGAACCAAGAGGGAGAGGAATTCAACATCTCTCATCCAAGTAGGATCTGAATATGTGATGAGCGAATCTTGGAAAATGTGTCCCAGGTCTGTTAGCGGCCATCAGCCCCCTTTTCACATACCTTCACAAAATTCACTTCCAGTCTCAAGCCCATTCAAATGACAAATTCATCTTTAGATCTGAAAAAATGTGGACTGAGATCACTGTGCATTGTTATCTGAATTGTCCAAGTGACCCAGAGAAAAATGGAGGCGCACTTGCCTGAGTCCTCTTACTTCCCAGACAGTTGATGATTCATGTGGAAAATGTTCCCTGTGGTTTTAGAACATTTTCAAGACACACCCCCACTTAAGTGGCCTCCGGCTATGAAGACCAACTTCTGAAGGGCTTGCAATAAAAGCTTCTTTGTGAAATCTGAAACCTCAGCTAGCTCTGGGTTCAAGCTAAGCACTTCAGCTGATTTCACCAAAATCTCTCCCAGACCTTTGACCTTTATCAAAAACCATACTATTAGGCCTTTGCCCCCCTCACAAAATGTACTTTTATTTATTTTTTTCCTGTGAAACGTCATGATTGCACAGAAAAACTTGGCTGAGGTATTGGGTTTGTGTCCAGTTTAAGATAAATGTGCCCAAGATGATACATTCAACCTGATCTGTGGTTTCCTTTTCTTGAGAAATTTCAGTGACAGGACCGTCTCAATTCTGCAGAGCAACTGAGCCAAACCAGGATCAGTTTTGGGGTTTGATGTTCCACTCTCCTGGTGGTTTGGGAACTGCCTATAACATGATGAGACAAACTCCTATAACCCCCACCAGCGCCCCAGGATGAAAACTACTCAGTCCAAATATAGACCAGGCTTCTGTCCAATGGAAGCCCACAAAGCTCCCTGACTCTTCACCAGGAAAATGAGAGTATGCCTGGGAGGTCACCTTAACCCTATGTGGGAAAGGCCAGGAGGAGAGCTCCCTGTGATATGCAGAAATCCTGGCCAGTAAAGGTTGTCAGCAATGTTCTCTGGTCCAGGGCTTTATAAAGATCAGGACCCTTCGAGGAAGTGTGGACAGAGAGGGTCACCTGCCATGTCAGTAAACAAAGGATACTGCAGCCAAAAAGCCATCAGCTACCACAGCTGCTCTGAAGGTACAGGGGATTCAGGATGGAGGGGGATTCAGGATGGAGAAAGATAAGATACTGGCCCTGATAGTTAAGATGCTTATTAAAGGAGTAATCTCAGTGTGCCCAGATTCTTGCCTCTTTCCATACACAGAAAAGCATTGAAATCAACTTAAGACGTCTATTGTGTGTGTATGTGTGTATGTGTGATTAGCAGTGATCTTCTGATGTTCAACTACTTTTTTATTTCAGCAAAAACTCCTATAGAACCAGATTCTTCCCTTAAACCTCTTTGGAACAAGTCCCTCAGAGAGATCTCAGAGGCTGCCTTCCTGGGCTATAGTCCTCAGTAAGGTCCTCAAATAAAGCGTAATTCTCAACTTTTAGGTCATGCGTTTTGTTTTGTTTTCAGTTGCCAGAAGAATAAAAAATTAGATTCACTTGGGTAGGAGGCAGTACTACACACCTACTGTCTTAGGAAGCTGAGTGAAGGGAAATAGGGGGAATTTAAACATATTTTTGGTGGGCAAATTCCCAGAATTATTCTTCCAGATATAGAGCAACAATAAGGGGGGAGGAGTTAGAATTGGTGGGAGAAGAATTTGAGAGGGGTTGTTACCCACTTTTCAGATGAAAGACTCACCATAGCTCAAGATATTGGAAAGCTCTGCGCAAGACTGATTTTAGTGGAAATACTTCACTGCTTCTAAATACTACTTCTAAACTCTCAGCACCTTCCAAATTTCTTTCTAATTCATCCCCAAGCTATAAAATTGTTGCAGATTTCATCTGGGATTAGGGAGCAACATCCTTCCCCTTGTTGTTGTTCATTCTCTAAGTCGTGTCTGACTTTGTGACCCCATGGACTGTAGCCTGCTAGGCTCCTCTGTCAATGGGATTTTCCAGGCCAGATTACTGGAGTGGGTTGCCATTTCCTTCTCCAGGGGATTTTCCCAACCCAGTGATCAAATCTGCATCTCCTGCATTGGCAGGTGAATTCTTCATCATCTGAGCCATCAGGGAAACTCCCCAAGCTATGCATTTGTTACATATTTCACCCCTGAGGGGTTAAGGAGGAATATTCTTTCCACCGTAGAGATAAGTAAGCCAAGGTTCTGTGGATTTTATTGGTTCGTCTTCTGGAGCACAGAACTCTATTCTCTTAGGTTTATACACTGAAATTCTGTCAGCAACTTGCCCTGCTTGGTATGTAACATGATTTCCTTTTCTTTCCCTTCTTTCTCTTAGAAACGTGGGCCTGATGCCATCCATTACTGAGTTCTGTTCACAGATGAATATATTGAAAGGTGATGAGTACAAAGTAACTTGGCTGCCAGCCCATCAGTACAGTAAAAACATGAGCCTATAAAATGTGAAAAGATGAGAGTGTGGAAGCCTCTTTCCTTTTTAGAAAAATAAAGTCTTATTTTATATCAGAGTATGACCAATTAACAATGTTGTGATAGTTTCAGGTGGACAGCAAAGGGACTCAGCCATCCCTATGCATGTATCCATTGTCCCCCAAACTCCCCCCCATCTAGGCAGCCACAAAACTTTGAGCAGAGTTCCCTGTGCTATAGTGTGGGTCCTTGTTTGTAACTATGTGGGAATTTCTGATCCCTGAATTTGCAGCGTGTTTGCTGTGCAGGGACAAAGCCTTGCCACCAGAGCCCTTGGTTTCCAGGGTTATTAATTATTGACTGGAGTTGTATTAATACCTCTTTCATGACCTGGACATTATTGACTGGAGACCTATCAATACATTTTTAGAGAGTGATAACAATTAGCATCACTGTGGAAAGTTGTTAAGAGCTTAAAATTGATCAAGGGTTCATTTTACAGCTTAACGATTTTCGTTATCTTCACACTTTGCTCCGTTAGGTTTTTGTTTCCACCTTGTGTATATTATAAAACTAAAATTTTCAAAAATGACATACTGCAAAATTTTGATTGAAGAAGAATTTTTCCGTGAATTTTACGCAGATACTTTCTCTAACTGTCTGAGTGACATATATAGAAGGGTCTCAGAAGATAGTTCTTCAGAATATAATTCTGATTTAGATGGTGTGAAGATCAGACCAACAAAAAGAGAAAATCTTAGTGACTGCTGCTGATTTGGAAAGTGAACATGAAACTCACGGTGCTGGAGGATGCTCCTTTGTTTCTACAGAAGAGTAAACTGATAATAAATATTTCACTAAAATTAGAAGACCATACAGGTGTGTCAGGTGTTACCTATTGAACGTCATACCCACAAAGTGTTAGCAAAATAGAAGAATTAATTTTTGGCTGGCCAAAAGACTAATGCCAGCCAAGAGCATTAGTCTCTGCAAAAATCCCGTGGTCAATGAGTTAATGAGTCAATCAGGCTGTGACTGTGTGTTGGGGGCAATCAGAGCCCAGTGTAGACCGAGGCTGTATCTCCTGCCCTCAATGGGTGCGGACAAGTCCTGGGCCAGCAGCTGTGGCCACTCTCCGGTGATGAACAGGGCACTGCTGCAGGGCTAGCAGGCTGCATGGGCCTCGGGCTATGTCCCTCAGGCCTCCTTGTCTCTCCCCTTTACTGGCATCCTAGGGATGGTGTGTGGTGGCCAAGGAGAAACCAGAACCTCCGGATTCCCTTTTTCACAAGTCTTTGTCCACCTTCTTTAACACACAAGCAGGGTATGGGCAGGCCATCCAGCCCCGGTCTCATATTACACTCCACTCAGTGAGTGTCACCAGCCCAACAAATTCCTGAAACACCAGGTAACGGCAGAAAATATGCCACAATTTCTTTCAGGATAGTCAAGATTAGAAAATATATTTCTAGAGGGGACAGCCAAAAACTTATTTTTCATATGATAATTATAATTATATATTTATAATTAGAATAAATTACAAAAAGATAATTGTAATAATAAATATATAATCAAAATAAATTATCATTATAATTATGTTATAATAATTATAAATTAAATGATAGTTATATTTTATAATCATAATACATAAGTATTATAAACAATTTCTAAACATAAATTTAGAAATTTATATTATAATAAATATGCACATATTATAGTCATAGCATATGGTATGAATATGTAAATGTATACCTATATTTATACTCAATCATTGTTGAATTTATCAGAGCCCAGTTAATGTCCTCACGTCCACCTCAGCCTGAATCCCGAAGAATATGAACAGAACAAAAAGTTGGGAAAGATAAACAGAAGTGAGGGTTCATCTTGTTTAGGGAGAGCATGTGCAGTGCGCAGAAACAGATACTAAGTTGATATTAAAATCCTGGGAATTTTTCTTAATATCATTCCACTCAATGGCATCTCAGTCCCCGTAACCCTAAATTTTTTTGTCTTTCAATCTTTTCGCTAACCTATACTCTAAAATTTTTCCAAAAAACTATGTTCTTCCATCCACATTTTTAAGTTGACAGCTGAATTTCTGTCTTCATTAAGTTTAAATATGTGAGGTAGAATTTCCCACATAATGCAAATATCAGCGGTTTAAAAATAAAGCGGTTCATCCCCTTTTAAAATGTATCTAACAGAAGGGAAACACTATAGTTGTCTTCTGTCCACTATCATCATTTAAAGTGAAAGCTGCTCAGTCACGTCTGACTCTTTGTGACCCCATGGACTATAGAGTCCATGGAATTCTCCAGGCCAGAATACTGGAGTGGGTAGCCGTTCTCTTCTCCAGGGGATCGTCCCAACCCAAGGATCTATCCTAGGTCTCCTGCATTGCAGGCGAATTCTTTACCAGCTGAACCACAAGGGAAGCTCATCATCCATTTAAAAAATACAACAAATTCTCTTCTTTGGGTATTGGAAATTTACTATCTTTAAATTGTATTTCCATTCCTCTTCCACACAGGATTTTATGCCAAGAAAAGATATTTTTGTGATTGAAAATCTTTCATTGACTGCCCATCATACTTGGTTACAGAAATAAGAACAAAAGTGGAAATTTGAAAATTATTTCCTCTGGATTCAGTTATCATCTTAATAATAATCCACGTGTGAGCAAAACAAATATTAACACATTGTTATAAGCTTTGATTAAAATAATTATTAAATATAAGAAGTAAACATTTTTGGAAAAGTATCAGATGGTTAGGTATATCATTGTGCGTTCATTAAAAGACATCTTGCTTGTATTATTATGGATAATAATATGGATACATTATTGTATTGGATCCATATATAAAATATATGGATCCCAAGGGAAAGGGGGCAACTGACAGGGAGACAGAAAAGGAAATGTTTGGTAAATAAATGTTTGCTGAGCCAGGTAGATACAATGGGACACAGGGAGGAATTTAACAGACTTCAGTGGGCTCCTCCCAGCTACACACCTGGCTCCAACTGTGATTACCTCTAGTGATTGATGCTTCCCTCCTGGATCAGGCCCTCTGATCCAGTCTTTAGGAGGCTAAGGGGGACAAAGTTCTTCCTGAGTCTTCTGGGCCTTGACTGGTTTCAGCTCAAAGTAATCCATATGCCATAGGGGTATTTTGGAGGCAGCACATTTTGCTGCCTCCATGAGAATCTGGAAACTGAGTCCCTTACATCTGGGGTCCTCGTACCTCTTGGGAAGGCTCTGAGTCTTGAGGTTGTAGGTTGGCCCAGTTGGTTGTACCATGTGAGCCTTCTGAATTCTGCACTGAGATGCCTCCTCCCACGCAGAAAGGAGTGACCAGACTCAATGCCCATCCCCCACCCTCCATCCCCCACCCCCAGGAGCTGGGATCATGGCACTCGGACCCTGCTCCCGCCCAGCCTCTGCCTGCTGGAATCTGCGGACAGAATACTGATACCCTAGTCGGAGAGGTGGGGAATCCTCTGAGGAGGCCTTTGGGTGATCACACCACATGCCCCACCATGACCCCCCGAATTCACACGCTGTGCACCCCGGCCTAGAACCTGGTCACATTCCAGTTTAGATGCTTCACTCCAGCTTCTTCATCATACTTGTTGTCCTTCTCAACAGACTCCAGTGATGCTTCTTGGGAGCTGGAATCACATTTTAAACTAAAAAAATAAGATAGAAAAAACAAAACCCACAAACTCCATAGTTATAACACTTTAAGTAGCTTTTCATCTGGGCTCCCTTCCAGCATCTTACACAGGCCTGGCCTTAGAAGGCACTCGGATGCTGGCAGATTGGGGTTCCATTGCTGGGCACTGGGGTTCTAGATGGGGGTTCCACTGCTGGGGTTCTAGATGGGGGTTCCACTGCTGGGGTTCTAGATGGGGGTTCCACTGCTGGGCGCTCCCCCACCCCTCCGTTGCTCCCACCCATGGAAAGCAGGCTGCATACTATAAGTTGCACATCTGGAACACAAGAGCTCCCCCTCCTCTTTCATCCAGTTTCTTTCCTTTAGGTTTCCTTCCTCCCCTCCCCTCAGCCCTCCCTTCCTCCAGCTTCTGGGGTGGGGCTTCCAAGAAATCTCCAGGCACAAAGTGGGGTGGGGGTGGGGGTGGGGGGCTGTAACCTTTCCCGCTAGCCTTTCCAGCTGCTGCTGTCCGGAGATGAACAGGTGCTTAAGCGTAATCCCCGGGCATGGCTGGGAGAGGAAAACTCGGTTCCAACTGGAAAAGTTTCCTTGGAAACCTTGGGACTTCTAGCGTGATCCCACCCGTTACATCTAGTGGCTTTATTTCTTTTCATCTGTCGCACAGTGTGGCCGCTCTGCCCCTGTCCCGGGCACTAAGACGCTTCTCTGGAATCCTCCTATCCCAGGGCTGACAAGGAAGGCAAGATGCTGGGTCACTGTGCCCTCTAGGCAGGCCAGGGCTGCAGCCCATCAGGGACCCAAATCTGACCCCAGGGGGATGCCTCTTGTCTTCATCCTCGCCAAAAAGACCATCCTTTCTCATTTTGTGTTTGCCTGACTCTTTCCTGAGAGTGTCCCTGTGGTAGATCTTATAGGAGGTGAACAGTCTAAGTAAGGAAAACCTTTGAAAGAGAGAACAGTCAGCAGAAGAATGAATGGTCTTATTGTGAGCAATGCACACCTGCTGGAGGGCTCTAGAGTCCTTGCTGGAAGCACCCTGGAGGCGCTTCTCAGAAATAGCACCCTCAGAGAAGGTTCCAGAAGCTTGTTCCGAGGGATGTTTTCTTCCCAGATGTTACTGGTGTAAAAGGATCAGTAAATTTGGACGCAGCTGCAGCATAGTGAGCGCACTGAGAATGGGGGGTGGCGCGGCGACATGGGGGGCAAAGGAAAGAGCGCTGGTTATCCCAAACCCAATGAAGACATTCACAAATATTTCTTAAGTACCTGCTGTATGCTAAAGCTTCTATTAGGCAACATGGGAGGAGAAGGGATATAAAGTCCATCTCTGGGCATCGTAATTCGCATGTTGCCATAGCAGAGAGGATGCTTCCAAATTTGGGGGTGCATTTACACACTTATATACAGAGTATATCATGAAAAATGCTGGACTGGATGAAGCACAAGCTAGAATCAAGATTGTCGAGAGAAATATCATAACTTCAGATATGCAGATGACACCACCCTTACGGCAGAAAGCAAAGAACTTGATGAAAGTGAAAGAGGAGAGTGAAAAAATTGGCTTGAAACAACATTTAGAAAACTAAGATCATAGCATCTGGTCCCATCAATTCATGGCAAATAGATGAGGAAACAATGGAAACAATGACAGACTTTATTTTGGGGGCTCCAAAGTCACTGCAGATGGTGACTGCAGCCATGAAATTAAAAGACCCTTGCTTCTTGGAAGAAAAGTTATCACCAACCTAACAGCATATTAAAAAGCAGAGACATTACTTTGCCAACAAATGTCCGTCTAGTCAAAGCTATGTTTTTTTCGGAAGTCATGTATGGATGTGAGAGTTGGACTATAAAGAAAGCTGAGCACTGAAGAATTGATGCTTTTGAGCTGTGGTATTGGAGAGGACTCTTGAGAGTCTCTTGGACTGCAAGGAGATCCAACCAGTCCATCTTAAAGGAAATCAGTCCTGAATATTCACTGGAAGGACTGATGCTGAAACTGAAACGCCAATGTTTTGGTCACCTGATGCAAAGGACTGACTTATTGAAAAAGACCCTGATGCTGGGAAAGATTGAAGGCAGGAAGAGAAGGGGATGAAAGAGAATGAGATGGTTGGATGGCATCACTGATCAATGGACATGAGTTTGAGTAAGGTCCGGGAGCTGGTGATGGACAGGGAGGCCTGGCATGCTGCAGTCCATGGGGTCTCAAAGAGTCGGACATGACTGAGCAAGTGAACTGAACTGAACTGAACTTACACATTTTCCTCAATAAATACAAGGATCCCCTTAGAGTGGTCATACAGACAGAAAGTAGCATGGTTGATCACAGGGACTGAGAGCAACAACGAATGAGGAGTTATTGTTTAATTAGTATGTGTGCTAAGTCACTTCAGTCATGTCCAACTCTTTGCGACCCCATGGACTGTAGCCTGCCCGCCTCCTCTGTCCATGAGAATCTCCAGGCAAGAATACTGGAGTGGGTTGCCATCTCTTTCTCCAGGGGATCTTCCTGACCCAGGGATCAAACCCACGTCTCATGTCTCCTGTATTGGCAGGCGTGTTCTTTACCACTAGCGCCACCCGGAAAGCTCTTAATTGATGTAGGGTTTCAGTTTTGCAAGAGAAAAAAGTTCTGGAGATGGATGAGACTGATGGTCACACAAAATGTCAGTGTACGTAAGGACACGGAACTTAAAATGACTAAAGCGGTAAAATTTATGTTATGTATATATTACACAGTTGAAAATACTAAATGCAAAAAAAGAGAAAGGATAGGGTTGCAGATCCTGTTGCTGGAGCTCCTACCACCCCGTCAGACCCTGCTGGTCCTGCCCATTCTTCTCTGCTTCCCTCTCAGCCCCTCTCTGCTCTTGCTGGGCCTCCCACAGCCTCCCTGTCTCACTTCTGTCTTGTGATGGGGGAAGAGAACCCCAAGTTTGATTCCAGTTAGAATTCCATGTGCATCACTTGTCTGTCGTGTGACCTCGGGCCAAGTTCTGATTTCTCTTGACCTCAGTTTCCCAGTTTGTCACATCAAGACCGTCTCCTAGTCCGCTTCTTGGGAAGATCAAACATGGAGACCTCAAGGGTAGTGTGTCCGGCCCACCCTAGGGACCCCACCAACAATGATTTCCTTCCACCTTCTGAGTTCTCCAACAACCCCTCCCTGGGCACAAGGGGATGCTTTCCCCTTGTCACCCAGACATGCTTCAGGGTGGGAAGAACCCCTTATCAGATGATGACTCAATGTGCAAACGTGCAGTTGCTATTTTTAAATTCTGGATCTCTGCTTCATTTTTGTCCCAGCAGGATGATTTATGCCATATTCTATTTCTTCCCAGAGAAGAGCAGCTTTTATTATGTCATCAGTTAGAGATGGATGGAGGTCCGTGTGTGTGGCTCCTTCCTGGGAGAGGAGCTCAGCAGGGGTGGGAGGAGGGTGGTACTCAGCTGTTTGCTGATTACTTGACTCAACCTGAGGCTGTTGTAGATTTCCCATCCTGCATTCAAAACTGCCAGCAAAGTCAGCTGTGTGGAGCTGAATTTGCCCTGGGGAAAAAAAAAAAAAACCGTCCAGCCTCAGCAAGTTCAGTCAGAGCGATAACCAAACAGATTCTGGAAGGATGAATACAGAAGGCAACATTGGTGGTGCCACAGCTGCAAATGCCATCCACAGCAGACAGCCCAGACAGTCACAGGCCTGGGGAGAATCCACCTGTGGTCTGAATAATATGGGGCACATTGAGGGTGAAGTCATGCCCAGGGCGAGGTTGGCTCTTTCTGGAACTCATCAATAAAGCAAAGTGCCCCTTTGGTCCTGGGGCAGGAAGTTTCTGATTGCTCCCTGGCCCTGGGAATGTCACAACTCAAATGGTGAACACAGATGCCCCTGTCCTGAAACAAGGGCCCCAGTTTTCAGCCCATATTGCACGTGAGGGATGTGGGAGGGGCAGGACACCCTGTGACAGCCAGGGACTCCTTCTCTTGTAAGAGATCAAAGACCTTGGAGCGCTTTCATTTATTTTGCTATGAGTGGAGCTGATCTCCCCGAGAGGGTATGGGAGAGAGAGTTCTGGAACATATTCTTGTCTCCTGGGGGTGGTAAACTCTTCCAGAATGTGTTTGGTCTGCCATATGGTAGAGAAACCAAGCCTAGTGGGGCGCTGGCTAACTGGGAGTGCGTGGCTGCCCCTCGCAGACATCCTGGGATAGGAACTCCTAGCGGTAGATCTAATTGGACTGCTCCTTCCCTGCTCTGTACTAATTAGACAAGAAAACAAGGCATGGGTGGAAAGTTTATTTACAATACAGACCAAGCAATGCCAAAGATGCTACAAGGCAGTGGGCAGATCCCAGGGAGGGAGCAGGCAGCAGTGCCTGGGGACTTGAGGGGAGGGAGAGGAGGGCCGTGGTGGGGTTAGTATCAGTGGGGTTTCTTGGGTTCAAGGGTAGTTGATAGAGTCAGGTCAGGGCCCCTAACTAACCATAGAAAGCCAGGTCTGTGGAAAGTCAGACTGACTTTTGAGGACACCTTTGAAAGAAGCAGGAATCAGGAAAATGGTTCCAGCCAGAAGCTCCAGGATTTCAGCCCAAGGCAGGAGAAGTTCTGGCTGCTGGTAAGGCTCTGACTTCTTCCCATAGGATGGATCTGTTCCCTGAGGTATGGCCGTCAGACCACACTGTGGACCCCTCCATCACAGCTGAGAGAGAAACCAGGCTGGACAGAATTTCATGCTCAGGCTTGGAGTGGAGACCAGGTGATAAAGCCTATAACCTGTGGCAGGTGTGAAAAATGCTCCCAGGTATCTGTTATAAGGTCTAGATTTTGTGAACTGACTCTTTATTTCCAAGCCCCATCCAGTGGCCCCTCCTCAACCCTCTTGAACAGCCTTCCTTATTTTCTGCTCAGTCCTAGCTGTCAGCCCACAGGCCAGTTCTAGTGCCTGACAGGTGATCTGCCAGTGAGGCTGAGCAAATGGATACATTAGATATTGGTGAGGCTTGCAAAGGCGTTAGCGAAGGTGGCCAAAGCCATGTGCCATGACATAGTCAGATATGCTTCCAGAGAAATTCTGGAAAGATTCTTGAAAAAGATCTTTGGAGAATAGCCATTAAGCGTGGACCTAGAGGACTTCCCTCGTGACACAGTGAATAAGAATTTGCCTGCCAGTGCAGGGACACAGGTTCAATCCCTGGTCTGGGAAGATCCCATATGCCTCAGTGCAACTAAGTCCGTGAACCACACCTATGGAGCCTGTGCTCTAGAGCCGGAGAGCTACAACTACGGAGCCTCTATGCTGCAAATACTATAGCCCTTGTGCCCTAGGGCCTGTACTCCACAAGAGGAGCCACCGTGATGAGAAGCCTGTGCCCCGCAGAGAAGAGCAGCCCCGCTTGCTGCAACTAGAGAAAACTTAGACAAAAGCAACAAAGGCCCAGTGCAGCCAATTTTTTTTTTTTTAATAGTGAATCTAGAGGGACTTTCCTGGTGGTACAGTGGATAGGAATCCATCTGCCAATGCAGGGGACACAGGTTCAATTCTTGGTCTGGAAAGATCCCACATACCGTGGAACAACTACTTCCACGTACCACAGGTACTGAAGCCTAAGTGCAGTTACAAAGACCTAGCACAGCCAAAAAAAAGAGAAAGAGAGAGAGATGTAGAGCATAAACCGCTTTATTCTGTTTCTCCTCTCTGAGTGGAATCCATCCTGATGTTTGTTTATGAGTCCATTATTATGTTCACATATGTATTTCTTCTTACTGTGCACCAAACTTTTTTCAGTGTGACCTGAACTTCGTTGGCCTTATGAATATCATAGTCTTATACATTTTATTGGCATTTGTAAGCACTGCAATAAATTAGACATTTTAAAAATATGTGCCTCTGAAAGTAATTACTGGAGTTTTGACTAACGGAGTGGTATCCCCGTGAGAAGCATCAATTTCTTTTGTTGGGGAAAAAGCAAACATTTTTATGAAAACAATGCTCACTCCACGTAGGGTAGATGTGGGCGTATACACAAGGGATGATGCAAGTCCTTTTCCCATGCAGCTGAACTGAAAAACAAGACAAATATTTTGAACAGCTCATATGTCAAGAAGACATGTGCAGACCCCACTTGTTAAAATAATAATGGTATCACGGTGCTCTGATGTGGTGCTTTTATCTTCAAAGCAATTTATGACCGTTCACTAGTTGACTTGGAACAAAAGATCAGAAATTGGCGGGAGGTTCTGGGTATGTGATTTTAAGAAGAATGGATGGGACAGAGATCAAAGAGACAGCCCTCCACCCACTAGGCTTTGTTAAGTGTCCCCCTGGAACCTAAAAGGAAGCCTGCAATTCTGCCCTGAGGGGGCTGGTTTCTTCTGGACAGTGGAAGCTGACGATTCAATGGCAGAAAGAAAGTTGGGCTTTTTTTCATCAAATCCCACTCCTCCAGCCTTGTGCGGTCATGGTCCTAGAACCAGGGAAGGCCAGCCGATACATTCCCCACCAGGGTCCCAGTGTCCACTTCACACTCAAACGAGGGGAGACATTTCAGCTCGTGACATGGTCTTACCTCTCTCCAGTCCCTTTGGACCGAGGTGGCCCCATAGTCTGCATCCAAGGTCATTATAGTGGTTCTGCGGGAGGGGCGAGGGATAGGGAGTTTGGGATTGACAGGTTCACAGCTTCAGGTGTTCAGCAAAACGATTCAGTTATACATATACATTTACGAATTTGTTTTCAAATTCCTTTTCCATCTAGGTTATACATATACGTATATCTATTTGTTTTCAAATTCTTTTTCCATCTAGGTTATTACAGAATATTGAGCAGAGTTTCCTATGCTACACAGGAAGTCCTTGTTGGTTATCCATTTTAAATATTGATATAGTGTGTGAACCTTAAATATATATAAATACATATATATATATATATATATGTATATATAAGCCTGTAAATACATATACACACACACACATCGGGTACCTCATGCCTGGATTTGCTTCCATGTGTCTTAATGAATTGTTTCCTGAGTACCCACTCTGGACCGGGTTCTCTGCTGGGTGCCCGGGCCATGGCTTGAATAAGACAGTGTTGACATGGTCCTCATGAAGTTTCTGGTCTAAGAGGAGAAAGCATTCAACCCAGGAAGGAGCACTAATGTATTGGGTGAAACGCACACTTGTGGATGAAAACTCTAGGGAACCAAATGAGCCAATAGCAGGAAGCCTTGACCTCACCTGGGAGTCAGGAAAGGCTCTACTAAGACAATGTTTGAGGTGGATGCTGGGAAATCAACAGAGAAAAGAGAGGTGGCGTGGGGGGAAATTCCAAGAAGAGACACTGGTTCCTCGATGGAAGCCAGTGAGCCAGGGAACTTTTTAAAAGGTCAATGTGGCTAGAATCCCAGGAGCGAGGAGGCAGTGGAGAGGGAAGAGAGGCTGGACCAAAGCTTGCAGTGTTCTGGGAGTCTTGGGGCAGCCTTGGGTTTTAATCCTAAAAGCAGTGACAAGCCATCCAAGGGTTTTGTTTTGGCATGCATGATCTTAGTTCCTTTGCCAGAGACTGAGCCTGTGCTCCTGCAATGGAAGCATGGATTCTTAACCACTGGATCACCAGGGAAGTCCATCCATTACCTTTTTAAAAATGTATCCACTCATCAACCATTTATGACAATGACTGTACTTACATTGTGCAAAGTCACCTCAGCTATGTCCAGCTCTTTGCAATCTTGTGAACTGTGGCCCGCCAGCCTTCTCTGTCCAAGAGATTTCCCAGGCAAGAATATACTGGAATAGGTTGCCATTTCCTACTTCAGGGGATCTTCCCGACCCAAGGATCAAACCCTCATGTCAGATGTGTCCTGCATTGGCACACGGGTTCTTTACCACTAGCATTACCTGGAAAGCCCTGTACTTACATTAGTAGAGACATATAAATTTTTTTTCTTTTATTTTGGCCACACCATGTGGCATGTGGGACCTTAACTCCCTGACTAGGAATCAAACCTGTGCCCTCTTCATTGGCAGCATGGAGTCTTGACCACTGGACTGCCAGGGAAGTCCCCGTCCAAAGGTTTCAAGTAGAAGGGTTGTATCTTCCTCCTCCTGATTTTTAAAGATGACCCTGGCTTCTGTGTAGAAATCAGTGGCACAGAGCCGGGGTGGAGGGAGCAATGTCCAAGTAGGACTCCCTGTGGCCATTAAGTGAGAGAGGATGGGCTTGATGAGGGGGTGTTGGATGAGATGGTGGGGACTGGATGGATGTCAGTTCCACAGGCCCCACAGAGAGTTTTTGCATACGTTCTCCATCAATTATAAATGTTTTTTAGCTGTCAACCATCATCATGACTGTTATCGGTCTGTATATTTGGTTTGGAAATACACAGATAAATTAACATAACCTCGTTAAGGGAAACAGCATTCCAGATCAAAAGCTGGCAAACCACAGTCCATCTGTGGGCCAAAACCGGCCCTCCGCTACTTTTGTAAATAAGGCTTTATTGGCCCACGGCCACGCCCACTTGTTTCCATATTGTTTATGGCTGCTTTTGCCTGGCAAGTTGACTAACTCTAACGGAGACCACATGTCCAGCACAGCTTAAAATACTCCCTGATCTACAGAAAAGTTTGCCTACCTCTGTTCAGATCTTTATGCTTCCTGTTGATGAAAGCTACACTTCTTAACCCTTTCTCTCTGGGTCTGCCAGTTCTGAGAGCTTCGGGCTTCTCTCTCACTTCTGCCCTTGAGGTAAAGGCAATCTACAGTCTTCCTGGGTACAAGGAGACCTGATGGCTAAGGTTAAGTCATGAGCTTCTCTGATGGCTCAGCAGATAAAGAACCCTGCAATGCAGGGGACATGGGAGACATGGCTTCGATCCCTGGGTCAGAAAGATCTCCTAGAGGAGGGCATGACAACCCACTCCAGTATTCTTGCCTGGAGAATCCCATGGACAGAGGAGCCTGGTGGGCTACAGTCTAAATTGTCACGAAGAGAAATGGCTGAGCAAGCAGGTAGGTGCATACTCTATGTCTTCTCATTTTACAGAATAAATAAAAATAAAAATATAGTTAAGACATTGGCCCCAGGGACTTCCCTGATGGTCCAGTGATTAAGACTCCACACTTCCAATGCAAGGGACACAAATTGGATCCCTGGTTGGGGAACTAAGATCTCATATTCTGTGTGGCATGGCTGAAAAATAAAACAAACAAACAAAAAAAACCCCATTAGTTTCTCCATTGTAAAATGAAGATAACGACAGCACTAACCTCAGAGGTTGTTTCAACAAGTATTTATTGAATAGTTTCTGGAGAAGACAGTGAGTAAATCAGACAACGTCCACGCTTCAGGAGCTTATAGAGTGAGAAGAGGCATCAATAGGGCCCTGCGGGGACAAAGCACAGCATAAAGGAAGCCGGTACAGACATGAGGGACCATCTACCCACCACATCATCACCCGCCATCACCCAGAGCTCTGTAGTGACCCAAGCTTCCAGGGTTGTGGCTGTCTTAGAATCAGACACAAACTCAAAGCCAGAATTGGGTGAAGGAGTGAGGCAACCATCTCAGGCGCAAACTTTAAGGTGACAACAAAACACCCCAACTAATGCGACGTCATCAAAATAAAAACTAATGTGAAATAATCCACGGTGAACAAATGACCAACATTTTACATAAAGACAGAAGCATCCCTGCTGAATTTTCCTTTTGCCTCAGCGTCCTAGACGGCTTGGCGGGAGCTGCACAGACTCGCGCCCACACTTGCAAGCGCATCGCTCTGGATATTCGGCTCTAGGGCACGCGCATCCCTGTACGGGGCACCAGCCTGAGTCCTCACTTCTCTCTGAAGTGTGTCTGTTAGACACAACTCGGTCGGCTGAGCGAACGTTCAGAAACTCCCTCATCTCGCCTCTCTTTGGATGCCTCGGAAATAGAGTTCCGCTGTGTTTTGTTTTGTCGACATTTGCCAGAATGTAAACCAGAGAGCGTCCAACTGTTAATGGCAGGGCCTAGGAAAGTTTACATGGCACCCCATCAATCTAGAAACACAGCCTCAGAGGCCTGCGGGCCAGCTTGGGGGAACACGCAGACCTCACAGCGCGGATGGGAAGAACCCAGACTTGAGACCTGAAGAAGAGCCTTCTCTGTCAGGTCCCTGGGATTCCCAGGGGTCTTCCTCATCTGTAATACACGCTCACTCACTCTCACAGACACAGGCACACACGCACACATCCACTCATACACTCACACACACACGACACACACTCACACACTCACATATGCTCACATTCATACACACCTTCACATACACTCACACAATCCCATACCCTCACACCCTCACACACACTCACACACCAGACACACACCCTTACACACTCACACACATTCACATACCCGCACACCCTCACACCCCCTAATACACAAGACACACACTCACACACATTCATACACCTTCATATACCCTTACACTTTCACATGTTCACACACTCACACACAAGACACGCTCACACATGCTCACACACAAGACACACACCCTCATATACTCACACTGTCATACACCCTCACACACACTCACACTCACACACAAGACACACACTCACACACCCTCATACACACACTCACATTCACATAGAGACACTCACATACAGATACTCAGACACACACAGATGTACACACAGATGTACATGCATCTGTGTTTGCCAGAAAACTGATATTGACTCTTTTAGGGAGTTAAAACAACAGAGGCAAATGATTTGCGTCACGTCAAAGGTATGTATAGGTGCAGAAGACTGAACAAGTAAGTTATGTGTGCGTGTGTGTGTGTGTGTGTGTGTGTGTGTGTGTGTGTGAGATATACAGAAAACCGCCTGGGAGCACTGTGCACCCGTCCACGTCATCCGGTGGCTATGGCCGCGCAGATGTGGGGCTCAGGGCCATAGCCCAGCGGCCGCCCCGCTGCCCAGTGACAGGCAACAATCCCATGGGGATGCTGACATATGGAAATATCCTGGACCTGGTTCACTAGAAGGAGGTTGGGGGGTGTCTAGCACTTTGCTCTAGATTCTGTTTCTAGGTACAGGGCCTTCTG
Organism: Capricornis sumatraensis; assembly: GCF_032405125.1. Lineage (NCBI taxonomy): Eukaryota > Metazoa > Chordata > Mammalia > Artiodactyla > Bovidae > Capricornis > Capricornis sumatraensis. Next base: position 38,133,361 of record NC_091083.1, read on the forward strand.
TGTTGCAGCCAGGAGAAAGCCTGATGCCTCACGTGCAAGCTGGGTCACTGATAGAGGACAGTCTAGCAGGTGAGGGGATGGGAGGAAAGGCCTGGCTAGTCGCTCTTCCCAGGCATCAACCAGTGCACCTTAGGAATCAGGAGAGGCTGAGGTGGGCTAGTCCTATCTGGATATTCATGCACGTTACTTGTTTGTTACACGTTCAGAACAGCCAGGTGTGGTTTGCTGTCCTAGGAGATTCCGGGAAAAGGGATGGGCGATGTGACTCCTGCCTTCCAGGGGCTGCTAGGTTAGTTGACAACTGGTAGGGTAACTGGTTGTGAAATAATGACACTGTTTGGGGAAGGATTTGTGCAATCAGTTCTATGGCTCGACCCCACCCCTGCTATACACAGTGTCATGGACTGGTAGACAGGACTGGGAGCAGAAGGACACGGAGCATCATTCCGCCAAGAAGGCTTGGTTCTGCAGCTCTGTGACCTCAGGCTGGTGCTTCTCAAAGTGTGAGCCTGATGGGTGACCCCAGCAGCATCACCATCCTCATGGGAACCTGTGAGCATGCCAGTTCTCAGGTCCCACCACTGACCTATTGAATCAGAAGCTCCAGGAAGGGATCCAGAAAACTGTCTTAACAAGCCTTCCGGGTGTTCCTGAAATTTACTCACACGTGAGAACACAGCCTTCAAGCACATCGCTTGACCCCTTTGGCCCTATTTCCCTCATCTCCCACCAAGGGAGAGTTACTTGTCCCAGTCCACCCATTTAAGTTATGGGAATCAAGTAAGTTAATCAAAGCACCTAATAATGCTAAGTGAAAGTTGCTCAGTCGTGTCCAGCTCTTTGCGACCCCATGGACTATACAGTCCATGAAATTCTCCAGGCCAGAATACTGGAGTGGGTAGCCTTTCCCTTCTCCAGGGGATCTTCCCAACCCAGGGATCCTGCATTGCAGGCAGATCCTTCACCAACTGAGCTATGAGGGAATGCTAAGGACATCGACAAATTATTACCAGAAAGAAGGTGTGGCACACATAGACAAGGGACTGTTGTGCTTGTCCAAGTCACTTCAGTCGTGTCCGACTCTGTGCGACCCCATAGACAGCAGCCCACCAGGCTCCCCCGTCCCTGGGATTCTCCAGGCAAGAACACTGGAGTGGGTTGCCATTTCCTTCTCCAGTGCATGAAAGTGAAAAGTGAAAGTGAAGTCGCTCAGTCATGTCTGACTCCTAGCGACCCCATGGACCGCAGCCTACCAGAGGTGCCTCCCATATAAGACCATACCGTAAATACCCACATCACAATAAAACCCATCACTCACCCTCAGCAGGGCTGCTCAAGTTGTTCAACAGCCCCTGAGTGAACTGGATTCCACAGCTTCAGATGCACAGGCCCAGCGGGGGTGGGCGCCAGGCCAGGTTGCTTCGGGCCAGACAGGTTGAAACACTTTTCTTCCGAGTTCCTGAGGAGGGAGTGGTAATAAACTCAAGAGAGAAACAGCCAGGAGGGCTTAGGAAAGCTAGCCCATCACCTTAGAGGCAAGTTAAACATATGATGGTGCGTAGAAGAGAAAGCTCGCTTCTTCTAAGACACAAGGGGAAAGATCACACAGAGAGTTCAGAGCCAGCCACTCTCACCATGAAAAAACAGAGTGGTAAATCTGCAGGTAAATTTACAGATCCGTAAATCTACAGATATGGTGGGGTACAAAAAAAAAAAAGGAATTTTAACATAGAAATTCTCAAAGGAATAGGATAGTCTATCTTTAACATCGATTTTTCCCATGACAGTACTTTTCTATTGTGGCAATATAAATATTATAAGAGTTACCATTTTAACAATTTAAAAATGCACCAGTTTATTTTTGGTTGCGCTGGGTGTTCATTGCTGGGTGCAGGCTTTCTCTAGTTGTGGAAAGTGGGGGCTACTCTTCATTGTGGTGTGCAGGCTTCTCATTGTGGTGATTTATTGTCAGGAGTCACGTTAGGCATTACTGACAAAACGGAGGCATGGCCCTAAAGCCCTCCCTTTGTTCCGTAGGCACGGACCTGGAATGAAGGAGTTAGGTTTTGTGATTCAGACTTGTTTTTTCCTTTCCTCGGCTGAGTTGACTGAAGAGAATATTAAGGTGCTTATTGTTTTTGAGAGGAGCATGAGAAGGCATAAAGCCTTCTGCAGCTGTGCTCAAAGAATAATTCATAAAGTTAATCACTGACATTTTTTCAAGGACTTTTACAAAAGAGTGTTCCAGGGTGAGCACAGAGGCTGCAGCTTGAGACTATGGGAGGGAATTGCTATCTGAAGCCTATTTGTGAGGAAAGTGTTTATGGCAAAGGAGTTGTTGAATTTAGGGGTTAGGAATAATTAAAATACTTAGAAGCTAAAGATTTAAGGGATGCTGTAATGTTAGCATATTCTACTATAGCTTATAGAGATTAGGGACTTTAGAGATATTTATAGCTAGAAGCCCTTTCTTAGAAATAGTGAGCTTAGGATACTAGGGGCAAACAGGACTTAGAAAGATAAGAATTAAAGTGAGGAATGTGGTATGCAGCCCAGACATTAACAAGAGTTACAGTGTATTCACAAGGACACATGAGAAAAAGTAGATAAGAGAATCGCTGAGGAAGGAACTCCTTTTGAAGGGCAACAATGATTTTTGGGAGAAAAATAAATCTGGGTCAATGGGAACTAAAAATATCAAACCCCTGACCTAATGCTTTTGTAAAAGTATAAAAGAGAATCATCAGTTCAGTTAGTTCAGTCGCTCAGTCGTGTCCGACTCTCTGCGACCCCATGAATCGCAGCACGCCAGGCCTCCCAGTCCATCACCATCTCCCAGAGTTCACTCAGACTCACATCCATCGAGTCCATGATGCCATCCAGCCATCTCATCCTCGGTTGTCCCCTTCTCCTCCTGCCCCCAATCCCTCCCAGCATCAGAGTCTTTTCCAATGAGTCAGCTCTTCACATGAGGTGGCCAAAGTACTGGAGCTTCAGCTTTAGCATCATTCCTTCCAAAGAAATCCCAGGGCTGATCTCCTTCAGAGTGGACTGGTTGGATCTCCTTGCAGTCCAAGGGACTCTCAAGAGTCTTCTCCAATACCACAGTTCAAAAGCATCACTTCTTCGGCGCTCAGCCTTCTTCACAGTCCAACTCTCACATCCATACATGACCACAGGAAAAACCATAGCCTTGACTAGACGGACCTTTGTTGGCAAAGTAATGTCTCTGCTTTTGAATATACTATCTAGGTTGGTCATAACTTTTCTTCCAAGGAGTAAGCGTCTTTTAATTTCATGGCTGCAGTCACCATCTGCAGTGATTCTGGAGCCCCCAAAAATAAAGTCTGACACTGTTTCCACTGTTTCCCCTTCTATTTCCCATGAAGTGATGGGACCAGATGCCATGATCTTCGTTTTCTGAATGTTGAGCTTTAAGCCAACTTTTTCACTCTCCTCTTTCACTTTCATCAAGAGGCTTTTTAGCTCCTCTTCACTTTCTGCCATAAGGAGGGGTGTCATCTGCATATCTGAGGTTATTGATATTTCTCCCGGCAATCTTGATTCCAGCTGTGTTTCTTCCAGTCCAGTGTTTCTCATGATGTACTCTGCATATAAGTTAAATCAGCAGGGTGACAATATACAGCCTTGACGTCCTCCTTTTCCTGTTTGGAACCAGTCTGTTGTTCCATGTCCAGTTCTAACTGTTGCTTCCTGACCTGCATACAGATTTCTCAAGAGGCAGGTTAGGTGGTCTGGTATTCCCATCTCTTTCAGAATTTTCCACAGTTTATTGTGATCCACACAGTCAAAGGCTTCGGCATTTGAAATAAACAGGCAGTCCAAGAAAACTGAGAGGCTGCCTCAGCTTCTCGCCGACACCGCTCACCCCTTCAGGTTGAGTCCCTGGCTGCTGGAGCTGGACTCCGGCAATTTGTTGCAGAGTGCAGGCTCTCGGCTCTTGGGCTTCAGTAGTTGCAGCTCCCAGGCTCTAGATTGTAGGGTCAGTCATTGTGGGGCAAAGACTCAGTTCCTCTGTACCCTGTGGAATCTTCCTGGACCAGGGATCAAACCTATGTCCCCTGAATTGGCAGGCAGATTTGCAACCACTGGGCCACCAGGGAAGTGCCATTGTAACCATCCCTAAGTGTACAGTTCACATTATCATGCAACCATCGCTACCATCCACCTTCAGAACTTTTTCATCTTCTCCAACTGAAATCTGTACCTGCTCAATACACACTCTCTCTCACCCCTTGACAACCACCGTTCTACCTTGTCTCTAGAAGTCTGACTATGAATTTGACTAGAATACCTGGGTACATCATGTCAAAGAAATCAAGCAATGTGTATCTTTTGTGACTGCCTTATTTCACTTAGCATAACATCTTCAAGTTCATCCAGGTTGTAGCGTGTGTCAGAATTCCTTTCTTCTGAAGGCTGAAACATATTCCATTGTAGATCTATATCACATTTTGCTTATCCATTTGTCTACCGATGGATAGTATTTTGACTTCCAGTCTCCTATGTGCTAACTACCTGGAAAGGTGGAAAATAAACGAGGCATGTGTGAAACACTAGGCACAGCCAGATGGGTGTCATAACCCCAGGCGATGAGTCAGCAGGCAAGTGCATCTGAGATGTCGCTGCTCACAGCCGGCAGGAGACGTGGACGGAAAATGTGACCTAAATGTCCATTCATAGAAAAACAAATACCATCAGGGTAATGTGGATGGTGACATCAACTCTTCTGTCAAGAAGCTCCCAACAACAACACTTCAAAACACCAGAAATGAGGGCACCGTGGTATCTGGCCAATGTTTGTATGCACACAAGGAGCCTGTGTCCACTAAAGGTGACGACAGAGGTATTTGGTGTCTATGTTGATGATTCTATTTTCAAATTAGTACTGTGTTGATTTCAGAAGAGCTGACTTCTTCCTAAGTGTGTATAAATGCTTTCAGGATGGAAATGTTCAAAGTGCTAAATCACTGGGGACAGAAACAGTGTGTTTGTTCCAATGTCCACCTTATTAGGGCCCTAGCAAAGAGTTAAATTTTTGTTCCACTAAAAGGGAAGTGGCGGGGAAACAGGAACCACCAACAGGCTGACCATCCGTGGGCTGTGGGTTGAATGTGTGCGGACGATCAATAAGCAAGAAGCATCACCATCTATCGACCTGTGATCCTGACTCTGAAACCTCCCCATTGCTTCCTTTGATAGGAAACAGAGGAAGTGAGGCCCTGCTGCCCCAGCCCTCGCTGCCCTCGGACCCTCACACACCAGCTTCTCTCCCCTTTGGCTCACGTTGCAGACTGAATAGGATGCAGGTGTCGTTATTCAGAGTCTGCTTACTAAGCAGAATGGAAAGGGAGAAGGAAAGTTCAGCTGCACATGTGTAAGGCAGCAAATAGCTCTCCAGGGGGAGAGAAAGCCCTGGCTAGCATTTGTGTGGGAAGAACTGCGTGCTGGGGGAATATTTCATTCTTACGCGCTAGTGAGGCAGCAAGGGGGTGATTAACACATTATTCACCTCAAATCAGGAACTGAAGGGAACCGAGAGAGACGAATCCCTTCCCATCCCTCAAGGGATCCCCCGCCCCCAATGGGTCTTGTCATCTTCCTTTGTGCATCTATGCTTATTAATAAACAACCGGACCAATGCAGACCTCTCAGGGGTCTTACGCACATCTGGACTGAGCAGGTGAATCTATTCAGGGACAGTTGTCCCCATCTGGGACAACTTTAAGCACATAACTCATAGAAGTCTGCATGTCCCACTGGCCCCACAGAGATCCTGATGCAATTGCAGTGGGAGGGACATGCATCACCGAGGTGGCGTCCCTAGAGCAAGAGTTGGAAGAAGTCCTCTAGAAAAGTCCAGAGTTGAAGAAAGCCAAATGTCCTACTTCACTTTGGGGGACCTGAAATTCCCACCCGGCTATAAGGCAATACCTCGCAAGCTGGGTGCTTTCCTGTACACTCTACCCTCCTGTGTGAGGTTCTTCCCCACTGCTGCCCCTAGAGATCACTTGTTCGCTGCTCAAAATGCATCCCAAACTCTCTCCTCCTCTGGGAGGTCTCATTTGTCAAGCAATGAATTGTGTTATCTTTCCTGATTCCAAATCCGTTTATTTAGAGATATCTCTATTCTTCTTTCCTTTTGGCTCAGCTGGTAAAGAATCCGCCTGTGAAGCAGGAGACCTGGGTTCAATCCCTGGCCTGGGAAGATCTCCTGGAGAAGGGAAAGGCTACCAACTTCAGTATTCTGGCCTGGAGAATTCCATGGACTGTATAGTCCATGGGGTTGCAAAGATTCGGACAGGACTGACTGATTTTCACTTTCACTACTCTGCTACTTAGAAACTGCTCAGTGTGCTGAAATCCTCCCTGTCTATCCCTGTCTCTGTCTCTCCATCTGTCTCTTTATCTCAGAAGACACTGAGTATCTCTGGCCTGGGGACTGACCGACTATGTATTTGGCAGGAGGTATGTGTCGAATGAGCAAATAGCTCACCATACCCATCCAGAAGGCCAAGTGGAACTGCAGAACTGGAACATAGAAAGGAGTAAAGCATTAATCCACCAGCTTATCAGGTTAGTTGGCCATCACCTGGCACAGAGCAAAGGCCTGAAGAAAAATGGGATTTAATAAGAAGGGAGGGATTTTAAGCCTCTCAGTGACTGGAGCCCCACTGTGCTCTCCATGTGGCATGCTCAGATGAGCCTACATTCAGGGTGGTAAGGACACTCAGTCACCTGTTTACATGTGTTCCCAACACATGAACATTTGTACCACGTGTTTTGGGGATCAAAACTCAGGAATCTCAGCCATCAGACATCATGCCTCATTTTTTCGTTTTTTAAAAAAATTATTTTAATTCATTAATATATATTTTTTGGCCACACCAGGCAGCATACAGGATCTTAATTCCCCCACCACGGATGGAACCCACACTTACTGCATTGAAAGCACAGTCTTAACCACTGAACCACCAGGGATGTCCCTTCTTCCTTTGAATAAAAAATGCTTCTCCCATTTTCTTTGAAAATCCAACTAGTGAATTATCATTGTTCTTGTCTGTCTCCCCATTGGAGGATCCAGCGGGGCGCCCTGCTCCTCTCTCCCGTTCCTTGCCATAGCAGGGAACATGTGAACTACAACAGACCTGAAGGAGAATTTCCTAGTTAAGACTTCCGGGGGCCCGCAGAGTACCGCTATTCAGGAATAATTTTTTGTTAGCCAGAGATCAGCGCTGCACAAGGCTCTTGTGGTGCTTGGGGACCCCGGTTTGTAAACAGGGACTCTTTCCTTACTGCTAGAGGATATTTAGACCCAACAACTGCTGCTCGGAAAATGGGAGGAGAGTGACGCTGAGGACCACTGTCAGCTGAGGAGTGTTAAAACAAGCGCTGGTTTGTGCACACGCACCATCACCCATACACACGCACACGCTGTCACAGGCAGTAACACGTTCTGACAACAAAACCAGGCATCTCAGCGCTTGAGCCCTGGTTGGGCACTTCCACGAACTGGCCAGCAGGGGGCAGCATTGCAAAGGCGTCGGCGGCACCCAGCCTGGAAGGAGGATGATTTAACCTGACAACCCGCATCCTGTGCTACTCGGCCAGGCCCTGCGCTGGGTGCTTCGCAGCCTGCGATGGAGAAAACAGGACCATCTCATTTTCCTTCCAAACCTCCCAGAGCGGGCTTCACCCAGAGCCGCCTGGCTGAGGCGGTAAGGGCAGGGGCCGCGTCGTCTCAGCTGCAGCCAAGCCTCTAACTAGGTGTGTGATCTGGACGAGTTCGTCATCCCCGCCCATTTCCTGGAGCATGCCTTGGCCGACAGAGCCGTATCACCCAAGAGAAAGACGATGTGAGCCACACACGCAAGCCTCTTTGTTATTGTTATTTAGTCTCTCAGCCGTGTCCGACCGACTCTTTGAAACCTTATGGATGTAGCCCGCCGGGCTCCTCTGTCCTTGAGATTTCCCAGGCGAAAATACTGGAGTGGGTTATCATTTCCTTCTCCAGGGGATCTTCCGGACCGAGGGATGGAACCGGCATCTCCTGCATCAGCAGGTGGATTCTTTACCACTGAACCACCTGAGAATTTGTCAGTGACTTTCAATTCCCCAGTAGCACCTTTCAAAAAGGAGAAGAGATGAAATTTAGTAATGTGTTATATTTAACCCAGTAAAATAGTATCTCGATGTGTAATCTAAAAATATGGAACTACTTTGCATTTGTTTTTTGAAGTCTTCAAACCCGGGGTGCAGTTTACACTTTTACAGTTTCCATCCCTGTGGGGATAGCGCATCACAAGGGTTCCTCTGGGTGAAGCAGGCCTAGCGACTGTGGGAACCCGCTGGGTGTTTACAAAGCCCCAGGGCCAGAGAGGAGTGGGAGCGGCAGACACGTGACCAGGCCCCACAGCCTGAATTTGGTTTTGTCCAAAACTTGAGGTTGTCACCAAAATCCTGAATGCCAGCCAAGCCCATTTCCTTTCCCCTTTCCACCTCCTCTCTCTCCACACACACACAGTGTTTGGAACCTGCAGTTGAAGTTTCCTCAGAGGTCTCTTTCATGAAAAATTCTGCAACAAAAGGGACAGAAGAGCAGCCACTCTGGAGAACAGTATGAAGGTTCCTTGAAAACTGAAAACAGAGTTCCCATATGGCCCTGCAACCCCACTCCTGGGCATATATCTGGAGCAAACGCTAATTCCAAAAGATGCATGCACCCCGATGTTCATCGCAGAACTATTTACAATAGCCATGACGAGGAAGCCACCCAAGTGTCCACCGCCAGATGAATGGATAAAGAAGCCGTGGTGCACATATACAGAGGACTACTACTCGGCCATAAAACGGGATGAAATAATGCCATCTGCAGCAACAGGGATGGACCTAGAGATGATCAGGCTAAGTGAAGTGGGTCAGAAAGAGGAAGACATATCCCTTACGCGTGTCATCTAAAATACGACACAAATGAACTTAACCACAAAGACTCACGGGCATAGACCACAAACATGGTTCCCAAAGGAGAAGGGGGAGGGGTAAACTAAGACTGAGATTGACAGATGCACACTGCTGTATACAAAGGAAACAAGGCCGCACCATGGAGCACGGCGAACTATGTTCAGTGTCTTGCAATAAATTAGACTAGAGAAGAATCTGAAAAAGTATATGTTGTTTTTGGTTAGTTGCTAATTCATGGCCAACTCTTTTGCCACCCCATGGAGTCTGCCAGCCTCCTCCATCTCTGGGGATTCTCCAGACCAGAACACTGAAGTGGGTAGCCATTCCCTTCTCCAGGGGATTTTCCCAACCCTGGGAATGAAACCGGTCTTCTGCATTGGCAGGCAGACTCTTTACAGTCTGAGCCCACCAGGGAAGCCCCAGAGTATATGTATGCGTATGTAAATATAGAGGCATAGCTGAAGCACGTTGCTCTACACCTGAAACTAGCACAGCATTGTAAATCAATATAAAATTAAAATTAAATTTAAAAATTATAACAATAAGCACAAACTTGGCAATTAAAAATGTTTTTAAAAAAAGAACTACCATATAATCCAGCAACTCCACTGCTAGCTAATTATCCAGAGATAAAAAAAACCAGCAACTTGGAAAGCTGTCTGCACCCATATTCATTGCAACATTACATATATATATATATATATATATATATATATATATATATATAGAGAGAGAGAGAGAGAGAGAGAGAGAGAGAGAGAGAGAAAGAGAGAGAGGTTGGAGGCAGTACTGTATTTTTCTTCTTAGGTAGCACTAATTTTCAGATGAGGCTTCCCTGGTGGCTCAGTGGTAAAGAATCCGCCTGCCGATGCAGGAGACACGGGCTCAATCTCTGGGTCAGGAAGATCCCCTGAAGGGGGAAATAGCAACCCACTCCAGTATTCTTGCTTGGAAAATCCCAGAGGAGCCTGGTGGACTGCAGTCCATGGGATCACAAAGAGTCGGACACCACTTAGGGACTAAACAACAAGTGCAAAACATTTCAGATTCATCTCCTCTGCCATGTATAACCTGACCTTGGAAACATCTTTAAACTTCCTGACCCTCTGTTGCTTCATCTGCAGAAAAGGAATGAGAATATCTGTGTGCCTGGCTCACCAGATGGTGGTGAACAAGGGTTTCAACCTTGGCTGAAAGGGGTTCAGAAAGAGAGGGTCCTGAGACTGCACCCACCTTGTAAGCGAGGCCACCTGGGCATCCTGGGCGGGGACGGCAGACACAGGAGTCAGGATGGAGGCTGTGTGACATCAGCAAGAGCACTGGGTAGGGTGGCAGTATTGTCTCGCCCTGGATCCAAATCCCTAACCCCCAGTTGGCACAGGGCTCCGTGAAGAGGGCCAGGTGACACACACCTGCGGGACAGGAGCCCTGCACTTTGAAAACCCAGGGGGTCAGAGGAGCGATGGGTGCCTGAGTTTTGCCCCCGAGGGAGGCGGTCTTTATCCCACTTGGCCATCCACAAACCTGTCCTTTGCCCTGGTGACGGACACATCTCAGACTGTTCACTTTGCAAACATCCTTGGAAAGCTGGTTTGGAGCAAAATCTAGAACAAGAGCAGTCAGCAGAAGGGCAGGCGACCCACAGAGAGCTGCCTGAGTTGTCTCTCAACTGCCTCTGTCTCTCAATATATAGCAACAAATGTATATACATATTTATTGCTATACACACACACACACACACATATGTCTATGACACTTAGGTTGTGTCCATGTTTTGGCTATTGTGAATAGTGCTGCGGTGAACATTGGGTGCATGGATCTTTTTGAATTAGTTTTCTCCAGATATATGCTTGGGGTGGGACTGTCGGATCAAATGGTAACTCTATTTGTAACTTGTTAAGGAGCCTCCACACTGTTCTTCACAGTGGCTGCTCTATGAAACCAAAAAAGCACCACATGAAAGTGTGAGTGCGGGGGATCCATCTAGTGTTCCCACTGCCCTGATGCTGACAATTGTCCCCTGTGAGGGGAGGAGCCAAAATGACTCCCTCGTGCTGCTTATACAGATGGGGAGCCAGGACGCAAAGAGGTGATGTGTTTGCCCCAGGCCACCTGGCTAATTGATGAACTGCCGAGTCTAACACTGAGAAATGTAGACTCCAGGCCTCTGGCAAGATGACCTCTGAGATCGCTCAAGCCCCACCCATCCCCACGACAGCCTGCAGATTATAACCTCTGGGAGTTCTCAGTAGTCACCACCCTCAGAAACCTCTGGAGCTGAGCTCCTTTGAAAACAAGTGAAAACATAAAACCATTAGTCGCTGTCATGTCCGACTCTGCGACCCCTTGGGCTGTAGCCTGCCAGGCTCCTCAGTCCTTGGGATTCTCCAGGCAAGAATCCTGGAGTGGGTTGCCACGCCCTCCTCCAGGGAATCTTGAACCTGGGTCTGCTGCATTGCAGGCAGCTTCTTTACTTTCTGAGCCACCAAGGAAACCTGGAAAACAGGTGAGAGGGGTGCAAAATAACTTGGCTTTGTCTCAGGGCATCATGCTTGCAGGGGCGGCAGGGGGTTACCAGGGAGCTAAGGACACCCAGGAGCAATTGGACCCAGAGCTGCCCAGGGGGTTGGGCATGGGCAGGGCTGCAGCTGTTGGGGGGTGAGTCTGGTGATCAGCCAGGTACCCCTACACCTGTGTAGCCGATGCTGTTGTCTCCTAAGGATCCATACCCAAGGGGCAATTTCTGTGCAACATAGGTAGCCAGGCTCCGGAAGTCAGACGGCCTAGGACTGAGGTCCGTCTTTGTGCTTCTGTGGATGTTGAGGAGGGTCTCTTGCCCGGGAGGGGCTCTGCAGGGTGGTGGGGGGGGCATCCTGCAAGAGCCCCAGTTCCTGCCCCTCTTCTCTGGGGGTTGTGCTCAGCATGGGCTTCCCTGGTGGCTCAGGCGGTAAAGAATTTGATTGCAATGCAGGAGACCTGGGTTTGATCCCTGGGTTGGGAAGATCCCCTCCAGTATTGTTTCCCAGAGAATCCCATGGAGAGAGGAGCCTGGCAGGCTACAGCCCATCGGGTGGCAAAGAGTTGGACGTGACCGAGCAACACAGCACATGTGCCCAGCATGGCTGCTTTTCCAGGCCACAGCATGACAGCTGATGAACTTTGATTGAACAGGCGCTTTGCTAAGCTCTCTCATGCATTATTTTATCTGACCCTCACGAAACCCTCTCTGTGATAGCAGAAGTGACCAGATGCCTATTTGTCCAAAGCCCCACTGGCTCTAAGGCACATATATGCTTCCAATAAAAAGCTTGTGGGTTATCTGCATATTTTCACAAATCAAGTTTGACTGATTGCAGCAAAGTACCTCAACCCAGATCTTAGATGAGTAGGTCAGGGGTTCCATTTGCAGGAAAAGCTGCCAGCCTCCCCAGAGCCAGGTGGTACCAGATGCTCTGGACCAGCTCCCTCTTCGGAATGAGCCAATGCTGCCCTCTAGTGTCTGAACGCTGGTGGGACACCTCTGCCAAGGATGCGCAGGTTGACAGCCTTGTCATTCTCATCCCTGGAGTCACAGGACAGAGTGTGCACCTCCCGGCTCTGAAAAGTGTGCTTCTTCCCAGTGCCTCTCCACACAGACAGCCAGGCCCTGACCACCAATCTTGAGCATCCTTGGGCTGAATCTCGAGCATTCTAGGGCTGTGCGGAGCTGTCACCACCCTCCTGCAGGCTCAGCTCTATGAGGAGGGGTTTTTCCTCTGGAGGGGACTTTGGGACACCTTTTGCCACAGTCGCTCATCCCTGAAGCCGTTTATTCCAACGGCTAGGAGCCAGTGTTGCTATTTGGCAGGAATGCCAACTCGAATTCCACGAACCTCAGAGGTATTTCCTCTCAAGTGACTGTCGCTTTAGAAACCAAGAGTGAGAGTGCTAGTCGCTCAGTCGTGTCTGACTCTTTGGAACCCCATAGACTGTAGCCCACCAGGCTCCTCTGTCGATGGGATTCTTCAGGCAAGAATACTGGAGTGGGTTGCCATTCCTTTCTCCATGGATCTTCCTGATCCAGGGATCAAACCTGGGTCTCCTGCATTGCAGGCAGACCTTCTTTTTAAAAAAAAAAAAAACCATTTGAGCTACCAGGGAAGCCAAGGATATTTCCAAAGACATGAATCTGAGCACTGAGAAACACAGCATCTCCTCCTGTGAGGATTTTGGAGAAGTGTTTGAATGTCCAAAAAGCAGAGATGCCTCTAATGATTTTTAGCCTTTGAAGAGGCGTCAGAGGAAGGGTCTGAGGTCAACTTTGGCCCTCGGGTATAAACCTGGTGGGTGAGAGGTGAGATTTCCCGAGGCAACCAGCCCAGGTCAATCTAGCCCTGTTAGCGGAGGTAGGCATGGGGTCAAAGGGCAGAGAGCTAATCTCTTGAGCACACACCTCCCTCTGGGTGATTCTTGATATCCCCAAAGGCCCTGACCTCAGGCATTTGCAAATTATAAAAATTCATGGAGTCCTCCCTGGCTATCCAGTAGTTGGGACTTCACCTTCCAATGCAGGGGATGCCGGTTCAATTCCTGGCTGGAGAGCTAGGATCCCACATGCTTCATGGCCAAAAAACCAGAACATAAACAGAAGCAATATTGTAACAGATTCAACAAAGGCTTTCAAAAAAATTCATGGATGCCTTGAGAACACGCAAATCTCCCCATAATCACAACAGCATATAATGAACAATGGAATTAGCCCATATCTCAGTCAGCAGGTTTGTTACTGTATAATGCTGTGTAACAAGCAACCTCAAACATTTCAAGAACATACACAGTAAGCATTGGTTTCTCACACATTCGTGGTCAGCTAGGGTGACTCTTCTTCAGCCTACAGGTCTTCGGATTGACTGGGATAAGTGTGTCATTCATTTTTCCAGAATGAGGGGCTGCTGGAGCATATTTTCAAGGCAATGGGAGTAATCCAAACATCATACCCTGTGGACCCCAATGTACCTGTGAACTAATCAGTGGGCGGAACACACAAAGGCACATGCTGGGCTGGTCCCTGGCCAGTGATGTCCTAAGACTCACCAGCTTCAAACTGGAGGATTTATGTGCAGCCCCAGAACAATGACCAATTGCCACGTTTCCTAAACATCGCTCAAGAACAAACGAAACTGTGTAGCCAACCTGGCAAAGACTGAGGAGTGGGAGTGAGAGTTTGCACCCGGTCTCCACCATTTGTGTCATCATGGGGTTCCCTGATGGTGGGAACCCAGATTTTGATCCCAGAGCTCACTTGAAGCTCACTCTGGGTTGTCCTGCAGAGATTCTTTGCTACACCATGAGCAAGTCTTATTCATGAAACCACCTTTTATTTTCATAAGAAGAGGTTTTCTATTGTGTGTGATGGCAGGATCTAGGCAATGCTTCTGTGACTTGAAAAATTAAAAGTGAAAGTCACTCAGTTGTGTCTGACCCTTTTCAATCCCATGGATGTCCATGGAATTCTCCAGCTCAGAATACTGGTGTGGGTAGCCTTTCCCTTCTCCAGGGGATCTTCCTGACCCAGGAATCGAACCGAAGTCTCCTGCACTGCAGGCGGATTCTTTACCAACTGAGCTATCAGGGAAGCCCCTGTGACTTGAAACTTCTCTGAAGAAAGAAAGAAACAAACCCCTTCATAGACACTATCCATGGGAGGTGCTCAAACTTAAAAAAGAAAATCTACTGTGAATGAAATAAAGTCTGCAAACTTTAGCTTCTTTTTCTTCATGGTACATCTTATGTACATGAATTGTATCTGAACCAGATATAATATGGGCATGATTGTACCTCTGATAGGGAATCCTCCAAGAGTAACAGACATTTATAATAAAGACAGTCATTTAAAAAATATTGGTATAAACTGTGTGGCATAATATTGGTGTGACTCAAACACAGACTTCTGTCCAAGCTCATGCATGCTGTGCTTCCCAAAGGCAAAAATAACTCTCCTGACAGCTTGCATGCGAAAAAAGGTGGATCCTATGGTAAAATTACAGAGCTCTCAAAATGAATCCTCTCAGGCCCCATCTCACATTTCTTATTCTTTCCCCACTAGCCACGACGTTTCCCTTTTGCTTTTACTGGTAACAGAATTATGATTATATTCAGGTCTGTAATGGTGCCCAATTTAAAGGACTACATTTCCCAACCTCCCTTGTAGCTAGTTTGACTAAGTTCCAGCAAATGGAATATAAGCAGAAGAGTTTAGGATTTCCTGGACATCTCTTTAAAGTAAGCTAACTCATCTGGGAGGAGAATTCTTCCTCCTGTCAGCTACCTGGAAAGTGTCCAAGATGACTGGTACTTTGGCAGCCATCTTGGGCCATGAGGTTACCTTGAGGATGGAGGCCACCATGAGAGGATGCTAGAACAGAAAGATACAAGGAGCCCAGGCTCCCCAGGTACCGTGGAGCAGACATGCTAGCCCCGGACTGCCTGCCTCTGAGTTCCTTGGAAGTGTGAGAGACATAAGCTTGCATTTCACTTAAGCTACTGGTTTTTCCAATTTTCAGATAAGCAGTTGAACCTTATTCTAACAGATGCATATAGTGTTGTAAGATGTTACCTTTGAATTTCTTGACTAACTAGAGGATCATTCTCTCGTCCTCCGGGATGCAGCAAGCTAAAATGAACAGCATGACTTTGGGGTATAGAAATAGGTTTGAACCCCTGCCCTTTCACCAGCTGTGAGCTGCATCTGTAAGCAATTATTTATCTTCTCTATACCCAAGTGTCTTTTGTAAAGTGTTGTACATTGAATTTATGTTATAACATACCTGGTGCACAGTAGGAACCCAACAATGTTGGTTTCCTTGTTTTCTTCCACGGACTTGCAAAGAGTTGGACACGACCAAGCTAGTAACACACACACATAGCTGATTAACAATGCTGTGATACCAAACTTCCTATCTCTTCTTCCCCTCTCCCCAGCAACCATTCTCTAAGTCTGTGAGTCTGCTTTGTAAGAAAGTTCATTTGTATCCATTTCTTTTTATATTCCATATATAAGGGATGTCATACAGTATTTCTCCTTCTCTGATTTCACTCAGAATGACAATCTCTAGGTCCATGCATGTTACTACTAATGGCATTATTCCATTCTTTTTAATGACTGTGTTATATTCCATCACATATATGTACCAATCTTCTTTATCCATTCCTCTGTTGATGGACATTTAGGTTGTTTCCACGTCTTGGCTATTGTAAACAGTGCTGCAATGAACACTGGGGTACATGTATCCTTTCAGACTATGTGTTTCTCTGGGTATATGCCCAAGAGTGGGACTGTAGGATCAGATGGTAGCTCTGTTTTTTAAGGAACCTCTGTACTATTCTCCATAGTGGCTGTACCAATTTACATTCCCACCAACAGTGTAGAAAAGTTCCCTGATTTTACATACTCAGAGGAAATTTCAGGGAAACTCACATCTAGGTTTGCTTCTATACAGGTTGGCTCTGCCATGATGACCTCTGAAATGCCAGTGGGGTTAAGCAAGATAAAAACAGCCACAGGTAGTAAAGCAGGGAGCACAGGACAGAAGTAGCCGTGAGACGAGACAGCAAATAGAGCCTCGATGTGATCAGGCACAAACCTCTACCTCAAGAGCTGGGTTCTCCCACTGAGTCCAGACCAGACACCGACTGGGCCTGGAGGAACGATGCTTCCCACGGGGCTGTTGTCCCCAGTGCTGAGCAATGGGGTGATCGACAGCGTTTCCAGGCTGTGAAGTACAAGCTGACTATCTTGGGGGAGATTTATGCTCGCGGTAGAAGCAGAAAGGCCAGCTTAGCTGGGAAGAGACAAACTCTCCGAACCTGAGTGCATTTAAATTGTGAGAAAAACAGTCTATACGGACACTGCAGATTAATGCCTTGGACTGACTGCCAGGCTCATAAACACCCCGGTACCCTGTTCTAACCTAAGAAAAATGTTTGGGAGAATTCAATGTTGTCAGTCTCTTGGCTGGTCTGTACTATGGCGGGGGGCGGGGGTGGGGAACAAAAGCATGATAAGTTATTGGAAGGGGGAAGAGGGACATGGACCACCCCGGTGAAAGATTAAGTCATGGCAAGATTCCCTACCCCAGGAATGACCCGGTCTTCCATCATGTACAGCCGCAGTTTTCAAATTATTTTACTCTTGGACTGTTCTGTCAGGGCGAAAGACCCTATGGACTTTCAATTTCACCAAACAACAGTTATTTCATCTTAGAGTTGGAAGAAACCAGCTAATTTAGTTCAATCCCTTTCCCCCACTTATGAAACGTTTCCAAGTGGGTAGCAGAGGTGGCCACAGTCACAGAGAGTTTAGGCAGAGCTTAAAGCCAATTCCTGGCCCAAGCGCTTCATCCTACAGGATTAATTTGGTCAAGGGACTTCTTTTCCAGTTATATTCTAATATGTGCATTGAATTACCAACTGGCAGGGAATAGCTCTTCATTTTAAGGCCTGCATCTTGACATGATCTGAAATTTCAGACTAGGGAGAGGGCCCTGGAACTCTTGAGCTTTGGGCTCCACACATATGGAGCCAGGAGAGGATGAGGGCAAGTCTGCAAAAGCTGATAGGAAAGAGGTAAAAAGGACCTTTTTTTTAATACAACTTGGAAACCACCAGGTAGCGTGGTGGTAAAGAAATTGCTTGCCAAGCAGGAGACACGAGAGACATGAGCTCAGTCCCCAGGTCGGGAGGATCCCCTGGAGAAGGAAACAGCAGCCCACGCCAGTACTCTTGCCTGGTAAATCCCACGGACAGAGGAGCCTGGCGGGCTACAGTCCCTGGGGTCACAGAGTTGGACACGACTGAGCAACTAACACACAACTCCACAGGCGCCCTGTCCCTCCCCCTGCTGCCCATGAACCTGAGACTGTTCTGGGGGGCTGTGAGTTAGACCCCATCAACGTTTCCCAGAGGCTGAATTGCAGTCTTTACCACTCCTCCCCACCTTTTTAAAAAAAAAACAAAAAACAAAAAACAAAGACGTGCAGGCTGGGGACCATTCTATCTTTCATGTTATTTTATCATCTCCTCCTTCTTGGCTTGAGGGGTCCCTGAGAGGACAAACCCACACTCCTGGAAAAGGACCTCCCACCAGGCAGACTCTTAAAGGTCACTTGGAATCAGTCTCTTAAATCCTGTCCTGAGTAGCAACCCTCCTCCCACAAACAGATGTGCAGAATCAGGAGTTCAAAACAAAACAGAAAGAAAATGCAGAAGTCCCCCAGGCCTGTAACAGCTTTGGCTTAAGAAATGCACTTGCACCCTTCACTCCATCTCTGCCAGGTGGATCTGGCAGAACAGTGACCACCTAAAGAGTGATGGTACTGCATCCAGGTCTCTGAGCCCAGATATTTAAAGGCATTCTGCAGTGCTGGCCCGTTTACGGGGGACGCTAACCTGACATTTAACTGTGTACCATTTAGTCATTTTAAACAAGACAAAAGACGCACAAGTGTAATCTTGGAAGGTTACAGATGAGATGCCGGGTTCACCTTATCTTTCATCAGCCCTTTCTGCTCAGGGCTGGGAAGTAGTTGTGTCAACTGAGAATCAAATTTATCTTTTCCCCAGAAACCCATAACCAAGGTGCTATCAGAGAAAGTCATTTTGCTGTTGCAAAAACCAGTCATTTGAGTTTAAGCTCAACAGGGTCATTTGGGTTTAGACACTTGGACTTCTGTGAACAGCAGACAGCCCTTCACAAACCATCATGTGAAACAGACAAGGGTCTACTTAGAATTTCCACAGGAATCAAACCTCAACCTACAACTCTCCGGAGGAAATCAGGATCTCACGGTGCATACATTTTTAAGGGATGTTAAAAAAAAAGGGACCCAAATAGTTATGTACAAACACGGAAAAGGATTCTAAAGACGCAGTCAGGGACGGTGCACCCTTCAGAGGGAGTTTTCTGTAGTTTGCAGAAACTGAAGGTTCAAAACAATAATAAAGATGTTTGGTTTTCAATGGTCCAGGAATTTTCTTCAAAGAAAGGTAATTAGAGCTATATTACCAATATTTTACCCCTTTTGCAAATCAAGAGATACAAATACATTTCAACTGTGATTCCTCACATTTTTAAAGTCCAAACAGTCAAAATTAGAACTTTTAATCTTATAAGCCCCCAATTATTAAACACCAACAGTAAATCATATGAATGAGAAAAATAATGACAAATACACAATATGAATACTTCCTTTCCAGCCACAAATGATAAGAGAGAGCTGTGCATGTATGAGAAATAGAAATAATAAAAGAATAATTAGCAAAAGTTCAAAACCTCTGGACAAGCTATTTTATAGGATCAGAAACCGTTATTTACCTTAGAAAATGCAAGTTTAAAAGTCACATTTTCAGTTACCTCTCCTCCCCAAAACTTATGTACACGCTAGAATCTAGAAATTAAGGTTAAAGGGATAAATACTGATAATTTCCCCTAAATTTTTAGAATGGTTTCAGAGTGATATGATACAAGGATTTAGAAGAAAACAGGGTGTCATATTCTGGTTTGTGATTTCTTCCCTTTAGGATCCTTCTCTTTCTCTTGAGGAATAAGCTCTGATTGAACTCTTTTGATTAAAAGATGTTTTAGATGGGATTAAAGACTGTAACGGGAAAGTCAGACCCGGTAATATGTATATACATACACGACACACACAAGTATATATGTCTGTAAGTGTACATACATGACACATGCGTGTGTCTATACGCATGTTTATGTACACACATGATGCATGCGTGTGTGCATATACATATACCCTCTCTCATCTGCACCTAAGAGGGATGTACACCCCCTCACAAGGACCCCCCAGGTGGCTGCTCCCAGCGGTACCAGACGACTCCGGTGATTTTCCCAGCATAGGCCCGGCCCGTCATCCCCATGGGCTGTGAGAAGCAAAGCCTCTAATTTCACACGAACCAAAATCTGGAAAGGAGTGACCATGAGAAACAGGGAAGGAGCAAGGCTGCAAGGTGGGTTTGAAAAGACTTCTCAGAACTGCTTAGACTCCGTGTTGTTTATTACTGTCCAAATGCATGGAGTTCTGATGAAATACAATCATATGGGACAGATAAAAGCAGGCCATGAGAGCCCAGAGCTGTTTTAGGGCCAAATGGCAGACCACTCAGCAGTTCACATCTTAGGAATTCAAAATGCTTAGAAATTGATAAGGTGGTTTCTGAAAAAGAAAGAGAAAGAGAAGGAAAAAAAGATGAAAAGGAGGGAGGGAGGGAGGAGACAGAAACCACTGAGGAAGTGTTAGCTCATGAGAAAGCCTGACTTAGAAAGAAGTGACAAACACATTTTTTAAAAAATGCATAAACTTTGTGCAGATTAATGCAATAGTAAACAGCAGAATACATAGGCCTCATAATACTTCTGTAATGGCGTACATATAATGTCTCTAGCACTTTTGGAAAATAGGCAGACGCTAATTAAAGATCATTCTAGATAAAAATACACATTTCTTTAAAGGGACAATGGGGGTGAGGGGAGGGGGATCTGGTCTCAGGGCACATCCCCGCAGATGAACAAAGATGAAACTATGGGGTTTTTTTGGTAATTCTAGTGAATATGGCAGCAAAAATTTGTTGTAAGGATGTTGTTGGCTGGTTTTAAGAGGGTTATTTTCAAATATAACCTTATAGCTGCATTTGTAAAAAAAAAAAAAATCTTTGTGAAAAGTTAATTTTATTAACCCTGAAAAATGTCTCTATTGACATCTCTTTCTAAGATAAACTAAGAGTAGCAAGAGTTGTGAATGGGTGAGGGGTTTATGCTTTAAAGCAAATGCGAACCCTCTCTGGGTTCCTCTCACACAAAGGGATACAGACTCTTAAATACAATAAACTTCCTTAAAAATCTGCCACCTAACAACTGTTTACATCATAGAAAAATAGCAATTTTTTGGTAAAAAGAAATATAGTTACTTTGTTAAAATGGTCTATTTTACTAGCAATTATTTCTCATATAAAGAACTTCTAGACATCCATACAGGAAATAAAAATAGATAATACTGAGTGCAAAGCAGACAATGGCATGTTTGCAAAAGATCAGAGCATCTCATTGCCGATAAATAATACTCTTGTCCATCATGGTACAAGGTTTCATCTTTTGGAAACTTACAAGCTACCGCTTTCATTTGCTGATGGCAAGTTACTTAATAGGTAAAGTGACTTCAGCAGCAGAAGGCCAAATTGATGAGAAATGGATCATACATACGTGTTCACATTTCCCGGAAACTCAAAGTGCTGAAACACTAGCAATGGCCTACGTCCCCCAAACTCCCGAAAGTGAGTGTGGGCAGCAGGCCACAGGGATGCGAAGGGGGATTTATGACATTCTTGGTCCTTTCAAAATCATTCATTAAACCACCCACATTTGAGTTTTCACATATAGCCAGATTAACACCAAACGGTCTATCAGCTGGGCTAAATCCATCATTAAGGAGGGTCCTTGTGACTCTTTTCTAAATATAGGTATTAACCCTTCGTGCTATAAAAACAGATGCTTTCAACAGACTACTGCTTTATTTCCACAGAGTGACTCTGTGGAGTCGATGTGTGTCCTGGCCATGGGGAAGGATGGCCCAGTGAGGTTCCTCCCAGGTGGCGGGGCTGAGGCCAGCTTGGGGGGGGTCACCCATCAGCAAAAGACGCAGCCCCACACTCCAGCGGCGTGCCATCACACCCTCTCCACCCTGCTTGGGTCATAGGAATCTGCAGAAAAAGGAAACAAAAGAAAATGAGTAGCATATTCCACTGGTCTGCTTTCTATTTAATCCTCAGGCCAGAAATAAATGTGTAGGGAGCCGGGCCCACAGGTGTTGAGATGTTAATTTTCAGACATCTCACCGACCTTATATTTCACCAAGGAGTAAACGGCTATCATCTAAAGGCTGTTTTGAAGGAACGGGTATGACCCATGCCTAATCACAGATGGGAAATGGGGGCAGCTTAGTATTTTGACCGTCCCTTCCTGTTGTTCACAGGGAACATAATTCACTTTAACTGCAACTCTTGTAAAGCAGTAGCGACGCTTTCAGCTGATGCTAAGCAGGATATTGTGTGCATGTACGTTGCAACTCTAAGGAAAGCTTGCTGTGGGACCAGTGATGTCCCGGGGGGGCCTGAAACCCTGAGAACTGGGCCTGGTGATGGCAGGCCTCCTGTCTCTGACCCCACAGCCAGCACGCAGGCCCCAGGCTGCAGGCTCGCCGGCCAGCCTTCCACACACAGCAGTGCGTGTGAGTCTGAGTTGCCATGCTGATCCACTCTACAGCTACACACACGGGGCCCAAGCGGCCCTGGTTTCCAAAAAGGGACACCATACAACAGAACAATGGTCCTAGATTATCACTTGGGCTGTGGCTGGGCCCCTCGGGCATCACAGATCTCTGGGGTCCACGCAAACCTGAGGCTCACATGTGTACCTCCCACGGTCAGAATCTCCTCCCATGGCAGCTCAAAGGGCTCCTAAGTTCTTAAGAGCAAATACATAAGAAGTCTAGCAGGATGGTACAATTCAACAGGTGTTAAAACTATCAGAGCCATCTCTTCCTCAACCCATCTGGACGACAGTGCATTCTGAAGGCCACGCAGAGTCCCACTTCTCTGGCAGCAAGATATCTTGCTGTGTCCTCTGCACACCTTGACAATGGAGGAGGAAATGGCAACCCACTCCAGTATTCTTGCCTGGAGAATCCCCTGGACAGAGGAGCCTGGAGGGTTACCATCCATGGGGTCACAAAGAGTCGGACACGACTGAGTGACTTTGGGCTTCCCTGGTAGCTCAGCTGGTAAAGAATCCGCCTGCAATGCAGAAGACCTGCCTTAGATTCCTGGGTTGGGAAGATCCCCTGGAGGAGGGCATGGCAACCCACTCCAGTATTCTGGCCTGAGAATCCCCTGGACAGAGGAGCCTGGTGGGCTACAGCCCATTGGGTCGCAGAGTCGGATACGACTGAACAACTGACACACCACACACCTTCTTGATTCCTTAGGATGTACTTATGATGAGACGCCACAACTGCGACAACTAAGACAGTGTTTGCTGCACTTGGGGCAGGCTCTGCTTTTAGGAAGGGGTCTGCTGCTGCTGCTGCTAAGTTGCTTCAGTTGTGTCTGACTCTGTGCGGCCCCATAGACGGCAGCCCACCAGGCTCCCCTATCCCTGAGATTCTCCAGGCAAGAACACTGGATTGGGTTGCCACTTCCTTCTCCAATGCATGAAAGTGAAAAGTGAAGGGGTCTGCTGCTCCTCAAACGCTTACAGCACCAAGTGTTCGTCTCGTTGGAAGCAGGCAGATCCCATGAACAAGCTGCCTTCTGCAGGTCTACACTTAACACCCACGGTGACAACACGGGTCTTAGCGGCTGAGCCCCTCTCTGTGCTCAGTTGGCCTCATTCAGTGCTGATTCTGGGGGACCCCCATGAGCGAAGATGAGATGGAAGTGGGTGGTCACGAATGGATAAAAGGGCGTGCTGGCAGCAGGGAGAGGCCTCGAGAGGCTGAGCCTCCAGGGACACAGAGCCCGGCCCTCAGCAGCCCACCTGAGGGCAGGTACGTGGAGACCGACCTACAGGACATGCCTGCAGCCCGACCCCCACTGCTGAAGCTGAGGGCCCAGAGACAGAACCACAGAGAGAAATCAGTACGACCAAGGACTCCTTTAGACCATGGAGGGTCGAGGTTCAATAAAAACACAACGTGAGCCGCAGTATGTTAAAGTTTTTAGTAGCCATGTTAGGGCAAACAAAAGGAAGCAGGTGAAAATAGTTTCAGTGGTGCATTTTATGTCACCAAATATATCCAAAATGTTATCATTTCAACAGGTAATCAATAAAAATTATTGGGACATTTTAGATTTTTTTTTTTTTTGGTGATGTCTTTGAACTCTGGCATGTGTATCAAACATTTACAGCCCATCTCAATTGGGACGAGCCATGTTTCAAGCACTCAGGAGCCACATGTGACCAGGGGCCACCACACTGCCGGCAGAGGTGCCGGAGAACAGGGAAGTCATGCCCCTCCTGGTTCCTATGGGCATTGTGTCGGGGGAAGACAGATCACTAAGGCCCACCCTGGTGGGTATTTCACGTATGAACACACTCGAAGGCTACCGCCTGTGAGGATGTGCTGACGCCCAGCCGTCTAATGGCATCACGTGGCTCCTCTCAAGCTTGCCCCGGTTATCCCCACCCCAAGCCCAAAGAGGACAGGTTGTCCCCACTCCTCCTGAATGTGTACCAGGAGAGCGGCCAGCAGAGGTGGACGAGACCAGACCAGCAGGCTCAGACACCGATGCACCCGGATTAGGCTTCTGACATAATCCATCCAGCAGAGATGGGAATGCTGTGACCTGAATTAGTTTTGAGCTGCTGATTTCTTAGCCAGAGCTCCCCTCGACCGAAAAACACTAAAACAATGTTAGCTGAAACGACCGTCTTTAAGCTGAAGGCAAGTCTTTATGATATGATGGGTACATAACACAGATAATAACATCCTAGAAGGATGTGTGTGGCGGGGGGGGGCAGGGGCGGTGGTTTACAGATATATGAGGTACGATAGTGCTTGAAAATTCCAGAACAAAATTTGAATCTAAGTGGGCTGTGAGTCTGGGGCAGTGATGCGGGTCCCATACCCTGAGGTGAGAGGAAAGGCAGGGATCGGGCGAGGATGGAGATGATGACTTTTGCGTTTAAAATGATAAAAATACATCAAAAGGAAAGAGTCCAAAAGCTTATGAGCAACAAGGCTTTCCTACCTCGATTAAGGCCTCTCAGAAGGACTGGCTTTGCAGTGAGACCTGGTGACCAGCATGTGGAAGGCTGAAGGGGGTACCTGAGTAGCTGCACACATGAGGAATTGCCCTCATGGGTCTCACTATGTGGCCACTTCAGGAAGCCATCACCTCAAGGAGCTCTCTGCCTTGAGATTTTTGGTCATCTTATTGTGTATTAAATAGCAAATGCACCAAACGGAGTGGCAAAAAAGTAATTAAAAATTTCTAATGGTTGGAAACTACAGCTACAAAACAGATAATAAAGTCACAGGTGAGGGTGTCTGAATGGCTGGTTAAAATGGAAACTGACATTATCTGGGGGATTTCAGATACCCATCTGACCCCATTCACATGCCGGATGCTCAGGCTGAGAATTGAGGGAAAGCTGAATGGAACTAGAAATTTTATAACACATTCCCCAAAATATGTGGCCATTGATGGAGGCATGGAAATCTTTACAAACTGATGTTTTTCTTTTAACAGGATGCATCTCCCTTTAAAATTCTTGTAATTCTCAGGAGGACTAACACTTTCAGCCTGATTTACTTTACAGATAAGAAACTCACTTTAAAAGCCTACGGCATAGGGGACATTCGTACATCTACAGCTGATTCACGTTGATAATCTGACAGAAAACAACACAATTCTGTAAACTAATTATCCTTCGATTAAAAGAAAAAGCCTATGATGGCTTTTGAACCCCATTTGGTGGGGGTCGGGGGAGGTCTCCTGCTGCAGCTTCACGACGGCTCACAGATGGGTCACGGAGCTCTTTCCACGTAGCGGCCGAGGCCCCACACCCCCGCTGTTCTTTCCCGCAGCAAAGACCAACGTGGTCACTCAGATGACCCAGGAGGGCCCTGACAGACGGCTTCTGTCGATCCTGGATTCTGTGAGAGGGTGGGAGCATTAAGGATCTCTCCGCATTTTGGAGAAAACAAAAAATGCAAAGGAGATTTTTTTTTTTTAATTGAACAAAAATTTCAGGGTTCTTCCAGCTGAAACAAGTGATCTTTTCCATCTCCTTTTAAACCCGATTTCCAAACAGGAAGCAGAGCGGCAGGGGTGGGGAGGACCGCCCAGTCGGGGCAGCTAGGCAGATGGAAGGGCCTGGCTGCCAGGATGGGCTGGGGTGGAGGCAGAGCCAGACCACTGAGGACGGGGCACCCTTGCCCCTCCCGGCAAAAAGGCCCCTTCCAGTCGGTAGTTCAAGATGGATGCCACCCCTCCTTGAACCATGTCTAGGGAATATAACTGGTAATATCATTGATAACCCCCAGGCCTGGACCAGAAATTCCCAAGGCTCTCTTGCCTGCTCTTGTCAGAGCTGGGAGAGTGAACTGGTATGTGGGGGCACCATGTCCCTGCTGTGAGAACCGGTCCCGTGGCCTATACAGTGAAGAAGACTGGAGAGACCCATGAAGATGAGAATATGCCGGGCTTCGGGTCTGCAGGAGGCTGTTGCCAGAACCGGCTCCCCTGGGCCGAGTGATCAGAGCTGAGGGGCTGGAAGAAACAGGGTGGGCCCATGAGCTTCGAGGGGCGCGTGGGCTGGTGCTGAGAAAGTGCAAACTGCTAATTCTGTCTAAAGCTCTGAAGTCTTTCATGAATGGTGTGGTGGCGAAAAGAGATAACAACCGAGGACAAAGGATTCGGTAAGAATCCCAGGGCAGGAAGTTTATTGAATCACTTGGGTACTTCTTTTCTCATTAGGCTAACCAAGCAATGCAGGTTATTCGCTTCTTGCTTCATTCGCTTCAGTCGTGTCTGACTCTTTGCAACCCCATGGACTGTAACCTCCAAGCTCCTCCGTCTATGGGATTCTCTAGGCAAGAATACTGGTGTGGGTTATCATGTCCTCCTCCAGAGGATCTTCCAGACTCAAGGATCAAACTCACACCTCTCATGTCTCCTGCATTTGCAGGCGGGTTCTTTACCACTAGAGCCACCTGGGAAGTCCGAGAGTTATCTGGGGGAATGTCTATTATCTGGGGAGAGAACAGAATACAAACGCCCTAGTCTCCTAGGAGACCAATCAAGGTGCCTACACCCTGGCTGGCATAGCTTACTGACGTACCTCTTCAGAGTTAGGGGCCCCAAGGGTGTTTATATAGGCAATTTTATCTAGTCACTTACATAGATAATATCTATGAAGACTGGATCATTTAAAATACACTGCAAGGTCTTACTATTAAGAGAAGCCTCTGGATAATTCTTGGGTAGAATGACGACGCTTTGGGCACCATAATTCAGAGTCGATCTGATCTTTTGTGAACCTGCAGGTTTCATCATCTACCCACTGGGCATTTTGATGCTCTCAGGACGTCAAACGCAACCTCAACACCCGGCCCGCTGCCTGACTCCTCACCTGGGCACCAGAAGTCCCGGCCGCCGTTCTCCCTTCGTGCTGCTGGATGCCCGTCTACTTCCAGCGACAGAGCACCTTGGGGGTCGGAGAGCTCATGCCCGGTGCTGGGAGCCACCAGGCCTCCCAGCCACGCCCCGGGGCCCCTCTCGGCCTTGGGCTCCTCCTCGGAGTCCACACCCCGGGACGTCAGGAGCCTCATCCGAGACACAGAGCTCACCTCCTTCATCCTCATCAGGCGGTCGGGGTCCGCCTTCCTGGGCGGGGAAACCAGCTTCTCCTGTAAACTTTCAATCACTCTGGAAGTGCTTCGGAGCTTCCTTTCTGAGAATGCCAAGTTTGGGGTCCTTTCTATAAAGTGGAACAAGGTGGACCTGAAGGGTGGCTTTGTCTCCATGTCCTTGGGAAGGAAAGGCTGGGACTCCGGGGGGCTGGGCGGAGGTTCGGGGGCTTTGCTGGGGACGGCCCCGTCCACACCCATGGGCTCAGAGGCCCGGGGAGCCTGCCGGGTGCTGTCCCTCTCGCCTACGAACAGAGGGCTCTTGGTCCAGCCGCACTTCCTCCTGCCATAGAAGGCGTCGGCAGGTGTGGTGGACTCATTGGGCTGGGCCAAGCTGGCCACTGCTTCCTGTCTGGGGGACTCAGGCCTGAGGGCACTTCCCTCTGGCTCGGGGTGCCGGCTCTGCCCTGCCCTCTGGGTGCCTGGCAGCAGGGACTCCACAGCCACCTCGATGCCCAGGATCCTGGCGGCCCTGGCTTCGAGGGACTCATTTGGGGGGATTTCCATTGCATCGGCATCACCCGGAGACCCCGCTAGCTGGCTGGTACTGTGCTCCTGCACCAGCGTCAGCCCCACAGACCTCAAGTCTGGTGCAGACAGGCCTCGGGATTTGCCGGCAAGAGAGAGGGGTGCCCTCGTGCTCCCTTGCTCCCCACCGCCCGCCTTCGGAGGGCCGGCTCCACTCAGCTCCACAGCTCCGAGACTGCCAGGGAGCTCCTGGCTGGGCGGGGGCTCCTTCCGTGTCGCTGGATCGGGTGGGGGCTCGGGTTTTGCATCATTCAACCCAGAAGATATTGCTCGTTTCACAGGCCTTGGGCTGACTGCCAGCTGGGCCACCCTGTCCTCAACCTCTCGGTCCCCGTCTTCGGCAATCCAGCTCCCGGGGGGCGACAACCACACAGAACCTCTGCCTTCTGCCTGCCAGGGTCTGGGGGACCGAGGCCTCCCCTCCTCGCTCCAGCTCTCGGACTTGCTCTTAACTCTGCCTGGCCTGGTCCTGGGGTCCTCAGGCGCTATGTCCTTCAGGAGGCCTGGCCGCTGGGGTGCTGGGCGGGCACAGCTCCCCCAGGGCAGCTCTGTGTCACTGTCCTCGCTGCCACTACCACCACCGCTGCTGCCACTGCTTCCTTCCTCCTCCTGAAGCTCCTTGTTGAAACTTTCTAACTGGCTGATCAAGTCCCAGGGGCGGCGGCTCACGGGCTTCAGGAGGAACTGCCCGAACAGCTGTCTACTGTTGCAGGGGCCCGTGGTCTCCCCCTTGATCACCTCGGCCCTGGACACGGGGCTGGCTCGGCGCCCAGGGCCATCAGAGCCCTGCTGACCCAGGCTGGCCCTCGGCGTGGGGCCCTGGTTCCGGGGCCAGGAAGACCCAGAGAAGGCGCTGTTGCTGGATGGGCTGAGGGACCCTTGACTTTTTGGGGAATGAGCCCCGGGCCTCTGGTTCGGGTCACTGGACGCCAACGCCATGTGCATCTGAACCTCGAAGGGTGCGGGGTCCAAACACCTTGGAGGCAGCACGGGGTTGGGGGAGCCCCCTGGCCTCTCCCCTGGGAGGGGCTGCAGACTCTGAGGTTCATGAGCGAAGCTGGTCTGTGTTTGCTGGTCTCGGAAGTGGTGCCCAGGCCACGGGCCGGGCCACGCGAGCGCACGGTGCTTCGTGGGGTTGGGGAATCTGAGGTCGTCTGCTTGCCGGCCCCGTCCCGGGCCCCCCGGGTCTGGTCTTGGCAGCTCTGTCCTCGTGGCCATGATGCCTGTGAGTGCCTGGAGCTCCAGGTCGGTGGAGGACAAGCTGAGCACACTCTGTTCTTGCAACGCCGCGCTCTGCTTCAGGTCATTGTTGTTTGTGTCCGTACCTGGCAGCTGGCACTCCGATTTCACCGGGATGGAAACCAAACAAAAGATCGTCTCGCTCGTTTTTTTCTTTGAGCTTCTCTTGGGCTGCAGCCCTGTCTCGAACTTTCTGAGCTGGGTCTGCGTCTCGCAGGAACTCTCGCCCTGGGGGCTCGGGGAGGACACCAGGCTTTCTGGATATTCGCGTGGGCTGCTGCTCACGTCGGGCTGCTTCCTCTGTGTGACAATGCAGGGGTCTCTTTGGTCAGGAGAGCTGCCGTCTTCTCCATTCCTGGGGGGCTGGCCCCACAGCCATGGGGGGCTGGGGTCAGCAGGGGCGGGACCCCTCTCCTTCCCTGATGGGCGCCACACGGCCCCCTCCTGCTGCAGGCCTCTTGGGTCAGGGGCAGGGACCGCACCATCCAGTTTCACATCTTCCCAGAATCCACGGGGTCGCGGTAGTTTAATGTGTCGTATCCGTGGGTCATCGAAGGGAATTATCAGGATGGAGCTGTCGTAAGCCGTGGTGGGGTGGGGCTGTGGGGGGACGCCCACAGAAGAGCATGGGCTGGCCCCCCACTCACTCCCAGCTCCCCGGGAGCCAGAAAGAAGCTGTCCGCCAGCAGCGGGCTTCTCCATCAGATGCTGCGGTACACGGCGGCCTCCGCCCTCATGCCTGGGCACCGCCTCCTCGGGGCAGGGGTGTGCGGCTGGCTGCGGTGGCGACTTGTACGAGGGTGGGGGCACGTACACTGGGGGCTCCAGGCCAGGGTCAGGCCCGTAGAGGTCCTGCCTGGCACTGTTCGTCCTGGCTGAGTGGGCAGCTGGGTCTGGCTGCCTGCTGTCTGTGTAGCTGCCATTTTCTGCTCCGGCCCTGGAGTGTGGCTGAGAGCCGTAAGATGGGGGCTTGAGGGGTCTCCCAAACCTGGGCTGGGGCAAGGGGGCCGAGGTGCCAGCCTTCTTGGGGTTCCTGGTGGGTTCCAAATTGGAAGCACAATTTGGAGGCTGAAGTGGCACTTTAGGGACACCTGGTAAATGGCCATCGCTCAAAGGGATGGGGACCTCCACGCAACTCAGGCTCTCGGGGGAAAGGACTCGAGGCAGTGATTGGGACTTCCCTTTGCTCTGGGAGGTCAGCCCGTGCTCCCCAAGCATGAACGGGTACAGGTCCTGAAACAACTTCTCGCCAACACCGTCCGACATCTGCCTTCCTAGTCTCGGGGGCTGGTTCCAGCTTCCAACGCTGACGTCCTGCCATCTGGCGGGACCCGCCATTCCCAGCTCGTCTTCCCAAACAGTCTTCTTAATCACGTGCTCAGACCTTCCTCCAACTTCCCAGGGACCCTCCCTCGGGTGCGCGGGCAGGCTGGGGACTGGGCCTCGGCCCCCTGGGTCCTCCCGGGCCTCCTGCTCTCTTCTCCTCCAGTAGGCGTGGCTGCGGCCGGTCAGGGGCTGCGAGGACCACGCGAGCACCGGCTGATGGTAGAACCTGCGAGATAGAGGGCCACAGGTTACACCTGAAGGAAGCCCACAGGAGCAGCGTGCCAAGTCAAACTCAGGTCAGAACCTTTGAAAGATACAGTTCCAACCACAGGACTCATTCATTTGAAAGAAACCGTGGCCCAGAAATTACAGCTGGAAGGCAGCCACATGTTTTGCCATCGCAGACTTAAGAGTGGCAGCGACATGCTGCCCACAAGAGCATTAGGCCTAGACTTGGACCTGAGTGGCGCCTGAAATGCCCAAGAGACATGGGTTTCGCAAGTGTGATCCTGGGCCTCTGGGGTCCACCCCCAGCTCAGACCAGAAGACCTTGTTTTCTGGGAGCAAGTCCAGGCACCTGCTTCCAGCAGGTGTAGGAATCCCACCCCTGATTTTGGCTCTGAGGCCTGGGGGGACTCTGTAAAGGGCACTTCTAACAGGTCCCGGGTGCTGTGGCTACTGCTGATCCCGGCGACCCCTGAGGACCATCAAGGCCGGGAGGCATCAACCATGACTACACAGCAATCCGGGGACCCCGCCAATCCCGACGCCCAGGCAGTATCCCAGCTCCGACCTGTCAGGGTCTCAGGGGCAGGTGGAGTGCTCGGTGGGCCCCCAGCTTTTCCCAGCGTGTGACTGGGACGGCCCCTTGGCTCTAGCAGAGCAGAGTTCCCACGCCTCTGTGATGGTGGGAGCCACCCAGGGGGCTCATTAACTATACACATTACCAAGTCCCTGCCCCCAAAGTTCCAAGTCAATAGGTCTGGGTTAGGGTCTGGGTGTTTCCCTGGTGGCTCAGATGGTAAAGAATCCGCCTGCCACGCGGGAGACCTGGTTTTGATCCCTGGGTCGGGAAGGTCCCCAAGAGGAGGAAATGGCAACCCACTCCAGCATTCTTGCCTGGAGAATCCCAAGGACAGTACAGCCTGGTGGGTTACAGTTTATGGGGTTGCAGAAAGTTGGACACGACTGAGGGACTAACACGTCTATTTTAAGCAAGCTGTCAGGGGCATCTTTTCTTCAGGGCGATGGGGGAAACACCGTTCGGACTGACTTTTGAGACTGACAGAGGAAGCGGGGTCTTGCTCGTGGGCAGAGCTCTCTGCCAGGCGAGGAAGGGCAGCACCAGCAGCACCCGAGGATAGCTGACCCCAGGATGCCACATGCCGCCTGGCTGTGCATCGAGATTTCCTTGTGAGCCCAGGTCCCTCCCACCCCAGATGGAGGATTTAATCTGTCTAGCCAGGAGCCTGGTACCTCCTTGAATGACTCTAACACACACCCTGAGTTGAAAATCACCCTTCTAATGGAGCCGAAGAAACAGCCTGAAGGACCCTGGCATACTCTGCAGAAATGTTAAGCTACTGACCACAGGAGCAGAGACTAGGACTGTAACCCAGAAAACCCACTGGGCAGAGAGAAGCCTAGGATGCTCCATGAGCTCGATTGGCCACGGGCTAATCCAGAAAGGGTTCAACTTTTCTTGAAACTGGAAAAGGTTTCAAGCAGCTAACAGTGCTGCTTGCTTTTCACATTATAGAAGAACTACGCATTCTGTCGTTTTCTGCCACCTATCAACACATAAAGCAATTATCCTTCCATTAAAAATAAGTAAATAAATAAAAATAAAAGTAATATGTGATTTATTGCTGAAAATTTGGAAAAATACAGGAAAGAATAGAAATCAAACGTCACTGGCAGTCCTTCTACCCAGAGGTAGTCACTGTGATTTACAGCTTCTAATGTTTGTGTGACGACATGGGCTTTTCAAACAGCCTTAGTGTCATTCTACTGGGATCTGGCTTTACATGAATGTTTCCCAACAACCGTGTCACCAACAACAGCTGATGCTCACACAGCGGTGCCAGCCCTCCAGATCCTCACTAAGCTCCACCAGCACCCCTCTAAGGTAGGAGGAAATAGGCGCAGAGAGGTTCAACGACTCTCTCAAGTCACACAGCTTGTAAGTGGTAGGACAAGAGTTCAAACCCAATGAAGGTGACCATAAAGCCCGTCAGCCACCACGTTCTACTTCTTCCAGCATAATGACAGGTTCCTCAGGTGCACAGTTTCAGTGGGAGAATAGTCTCTCATGAGTCATGCTTTATTTAACCATCTCCCTGCTGTTGGACATCCTTGCTCTTGTTGTTCAATTGCTAAGTCGTGTTTGACTCTTTTGCGACCCTAAGGACTGTAGCCCACCAGGCTCCTCTGTCCATGGGACTTCCCAAGCAGGAATACTAGTGTGGGTTGCCGTTTCCCTCTCCTGGGAATCTTCCTGGACCAGGGATCAAACCCACGCCTCCTGCATTGGCAGGTGGATTTTTTTACCACTAAGCCACCAGGAAGACTTGGATATCTGTGTCGCTTAGTCCTAAAGCACTTCGGAGAAGTGCTATTTGCCATCACTGATCGTGTCTCAGGCTCTGGAGAATCAATGCTGAGAGAAGGCATCAGCAGGTCAGGAGGTCAGGTCCTCCCTGCTGCGCGATCTGCCCGCAGCTTGGAGGAGAGCTGGTCCTGCTGCTCTGTGCCCACATCTGAACATCAGGGCTCATTTGTTTCTGCTCTAGAGAAATGAAAGTAATCTCTCATTGGTCTCCATTTGCATTTCTGTGATTACTAGCGAGGATTACTGTTTTATGCGCTTAGGTGCCATTAAACCACATTTTGTGGTTTGGAATGATTTCTATGCCACTGTCCACTTTCCAGTTGACAGGAAGGTATAGAAAGCAGGGAGGATGCCCACCCCCTGCGCCACAGCAGGTGACGGCCTGGGGACAAGGCACTGTGGGGGATGGGCTGAAGGTGGGACTCCCCCGACCCCCGCAACACACAGGCAGAAAGAAGGGCTGTTCTACAGGAGCTAGATGGTAAGTAAATGGTGAAAAGCTATTACTGTCATTATTATTTTGGAATTCACTTCTTTGCCTTAAAAAGTGAAGGCAGCTTCTCACATCCTGCATCCCGCCCCCTGCCCCCCAATAACTTCAGCAACCACTTAGCTGAGGCATGGATTGAAAAAGCAGAAAATGTCTGAAATGGATTGGAGGTAAAGCGTTTGCCAGAACTGCCTAACTGCTTCTGCATTTACTGCACACACACAGTGCAAGCTGTCTTAGCCCTGCCCACAGCTGAAGGTCAAGTTCTTTGTTGCCTTTGTCGTCATCACAGTGTTTGGGGGGCATTTAGGTTTTGAAGACTGACAGAGCCTTTCTCGGGTCGGGTTCTATGAGGACTGGTCCCTGTGGAAGCCACCTCACTGGCCTCCTCATGCGTCGCCCCCACCCTCACCCTCAGCCGAGCCAGCACAGGGCATCCAGAGCTCAGAAGCTAACGTTCCTGTCCGTAGGAACACCCTCTGGCTGCCTGTCCCGAGTCTGATACTGACCATGAACCATGCTGCACCTACTGGCTTCAGCGTCTTAGACTCTGTGCCAAGTCCAAGGGTAAGACTCAAAAGTGCAGCTTAATAAGACGATACAATCATTGCAAACCTAATTAAAAGAGTAAAACAAACCATCCAGAGTGTGTGGTCGGTGCCCAGCATGGGAATCTCCTTTCTTGCCTGTTCTATAGCTGACGGTGAGCGGGCTTCACCCTCCACACCCACTGACTGGCTTCTTTCAGACCCCTGAATGTCTGCGGCACTTGGCTTCACAGAAGAGACCATGCTGTCTGGCTTTTGCTCACTTGCTCAATAGATATTCCAGTTTCCTGGTAAATGCGTGATCTGTTAAATACCAAGAGGGGCTGAAATCCCAAGGTGCGATCTTCCCACGTTTGGGCCACGAGCACCACTGGAGACTAACAAAGGATGACAGAAACAGGACACGCACATAAACAGGCTGCAGCTACCTACACCAGGAAGGGGGTCAGTTTCCTTCCCGCTGAAAATTGTGACACCACCTTAACTTCATCCAAGCTGCCATGTGTAATTAATCAAGATGGCCAAGCATTCTGGGCTAAACTTGGTTTTCCATTTGCACCATACACCAAAATCCCAGTTTAAGGAAAACACAGGGCCACTTGGAGAACTTTAAATAATCTATTTTAACAAGTATACACGACATAGAAAACTATAAAGCGATTAGTTCACCAACATCTAGTGTGCGCCTAGTTTGTCAGTCATTCGGTCATGTCTGACTCTTTTTCGACCCTGTGAACTGCAGCCTGCCAGGTTCCTCTGTCCATGGGATTCTCCACGCAAGAATACTGGAGCTGGTTGCTATGCCCTCCTCCAAGGGATCTTCCCCACCCAAGAATTGAACCTGGGTCTCCCGCATTGCAGGCAGATTCTTTACAGTCGAGCCACCAGGGAAACCCCACATTTACATTCACAAAATGTTAACAATGGGACATTCCACAAAAACATGCTGAACGCATTCAAACAGGGTGGGAAAAAGATAAGGAAGCCAAGTGGAGTTTGTGAGCCCAAATAAATAGTGTCAGCAAGGTCAGGGAGACGAGCAGGGTCTTTGTGCAGAATTCCTGGGAGAAGAGGTCAGAGAGAAGACAGAAGCTACACTTGCGAGCAGCTCCCTGATCTATCAGCAGTGACACGGCAATGACAAAATCACCGATCCAGGGTGTTTAGAAAACCTTTGAAACATGAACATGCGGCAAACAACATGTCTACTGGAAAAAAGGCGAATCTAGTTGCTGAAGGTATAAAAGCTGATGATGAAAAACATGGGACCTGTCTGTTCACATGACATTTTCCATGGCAACAGAAAATCCCACCATCCTTTTAGAAAGGAAAAGCCAACTTAGAAGGGCAGCAACGCCGCGACTTTTAACCACGGTTCCACCTGTGGCAGGACTATCCCTTCCAGGATCCCTAGACCATGGAATCGACACAGCACAGGCTGTGTCACCCGGGCACAACACAGCCCAGCTGGGTGCCCACTGCCCCATGGGTCAGGGGAGATGCCCTCCTTCTTCCACCAACAAAATCCTGAAGTGGGTCCCCAGGGGGGCCTCTGGAGTCTGGTTTTCCCTGTAAAGATCAGGGTGGAGGGAGAAGGCCCCACTGAAGAGGTCCCCGGTCCAGTGACTTCTTCCCATCAGCAGGGCCGCCAATCTAGCAGCTGCCAGCACCACCCATCATAACCTTGAAACCCTGGGGCCACATCCTTCAGAAGCCACACCCTCCTCCAGGTGGCCGGTCAGTCTTACCCAGGACCACAGTCTGAGCAGAAACGTGGAATGTGTCACTTAAAGAACCTCCTACCCCTTAAAGGAGAAGCTCTCTCCTCCTGCAGGGGCACTAGGGCATCTCTTTAGAGTGACTCAGAGTTATCAGTCCAGTGTTAGGTGTTTCTGGGGTGGGGTCAGCCATCTCATGCTACAGAACTTGCTCTCAACGCTCTCTGGCCTGGAAGCCTGCAATTTTACTTTTCAGCTAATTGTGGTATACTCAACATACTACACGGAGAAGGCAATGGCACCCCACTCCAGTACTCTTGCCTGGAAAATCCCATGGACGGAGGAGCCTGGTGGGCTGCAGTCCATGGGGTCGCTAAGAGTTGGGCACGACTGAGTGACTTCACTTTCACTTTTCTCTTTCATGCACTGGAGAAGGAACTGGCAACCCGCTCCAGTATTCTTGCCTAGAGAATCCTAGGGATGGGGGAGCCTGGTGGGCTGCTGTCTATGGGGTTGCACAGAGTCGGACACAACTGAAGTGACTTAGCAGCAGCAGCAACATACTACAACTAGGTGAATGGCCC
This sequence comes from Capricornis sumatraensis, assembly GCF_032405125.1. Taxonomy (NCBI): domain Eukaryota; kingdom Metazoa; phylum Chordata; class Mammalia; order Artiodactyla; family Bovidae; genus Capricornis; species Capricornis sumatraensis. The sequence continues at coordinate 38,169,845 of NC_091083.1, forward strand.
TCTGACTCAGAGTAATAAACTAATTTTGGAAAAGGGAGCTATAAGGTCAAGAGGAGATCATGACAGAGGTTAAGAGGATAGCACAAATTAAAATCCATCAGAAAGGATAAAGCTGGTCTGGGAACATATTGCACGAAGATCACTATGCAGCCAAGTTCAATTTGAACAAGAATTGCTAGTTGCACTGGCATAGATATAACTAGGAGACACACAACTGCTGGGTCACATGACTAGCAAACCGTTAGGCCTGCTTTTCACAATGTCCTGATGAAGTGAAAATAGTGAAAGTTGCTCAGTCCTGTCTGACTCTTTGCCACTCCATGGACTGTAGCCCACCAGGCTCCTCTGTCCATGGAATTCTCCAGGCCAGAATACTGGGGTGGGTAGCTGTTCCCTTCTCCAGGGGATCTTCCTAACCCAGGGATCAAACCCAGGTCTCCTGCATTGCAGGCAGATTCTTACCATCTGAGCCAGGAGGGAAGCCGCTATGTCATGCTAAGTGAGTGCAAATGATTCCAGCTGAGATCAAGGAGCAGGGAGACTATTTCAGGAGGTTCCTGTTTGATTATCTTTTTTTAAATACACACACTGAACAATGGGAATAGGAAGCATGATGACTGACTGGACTGATGAATGATCCTAACTTTAGCATATGGGGGGTGGGGGTAGGGTAGGAAGACAGTCTAGAGCACTCACTGCACACAGGTGACCAAGCAGATCCACCTGGGAAACCTGCCTGCTGACACTGGAGACAGAAGGCTCTGAGTCTGGGTCCCCCACGTGGGAGTCTGCATAACAGAGCCTGAGTCCAGTTCTACAGAGATGGGCTCAGAATGGGCAGCCTCCTGGGGAGGCGAGGTGCCAGGGGCCCAGCCTGCTCTGCTGCACAACCGTGAAATCAGATGATGCTGGAAGTGGACACAGATTCCTCCTGTGGGGGCCGGCAGCTTTCCACATCATTGCTGGGGTAGGACTTCAAAAGCCTTTTGATGCTTTGAGGTCTGGCAACCCACTCCACTGCTCTTGCCTGGAGAATCCCAGCGACAGGGGAGCCTGGTGGGCTGTTGTCCATGGGGTTGCACAGAGTCGGACACGACTGAAGCGACTTAGCAGCAGTAGCAGCAGCAAAGACCTAAGTCAGAGGCCCTGCCCCAGGAGGGAGGGGTGTTTGGGGTCACTACTTGCTTTTTATAAATCACTGCCCAGTGCTGTAGTTCTGGGATCCATGAGAGCCCCCCTCCTCTCCCAGATGTGGAGCCCACCCCCCCGTCCCCAGTGACTGGGCAGCTGCCCCTGCACTTACTGCAGGTGATCTGGCACCTTCTGACGGGTTTCCAGGCTTCAGGGAGAAAGGGCTCAAAACAGAGAAGAGTGGGATGAGAAGATGGTGCCTGTGGTCAGGCTACTGGGAAACTTGCAGCCAGTCCCCAGAGAGGGCTGCCCACTGGCAACAGGGCTGTGAACCACGGGGCAGCTGCCCAGGGCTGAGGGGACCACCCACGGTAATGCCACCAGAGAGCAGGGTGGCCAACCTGCCAGGACTGTGTGTGCATCTTGACGAGGGGGACCTGGCTTTGTCATCAGTATCCTCAGCAACACGCTTCACCCTCTCTGGCCTCAGACTCCTCATCGCTATCGAGGGGGTGGTCCTAACGTCTTCCTTCTCAAGTGTGTTGGGAGGGATTCATGAGATAATACATGTCACCTGATTGGCAGAGGGTCTAATATACTAATCCCTTGTTTTCAGCTATCAGTACTATCTGAACCCAATTAATATCAATTCTCAGTGGAGCAGGATCCATTTCTCTTGCCTCACATCGTCCAAGGAAGAGGGTGAGGGCCATGCAGGAAAGAGAGAAAGAGAGAGTGTTTGTCTTTGTGCAGGCTTATTTTAGACTGGGATTGTCCCCTCCTCAGCTGTGATCAATGGGCCTTCACAATAGCAGGAAGCCACGATGTCCTGACTGTCATAACAAGACCCTGCCCCTCCGGCCGGTCTCTAAGGGAGGATCCATAATGATGATGTCCAGTCATCCAGTGTTTAGTTTATTCAAACAAAGCAGGAAGAGCAAGCTGGGACCCAGTAAACCAATAAGTAAGGCAGATTACTCCAGAAGTTTCCTATTTTCTCTGTAATAAGCATATATCCTTATGAATACAGGCTTCCCATATCCATATGGGAAAAGAATCTGCCTGCAGTGCAGGAGACCTGGTTTTGATTCATGGGTTGGGAAGATCCCCTGGAGAAGGGAATGGCTACCCACTCCAGTATTCCTTCCTAGAGAATTCCATGGACAGATGATCCTGGCAAGCTACAGTCCATGGGGTCGCAAAGAGTTGGACACAGCTGAGCGACTAACACACTTATGGATATATATGGGGGTTTCTTAGCTTGTTAACTAACCTAGTTCTCTAGTTAAAGAAGAAACTCATCACCAACAAGTCTCCTCTTGGTGGTAATGTGGCTCTTAGGCAAATGGAGCCCCAGGCTGCACTTTGCTGTCTTCCCACTAATTCTGGAAGTGCCACCCTCCCATCACTGTTTTCTCTGAAGTCTTCCTGGTAATTCTGAAACACCTGTTCACGCTGTTCTTCCTAAAATCTCATGTTCAAACAGTCCAACCTGATTCTTCTTGGGAAAATACGGTGACAGAAGACCAACACGGGAATGTGTGCAGAGAGAGGACCAGCGTCCAGGCTTCTGGAAGCTTCCACTGCTGACGAACAAGAACAAAGTACCCCAGGAGAAGAGTTTACAACAAGACAGTGGGGAAACAGAAGGTCTGAATCCTCACGTGTGTGGCTGAGACACCAGCTCACACAACTCATACTTTGCTCGGTGAAGAGGTCAAATTAACAAGGCCTCAGTTCAGTTCAGTTCAGTCGTTCAGTCGTTCAGTCGTGTCCAGTGCTTTGCAATCCTAACACTTAGGAAATGAAGCAAGGAGATGAAACAAGACCAGTGATGTTTGTGGAAGTGTCATTCTGTACAGAGAAAGAGATACATGGAACCAGATGTTAAACTCGAGACATCCCTTTTTAGGAAAGCCATTATAAGCAAGATGGGATTTGAGAGAAGCTTAAAAAGCCTCCAAAAAGGAACTGTTTACTGAATCCAGTAGCACCACCTAAAACGATGTTCACTGAGCAGATGGAAGCCTCCCCAGACCCCACATCAGAGACCCTCCCAGACTGCGGAGTCTCTAATCAGTCACGACTGCTGATGAGAGCAGATAATTACAAGCTAGTCTCATGGTTAACTAGCACAAACTTCAGCCAGGATTTCTGGGGTAAGCAGAGAAGAGTTTATTATGGTACAACTTTCAGATTCAAACCTCTGCTATGTTACGTTATTTTACAGCTTCCTCCAATTATAACATTTGAAAGGGAACACAGTAAGGAAACAGAGGATGCCTGATAACAGTGCTTTACAAGTTGCATGGGAGCAAGCTGTTCTGTGTCCCCGGTTTTATTTTCCTTAAGCGTTTTCCTGGATACAACCAGCTTATACGTGAGAAACTCTAAGGCGATGGTACTTATCAGTCTTATCATCCTCCTCCCTCAGGAGTTCCAGCCATGCCCCAGAAGACAGTGATGGTGCCCCCACCCATGTGGCCTGGCATCACTGCCCGGCCCTGGCCTGGGAGCACAGATGTGGTCCTTGTGCAGCTCCCTAGATAGGAAGGGGCGAGGCCGTGCTGGGGAGCTGATCCCCCACCTGCGAGCAGTGGGAGGGGACGAGGAAGTGAGGATGGTCCAGCCTGGGGACGGCCCCGCCAGCGAGCGTGTGGCCAGGTCCAGTGTCTCTGGAGCCAGAGCCTGGCTTCCCTCCACGGAAGCACTGAGCGAGTGGCCCTTGCAGAGTCACTGACATTCCCTGGGCTCCGCGCTCTTGGCTATAATGACATTGCTAATGTGCCTGCCAGAATAAAATAAAAGAGCCCAGTCCCCTTCCAGCCCCTGCGGCCTTCCAAGCCGTCCCCAGGAGGTCCACGGGGTGCTGAGGGACACAGTGCAGGACCTCACGAGAAACTGCAGGTGAGGGGTCCTCATGATGCCTTCAGGTCACCCTGATGCCCAGGAGTTGGGTAGCACCTCCTGGGCCCTATCGCCTGACCGTCCCCGACCAGATCTGGACGCTAGGCCAGTGGGGTCACTGTGGGGACCAGTGACTGAAGGCTGGGATGAGGCCAAGCACCGCTAATCCATGCAGATTCAGAATTCCCAGAAGCCAGAGAATTTGGCTTCACAGGTTGAAGCCTTAACTATTTATTTCCTATTTATTTATTTCCCCTCAGAGCATGTTTCTCCTGAAAGGGAAAAATAATTCTCCTCCCGCCTACCTTTCCGTTTGCCTCTTGTTTCCAGCTCTCTAATGGCCACTGAAAAAGAAAATGTCTCTTCATTTCAGCCTGGGAAGCCCAGCAGCAGGTCTCCGAGCTGCTGGGCACTGGCATGGGTCTTTGCCAACATGTGTGCACTGTCTCTCTCTACCCTACAAGACAACCTTCAACCCCAAAGCTCAACACCTCCCAAGTTGACCAGCCGACCTCAGAATTGGGAGGGAATGGCCGGATCTGTTAGAACTCCGTGGAGGGACAAAGCCATGCCGGCGATGCTCTCAAACCAGCTGAGGCCCTCATTTGAGACAGGAGGAAAGGCACCCGAGGGTCAGACAGAGGCTGGGCTGCAGGGCCTTAAAGTCCTCAGGCCCCCTGAGTACAGGGGGCTGGGGAGTCCTGGGCAAGCTGTGGACAGGACGGGGGCCTCACTGTCCTCAGAGAATCCTAAAGGGGATTCTGTTGCCCCCACCACCCAGGACCCAACCCTGATCTCTGATTCAGCCTTCAGGACTGAGAGGACCCCACACGTGGCACGTTCATAGGGATTCTACGGCCACCATCTTTCCACCTCCTTAGAAACTGAGCCTTCGGCTCCTCGATGGTTGTTGCAAGGCTGGAAGGATGAACTGGACCTCGGGGCTTATCCTGAGCACCCTGTGTGTGCAGCACTGGAGTGAGCTCTGTGGGACACACGGGGCAGGGCGGTAGCGGGCAACCTCAGCACCCCGAAATCCAGGGCGGGAGGTACAGGTACACTCTGCAGAGAACCAGAAGCCCAGGAGGCAGAGTAACACCCAGCATTTGTGTGGTAGAAGCGAAGGCTGTCCTGACCCTCGGCCAAGGCACCCACAAGCGCCCTCTTCCAAAGTCCATGGCAGGCAGGCTTTTCAGGGACTGAGGCTGCCAAGACCGGGGACCAAGGCAGCAGTAGACACAAGGGCAAGTTCTGAAGGATACAGTTAAACAGAAGCAGCTTCAATTCCTTCTCCATCCCTCCTGAACCTGCCCCATCGGTGACAACACTAGCCCTCCCTGAAGAGGTGGGTCTGGGTAGTAACACAAACCTGTGTCAGCTCCACAGGGCGTGAAGAGGCGTCCTCCCCTTGGGGAGTACTCCACGACCAAGGGGTTGACCACTCTGACGTGGAAAAGCAAGACCCCTCCCCTTTTTGCCTGAAGGCTGTCGACCAACAAGAAAGAGTCTCCCTGTGGACAGACAGGTAACTTGAAACCATAGGAGGCCATTCATCCCCTTTGGACTTGACTCACTGTCCTGTTTGCGTGTTGGTTTGTTGCCTTAAACACAGGCCTCTGCTTCCACTTGTAGACAGAGGCCCCCCACCAGCCTAAGCCTAGTCCCCACGTAGCATTAAAGACAAACACAGCTTTAGGAAGCAATGACAAAGCTTCCTGCAGGTTAAAACTGCTGGCTGTGGGCTGCAGGGTTTGTGGCGAGCTGCCCAAATTCCCTGCTATTTACCTCCCTCCCCATCCCCTGGCCAGTCCACCCTCTTTTTCAGTTGTAAGAAAACACCCACAGATGCAGCTGTATTGAGACGAGATGCCCACCTCAGGGCCTGAGCGTTGGGAAAAGATGGGTTGGAGGCCAGTGGAATGACATGAATATGAGAGAAGAGAGGATTTGCTTTTGCCCAAGTGGAGGGGAGCACGGGCGTCTTGCAATGCTGTAACGTACGAGGTATTGGAACGCATCTGTGTTTCAGGTACGTACAGGTGCTTCAACTCTGTAAGATACTGGAACGTGTCAACAAGGAGGCTGGATGTGCTTGGAGTGTGTGCCTGACATAAACTGGCCTTTCTAGAGTTTTTAAATGATTCCTGGCTGGGGAGACATGAAGAAACTATGAGGGAACATGGAGGCTGAGGATGAAAATGCCACATTGGCAGAAGAGAATCCACTCACTCGTCACTGTGCTGAAGGCTTCACACATCTGACCCTGCACTGGGTGCCACCGAGCATCCCGGATGCTCCAGGGAAGATGCAGCCCTGCCACTCAGTTCCCCTCCCTCCCAGGCCCGGGCCACACAGAAATGGTGGCCAGGATGCACGCGTACATCTGCTACCAGACCCCCGGGGCCAAGGGAGCTGGCGGGTCCTGGTGGAGCTTACCCAGCCTCGGAGGTCCTGGCAGCGGCAGCAGCACTGGGGCGCTCCCCGTGGCCCCTTGGCCCGAGGCGGCGGCTCTTGGGGTCACTCAGGAGGCCAGTCCCCGGAGAGGCCTTGCCCTGGGGGTGGGCGGTGGGGCCATCCTCGCAGCCGTTTAGCAGGCTGGGACCTGCAGGTGCCGCGGTCCTCGCGGGCTGGTGCCCCTCGCTATCATCCTCGCGCGGGGCTGGCAGCTTCCTTGACAGCTTGTAGCCGTGGGAGATCAGCAGGTCTTCGACACTGTACATAGTGCTCTGGCCGCATCAAAGCGCCACCGTGGTGACTGTCGAGGTGGCAGAGCCCACGCTGTGGGGACAAGGAGAGTGTCTTGTAAGCTGTGGATGATGCCCCCAGCGCTCCTGTACCTCCTCCCTCCAGGACTCTGACCACACGGCACCCTGGTCACGGTGCCTGCAGTGAAAGGGAAAAGGAGGGGGCTTCTCCGTTTCACTCAGACAAAGGGTGGAGGCAGGAGGGCTGCCCTCCCGGGGTTGGGTGAGATGGTCCCTTCTGGACCAGAGAGGGAGCGTTTGATCTTGGATTCCACAGAGCCAGGATGGGGGACTGACTCTGGGGACCCCTCCCCAGACGGCCACCACTTGCAGGAAAGTCCAGAACAGCATTTAAGCCAAGGAATGATGACCAGTGTCCCCTGCCCCAGACCTCTAAAGACAACACACACAGTAGAGAGGTCAAAATAAAGAAACTCGGAAGCCGCAATTACTACTCCACACTGCTAAAAAGAGAAACCCCCAGGGGCCAGCTCCATCTTATTATCTTCCCCGCTTTCATCTCGCAGACACACCTTTTGGTCCAAAAGGGCAAGGCAAGATCTTTAATCAACCCAGGGTTACGATGCACTTTGGCGGAAGCAATCTGGGTGGGTAATGAGCCACCAAAAATAGATCCTAAGTCTTTCAGCTCATAATGAGAAACGCTAACTAAGCCTACACAGCCCGTGCACTACACAATTCCAAACTTCTTCCCACATCGAACTTTGAAGAGTCAGATTTCTCTCCAGTTTATCTTGGGGAGACAGTCTGCACCTCTGAACCCAGGGGTGTCCACATCCGAGTCCTGCCAGGGTGCATGAATTCAACAGCAGCAATGATTCAAAAACACACAGTCCTAAGACAATGGCACCAGCCAAGAAGAATGAAAGTAAACAGGGAACCTACATGAAAGCGCCTGTGTATGCAGAGGTGGGGCTGTTGCGTTTATTTTCACAAGGGAGCATCTCTTCTCCCAAGACCTCCTGTTGCTAACGGGGTGGGAGGCAGTTTGGTCAGTCCTGCCGCTGCCTCCCCAGGGGCTTCGAGGCAGGCCTGGGTGAGCTGCACAGGAGAGGCGGGCCTGGAAGAACACGGCTGCTCCAGCCCCTGTTGGCTGCTGGACGGAAATAGCAACTATCAGCAGTGGCAGCCCCTGCAAACAATGGCCAGGAAATGCCTGCCCCCGAGTGCAGGTGAAAGGGGGGCCCCTGTGCTTCCTGCCGGTGGGGCCTCTGGCCGGAGCTCATCACAGGATCCTGCTGACTATGCCGGCCCTCGGCACACACTGGGCTCCAGCAGCAGCCAAATTGCAGCCGGCACGGAGAGGGCAGGAAAGATCAGGCTCTGGAAGCCTGTGGTTCTCTATCAAGTCCCCACGTTATGGAAAATCCACACGCTCCTGCAGGGACTGTAGTAGGAGAAGCATCTCCACAGCAACTCGGCTAGTCTCAGTGCTGTGCTCAAGCTCCATGTCTTCTAGGGGCTGGCACAAGACGGACAGAGAAATGGCAGGACCAGAGGGGCGAGCATTTGTTTTCTGAGTTCACTGTTCTGATCCCCAGGCTGGGCCTGAAGAGGACAGGGATCCCATCACAAACCCAGGGCTGCGGGAACATCAAGGCAAGGTCTGCTTCGTTCAATGCTAGGCCCCCAGCATCCGGCATGTAGTATGTGCTCAATAAATCACTGTCGAATGACGGCACAGTGGGAGAAAGGGATGTTTGAGCTAGGTTTTGAAGAATGATTAGGAGCTCACTGAATAAACTGCACGTGAACATGTGTATGAGATGGGGAATTAACATTTAAAATAGATTCAGGGTACAGTCATCCCAGGGGGAAAGAATGACACGGCAACAGAATCCTGCAGGTGAGACTGTGGGTTCCCAGACTCAGTGTCACACATACAGTTGGCACCATGGTCAGAGTTCAGGTCTGAGGACACTCAGCTTCTTCCTGTTACCACATCAGGCTCTTTAAAAGCAAAGCAAAGTTCACAGCACCCTAGCTGGCCACCCATTACACAGAGGAGCAGGCCAGCATCAGTGACAGAATCCACTATGAGGGTGGTAAGAAGCAATGACCTTCCAGAAAAATGCCTGAGGGTCACTGTCCTCCTGGGGATAGGTAAGCTGGTCCATGCTGCCTCTGTCTGCAAGGTAAGTACACTTTGCAAACCCTTAAAGGGTACAACAGATCAGGCCCAACCATGAATATCTTTCCTACAAACTCGTAAGAACTGTCCTTGACCTTACAGGTCTGAGGTCAAACGTGCATTGATGTAGGCGGACTCTTAACTTGGTGTCACAGAGGCCAGCAGCCTGTGGGGGGCAGGAGGACGAAGCACACCAGCTTCAGCACTCGGGGTGCAGGCCTCACGAGAGGGGATGACCTACAGCACAGGCCCCATGGCCCAGATGAGGGGTGCCCCCAATCCCCAGAGGACTCCTTCCTTTGGCTGACACCCACCACCTCTTGGACCCTATCTCAGAGCCTGGCTTCTACCTCATTTCCAGCCCCATGTCAAACATCGTCGCTCCCAGCAGACAAGACTTCTCAACAGCCTCATGGCCCATCCAGTCCTTTTTGTCTTCAGCATCCTTTCTGTAATATCCTTCCCTACCATGGATGGACCAGCGCATCTCTAACACATCAGCCCCACGGCCACCAGGAGGGGATGCTAAGGAGCTGAGGAGGAGAGGAGTCCTTTCAAAGTCCCCGCCCAGCCCTGAGGCAGCAGCCTTCCAAATCAAAGGTATTCGAGGCCACCCCCAACCCACTACCCAAAGGGCTGCTGTTCAGAGAAGCACACAACAAAACTGGACCTAAGTGTAAATTATTAGAACATGGTATTTCACAACTTGGAAAGATGTGTGTGTATGATGGGCCCTTGTGGCACCAACACCCGGGTCATCATAAATCTGAGGGTAAACTTTTCAGTCAGGCCTCTGTATATGGAGTCCCTCCGTGCGCGTATCTGAGGTTCCTCAGCCACAGGTTCAACCAAGCCTCAGCCAGGCCGGCTTATACCCTGTAAGCAGGAGCTTACTGAAAAGAATCTGGCCCCACGCAGGTCAAACCTAAGTTGTTCAAGGGCCACTCGAGTTAAAACAGCACGGGCTTGGAATGAGCCCTTTCATCCCCAAGTGGTGCTGACACCAGCCCTGGCTGTGGTCCCAGAAGCAAGTCATTAGCTGCATGAAACCTCAGTTTTCCAATCTGCAAAATGGCAGGGCCACTCACATCTGTCTTCCCAGACTGTTTCAAGGGCCACATGTTGTTGTTCAGTTGCCAAGTGGTGTCCGACTCTTTGCACCCCAGGAACTGAAGCACGCCAGGCTTCCCAAGGGCTATGTAAGTACATGTAAAAGCGTAAATCACACACAATCTGAGATAGCATTTATCATGTAGCAATGGCACGACCATCTCTGAACAGCGCGTCCAACCTATCCTCATGGAAAACTTTCACCATAGTTATTCGCTGTGACCACTGGACCGTTCCCTGATTCCTCGTGTATCACTTGGACTGTGACTTGATTCCCAAAGTCAAGCCCACTTTCTATCTCCCAGACATCTGTCTTCCAGGAAGGGGTACTTCTGTCACCATCCGAGTCACCCAGGACAGCAAATGTTATTTCACAGAGTCCAGAACCTGCACACGCACATTCCAAGGGCTTGGGATACGCCAGGCACTTACACTGTAATGATGAACGAGACCCATTCTTTGCTCTTGAGAAGTTTACTGCAGCAACAGCAGGAGAACAGGCCAAGGAAACACGGCACATGCGTGTGTTAGTGACAGGAGCTTGCCTGCTCCCTGTAGTGTCAGCACTGGACCCTCACCCAGTCTCAGGGAGTCAGGACGGCCTCTGGAAGAGCGTGTCAAAGCCAAACAAACCCTTCAGGGAGAAGCTGTGCTGCGAGGTCACCCTGAAAGGATGCTTCTCCAGCCAGTTCACATAAGAAATGTCTTCCTTTGCTACTTTGTCACCTTGCATCAAATACTCAGAGTGGAACATCTAAGAAGAGCGGCCCAGGCAGTGCTGGTGCCCAGATAAGTTCTCAGGGACAGACTCCTGAGAACACAAGGACCAGAGACTAAGGAGCCCACTTCCAGTAACTCATTCATTCTATGACTAAATGCAGGGCAGACAATTAAAATAAGGATACACATGTTGGGCTTTCCTGGTGGCTTGGCGGTAAAGAATCTGCCTGCCAACGCAGGAGACACGCGTTCGATCCCTGGTCCAGGAAGATCCCAGGTGCCTTGGAACAACCAAGCCCGTGCGCCACATCTGCTGAGCCTGTGCTCTAGAGGCTGGGAGCCGCGACCGCTGAAGCCCGCACACCCTGGGGCCTGTGCTCTGCAACGAGAGAAGCCACCGCCGGGAAAAGCCTGCACACCACAACCAACAGTAGCCCCTGCTCGCCGTAACTGCAGAAAGGCCCCCACGGCAATGAAGACCAGCACAGCCAAAAATAAATAAAATTATTAAAAAAAAATACTCACGTTAACAGAACAGTCCATCAAGGCCTGTAGTGAGGAGTTCCTGGCTGGGAGGGTCTTAAGTGGAGGTCAAGGCAATGAATTTGCAAATTCTATTGTTTTTACAGCCACCCACTGAAGGTGTGCACACATATTTACCCTCACATTCTGAGGGGCACTGTAATATTTTCTATTCTATTTCACTTTTGAAAAATGCTGGTCACTACACACTAAATTTGATGTCACAGTAATTGATCGGAACCCAGCGTTTGGAAAGCACTAATGGAGAAATCAATCCTGTGCTGGTCAGGACGCTGGACTAGATGACCCCTGAAATTCTGTCCAGTTCAACGATCCCATCAATCGATGAGAAATTCCTTAACAAGTTCCTTGCTTTGTTCTCAACAGCAAAATACAGCTGTTCTATCTGATCAAAAATTTCCTTTCCAAGAAAAGTCACAGCAACTAAGTGAAGCTGCTTTCCCACTCTTAAGAGCGTAAGATGAAAAGAAAGAAATCTTCTGAAGGGAAAGTCCTGGCTCCTGCTTCCTTCCTCTACCTGTGATCCACCTGGGGCTTGAGACCGGAGGCCTCGGAACACAGCATCACTGGTTGACAGATAAAGCCAGCATCGTGGAAGGTGCCAAGGAACCCTCAGGATGAACTGCACCTACAGTACTGCAGCTTTTGTTCTCTTTTTGGTTTGAAAGAGCCAGGAAGCAGACTTTTGTCTCTTTTGAGTCCACTACGGCTCTTTTCATCTTTTCCTATACTATTCTCTGCCCCATATATTCCTGGAGTAAGCCCATCATTTCAAAGACAAAACGGAGAAAGCAGTTTAAAAACCCTACCACCCTAATAAGAAACCTGACAGTCTGGCAGAAGGGACATGTGTCCTGGCGGGTCTCCTTCCCGGGGTGGCGTGTGTTCAGCTGTTTCTTCTCATCTCGGGTGGAACCTGCCTGCAGACTTCCTCCCACCTGATCTGAGTGAAAACGGAGCAGATCAGTGCGCTTTCTTGATAGAAAGGCTTCCTTCCTTCTATCAAGCTTCTACTTGGTAGATGGCTGTTACCATAGGACTTAACTTCCAAGCCTCAGTTTTCTAAATGGATCATCACTAACTCCAAAGACAAGTACGTGGTATCTAGTAGCTATTAGGATGTCAGGCTGGTAATTCCTACTGGACTTGGTGGCACTGTTTGATGATGCCAAAGAGAAACCCGGCCCGACCCAGCAGCGGGGCTTCCCAGGCGGCTCAGTGATAAAGAACCTGCCTGCCAATGCAGGAGACACAAGAGACGTGGGTTCGAGCTCTTGGTTGGGAAGATCCCAGAGAAGGAAGTGGCAACCCACTCCAGTATTCTTGCCTGGGAAATCCCTTGGACAGAGGGGTCTGGTGGGATACAGTCCATGGGGTCGCAAAGAGTTGGACACAACTTAGCGACTAAACACAACAACAGATCCGGACCCCCGGCTCAGAGAACGTCTCCCCTGGTTACACAACTTGAGTTGAGCGACACAGTCATTCGATGGAAGCAAACTCTGTAGACAGTGTACAGAAAGAAGGCAAACTGGATTTACAACAAGTCTCTTTCTATAGGAGAAAACTTTTGTGCTCAGTATATAACAACACTCCAAAAACCAGTTAGGCGAAAGGCAAACTTCAGCTTTTCCCCCTCTGTTCTGTTATGAAAATGCATACTTAAAAGCGTCAAAACTAACACAATGGGAGAAACGGTGAAGGAAACAAAGCACGAGGAACATGGAGCTGGGTGAGAAGTCTGCGTTCAGCCTACAGTTCTCTTGTTCACTTCGACAGGACTGGTTTAAATTAAAGTCACGAGAGGAGACCCAAAGACAAATGCTTATGGCACGCAGGCTCTAAGTTAGGTGGTTTAAAGGGGAATCCAGGGAGAGGAATCATGAATGCTGAACAGCCGAGCTTCCCAGGCTGGGTTTTTTTCTATTGATTCATTACATCACTAGATTTATAGTCGATCATTTTTTTCCCCCTTGAGGACGCTTGGGATAAGTGGTAAGATGCTCAAATGTCCTCCAGGAGATGCGTAAGGAACATCTTCCAATTTGTGGTTAATTTATACCCCCTCACCCGGCCACTACCCTCATCAAACAGAGAAGGAAGAGCCTGTTCTCTAAGCTCAGAATAGCAGCACACGAGAGATAACAACATCATCCATCCCCCGAGCATCTGTGATGTGCCAGCCACTCTGCTGGCTGCCTGGCACTTTTTATTTTCCACTCCCAGGAACTGTCCTGCTGTAGATATGAACGTCTCCATTTTACAGACAAGAAAACCGAGGCTGAGAGTCCAAGGTTACAGTTTGCAGGCGCAGATCCAAGGGTCAAACCAAGGTCTGTCTAGCTTCAAAGCTCATGCTACTATTTTAGGCTCTAAATTTCCTTCCTTAATAGCAACAGAAGTTTCCCAGTTTACCAAATAATGCATAAAATACAAATAAGAAAGGATAGAAGGCATGGTGGAATAAAGATGAAATACAATAATAAAAACGAGAAAACTCCTTTATTCTCTTGGGCTAGGATGGCTCTTTGAGGTGACCCTTGCCTTGTACACACCAAGTGCACACACAGCAATGCACGCACACACAGCAATGCACACACACACGTACATGCACACACACAAGGTTGACGCTTCACTTCACTACAATGTCTTGATGGCAATACTAACACTGACTTCTAAACATGCAAATAACATGATTCATTCACAAATACACCACGTGATGTTCTGTGACCTTCAGCAGACCTCTTCAATTATTTGGGGTTCTAGGCTCTCCACCAGGGACCTGGAGTTCTCATGAAACCTGCTGTGTGAAGCTGAAAAGCAGACAAACTACATCTATGAGAAATGGGAGGGGAGCTTGTAACTTTTGTAAAAAACGAAGTTCTAAGAGAAAAAAAAATATCTACATAGTAATATCCACTGTTCTCTGCAGTGTTAATACGATCCGGACTTGAATGAGTGGACTGTGGGAAACCACCGCAGGCTCTGGGCAGATAAAGGAAAGGCGCTTGACAGTGACTCTGGCAGGAGAGCCAAGGAATAACGTGGGCAGAACAGGACAGATGTGTGGACAGATAGTCACAAGTCCCTTCTATTGTAATGTGCATGGGTGGATGGGAGGGCGGGAGATAAGAAAAAAGGAAAGTAATGAGTGTAACTTCCCAGGGAAGAAGTACAGTGAATTTTGGTCTTGGTGACTAAAGTAATCGTCCTCTTGTTATGAGAAACCAGAAATTGGAAACAACGTTCAGCTGGAGATGATGACGGGTCATTTAATTTTGATTTAACCAACTTATTCCTGCAAAATTTTCTTGTGCCCAGATCATTCTTCAATGGCTTTTCATCAGAATTCTTGTCCTTTCCAGAGAACCCGAATGAGACCACAGTAAGCCATCTTCCTGTGTGGTGAGCTTCTAAGTTCTGTCCTTATCAGCCGTATCCTTTCTATTCAGGCTGAAGGGATGCTGATAACAGCTCATAGCATTTGGGCATGGACTGGAATTGTCCACCCCCTCGCTGGAGGGATGAATTTCCATCCCGCCACGGTGGCTTAATACATAACTGCTGTGGGAACGGAGCCTAAAACAGTGCCTAGGAGAACCTATGGGTTTCAGTCTTCTTCCCAAAAAGTGCGTTAGGAAGGCTGAACTAGAGGATCTTCTGGGTCCTTCCAGCTCTAGAGATGGCCCCCCTCTCTGGCCTCTTCCCTGTGATGAGCAGCATGCATTTTTTAGTCAGTTAGCTCGGTGGAGAGAATACAGCTTGTGACCATGATACAGAACAAAGCTAACTGGGTCACAGGAAGATAGACCCTCTGACCTTGGCCTGGTTAGCAGCACCCATACAGAGGCCAGCCCAGAGAGCAGAGCTAAGCGGCCACACAGTGAGAGAAGAGGGTAGTGGGGAGGGCTAGGGGAGTCCACCACCCAGGATCGCCCACCCCAAGAGACCTGGAGCGCAGCCACGCCCACTGACTGCAACTTGCTTTGCACCAAGTGTGCAGGCCCTGGGCTCTGAAGACATGGAGATACAGAAGAAGCCCCCATCAACACCCTCCGCTGTGAAGCTTCTAAGCTGGGAGGCATTACTGAAGTCACAGGCGCCCTCATCACTAGAGGTCGAGCCTCGCAAATGAATGTCATCTACACAGGCTCCACTGCCCACCCCCGTCCCATCTGTAAAAATATGTGTTCTCCTCATATTGGCAGTTCTCAGGCTCAAAACAGTGAAATGAAACAAAATATTAGTAAACTCACGAAATCAACCAGCACCTTTCTTCCTTTTAAACATCTGCCTAGAACTGCAAACTAAGAAAGAGACAAATACTCAATTAAAAATATCAAACAAATGTTCACCCTCACCTGAGATAAAAGATATGCAAATTAAACCCAAAAGCCACTATTCCCTTCTCACATTACTGAGGTTTCTAGAAAGCAATAGCTTTTGTTAAGGGCATGGTGAATGAGCTGTCAGGGTTCTCCCATTTGTGAGTGTATGAGTGGGGTTGGTGGGGGTGTGTGTGTGGGGAATAGGTCTGTATGGAAACGGCTATTTCCTTTCTTAAAAATGATTAATGCTATAAAATCTTTAAAAATCTGAAACCCTATAGACTAATAATCTCACTTCTTGGGATCCATCCTAATGAAATAATCAGAGATACATACAAAGTTTTATAAAAGGATACTTACCCAAGTTTTAATTATGATAATAATTTTTTTAAAAGCTAGATTAAACAGTCATTTAAGGGACAGCTAAAAAATTCTGGTACCTCCATGTGGAAGATTATAATATGCACACATGTGTATAAAATGATGTTTATAGATATTGAATGGTACAGGGAGAAAATGCTCATGGCACCATGTTAAATAATAAAGACAGGACACAAAAGCCTAGATTCAGTGTATATAATACCAATTCCATCTAAATACATACAAATACAGCCTGGGGAGAAACACCAAGAAGAAACACACCAAAACAGCAACAGTGGTACTGGTGTCTAAGTTTTTTAAAAATGCCCTTATTTATACTTTCCTGTGTTTATGATATTCAGTCATGAAATATATTAGATCGAACCACATGAAGCTGCCATTTTACAGGTAAAAAATGGTCAAATAGCGGCATTTTCTTGTACTTACTATTTCATCATCAGGGGAAAAAATAACAAAAAGCTACATATAGGAAAGATTAAGAGAAAATATGTTCAAAAACATACTGCATATTTCAAGACTCAATGAGAATAAGAGAGACACAGAAGAGAAGAATAAATGAAAAGTAAATTACATAAGGTTTGAAGAGTTTAGGATATGGTATTTATGTCTTATCTGCTACCAAGAGATACTTAACCTGAATCTAGCAGGCTTAAAATCCCAATCTGCTGATAAAATTGAATACAAGATCCCAAGTAGCATTCTAAAGGTCCTAATGAGACGTTGGTACTACAAAACCTAAGGCTTCTCTCTTATATTCATTGACATTCCACCCTTAAGATGTAATTAGCCCTTCAAATTGTTGGCAGTTGACTATAAATATTTCTTCAACTGACAATTTTTCGGTCTAATGTTGTGATTAACATACAACAAAGTACTTTCTTTAAACAAGAGGTAAATAGCCAAGATACAAAACAAACCAGACTGAGGCAGGCTGCTAATTGATGCACAGATTTTTAATACTCTCTACAGCTTTTTTTCTTTTCTTGGATGGCAGAGTCATGGATTTTATTATGAGCAATAGGATTGCCATTTCCCTTTCCAGTCTTAATAATTAAATAAAGACACTGTCGTCATTACACCACAGAGGGATGACCACCTCTGCCAGGGCCCTCAAGTGGTCACAATCTCCTAAGATATAAAAAGCATATTGACTGTGAAGTTGTGGTTTTAGTGGGGCAGCCATCTCGGAGTTAAGTTTCTTTAAGGTGGCAAAAACAAAACAAACAAACAAAACAAAAAAAGAGATGGAAATCTTGGATCTAAGATCAAGAGTTTCCTGGAAGCTAACCTTGCTGGGTTGGGTTGGTATTAAGGCACTGATTCAAAAAGAGAAGAAAGTACAGTGCCAAACATTATGGAGTTCTTTTTTTTTTTTGTAAATATTACCTTTTTAAACTTTGTCTCTTCCCCTACCACCTGTATGAACACACACACATACACATTTCACACATACACATTCACACACACTCACGCTCTGCTGTCTTTTTTTTTTTAATTTTTTTTCTTTTTTTTTTTTTTCTGCTGTCTTCTTTCACCTCTAAATTCTATCACACAATTACTGCTTTGGAGACCTCAACCATTTTTAAGAGACTAAGTATCTCATTAACGTTTCTGAAAGATTAGCAGTCATTAAGAAAAGAGGACTGCAATTGGATAACATTTTCTAAATCTTTTGGAACTGTTGACTATCTGCAAAAACAACTGTAAAACTTATAATAGGTTAAAATTAAATTCCACTATCATCACAGATGTCAAATTCCACACATAAAGATTCCTAAAATAATCTCTTAAACTTACAACACACTAGTTTTGCTTTTAAATATCTTTAGAATGAAACAGCCAAGGTTTTATAAAAATGTCAAAGTTTAAATGAACTTGTATAATTCTTACATTATTCATTTTCTAATTATGAAAGTCATATATTATTCTAGAAGTAAACACTGAAAAATTCAGTGTTTAACTAGAAAGTAAAAGTTGCCTCAAACTCCACTGTGTCAAGAGATAACCATCTGGTTTCTATTTCTCCAACTAGTCTTCCTATGTATAGTTGCTTTCGCTCACTCCCTTTTCCCCCCCTTTCCTCTTTGAAATATTTATCTTGGTGTCTTCATAATAGTATCTAAATTCTTATACTTCCATACAGAAAAAAAGCAAGCTGAATAGGCAACTCCAGAGAGAGAACCAGAAAGCAACAAACCACAAGGCTATTTAGTGGTCTGATACAAGGTTCTGTCATTTCGGCCAGGCTGTTCTCAACTATATTATCTATAGACAGTTTCTAGGAAATATATTTGGTCAAAGAAAGTTAAGGTAGAAAGTCAAATTTTAAACAAAATACCACAAATTCAAATCAAGGTAATTGAGGTTTTAGCATCTGGGTGGTTCCCATATTCAATGACATGAAAGGTTTAAGGGCTGTATCAAAGCATTGGAGACTGTTCTCAGCCTGCTGGCTTTAGCAACTGAGTGCCCCTCATCATTCCTGAAGTCGGCCAGCCCTCATAACAAAGACCAATAGCAAAGTTTCAGTGAATGAGATAACCCTTGCCATCCAAAAGGTGAAAAACAACATCTGCTGAAAAACCAAATGAACTGCAGTGACGGGTTCAGCAATCAGCCTGGAGGATTTCAGAGACATGGTCTTTGCCTCTGGAAAGAAAAAAACACAACAGAACAATTGTCTCAATCCCACGCTCTGAGTTCTAAACTCTCTTTAGATCAATTAGCATGAAGTCCTGCCAAGCTCATTATTAGAGAAACTCTGGGCTCCTACAGCCCCATGGTGTTAAACTGTCCTCCAAACTAGAGGGCTCTGCAGCAAGGACAATGAGGACTTGATGGGGGCGCAGACTCCTTGGGTTTCCTTTGCTGAGAGCCATTTCTAGGATTTATTTTTAAACTGCATTAAAAAAAAATTAGACTCCAAGCATCTTTTCAAAGATTTTTTTTTAATTGAAAAACTGGTCCTTATTTATTCTCCTGTGTACCTCCAATCTCCAGTTACCTTTTATAGCTAAAATTTTACAGCCAAATGTTTCTGGAATCTGTGACTTACTCAGATCCCTTATTAGATAACGGTGATTAGCTGTCAAGACCTCCAGAGCATGTGGACACCCCGGCATCTTAAGTTATGTTCTAAGGAGGTAGGAAGACAGAATTTTTTTTCTTTCTGGCACAGGCTTCCTCCACCCACCCAATCCCCCTAAATCTCTTGGGCCTGCCAAGGGCCTGACCTTCCGATCTCTGCAGCAGAGGGTGAAGTTTGGCGGGAGGAAGGCCCAGTAGATGAAGGCCCTCTGTTCAACAAATATTTGCTCACCCCTCCAGTGGGAGGGAAACCATTTTCTATAAGCTGCCTGCCTTGAGTAACACTTGGAGCCCTTCAGGAGGCTTGTTCAGCTGATGGCCTAGAATTAGACACCTAATATCAAGGTAAACATAAAGTCCAAACCCACAGAACATTATGGAAAACCAAACGAATTTACCACACTTCCCAGGTCACATCAAAGCCAACACAAGTTCCTGGAAATAGAGTCTGCGTGAAACTTCCAAAAAAACTTTTCACTCGCCTCTGCCTTGCTGGACGGTCTTAGTCCAGTTATCTTAAATTCTAAAACTACCTGACCTAGGACGACACTTCCCTGAAGTTTTGCCCACTCAAACTACTGAGTCTGCAATTTTTGTCCACGCATTTCTGGCTGCCTGAATCCCGTTCCACTCCCCCTCCCATCTTTCAACCCTCCACTCAAACCCCCACCCTTCCCACCCCCCCCACCCCTGTCTCTATTTGCAAATCTGAAAAGACAAAAAAGCCAGGGAAGGGAGAAAACCTCCTAGTTGTGTGGTCCTCACCGCTCCACCCTCTCCCCAAGACAGGCCAGGCGACCAGATCTGGGGAGGGAGATGCTGATGGGGGTGGGACGGGGACGCAGGGGATGGGAGACTGGGTGGCAGGGTGTGGGTGTGGGCGGCTGGGGGTGGGGACCTGCCTAAGCTAATTCCCCAAAGTCCTCGCTCCTAGAGAGTGCGGATGGGCAAGGGCTAGGGTGTAACCAGGTGGCGCTGGCAGAAAGTTCCCGGGTTTTTTTTTTTTTCTTCAGTAGTGGAATCACAGCTTCTTTTTTCAAACCCCTAGAAGAATCCGGGGCGCCAGTGACAGGGGGCCAAAGCGGCGCTCTCAGCTGTAAGTGCTGAGGTCATTGCGGTCGGGTCTTCTAGGAAATCCCTGGTTTTCGGGGTGAACTGATGGCGACTGGGGGTGTGGACACGCAGGGTGCGCGCGGAGACCCAGGACCGGCGGGCGGGCTCCGGATCGCAGAAGTGGGCTTAACGGATTTACAGCGCTCTTAGGCGGGGCTCTTTCCTTTCTCCCACCCTGTTTTCCTTTTTCTCTCTTTGGCTTCAGCGCCAGCCGCCTGGGGGAGGGCCGGGCCGCCGCGCGCACGGCTGAGAGGCAGCGGCGATTAGCACCCTAATCCCGGCCCTGACCCCCCGGCGGTGGGCGCGCGGGCCGGGCGGAGACAGGGCGGGGCGGGGGCGCGGCCGCCGGCTCCCTACGTCCCGCGGGCAGGTCCCAGCAGCCGCGGGTGGGGGCGCCAGTGGGAACTGGGGGCCCCGGGGACCCCACGCAGCGGCTGTCAGTTCCCCGAGGTGGAGATGCCCGGGAAGTCGGAGGGCGCAGGCGAAGAAGCGGGTGGGCTGGACCCGGGCGGTGGCCCGGACGCCGGGAGCTGGGCAGCGACCCCCGCCTCCCGACCCCCCGCCGCCCCGACCCAGCATGGAGGGGCGAGGGGAGCGCCAACGCCCGCCGCGGCCCTCGGCGCCTACAGGTTAGCGCGAGCCCGGGGCCGGGCACCTGAGGGCGGGGACTCGTCCCCCACGACCCAGCAGAGGGGCGCCCCCCGCCCGAGGCTGCGGGGCTGGGCGCCACGCCGGGGGCTCCGGACTGGGGGCGGACATCCCCCCGCCCCCCCGCTCTGGGGAGGGCGCCGACCCGACCCACGTCCGGGCTGGAGAAGTTGGGGGGCGAGCGCGGGAGGCTGGGGCGAGGCCCATGGGGTGCCGAGGGAGCGGACTAGATGGACGAAGGGAGTCAGGAGGGGCGACAGACGCCGGGACTTACCGAGCGGCTCCCTCATGCTGCCCTGCGCTGTCGCCGCCGCTCCGGCCGGCCGGGGAACAGCGCGACCCGCCCCGCTCGCAGCCTCTGCGGCCGAGCATGCCCGGAGCCGCCGCCGCCGCCGCCCCGCTCTCCGCGGCCCCGCCCATCACCCCGCCCTCCGCGACCCAGCACCCCGCCCATAGCCCCGCCCCCGCGGCCTCGCGATCCCCGCCCCGCCCATCGCTCCACCCCGCGCGCTCCGCCCCGCCCTGTCCGACGAGCGGTCTCCAGGCTCTGCTCTCTGGCAGGAGGGCAGCACCCGGGCAGGGGCGGACGGGTAGCCAAAGGCACAGGCCTGCTCCGGCCCCGCCTACGGCACAGGTGAATTGGTCACCTTTCCCTCTTTCCGGTCACTTGGGTTTGGGCAGCTTCAACGCTGTATGAATGTCCATACACACGTATGCATACGTACACTGCCACACAGAGACGCACACAGCCACACACAAACACACACACACACACACATAGACACACACTTTCACAAAAACATACACGCAGGGAAGGTGTGAAGAGCAGAAGACAGTGACAACAGCTTAGTGCTTGGAATCTCCTAAAGCAGACGGCTGAGTATCTTAGCTAGAGGCTTGGGGAACCTTTACAGGTCAGCTGCTCAGTCCTGTCTTTTGGTGGATGAGGAAATGGGAAGCCAGGAAAAGGCAGAGGTCAGGCAGAGTGAACACATACTGCTCGCGCCTCTCCACCTCCCTCATAGCCACAATCAGACTGCTGCCAGGTCTGCTCACAGGCAAAAGTCCTTGTACTTTGGAGGGCAGAGAAAAGACAAAACGTTCAACTGCTGGTGAGTCATGGAGAGGGCGATGGTATTGGCTAAGTTCAGTTCACAGAGGCAGAGGCATGGAGCAGCCCCCGGTGCAGAAGGATAACCTTTCAACTGGACTTCCCTGGCGGCCCAGCGATTAAAAATCTGCCTTGCAAGGCAGAGGATTTGGGTTTGAGCTCTCCTTGGGGAACTAAGACCCTACATGCCTCGGAGCTACTGAGGGAGTGAATTCTCAGGTAGGTTGATAAGACACCTGGAGTTCCCAAGGAGGAGAAAGGGGTCTGGGGCTCTCGAGGGGGAGAAAGGGACAAACGTTTTTTTCTGCATCACTTTGTCTTAGTCACATAAGACGTTTTTTCTTAAACTCTGAGTTATTGTGACAACAATTTTTAAGAATAACTTTCTTTAAGCCCAGAGCTAATGATTATACAACAAAACAACTCATCTTGGTCAAGGGTATGTTTTTCCTTAAGCTCTATACTAATGATTATATATCCAGATAACCACAATGGTGTGATCTCTCACCTAGAGCCAGACATCCCAGAATGTGAAGTAAAGTGGGCCTTAGGACCTTGGCCCATCACTATGAACAAAGCTACTGGAAGTGATGGAATTCCAGTTGAGCTAATTCAAATCCTAAAAGATGATGCTGTTAAAGTGCTGCACTCAATAGACCAGCAAATTTGGAAAACTCAGCAGTGGCCACAGGACTGGAAAAGGTCAGTTTTCATTCCAATCCAAAGAAAGGCAATGCCAAAGAATGTTTAAACTACCACATAATTGTACTCATCTCACACACTAGCAAAGTAATGCTCAAAATTCTCCAAGCCAGGCTATAATAGTACATGAACAAAGAACTTTCAGATGTTCAAGCTGGATTTAGAAAAGGCCAGGGAACCATAGATCAAATTGCCAACATCTGTTGGATCATAGAAAAAGCAAAGAGAGTTTCAGAAAAACATCTACTTCTGCTTGACTGACTACGCCAAAGCCTTTGTGTGGATCACAACAAACTGTGGAAAATTCAAGAGATGGGAATACCAGACCACTTACCTGCCTCTTGAGAAATCTGTATGCAGGTCAAGAAGCAACAGTTAGAACTGGACATGGAACAATGGACTGGTTCCAAATTGGGAAAGGAGTGCGTCAAGGCTGTATATTGTCACCCTGCTTATTTAACTTATATGCAGAGTCCACCATGCAAAATGCCGGGCTGGATGAACACAAGCTGGATTAAAGATTGCCAGGAGAAATATCAATAACCTCAGATATGCAGATGACACCACCCTTATGGCAGAAAGTGAAGAAGAACTAAAAAGCCTCTTGATGAAAGTGAAAGAGGAGAGTGAAAACGTTGGCTTAAAGCTCAGCATTCAGAAAATGGAGATCATGGCATCTGGTCCCATCACTTCATGGCAAATAGATGGGGAAACAATGGAAACAGTGACACTTTATTTTGGGGGGCCCCAAAATCACTGTAGATGGTGACTGCAGCTATGAAATTAAAAGATGCTTGCTCCTTAGAAGAAAAGCTACTACTAACCTAGACAGCATATTAAAAAGCAGAGACATTACTTTGCCAAAAAAGGTCCATTTAGTCAAAGCTATTGTTTTCCCAGTAGTCATGTGTGAATGTGAGAGCTGGACTGTGAAGAAAGCTGAGTGCCGAAGAATTGATGCTTTTGAACTGTGGTGTTGGAGAAGACTCTTGAGAGTCCCTTGGACTGCAAGGAGGTCCAACCAGTCAGTCCTAACGGGAATCATCCCTGAATATTCATTGGAAGGATTGATGCTGAAGCTGAAACTCCAATACTTTGGCTACCTGATATGAAGAACTGGGAAAGATTGAAGGCAGGAGGAGAAGGGAACGACAGAGGATGAGATGGTTGTATGGCATCGCTGACTTGATGGACATGAGTTTGAGCAAGCTCTGGGAGTTGGTAATAGACAGGGAAGCCTGGCCTGCTGCAGTCCATGAAGTGGCAAAGAGGAAATGAACTGAACTGAACTGAGTGATTATATAACAACAATATATCTTGCTCGAGGACATGTTTCTCCTTCTTAACAAGAAACTTCTGACTAATCTTGTTATATTAAGACCTATGTTTTGGGAGTGGGTCTGGTAAGACCTTTCTATTGCTAGTTCTAATCTTGTTAATTTAAGATGTATGTTCTGGCAGTGGATCTGGTAAAGTATATAACGCCTTGATTAGACTAGTGAGTGGGGCAGTCTCTGTCCCCCTTCTGATGTCTATGTCAGAAGCTTTCTCTGTCCTTTTTCGCTGTAATAGAACTTCTGCCACATGAAATTCTGAGTATCTGAAGCCCAGTCTCTGGCCCTGAAGCAAAATCTTCTTTGGAGATCACAAATCTGACATCATTCACTGTAAGCTATCAGTACGGAGCCTGCATGCCCCGACTAGAGAGTCCATGTGCTGCAGCGAAGATCTGGGGAG
Source organism: Capricornis sumatraensis (assembly GCF_032405125.1). Taxonomy (NCBI): domain Eukaryota; kingdom Metazoa; phylum Chordata; class Mammalia; order Artiodactyla; family Bovidae; genus Capricornis; species Capricornis sumatraensis. Next base: position 38,194,259 of record NC_091083.1, read on the forward strand.
CCATAGCTAAGACCTGATGCAGCCAAATAAACAAATATTTTAAAAAAGAAGAAGAAAGAAAACTGTTCAGTCACATTACTGATTTCTGGCTGTGCTCTTTGCCATCACACCGATAATCTCTGAAGTCATTGCACTGTCACTGCAGGGAGTCCCAGGATGAGCCCTTCAAGTGCATTATTTTGTTTCAGTCCTCACCATTGTCCTATGAGATGGTGCCACTGGGAACTGGGGCTCTGAGAGGCCCTGCAGGTAGGCAATTGCAGAATCTGGCCCAAGACTCTCATTCTGAACCCTAACCACAAGGTGTGTGCAGTCTAAGAGAGCATATAAAGCCAAACACACTTGTGCTGGGAAAGAAAGGTGATATGGTCAAGGGTCATGTGGTGAAATCATCTTTCTTGTATTCCAGGAAACCAGACAGGGAAGATGGGAGCAGACAGCTTGCTCTGAAGCTCAAGGGGCAGATGGCTTGTGTACTTGATCTTGGGTATTCCTGCCACTTTCTAGGGGCTTCCCAGATGTCGCAGTAGTAAAGAATCCACCTGCTAGTGCAGAAGATGCAAGAGATGCAGGTTCGATCCCTGGGTCTGGAAAATACCTTGGAGGAGGAAATGGCAACCCACTCCAGTATTCTTGCCTGGATAATTCCATGGACAGAGAAGCCTGGTGGGCTACAGTCCATGGGATCACAAAGAGTCAGATACAACTGAGCACATGCTACTTTCTAGATGTGTGACTTCTGTGAGCCTCAGTTTCTTGCCTAATATGATAAGGACAACAATAGTGCTCACCTTGTAGGGAAGCCCTGAGCATTAAGTGAGATGAGGCCTCTTTAGCAACAAGCATAGTGCTGGCACAAGGTAAGAAGGCAGAAATATCAGCTCCTACCACTAACACCTGTTCTAATGGTGCTCTGTTGGTAGGAAGACTTCATGGGAAATGCCTCAAAGGCCTGGTAGGCTGCACTTAAGCAAAGGAAGCCTGGAAAAATAAGATAAGAAAAAAGCAAAGAAAATGATATGCAGAAGTTTTCCTGGGAAATCACAGTTATATACAGCAGTGACATGACTTCTTGTTATGAAAGCATGTCTCAGGGATAGACTGCTTCAGTGACACACCATTCCCATCTGTACTCAATTTGTCAACTCAATGAAATAATTTTTTTTTTTTGCTGTGGAGCATCTATGTGCCCAGCAGTATGCACACACATGGAGACAAATGTTCCCACGAGATCATTTATCAACCAGCACGTTGAGATCAGGACACGGTTTCCCACAGAACAAAGTTATATTGTTGGGTTTCTGGGTCAACCCTGCAGAAGTTTCCTAATGCAGCTGAACTGCTGTGTATTTGCAGCAGAAGACAACGCTGAAGCAAAGGGAGAAACAAGCTAAACCAACCCACATAAAGCCTCTGTAATAAGAAACTGTTGGGGCAGAAAGGTGGGTGAAGGCAGCTTTCTTTAGAAGAAGGTGACAAGATTGCACTATCACAGATTCTGGAGAAGATGACTTCATGATTTCCTAGATTGTTGTGGTTTCCTGACACCAGCTCTCTAACATGATAACCTCATTCCAAAATGTTTACCTTTCTGCTTTCTCCAGCACAGATATATCCCTGGCCCAGCTCTCATGCCTTCCAGCCATGACTCAGATCATTTCAGATGAACAAGGAGAATGAAAAAAATGAGGATGGGGCAGAGTGGGGGCAGGGGGTGGGAAGCAAGGAAAAAGATGGGAGCCTTTTCTGCAGATTTGGGGCTACAATTGTGAAGAAGAAGAAGGGCAAGAGAAAAAAGGCAATGAGTATGAGAGGGTGACTGTCTAAAGAGCCCAAAGAGGGGGTGTGGTGTTTCCCCAAATGAAGGTAGAAGCTGAGGAGGAAAAAACCCATTGCACACTGGTTTACAGTACTTGGACCTGGGGTGGTGGGCATGAGAGATGAGAACCAACTGTGTATACATGTATATGCCTGTGGTCTTCTGCCTTTTGTACACATACAAACATGGGTATATGGGGCTTCCAAGATGGCTCAGTGGTAAAGAACCTACCTGCCAATGCAGGAGACACAAGAGACACAGGTTTGATCCTTGTATAAGGAAAATCCCCTGGAGGAGGAAATAGCAACCCACTCCAGTATTCCTGCCTGGAAAACTCCACAGACAGAAGAGCCTGGTGGGCTATAGTCCTTGGGCTTGCAAAAAGTTTTACACAACTGAGCACACATATATACATACGTTTGTTATTATATTTTTAGGAAAAAAGGGCATTTCTTCATCAGGCAGGTCTCTGTAACTCAGAAAGCACCTGCATAGGTTTTATTTTGCCCATAAGAGGAATCCCACTCCTTCACCACTTCGCCTACAAATCTCCCAGTTATAAGGTAACTTCACCCCTCTCTCTCTCACCTACTTGATTTTGGGAGACTTCCACACAGGAAAAATATCTATCGCCTGCTTATGTAATTGTGAGGAAACAGAAAATGTGGTTTAAAGCAACTCTGAGCATGATGCTGCCCGGGACCCTGAGTCAGGATGCCTTCCTGGCTGCCTCCACGACCCCGCCTCCCTGCGGGTTCTGGAGAAGGGATTTCACAGACTCAGGAAGGAACTGGATTACTGAGTCATCAGGACAGATGTGCGATGACCAGAGCAAGAATGCTTAACGGTCTTCTTCAGGAAAAATAAAAATAAAAATAAAATAAAAAAGACCAAACCCTTGTTTCTTTGATTTGCTGCTTTTTTTCCAAGGACTCAGTGGAAAAAAAAACAACCCTCTCCTTGCTTTAGGGCCTCAGGGATGACCTACCACAAGGTTTCCTTTAACTGCAATATTCTTTGATGTTTTTCTCAGTCTGTAAAAACACTACCAGTTCTTATTCTCTGAAAAGATTAATGTTCTTGATAAGATCTCAAAGTCCCTCTTGTTGGCTTGTTCTGGAAAGTCAGACAATAGTACTTATACAAAAACTAGAAAGGGTTTTATGTTCATAGGTGCTAAGAAAACCTGTTTTTAGATATCGGTATTTCTATTAATTCAGAGGCTATGCTGCATAATCACTTTTGACCATGAACTAGGAACTAGGTATGTTTTCCCAAGTGTGCTCCATGGATCACTCGCTTCAGGATCAACTCGGGGGGGTCTGACTAAAAGCCAGATTCCTGGACCTCATTGGACACCATCAGAATTTCTAATTCCTACAGTCAAGAGCCTGAAATCTCTATTTTAAGTACATGCCCAGACAATTCGTACACACGGGCAAGTTTGAGAAGCAGAGAAAGAGTACAAGAGGAAGAACTCGTGTGTGGAGGGCCTAACAGAATGATTGGCACGTTATAAACATTCCCAGAACGGTAGCCATCAACGTCACTCCGTGAGGCTGGAAGATGCCCCTGGGAAATAAAGTGCGTTAGGGGTGTGTTAACTGTTGCCTTAGAGATTTGGCACCAACCCAAACAGAAAATTTACAACCATGGGGATTAAGAAAAAGGATGACAAATTCATTTCAGGACTATACTTTCACTCTAAGGAGACGGATCTGCATGGTTATCACATGAGAAAAATCATTTTTCATCGTTTGCTGTCTCTTTCTCCACTTTCTCCTCCATCAGGCTACACCTTCAAGGCCTCCTCCCGCCGCCACCACCACCGAGCACCATCACCACCCACTGGAGCAGAATTATGGTTCATTCCAAGCATCCCCCTGCCTGCAGACTGTGGTGCTTTGCCAGATTCATAAGGAAAACCCAATTCTCCTCTTTTCCTGGGAATGACAGTGGCTGGCTAGAATTGCCTGGGACAAAGGAGATACAGATGTGGCTTCCGGAGGACAGTGGACCAGCGCTGGCGTGTCCACGCACAGGCACTTTCGGCCTCCTCTCCTGCCATCTCACATCAGCTGATTGAGAATCCATCAGAATTAAGCTGAGTATTTTCTTTTTTCTTTCATTTTTTAAAAAAATATTTATTGGCTGGGCCGGGTCTTGGTTGTGGCATGTGGGATCTAGTTCCCTTGCCAAGGATTGAACTTGGGCCCCCTGCGTTAGGAGTATGTAACCTGAAACACTGGACTACCAGTGAAGTCCTAAACATTGAGTATTTTCTTTACCCCTGTGTGACTTTTTTTTTTTAATGGGAGATATGTGAACAACTATGAAACAAGTTGATTATCAACATTAATTGCAAAAAAAAAAATGAGCCTGGTCTCCTGTATTGGAGGTGCATTCTTTACCATCTGAGCCACGAGGGAAACCTTCCACTGGGGGAGAGAATAACATTATCAGGCTTTTACTGCGTCTGTGATAGCAAGTGATACAAAGATGACACCAAGGCCAGGGGGAGAGGCAAGAACTTCCTTTCATGTTTGCTGTGTTCCAGGCATATGGCTAGGCCTTGACTTAAATTTTCCCACAATTCTGTTACCACGGTTACTCATTCAGTCGTAGCGCACCAGGCTCCTCTGTCCATGGGATTCTCCAGGCAGGAATACTGGAGTGGGTTGCCATACCCTTCTCCAGGGGATCTTCCCAACCCAGGGATCGAACCCGGGTCTCCAGCACTGCAAACAGATTCTTTACTGTCTGAACCACCAGGGAAGCCCAAGGCTGGATGATTTGAGTTGAGTGCTGGAGAGGCTATGAATCCCCGATATAAAGAGAGTTTTCTACATCTTTGATTGTTTGCATTCATAAAACACCCACAGCAATTGGTTTAAGCTGCTAGGATTGGGTTTATCATGATATATCTTGGATTTGCTGTTATCAGCCTGTGTGTTTAGTTAAGCTGCTGGATTTTGAGTTCTGGATTGTTCGTCTCTGTCCTGTGTTTTCTTAGGCTCCATGTTTATCTCTTTGGCATCCACTAATCACAAAGCCAGAGCAGTGGCCTGGTTGTTTACAAGTCTTCTGTGATTGGGGGCCCAGGCTGGAAACTACCTCCTTATCTAACCCTCACACCCCAAGCCTGTATTGTCCCTTCCCTAAACCACCCCCCCACCCCAGGCAACCAGGGAAAGCCCTGATGCCCCAGAGCCCCCCTGCTACTGCTAAGTCAGTTCAGTCATGTCTGACTCTGTGTGACCCCATGGACTACAGCCACCCAGGTTCCTCCATCCATGGGATTTTCCAGGCAAAAGTACTGGAGTGGGTTGCCATTGCCTTCTCCTGTAACAGAGTCATGATGCCCAGCCGGTCTCCCTCCCGTGCCGGGCAGTGCTGCCTCCTTCTGGGCTTGGGCAGGGGTGGGCAGGAGCCGGCACCTGAGGAGGCGGGATGCAGGTTGAGGGAGCTCACTGATTTAAAACGACAGAGGCTGCCTAAGCTCCCCCTGCCCTCCCTGCTCTCAGTCTCCTCGGCCCGCTGCTCCGTGTTCTCCTTCTCTTCTTTGATCAACCGGATCTTTCGTTGATGGTGTCCAGCTGCTCCTGCAGCATCACAGTCAGAGTCTCAGCATCGCCCTGCCCGCTGGGTGACAGCTGAGTGGCCGAGCTGAAGAGGGTGACCCTGTCGCCCTCGCCGTGAGACACACCCTCGTCACTCTTGAACGCTTGGGCCACATTGGCCAGCACGCTGGCTTGCTGCTCGTGCTCCCAGTCCTGCTCCTTCAGGGTCTGCACCTTCTCGTCCAGGGCCTTGTGGTGCTCAAACAGCAATTTCAGTGCCCTGAGCACCTCCACCTCGCTGGTCATGCCGGCTGGGGACTGTGCCTGCCGCTTGCCCACCGTCATCCGGAGGGACGGCACGTACCAGGAAACCAGGCACTCCAGGGGCTCCAGCAGCATCCTGGTGTTGTTTCTTTCTGCTTTCAGCTCTGCAATTTCTTCTTCTCTTTTAAGAAGTTGCTCCCTACATATTCGTATTTCTTCCGAAGGAGTTGGAAACTCCCCAGAGCCACTCCAACCAGCCAGTTCCAAGCTGGTTCCCTAGCCCTGCCTTGCCCTTTTCCACAGGCACCACAGTAGAGGCTGCGGCCTGTGCAGACCACTTGTTCTTCTCTGGCCCCTGGTGGACACTGGTGCTCCCCCCGCGGCCCTGCGTGCCTCTCCTTTCTAGGGGAATTGGGAGCCACACTAAACCTTTCCATCAAAACCACTGGCCTCTCTGAATTGTCACTCGTGCACGTGTGCTTAGTCGATGCAGTCATGTCCAGCTCTTTGTGACCCTATGGACTGCAGCCCGCCAGGCTCCTCTGATTATGGGGTTCTCCAGGCAAGAATACTGGAGTGGGTTGCCATTTCCTTCTCCAGGGGATCTTCCCGACTCAGGCATTGAATCCACATCTCATGTCTCCTGCATTGGCAGGCAGGTTCTTTACCACTAGCACCACCTGGGAAGCCCAATTGTCACCCACCTCTATAAATTAAGACCCAAATCAACCCCTCTGTTCACTGCAACCTCAAACCACACCTCTCAACAGGTAGATGAAACAACTGCTTGTTCCACTGAATTATTGAAGTGAAAAATGGCCTTCTAAACTGACATTGTGCAAATCCTGAGTTATAAATCCTCACAATATGCACACAGTAAAAACTAAGCAGAGGGCTGAGGGTCACCAAAGGAAAAATGACCAACAAGTTTAGAAAATGCTTGAGTTTTCTTGAATTTTTGGTCTATTTGTTCTGAGTTTTACTTCTGCTTTTTCTGTATTCTATCATAAACCCAGCTTAGTATTCTCAAACTTTATTAGTCTCTTAAGTTCCTGGTGATTGATTGACCATATATATATGGAATATATATATATATATATATGGTGGTGTCATGTCCGACTCTTGTGACCCCACAGACATCCCACACCCATGGGATTCTCCAGGTGGGAATACTGGAGCGGGTTGCCATTTCCTTCTCCAGGGGACCTTCCCGACCCAAGAATTGAACCCGGGTCTCCTTCACTGCAGGCAGATACTTTACCAACTGAGCTATGAGGGAAGCCCCATATATATCTATATCTAGATATAGATATATATGGTCAATCTGATATATACCTATGTGTCAGATTGCTTGCCTTTTGGTTAAATCCAACAAAATTACATTTTCTAAAAGCAAATAATATGAAACACGCAAGCAAGAGAGCCAAGGAGAAGAATTAACGGTTTGTCAGAAGCTAACTAACAGACATGAAATGTAAGTCTGAGAAAAGAAAAGAAATCATTAGGGAACGTCAGCTTTTCATCAGCAGTGGCTACAAAATAACAGTGCAAGTCCAATCCCAGTGTCTCACTTGGCTGGAACACTTGGTTAGGGAGCGCCTGGGCAACTCCTTGACTCCTGCCATGTTCCTTTTGTCAGCCACCGTCCCCTGGATACGTGGAAACTTAGTCCATTTGGGGGGGGGGGTCACCACTAATAAGGTCCAGTGACTCCCCATCTCACATCTGGGGTGGCCAGAGCCTCTGTCCCCATGTGGGAACCTGCACACACCTCCCATGGGAGAGGAGAAACTGAGTGCAGCTCTCAAGTCAGCAGGCAGCCGTGTGTATTTCCTAGTGTTCTCAAACTAGTGAATGTATTCATCTTTGTCTCTGTATTTGTACAGCCTTCCCTGTAGTTCTTCATGCCTGGAATGTATATTAGAACTTCTGCTGAAACCACCAAATACCTGGAGGGTACCATAACTAACTAGTCACAGATGTCGTATTAAGTTCATCCCTATTTTTTTCCCTCTCTACATGGTATACACCGGAGCCATAATATCATACATCCTTGAACAGATGCTATTCATAAACAAAACTAATATCTTTTCCAGAGAACACGGCCTGATTTGTGGTCAGGGCCCACCTGCTTATCAGTAAGCAAATCTGTATATGAGGTTATGATAGATTTTATATGTTGAAGGGGTAATTTAAAATTTCCTAGTTACTAATTCTCTGCTGCTAACTCATAACAAATTGTTTCATTGTTATTATTTATTTTTTATTTTTACTTTCCCCACCTTTGCTAATGAACTGCAGTGCGAACAGGACACCATATGGGAGCAGAGATGGAGGATATGAGGATAAAATATTCTCATATTGAAGCAATTGCAGGATGGTAAAACTGACTTTCAGTCGTCTGATATAAAATGACAAGATCTTTTTTATCGAAGTATAATTGATTTACAATGTTGTGTTAGTTTCAGATGTACAGCAGTGATTCAGATATATATATATATGTATGTGTGTGTTCAGTTGCTCAGTCATGTTCTACTCTTTGCAACCCCACGAGTTGTAGACCACAAGGATCCTCTGTCCATGGACTTTTCCAGGCAAGAATACTGGGTTGCTATTTCCCACTCCGGGGGATCTTCCTGACCCAGGGATCAAACCCGCGTCTCCTACGTCTCCTGCGTTGGCTGTATATATATATATTCAAATAAATATTCTTTTTTAGATTCTTTTCCATTATATGCTATTGTAAGATATTGAATACAGTTCCTTGTGCTATACAGTAAGTCCTTGTTGTTTGTTGATTTCGTATATAGTACTGTATATATTTTAACCCCAGACTCCTAATTTATCCCTTCACCACTTCCCCATTGGGAACTATAATTTTGATTTGTATGCCTGCGTGTCTATTTCTGTTTTGTAAATAAGTTTGCTTGTGTTGTTTGCTTTTAGAATCCACATATAAGTAACAGCATATGGTATTTGTCTGACTTACTTCACTTAATATGGTCATCTCATGATTTTAGAGGCTTAATTCCGTTGTTTAAGGGAACATATTTAAAAATTAAAAGATAGGTAGGTTTTCTTAGCTGCAGGTTTGAAATACTCATATAAGGACAATACATCATTGCTTTGGGAAAAGAAAATCCTCTCCATTTTTTCATAAAAGGGGGTGACCAGAGGTTAGTATCACATAAACATACCTGGCATTTAAATTAAAGTCCATGAAACATCTTTAGTGCCGTTAACTGCCATTGCTACTCAGTAAAGTATATTTATTGAACACTCCCATTCTCTGGATTATGTGCTCTGTTTCATGTCCCATGCTATGTGAAAGTGTTAGTCACTCAGTCGTGTCCGACTCTTTGCAACTGCATGGACTGTAGCCCTCCAGGCTCCTCTGTCCATGGAATTCTCTAGGTAAGAATCATGGAATGGGTAGCCAATCCCTTCTCCAGGGTATCTTTCTGATCCAGGGATAGAATCAAGGTCTCCTGCATTGCAGGCAGATTCTTTACTCTCTGAGCCACCAGGGAAGCCACTATTTTTACTAATATTTCAAAATAAGAGTGTATTTTCCTGCAGGACCTACACGCACAAAGTCCTCTTTCATCTCACAGATTGTAAGTTTCTTAAAGACAAGACACCCAATGACAACCTATCATTCACAACAGAAACCATTAAGGCTGGAAATGTCAGCTGATTTTATTAAATCTGGGGGCCATTTGAGAAAAAAAATATATGGGTAGCTGTCAGTGGCTAGGAACCCAGAGACAGGGCTCGCAAATCTGCATTTTAAACAAGTTCCCTGGTTCAAATGAGCAGCAAAGTTCAAGGGCCATGGTTTGTGACAGATCGTGGTCTTAACTTGCTACTGGCGGGTCCTCCTTGTGAGGCTTCTTCATTTGCCTTGTAGACCTTGTTAACTACAAAGCCATCAGCTGCCCAGGGTGGGGAATGAAACATTCACACGTGGCCTACCTCCGCATCCCCCTGTTTGTCAGGCAGTGACATAACCTGAAGAAGCACTGAGAGTCTGCAGTCAGATAGGTCTGGGTTGGGTGTCCAGGGTGTCATTCATTGACCGTGTGTCTTTAGGGAAATCACTTTGTTCTCTGAACCTCAGTTTCCTTATAGGATAACAAACCACTCTGTGGCTACGAGGATCAAATGAGACCTTTTATGAAAGCATTCATAATAGAGTTGGCATTCCATAAATGTTAGCTGTTACAAATGTTAAAGGTTGTGCCTTTCCAGGGGTTCACATGAGAATGAGTGAGAGTGATGTGAACTCCTGGCCATCACATGTTATCCCAGTAAGAGCTCCCAGTGTCTTCATGTTCTGGGGACAACATGTCACTTCTGAGCGCCATCTCCTCATTTGAGAACCGAGAGAGAAAATTATTTCTCTCCAGGCAGACCTTGTTTTAGTGTATTTTGCTTTAATGTGCCTCCCAGATAGTGTGTTTTTGATGAATGGAAGGTTCATGGCAACCCTGTGCTGAGTAGGTCTATGGGTGTCATTTTTCCAACAATATTTGCTTGCTGTGCTTCTCTGTATCACATTTGGATAATCCTCACAGTATTGCAAATGTTTTCATGATTATATTTATTATGGTGATCTGTGGTCATTGTTACTACAACTCACTAAAAAACCTCAGGTGGTGGTTAGTATTTTTACCAATAAAATGTTTTTTAGACATAATGCTATTACACACATCAGAGACTACAACATAGTATGGGCATGACTTTTATACACATTAGGAAACAAAAACATTTATGTGACTTGCTTTGTGTCTGTCTTCACTTTATCGTGGTGGTCTGGAGCTGAACCCATAATATCTGTGAGGCCTGCTTGGATTCATTCACTTTTTGCAGGAAAAACGTTACAGAGATATTAGGTGATTAACAGATTGTAAGAAGGACTGTTCCACTTAGCCTCTTAATTGAAAACCAAGGCTGGTTTCCTTCCTTCCTTCCTTCTCTGCAGATGAGAGAATGGTATCACAAAGAGCATGTGCATTTTCAAGTTATAACAAAGGGTCAGAGCTTCTGAAAGCTACTTAAACGTCATAATGCATTCAGATAAGAGACCATGTAAGGCAGGATGCTAAGAGCTCCCTACATTCCTCCAGGAATCCCAGGTATCACAAGATCCCAAGAGAACATTTAATGAGAGGACTCGGTTAATGTGAGATGTGACGGCTCAGAGCTTAATCCGAGCGCATGGCTTTGTGTATGTGTGTGTGTGTGTCTGTGGGGTGTGTATGTGGTGTGTGTGTGTGTGTGTGTGTGTGTGTGTGTGTGTGTGACAAGAGGGCAGTAAAAGGGCTAGCTTTCAGGATTTAGAAGAGTAGTTTTAGCCCAATGATGAGAGGATGGAGATATGTGTTAGGAATCTTGACAAAAACACTGCGGACCAAGTAACCACCTGACCCTAACTCAGGTGTGCCCTGAAGCGTCCCTGAGTGGGTAAATCAGCGGGACTTCCTCTGGATGTTACACACAGTGTACCTGCCGCCAGGACACTACTGCACTGACTTGCACCCTTTTCTTCCAGATTTAATGGGAGGACGCCAAACAGGCAACTGGCCAAAGGAACAGAGTGTGACCATGTTATAAACCCACTGAGGAAGTTCTCTGGCAGTCCAGTGGTTAGGACTCCATGCTCTCACTGCCGAGGACCCGAGTTCAATCCCCAGCTGGGGAACTAAGATCCCACAAGCCACATGGCCTGCCCACCACCAAAAAAAAAAAAAAAAACATCACTGAAAGTTTGAGTGATTTCAAGCTCAAGTGTTGTTGTGTGTCCTGAGCCAGATTCTCTGACCTAGACGTTCTGAAGAGTCAGCCTGGCTGTCTGGCCTGGCTTCTAAATGTCCCCAGGTGGATCGTGTCTCAGTTCCTCATGTGTGAGTGTGTCACGGCAGGTGTAGGGCTCACGGCCACAGCTCTGCATCCATCCGGACACACGTCGGCCGTGATTTCCAAGGATCTGAAGCTGCCATGACGCCCGCAGGGGGCAGGAACCCACAAAGCGAGCAGGGGTGTGGTGGAAGGTGACGGGGCAGATGTCGGCCATGTCACATCCCCCAGCACCTGTCCTGTATCCACCCATCTCATCACATGATGCTTTCAATACCTGCTGAGTCCTGGAAGGCAGGAACCGCCCCCCCCCTTTTTTTTTTCATTTTCTACATCCAGCTAGTTTTGAGAAGCTTCAATCATTTTATTTCAGTCTAGATTACACAAGCGGGAGATCTCTATAGACATCTTTTCCCCTGGGGCAAAAGCCTCTGGAATCCAGAGGGCAGTGGGCCAGGGTAGTCCTCCTCTCTGAAGGGAATAGACAGGCTTTAAGGATGGAGGGTTCAACACAATCACAGTTCCCTCTGAGTCCAAGAAAAAGCTCACGACAGACTCTGTGACATGCCGCTTTCAATCTGCTTTCAGTAGGAGTCCTTAGGAATAAAGTCCTTTCCTCGTTAAACCCATTAGCCTAGTGACTTTCACACAGCTTTATCCCAACTCCAGGGAATGGCATCATTGATCTAATCTTCCTGTCAGCAGCAATGACACTGGGTAATTGTTATATAACAAGTGAGCTAAGCAGAAAGGGTGCCCAAGGTTGGTTCCAACTTGGGTGGATTTTGAGACAAAGCTTTCCCCTTAACCCATTCTAGAAACTTACATTGATTCCAGAGAAAAATGCCTTGCATCCAATGAAGCCAGTGCCACATCAGAAATGCCAAACACCAAACACTGGCAGATGCCAGCCTGTCAGAACCATGCCATCAGATTATGGAGCAGCACGGTGGAAAAACCCAGGGCAAGTGGGGAGGGGAGAATGCACTCGAAATGAGGGCAGTTTGTCTTTGTTTCAGTAATATCTGCTAAAGGGGGAAAAAGCGTCTTGGAAGACTTGGAGTGAAAAAGCAAAGAGCTGTCACACCTCTGCTTGCCCGGCCTGCCACTCCTGTACCTTCATTTCATGATAACATGCGCTTCCCGGCTCTGTCATTTGGTCTGTCTTCTCCACTGAGATGACAAATGGAGTTAGCATGATGTTTCCTGGGGCAGGCGTGTTTTCACTTCTCATTCAGAAATATGGTTCATGCAGAGACTTTTTGAGCGTTTGGTACCCACTCAGAAATCTGACAGAGGGATTCCTTTCTTGAGTTTGCACACCAGTGTTTTATCAAAATAGTTATACTGCCCAGGTGGTCCTGGAAGGCAAGAACCACAGCTGGGGCTGGATTTCAAAGTGGGATGCTCCAAGACTGTGGGGCTCACTCCACTAGATAGAGAGGTGGGGCTGCCCCATTCACCAAGGGACCACATCCCAGTGTCCGGGTTATGCCTAGTTGTGGGCTTGGATTGTGAATGGCCATCTCTGGGGGGGAGGACAGTAATCCACACGTGTAGTCCTGGGGAGCATGGCCTTGCTAGTCCATCTAAATTGGACTTTCAGGCTTCCCCGGTGGTCCAGTGGTTAAGAATCCCCCTGCCAATGCAGGGGATACAAGTTCAATCCCTGCTCCGGGAAGGTCCCACTTGCTGTGTGGCAGCTAAGCCCATGGACCACAACTACTGAGCCGCCACAACTCAAGGCACACCTACTGAAGCCCCTGTGCTTCTGCTCCTCAACAAGAGAAGCCATTGCGATGAGAAGCTTGCGTGTCGTAACAAAGAGTGGCCCCCACTCGCTGCAACCAGAGAACACCAGAGTGCAGCAACAAAGACCCAGCACAGCCAAAAATAAAAAAAATAAATGCATAAGTCTTTTGAAAAATAAGCAATTTAATTGGACTCTGGTGTGATGGGACTGAAAGATGCCTGCCAGCTTCAACTTCCCAGAAATCGAAATCAGCATGAGCCATCATACTTGTTGAGGATGGAAGGCCACACTATACGCCTGCAAGAACCAGCTGCAAAGGCTGAATTGCCTGGGTCCATGTTTTATTCAGAGAAGATTTGCTTGAGAGAGAGGAGAAGGGACATTCCCCAGCAGAATTCACTTGGCCAGAATGGCAGGCAGAAAAAATGGACATGTAGGTGACTGAACTGGGGAAGATGGGAAAAACATTTGGAATCACAGAAAATATTAACGATGTTGTTGCAAGGCACCAGGAACAGTCCAGTGCCATCTACACCAGAGAGAGAGCTCCCAGCATTCTCTGTGGTGAGGTGACACACAGGTATGGGCAGAAGGTGGTACCTGGAACTGAGGTGTCTACACCATTGCAAGGAATTGAAAAACAAAATTTACTTTTCCATACCTTTTTTTTTAAAAACCATTTCTAAGTGTACAGTTCAGTGACACTAAGTACATTAATGATGTCGTACAACCGCCATCACTATATCCATTTCCAGAAATTTTTCATCATCCATGATAGAAGTTCTCCCCCTTAAATAGTAAGTCCTCATTCTTCCTCCCTTCAGCCCCTAGTAACCTCAATTTTATTTTCTGCCTATAAATTTACCTATTCTATGTTTTCTCATTTTCTGTCTGGTTTATGTCCTCAAGGTTCATCCATGTTTTAGCATCAGTCAGAATGTCCTTCCTTTTAAGGGCTGAATAATATCCCATTGTTTGTATATGTCACGTCTTGTTTATCCATTTGTCTATAGATCAATAGATGCTTGTGTTGTTTATACCTTTTGGCAATTGTGAATAATACTTTTGGGAACTTTGGTGCAGAAATGTCTGTTGAAGTCTCTGCTTTCAGTTCTTTCGAGGTTGTACCTGGGAGTGAAATTACAGCTCATACAGTACCTCTATGTTTAACTTTTTTAGGAACTTTCAAACAATTTCCTACACTAACTGTGCCATTTCACATCTCACTAATAATGAATGATGGTTCTAATTTCTACACGGGCTTCCCTGGTGGCTCAGTGCTAAAGAATCTGCCTGCCAAAGCAGGAGATGCAGGTTTGATCCCTGGGTCTGGAAGATCCCCTGAGAAGGAAACGGCAACCCACTACCATATTCTTGCCTGGGAAATCCCACGGACAGAGGATCCTGGCAGGCTATAGTCCATGGGGTTGCAAAAGAGTCAGATAAGACTTAGTGACTAAACCACCACCACCACCACCATAATATTATTACCTCCAGCACTGCCTGAAATTCTGGTGCAAAAAGATTTTCTGTTAGTTTTTAGGGCTATCAATCAAATGTGTATGTAAGTAGGAGGTCTACAGGTATATCAATTTCTTTTATTTGCTGCTGAGTGTAAATTTAGTGGCATTTGTATAAATGTTATATATTCTGAAGCCTAAGTATAACTGTTTTTACCTCTTTCTTGTTAATGAATAATTTTGAATATATATTTATATATCTCGCACATAATGGTGATGATGGAACCTTTTAAAGTGCCTTGGAACAGATAGTAGTTTTAGTACAAAACAGACCCATTAGCTGTCAAATTCAGCTTCCCGTGGGAAGAAAAATAGAGTCAGTTCTCAGATAGTGCTAAGAAAAGCTTTCACTTTTTCTAATACCTTAGGATGTGAACTCTTTTGTAAAAAAAATTGCCGTGGGAAGACTATGACAGCTCACTGTTAATGAAGGTCACAAACTGGAAGAAAAAAAAAGCTTCTTTGATCAAATGATGTGAAACCTAAATCAAAGTGATGCCATTGATTTCAGACTAAAAGTGCACATTTCCAGAGTTTTCGAATATGCATGAGTTCTCTGACTTCACTTTGTATGATCTCTAGGTCCATCCATGTTGCTTCAAATGGCATTATTTCATTCTAATAACAGAGTAATACTCCATTGTATACTTGTACCACATATTCTTTATGCATTCATCTGTTGTGGACATTTAGGTAGTTTCCATGTCTTGGCTATTGTGAGTAGTGCTTATTTGCCACTGTTTTTATGTGACCTTGCATTGGTCTTTACTTTCCAGAGCTTCCCTGGTGGCTCAGACGGTAAAATTGCCTGCTCGCAATGCTGGAGACCCAGGTTCAATCCCTGGGTTGGGAAGATCCCCTGGAGAAGGAAATGGCAACCCACTCCAGTACTCTTGCCTGGAAAATTCCATGGATGGAGGAACCTCATAGGCTATAGTCCATGGGGTCACAAAGAGTCGGATTTTGCTTTCACTTTCACTTTCAATATCTCTATATTTGTCCTTTAGTCTGTGAGATTCCCGGTAGCTCAAGAATTCTGTAATGAATCAAAGTCATAATTTTGCTTTCAATAAATTTAATGTCAAGTTAGACCAAAGATGAGAAGGGATAGTTAGGGAGTTTGAGATTGACATGCGTATACTGCTGTATTTAAAATGGATAACCAATAAGGACCTACCATATAGCACAGGGAACTCTGCTCAATGTTATATGGCAGCCTGCATAAGAAAGGAGTTTGGGAGAGAATAGATACATGTATACTTATGGCTGAGTCCCTTCACTGTCCACCTGAAACTATCACAACATTGATAATTGGCTGTACTCCAATACAAAATAAAAAGTTTAATAATTAAAAAAGAAAGAGCTGTGCTGGACTACAATGTGGAACACAGATTTTGTGGAAAATCTGAGAAGACGGGCCAGTCAGAGCTATGCATTCACAGAAGGGTACTTGAAGGAGATGAGATAACTTACAGGCTAGGAAGAAGGAAGGACTCCCAAATAATGGACAATAGGAGTTATGAGCCAAAGATCAGAGCAGTTTCAAGAACCACAGGGGTGGGTGTGCTGGAAAGTATGTGTGCGTGAGGAATGATGGGCTGACCCCCAAGACGCTCTTCGGTTGCTTTGCAGCTGTGCTGAGAACTCATGTCTAGCGTCATCCATGCCTCAGTTTACTTGTTCTGTTTAAGAGTGCCCATGGACTCAGGGTGATGTTGTCCAATCCATGGGGTTCTAACTGCCTGCCCTTCTCAGCAGCACAGCAGAAATCTATGGCATCAGGGAGAATTTTGTTTAACCAGATTCTAACATCAATCCAGTCCTTCCTCTGGAAAGTCTACTTGTTTAAATGAATTCCAGTAAAATGTTCAAAATTGAAATTACATGACAAATTTTATAAACAAAAATGACAATAACTCTTGAAAAATTATTTTTAGCATTAAACTGTCACCAAAAAATAAAACTATACATGAAATTTTATAAAAAGGGATTTTTCTCATGGAAAAATGAACATGTACGAAGCACAGTAAAGATTAACTGCCCAGGAAAACAAAGCTTACTTATTGTCTGCCTTTTTTTGGATATTAAACTTTTTCCCTCCACAAAGGCCTGGTTTGTCCCTTTGGCAGACAAGTCTGTTGTGCTTTTTACTGACAGGGCAGAAAATAGAGTCTGCTACCCAGTTTGAAACGAGCTGCCTTCAACAACGCAATGAAGAGCTCACTTGTTTTTATTTGCCTGCAGGATGGTGTCAGTAGGCCCAAGGTAGAACGTTCTGTCTGTATTTCAACCTTAGCAACTGTCTTAGTGCTGAACTTTCAACAGTGAATTCTTCATACTAAGAGACATGTAAATCTAGATCATTAATTACTATCTAGGTTGGGTGGAAATCCAATTCCACTATTGGAAAAAGTCATTCAGTGCTTTCTTCCAACAGACAAAAGGTCTCCTCACTTTTGTCACCCTGGGCCTTCTCTCAGCTTATACTCTGGATCAAGAGATGGGCAATGTCTATCTAGCTTTTTCCAGCCAGCAGATCTGAATTCTTGCCAATCTGAGGCATATGATCTGAATGTGTTCACCTACTTCTTATATACAAAGAAACTAGGTCTTCCTGATAAGTCAGAAATAGTATTTCTAAAAGGTACACTGATAAATAAATGTCTCTCATATTTGGAAAGTGTGAAATGCATGTCTTAGTTTTGGGAGATTTTTATCTCTTGCTAAAGAAGTTCCAATGTTACCTGTCAGAGCAGCAGGATAGGATTTCCCTGGTGGTCCAGTGGTTAAGAATCCACCTGTCAATGGAGAGGACGTGGGTTCGATACATGGTCTGGGAAGATGCCACAAGCCATGAGGCAACTAAGCCTGCACACCACAACTGCTGAGACTGCTCACCCTAGAGCCCTTGCTCACCGCAATGAGACGCCAGAGTACTATAACTAGAGAGTAGCCCCTGCTCACTACAACTAGAGGAAGCCTGCTCGCAGCAAGGAAAACCCAGGGCAGCAAAGAAAAAAAAAAAAAAAAAAAGAATAGCAGGATAGACACAGAGGATGAACCCAGATTGGGGGTTGGAGCCAAGGGTGGGAGTCCCAGTTCTTCTGAGTTAGGAATAGCTGTGTGGTGGAGGCAGACCTGTTCCCCCAGTCAGCCTCTCATAACTGCACATTCTCTACCCCAGGCAGGAAGCCAACTTAGTATCTGATTGTCAAGTTGGGGAGGAACATTGTCCAACATCATTTTGACAGTAATACAATTGCCTGGCTTAACCAGTTCCCAGTGTGGGAGGGGAAGGTTAGTAGGAGAGATTGTTTCTCTATCTCTAGTCAAAAAGACCTACCATGGACCCTGCAACCCTGCTGGAATTGTCAGTTTTGGCTTAAAATGAATGAAAGTAGAGAGAGTGGATCTAGTAGGAAAAAAACCAAGCAGGTTGAGTGTGAAGATTATACACAGGCAGTTGGAAGTAGTTGATGTGACTTCCAACTCCCAAAGATAGATCATTAGCATTCTAAGAGCAAACAGCAGTCTTTCTCCTTGTGGGAAGTTCAGGAAAGAAAGGTCACCCTTAGGACTTCTAGAAGCACACGACCTTTCTGAGTCTGGGGTCTCAGCCAACGCTGGAGGAACTCAAAGAAGTCCCCCGCCCCAACTCCAAGATTTATGTGTTGACTTAGAACAAAGGGAGATGTTTGCCAGCTCAGGGTTCAGGTTTTAAATCAAAGAGTTGAGGAGATAGCAAGATGAAGGGCCTGATTGCATTTCAGTTTCTTTTTCTTTTAAAAATAATAAGGGTCAGGAACACAGTGACCCCAAAGCAGGAGCTGGACGAAGTCCATTTGGTTTCCAAGCCTTGATGTGGGAAGAAAAGACATGACACGGACCATTGATCTCGATCCCAAGAAGGATGATGAAGTACAAACAGTAATGCTCATGAATAAAACGGAGATTTTTATTGTCCATCTTTGGGGTAAATTTTGAGAAGCCATTGCTGGTGAGGGTGGGACTTCTGCCTCCAGCTGCCTCTGCCTGGTGGAGGAACTGAACTGCAGAGGTGTCGATGGGAACATGGCTACCTGAGAGTGAGCAGGGCTCAGAGACCAGCATCTGTCTCCCAGAATCTCTTGCTCCCCTGCCTGTCTGCCTGCCCCATTTGGCAATCACTCGCAAAACGACTGCTGTGCCTCCATCTGGGGAATCTCTGAGGAACATCAGGGATGTGGGCTGTGAAACGCGGATGCACCTTCCAGATTTTTTACTTGTCGCTAATGTCTTTCTAGGGACAAAAATGTTGGGAGACCCTTTTGGACCTAGTGCTCAGTGGACAGTTGTTTCCTAGGATACGGGATGGCCACCGCCATTTTTGTAGCCAGTGATGCTAATTTATCCAGGGTGGTGAGGAATCACATAGGTGAGTTAATCACTCAGAAGAGAACAGCTGATGCCAGCTGTCTAGCGAACAGCGAGGCTTTACTGTATTTTGAGGCTTTTAAAGTACACACACACACACACACACACACACGCGCGCGCGCGCACCCATCAACTCTGCTGTATGTATAAAGTGTTAGTCGCTCGGTCACGTCCGATTCTTACCACCGCATGGGCTGTAGCCTGCCAGGCTGCTCTGTCCATGGAATTCTCCAGGCAAAAATACTGGAGTGTGTAGCCATTCCCTTCTCCAGAGGATCTTCCCCATCCAGGAAAAATCCAACCCAGGTCTCCTGCATTGCAGGCAGATTGTTTACCATCTGAGCCACCAGGGAAGCCCGTAAGTATAAAAGCTATTTGCAATTCATGAAAATGTGATTGTGCCAAAATGAGTTCAAAATGTGTTTTGTTCCCAATTATGGTCATGAAAATAGTCCAAAATTGTCCATGTGTCCCACTAGTGAACTTCGATGACCTGGTTACTCTCACCTTCTCAACCTAATGGTGCTGATCTGTTACCATCTTTCATGTAGGACAGGGGTCCCCAAACTCCAGGATCTAGTGCCTGGTGATCTGAGGTCAAGCTGATATAATAATAATAGAAATAAAATGCACAATAAATGTAATGCACTTGAATCATCCTGAAACCACTCCTGGAAAAATTATCTTCCATAAAACCAGTCGCTGGTGCCAAAAAAGTTGGGAACGCTGATGCAGGGGTATCACCCAGAAAGCTGCAGAGCCCAGCTATGGGATAATGGTGTTCTACACAGTCCTTTGTATCCAGAGCTAATTTGACTAAAGATCCTCTGAGTATATCAAGGTCCCAGACTCACCGTAGATACCACCTGCTTCCTTGCTGATGTCTTGAGGCTCTGTTTAGGAGAAAAATTTGCACAGGTGATAAGTAGTCACAGCGGAGGGGATCTGGGGTGGGGGATGAGTAAAAGAGGTGATTAAGAGGAGGAAAATGTGAACCTTCTAGATCTTTCCATTGTCTATTCCTAAACCCCTTTCCATACTCAGCCGAAGCTCCCCAGTATGGAAACCATGAGCAGCAGGAACCCAGAAACTGAAAGTCAAGGTGGGGGCACCTCAGGAATGGTGGAACATTTTGGCCTCTGGGCAGGGCCGTCCTCACACGGCGGAGGCCTGGTCCCTGTCAGCTCACTGTTGGGTGACTTCTGCTCTAATTCACAGGCTATTGATTTATCGGGTCGAGGGAGCGGACAGGAACCGACCCCGTGGCAAGATTAGAAACGACAGCCAGATGCAGACCCAGCCTCGGAAGCAGCGAGCACTGGTCTCATAGCCAACCGCCTCACCCCCTCTCCCTGCCGCGCGCACGAATCTCCTGGGTCTGACTTCTCCTTCCAGGCCTGACCCTCTGCCCACTGGCACCCAGGCATCTGTCCTTGTCCTCATGGCTAAATAAACCCATTCAGACCCTGGAGGATGAACAGCAGGACAAGTTAACGGCAACTGACTGGTCCGTTGGTGAGAAGCTCTGTCTGCAACATGATTTCTGACAAGTCGTTTGGCATAATTAAAAAATTGCTAAACAGAGCTAAGAAAAAACTCCTCAAAAATAGATGTGATTCTGGATGAGATTCTAACGGCATAATGGACTCTCGGTTTAAATTTATCTGTAAAAGAAGTTCCTGTCAGAAGCAGGGTGGAGAGGGTGGTTAAAGTTGGCAGCAGGAACACATGGTGACTGACGTCAGATTTTCTCGGAGGGACGTGGGAGTTAGAAAAGGGGGAGATGGGAGAAGATGACTTTATCAGCTGTTTGAGTTTCCTCGGGGTGGCAATAACTATATTTTAAACTCTATTCAAATTCTTTAATGTCAATCTACTTTAGGCATAAAACCAAAAATATGTTTTCTATGACATAATAGGGATCCTCTAGAGAAAGAAAGAAGCGTAGGGAATGGGGGATGGGGCGGGCCAGAAGATTGAGCCCCGGGGAGGTGTCTGGGGGGATGCAAATAGAACTGCAGCAGCAAGGAGACACGTACTGCATGGTAGCCCCTGGCATACGGGCACAGGCCATGCAGAATAGTAGGGGTTTACAGATGTCGAAACCATCCCAGACAAATTGAGAGTAGCTTTGGCATACAGACACTGCTGCTGCTAAGTCGCTTCAGTCGTGGCCGACTCTATGCAACCCCATAGGCGGCAGCCCACCAGGCTCCCCCATCCCTGGGACTCTACTGGCAAGAACACTGGAGTGGATTGCCATTTCCTTCTCCAATGCATGAAAGTCAAAAGTGAAAGTGAAGTCGCTCAGTCATGTCCGACTCTTAGTGACCCCATGGACTGCAGCCCACCAGCCTCCTTCGTCCATGGGATTTTCCAGGCAAGAATACTGGAGTGGGATGCCATTGCCTTCTCCGACAGATACTACCATGTGTAAAATAAATAGCTAGTGGGAAGTTGGTGTATAGCACATGGCGCTCAGCTGGGTTCTCTGTGATGACACAGAGGGGTGGGATGTGGAGAAGGGTTGGTGGGAGGGGGTATATGTATTCCTATAGTTAATTTACATTGTTGTACAGCAGAAACTAACACAACATTGTAAAGCGATTATCCTCCAATTAAAAAAAAACAAAAGTCATCCCAGCCAACCCACCTCCACTATCCATTTAAACAGGAGCCAGCAGGCCGGCAGGTCCTAGCTCACCAAGCTTGGGGGAAGGGGCCCCTTGATGATCTCAGGGAAAACACCCCAGTCAGAAACTTGCCTGCCGAGCACACAGCTCAGGGTCCTTGAAACAGCTTAGAAGCTTCGAGAAGGAAGCATTTTTCCGTCTGCAGGCGGCGTCAGCAGCAGCACCTGAGCCAGGACGTTGGCTGCCGGGTATTTGAAGCTTGGACCGTCCTGGTCTATTTGTGAACAGCCCCCAGAGCCTGTCATATGATCACTTGTTTCTGCAGAGGCCCAGAGTGGAATTAGCAGGAGAGCAGAGTATGGGGTGAGAGCGAGCCATGTAGCTGGTGAATGAGCTTTGCTTATGGCTTAGCGTCCACATTTCAATCAGGTTTTGCTGTTTCTCTGCTCAGTACCTCTTGTGAGTTGCTAGAAACAGAAAATGTTCTGTTGTGGGAAAGTGTTCATAAAGAGAGACCATTAAGTACACGAATTTTGAAAATGAAAAGGATACAAAATGCTCCAAGGGAGCTGTGGGTTTTAGCCAGAGAATAGACATTTTGGATAAATTAGAAAATAGCAGAAAGGAGATACCATAGATAGACTTCAAAATCTGCGGCTTCACCAGGGCTCTGGATGTTGACTCTAGTGTACTTTTTGATTTTGAGATGTGAAGGAGCTGCAGATCCTGAAACCAAGTAATAAAAGGAACATGTTGTTGTTCAGTCTCTCAGTCATGCTCGACTCTTTGCGACCCCATGGACTGCAGCATGCCAGGCTTCTCTGTTCCTCATCTCCGGGAGCTTGCTCAAGCCCATGGAAGGAATCTACTGTCAGCCAAACCACATATTGATATCACTCAAGTTGGGCGTGGTTTAAACGTTGATAAAACCCGGTTTTCTAGTTTTCCCAGGTGAATCCCAATGGCATGCTCTTTCTAGGAGCGGTTTCTGGTGTCTGTATTACAGTCACAAGTCCACCGTTTTCCTGCATCTGGGCACCCACATAGGTTGGATTATTGGGAACTGGTGAAATTGGTGGTGCATTCAAGCTGCCTTGGAGAAGTGGATAAGAGAGTGGCCTAAAGTTGCCCCTCCCAAGACTGCTGCTGCTAAGTCGAGTCAGCCATGTCTGATTCTTAGCGACCCCATGGACTCCTTCCAGGCTCCTCCGTCCATGGATTCTCCAGGCAAGAGTACTGGAGTGGGTTGCCATTGCCTTCTCCTCCCAAGATTGCAGAACAAACAAAAAGAGGCTGAGGGTTTACCAAGCCAATGACGAGGATCTGCCTATGTCCCTGAATAGCTGCAAATATGTCCTGAACCCCAGACTCTTATATTATCAGGGCAGCATCTGATATTCAGGCCTTAACTCCAATCAGCAGCACTGAAGCTAGGGGAACCCCAGGGACAGAAAAGAGCTTAGAGACTCAGCAAGTTTTTGGAGGGCAAGTTTCTTTAATGAGCATCTCCAAAGTAAGCTCTAAACTCTTTGGTTTTGGAGAATACTGGTTCAGTGATATTGCTTGCAGTAAATGAAGCCCTCACCTGAGGTCTTGGACATCTTTATTAGAAAGAGCTGGGGACTCTGTCAGATTCTTTCTTGCCCAGCATTTTGTTAGGCCCCTAAGGACTCCCTGAAATGGTTTCTGCCACGCACAAGGAAGGGGCATGGATGTTTCTTTTGTAAGTGCTCTGGGAAGTCATCGGGAACTTGCCTCCCTGCTTTATTGTTTCTTGTACCAAAGTCAAGATGAAAACCCATGAGCTGTGTTCTGGAGGCTACTGTGAAATATGGCCATGGGGTTGCTGTCACTGTGAGAGGGGCCATATAGAATAGTTACCTTCTCACTGAAGGCAGAGGACCTTTACTGCTGCCTGCATGACTCTGTGCAGCCCTGGGGAAGGTGGGTGCTGGTCTTTGGAAAGAAATCTGTCCTGTTATTGCTCGAAACTAAAGAAGAAACATTCCTGCCTTAGTAGAGGGCAGCCAGCCACTCTCACATTTTTTCTTCTTGCCCATGCACCTCACAGACTCAGCCTACCAGTCCTCTGTCATCCTCGTCACCTGGTCTCCTGCTTGGCTTTCTCTCTCCCTGACCTTCCTGGGGTGTGGCATGGTTTCCCATCTTTGCCTATTTCCACACTCTCTCTGAAATGGGCATGCTGAGTCCCTCATTCAAAAGAGCAGAAAAGAACATCTAGTTATCACCAGAAATTAGTTCCATTCAAATGGCCCGAGTAGGATGTTTGACCCAGGGATGCATCTCTCGGTCTGGGGTGGGTTCAGGCTGGTCTGGTTGATGCCTTTATCCTTTTCCCTAGCATTGCCTGTGGCCCTGGGGCAAACTTCATGTCCATCAACTGCACCCTGGAACTCTGGGTCCTTCTGTGGTCCATGCCCCGATTTTTGTCTCCCGTCTTAAACGTGCAGTTCCCAATTTTGCCCCTGATGTATAATCCACAACTCTCATCACTTGAAGTTACATTCTGATGCCTGATTCGTTTCTTCACTTCTGCTATTCCTCATAGATATTTACTAGTTGGTGATTAAAGCTAATTCCATCCCTGGGTGAATCATGGCTTTTACAACTTTTGTTCTAAATTAAGCCCTGGGCCAGTCTCACCAGTAGCCCCATGGCCTCAATAAAGGACACTCAGTGTCCCAGGTGCCTTGTCTGCATTGCCTCATGTCTAATCAGAGCTTATAGCCTGCGCTTTGTCTTTCCCTGTCTCTGACCTCGCCTGCATGTCTGACCTACTATAATTCAGAAGTCTTGCTCGGAAGTGTGCATCTGGTTCTCCACTCACTTACACGCCACCAGTCCTGGTTTCATAGCACTTGTCATGCTGTATTTTAATTACCAGCAGACCTCAGAGATATCATGGGTTTGGTTCCAGACCGCCACAATAAACTGAGTATCAGACTAAATCAAGTCTCAGGAATTTTTTGGTAGGCTGCAGTCCATGGCGTCGCTAAGAGTCCGACACAACTTAGCGACGTCACTTTCACTTTTCACTTTCATGCATTGGAGAAGGAAATGGCAACCCACTCCAGTGTTCTTGCCTGGAAAATCCCAGGGATGGGAGAGCCTGGTGGGCTGCTGTCTATGGGGTTGGACAGAGTTGGACACGACTGAAGCGACTTAGCAGCAGCAGCAGCAACAGTGCATATATAAGTTATGTCTATTAAGTATGCGATAACAGCATTATGTCTAAAAGATAATATACATATCTTAATTTTAAAATAAAAAAGGCTAACCATCATGTGAAGCTTCAGTGAATTATCATCTTTTTACTGGTGAAGGGTTTGAATTATGGTGAGAATGATCAAAATGTGACCCAGAGACGTGAAGTGAGTAAACACTGTTGGAAAGGTGGCGCCAATAGACTTACTCAACACAGGGTTGCCATAAACTTTCGATTTCTAAAAAATGCAATATCTATAAAGCACAATACAGAGAAGTGTGCCTATATTTGCTCACCCGTTGGTCTCCTAGACCTCTCTGTGAGCTCCTCTTGGGCAAGAACTGCACCTCATTCATCTTTAGGTGACAAGACATGTGCTCAGAAAATATTTACAAGCCACTCAGGTTCTCAAGGGAGAGACGTTATGGAATCCTCCAACTTTAGCCTCGTTGCAGTCAGTACTTTATCCTGAAAACAGTGGGAAGAACAAATGACCTATAACAAATGCTGGAGAGGGTGTGGGGAAAAGAGATCCCTCCTACACTGTTCATGAGACTGTAAGTTGGCACAGTCATTATGGAGAACGGTATAGAGGTTTCTCAAAAAAACTAAAAATAGAGCTACCGTATGATCAATCCAGCAATCCCACTCCTGGGCATATATCTGGAGAAAACTATAATTCAAAAAGCTACCTGCACCCCAATGTTCATAGCAGCACTATTCACAACAGCCAAGATGTAGCTAAATGTCCATTGACAGATGACTGGATAAAGAAGATGTGGTATGTACGTATATACAATGGAATACTACTCAGCCATAAAAAAGAAATAATGTCACTTGCAGCAACACGGATGGACCTAGAGATTACACTCAGTGAAGTAAGACAGAAAGAGCAAGACAAATATCATATGATCTCACTTATATGTGAAATCTATACTAAGACACAAATGAACTTATTTACACAACAGAAACATACTTACAGGCATAGAGCACAGACTTGTGGTTGCCAAGGAGGCTAGGGGAGGGATGGAGTGGGAGTTTGGGAGTAGCAGATGTGAACTATTATATATAAGGTGAATAAACAACAAAGTCCTACTGTATAGCACAGAGAACTATACTCAATATCCTTTGATAAACCATAATGGAAAAGAATGAAAAAAAAAGAGGAACAAATGACCAAATTATTGAGAGACAGTCTGTCCTCATTCATCCTAGAGACTTTCTTAGTTCGGTCTGTCTGTTTCTATGTGTTTATATGCTCCTTTTTAAACAGAATGGAATTCTTTCTGAAACTCAGGTCATGTTGAGTCAGCTGACCACAACAGTTGGGAAAATATTTGCTGCATTCCCCCTTTTTTTTTTTTATTGTCAGTAAAAGCCAAGGTTCAAAGCACACATGCTACAACATCGTCTATCACGAGAGGGCATAGAAGCTTCCAGAAAGATGTGATCAGCTTGGACTGCTAAGACCTCCTCTCCCCATCTCTCTGTCTTGCCGTGTCTTCCTGACCCACCTGTCCAGCCTTCCTCACCTCCAGAGGCACCAGGAGACAGAAGCACGTGCATCTGAGAGCAGAGGGCGGAGGCAGGTCTGGGGATACAAAGTCACATGACAGAGAGCTGGGCTCCTCTTGTGTCTCAGCCTCACTCCCGAGCCTCAGTTTCCTCATCTGTAAGATGTGGAAGATGCCACCCACCTTACATAGTTGTTACAAGGATGAGGAAGGTCTGAGTGCTATGATTATTGTGGTGATTATGGGAACCTCTAGGCTCAGATGACATTCTCAAGCTGCCACATCACGAAAATCAAGGAGTCGCTTATGCATTATTCATCACACCTTGACATGACTTTTATATAACATTCAGCCGGAATATCTTCGATCTGTTTCTTGTTTCATTTGCGATTCTGAGCCAGACCACAGGATAACTAGCTCAGCAGTTCAACAAACTGCTTTTTTTTTCCCCCCAGAAAATGAGCATCTGTTTGTGCCAAGGTCTCAGGTTCCTGAAGTACCTGGTTGAGATATGGATGCAGGAAGGCTCAGGCGGGTGTCTTGAAATTTCTCAGCTAGATTATTAAGGCTGCATGACATGTGTGCGACAGGGATCTATTTGGAGACACTGTGGGAAGGTGAATCAAGCTCAGATTTTCCAGGGAGCAACTGTCGAATTTTAATTAGCTTTGAGTCTTTCTCTGCTGGAAATAGCAGATCCCTGAGTGCTTTTTTCAATAGCATTACGGTAATTATAACAATTCTGAAAGGAATAATTTACACATTGTATTTTTGTACACTTGGAGGAACCAGAAAGGCTGGTACATGCTTGGAGTGACTGTCAGAGAGATGTTTAAAAAATATGAATGACAATAGTGTACACCATCTGGTTTATGGTTTCCACCAACACTCTTGAGACAGGGCTGTGCAACTGAACTTCCTGGGATAACACAAGCATTCACATCCGTGTGGTCTCATATGGTGGCCACTGGCCACATGTGACCATCAAGCACTCGACATGTGGCTGCTGCGACTAAGATCTAAGTTTTTAAACTTTATTTCATTTTGATGAATTGAAATTTAAAATAGTGCCTGTGACCAGTGGCTACCATGTAGGACAGTGCAACTCTAATGCACCAGTTAGAGCTCCCTGTAGCCGCCTTGCCATCTGAAGAAACACTGGGGCAGAGGAGGAAACCCACGAGGTAGCTGGGGAGCAACAAAGACCGTGAACTTCAGCTCAGCTCGAGCCTCTCGATTTGGTTCTCTGGTTTTTCGTTCCACAATAGATTGGAAGCACCCAATTAGAGTGAGAGGCAGGCATGATGGAAGAGCTGAAATCCTTTTCCAAAAGAGAAAAACAGTTTAGGATCACTGAACACAGGACAAGCAGCCTTTATACCTTAAAAGTATGCTATTTTGGTGCCTTGGACCATTGGAAAAATGTTAAGGGTTCAGGGATGTAAGAATGGACAGAAAGGATAAGAGCCAGCCTCATCCAGGTATTCATCCTTCAAAGGAAGTAAAAATATAAATGTTGGGGCACACAGGTTGGCGAGTGTTGGTTATCTGAAGAGTCCAGCTCCTGGTCACGTCCCATTTCTCCTTTAAGCAAGAGATGCTCTGTGATGTCCCACTGCTCTCGGGATGAAAGCTCAGATAATTGCCGTGACCCTCCAGATTGCCTGCTGGAGCTTTCCCATTGCCCTGCCTCAGTGAACCCCACTTCTCCTGGTTCTCTATTCTCCAGCTGTACTAATTTTCCTTTTCTTTCTGGAAAGTGCATGAGCCTTCCTCCAAAGGACTTTGCATGTGCTGTGCCCTGTCTCTAGAAGGATTCTTCCACCCAGCTCCACTCCTCTTCCTCTTTGGATCCCAGCTCAGATGCTCCTGCATGGAAAGCCTGCCTCACATCCATCCCTCTCTGCCCCAAGTAGACCTGATTCATTTGTTATTTACTCTTCCACATGAACTTTTTGGGCCGATGCCTACTTGAATATGTGTGTATTCATCAGTGAGAGCATCTGCTTTCTCCATTGGTAAAGTCAAAGAAAGCAGGGTTTGTGTTTGGCTGGATCCCTTCACCTTTGTGTCTCCAGTGCCTGGTTGATGTTCAAAAAATGCTGAATGAGGGAATGAATGAGTTCTGGTTTGTTTCTAAGACGATTTTCAGGATGCCAAGTGTCTTCCAATTCCTAACACTTTCACATCTTTTTATAAAGTCTGTTTAGTCTCTGAATGACTCATCTTCTCTTTACGAGCCATTTCGAAGTTTTTAGTGTCCCATAACTTTTTGTCGTGAAATCTTCAACCTTAAAATTCCACCCACCTCTCCCTTATTTGTTCCACTGGCTACAATCACCCCCAAACTTCCTGTTTCCTTTAAACCATTCGCTCTCCTGTTGGCAGGCTGGATGGTTCCTGCCATCTGTGTTCTTTCCTCAGTAATTCAATTTTCTTGACTTTTTTTTCACTGTTTCTTTCACTTGATTGCCCTGATAGCCTTTGAACTCCTCGCTTACTTTCTCTTGGCCAGAATATCTGCACTGTCTTTCGAGATTTTTAATTTATGCTCCATGTAATTTTTTTTTCCTGTCTTTTCCTCAGATTTCTTCTAAATTTGCAGTCTTTCTATTCCTGTTCTTTCCCTTTTAAAGAAAAGCATTCAGAAGTGGGGAAAATGAAACCCACACTTACTTCCAACTCTTCTTACTTCTAAAACATAAAACATTACAAAAGAAAATTCTCAGTTAATTATTTCCAAAACCTTCTGGGGATTCCCAACTTCTCGTTTTCTGTCTCATTCCATTTTTTTTTCCAAAACAAATCATGGGTGAGAAAAAACTCCCATTAATCCTATGTCTCCCCCCTAAACTTCAATTATGCCTCAGGCTTCATTCTTTTTTTGTTTTGAATGAGCTTTCTTCATTGCTTAAATGATTTTCCCTTTCTGGTATACCTTATTTAGTACCAAATTCTTGATATAAATTTCAACTCTCTTTAGCAAGTATTTATTGAGCCCCTATTATGTACCAGGCACTGTCTTAGGAAAACAGTAATGAATAAATTGAAAGAAAAATCCCTCTGTTGGTGGAGATTACATTTTACACATAGAGGTATAAAAAAACATAATGACATATACAGTATAATTGCAGAGAGTGACAAACTCCATGAAAAACATTATATGATAAATGCTGTCTACAATGAAAAAAATCTGAACTTATAACTCCTTATAACAGCCTACAGGACTGTTGTGACAATCAAGGAGGGTTCTTTATTCTTGGTGGAAATTGGGACTGCTTTCTAAGCACAGAGTCCTGCCATAGATGTATTGCAAATCTTGTCATTATTTTTTTAATGAAAGGGAAGATTATCCACTCAGTGACTCAAGAGGTTTTTATGGGCACTCTTCTGTGGGTGACATACTAACATACATGCTAGGTGCTGCCACAAAGAAGAGAAAACCCGCGACCTTGTGCCTTCGAGAGCAAGACTGAAATTACAAGCTGACTCACAGCAGCCTTTGCCTGGGAAAGGCCACTGGGGACCGGGGAGCTGCTAGGCTACCCTCAGGTCACTCTGGAGGACTCATCTCTGCCCAGTCCACAGTCGGTGGCCCTAGATGGCAGATATCTGGTTACTCTTTTGCTACAAAGTTTAGAAGTGTGTTATAAGGGTTTGTTGTTGTTTAGTTGCTAAGTTTTGTCTGACTCTTTGAGACCCTGTGGACTGCATCCTGCCAGGCTCTTCTGTCCATGGGATTTCCCAGGCAAGAACACTAGAGTGGCTTGCCATTTCCTTCTCCATGGGAGCTTCCTGACCCAGGGATCAAACCTGTGTCTCCCGCACTGCAGGTGAATTCTTTACCACTGAGCCACTAGGGAAGCCCATTATGAAGATAGCAAGGCCAATAGCTCAGATTCACGTACTTAGCATTGGAAGGATCTTCATATGACATCTGTCAATTTCACAGGTGAGGAAATATATAGAAAAACACATATACAAACACACGCATATATACATATATATCCATTCTTTGGATCCCAAACAGGCCCTTTCTTTACTTTCTTTTTTAATTTAATTTCTATGACATAATGACCTTCTTTGTTAATTTAATTTTTTTAGTATTGGGGTATAGTTGATTTACAATGCTATGTTAGTTTCAGGTGTATTGATATATATATGCTGTGATATATATATATATATATATACACACACACATATATGTGATACATATATCTATGCACATATATGTGTATATATAAGTAAGTGAGTATTAGTTGCTCAGTCATGCCCGACTCTTTGTGACACCATGGACTGCAGCCCACCAGGCTCCTGTGTCCATGAGATTTTCCAGGCAAGGATACTGGAGTGGGTTGCCATTTCCTTCTCCAGGGGGTCTTCCCAACCCAGGGATCGAACCTGGGTCTCCTGCACTGCAGGCAGATTCTTTACTGACTGAGCTACAAGGGAAGCCCATGTGTATATATAAAAGAATATATATATTCTTTTAGATTCTTTTTCATTATATATATTCCATTATATATACACATAATATATATATTCCATGTATATATATAATAGAATATATATATTCTTTTAGATTCTTTACCATTGTATTATTACAAGTTACTGAGTATAGTTTCCTAGGCTATATAGTAGGTCCTTATTGACTATTTTATATATAGAGGTGTATATATGTTAATCCCAATCTTCTAATTTATCTAATTTATCCTACCTTTCTCCTTTGTTAACCATAAGCTTGTAATGACCTTCTGACAATAAACATTCTGAGTCAACTTTTCAATTTAATTCAACCAACCTTTCCTGTTTGAGTATGTGAATAATTGCTTGCCTTGTTTCCAGGTTCAAGGAGTTTGCTGTCTGTAACATGGGAGACTTCATTCAGTGTTAAGTGCTACAGAAAGGCATGAAAGGAGTACCACGGACATGCACCAAAGGAGATGAACTCTAGCTTGAACGTCCCGCTGGGAACTAACCCATGTGAGGAATGAGGACTCAGAAGTGGGCTCACAGAGGCTGGTCCTGGGGCATAGGTGGGAGACAGAGTAAAGCACCTCCACGAGGGGCTTGCCGGGCCACGTGAAGGGAATTTGAACTTGATTCACTCAAGGTTTTGAGCAGAGGAGTAGCTTCATCACAACTGTGCCTGAGGATTCAGCTTCCAGAAGACAGAGGAGAGGCAGGTTGGTGTTTGTTCAGCTGGAAAATGGAAGTTCGGTTCTGTGATTCACCTGCCCCCACGATAATAATAGTTCATGTTGATGGCATGAGCAGAGGGTTTTGCATACATTAACTGACTTAATTATCACAACAATCCTAATAGCTTTTGTTATTTTGATTTTAGCTTGGGGGAAACGGAAGCTTCAAGATGCTACATGCTAGAAAGAGGCAGATTGGAGACCCAACCAGGTCAATCCTCTCCCTAAATCCAGTTTCTCAACTGCGATATGATATTGCCCTGCAAGGTCATCTCCAATTGACAATGATTTTGTGAAGGTGGGGTACAGAGGGGAAAGGCGAAAATAATTATTAGACACCCCTACTCTGGCTGGTGTTGAAAAGGATGATTCAGGGACAAAAGTTGAACTTGACTGTGCTTGTCACCAGCCTGTACTGCGGGGGACGTTTGACCCCTAAGGGACTCCTTCTGCCGATTTTCTGGCCCAATTCCTCACCTTCTATTTGTCTGTGCCGAACTCCTCAGCATAATTTTCATATCAGTTTAGAAAAATTAAGAATTGGGAAAGCAAGGCTATTCTAAAACAATCCCACGTAGTATTTTCAAAGCTTAACGCCTGTGGGGTAGTCGTTTTATTTGTGTTACCTGTTCTTATAAATTAGCCTTGAGATTAATTGACATCACTGCTCTTGTTAAACATAAAAGATCAAAGGCTGATTTTACAATTTACGTGCAAAAATCAGAATGGTGATTTTACATCATTCCTATAACCTGAATTGGGCGTTAATCTTATGCTAACCTCAGCTGGTAAAGAATCCCTGCAATATGGGAGACCTGGGTTCAGTCCCTGGGCTGGGAAGATCCCCTGGAGATGGGAAAGGCTACCCACTCCCGTATTCTGGCCTAGAGAATTCCGTGGACTGTATAGTCCATGGGGTCGCAAAGAGTCAGACATGACTGAGCGACTTTCAACCTTCCTAACTTAGTTGACTCCCTAGTGGCGACTTCTAGGAAGAAACATACCTCACCCGTCCCTTTAGAACAAAACATTCTATGGCACTAAGACTCCAACCTTTACTTGTGTTTCATCCCAATTCCAGAACAATAGAACCATGATTACGGACGATGCTGTAAGGATCCTTTTTCATTTTAAAGAGGTGTTTTACAACTCGGAGAGGCCACAGTTCCAGAACAATAAAACCATTGATATAGATGACGCTTTAAACATCTTCTGTCATCTTAAAAGATGTTCTACGACAGGAAAGGTGCATCGTGGAAAAGCAACTGTACACTAGGTAGGATTTTTGTCACTGTGAAGCCGGCAGCTGTGCTCAGGGTTAATGTGGATGAACACAATGACCTGCAGTGCTTTTCCTCCATGAGTTAGTCCTGACTGGAGAATGAGGGCAGGCCATGTGTCCCCCTCCCCCTCCTCCTCCCACTGTCAATGGGCTTATTCTAATGAGTTTCCACAAAGATTTGTTAGATGAATACACATACAAATTAATCAGTGATCTTATGAAATCAGAAAACACTTTATCCAAGGAAGTGTGAAATGAAAATATCTCCTGCCGTATTAATCAACAAGAAATGTCCCTGGCCTCCAAATGTGCATGAGGGCTCCCAAAACTGGGATCCAGCGGCTGCCACCACCCCTCCTGGTGATTGCTGAGGAGCTAGGTGAATGCAAGAAGCAAGATGAACAAAGAAGCAGGACTGGCCCCAGATAGCTGAGGTGCAAATGAAAGGAATGAATTCAGTGAGCCCAGAGGCTTGCATCTTCTCACACATAGAAGGCTAAACACCTTAACTTGATGCCTGATCTTTGATCTTCAGAGGGCCTGCTTCCTTTGTTGCAAGCTTGTGTGCCGTCTAACATCCCCTCCTGCCTCCTTGGAGCAGTTTTCTCAGAGCTACTGAGATGCTGACTCCTGGGCTCAGAATCCTAAACATTCCCACCAAATACAATAACTATCTACTTTCAGGTTGTGACTCTATTTTTCAGTCAACAGAAGTCAATCCTGAATTCCCATTGTTTCAGAATGAAGATGAAACTCTTAACCTGCTTTTTAATCACTTAAGGGACAATTTCTTGAAAGCTTTTTTAGTTTTTATTCTTGGCCATGCCAGTTAATGAGATACGCACCCTATCTTGGCGTGCCCTCCTCCAGCCGAGGACACCGTAGTCAGTAGCTTCTGTCCCAGAAATATGTCAAGAGCCCTATGTTGTGATAAGAATGGCCATATTGGGAGGGGAAGGGGCTGTCGGGGAGTCAGGACAGTGTATGTGGCTCAGAATTGTTCTCTTTATTCAGGCTCAGAGCTGCAGAAGCATAGGCATCCAGCTTCCCTACTGGGAGGCGGTTTCAGCCACTAAATGCTCTTCCTCACATCAGTTTTCTAGGCTGGGTACCAAGCGCCTCCTTAACCTCACACAGCAGCCCACACATCCCTCCCTCCTGCCCTTCCTCTGCCTTCCTGTCTTTTTTCCTCTGAGCAGGTGGACGGTATTCTGTGATACCAGCCCCTCTCTTCCTAACGCCCTCGCTCCCTCTTCTGTCTCTCTTCTTCCCTTCCAGCTTCTCTCTTGTCTGTGTCCTACTTCACCTCCCGTCCTCCCTTCTGTTCCAACACCTCCCTGCTTCTGGGTTTCTCCCCACATCCTCTTTCCTCTCCTCTCTTGGCTTCACCCACTTTTCTTCTACCCAACCCCTCAGCAGTGAAATATTTCTGTGTTTGGCATCCCCCTACCCTCCTTCTCTCTCACATGCACAGAAACTGCCCATTCTCTGAATATATGTATATTTTTAAGGTTGCGCTATGCGGCATGCAGGGTCTTATTTCCCCTACCAGGAACTGAACCCAAAACCCCTGCATTGGGAGTGTGGAGTCTTAAGCACTGGACCACCAGGGAAGTCCCTCTGTGAATTTCACTGATTTCCTGATGCTCCACTTTGCCTTTCCCAGCCAGGCTCTCTGCCCTCACCTCTCATGTTGGGCTCCCCTTTACTCTCCAGGGCTGTCCCTGCCACCACACCCCAGCTTTGTACACTCAGATCTCTAGTCCTTGTCTCAAACTCAATACAGAAGAAGCCTCCCTATTCTCCTGCTCCCAAATAGACACTTTCTCCCAACTTCCTTTTATAGTTCATGGTGTCACCGCATCCCCAACCTTCCAAGTTCAAAATCTGAAGTCACCTTGATTGACACCCCTGCCAGTCACAGAGTCTTGCTGATTTTTCTTTAAATATCTGCCTCGTATATCTTCCTCCCACTCTGCCCTCCTCGCCTCTGCCTTGGCTCAGACTCTCATCCCCTCAAACTCCGATGATCTCTCCAAGTACTTTGCTGCTCCATCCTCTCACCCCACAAACCAAGGAGTGGGTGGACTGCAGAGGGCACTCCATTGCTAAGGCCAGTGCTTTGGCCTTGGCAATGTCAATGGGGGGTGGGGAGAGAGGTGGGTGGGGAATGGGGTCAGGGACTGACTGGTGTGCAGACCAGCTGTGGCTCTGCCCCCCCGCCCCCTGCACAACTTGGCCCCACTGTTGATCCACCTGCAGGAAAGGGGAGAGGCTCTAGGCACAAGGCTGGGGGAATAACCATAATCTAGTCTTCAGCTATTCTGCAGATATATATTGAGTTCCCACAGTACAGAGATACAGTAATGGACAAGACAGAGTTCCTGTCCTCATGGAGCTTCCTTAGAAACAAGAGGAAATGGATAGTAAATAAACAAAGAGGGAAAGTGATAGGAAGGGATAAATAATAGGATTTATGTAGAAAAAAAAGATAGAGTCAAATAAAGGCAACAAAATGTGAATGGGACCATTGGCCAATAAATATGAAAAGATACTCAATGTTATGAGAAATGGAAATCGAACCATAATGACCAACCACCTAACACCCACTAGCATGGCTATAATAAAAAAAAAAATAGAGAAGAACAAAATGTTGGCAAGGAGGTGATTAAATCTAAAC
Source organism: Capricornis sumatraensis (assembly GCF_032405125.1). Lineage (NCBI taxonomy): Eukaryota > Metazoa > Chordata > Mammalia > Artiodactyla > Bovidae > Capricornis > Capricornis sumatraensis. Next base: position 38,229,983 of record NC_091083.1, read on the forward strand.
CATCATCCATTGCTGATGGGAGTATAAAATGGGGCAGCTGCTGTGGGAAAGAGTCTGGCAGTTCCTCCAAAAGTTAAATGTCAAGTCACCATATGACCCAGGGATTTCACTCCTACAGAGTCACTGAGAGAATTGGAAACATGTGTTCAAACAAAAACTTGTACATGACTTTCATAGCATCACTGCTCACAATAGTCCCAAGGTGGGGATGACTCTAATGACCTCAAGTGATGAACAGATAGACAGATGGTTTCTGTACCTTCAGTGGAATATCATCCAACCATGAAAAGGAGGGATGTGCCCATCACATCCCTCCACATTGTGGAAGACCCCTGCAAACATCATGCTCAGTGAAAGAAGCCAGACACAAAAGGCCACATATTGTAGGATCCTGTTGACACACTGACTCTGAGCAGTAGCCACCATCACCTGACTCCTCATCTCACACCTCAGTCCAGAAGCCACAGACGGCTTCTTCTGCACCACCCCTCTTGCCTCCGGACAAGCACTTCCCTGCCTGTCTCTCATCAGGACACAAACCACCGCTCTGCCCCCCACCAGGCCCCTCCTACCCACCCCCCACCCAGCAATCCATCCTTTTCCTCCTTTGGACTCTGGATAACCCTTCCTAGCCCAGTCCAGGGACCACCTCTAATGGATGTACATCCTGATACCAGCTGGGTCCTGAGCACTGGCCCTAGACCAGGTTGGAACTCTGACCTGCACATCAGCCATGGTCCATGGGCACCTAGCACCCACCCCTGCCCCAATATATAACATGAGTGTTGTTGAGAGAGTGAGAGGAGATGCTTGCAAAATGCTTAGCTTAGTCACTGACGCAGGGTGAGCTCATGGAAACAGGAGTTGTATTTTCTGACTTCAACCTCACCTGTACTTAAAGCTTGAAATTGAGCACTTCATTTTGTGCTATATTTGGTAATTATTTAATGGATGTAGGTGAGCGTCAAAATGCATGATGAACACCAGTGATGGTATTTATATGTATTGGGATAACCTCCCCACCCTGGGGTTCCCAGGTGGTGCTAGTGGTAAAGAACCCGACTGCCGATGCAGGAGATGTAAGGGATGCGAGTTCGATCCCTGGGTAGGGAAGATCCCCTGGAAGAGGCTATGGCAGCTCTAGGATTCTTGCCTGGAGAATCCCATGAACAGAGGAGCCTGGTGGGCTACAGTCCATGGGTCGCACAGAGTTGGACACGATTGAAGTGAGTTAGCACAGCACAGCACAACCTCCCCTGTACTCTGGTGACACTTCTAACACAGAACATAGAAAATGCATTTGCGTGAATGTTTGGTAGCCCAGTGATGGATCAATTATTGATTGATTTGGTTCTGTCATCAAATAGGAATGGAATTTTCTTCAAACTAAAACTTCAAAGGAAGCAATGATCACTGGGGCCAAGGGGGACAGAGAGAGAGGAAAAAAACAGAGAGAGAGAGAGGGAGGGAGGGGATAGAGAAAATAGAGAGAGAGGTGGAGAACTGGCAAATAAACACCTAGTCCTGCCACTCTGAGCTGTACTGAAAAAGTTCACAGGCACCAATATTCACAGGAATTAAAAAAAAAAAATACTGAACAAGGAGGAGTGGTGGCAAGTTCTTCCCCAAAGCAGCTTCTGCAAATGAACTCTTGTTTCAGAGACCATAGTAATTGGCATTCAAAGGAATAGTTAATATGTTCTACAAAGAGACGGAAGGCAAATCTTTAGGGTCCTATCATCAGAGAAATGCATACATTTAAGAGACAGTAGACTAATGTTCCACAGCAGTTTAGAAGTAGGATATAGACAGATAGATAATAGATAGGTGGGTGATAGATTGATAGGTAGGTAGGTAGATGGTAGACAAATGTGATGGTACCCACCTGCTTGAGCAGGAAGCAGCTAGGGAAAGAGAACCACTTCGGTTTCATTCGATGAGAAGAGAAGATGAGAGAGGGCTGGGACCTGCTCCGTGTGAGCTGGTCACGTGACCAGCCTCCAAGCAGCTGCACCAGAGGAGAGGACCAACAGACCCTTGTTTCCTACCTTTCCGACTCCCAAGCACTCAAGGTGTTTGGGCAGCTCCACCAAGGCACAAGCATTCCTCAAACCCCAGCCCTTTCTGCACAGAGTCCCCCCTGCCATTTCTCTCCAAGATCCACGTTTCAGCACTTTTTTGTTCGTCATTCAGAGAAACAGACACAAGCCCCGTTCAACAGTCAAAAGCTAGGAAGCAGCTGGCTTTTCCCAGTGCCCACTGGCACAATTTTCCCGATTGTCTTCTCAAGAAAACAGTGAAAAAGGAAAGGAAATATTTACCTGAGATCCCCACCTTCTTCACAAAAGTCTAAAACTGAACGTTTAAAAAGCAAGCCAATACATCTTCCCAGAGTAGTGTTTAAATCCGAAATCTGCCTCTGAGAGCAGCTCTGAGTTGAGCTCTGAATAGAGGCTGTGTGTTATTTTCACCACAAGGTTTCTAGTCGGGAGGAGGAGAGATGGAAATGAGGCTGGCGTGCAGAAGCACCACCACCCCAAGTGAGACGAGATCGCAGAGCTGATGGAAGAACCCTCAAACCAACTTTTCCTAAACTAGAGGTGAAACAACTGTGGAACATTCCGGAGGAAGAAGATAAGACACTTACGGTCTTTTTTAAAAAAAGACATGTTGGTCTGATAGTGTCCGAAGGGAAGCCCAGCTCAGAGCTGACCTGGGGAGCCCTGGGCCTCGGACAAGAGCAAGTCACACCTTGCAGACAGCCTGCTCCATGGAGCAGAGAGCCTCCTAGGGGTTAAAGGGCAGAGTGACCAAGAACCTTGGTCAAGTCCAGTCTTTTCCTGAGAAAACACAACCAGTGTCCTGAGAACCAACAGGAGGATAGAGGGTGAGGGGGAAACTCTTCTGGATCATGTTGTTAGGGAACGTGAACGTGTGTGTGTGTCTCTCTCACTTCGCTAACAACTTCAAAAGCAAAGATCCAGCCTCAGCTTGGACCTCAGCTGGAACTCCTCCTCCTCCTTGGCATTTTGGCAAATACAAGCCAACCTCTGGACAAACACCATCTTTGGACTTGGGGGAGGGTGACAATTTATCACACAACAGAATTGATAGCTAAAAACAGAGCCGCTGAAATGGCCAAAGGTCCTTTGCAGCTGGCCCTTTGCAGAAGCCAAAGATGGTTAAACTCCTCTTTGGGAAAAACTCAGCAGTGCTCCCCTGCAGCAGGGTCATAACTCACTTTTATATCGAGGCTTTCATCTCAAAGGAGCTTGGGGTGTGTTAGCACCAAAATATAAATTATCCTGTGCACAGTTACCTCGGGGACGAAAAATGGCCAAGCAGCCGGGGGCCAGGACACAGCCAGTCAGTTGGGGGCCACAGGTGGACAGCAGGATGGGGTCAGGAGGGCCTGTAAGAAATAAAGAGGGGGCCATGGCCTTCCAATGTGGCATGCAGGATCTAGTCCCTGGACCAGGGATCGAACCCCGTGCTCCCTGCATTGGGAGCTTGGTGTCTTTACCCCTGGGCCACCAGGGAAGTCTCTTTTCTATTCTGTTCATTCTCTTGTAGTTCTTGCCATTGTATCCTGATGATTTCTTTCTGAAGGCAATAAGATCTATAAATGACTGTCACATGCTCATTTGTATTCAATGGCTCCTGATGACCTACAGAATAAAGACTAATACCCTGAATACGACATATATATTATATCCATAATATATACTATATATACTATATTATATCACAGTGATCTCTAGACTATAGGTTTCCTGAGAGCAAGAACAATATTTTAGTCAATGCTTTATCTCCAGAACCTAATACAGTAAGAGGTACACAAGGGGGACACCCTGTTAATGGGGGTTCTTATTACAGAAAGAATCTGTCTTAATCCACTGGAACAGAGTCTTAACAGAAGTGAATGAAATGGTGTCTGACATTCTCTGAAGACTCAGCTTTCTTAAAATAGTCTTCCTCAAGGTTGACCCTGGCCCAACTCTTCCCACCCTTCCCCCTCAGTGGGGTTGACTTATACACATTCTCTATTAGTTGGTCATCTCATTTTGAATTTATGGGAGAAGACCCTCCTTGTAGGACTACATACCAGCAGACGTTAGAAAAAGACAGGTTTTGTGGCAACGAGGGCTGTCAGAAGGCTTGGAAAGGTCTGGCATTGGGTGGGAAGGAGGCAGAATGTTTCTGAGTTCCTAAGGTGCTAGCTTAGCTTCTGTGGTGTGGCCCTACCTGTCACGTGGCTGAGGGATGCACACCCGCCCAGTGAGGTCCGGAGCTCACCGGAGCCAGCCCTCTCGCGTGGCAAGTGGCAGTGCCGCTGCACCAGTGGTTCCAGCAGGGCCACCTCTGTCCTCATTTGTATCCTTTTTAATGGCCACAAGTGCGACAAGACCTGGTAACATTCCGTACCAAACAGAAGGTGGTAATCTGCGTGTACAGGACGTTTATCACATTTGTGGCCACCCCACATCTTGGGAACAGAATTCCTTTGATGGTGATGGCCTCCCACATTGAGTCTTTATCTCAGTGCTCCGGCTGCTATAACAAAACCGCACAGACAGAGGTGTATTTTCTCATGGCTTTGAGGCTGCGGGTCTAAGATCAGGGTGCCAGCATGGCCAGGGTCCAGTGACAGTGCTCTCCCTGGCTGGCAGGCTGCCCAGCCACCTTGTGGCTGTGTCCTCTCTTGGCTTCTCCTTGATGCTTGCATGAGGACAGAAGGCTCTCTCTCTTCCTCCCTCTATGAGGTCACCAATCCTATCAGACTGGGACTCCATCCTTCTGGCCTCATTTAACCATAACTACTCCCCAAAAGTTTTTGTTCAAATATAGTCACTTTGGGCATTATGGCTTCAACATATGAATTTGGGGTGTTGTTGTTTAATCACTAAGTCCTGTCTGACTCTTTGTGACGCCATGGACTGCAGCATGCCAGGCTTCCCTGTCCTTCATTATCTCTGGGAGTTTGTTCAAACTCCTGTCTATTGAATCAGTGATATCATCCAACCATCTCTTCTCCTGTCATCTCTTTCACCTTCTTTCAATCTTTCCCAGCATCAGGGTCTTTTCCAGTGAGTCAACTTGTCATATCAGGTGGCCAGAGTATTGGAGCTTCAGCTTCAGCATCAGTCCTTTCAGTGAATATTCAGGACTGATTTCCATTAGGATGGACTGGTTTGATCTCCTCGCTGTCCGAGGGACTCCAAGAGTTTTCTCCAGCACCACAGTTCATAAGCATCAATTCCTTGATGCTCAGCCTTCTTTATCACCAACTCTCAGATCTGTACATGACTACTGGGGTGAGGGGACACAATTCAGTGTGTATTTGCCCTTCCCCAAAGTAGAAGCCAAACTCTCTCCCCCAGCCCTCTTTGCAGCCAGGGTGCAGGCATATGTCAGGCCTAATGTGCCTTCAACTCAGTAAAAACCAGGAAAGGAGTTGAATCCACTCTGCAGGCGGTCCATGCCACTTGGCAGGGGGACCTCAGCTCTCAGAGACAGTCCTGGGGAGAGCCAGTCATGTGTCTGGTACAGATTTTCTGCTGAGTAAGACCAGGGTCCCAGCCCCACCTCTGCAGGGATAGCCAGCACCCACCCCCCCAACCCCCCCCATAACTTGCCTTGTGCTCCCAGCCATGCAGCTTCTACACCTGACCCTGGTCTCCCAAAGATCGGTAACCTACCGATCGTTTTCAGTAAATCATCTTTTGGCTCAAACTAGCAGGAGGTACCAGTTGCAGCAAAAAACACACATGTGTGTGGCTGATGCTGGTGCGTAAGACGAAGGCACTTAGTTTCTTCTGCTTGCTTCCTTGGCTGCTTCTCTGGAGGATTTTTCTCTCTTGCCCCAGTGCTGTTTGGAACGAGTCTTTGGAATGTGACTGTGCACTGATTCTTGGCTCGTTTGCTCCGGGCTTCTTCCTCATCTTTTCCCCGCTTCACTCCATATCACAGGCAGAGTGTGTGTTTGGGGAGCGGTTCACCCCTGCAAGTTCTGTGCTGCAGGATCTTGTGACACCTGGTTCAACGCAGGAGAGGCTCCAGTGGGGGGCGGGAGCACTGGGGTGCTTCTCCCTATTGGTCTGCCTTGGGTGGCATCTCCAGCAGGGCTGCGTCTCCCCCTCTCTGACTTTAGCTCTGCAGGGACCAGCCCCCCGGGTCCAGCTCCTAACAGATGACTCTGGCTCTGGGCTCCATCTCCGGGTAGCAGTGACCTCCTGCCACCTCTGACTGCTTCTCGACCTTTCCATTGTCTGTGTCACCACCTCACTGAATTACATGTCCTGTCTTTTAATGCTTGGAGTGAATCTCATGTTGCTGGTCAGACCCTAACTGATACAGCTCCCCACACCACTTCCACTTCCGGTTGAAGAGCCACCAGCCCCCATGGCTGGATGAGACTCTCTGGGCAGCGTCTTCACCCTGTTGGGTAGAATTCTTCCTATTGCTTTGGACAAGGTCACTTCTCCAAAGTGGACAACCATGAGGCAAATGTTATCAGTTATTTGCCTGATATACGTAATCTTCTGGCCTCTCAGAGAATAAGAAACAGCCTTCGAAGAGACTTGTTGATGGGAAGAAATCACGATCAGAAACAACAGCTACATCCTCACCCTCACGGACCAGAACATCCCAGGAGGATAAAGCAAGATGAAGCAGAGATGCGTCAGTGAAGGCTGACAAATACAGAGGGGATTTAGAAAACTGTGTCTGGCTTTTAGGGAAAAAAAAAAAAGTATCAAAGACTTTTTCTAATTCACAAGGGGGAAAAGACTATAAATCCAAGGTATTTGTTCTGGTATTATTTATTAAAATCAATTTAAACGTCCAACAGTAATAAAATTACATTTCATCATGAGACATTTTATCCTGAAATTGTTTTCAGCCAGTAGCCAAGCCAATTATGAAGGCAAGATAGCAACATGAAATGCTTAGAGCCATGTTAAATACATAGAGGGGAGCTAGATAATGTATCTACCCTGTAATCACAGTCACGTGAAAATCATAAATGTACAGAGACAAACTAAAAGTGGTGTGGGAATCAATATGCTACTTTACATGCTCTTTTATTTTATGAATATGTTATTTATTAAATATAAAATGCTATTTTATTTAAAAAATTAATCCATGAGAGGTGGATTAATTTTATGAAATTGCCATTCTTAAAAAATAAGGATGTTTGATAGCCAGATCTGACTGTATAGCACAGAGAACTGTATTCCATATCTTATAATAACCTATAATGGAAAAGAATCTGAAAAAGAATATATTTATAAATATATGTGTAAGAATATATGTATATGAAGAATGTATATATAATATATATATTCCTGAATCACTTTGCTGAACACCTGAATCATTGTAAATCAACTATACTTCAATTTTTTAATGGAATAAATAAAATAAATAAGTATGTTTGTACAACAGTAAATATTCTTCCCCCTTCTATCTAAGATCATGCTATATTAAGTGATGACAAGAAGGAGACAGGCAGGTCTGAGAGGCAGCCATCAGCACGACTTGGGACACATTGAAGGAGGCACAGAAGTAGGAAAAAGTATTTAAAAGAATAAACTACTCAATACCAAGGAACCATGAACACTGAATTTTAGGACCCATGTAGTAACAAGCACACATAGCCTTTGACACTGGGACTGAATACTAACTTACAGCCTTCGTGTTTACACTCATTCCGGTGGGATCTGCAGGGGGCCTGGGGAAGCGCCCTTCCTGCCAGTTAAAAGACGGTGTACAGAGGTGGGAAAGGACCAGCTTAGATGTACTTGGTGGGAATGTCTCCTTTGATTCTAAGCCCAGCACACTGGACTCTGCGCCATGGCTGCCTCTAAACAATTAACATGGCAGCCAATCAAAACCAGGGTCCTTTCAACAAACTAACTCATGTTCAGGCTTTTTTTTTCAAGGAGGAGGGAGGTGACCCCTTATGTCTTTTATTCTTTTTAATTAAGCTTTTTATTTTGTATAAGAGTATACCCGATTAACAACGTTGTCATAGTTTCAGGTGGACAGCAAAGGGACTCAGCCATGCATATACATGTATACACTCTCCCCTCAAACTCCCCTCCCATCCAGGCTGCCACAGAACATTGAGCAGATTTCCCTGGGCCAGGCAATAGGTCCTTGTTGGTTACCCATTTTAAATACAGCAGTGCGTACCTGTCCATCCCAAACTCCCTAACTGTCCCCTCCCTCCATTCTCCCCCCTCAACTTCATCTTCTACCTGTTGACTTTGAAGTTAATCCCAAATATCAAATGACTTAATCTATTCATACAAAATAAAGTTGATATATTATAAAAACAAACAAACGAGATTCCTTTACCAGGGATGGTTCTTCCTTGTTCAGTCCAGAAACCTCGTCCCGACTCCCCCTGGAGTTGCTCTGGCCACGCACAGGCCTGTCAGCCTGCCCCTCCCTCTACATCAAAGCTGCTCTGAAGTAGGGTCTTCTTATCTCCCCTTGGGCAGGCTTCCCGTTGGCTGCATCTCCAGCTCTGTGTGTCAATTCCCAGACTGGAGAGGACTTGCTGCTTTCAGGAAGAGCAGTCTGCAAGAAGAGGTGAATTACAGGACCTACTTCACAGGGCAGTTGGTGGATTAAAATTTTTAGAACATGTGTATGGGATTTAGCACAGTGCCAGGGCACAGAAGAGTTGGCTAGCTGTGATAACAGTCCCCCTAGTAGTCAAACTAGGAGTAGCAGCAATTAACTCGGGACTTGAGTTGAGCAATAGCCCCAGGAAAGTTTCCTTTAGTAATTAGGAGCAAGGAGAAAGCTTTCATCTTCCTTCAACTACAAACTTATTTCATTCCTAGTTCTAGGGAACTAGGGAGTTTTTTTACAGCTCATACTGTAAAAAATCTCAATTCTTTTAGTCCAGCTTCTTTCAGTCTTTTCTCTGCCCACTTCTCTTCTCAGCCATGCATATACATGGCTTTTCTCTTTCCTCACTTCTTTATTTTTTGCTTCCTATTTTGGGTCTTATATGTTGTTTGGTATCAAATCTGCAAGAAGGGGCAGAATTTAAATTGTGTGTGTATGCTCAGTCACTCAGTTGTGTCTGACTGTTTGCGACCCCATGGACTGTAGCCTGCCAGGTTCTCTGTCCGTGGACTTTTCCAGGCAAGAATACTGGAGTGGGTTGTCATTTCTTCCTCCAGGGGATCTTCCCAACCCAGGGATTGAACCCATGTCTCCTGTGTCTCCTGCATTAGCAGGTGGATTTTTTTTTTTTAAACCATTGAGCCCCCTGGGAAACCCAGAATTAAAGTAGTTGATTCCAAAGCAAACCAGGCAGTTACTGTATATAGTTCAGTTGATTGAATAGGCATCTCTCTTGTTTCCTTGTTATATTGTAAAGCAATGAATTTACATAGCAAACACTGAATCAATTTACTGGAAATAAACAATATTTAGTATGTACTATTCATTTAGTTACTGCTCAATTCATGACGAAAGTGAAAGTGAAAGTTGCTCAGTCGTGTCCTACTTTTTGCAGCACCATGGACTGTAGAGTCCATGGAATCCTCCAGGCCTGAATACTGGAGTGGGTAGCCTTTCCCTTCTCCAGGGGATCTTTCCAACCCAGGGATCGAACCCAGGTCTCCCACATTGCAGGCAGATTCTTTACTAGCTGAGCTACAAGGGAAGCCCAGGAATACTGAAATGGGTAGCCTGTCCCTTCTCCAGAGGGTCTTCCAGACCCAGAAATGAAACCAGGGTCTCCTGCATTGCAGGCGGATCCTTTACCAGCTGAGCTGTGAGGAAAGCCCTCAATACCTGATGGCCACCAATAATACCAAGTTAACCTTAACAAGAAGGTATGCTCTCCTCAGTTTCTCATTCTTGTTGCTTCCTGATAAAATAGGCTCATAACTTCACTGATGAAAAAGCTGTGTGTGTGTATTTATTCTCTTGAGTATACTCTACATATATGCCAGGGCACAGCTCATAACTTACCATCACCTAGTTATTTGTTTATTCATTTGACAGATTTTATTGAGTACTTGCTATCAGCCAGGCCCTGTGTTAGAGTCAGTTCTCCAGTTTTCCATTTTTTCATGGTCTAGCCTTCCTCCAAAGCCTGAGGGTGATTACTGTCTGGGCCATTCATTTGGTATTTGGTATCTGCTGTCTGGCTTTGTGAATTGCTTTTTTATGAATGGCATTCTGTATCTCCCATCAGAATATGGTCCTGTCTAGAGCAAGGACCTTATCTCCTTAATCTTTGAAGCCTCTATATCTACCCCATACATTGCCCTACAGATATTAGGTTCTCAATAAATGGTGTATTAATATTGATATTACATCATCCTGGTAATTCAAAATAAAATAAGTGGATATTACATGGGAAGTGAAATTGAATGCTTCCACACTCAGAAAAATTTCTCATGTGAACATATTAAAGCATACCCAAGGCTAAAACTAGAGGCTTATGGGACAGTCCAAGTCACAGATTAGTAAGGATACAGGCAAACATCTGAGCAAAGCTGGTGGTGTGCCAGCTAAAGGTCAGCACCTGCAGTCTCAGCTCTGCCTGAAGGGGTGAATGGATGCCCAGCCCAACATCACAGTTAAGTGGGCATTGCCTGGAAAAGTATGATGGATGTGGTGATCATAGTGGCTGGGCGTGTCCCTCCCGAGAATGAACAAACACATCATGAACAAAATCACTCATGAGCATTAAGCTGAATAGAATTGATCCTGTATGTTGGCCCAGGAAGAGCCATCTTGCAAAGTAGGATGGATGGAAAATAAAAGTTGCCCAGCAAAGCCTTGTTTATTTCCATGCAAATATGATGAACTGGTAAGAGTCGTGGTACTTAGTTTGAAGGCGAATGTGGCACAGGATATTTAAAAAATTAATTACATAAATATCTCCAGTGCATGGAAAGCCAATATGCCAATGTGTATAGTGTCACAGCAGCCGATGCTCCCTGGACTCTGATGCAAGACTCATAGAGCACCTTCTAGGAGGCTGTTTTAATTTTGGGGGACCAACCCCAAATCTTTGCAGTTCTACCCTCTAAGTACCAAGAACTTGACACAACTCCCTCTCACATCTTGGTAATTCTCAAACTTGATCCATCAACTGATTCACTTTGTGCAATTTTTTTTTTTTTAAAGCAGATTCTTGGACCTCATCTCTGTAGATTTTGATTCAGGAAATCTCTAACAAAAACTTTCTGGGTAATTCTGGAAGTTGGTCATGTTTGGGGCCTGCTGATCTAGGTGTCTCTTATGCATGGTGCTCTGCTGGGAACAGAGGCCTGGAAATGAAGTGGAGCCCCTGGTCACCCTGAGTCATGCTCAGTGATGAATTACTGGGAAGAGAAAACCAGCAGATGTGAACAAGCAGAGAATAATGACCATGTGGAAGGAAAGCTCGGGCTGTATCTGACATCCCTAGATTGAAGAAGCAGGGCATACCTGGCAAGAAAACAGCACCAGCAAAGCCACGGACATGGTACTTGCGGGATGGGGCGGGGGGAACACAGGGAGTAGGGCCAGCTGCCTGGGGTGGACAAGACACACACTGGAGGAGATGGAAATAAATCTGACGTACGGATATTTAACAAGGGGCTATATAATTCTCTTCGAAGAACAACACTCAGAGACAGTGACCCAGTGGAAAGTGTGACTTGAACCAATAATTCCCAGCCCAGTTGGAGTTATAGGACATTGTAATTGTTGGTTTGATTTCACAATGACCCACTTTCCACTCCCTATCTCTCCAAAGAGTTCATCAGAATGGCATCCAGGCCCTAAGCACGGCAAGTTTTCCCTTGGGGAGGTTTTGCAAATACTTCTTGAGAATTTCCAACTTGAAGATAAAATAACACGGGTTAAAAAAAAAAAAATTTAAGAAGCATATTTCCACATGGGCACACACACAGGCCTTTAGAGACATCAGTTCTCTTTACACACTTGGCAGCCACGTCCATGTGGGAATACGAGAGAGGAAAACTTTCAGGAGATGTCACCTCAGGACCGACCTCAGACCTAACAGGGCTGAACGCCCCACATTGCCAGCAACGACTGAGGAAGAGTGTCCACCAGTGTGTCCTGTAGATCTACTGGGAACCAGGCGTCATGCTGAGCACTGGGAGGCAGAGTGCAATCAGCGTCTGATCTCAAGAAGCTCACTGCTCACTAGATTGAAGGATGGGGGCTTCCCTGGAGGTCCAGTGGGTAAGAATCCACCTTCCAACCTAAATGTCCATCCACAGAGGAATGGATCAAGAAAATGTGGTCCAATGGACTATTATTCAGCCATTAGAAAGAACGAAATAATGCCATTTGCAGCAACATGGACGGACCTAGAGAGTGTCATACTGAGCGAAGGAAGTCAGAGAAGGAGAAGTATCATATGGCGCCCCTTAGATGTGGAATCTAAAAAGAAGCGCTGCAACTGATCTTACAAAACAGAAGGAGACTCACAGACTTAGAAAACAAACTTATGATTGCTGGGGTCGGGGAAGGGATAGATAGGGAGTCTGGGAAGGTCATGTACACACTGGTATATTTAAAATGGATGACCGACAAGGACCTATTGTATAGCACATGAAACTCTGGTCAATGCTATGTGCCAGCATGGAAGGGAAGGGAGTATGGGGGAGAATGGATACAGGTATAGGTATGGCTGAGTCCCTTTGCAGTAACTATCAAAACATTGTTGACTGGCTATACCTCAATACAAAATACTAAGTTTAAAGTCTCAAAGTTAATTGAAAGAAAAGGAAAAAAAAAAAAAGAATATACCTTCCAATGAAGGGGACAAGATTTGATCCCTGGTCAAGCAATTAACATACCACATGCCTCGGGGCAACTAAGCCCATGTCTGCAACTACTGAACCCAGACACCTGCTGTAACTAGACAGAAGCCTGTGCCCAGTGATGAAGAGCCTGAACTCCAGCCACAACCTAAGATCTTATGCACCACACGACTAAGACCCAATACAGCCAAAAATAAATAAATTAAAAAATCAATCTACATTAAAAAAAATTGAAGGGTGAGTCCAAATTTGGATGTGAATCTAGCATCTTGGACAGATTCAGAAAAACCATCAGAGCTTCAAAGGGTGAATGACAGGTAGAAGAAAGGGATGAGACACTGAAGAAGGTCAAGAAGGGTCCCCTCCATTTAGTGAGGGTGATTCATGAGCATCTTTGATTGTGGCTGTGAAGACAAGCATGGTACCAAGACTGAATGGGCAGAGGATGGGCAGGAGCCAGGAAGTAATCTCTCCCTCGCCTGTAGCATCCACAAGGATTGTCGGCATTTGCTCATGGTGGCTTTGGTTTTTAAGAGTGATGTGCAGAAAACAAGAAGGCAAGAGCAAGAACAGTTCCAGCAGGTAATTGAAAGGAACCCTAGAGAAACATTAAATGATTCTAATTCTCTTCAAGAAAAGCAAAGCCAGAGAAGGGATTTAATAGAGCATTAAAACATAGAAGAGTTATTTAAGGAGAAAAGCACTTCTCTGTCTTAAAGTGGCTTCAGTGAGAGGAAATGGCTTCCATTTCAAGAAGCAAGGTTAATGAACTTCCAAGGAAAACTTTCTGGCGTGAAGGACTGTTAGAGATCAGATAACAGAGGCATGGTGAGGTTTCCTTTCTTTAGAAGAGGAAAAACAGACTTGTGTCTGGAATACAGAATTCTGGCAGGGGAAAGAAGAGGTGGGCAGAGGATGGCAGTCATCAGGGTCCAGCAGTTCAGGCTCTGGCATCCTACTGAAGAAAGAAGATGATTTGTACAATAACCACAACAGTAATCTCACCTATTGGCTTCACTTAGTACTTGCCAGGAGCCAATTTCAACTCCAGCCATCCTCTCATCCTTAGGAAAAGTGAGGCAAGTGACTACAGTTATTCCTCAACTTAAGATGAGTTTGGGCATACGTGCTAAGTCACTTAAGTTTTGTCTGACTCTTTGCTACCCTATGGATTGTAGCCCACCAGGCTTCTCTGTTCATGCGATTCTCCAGGCAAGAGTACTGGAGTGGGTTGCCCTATCTCCTCCAGGGGATCTTCCTGACCTAGGGATCAAACCTGCATCTCCTGTATTGCAGGCTGATTCTTTACCACTGAGCCACCGGGGAAGTTACAGCCAAACAAATCCATCTAAAGTTGAAAATATCATAAGCTGAACATGCATTTAATACAGCTAACCTACTGAACATCATAGCTTAGCCTAGCCTACCTTGAATGTTCTCATAACACTTCTATGAGCCTGCAGTTGGACAAAGTTATCTAACATGAAGCCCGCTTTATAATAAAGTGTTCAATGCCTCATGTAACTTACTGACTGCTGTACTGAGAGTGAAAAGTAGAATGGCTGTAAGTGTAGGGGTTGTTTCCCCTCCTAATTACGTGGCTGACTGGGAGCTCCATCTCCCTGCTGCTGCCCCATCCTCAGGGGCATATCATACTGCATATTGTTAGCCTGGGAGGAGAGCAGAATTCACAATTAGAAGTATGCTTCCCGTTGCACTCCTATTACTTTCACACCATCATAAAGTTGAAAAATCCTTAAGTCTATAAGTCAGGAACCATCTGTATCTGAATATCACAGGAACACCAGGCATGCAGAGGCTACATTCCTGATTCAAGGTCATACATTAATAAGGAGCTGGGTTCTGAATGTCTCCCTCCTCCCAACTGTGACAACCTGCATCTTCCATGTTCTGATCGATCCCTTTCCCATCCTAGACTCACTATCCTTCTAGAAGGCAAGGAGGAGAAGGGCTTTATCTGAACTATATTCTAGCCTTTATAAGCTTTAAAGCTTGTGGTTGAGGGAAGGAATTCTTCTAAGACCTGGCCTTCTCCCAGCACCTCCCTCCTCTCTGCACGTAGTAAACATGTGGCCCCAGGACATGTGGCTGGCTCACTTCCTGGCTCAGTTCAGAATCTACTTCCGGTTATGAACCAGGGTCCAAACCCTTTATTAATTCACCTTCATGTGGCTTATTCCAAAAATTATTTATGTAAGTCAAGGTTAAAATCAATTTTTAGACTCGAGCAAACCAGCGCCCCTGCCCCTCCAGGCCACCAAAGGACTTTGAGGTATATCCACTCACTGTGAGCCAGATGCTGAGGGGGAACCTAGCCCTCAGCCAGTCTTAGGTACAGCCAGACGAGTTAAGCAAAAGAACAAAATACCCTCATTTTGGTGTCGTTTCAGAGGTGTGAGAGTTGGCCCTTAATCCACCAAAAGAAGGCTATTTTCAGGCTGCAGATGAGGTAGGAAAGAAGGAAGAAGTGATGAAAAAGAACTTTGCCCCTCAACAACTGATTAAGCCAGTTTTCTCCCACCAAAAATAAATGGGAAAATTGATAATAGGTTACATGGCCTTGGGTGACAGGTTCCATGGTTTTCAGGGCTTCCCTGTGGCTCAGACAGTAAAGAATCTACCAGCAATGCAGGAGACCTGGGTTCAATCCCTGGGCTGGGAAGATCACTTGGAGAATGGAATGGCTACCCACTCCAGTATTCTGGCCTGGAGAATTCCATGGATCGAGTAGCCTGGCAGGCTGCAGTCCATGGGGTCTCAAAGAGTAGGACAAGACTGAGCGACTTTCAGTTTCAGTTTCAATAACTTTCTGGATAGTTCTTGAAATAGAGATCTTGAGACACGAATATCTAGATTTTCTTAACTTGGACCACAATAACCTGAGTCCAAGTGTGTTTGTAATTGTCTATAATTCAGAGGGTTTTATTTCTGATGTGACCTCTATGCCAAGGAAAACCATTCATTGCTTGCAAACATTTGGTATCTGGGGTTTCCATCTCTGTATCCTCACCCTGATTAGGTTTGCTCCTTGTGGGAATTCAGCCTTCAGCTCTTACTTCAGGAAAATGAGCGAGAAAGACCATGGCCTGACTCTCCCATCTCTGTTCATCTGGGCAGTGTAAGAAACGCCGCGGGAAGAAAGAGCCACCCCTATGGACCGTTGATCAGGGCCTTTTATTGGCTCTCGGGCAGAACTCCCGGGGGCGGGTGAGCAAGGAAGCCAGGGGGGTCTGCGAAGCAAAGGGAGTCTGCGGGGTAAAGGGAGTCTGCGGAGTCTGCGAGGTATGAGGGGTGGGGAAGGGTTTTATAGTCCGGGCCGGGCTCCCATATAAGGAAGAAAACGCGGACTCAGCGGTGATTGGTATCCAAGGGCTCCGTGTCGGTTCCTGATTGGACGGCGAGGGCTCCGTGTTGGCTCCTGATTGGACGGCTTGGTTGCCGGCCCGTCTCCGGGGCTTGTCTGCGGCTCTCTGCCGGGACATGTCCCGACATGCCCGGGCATGCCCAGGCATGCCTCAACACGCCTGACCTTGCCCTGACCTTTCAGGCAGTATTAGTCTTGTCACTGGAGGTCCCTCAAGTTCAAGACCCTGCCTGAAGGATAAGCAAGATGACTTGTGATTCCAAATGAAGCCTGCAGCAGAGGGAGGCTGGACCCCTTGGCTCAGCTGACACACGAGCCCACCTACCCTTCATACCAGTAAAACCAGTCCCTCACACCTTAGTGTAAATCACCTCATAGTGGGCCAGCCACGTGCCTCCCCAGCCCCCTATTCAGTGACCCCTCCCCCCTGAGTCCAGTGACTTCAGGCCACGCATCAGAGGAAGGTGGCAGCCAGGCAGGTCTGAGGGGGTGGTGAGGGCTGGGGTTCACTGTCTTTCACCTCATGCCATCATCACATAAGCCTTGGGTTCAGCTCCTAATAACTGAACAAAGTGGGGTGGACAGCAGAAATGGGGTTGGGAAAGCTGAGAAGAGGAGCAGGTGATATGGTCAATTGATGTGACCCTCTGTCACAGCATTCTTAACTTTTGCAGGGGCACCAATGTTTTGAGAATCAATGAAATTATACAGCCCTCCTTAAAAAAAAAAAAAAAAAAAAGACCACACCACATATATCCACAATATCTCGCACACAGTTAGTTTCAAGGGGTTCTTGTGGATGCCCTGAAGTCCAGCTGTGGACTTGGACAAAAACTCCATGACAAATCCCTGCCCCCACAATATGGCCAGGCACACCGTCCCCATGAAGACAGGCAGAGCGTTGGGGCTGCCCAGTCAGCAACCCTCTTTCCTCAGATGCTTGCTTTTAAGGCTTGCAGTCCTGGGGGGAATAGAATACTCTGGTTTTGGTGAACAGACCTACCTGGGGTTCCAATTCACAGTTAATTAACTGTGTGTCTTTATCCAAGAGACTTAACCTCTGTGAATCTGGGTTCTCTCATGTGAAAAATGGAGATAACAGCAGTGTCTTCCGTGTGGGACCATCTGAAGAGTAAATAAGAAAGTGTACACACACACACACCCCCACCCACACACACACACACACTGCTTGGCACAGTTCTTAGCACACTAAGTGCTCAGAATATATTAGCCAGGAGCAGCTTCTGTCAAAAGTCATACCATCTACACAGGGTCAGGGCTTGGGAAGAAGGGGCTGTCAGCGGCAGCCCCCAGAGGTGACAGAAGCCGTGGGACTGACTCTGGGGGCAGGTGTCCACCCGTCCCAGACCCCCAGGACTGTTCTGTGAGGCAGCAGAGAAGGTGAACCTGAGATGGGGTATGTAAGGAAACCTCAAATCCTGGTGCAATTTTATATAAGTGAAAACGTTATATAAGCAACACGGAGCAGCTGTCTGACCAATAATATACACCAACACGGTAAAAATACCTGAGAAACTTACTGAAGCTCCACTTTGCAGTTTTCTGGGAGAGGAGATGAGGAGAGGTGTTTTGGAATGAGATTCTTCTCTGCATCTCAGTGACTGCATCTCACGTCTGACACTGCACGGCTGTGGGGCCAGAGGGACCATCACGAACCCTCAGGCACCCGGGAGATCCCAGATTAACCACGAAGGGTTTTTCTTTAGGCGCAGCCCACTATATTCTATTTAAAAGCATTTCCTTGACAGCACCCATCACAGCCACTCACATGTCTCCCATCATCTCTTTGTTCGTCAGTCACATGTCAGGGTGCTCAGGGAGGTGATGGCAGAGGGAGACAGAGGAGAGAGGTGGGAAGCAAGGGTGGAGGGACCGATGCGGCTTTGGAGAAGCAAAGAAGACAGAGCGTCCTCCCCACCTGGGACTTTGTGCACAGAATGTCCACTTCCTAAATTCCGGGCTAGTTACGGTTTTGTACCTCTGGTTTTCTGGATGACATTTGGCCATGACAGCCTGAGCCATCCGTCCCTGTAAGACAGTTCCAGGCTGGGCCAAACTCATCTGCCTTCTTGGGAGCAAAATCGTTCATCCTGGCTGTCAGCGGGACACTGGGATGAGCCCGAGTCCCGGCTGTGCCAATGTCTGGGCTGCGGAAAGTGCCTCCTGCCGACGGCACACACAGCTCCCTCGGGGGGGAGAGGCAGGTGGCAGGTGGCTTTAGCTTCATGGAGGAGTGGGACAAGCATTCATCAAAAGCATGCTGTTTTTTTTTTTTTCCTTGAGCCTTCCACTGTAAAGCTGCTCTGTGCAATCTATTGTCCTGCCTTGAAAATAACCATGGGACAAAACCAGCCAGGGAGGGAGAACAAAGGCTGCTCAGCGCTGGCTGAGCCTAACCGCAGACCCCTGTCCCCGGGCTGATGGTCACTCGGCAGGACTGTCACACTCGGTCCCCAGCTAGAGGAAAGGTGACAACATTCCAACTGTTGGTCTGCAAATGGCACTGTGTAGCTGCACCATTTGCAGAAGGCTCAGCTGATCCTTGTGGACCTGGGGACAACAGAAACAGGGCCAAGTGCATCCTGAGACACCCTGCAGTCTGATGGTGGGCCCTCCCCAGCCACTAGTCGCTGGGGCAGGGGCAGCGGGTGAGGCCACAGACCTGGGAGCCGCTTTGCACCAGGAGGCTGGAAAGAGGCTGTGCTGAGGCCCCCAGACGCTGGAGCAGAAGGAGTAAACACTTGGCCAGGAAAAAGGTGGGGCCCTCATTGTGCACTCAGGAAAGGCCTCTGGGCTTTGAAGCGATGGAAGCAGCCTGCGTCCTCCCTTCTCGGGGCAGAGGCTGACTTCTGTCCAAAATGCAGGTCTGAGACCCGCAGGCCACAAGGGCTGGCAATGAAGCCCTCCAGGAAGGCAGGCTGTGTAGATGTGGGTGGCTGTGTAAACGAAGAGGGGAACAATTGTATAGACGGGTGGGAGCTGAGGAACTCAGGAAGTGTCCTTGTTGACCAAGGCAAGGACATTGCACACACACACACAGGCACACATTATCTATACCACACAGACACATTACTCATACCATACACACTACATACACACCCCACATACACTACACACACATCACACATACCACATATAGACAAACACATATACTATACACACCACACATAGACACACTACACACACCACAGACACACAAACAATAGACACACCATCCAGACAAACACACCCACACACACGTGCAGGCCAAGGCCTGCTTTGGAGAAACAGGTGCTCTAGGGGAGAAATGCCTCCAGAGCAGGCAAACCCCCAGGAGCAGCCACATGGAGCCCTCAGAGGGGACGAATTTCCCGGGAAGTCCCCCGGGCCTGGCTCCTGTCAGCCCCAGAGAGGCTCTGAGCAGCCAGCTTCCAGCAGCCGGAGGCAGGGGTCACAGCACGAAAGGGACAGGGGGCCGGGGTGGGCACAGCGGGTAGTGACCAGTCCCCCGGAACACATGTTCCATCACTTGGGCTGATGAGGGAACCAAACGCTGTAAAGTGGAAGGACCTTGGAAGACGGAGGACACATGGAGAATGTTCGGTTTCAAAAGTTGTTTTATTGTTTGCAGAGCTTGTCCCTCAGCCTCTGACCCCATGGTGAGTGGGTTCTGCCATCGTCACTTTGCAGACGGAGGGAGGAGGGCATGTGCAGCAAAAGCAGGGCTTGAACAGGTCTGCTGACTCCAGAGCCCAAGTTCTCCACCCCTGAACCACACTGCGGTGGTGTTGGGAGATTTAATTGTCCTTGAGAGAAAGATCGCTGACAGAATGGACCAGTGGGGTGGCGGGGGTGAGGTGGAGAGGATGCATGTGGTTAAAATTTGTTTCTGATTCAATCTGATACAAAATTTTTAAATAGCTTATTGTACCTGGAGTTGCAAAACAAAAAGTTGTTTGGTTTTTTTTTTTTTTCAAATGCCAGGCACAACCGGCTAGTTTCTCAAGAGAGTTACAGCAACAACTGCCTTTGTATCTAAAGGTAAACACCTAAGTACGGAGCTGAATTTACCCTGAGGCCCTCAGCGCTGCCTCAGGGGAGGGTGTATACCTAAAAAATATCCTTTTGTTGGAAGATCAACAGAATGGTTTTTAACTCTTAAAGAACTCAAACCCTTGGGTATCAGAAAGCTGCCCTTGAAAATATCTTGCCCTAAATAGATTCTCCTTGCTGTTACTGTGGTTGCCCCATGAGCCCAAAGCCCACAGAACACACCCGTGAGACAGCTTCAGTTTGCCCCTAGCATGTAGTGGCTCCATCTCCTCCACCCTCATCCTGATGCTGGTGACTTTGGTGAGGACAATTCTGTGAGTGACCAGGATTGGCTGCTAGAGGTAGTCTCTGGCTAACGCTGTGTGTGTGTTTTCTACACCCTGTCTCCCACAGACTTCACACTTAGCTGTAGAAAGTAACAAGGCCACATTGATCACAGACACCAAGGCAGGACCAAATTCGGACTTCCTTGAAAATTAAGTTAATGGAATAAGAATCTCCAAAGAGGGACAGGATTACCACTGCAATCTTGATGTCTGCCCCCTAAAAAGAAGGGCTCTTTCAGGCCAATCCACAAGGACCTGCTGTTCTTTAAAGTTTCACCCACAAGTGGACATTAACTCCATTTATTCCCTACAACACACTCAATGGCACTGGAATTTTAAACTAAAGGTTTATGGACAGCAAAAGAGAAAAAAGAAACTAACATACAAGCAGCTCATCTGGCATCAAAATGCCATCATCTCCTCTCCGGGATGCCAGGTTCTTTGAGTTGCTCTCCGCCTGTCCCCAAGGGCCATCTTTATTGCCAGGAGACATCTGTTGATGCTGCTTGGGGACCTCAGAATCCAAACTCATGGAGGGAATATCTGGAGTGACAGGAGTTCCCTCTACCTCAAGTCCAAGGTCCCCATGCTCTTGTCCAGGTGATCCATCCATTCATTCTTTCACTCATCAGGTCTTTTTGAGGACTTACTATACCCTCAGCATTTGAATAGGGTCCGAAGATGAGGTGGTGAACAGGCAATGTCTCTGCCGCAGTTTGGGGGTATCATGCTTCTGTTGTGAATGATTTTGATGTTTCTACAAAAGTTTCCCTTGGCTGTTGACTTCCTCTCACTTCGGTCTCTGTGTGCAGAGTTCATCCTTAGAAAGAATCCCAACAGTCATTTCTGGGTGGGCTGGAGTGGGGTTGATGGGTTTCTGGACAGTCTGAGTTTCCTTGGTTCTCTGTATCAACAGCCTAGATAGTGCCAAGACTCTCTGCATGAAGAGAATTTTTTTAAATATAAATTTATTTATTTTAATTGGAGATTAATTACTTTACAATATTGTATTGGTTTTGTCATACATCAACATGAATCATGTTGTGGGGCTTCCCTAGTGGCTCAGTGGTTAAGAGTCCACCTACCAGGGGACACAGGTTTGATCCCTTGTTCAGGAAGATCCCACAAGCTGCAGGGCAACTAAGCCTGTGCACCACAACTACTGAAGGCCGTGTGCTCTGGGATCCATGCTCAGCAACAAGAGAATCCACCACAATTAGAAGCCCGTGTACCACAACTACCCCACTCTCCACTACTAGAGAGAAACCTGAGCAGCAATGAAGACCTAGCACAGCCAAATTAAAATTGTATATAAAAAGTATCTATTGTGATCCTTCATTAAGCCTGGTAGGCTACAGTCCATGGGGTCGCAAAGAGCTGGACATGACTGAGCGACTTCACTTCACTTCACTTCATTGCAATGCATTAAGAATCATGGCCATATCTGCACCATAAGCTTGCTCTCTGGAGTTTGAGGTGCTAAAGGGAATCCCTTTGGCTCTGGACACTGGGTTTTGGATGCATTCTACCCTGTGATATTGACAGGCCATCTGTACCAAAACACCACATGGTCCAGGAAGTTTGGTCAAGCCAAGACCAAGGAAGCACTGAGTCTGAATTCAAGTCTGAGAGCCGGATCTAGGATTAGGTGGGGAACAGGGTAAGAGAAAAGTCTGGAAGCTGGAAAAGCCATGTCAGATCTGGGGATCCTTCATAGAAAGCCTTCTAGTCCAGGGAAGGTTGAAGGTCTGCAGGACAAGGAGTTACGATGAGGGTCCAGGGGAAGACAACCATATCGGATGGTGTAGGATGTGGTGTGGAAAGGGCTGCCACCTTGGAATCTCAAGAGTGGAACTCAGGGGCTGGACTCTGCTGCCCTTTGAGTCAGGAGTGGTAGGACCCAGTCCAGCAGGTGGGATTTCAAAAGAAATCCCTTGATGTGAAACTTACAAGTGTTGCCTGGCGCCTGACTAATAGCCTTGCTCTGTATCTATGATACTTTTCATGAAATCTCAGTTCTTCTAGTTTTTTCCCCCTTTTGGGGGGAGTATCCACCTTCAATCTCTCTTTAGATCATACATTACTAAAGTGAACCTTGTGCTTTGACCTCATTTCTCCTGCCAATTTTAGAACAGGAGTTAAGGATTTCTTTACATTCCTTCAATGTAATCTGGGCAAAAAAGAGGAGTTGCTGAAGGACAAACATGTTGGACACTCTTGGTGACATGTTGTCACCACCTGCTGAGTGTGTCTGACTCTAGTTCAGCATCCTAACTAGAACTGCCAGAGCTGGCCAGCTACATAAAAATCTGTCCAGCCAGTCAAATATACTACCCCTGCTAGAAGAATAATTCACATTTCAGATTCTCCTTTTGGGGATTCAACAGTTTAATTCCCATGCAAAGCGCAACACTGACTTAGTGAGCCAAGTGGGTTGGGACACAAGGATTGGGTAGGTTCCCCTACCCCTGGCCCATGACGCCACAGAGAAGAGAAAGTGAAGTGAAGTGAAGTCGCTCAGTTGTGTCCAACTCTTTGTCACCCGTGTACTGTAGCCCACCAAGCTCCTCCGTCCATGGGATTCTCCAGGCAAGAATACTGGAGTGGGTTGCCATTTCCTTCTCCAGGAGTAGACACCAAAAACCTCCAGACCACCTTCAGATGTGGGAGATTCCGCATCTTCCTGTGTGGATGGATAATGTTGGTACAGTCCCCCAAGCAAGACTCAGCTTTGGTTTGTTGTTGTTGTTTTGTTTTTGGTTATCCATTTTAATTTTGTAGGCTTTTTGTTTTAAACTGGAGTATAATTGCCTTACAGTGTCATGTTAGTTTCTGCTACACATAAAGTGAATCAGCTATATGGATACATATTTCTGCTCCCTCTTGGGGCCACACCCCTTCACCCATCCCGCCCGACAAGGTCATCACAGAGCACCGAGCCGAGCCCCCTGTGCTATACAGCAGCTTCCCACTGCTGCTTGCTGCTGCTCCTGCTCAGTCGTGTCCGACTCTGTGCGACTCCACAGACGGCAGCCCATCAGGCTCCCCCGTCCCTGGGATTCTCCAGGCAAGAACACTGGACTGGGTTGCCATTTCCTTCTCCAATGCATGGAAGTGAAAAGTGAAAGTGAAGTCGCTCAGTCATGTCCGACTCTTGGCAACCCTATGGACTACAGCCTACCAGGCTTCTCCATCCATGGGATTTTCCAGGCAAAAGTATGCTACCTATTTTACACATGATAGTAAATCCCAATCATGGTAGTAAACCCCACGTGTCAATCCCAATCACCAAATTTGTCCCACCTTCCCCTTCCCCACTGTGTCCATATGTCCATTCTATACATCTGCATCTCTATTCCTGCCCTGGAAGTAGGTTCATCTACACCATTTTTCTAGATTCCACATATATTTGTAAATGCTACTATATGATCTCTGTTTTTCTCTGTCTGACATACTTCACTCTTTATGACAGACTCTAGGTCCATCCACATCTCTATAAATGACCTAATTTTGTTCTTTTTTATGGCTGAGTAATACTCCATGGTATATAGGTACCATATCTTCTTTATCCATTCATCTGTTACTGGACATTTATGCTGTTTCCATGTCCTGGTTATTGTAAATATTGCTGCAATGAACTCAACATCACTAATTGTTCAGTTCAGTTCAGTTCAGTTCAGTTCAGTCGCTCAGTCATGTCCGACTCTTTGCGACCCCATGAATCGCAGCACGCCAGGCCTCCCTGTCCATCACCAACTCCCGGAGTTCACTCAGACTCACGTCCATCGAGTCAGTGATGCCATCCAGCCATCTCATCCTCTGTCGTCCCCTTCTCCTCCTGCCCCCAATCCCTCCCAGCATCAGAGTCTTTTCCAATGAGTCAACTTTTCACATGAGGTGGCCAAAGTACTGGAGTTTCAGCTTTAGCATCATTCCTTCCAAAGAAATCCCAGGGTTGATCTCCTTCAGAATGGACTGGTTGGATCTCCTTGCAGTCCAAGGGACTCTCAAGAGTCTTCTCCAACACCACAGTTCAAATGCATCAATTCTTCGGCGCTCAGCCTTCTTCACAGTCCAGCTCTCACATCCATACGTGACCACAGGAAAAACCATAGCCTTGACTAGACGGACCTTAGTCAGCAAAGTAATATCTCTGCTTTTGAATATGCTATCTAGGTTGGTTATAACTTTTCTTCCAAGGAGTAAGCGTCTTTTAATTTCATGGCTGCAGTCACCATCTGCAGTGATTTTGGAGCCCAAAAAAATAAAGTCTGACACTGTTTCTACTGTTTCCCCATCTATTTCCCATGAAGTGATGCTAATTATTAGAGAAATGCAAATCAAAACTATAATGAGGTATCACTGCACATAGGTCAGAATGGCCATCATCAAAAAGATCTACAAACAATAAATGCTGAAAAGGGTGTGGGGAAAATGGAACCCTCTTTCACTGTTGGCAGGAATATGAATTGATACAGCCACTGGAGAAAGTATAGAGAGGTTCCTTAAGAAAATAAAAATAGAGTTGCCTATGACTCAGCAATCCCACCCCTGAGTGTATACTCTGAGAAAACCATAATTCAAAATGACACATGTACCCCAATGTTCAAGACTCAGCTTTGGAGACTGCCACTTCTGTTTCGTCTGCTTCCCAAAGGGAAGTAATAGGTAATGAAATATCCAGTCAATTTTATCAACAAAGGATCTATTTTGAATGTCAAATCAACACATACCCACCATGTTCTACCATGTTCTTCCAGGATGCATGTCTGCTTGTCACCAATATCACTGCCAAAAAAGTGTTTATAGATGTGTATGATTTTGTAGGGCAGGGATGTTTCTTGGCTTAGCAAAGTTCACATATGTGCAGAACCCTGAAAGAAACTCTGCTTTTTTAGTTTAATTTTTCTTCTATATTGAAGTAGAGTCGATTTACAGTACTGTGCTGCTTTCTGGCTTACAGCACAGTGACTCAGCCAGCACAGATGTAAGTATCGATTCTTTTCCAGTCTTTCCCCATATAACCCAGAGGTTATCACAGAGCCTCAAGAGCTTCCTGTGCTGTACAGTAGGTCCTTGTGTTGATTCTTGGCTGAGACCATGTCATCATCACCTGCCAAGAGCTTCTGAAGCTACTTCAGCACCTTGGGGAGGAAAAGACAGGATGGAGGCTGCTGGGCACAGGGGCTTCTGTGTTCTTAGCCTACGCTCTCCTGCTGAGCTTATGGAGCACATGTGCTTAGTCACTGAGTCGTGTTCGTCTCTTTGTAACACTTGAACTGTAGCCCACCAGGCTCCTCTGTCCCTAGAATTTTTCAGGCAAGAATACTGGAGTGGGTTGCCATTTCCTTCTGCAGGGTATCTTCCTAACCCAGGGAGTGAATCCTCATCTCCTGTGTCTCCTGCATTGAAGGTAGATTCTTTACCCACTGAGCCACTGGGGAAGCCCACCAGGTACCTAGAGTCCCTGGTGGCTCAGATGGTAAAGCGTCTGCCTGCAATGTGGGAGACTTGAGTTCAGTCCCTGAATTGGGAAGATCCCCTGGAGAAGGGAATGGCCTTCCACTCCAGTATTATTGCCTGGAAAATCCCATGGATGCAGGAGCCTGGGGGCTACAGTCCATAGGGTCGCAAAGAGTCAGACATGACTGAGTGACTTTCTTTTTTCACCAGGTACCTAACCTTGGGCAGGGGGAGCTTAAAAGGCCACATGTATTACCCTTTTGGCAGGACTACCCTATATCAGATGCACCATCATAATGTTCTTTAAGATCTCCAGAGAAAGAATCCATGCCTTCATCTGCTTCCTCTAATGATACAGAAGAGGCGGCTCTGGGATATAGTCTGCTGGTTTCCTTCCCCTCTGTTAGGTACTACTTATTCTATACAAGATGCTATTGAATCAATCAGAGTTCCTGGTGGCAAGTAAGAGAAACTGGCTCTTGGAAGCACTAAGGTATGAAGAGGAATTTATGTGAGACTCTTAGAATTGGTAGGAAGCTGGAATAATAGGTCTTGGATGGAGAGAACCATGAAAGACCTGGAGAGGAGGGTCATAATGCATAGAACAAGACAACAGTCTTGTAGCCAGGGTAATGTGATCAAGACATCACTGTGACAGTCACAGGAACCAATGTGATGAATCCAACCTCTGAAACCTCTCTCTTTCCCTGTCACCTGAACAGATTTTAAAGTCTCTAAGAACAAGCATCTGATCATTCAAGCTGAGATCACTGCCCCAATCTGACTATAGTAAGAGGCAGAGGGAGGAAGTATTGGGCTCCCTTGGCCTCTGCCAACCTTAGTGGGGAAAGGCAGAAAAAGGGAGGAAGCAGGGGCCAAAAAAAAGCTGAACAGGAGGATGTAATTCCCAATAAGAATACTGAATGTCTTTTGGGAAGGAAAATAGATACATTATAGCTGAAAATAGCGAGATACAGTCCTTCCCCTAGAAGGATATAGGTATTGAACATTGTGGTTTCAATGACTCTTGGCTTGAGTGTTGTGAACTCACTGAACATATTCGTGGTCTTACCAAGTTTGATTTCTATGCGCTCTGGTTGCAGCATTTCCTCCTCACACACTTTCCCTACATTTCTCAAGGCTTCTGGCCAAGAATTAGTACATCCAAGAATTAGTGATCCTCCACTGCATCACCCAAGCTGCCTTGCGAACACGGGCCAATGTTTTGTACTTGGACATATTTTTCACTGTTCCATTTTTGAGCTTTTCTTTTTACAAGGTGCATTGATTTCAAAAGCATTTATCAACCTAGATCCTAGAGTGCCTTGAAACAGAAAAATAAGGAGTGTTCTGTGGCCAAAACTGAATCAAACCACTAGTGAGTAGGAAACTGACACACCACCATGAACTCTTACCACCAAAGAATCCTCATCACCAAAAGGAGGACCAGTGGGCCACACTTGAGGACAGTGTCTTCCACTTCTCAGGGACCAAAGGAAGACATATTTCATGCTCTGAAAGCCGCTGAAAAAGAGAAAACATACTGCCAAACAATGAGACAATGCTTTCTTATCATGAGAACTTTTACTTGTCTTATAAGAGCTGTTTTAGTCTTACTTAGACATTAGTTGTATAACATACATGCATCTATAAAAAGGAAAACACAAGAGAAATAAATTAGAAACATCTTCACATTCATACTCTTCCAAATGGCTTTTTAACTCAGAGTCGCTGAAAGCTGTGTTTTACCACACAAACTCTCCTCTGTTCCATGAAGAGTTTAATGCTATAGTGCATCTGAAAAGAATCCATCAAAGAGCTGCAAGCCAACAGTACTGATCTCCTAAGCTGACTCCACAGTTATTTAGAGCTTGCTTTCCTTTGAATTGTCCTTTAAGAATTGCCAAATCCATCTTTCCTCTCCTTCACCCCCACCAGGGAGTCTGGGCCCCAAGGACTATGGGGTCACTGTCCCTGGGACTGTCCCAGGCTGTTGCCACCCGTGCTGTTGACTTTGATATCGGCATCTTCAAAGCTGAAACAGTGACAACAGGTAACACCTGGCCCATAGTGATCACAAAACACTGATTGCAAGATATAGGATTTTAGAAGTTTTAAAATATACAATAAAAATGTATCTATTTTGGAATGATTAAACATGAAATGCAAAGATGTTCTTTAGGGGGACTTCCTAGGCAGTCCAGTAGTTAGGACTCTGCGTTTCTACTGCAGAGGACACAGGTTTGATCCTTGTTTAGGGAATTTTTAATAAGATTTCACAGGGTATGCAACCTGGTTGAAATAAATAAAAATATAAATAAGTTTTGATTAGTATTATTGCTTTTAGAAAGAATTTTTTAAAATGTACTCTTTAAATTCAGAAATGCTACACAATGAGTTATTATTGTTGCCTGGTAACAGCAAGTTACACCCAGCTTGGGTGTAACCAAGTGTGACTTGATACACCCAAGTCACTCAAGTTGTGGGTGGCAGGAATGCATGCTTTTATAGTGCCATCTTGACTCCGTTGTTTCTTTTAATTTAATTTAAATTTTATATTAAAGTATAGTTGATGTACAATATTGTCTTAGTTTCAAGTATACAGCAAAGTGATTTAGTTATACATATATGTGTCTTATTTTTTTCTCAGATTCTTTTGCCATATAGGTTATTACAGTTATACAGTAGGTCCTTGTTGGTTATCTATTTTATATATAGTACTGTGTCTATTTTAATCCCAGCTTCCTAATCTATTCCTCTCCCATACCTTTCCCCTTTGGCAACCATAAACTTGTTTTGACTCTGTTTTTTTGAGAGTTTGACATCCATACGTATCCCACAGCTCTCACCACATCATTAAATGTCCAGTTTTGCACGTTACCAGGAAATGTAGCCAGCAGACACTCACCTTCCCCCATCTCCATCCTTTCGCTCATCCTGTCCTGAAGTCTAACTGTATCCTTTACCTTCCTCCTTTCCTGAGCTTGACTTTCACCCTGAGGGCACGTGGTGGGGACAGTCAAGGATAGGTTAAGAGTGCCTTGATTTGGAAAGCTGACTTGGGTGAGCAGGTGGGCTTCGTGTGTCAGTGGGCACTGGGACTGGAGGAGGAACATAGTCTGGCTCCTAAATGGCAAGCTTAGGGTTAGGACGAGCATGACAACGACAGGTCAAAAAATAAGCTAGAGCAGAGGTGATTGACTCGAGATCCAGGGTGTCTTGAGTACAGTTGAACCAGAGTTTAGGTGGTTGAAGCAAAACCACAGACTAGGCAGATAGCACTGGCCAGGAACACATGGGAATCCAGAGAGTTAAGCAAATTAAGCCACAGGCAGCACCAGTGATCTGAGTACCACAGATCAGCAGGTCTTGGTTAGACTTCATGTACACTTCCGGCCAGGGCAGATGTTGGGCAGGGCCCAGGTCTACAGAAATGAACAGGAGATGAAAAACAGCTGGAAAAGGTGAAGGGTGCTGGGCCTGCGGTGGTCTGATTATTCCTGGGGCACGGGTGGGGTTGACACAGGATCCTTTGAGCATTTTGGTGCAATGAAGAGTGTCTTCTCTGGTTTCTTTTCTGAGGTTATTCCCTAGAGTCACCCTGACCATCCTCAGCGGGAGGTCTAAGTTCCAGATGTAGAAACACCCCAGCATATGTTTTCATCTGATGTTGTTGAACCCAATAAAAGATGATGACAACTTGAAACAAAAATGAAACTTTCTTGAAGGCAAGGCCACCCCACCTCCACATGCACAGCTGGAGTTTCCTGCTAACGTGATGCTGGCGTATATAGAGGTTCTGGCCAACTAACAAAACAATTTGCTCATGATGGTGGCTTAATGACAAAGCGGAAATCTCTTATGGACTGCTGGGGCAGCAAAAGTGTCCAAAGAACACAGCTTTTGTATTATCATAGCCATGGGGAAGAGGGATACCTTTATTTTCCACTGTGAGTGTTCCAAAGATGACAAACTCTGCAGGAAATCCCGGGCCTATATATATATACATTTCTACTGCTGGGCCTGTTCGTCTTAATCAAGGCCTACATCATCCATGAGCTTATCCACACTGGAAAAGAAGAAAAACAAAACCCAAGTTGCAAAGGCCGGTACAACCTGCTTTTGACAGCAATTCCCAGGACTGTTCGGGAGATAGGAAGCTTAGGAAATGTTTGTACAAGTGACCGCAGGGCAGTGAGCAAGCAGGAAGCTTAGCGTTTCGGGGATTGTGTTTTTTCGTAGCTTAGTATAGTTCACTTTGATTTGCCCTTGATCTGATCAAAGGTAAAGTGTTGGGGTCTATAAGTCAATCATCTTTAGAAGTTGAGGATAAAAGACACAATGTAGTGATACTGCACAATTGAGTATCTTCTGGTCTCTTATTAAATAAAATCCGCAAACCAAAAATCACCAGAAAAAGTTCGTGATTTTATTAATAAGTTCCTTGAGAGTGTCCACTTTTGCCTGGTGGGATGGTCACTCCCTTGAATACACCACATAATTTGACTCTGTCTTTGCAAGGGCTCCTGGAGAGAGAGTCTCCTTGCCAGCCTTGAAGAAGTGAGGTGCCTTGTTGAGAGGCAGCTACATGGCCAGAGATTGTGGGCAGCTTCCAGGATGGACAGCAGCCCCCCACTGACAGTCAGCAAAAAATGGGGGCCTCAGGCCTAAAACCTCAAGGAACTGAATTTTGCAACAGGGCTCAGAGCTCTAGAATGAAAAGCTGATGCGCTGGCTGAATTTGTCTGTTTCTAGCACAACAATGAACCACCTTCTACACAAATGTAAGTGTTTCTGAGAGCATATTACACAAAGTGGATTTTGTAAATAAATATTACCAAATCATCCTTCATGGCTGCACCAATTGATACCATTGTGACCAACCACGTTTGAGGAATGCCCAGTCCCCAATATGATATGAATGTATCTCTGATCATTAATAACGTAGAACATCTTTTTATGTATTTATTGCCCACTTTTTTTGGGGGGGGTGTTAGTTCTAAAAGATCTTGTAGGTCTTCATAAAACTGTTCAACTTCAGTTTCTTCAGCATTACTGGTTGGGGCATAGACTTGGATAACTGTGATATTGAATGGTTTGCCTTGGAGACGAACAGAGATCATTCTGTCGTTTTTGAGATTGCATCCAAGTACTGCATTTCGGACTCTTTTGTTGACCATGACAGCTACTCCATTTCTTCTGAGGGATTCCTGCCTGCAATAGTAGATGTAATGGTCATCTGAGTTAAATTCACCCATTCCAGTCCATTTTAGTTCGCTGATTCCTAGTGTCGATGTTCACTCTTGCCATCTCTTGTTTGACCACTTCCAATTTGCCTTGATTCATGGACCTGACATTCCAGGTTCCTATGCAATATTGCTCTTTACAGCATCGGATCTTGCTTCTATCACCAGTCACATCCACAACTGGGTATTTTTTTGCTTTGGCTCCACCCCTTCATTCTTTCTGGAGTTATTTCTCCACTGATCTCCAGTAGCATATTGGGCACCTAATGACCTGGGGAGTTCCTCTTTTGGTATCCTATCATTTTGCCTTTTCCTACTGTTCATGGGGTTCTCAAGGCAAGAATACTGAAGTGGCTTGCCATTCCCTTCTCCAGTGGACCACATTCTGTCAGACCTCTCCACCATGACCCGCAAGATCTTTTAGAACTAACACCCAAAAAAGATGTCCTTTTCATTATAGGGGACTGGAATGCAAAAGTAGGAAGTCAAGAAACACCTGGAGTAACAGGTAAATTTGGCCTTGGAATGCGGAATGAAGCAGGGCAAAGACTAATAGAGTTTTGCCAAGAAAATGCACTGGTCATAGCAAACACCCTCTTCCAACAACACAAGAGAAGACTCTACACATGGACATCACCAGATGGTCAACACCGAAATCAGATTGATTATATTCTTTGCAGCCAAAGATGGAGAAGCTCTATACAGTCAACAGAAACAAGACTGGGAGATGACTGTGGCTCAGATCATGAACTCCTTATTACCAAATTCAGACTTAAATTGAAGAAAGTAGGGGAAACCACTAGACCATTCAGGTATGACCTCAATCAAATCCCTTATGATTATACAGTGGAAGTGAGTAATAGATTTAAGGGCCTAGATCTGATAGATAGAGTGCCTGATGAACTATGGAATGAGGTTCGTGACATTGCACAGGAGACAGGGATCAAGACCATCCCCATGGAAAAGAAATGCAAAAAAGCAAAATGGCTGTCTGGGGAAGCCTTACAAATAGCTGTGAAAAGAAGAATAGCAAAAAGCAAAGGAGAAAAGGAAAGATATAAGCATCTGAATGCAGAGTTCCAAAGAATAGCAAGAAGAGATAAGAAAGCCTTCTTCAGTGATCAATGCAAAGAAATAGAGGAAAACAACAGAATGGGAAAGACTAGAGATCTCTTCAAGAAAATTAGAGATACCAAGCGAACATTTCATGCAAAGATGGGCTCGATAAAGGATAGAAATGGTTTGGACCTAACAGAAGCAGAGGATATTAAGAAGAGGTGGCAAGAATACACAGAAGAACTGTACAAAAAATATCTTCACGACCAAGATAATCATGATGATGTGATCACTAATCTAGAGCCAAACATCTTGGAATGTGAAGCCAAGTGGGCCTTAGAAAGCATCACTATGAACAAAGCTAGTGGAGGTGATGGAATTCCAGGTGAACTGTTTCAAATCCTGAAAGATGATGCTGTGAAAGTGCTGCACTCAATATATATATGCCAGCAAATTTGGAAAACTCAGCAGTGGCCACAGGACTGGAAAAAGTCAGTTTTCATTCCAATTCCAAAGAAAGGCAATGCCAAAGAATGCTCAAACTACTGCACAATTGCACTCATCTCACATGCTAGTAAAATAATGCTCAAAATTCTCCAAGCCAGACTTCAGCAATACGTGAACCGTGAACTCCCTGATGTTCAAGCTGGTTTTAGAAAAGGCAGAGGAATCAGAGATCAAATTGCCAACATCTGCTGGATCATGGAAAAAGCAAGAGAGTTCCAGAAAAACATCTATTTCTGCTTTATTGACTATGCCAAAGCCTTTGACTCTGTGGATCACAATAAACTATGGAAAATTCTGAGAGATATGGGAATACCAGACCACCTGACCTGCCTCTTGAGAAATTTGTATGCAGGTCAGGAAGCAACAGTTAGAACCTGACATGGAACAACAGACTGGTTCCAAATAGGAAAAGGAGTACGTCAAGGCTGTATATTGTCACCCTGCTTATTTAACTTCTATGCAGAGTACATCATGAGAAACACTGGACTGGAAGAAGCACAAGCTGGAATCAAGATTGCCGGGAGAAATATCAATAACCTCAGATATGCAGATGACACCACCCTCATGGCAGAAAGTGAAGAGGAACTAAAAAGCCTCTTGATGAAAGTGAAAGAGGAGAGTAAAAAAGTTGGCTTAAAGCTCAACATTCAGAAAATGAAGATCATGGCATTCGGTCCCATCACTTCATAGGAAATAGATGGGGAAACAGTAGAAACAGTGTCAGACTTTATTTTGGGGGGCTCTAAAATCACTGCAGATGGTGACTGCAGCCATGAAATTAAAAGACGCTTACTCCTTGGAAGAAAACTTATGACCAACCTAGACAGCATATTCAAAAGCAGAGATATTACTTTGCTGACTAAGGTCCGTCTAGTCAAGGCTATGGTTTTTCCTGTGGTCATGTATGGATGTGAGAGTTGGACTGTGAAGAAGGCTGAGTGCCGAAGAATTGATGCGTTTGAACTGTGATGTTGGAGAAGACTCTTGAGGGTCCCTGGGACTGCAAGGAGATCCAACCAGTCCATTCTGAAGGAGATCAACCCTGGGATTTCTTTGGAAGGAATGATGCTAAAGCTGAAACTCAAGTACTTTGGACACCTCATGCAAAGAGTTGAGTCATTGGAAAAGACTCTGATGCTGGGAGGGATTGGGGGCAGGAGGAGAAGGGAACGACAGAGGATGAGATGGCTGGATGGCATCATGGACTCGATGGACATGAGTCTGAGTGAACTCTGGGAGTTGGTAATGGACAGGGGGGCCTGGCGTGCTGAGATTCATGGGGTCGCAGAGTCGGACACGACTGAGTTACTGAACTGAACTGAACTGAACTGATTGCCCACTTGGTTTTCCTCTTCAGTGAAATGCCTTTTTGTTTCTTTTGCCCATTTTCCTATTGAACTATTTATCCTTTTTATTGATTCATAGAAATGCTTTATTAATTAATTCTGAACATTAATATTATATATATATAGCAAATATACAATATTTGCTTATCAAAATCCATAGCTCATTTTTCCTCTAAAATTTGTGTATGGTCTTTTTTATCATATGAAAGTGAAAGTGAAGTCACTCAGTCATGTCCGACTCTTTGGGACCCAAGGACTGCAGCCTACCAGGCTCCTCCATCCATGCGACTTTCCAGGCAAGAATACTGGAATGGGTTGCCATTTCCTTTTCCAGGAGATCTTCCTGACTCAGGGATTGAACCCGGGTCTCCCACTGCAAGCTGATGATTTACCAACTGAGCCACCAAGGAAGTCCTTTTATAGAATTAAATATTTTACCATATAGAATTTTTAAATTATTGATGGTATAGTCACATTTATTCATTTTATGTGTTTGAGTTTGTGTTTCTTTCAAACCCTTCCCACTCCAATATTATTAAAAAGAAATTCTCTTATATTTGCTTACAATATTTTCAAAGTTTTGTTTTTGTGTTTTCTTTTTATTCCTCTTGGAATTTATTGTGAATCATGCATTCCAGTATCAATACCTCCTCAATTTGGTGTCCACTCTCACCACTCTCCTGATACTGCTTTGGGCAAGGTCTCTAGGGATTTCTGTGTTGCTGGGATAAACGTCCCCAGCTTGGTGGTTTAAAACAAAAGAAATTGATTTGCTCACAGATCTGGGGCCCAGAAATGCTAAATCAAGTATCTTACAGTTGAGAAATTGGAGTTAGAAAGCGCCCCACAGCTTCAAGAAAAATTCCCTGGTTCCTGCCCTCCAAACTAAATATCTACAATAAGGTACTTTTTTGTAACAACAAATTACTTTACAAGGACAAAGACCGGAGGAAATATTTGTCATCTAGAGCCATTCAGCGAAGCAGCTAGACTAGACCCAGATGGAAAAGACTCTGCAACTGTGGCTCTGGCTGTGGAGATACCTGAAATGCAATGTCTGCGGATTTGTCGCGTTTACATTTACACAAAAGGAGAATCTGAGATCTCAGAGGAGGGGTGACCCATGGGTGTTGTCTCCTACGAGGACGATTGCCTTAGACACATTGGAACCTCCAGTGCTGTGTTTCATTCTGAGTCGTGTCGTCCCCGAGGCTTTTAAATTTCCCCAGGAGAGGGAATATAACTCTGCCTATAAAACTCTACAGGACTTAACCTTACAGCAGGCGAATGGCCAGCCACATTTACACTTCGGTCTTCCTGCGGCTGCTTTGAGAGGGTCTGCTTTTCTTCTCTGAGGCTTTGGGATCTGGACAGATGCATGCTCTGTATCTGCTTCTTAAGCAGATCACACAAGGATTAATTTATCTCAGTAAACACAGGGATCCCAGAAAGACTGCCAATCACCTCCCAGGGGAATCAGAAAATCTTAAGAGAGAAAACTATCCCAGGCCTCCCCCGTTTCCAGTAAATGACACAGAACTGGAGCCTCCTGGAGAGGTCTGGAGTTTCCCAGGTGGCACTGTGGTAAGGAATCTGCCTGCCAATGCAGGAGACACAAGACACAAGAAACACAGGATCAATCCCTGGGTTGGGAAGATGCCCTGGAGAAGGAAATGGCAACCCACTCCAGTGTTCTTGCCTGGAGAATCCCCATGGACAGAGGAGCCTAGTGGGCTGCAGTCCTTGGGGTTGCAAACAGTCAGACACGACAGAGCACGCACCACCACCTGTCACCTGATGCTGTGGACCAGCAGTAGTCTGAGCCAGGTGCTTCTGGAGCTGTTTTTGCTCCTCCTACGGTGGAGGAGCTGGAGCTGGCGATTAGCTCACTGTATATACCTGGAGAACAAGACTTCATGGTTTCCCATGGCCCAGACCCACCCCCAACACTCGCCCTTATAGGGAAAAAGTGACTCAAGCAGCCTCCATTGGCATTGGTGGAAACTGCGCACAGACGCCACCCCACGCTGCCCTTCCGATTGCTTTCTGAGCAGCTGCTGGCCAACAGCTTCATCTGTCTTGCGGATACTTGGTCTTCAGACTTCCACCACCTCCTGCTTTCCTGCCTGGCTTCCTGCCCCTGATTAGATCCAGGATTTCCACTGCTTTAGGAGTGGATACATCCCAGGCAGTAAGAGTTCAGTAGGCTTGGGAGGGGGGTTGTCGTTAAAAAAAAAAAAAAAATCACACCTGTCTGTACTACAGGAAATCTCCAACAGGCCACAATATACACCGCAAACCCCAAAAGAAAGGCATGGTGCATGAATTTTCCAAATATATGTGTTTACAACACATGCATTATCTAGGGGTTTCAGAGCGATGGGCAGGACACAATCTGGGGAACCCTGTCCTAGGGAAGATCCCCTGAAGAAGGAAAAGGCAGCCACTCCAGTATTCTTGCCTGGAAAGTCCCATGGCCAGAGGAGCCTGGCAGGGTACAGTCCATGGGGTCACACCAAGTTGGACAGGACTGAAGCCATATAACAAGCATGTGCATCCTAGGGTACATACCTTCTGTGCTCAGGAGGGTGGGAAGGGAGAGATGAGGCCTTACAGTGAGTCTGAACGTGCCAAGAGCCACGGTGCTTTCGGCAGGCCTTGCCCTGGGCATCTACAGCCTCTCAATGACCCAGCACTGAGGGCACGGTCAATGTCACTCCTTGGATAGGAGATGTCCTGTGCAGCCATAATAAGGGCCAAACACTAGAGGCACCCACACAATAAAACTGCCCCCAGTGGATAGTTCCATGATCATCTGTTTACAAAATCAGGCCATTGTACTAAGGAGGAGCCATCTGCCCTGGCACGTGGTGGTGGTGTGCCCTGCCTGCTGGGCCGAACGCCTAGGCAGTGAGGTCATGGTGGCCTTGGCTGGGGGGTATGGACAGGGTGGGGGTGGGGTGCCCACAGATGCATCACAAATAGTCAGAATACACTCTGTGCCATGCAAATCTCAGAAATTCACCCAACAAAGGTCACGTACAGTTGAACAGGAGCTGCTGTTGAGTCCAAGGCTGAAGAAGAAATTTGGCAAAGAAAGGAGTAGCCAGAGCCATCCAGGGCTCTCAGGGGCCAGGAACTTGTTTGCAATGTTAAAGGAAAGGGGGCTTGGGTAAATTTCTGGATTTTAGAAAGAGAATTGATAAACCGTGTTCTTACTTGTGGTTTTTATAAAAAAATATCATTATTTTTTAATTAAGCTTTCCAGTTTAGAAAAGTTGCAAAGATAGTCCACAGCCCCACGTGCCCACACCCGCTTTACCCAATTGTGAACATTTGTCACAGTGAATGAACCAACCTTGTTACCTCATTAATTAAAGTCCAGATTTTATTCATATGTCTTTTGTTTTTACCCAATGTCCTCCTTCTGTCCCAGGATCTCACCCAGGACATTACATCACACTTAATCCTGTCTTCTTCAGCTCCTCTTGACTGTGATCATTTCTCAGGCTCTTTGATCATCTTGACAGCTGGAGGAGTACAGGTCAAGTGGTTTAAGCAACGTTCCTCTGTTTGGGTTTGTCGGATGTTTTCCTTGCGGTCAGACAGGGGTTATGGGTTTGGGGAGGAATACCACAGAGGTCAGGCGCCCTTCTCATCACGTCTTCTCAAGGGCAGGTCCTGTCAATGTGTTTTACGTTGACTTTGACCTTGATTGCCCAGTTGAGGTTATGTGTGTCAGATTTCTCCATCGAAAAGCCACTCTCTCAGGCTCGCCTTTCCACGCTGTCCTCTTGGAGGGATTCACTACAAAGTCACAGCCCACACTTGACGGATGGGAGTGATGGTCCTTCTTGAAAGGTGTGTCTACAGAAGTCATTTGGAATTCTTCTGCGTGTGAAATATGTCTATTCTTCTCTATTTAGAAAAATGTATTGGGGGAGGGGTAACTTAGGAATTGAGGATTAATTGTACACAATACTATACATGAAATAGATACACAGGTCCTACTGTATAGTGAAGGGAACTATATTCAACATTTTATAACCTATAAGGGAAAGGAATATGAAATATATACATGAATCACTATGTTGTACACTTGAAACTAAATCAATTATACTTCAATTTTAAAATGTATTCAATGATTAATTTATATCAAGGTAGACTCATGAATATTTATATTCTTTTTGTTGTTGATCAGTCGCCAAGTCGTGTCCAAGTCTTAGTGACCCCGTGGACTGCAGCACGCCAGGCTTCCCCGCCCCTCACCATCTCCCAAAGATTGCCCAAGTTCATATCCATTGGATCAGTGATGCCATCCAACCATCTCATCCTCTGTCATCCCCTCTCCTCCTGCTCTCAATTTTTCCCAGCATCAGGGTCTTTTCCAATGAGTTCCCATCAGGTGGCCAAAGTATCGGAGCTTCAGCTTCAGCGTCAGTCCTTCCAAACAGTATTCAGGGTTGATTTCCTTTAAGACTGACTGGTTTGAATTCCTTGCTTCCCATATATGTACACACACACACACACACACACACATACATATATGTACATTCTTTTTCATATTCTTTTCTATTATGGTTTATGCTGCTTGTTGGGTAGCTCAAATGGTAACGAATCTGCCTGCAGTGTGTGAGACCTGGGTTTGATCCCTATGTCAGGAAGATCCCCTGGAGAAGGAAATGGCAACTCATTCTAGTATTCTTGCCTGGAGAATCCCATGGACAGAGGAGCCTGGTGTGCTACAGTCCATGGGGTTGCAAAGAGTCAGACACAACTGACTGACTAACACACACATTATGGTTTATCACAGGATATCAAATACAGTTCCCTGTGCTATACAATAGGATCTTGTTGATTATTAAATGATTTTTTAAAATTTGCATATAATAAGGTTAACTCTGTGCTGTGAAGTTTGATAGGTTTTTTGAAAAATGTATAGCATAATATATCCACCATTACTGAATAGTTTCACCATCTAAACGATTCCTGTTTCACATAATGCATTCTCCTCTTGTATTTTTGTTTTTTCCTCCCATTTTCAAATAAGCGGTTCTATTAGAACCAAATAATGTTACATGTCATGTAACTTTTAGTTGCAGAACATCAAGTAGCTGTGGCTGGTGTTGTTTAGTCACCAAGCTGTATCTAATTTGCAACCCCATGGACTATAACCCACCAGACTCCTCTTTCCATGGGATTTCCCAGTCAAGAATACTGCAGTGGGTTGTTATTTTCTTCACCAGGAGATCATTCCAACCCAGGAATCGGACATTGACAGGTGGATTCTTTACCACTGAGCTACCAGGGAAGCCCGTCAATAATATTTATTTTGTATTAGACCTATGTAACATGTTAGTCACAGTAATTTAGAGGCACAAACCTTTTCCTTTAGGTCATGGTGCACTTTCAGAGCCGAGAAAGCTAAATTCCAGAAATTTCACTACCGCCAAGAGGTCAGGGCTTGGCCAGGCCCAGGAAACCAAAGGCAGAGCCAGTGTTGAAATATGGATTCAACCTCCCACCATAGCCGATGACCTTTCAGGATGTCCATACATCTGAGGCCCTAAAAACTCAGCAAGGACCTTCTACTTGCCCCACAATCAACCCTTGCCTGACCCCATTTTCTTAAAAGTCTAAATTGTATCTGTTTACGAATTCGTAGTTTGTCCACAAAGGCATTACCTTGCCCAGTTTGCCACCAAGATTAGAGCTCAACTCAGAAGAGAATTTCCTCACCCCACGGTTGCAGTCAGTCGCTGTTTTTCATGGCCTACAGCTTTATGATCTCAAGAGAGCATCTCATGGAGGTAAAACTTTATGACTCCCATTAATTCTGTGTCCTCGGTTGTCATGCTCCTCAGCTTGCTGTCAAACGACAGAAGTATGTTTTTGGGACATTTCGAAGGCAAGTAGTGTGAGGACTTAGCAGACCAATTTATAGCGAGACTTCCTGAGAGAGTGAAGCAGGTGAATTCTGCTCAACACACACGCACGCACACACACACACGAACGCGCGCACACACGCCCTCCCTTGTACACAAAAAGGATAGGAGATGTGTTCTTTGGGACTCAGCCACATCCTGAGAACGTCCTTTGTGTGTGTATTGTGGAGATGTGTTCTTTGGGACTCAGCCACATCCCTAGAACGTCCTTTGTGTGATTATGATTTCCTGGCTTGTGTTGCCCGTTTTGGTGTCACCTCAGGCAGAAGGAAAAGTGTGACACAGTTAGTGGGAAGGAGGGAGGCCTGGAGGGAGGGAATGAGGAGTAAAGTGAAAGGACCGGAGGAAGAAAGGGAAGCGAGAAGGATGGGGACGCAGAGAAGACAGAATGGCTGAAGTCACAACAGTGATGGCAAAAATGGGCAGGGGGAGAAACTGCTGGAGGAAATCGAGAAAATAAATGCTCCTTTCAGTGAAGAAGGCAGAACAAGGTGGCCGCCAATCATCTCTCATAGAGTGACCTTATTACATGTTCTGCCACTAGCAAATCCACTCCTCATCACAGATAATAGACGTGCAGCTTCATTATTGCGCTATTGTCACTAACCCTGAATGGTATCAGTGTGGGCTCTTTGGCCTTCAAAGGCCATTCCTTCATTAGAAAGATGATATTTGATCACTGTTTGGGTATAAAGATGAATATATTGGTAATATCTATTAACTTCTCATTTGGCCTAAAATTGTATGTTTTTCCTTCTGGTTTTGAAGGAAATTAAGACATCTTTCTGGGTCCCTGAATGTCCTATGGGCCCTGGGCACTGTCCCCACTGAGCACGTTGGCTCTCTGTCCACTGGTCATCACGGCTCACACGCGTTACCGTGTGTCCCCGAGTCCTGACCCCCAGGACGCCGGGTCAGTGTCACGTGACCAGGCTGTGAGCTTGTATCACCAACTGCCAGTGGCTGAACTCAACTGCTCTACATTCACCAAGTCTTTTCTTAAAAATCAGTGGGAAATATGTGCTTATTTGTACGGTGAGTTTACAAAAGCAGCGCTTGTGTGACAAAGAGGCACTGAATTTACTCAGAAAAGATGAATTTTGCCCTCCTTCATCTCATGCATGTTTCTCCCCCGTACAACCGCTGGAGTGGAGGAAAGAGACCCAGAAAAGTAAGGTTTCAGCAGGAGAGGCTTGTCATTCTTTTCTGGGTAAAGATTATGAGGGCATGCGTGCTCAGTTGCTAAGTCATGTTCAATTCTTTGTGACCCCATTGACTTTATAGTCTGCCAGGCTCCTCTGTCAATGGGATTTTCCAAGCAAGACCCCTGGAGTGGGTTGCCATTTCCTTCTCCATCTGAGAGGGCATAGGCATTAGGAAATGAAAAGAAAGATAAGGAAAGATAAGATAAAAGAAACAGCAAATTCCAAAGACTCTCCTTTTCTTCTTGAGAATTGGATACTGTCCCTCCGTTCTTTCACAATTGTAAGATTTGTTCTCAGGACAGTTTTCAGAATAAAATGAGGCATTTTTTGTCAGATTGATCTATCGTCAAAATATAGCATTAACACTTCTGGAAATCAGATCCCTAGAGAAGTTCACAGAGGTACCTTAGATGAACTATTTTTAAAAGTAACAAACAGCCTTGAAGGTAGCCCTTCCCTGGGCTGTGGGAGTGGATGGGAGCAGGTAAAGCAAACTCTCATTAAATTCAGACACACCAGGCAAGTGGAGGAGAACAGTCCTTTATTTTGCATTTAAATTGCATTTTTTTAGACCATTTCTCCCAGATCTTTGCATGATTCATGTCTTATCCTTGAGGTCTCAGCTCAGGTATTCCACCCTCGAAAGAGAACTCTCCTGACCACCCCTCTGCTCTTTACGCCAAGTTCGTATTTTGTTTTCCT
Organism: Capricornis sumatraensis; assembly: GCF_032405125.1. Lineage (NCBI taxonomy): Eukaryota > Metazoa > Chordata > Mammalia > Artiodactyla > Bovidae > Capricornis > Capricornis sumatraensis. Next base: position 38,272,029 of record NC_091083.1, read on the forward strand.
GATAATACAGGTGGTTACCAGAAATTACTTAGATATTTGTGGATTGGTGGTTGGTTCACTTGTGTATTGCTTACCTTCCACTCCTAGAATTTTAGCTCCATGAGAGGAGACCACCTCTAGGCTTTGTGCACTGCTGAGTTTCCAGTGTCTGGAATGGTACCTGGCACACATTGGTTGAATGAATGAATGAATTTGAAGTCTCCCCACTGAGACTGTTGGAAACAGACTTCTGAATATTTCTGGGGAGTAACAAGGAGTTAGAATCGGTGGTCCTGGACAGTCCTCTGACCTCACCAGCTCATTTATAGATAAAGATGATGTGGTAACCTAAAAAGGTAAGAATTGCCCTGGCAGGACCACACTGAGGTTTTGAGGCCCCAGCTGTTTCCAATTCCTGAGGCAGCCCTCAAACCACAATTTCAAAATAAATGCACATGAAAATCAGACTGAGTACCAAACCAAGTCATCTTCTCTAAGATAAATAACAGCCTGTCTGCTCTCACGCAGCTGATATTAATCAAGGCTAGGCCATAGGACCCCAAAAACAAACACGCATGTCTCTCTCGGTGCTTTTGGTCCAAGCTCAGGATCTCTCGTTTCCTCTCTTGGTTCCCCCATCCCTCATTCAGGGTTAGTAAAAGTGAAAAGAGCTACAGCTTGTGAAGCCTTCACCATACCCTTGGCATTATGCCGAATGTTTTATATTCCTCACCTCCAGAAGGAGACACCATTATCTTCAATTTATAGGAGAAGAATTTTATAGAAATTTGCCTGAGGTCATACAGCTAAGAACAAACATTCTTGAGGACCAGCTTAAAATAATTAAAAGACTTTTTTGAATAGAGAATGCATTCAGTGTCCAAAATTTGAAAAATACATATAAATTTACAAAAACAAAAACAAAAAAACTTCCTGCTACTCATAGCTATCCAGGGACCCCCACCCCAACCCACAGACAATGTAAGTTTCTTAAGGATCTTTCTAGGGAGACATGTTGCATGTACAGGTCAATAGAGGTGTGTGTGTGTGTGTGCACGTGCGTGTATGTGTGTGTGCATGTGTGTATGTGTGTGTAAATGTGCATACAGATGTGCTTTGGGCTGTGGAAAATGCAAAAGCAGACCAAATGCTATCATGTAAACCCATGTTCCCACCACCTTACTTCAAGTAGTATCAACCTGAGAATAATCCTGTTTCAATCACACACTCCTGTCCCCTCCCAGACATCACAGCATTCCATCTGTAAATATTTCTGTGTGTCTATCTAAGGATGAAGACTTTTAAAACATAACCAAAATACAATAATCACAACCTAAAATCAACAATAATTCCTTAATAATCGAAAACATTCAGGCAGTATTCAAGTTTCCAATGGCTTCAAAAATGTCAGCCTTAAAAAAAAAAAAAGTCTGTTTATTTGAGTCAGGAGCCAAATAAGATACACGTGGTACTATCATTGGTGTATCTTTTAAGTCTCTTTTATGTTTTTCATTTATCTTTTATATTGGAATATAGTTGATGTACAATGTTGTGTTAGTTTCAGGTGTACAACAAAGTGATTCCATTATATGTATATATATGTATATGTCTATTCTTTTTCAAGTTCTTTCTCCTTATAGGTTATTACGGAATAGTGAGTTCCCTGTGCTATGCAGTAGGTCCTTGTTTATCTCTTTTATGTATAGTACTATGCAAAGAGCCGACTCATTAGAAAAGGCCCTGATGCTGGGAAAGATGGAAGGCAGGAGGAGAGGGGGACAACAGAGGATGAGACAGTTGGATGGCATCACTGACTTGATGGACATGAGTCTGAGCAAGCTCTGGAGTTGGTGAAAGACAGGGAAGCCTGGCGTGCTGCAGTCCATGGGGTCTCAAAGAGTTGGACACAACTGAGTGACTGAAAAACAACAGTGTGTATGTTAATCCCAAACTCCTAATTTATCCCTCCCCCCACCTTCCCTCTTAGGTCTCTTTTAGTCTACAGATTTTTCCTCTTCTTTTATACTCCTTGCAATTTATTTGTTGGCAAAACCATTTGTTTGTTCTATAGGAGATCCAACAGTCTAGATTACATAAGAGGGGGAAAATCCCTTTTACACAAATGGAAGCATAAAATTCTTACTGTTTAATACTTTTTTTACACGTACCCAAACTTGGATAATCCATTTAACAAATCCTTATTGAGTGCCTAACATTTTGTGTGCTGGAGATATAGTCATGTTGGTCACTCAGTTGTGTCTGACTTTGGAGGCAAAGCAGTAAATAAAGCAAACAAAGCAGACATCCCAGGGGGTGGAGTGGGCAGACCTAAATAAATAAACAGATGGGCACAACATTGAACACGTGTCATCAGGAGAATAAAGAAAGGAAAGGACAGGCGTTGCATGAGAAGTTCAAGTTCAGGAAAGCGTCTCTGAGAAGACGGCACTTGAGCTGACTCTGGGAGCAGGTGAGAGTCTGAGCTATGAGTCTCTCTGTGGGAGCAGCATTTTAAGTGGAGGAACAGTGGAATACAGAGGAGCAAGCCTTCAGTCCAGGAGCTCCAAACATCTTCCCCTCAGTGTACATTCCCTCTTTTGCTGTTTGCATTTTGAATCTTACCATTTAAGACCTTTTGACTTTTAAAAACATAGTCATCTGTAAATTTTCTCTCTTATGGTTCTGGGTTTCAGGTCAGAGTTCGAAAAGGCTTGGATTTTGAGTCTCCATGTTATTTCATGGCCCAAGATGGCCTGTGTTTAAGTATGGTTCTATATAACCATGAAATGTCAATGGCTGAACATAACAAAGAGAATTTCTTGCTCACACCATCTGTCCAGAGCAGATGAGCTCAGCCTCCTTTCACTCAGGTTACCAATAACCAGTTGCATCACCCTTGCTGTGTCCAGAAGAGTTGTAGCACATTGCACACCGGCAGTCAGAGGCATCTGCTCACAGTTCACTGGCTAGAGCTCTACCTGACCTCAAGGTGATGGGCAGTGCCACTTTAGGTGTGCCTGGCAGGGGAAGGGACCATGTGTGAATAGTCCATTGAGGGTCATTAGACCACCTAGCTCAACTCAAGGTGAAGAAGCCTTAAAAAAAAAAAATTTATTTGCCTACATCAGGTCTTAGTTGCAGCACGTGGAATCTTCCATCTTCGTTGCAGCATGCAAGATCTTTAGTTGCAGCATATGAACTCTTCGTTATGGCATGTGGGATCTTAGTTCTCTGACCAGGGATTGAACCCTGGCCCCCTGCACTGAGAGCTCAGAGTCTTAGCCACCGGACCACCAAGAAAGTCTTAAAGGAGTTTTCCTATTAACCTTAATTCTAGGGCTCCTCCAACCACTCACAAGCAAAGTAGTGCAATACAGACACACAACTAGACCAAGCTGATAGGTTCTTGTGGCCAGTTTAAGAATTTGTACAGGACGGATGCTCAAAGAGCAGCACCTAGTCACCCACAAAGCTCCAAGGCTTCCACTGTCTGCCAGTATGAAGAGGCTGTATTCTTCTCACTTTAGGAGCCGAGAGGCATAGCTACCCTCCGGCTAGGTCAGCTTTTCGAGGTGTGACATCTGGGACCAATGCCGAAATGAATGCTGGTCACTTTCAGATAAAAATAAATAGTCTGTACCCTACAGACCTAGAGAAAGGTGCTGTTTAGATGATGGATTCTTTGCAGATTTAGCCAAGGCCGTGAATCTTGGAACTTTCAACATAAACAACCAAGAAACCAAAATAAACCCTTACAGAGCAGGAGAGATAGGAACATTTTCTTCATCATGAATCATGAGCTGATGACTGTTCCTAAAAATGTAAATGCCATTAATTTATGCTCAGTCAGCAACTAGAGGAAAGGAAGATCCCACTACCTGCCTTGTGTGCAAGTAGAGAATATTTAGAGACAAGAGCCTTGTTCAATTTTTCTGCTGGCTAGGATGAAATCTCCAGTCACCTCCAGTGATGGGAGCTTCTTTTGAAAGTATACATGAGTTGTAAGAGAAACGAGGACCTCATGGCACTCTCAGCCTGGAAACCAGTGGAATCCCCCCGCCACCCCGAGATGCTGATGGACATGAAACTACACCCAAATGACACCCAAAGCATCTCACCCAGTGGGGTTCTACATAAGAGACCCTCAGGAGAAGGCAGAGGGAGCTCTGAGTTAGTGCTGGCACCTTGCTGGGACAGGTAGCCATGGGAATCACCTTCATACCCTGGAACTGGCTGCTCACAGGTCATTATGTACCGAGGCAAAGCAGCTCATCCTTTACCACAGAACCAGGCCACACACTCATTGAAGAGACAGGGGTGGTAAGGAAAGAGATGCCACATGACAATCTCTTGTCTCATTAGCACATGATGGCTTGAAAAGAACAAATCTCAATTTTGAATTTTTTTTTAAGCTGTGTTGGGTCCTCGTGGCTGCACACGGGCTTTTTCTAGTTGCAGCGAGTGAGGGCTCCTCTCTAGTTGGGGTGTATGGGCTTCTCATTGCAGTGGCTTCTCTTGCTGCAGAGTGCGGGCTCTAGGGGGAGTGGGCTGAGTAGCTGTGGGACACGGGTTTAGTTGCTCTGCAGCTTGGAGAGATCTTCCAGGACCAGGGATTGAACCTGTGTCCCCTGCATTGGCAGGAGGATTCTTAACCACTGGACCACTGGGAGGTCCCCAGATCTGTTTTGGATGAATCAGTTCAAGGAAAAAAAAAAAACTTAAAAAAAAAAGAATACAGCAGATGGTATGATTGTACTATTTATTCCAAGTATTTGCTTTTCCTTGCTACTAGGCGCACCCCCTAGAGAGCCCCTTCCCGGGGTCCCGCCTGGAGGGAGGACAGACCTGCTGCCCACTGAGATCAGGGTTCACCATGTGACTTTCTTTGTCCTGTGAAATGTATACAGTCGTCTGAACAGATGTTTTAAGAGTCCAGGCATGCTTCTGCCATTGCTTTGTTCCTTCTGCCACAAGATAAAGATAGTGGCCCCTCCTAGCCTGTATCACAGAAGAGTGCAGGGCGAAAGTTGATGTGCTGCCAATATGTACATGAGCAAGAAATAAATATCTGATGTTGTAAGGCACTAGGATTTTGGAAGCCATTTATTATTACAACATAATTTAGTTCAAACTGATGGATACAGATATTAGGACCAGTACCATAGTGCTGATCTAGCAGAAACCCTGACATATGTAGCGTGTTGCCTGTAACAAGAAAAATAGAGCAAATGAACTTGTGGTTTTAGTTAAGAAGTGGGGAAAACAAAACACGTGTAACATGCATTTGCTTTTATGGCCTGGTTTGACATGAGACTACAAGAAAGAGACAAATTCTGAAAAGATTTCCCAGTTTGAAGGTAGAATTGAAAGGGAAGTGTGGGAAATCCAGAGATCCCAGAGCTAAGAGGGTCAGAACAATGGGGGTGAGGATGGGAGGTGGGGTAAAGACGATGTTGGAAAAAGGAATCTGGGTGATGCTGCTTCAGGAGTAATGGATCTCTACGTCTGCGTCTCTCTGTTCCTTCCCTGCAAGTAGGTTCATCAGGACCATTTTTCTAGATTCCATATATATGTGTTAATATGCAATATTTTTCTCTGATTTACTTCACTCTGTATAACAGATTCTAGGTCCATCCGAATAGACACAGTGAGGGAGGGGAGGATGGGACAAATTGGGAGAATAGCACTGACATATGTAGACTGAAAGAGTTAGTCACTCAGTCTGTCCGACTCTTTGGACCCCATGGACTGTAGCCCGCCAGGCTCCTCTGTCCACGGGATTCTCCAGGCAAGAGTACTGGAGTGCGTTGTCATTTCCTCCTCCAGGGGACCTTCCTGACTCAGGAATTGAACCCGGGTCTCCTGCATTGCAAGCAGATTCTTTACCATCTGAGCCACTAGGGAAGCCCACATATATACACTGCTGCTGCTGCTGCTGCTAAGTCGCTTCAGTCGTGTCCGACTCTGTGACCCCATAGACGGCAGCCCACCAGGCCCCGTCCCTGGGATTCTCCAGGCAAGAACACTGGAGTGGGTTGCCATTTCCTTCTCCAATGCATGAAAGTGAAAAGTGAAAGTGAAGTCGCTCAGTCGTGTCTGACTCTTCGTGACCCCATGGACTGCAGCCCACCAGGCTCCTCTGTCCATGGGATTTTCCAGGCAAGAGTACTGGAGTGGATTGCCATTGCCTTCTCCCATATATACACTACCATGTGTAAAATAGATAGTGGGAAGCTGCTATATGGCACAGGGAGCTCAGCTTGGTGGTCTGTGATAACTCAGAGGGGTGAGATGGAGGTGGGGTGGGAGGGAGGTTCAGGAGGGAGAGGATATATATGTATACATACAGCTGACCACTTTGCAGTAAGCAGAGACTAACACAACATTGTAAAGTAATGATACTCCAGTAATAATAATAATAATAAAAGGAAGTATGAATCTCTAAGTCCCCTTGTTCCCTCCCTACACCTGGAACTTTTTCCACCTTGCCTCTCTGGAGAGGGTAGAACAGAAAGTCAAGGGACTGGGACATGGCAGTCATGGTTGTGGGTACAGGTAAACTTTGTCTACTGAACATTTAATGCAGAGATATTCCAGCCTTTTTCTCCCATTCGATTCCCAGATCATAGGTTGGCCAGACCTTTCCTCTCAAGTCAGGAGATGAAAAGATTCCCCATAGAGAATCTCACCAGCCTGACAGGAAACATCCTCAGAAATTGACCTTAGGGGTTCCCAAGCAAATGGCCCCGTTATAGTGTGGAAGTCAACGAGTTCCAGTCGTGGACTCAGAGCATCTAATCAGCCTTTTATTCCTCTGCTCAAACTTTTCAGCCAGAATTGATACACACACACACACACACACACACACACACACACACACACACACTCTTAACATTAGCCACATAAAAGATTTCTCATCCATGACACAAGAATGAGATGTTTTGAAAAGGGATCATTCGGACATTCAAAGTTCACAAAAGAGCTCTAAGAAATTCAAATCGATTGCAGCAACGACAAATTCAGTGAAAGCTAAATTTGAGGAAATCTCCCAGTTCAGTTCAACTGAGTCGCTCAGTTGTGTCTAACACTTTGCAACCCTATGGACTGCAGCACGCCAGCATGCCAGGCTTCCCTGTCCATCACCAACTTCTGGAGCCTGCTCAAACTCATGTGTATCGACTCTGTGATGCCATAACCATCTCATCCTCTGTCTTCCAGAGAGTAGTCAAAAACACAAAAAGGTGAAAATAGTACAGTTAGAGGACCAGGGTGTCCAACACTAATGTTTAATAGGAGTTCCAGAAATATACTAAAGAGGTAGAAAGTCATCAGTGAAGTGATCAAGAAGTTCCTGGCTCCAGTGACTTCAGATCCAGAAGCTCTGAGCTGCTGACCAGACCACATTGCTGCGGAACCCAGAAACTGTTTCATAGCCAGGTGCTCCAATGGTGTGAGCCCAGAGCTCCCTGTGGATTTGCATCCCAACCTTTCCAGAGGGATTCAGGGAATCTCAACCCAGAAACTCCACTGACCTTACCTTCCCCTGGGAATCTAGGGGCAGGATTATTTATTTATTTAACTTTTTTATTCCAGTTAAACTTGCATTTGCTACCCGGTCAAAACTGAGCAGTGGGTCCTTTGAGGATACACACACGAGCTGGAAATCTATTTTAAAAAGCAGAGGAATCATTGAGACTAGAGTTTGGAGCAGGATCAGCTGGGGTGGAGGGAAGGGGCTGCCCTGAAGAAGAGGAGAAGGAGGGTTTTGGAGATGCTGATTCAATTCTCTTTCTGAGCCTGAGAGAGGAGTCGGCAGGGTTCATTTTATTCCTCTTATTCTGATTGCCTCTAAATGTTTTATATTCTTTGATGTGTGATTCATTTCACCAAAAAATGTATTCTTTTAATTTAAAAAGGAGTCAAGCAGCAGTGAATGATTTTAACAGCAAAATAGGAATGCAGACGCTCTGTAGTGGTGCACAATGGTCACAAAGATACATCGTCAGGTGAACGGAACAGGGGCAGGATGGGAGGCTGGGAAGGTGGTCACTGAGTAGAGAAACCCAAAAAAAGGAGACACCCACCAGCACACGGAGAAGGCAATATGGCACCCTACTCCGGTACTCTTGCCTGGAAAATCCCATGGGCGGAGGAGCCTGGTGGGCTGCAGTCCATGGGGTCGCTAAGAGTCGGGCACGACTGAGCAACTTCACTTTCACCTTTCACTTTTATGCATTGGAAAAGGAAATGGCAACCCACTCCAGTGTTCCTGCCTGGAGAATCCCAGGGATGGGGGAGCCTAGTAGGCTGCCATCTATGGGGTCGCACAGAGTCGAACACGACTGAATTGACTTAGCAGCAGCAGCAGCACCAGCACCCCCTTGGAAACAACAATGCTTCTAGAATGCATCAAATGTCCCCAGAAGGGACGCATTAGGGACAGTTAACACAATGGAACACTGGAGGCCAGGGGACCAGAAACAAAATTATCTTCACATTCTGCCCTTTCATGGTTTTGAATTTTGAGGCACTTGAAGGTTTTACTTACTCAAAAAATCTTGTTGTTTATAAAAAGAAGTCTGACGGCACCATACCTAATGTTTTTGAAGAGATGGAGGGTTTATCAGCAAACCTCCGTGGAAAGCGATTTGGAAATATCTCAGCAAGTCGGGGCCAACAACAATGTTTCTAGAAAAACTTTCACATGTGTTCAGGAACACACACAGACTAGGAACATTCAGAGCAGCCTTGTGTATGATAAGTTAAAAGGAAGAAAGAAGGATAGCAATCGAAAAGTTCCCCCAAGAGGAAAATGCCTTTAAATAAATTCCCACTGATCCATACAATAGACAATCATCCAACAGTAGAAATGAACCTACATAGACCAAAACCCCAAAGTGAATGTGGAAAGGAAGTCAGGAAGGAGACGATATACACTCTATGACACTGTTTATGTGACGGTCACACACGTGAAAAGAGTCCATGTGAAACGCGCATGCGTGCTAAGTCAGCTCAGCTGTGTTCAACTCTTTGTGACCCTGTGGACTGTGGGCCCCCAGGCTCCTCTGTCCGTAGGATTCTCCAGGCAAGAACCCTGGAGTGGGTTGCCATGCCCTCCTCCTGGGGATCTTCTCCACCCCGGGACTGAACCTGCATCTCTTACGTCTCCTGCACTGGGAGGTGAGTTCTTTACCACCAGCGCCCCCTGGGAAGCCCTGTATGTACAATGTTTATGTGTAAAGTGCAGGAGGACGATCCAGGTAAGATTCCAGATAGTTGTTGTCTCTGAGAAGAGATGGGAAATGACGTAAGGGCAAAGCAGAGCGTGGCTTCCTAGTGGTGGCTCGTGCTTTCTTTCTGAAGCCGGGGGTGGGCATACACCCTTCATTATGTTATCCGTTCTAACTTCTTGATTCTATGTTACACGTCATTTAAGTAAATAAAATTGCCACCAAAACATCTGGAATAAAGCATCTCATTCAGCATACGTTAGATTATAATAACAAAAGACGAGGGACTTCCCTGGCAGTCCAGTGCTTAAGACTCTGCGCTTCCACTCCAGGCGGTGAGGGGTTCGATCCCTGTTTGGGGAACAAAGATACTGTAGAATGCTGCACAGTGTGGCAAAAAAACCCCAAACAAATAAAAAATAATAATAGTAAAAGATGAACAGAAAAGATAAATTCCAACAAGTCTGACCCTGCAAGGATATTTTCACTATGTTGCATCCAATCAGATTCACTTGAATGAAAAAAAAAAGAGTAGGAATAAAAAGTTCCTGGAGTTTTGCTATAAGTTTCCCCAGTGGCTCACAGGTAGAGAATCCGCCTGCGAGGCAGAAGATGTAGGAGGCCTCAGGTTTGATCCCTGGATGGGGAAGATCACCTGGAGGATAGCATGGTAACCCACTCCAGTATTCTTGTCTGGAGAATCCCATGGACAGAGGAGCCCGGCAGGCTACAGTCCAAGGGGTTCCAAAGAGTTGGACACGACTGAAGCGACTGAGCAGGCAAGCACACATTAGATGTTTAGAGCTATGAGGAATTTTATCCTTTGCAGAGTCCAAGCCCCTCATTCTTCTAGGAGAAATTGGGGCCCACTTTCTTGAGAGGGAAGTGACCTGCCCAAGGGCATGAGAGAGCGTCCAGGTCCCCCGTCTCCTGGCCCCTGGCCTAGGGCTTTGTCCAGGACCCTGTATTCTTATCAGAGAAGGAGCAGTGACTTCCCACGAAGGGGTGCAGTTCCTGGACCAAAACATTAGCCAGACTCACATTTGGGCACCACCCCTGTGAGGCCCTGCCTGGCAAACTGTGAGAACAGGATTTCCTAGAGGCAGCAAAGCACACAGCACAGTGCGGTGAGTCAGATGTGAGGGCAGCGACCCTCCCAGGGGGTGGCCGGGGTGAGCGGCCTGCTGGCCCACCCACCGCACACACGTGCTGTGGGATTCTGGACTGTGGATGGTGTGCGTGTGTGAGAGAGTGCGTGTGTGGTATCTAGCGTATAGTAAGTTGGGCTTCCCAGGTGGCATCAGTGGTAAAGAACCTGCCTGCTAATGCAGGAAACATAAGAGACTCAGGCTCAATCCCTGAGTCAGGAAGACCCCCTGGAGGAGGAAATGGCAACCCACTCCAGTATTCTTGCCTGGAGAATCCCGTGGATGGAGGAGCCTGGCAGGCTACAGTCCATAGAGGAGTCGAACACAACTGAAGCAACTTAGCAAGTGCTCAGGGGTTGGAAATAACACTATTATTATCATCCTTCCAGGAGAAGTTGTAAGTGTTCGGGACCTAAACACAAGACTACTCTGGCTCAAGAGAGAAAAAGCAATCCTGGGCCTAGCCTTTCTGCCTCATGTTTCAAGTTGAAGGTGAACGAGCGTCTCCCAGCTGGTCGAAGCAACACGTGCGGTTATGGGCTCTCCCTCCCCTCAGGACGCTTCCGCCCCAGGGAGGAGAGTGACGACAGTGAAATAAGACTGTTGTCCCTTCACCCCCATATATGTCCCCTCGACTGGCTGGGGACCCCGTGGGCTGGTCTCTGCAGCAGCCTTCAGACAACAAGCATGCCGGCCCACGAAGCAGGTCATCCCAAGGGCACGTGGAGGCAGAGAAGGATCACGGGAGGGAGCCACGTCAGACCAACTGTGTAAAGAAGCAAATCCGAATGACAAGTGACAGAGGACTTCAGAAGTGGCAGGATCGTCAAAGCCTCCAGAGAGAAGAGCGGCCCCTGCCCTTGAGGACATGGGTGGTCAAGGGCTCTGCACACAATTCCCATGTCGGAGGAGGGGTCCCTGCAGCACCACGCAGCCCTGGGACACCAGCCGGATGTCCCACAGTTCACCTCGATCCTGAGACTGTCCACCTGGAGACAGTATCAGATCCCAAACAGCAAAGGGTCAGCCCCACAAGGCTGCCCCTGCCCCGATTTCACACTCCAGTCACAGGTCCGTACTGTGCCCTGGGCTTCTGACTCAATGGCTACAAATAGGAGAGTCCCACGATCCTTTCCTTGGGGTCTTAATTCCCCAGCCAGGGATTGAACTCTTGGCCCCTGCGTTGGAATCACAAAGTCTTAACCACTGGGACTGCCAGGGAAGTCCCTAACCCTGTCCTTGAGTTGGATTAATTTACTAGAGCAGCTCACAGACCTCATATAAGCGTCATATTGACTATATCTCCACTCGATTATAAAAGGATGTAACCAGGAAGGCCAAATGGAAGAGATGAGGAGGGCAGGGTATATGGGGAGGCCCAGGGCTTCCAGGTCCTCTCCTGCCATACCACCCTCCCCAAACCTCCATCCTCCACCGCCAGGAAGCTCTCCAAACCCTGTCCTCTGGGGTTTCATGGAGGCTTCATTACAGAGACACGACTGATTACATCTTTGGCCTTTGGTGATTGAACTCATTGTCCAGTCTCTCCTCTCCCCACAGGTTGGGGTAGGATTGAAGGTCCCACTAATCACATGGCTGGCTCCTGGGCCACCAGTGCCCATCCCTGGGTGTGGTCCCCAAGTCATCTCAGTAGCATCACAAAAGATACCATTATGCCTCTCATCACTTAGGAAAGGCCATGGGTTTAAGCTCTGTGCTGTGAATGGGGACAGACACCTGCACGGATTTCTTATTCAAAATCACATCACAGGGGTTGGGTCCTGGCCACAACCCCTTCCGGGTCTGTCTTCCTCACCTACAGTCCCTTCTGCTGTCTCATCCTGAATGGCTTTATGGCAAGTTTTCTCGGAAGCTTGTTGTTTTCTGGTATCTAGCCTTTCAGTTTCCCCAAGACCCCCCTCAAGGATGAAGTTTCTGCCCTCAGGTTGCATTTCCTGAATTGGAGCAGGGGTGGGGTGGGGTAGTGAACTGGCTCCATACATAACCTGATCTTCTTTTTTTTTGAAGTATAGTTGATTTACAATGTTGTATTACTAGCTCGCATGGTATCACTTGTATGTGGAATCTAAAATACAGTAGGTAACCTGATCTTAACAGGACAGGGAGTACTTGCCAACATGGGCTGAAAACTGAAAGGGTCAGTGTGTGACATGAAGGAAGGCCCTGCGTGTGCCCATCCTCCACTGCTCTGCTCACCCTCCGGGAGGAAACCAACCCCCGGGGTGGGGGGCAGCTCTGGGGACCGGTGCCCACTCAGCCGTGCTGCCTGGCATCCTGGAGTCATCTTCAATTGTCCTGTTTCCCAGGAGCCCCCATCGCCACCCACCCCTCTAGCAGCCTGGCTGCCTCGCCATCTACCACGCTGCTGCTCTCTCATGTTTGGTGATTGTGGTTGGTTGCCTTCCTTGTTTCCAGCCCCGCTTCTTCTCTGCCCCCATTTCTCACTGGTGGCTTGCAACCCCTGTCCCCCACTTTCCTCTAGGCACCCTCATGCGTCAGAGCCCTTGAGATGCGGAAGCTGCGCTGTCCACTCTCAGTGGCGAGGGCATCTCCCCCGACCCTCCATGTAATGAGTCCACCCAGAAGGGCAAGCTGTGCAGTGCCTGTGATCATGGGACCCCTGGTCCATGTACCCACAGCCCCTGCTCCTGGGAGACTCAGCTGTGATCCCACAAGGACTGGACCCCAGCAAACTGCAGACAGCAAGCTGAGCTTGCACCCTCCTCGCTCAGCCTCCCACCTTCCCTTTGCCTTTTTTTGCCGAGTTCAAGTTCTTGTGGAGGCTCCCTTGGGTCTCAGGATGAGTTTTTCCCTGGGAGATGCCTCAATCACTCTTAAAAAATAAGTTTTAGGGACTTTTCTTGGTGGTCCAGTGTAAGACTTTGCAATGCCACTGCAGGGGGCCACGGGTTCAATTCCTGGTCAAGGAAATAAGATCACAATGCTGTATAGACCCCTGCCCCCCCTCAAAAAAGAAAATTTTGGAAGACCTGCCTTACCTGGTCATCCCTGGACAGATCTAACCCTCCTACACGTGAGCTCAAGTCAGGCCTACCTCTCCGCCCTCCCGCGAAAGGTGCATGGTGTTTGTCTCCCAGCCCAGATTGGGGGTGGGGCGGGGGGGAGTAGGGCCCAGAGGAGACATGGGAGGGGGAGGAGTTTCTCTCATCCACAGGCAGCTGTGCTGAGGTTTGGGGTCAGGACTGAAGTCAGGCATGTATGCCCCCACTGCCAGGTGGGCTAGGCGTCAGCCGCCTTGGGCCAGAGCGCCCTTCATATCTGCGGCCACAGTGGCTTCCGAGCATCAGGTCACCGTGGAGCTCCTGCAGGAGCAGAGAACAGACGGGGCCACCTTGGGGAGCCTCTGGACAACACAGACTGTCCTGAGGGCCTGAGGCTCCTGGTGGGGCTCTGCTGGTGACAAGTTTATGTTGAGCAGCATGGGAGGCAGCCAGCCCTCCCTTTGCCTTTTTTGGAGAAGGAGAAATAAGGGCTGATGCTTTGGGGAAAGATAAAGCGGAGAATATGCTTCTCATTACACGGGCACGGAGACAGATGAGGAGGGTCAGGCCCGGGTCTCCGCGGCTGCGGCTTCAGCACCAATTTCCTGAGGCAGGGCGGCTCCCTGAACCACGCACTTTCCCGGGAATCTGACACTGTGGACTCAGGGCCTGGGAATGAGGGGCCCGCGGAGGCCGGAGTTTATCTCCGCAGCTTGTTTCTTTCCTTTTCTCTTAATATCTACCCACCCTCGCGGCCCCTGCGCCCGTTTCTGTTTTCCTATGACCCAACTGTCCAGACAGGGCTGTCCCTGCCCCGCTTTGCGCACTGTCTCCAGAGTCCAGAGGCTGGACCCGCCAGCCCCCACCTCATTCATCTGTCCCATCCGTGCCACGGCTGCCCGGCGGGCGGATGAAAATCAGAAGCCTCCTGGCCCAGCCTTGCCCCTTGGGCATCGCAGGGACTCGGTGACCATCTGCTTTTAATGAAGTGTGGGTTTCAGCATGTATTATGGAAACAGAAACAGAAAAACCAGCGGGGGTCCCTCCTGCGAAAAAACAGCATCATCCACCAAAAGGAGCTCTTAGCAACTTCCGGGTGGCAAGCACATCCCCGTTAATGAAGAAGAATTCAGACAGGGATCCTGGCGGGTCCGCCCCGGAGGCGAAAGGCAGAAGTGGAATGTTTTCACTCACTAGGCAGTCGGGGGTGGGGAGGGCCTTCGCCAGGCACACAGAACAGACGCAGCCAGGGCTGAGCAACCTGACACCAGGCCCTCAGCTCGCCTGGCTTCTCTCCGACTCAAGAATGTGGGCTGGCAGGGCCTGCCTTGCTGAGGAGAAGAGCCGAATGGCCAGACCCACACTCAATCCAGGGCAAGCTCTAGGGGGAGGGCAGATGCCATCTGACCCCAGGAGCCCTGGACAGGGGCCTGACCTGCCCTCTGGGATGCCAGTTCCCTGGGGAAGCGGGTCAGAGGGGGGCCTTGGCAGGCAGAACAAATTCACTCTCCTTCCTCTGGCCCACGTGCGGTATGTCAGGTATCAGCCCTGACGAGCCTGCCGTTGAGCGAGCGAGGACAATGCCTGCGCGTGCTAGGCACCCAGGAAGCGTCCACGGGGGAAGGAGCGAAGCTGAAAGGCACAGAGCTGTGATGGACGGGTCTGGACAGTCTTCTGTCTTTTCTCCAATGTGAGAAGAGCCAGCTCGGCCCTTTCCAACAAGCAGCATGGAGTCACATCCTGCCTGAGATGCTGCATGCGTGCATGCATGTGTGAACGCGTGTATCAAACCCCACCATCCCTCACGGCTCCAAGATGCCTGGAATTCCACACATACAGACCTCTTTCCTTCTTCCTAAGATACCCTTATCTCGGAGAGAACTGCACTTCAATCGCACTTTGAGCTTTATCAGTAATTGGCATCTCAGGGGAAATTAGTTCATCAGACTTGCCTCCAGAGAAAGTCTTAAGGAGAGAAAAGCGAAGAAAATGAGCACTAACTACGCCCGCGGGGCAGAACAAGGAGGAAGGCCCCCTGTTGCTCCAGGAGGGATGTGCTGGGCTGAGGCGGTGAGTCTGACCCTCCAGCCCTCAGGGAGGGATGCTCCAGGGACCGGAGTACACGGCAGCTCTTCTCAGGAGGGAGTCTTTGCTGAGAGGGGCTGGTTTTCCAGAGATGGATTCCTGATGATGGGGCCACTTTTACCTGTTGGTAAAAGGAAGCATTAAAAGAGCTTCCCAGGTGGCCCTAGTAGTAAAGAACTCACCTGCTAATGCAGGAGACATAAGATGTGTGGATTTGATCTCTGGATTGGGAAGATCCCCTGGAGGAGGAAATGGCAACACATTCCAGTATTCTTGCCTGGGAAATCCATGGACAGAGGAGCCTGGTGGGCTACAGTCCTGGGGGTGGCAAAGAGTCCGACACAACTGAGTGACTGAGTACGGAAAAAGAAGTAAGTAATAGCGCAGCTGTCAGTCTGAGAGCAGGGACTCCTCAGAGCCCACCCTTGGCCTCGGTTTCCTGAGCTTCCCTGCTGGGTGCGTAGCTCATGCACACGCTCATGCGTGCACACGTGCCCAGCCACCACGACTTCCCAACACCCAGCCTGAACTATTCACGATAGCCAAGGCAAGGAAGCAACCTAAGTGTCCATCAACAGAGGAATGGGTAAAGAGACATGTATGCTGCATTCCATATATATGACAGAATGAAAAAGAATGAAATAATGCCATTTGCAACAACATGGATGGACCTAGAGATTTCCATACTAAGTGAAGTCAGACAGAGAAAGACAAATACCATGTGATATTACTTATATGTGGAATTTTAAAAAATTAACTCAAATGAACTATTTACAAAACAAAAACAGACACTCACAGACATAGAAAACAAAGGGCAGGGAGGAGGGAGGGGCCTATACTGGGAATTTCGCATGAACATACACACACTGCTATATATAAAACAATTAACAAGGACCCACTGTATAGCCCAGGCTTCCCTGGTAGCTTAGCTGGTAAAGAATCTGCCTGCAATGCAGGAGACCCTGGTTTGATTCCTGGGTTAGGAAGATCTGCTGGAGAAGGGAGAGGCTACCCACTCCAGTATCTTGGCCTGGAGAATTCCATGGATTGTATAGTCCATGGGGTCGCAAAGAGTCGGACACGACCCAGCGACTTTCACTTCACTCACTGTATAGCACGGGGAGCTATCCTGAATATTTAAAGAAAAAGAATCTGAAAAAGGATCTAAATCACTGAATTGTTTTGCTGTACACCTGAAACCAACACAATGTTGTTAATAAACTGTACTTTAATTTTTAAAAATTAAAATCAAATTAAAATTAAAATTAAAAAATCCCCAGAGTGTGGCTTCCTGGGAACAAGTAGCCATATACAGCCCTGAAATAACAGTAACATTGTCTATGAGACTGTGGCTTACAGGATAGACTGTAACCTCAGAAACTTCAAGGTCAGCTTATGGCAAGCAACACCTTGGTGTGTGTGTACACATTAGTTTGGCATTTATGAAACATTACAGCTTTCCTTAATTTTTCCTGCTGAGAGAAGACAGACTTTATTTATGAGTGACAGACTGTATTTTCTTGGGCTCCAAAATCACTGCAGATGGTGACTGCAGCCATGAAATTAAAAGACGCTTGATCCCTGGAAGAAAAGCTATGGCCAACCCAGACAGCATATTAAAACGCAGAGACATTACTTTGCCGACAAAGGTCTGTCTAGTCAAAGCTATGGTTTTTCCAGTAGTCATGTATGAATGTGAGAGTTGGACCATAAAGAAAGCTTAGCACCGAAGAATTGATACTTTCGAACTATGGTGTTGGAGAAGATTCTTGGCATCTTGAGAGTCCCTTGGACTGCAAGGAGATCAAACCAGTCAACCTTAAAGGAAATCAGTCCTGAATATTCGCTGGAAGGACTGATGCTGAAGTTGAAACTCCAATACTTTGGCCACTTGATGTAAAGAACTGGCTCATTAGAAAAGACCCTGATGCTGGGAAACATTGAAGGCAGGAGGAGAAGGGGATGACAGAGGATGAGATGGTTGGATGGCATCACCAACGTGATGGACATAAGTTTGAGCAAGCTCCGGGAGTTGGTGATGGACAGGGAAGCCTGATGTGCTGGAGTCCATGGGGTCACAAAGAGATGGACACGACTGAGCGACTGAACTGAACTGAACTGAACTGAGAGAAGACACTGATGGTTATGAAAGAGTGTCTTTCCTCCGCCTCACCCCCGCTGCCCCCTCACCCCTGCTGCCCCCACCAGCACTGCAGAGGGGTAGGGATGTCTTGTCCTCCCAGTGGGCAGGCCGTTTATTTACTCTGCTCGCTGAAGGCTCGTTGACAGCATCCGAGGGTCATCTTAAGCAAACCAGAGCAGGGTGGCTGCGGGGGCTGGATCTGTCCCACCAGGTCTTAGCCGAGCTCAGAGCCACTATGCAGATCCTGTAGCTGGGGGTGGGGATGAGGTTGGGGTGTGTGCGTGTGCAGGGGAGGTTATAAGGAATCCTCTGTTGTCACATGCAGATTCAACCCCACACAGACAAGTGATGCTGCAAAGTGAAGTATGGGCTCCAACAGGTCACAGTCATCAAGATCCACCACATTAGTTACACCAAGTTAGTTAAGTAGTCCCTCATCACACTTCCGTCAGTCTCTACTACTGACTACTGGCTTTGGAATTTTCTGTTATTTTGTGGTCTACATGCTAGAAGGTTATAAGCAGGGAGGGTGCGGTCTCATTTTTTTTTAAGTAGTTCTTTAGTAAAATTTTTATTTATTATTTATTTTACTTTTGGCTGCATGGGGTCTTTGTCGCTGTGTGGGCTTTTTCCCTAGAGTGGCGAGCGGGGCCGCTCTCGTTGTGGTGCAGGCTTCTCATTGCAGTGCTTTCTCTTGTTGTGGAGCACGGGCTCTAGGGTGTGTAGGCTTCAGTAGTTGCAGGGCATGGGCTTAGTTGCCCCAGGGCTTGTGGGGATCTTCCCTGAGCAGGGACTGAACCCATGTCTCCTGCCTTGGCAGGCACATTCTTAACCACTGGACCACCAGGGAAATCTGATTCTTTCTCATTTTCAGACATTCACGTACAGTGCATTGAAAGTGGCGGCCACTCATTGAAGCCATCTGGATATGATAATTTGGGTGGGAGGACAGACTGTGTGATGTGTCCCCAGCTACTTGGGGAATTTTAAGAATTTAAAAGACAAAACCTCTTCATAAAAGTTCCTTCCCATCTTTGCAGGTACACTTCACTAGTTCAACCCCTGGACACGGTCTAGTAACTCTGTCTGGAATGAAGAAGCTAACCAGTCCAGATGGAGCTCATTGAGCCAAATACTATGAATCTGATGGGTAGCTAACATGGTTGAGACTAACAGGGCAGAATTGGTTTACAGGCAGAACTTGGAGACGTCACGGCTTCGGTTCCCGATCACCACAGTAAAGCAAATGTCTCAATAAAGCAAGTCACACAGAAATTCTTGGTCCCCAAGTGCACAGAAAAGCTCTGCTTCTACCACACTGTAGTTTATAAAGTGTGCAGTGGCATTATGCTCCCCAAAACTGTACTTGCTGTAATGAAAAAAACATTTTATTCCTAAAAAAAAAAGGGTGATAACCATCAGTTGAGTCTTGAGCAAAGTTGTCACCTTTTTGCTGGAGGAGGGTCTTGCTTTAGTGTTGAAGACTGCTGACTACTGGGGTGAGGGGTAGTTGCTGAATGTTGGGGCAGCCATGGTAATTCCTTAAAATTAGACAACAGTGAATTTTGCCTCATCCTTTGACTCTTCCTTTCACTTAAGCACTTAGAGGCCATTGTAGGCGGAGAAGGCAATGGCACCCCACTCCAGCACTCTTGCCTGGAAAATCCCATGGATGGAGGAGCCCCCTGCAGTCCATGGGGTCCCTAAGAGTCGGGCACGACTGAGCGACTTCACTTTCACTTTTCACTTTCATGCATTGGAGAAGGAAATGGCAACCCACTCCAGCGTTCTTGCCTGGAGAATCCCAGGGATGGGGGAGCCTGGTGGGCTGCCATCTGTGGGGTCGCACAGAGTCGGACACGACTGACGTGACTCAGCAGCAGCAGCAGCAGTAGGGTTATTGATATTAGTTGGCCTAATTTCAGTATTATTGTGTCTAACAGAAGAGGGAGGCCCAGAGAGAGGGGAAGAGATGGGGCAGCGGTCAGAACACACACAACAGTTATGGATTATGTTCACCGTCTTACGTGGGCACAGTTCATGGCACCTCAGAACAACTACAACAGTAACCACAATCAGTAATCAGACCTTGCCATAACAAGCATCATAACAAGGAAAAGTTTGAGATACTGCGAGAGCTACCAAAAGGTGACAAAACGCTGGGAAAATGGTGCCTGCCAATAGACTTGCTCAACACACAGTTGTCACCAACCTTCAGTTTGTTAAGAACATGGTATCTGTGACACACAAAAGAGCAAACTGCAATAAAACAAGGAAAGGCTAGAGTTTGTTCGATGCTCTGTCCAACCTCTGCTTAGCGACCTCAAGCCAGGACTCCCAGGGAGGCGAGGAGACCTCTGTATGACAATGCAAGCAGGTAACAGCAGATAGGGACTGCCCTGCCCCAGCGCCTTGCACATGTTAACTCGGTCAGTCCCCAGAGCAGCTCCCTGACGTCCGCTCTGTTATTGGCCTCATGTGTGGATAAAGAAATGGAAGCACAGGGGGGTGACTTTCCCAGAGTCATCAGTGGTTAACTGGGCCTCGTACAAACCAAGTCGCTGGCTCATCTTCTATGTTGGGAATCGCCAGGCACAGATTACTAGTGAACTCTGGACAGCTAGCACAGTGCATCTGCTGTGGCTGGGTTTGTGCTGCCCCCATGAGGGGCGGACTCACTCTGTAGCTGGGCCAAGGAGAAACTCAGGCACCCCGGACTGGGGGAGGATGGGGGAGGAGTGGGAGTCCAGGTCTCCACTCCAGCCCACTCCTCCCAGGCAGGGCCTTTGGGAGCTAGGTGGAGGTGCAGAACCAGCCTCGTCTGTGGACTGCAGGGCATGGAACTGAGCCCAGGCTCAGAGTCCAGGGACTAAACCAAAACAAAAGCCAGGCTGCTGTCCAGCTGGGTTGTCCGTCCAGGATTAGATGGATCAGAGGCAGATGTGAGTCTGCGGGATGGACAACATGACCCTGGTGTGGAGGTGGAAGGCGGGAGAGGTAGGGACAGACACCAGATCAAGCCCAGGACCGACCAGCTGCTTTGCGTGGAAACCCTCAGGCCGGTGTGGCTTTGGGGGCTGGGTGGGGTGGGGTGGGGGGAGGTTCTCCTTCCATCCCTGGCTCGGTCCAGCCCAGTACTGAAGATAGGATATTGTTCAGTTACTGATTAAGTTCCTGGAGGACTTGACCAGGAGTCATGGCTCACCCCACCAGCACTGCGCTGGATCCAGAGAAGCAAGACAGGAGAGCGGGGTGGGGAAAGGCTCTGGAGTCAGTGACACCTGGGCTCAGAGCCCTGTGACCTCGGGTGAGGTAATAAACTCCCTCCAAGCCTCTGTCTTCTCACTGTAAAGTGGGAATAATAATAAAACATGCACCTCCCCCCACCCCAGTTTAGTGGGATAGTTAAATGAGATGATAATACAGGGCTGGTGCAGAGACTGACATGCCATTAATACATGCTACACGGTCCCTCTCTTTGCTGGGATTGGCAGCGTTAGGAAGAATCAAAGTTACTGACTGAGGCCCCATTCTCTCCCGTCTTCTAACTAACCGGGTATCTGCCCTTCCCCTGCCTCAAAGAATCCTGAGCATTTACCACAGACTTAAGGGCTTCCCTGGTAGCTCAGCTGGTAAAGAATCCACCTGCAATGCGGGAGATCTGGGTTTGATCCCTGGGTTGGGAAGATCCCCTAGAGAAGGGAAAGGCTAGCCACTCTAGTATTCTGGCCTGGAGAATCCCATGGGCTGTATAGTCCATGTGGTCGCAAAGGGTCAGACATGACTGAGTGACTTTGACTCACTCACTGAAGGGATGGTGGGGTGGAGGCATGAGAGTGGAGGAAGGGCTGGGGTAGGGGTGGGGCCTTGATCCAAATAGTCATCATAAGGCTTAGATGTCTTTGGTTTCAAGACCATTTTCTCAGAAGAGTGCTTCTGGCCCTTTGCTTAATCCTGGGATGCTGTTGAGATCCCAGGCGAGTCAGGTTCCATGAGGCAAGTCCTGCCAGTCCACAGTTGCATCCATTGTGGTCCTTCTGGCCTCGCCTGGGTCTTTACAGCCGCCTTGGCTGTGATGCCTCATTAGTTACTGCATCAGGCATTGTTTTTCCAGCCTCTCTGCAAAATGCTACATAAGCTTCCATCTTTCAAACCACAAGGTCACAATCTGTGTTTACAGGTTGGGACAAAGCTGTCATCCTCTTCCATCGATGTCCCACCTCCAACTTTAGGACAGAACAGGGGTCCCACCCTCACCCACAGAGACCTTGAAACCCAGGTGGGAAAACCTCCTCACCCCAGACACCCTGCCTCCTCCCAGGATGGCCTTCCACCCATCGAGGGGTATCTGGGACCCCCGGGAGAGCTGGCCGCTGGGTCCACGGCTCATATCGCCCCTGCCTGGCCAGGCCTGACCAACTCCAGGATACAGCAGTTAACAAAGGAAAATACGGAGGGAGCCGGATTTTCCCAGCTGCCTGAGAAGGGAAAGGAAGCCGGGCTCAGTGACTCACACAATGGCATCGAAACAATTCAAGGAACTGTCCGAGGAAGTGACCAGAATAGCCCGGTGATCGCTGTGGGGCGGGGAAGATGGAAGCCAGGCTCTCTGCAGCGGGACGGGGAAACAAGAGGAAGAGTGTTCCCCATGGTGGGGCAACTGCCCTTTAGAAACATGTGCTGAAATGTTGTTCTGTTAACTCCCAGGCCCAGGAGGGGAAGATCCATGGAGAGGCAGAGGGGGAGGTTATGATGCTGGTGTCTCTAACTCAGGGTGCTGTGGATGCCACAGGCCACCTTGGGACCAGTCACCAAGGAAATGGGGGCCCCTCCCCACTCCCAGAGCTGATATTTTGTCGAGGACCGCACACCGCTGGGTGCAGAGCAGGGAGGGGACCCAGCAGGGCAGCTGAGTTGACTCCAGTGGATCTCCTGCAGGGAAAGAAGCGTTCTGGGCTCAGGTCTTGTTTGCAGAGAAGCTTGAATATAGGTGCCAAGTCCTGACGCCATCTTCCCCTCCCTCTGCTTTCAGAGTCCACACCGAACACCTCTCTTAAGGGTGAAAGAGGTTCAGAGTTTTCAAGACCCAGCTAACTAAACACAGAGCCCAGGAGAGGGCAAACAGCCGTCCGCTCTCACACTTAGGATCCACTGCTTCAAAGGGCTCCGTCGTGGTTACAAAAAGAACACGAGAGTTCTCTGTGTTTGTTTTAAAGTGAGGCCTTTAATAAACAGTCTTCTAAAAACAAAAAAAAGAACCCAAATACCACACAGGGGAAACAAGCTTCTTTCTTCTTTTCATTCATCAGTCAAAGCATCACACTCCCCTTGGCTTTGGCTTAAATGAGTTTGGTTTCTTCGCAGAAGTTCACCGTTTATGAAATACATTTACTTTATGGACTTTGATCTCCCCACTGGCACAGCTTGAGGTGGGTTCAAAATTCTACAGAGTTAAACACAACCACATGGGACCGGGGCAGGGAAGTAGTGGGAGCTCACGTCCGCTAGGTCTGGGGAGGGCAGAGAGGCGGGGGTGGGGGTGGGAGTGGAGGGAGTGTGGTTGCCCAGGTGACCTCAGCCATACCTTCTCCTCCCCTCTGCTGCCCAGGGTGAGCTGGCCCAGAAGAGAGGAGGTGAGCAAACTGGGCCCCAGGGCCACAGCATGCTCCGAGGAGGTGAGGGGAATGCCAGCTGAACTGGTTGCATCAGCGTTCCTCCTTCTAACCCTGCCAGACCTGGGGCACTTTGATGAAAATGAAAATCATGGAAGTTAAAAAAAAGAAGTAAAAGTCATACCTCTTAATTCTAAGAAGTCAAAAGTACAGGTATTTTAAATCTGTATGTGTGTACAGATAGGTAGGTATGTAGGTAGGTAGATGATAGAGATGATAGATAGAGAGACAGATAGAGAGATAGAAAGAATAGGTAAATACATGCATACCTACATACGTAGGATGGATGGAGGGTTGGTTAGGTGGTTGAATAGTCAGAATGGATAGATAGATATAGATGATAGACAAATATAATAGATGTTAGGGAGAGTGAGAGAGATATAAATTCACAGTTCACTCTGCTCCCATTCCTCCTGAAATAAAATTCTCCTTCCTACATCATTTTCGGCAGCTGCTGGGGTAGCCTCTCTGACAGTCACCAACCCCCTCTTCCAAACTGACGGAACTCTGGTTAATTCCAGCACCTACCTCTTTTCTGTAGGATGCAGGGTGAAACTTGATGGCTCTGAGCCAAGGTCATCCTGATGACTGGGTAGGTGTTTGGTAGGAGAGCAATTCTGGTCCGTGAGATATGACGGATGGTGAGATTGGACCCTACTGGGAAAGGCTTTTCTTCCTGAAATAAAGGGACACATGAAAAGAATACTCTCTTTTCTGACTCCAGGATGTCTGAATCTGATGCAGGGCAGTTAACTAAGGACAGCAGAGCCACGAGATGGAGAGAAGCTAAGTCTCTGATGACTTGGTGAGACTGCTGAGTTAATCAACTGTCGTTGTTCAGTTGCTAAGTCGTGTTCAACTCTGCGATCTTACAGACTGCAGCATGCCAGGTCTCCCTGTCCTTTAGTGTCTCCCTGAGTTTGCTTAAACTGATGTCCACTGAGTCATGATGACATCCAACCATCTCATTCTCTGCGCCCTCTTCTCTTGCCCTCAATCTTTCCCAGCATCAGAGTCTTTTCCAAAGAGCTGGCTCTTCACATCAGATAGCCAAAGTATTAGAGCTTCAGCTTCAGCATCAATCCTCCCAATGATCAGCTGTTAAACTGATCTAATTCTGGACTTCTTGTTATGGAAGAAATAAATTCCTTTATTATTTTAGTAACTTTTGGGTAATGGTAAGATAAAATATAATTCACATATTCTCAAAAATGTACCGTTCAATGGTTTTTAGTATATTCACAGTATTTTTGTCTGGAGAATCCATCCCCCAGACAGAGAATTCCCCTGGCCAGATACAGCCCATAAGGTCACAAAGAGTTGAACATGACTGAAACGACTTAGTAGGCATGCACACACACACAGAGTTGTACAACCATCACCACAAATTATTGTTAGAACATTTTCACCCCCTTCCAAATAAATCCCATATACATTTTGGTATTGCTTCCCAATCCTCCCATCCCCCCACTCTGGATGTTAAGCATCTACTATTTCCTGTCTCTACAGAATTGTCTATTGTGGATATTTCATATCAATGAAATCATACAATAAAATGGTCTTTCGTGACTGGCTTCATTCCCTTAGCATGTTTCCAAGGTTCATTTCTATTGCAGCATATCTCATACAAACATATATCTTGTTCTTTTTTTATAGCTGAATAATATTCCATTGTGTAAATATACCACCTTTTTTTTTATCCGTTTATCACTTGAAGTATATCTGGGTCATTTCCACCTTTTGACGATTATGAATAATGCCATAATGGATGTTCATGTACAAACTTTTATATGGCCATAGTTCTCTCATTTCTCTTGCATCTATAAGTAGGTGTGGAATTGCTGAGTTGCTTAAGTAATTTTGAGTTGGATTACCTGTTACTTGCAGCAGAATCATCCTACTTGATACATGTTAAAGTAAATAACACAAAGAGGAAGTTCTTGGCTTCTGCACACACTCAGGCTGCTAGTCGATGGCTATTCTCCCTTCTTGATGTTACCAGGAAGAGAAAATCAGGTCCAAGAGGGCTGGAGTATTTTGCATATGATCATCTTTCTGGAACATCATTTATTTCGTCTGGTGTTTGCAGTACTTGAAAAAAGAGCTGAACAATGTTCAGCTGCTGTCTCTTTTTTTAAAGCATATCATCATCTCCAGAGGCTCCAGAGTTTCAGAGACCTACTACCATGGAACCCACTCAGTGTCTTGACTAGGGTGAACCAGTGTGACCCTTCACGGTAATTGGCCAAGTTGGCTTCTAGTCACTTTGTTGGGTTCCTTTGAACATGAAAAGCTTTGGTGACTTCAAGGGTGTTTCTAAAAGTACCAACAATTCCAAAATCATTGCACCTTTCTTCATAAGCTTTCAATTAGTTATCAGTTAGGTTTAGAAGAAATTGGCAGGAAAGGGGCATAGATTTGGAAGGGAGGGGATGTGCGATTCTAGACTCCCAAGATGAAGGGATAGAGACCAAAGGAGGAAGAAAAGGGGCAAAAGCAAGCTCTGTCATTTTGAAATTTGGATGAAAGCCACCTCTGACCCCAGGAATCATTTGCAAACATCATCTTGCCTGCCGTCCTCTTTAGGTAAATTAGATTGTGTTAGATAAATGATGCTAGAGAGATAGATAGATGAATTGATGAGTCGGATGAATGGACAGATAGACAGGTAGAGCAGGCATTTCTTTTATAAAAAGATAGAGAGTAACAATACTAAATCTAGTTAGGAAAACAGAAATCATACCAACTACTCCAAACAAAAAAGTTTTAATCAGCACAGGAAATTGGCGACATCAGTGTTAGGAAAGCTGAAAGATCAAAATGAGGTGCTAGAGGAACCCAGAAACTAATAACAGTGGAAGCCACCTAGGGAAATGAAATGGAAGAGGTGGTGTCACCAGCTATGAACTGGGATGAGGGGGCCTCACGGGGCTGTTGTTCGGGTCTCTGGAGGAAAGTCCTATTCCACTGGTCTCCAGACACATGGACACAGGCTCCTGTCTCTCCTGCCTTCCTCTTCTACCTTCCAAATCCCCTCTAGTGCTGACCACTAACAGACCTAGTGGGAAGCTGGCAAGGGAGGCGAGGAAATGCAGTTTTCAGAGCCTCAACCCCCAAATCACAGAGCAGGATAGAGAAGCATGGTCTCAGAGCTGATGGGCAATTGATCAGTCAACAGCTGATTGGCTAGCAACAGCCAAACGCAACTGTCTACCTTACCGGCGGTTTCCTACAACAGTGGGGATTCGCTTCTGCCCTACCAGATGCATTAGTCTGTCTCACAAAGAAGGACCCTCTTCCTACTGAAGGTGAAACATCAGGTCCCAACTGTTAACTCCCCGTCTCATATTGTCATGAATTCCTCTTTGGGTTTGGTTGCAATCCCACCTGAATCTCTGTAACCTGGAGTCAGACATGATAGACTTATCCGTTGACAACAAGGCTGGTATGAAATGATGTGATGACAAGCGAGGAGGACAAAGCACCGCTTCTCCATCTTCCTTTCTAGATGAGACACAGGCTGCTGCTGATTTCTGCAACCCTTTTCTTCCCTTTCCCCACAGACAGCCAGTCTCTCTGTCAGTCCAAGTTCCATACTTGGTTTCTCCTACTTTCATTCCTAAGGGATGGACTCTTCTGAGTCTTATTGTTCTTAGATTACTAGAATTTTCCATCAACTCTTATAGGACTTCATGGGACCAACTCTTGTTATGGGACTTCACGCCTCTAGAGAATCTTCCACCCACAGTGTAGCAGCAGCCTCGTTTTATGTTAGGTAATCAGGATCAATCATTCCAGCTAGGGGGCAAACCCTTCTTCACTTACTGGTTCAGTGGCATGAAAGTCCAGATGTCCAGGTGGAAGTCCCAACTGTCAAACTGATGGTGGCACTGTGTTCCCTGCTAGAAGCAGGCATCTGTAATCAGCTAAGAACTTTAAACCCAAAGTTGCTGAGATGGGAAGGCAAATACTCCAGGAGATTTACTAGTGATGGAAGCCAACTCCATCTTCATTGCTTGGTTTCTAGACCCTTCAACTCTGGCTACGGGGGAAACCACACCAGGTCTCCATGATCACACACTGCAGAGTGGTAGTCAGTGCCTCAGGTCTTCTTTGTCCCTCACTTTGCACTGTAACTGCCTCCTCTGAGGACCACTCTTTCTATGAAGCCAGATGTTTCTGGGTGATGAGACACATGGAAAGATGAGACATCCCACAAGCTCACGGCTGTGCTCCTTTTGCTATGAAATGAGTTCTTTGGCAGAATCGAAGTTGTGAGGGACACAGTGACAGCAGATAGCATAGTCCTTGTGCCCATGGATGGTGATGGTGCAGAAGTATTCCAGGCAAAAGGAAAACCGTCTAGAATAAGGGCAAAATTGCTTCTCCCTCCTTCATAGGATAGAAGGGTCCAGTGGAATCACTGTCCCTGCAGGTGGCCTCCAGGAGTGATGTCATTTCCTGTCCAGAGCTCTGCATGTGTTTCTGCTGTTGGTGGGTCAGGCACTTGGCAAACAGGTAATCCACAGTGAGGAAAAGGCTGAGATGTGGAGAAGATGCAGGGCTCTCATCCCTGCCACCATGGCCACTCTGTACACAGACCCACTGACTGAGCACCGGTGTGGCTGCAGGGAAAGCTGGCCAACGTTGCAGAGCATCATCGTACTCACTGAATTAATGTGAGCCTCTTGTGAATGCCACTCAGTGAGAACTCATAAAGGACAAAAACATCCCCGCACTTGGTGCTCATCCTAGGATGTCACCACACCCCTCTTCTCCAGTTTGCAGGGTCTTCGGCATTCAAAATCTTGTCAGGTGGGATGGGGGCTGGTGAGAGAAAGGGGCTATATGTACACATATGGCTGATTCACTTTGATGTACAGTAGAAACTAACACAACATTGTAAAGCAACTATACTCCAGTAATAAAATGTTAACAAAGAAAGCATGTCAGGATAGTATCTTCAAAGTGAAAGACAAGTCGCTGCACTTTGTATTTCCTCCATGTAGGAGTAGCTTCTGTAGGTTCTGGAAACCATTTATATCCTACACACTGTATGCCATTCTACCAAAAGTAGAGCTCAAAGTTGAAAGGTCTGAACTGGTCATTTTTCTCTCTGTAAGTTCTCTCAGGTAGACAGAAGCGGCCATCTGGTTTCTCAAAGCCTTGCCTTCAACAGCCACTTTGCTGTAAGCAACCACAGCTAATACTAATTAATCACGATACCACTGTATACGCACAAGTTGCCAATACCCAGTGTTTCACTGGCAAGGAGCTCAGCATTGCTTTTGAGGCCAAAGATAGAGGCGAATCCAGTCCATGTTCCTATCTCTGGGGTCCTCTCCTTCTGGTACCCTAAATACTCTCTGAGCCAGGTTCTAGTCAGGGCAAGAGAAGGCCCACCAGGTATTTCAATGCACAGAACCCATACCTCAGGCACTGGAAGGCTGAAAGAGCAGCGGAGCAGGCTCAGGTAGCCCAGGGGTTGTGCACAGCAGGAAGGAACTACTATGCAGGGCTGGGAGGAAAGGGAAGAGCTGTAGCCATCAGGCTCCAGGTGTGGGAGGAGGGCTTATCCAAACCTTTGGGAGGGGTCTCTGTGCAGCTGGCCCTCCCGTCTCTGAGGGTACCAGGCTCAGGCTTTGAAGAGTAGATCCTTTTTTTTTTTAGTTTATTTTTTTATTGAAGGATAACTGCTCTACAGAATTTTGTTGTTTTCTGTCAAACCTCAACATGAATCAGCCATAGGTATACATTTATCCCCTCCCTTTTGAACCTCCCTCCCATCTCCCTCCCCATCCCACCCCTCCAGGTTGATACAGAGTCCCTGTTTGAGTTTCCTGAGACATACAGCAAATTCCCGTTGGCTATCTACTTTACATATGGTAATATACGTTTCCATGTTACTCTTTCCATCCATCTCACCCTCTCCTGGAGAGCAGATCTTGAAGTGGAAGCTTTGCAGGTACCTGGGCTTCTGAGCCGAGCAGAGCATCACGGCTCACCACCTGATTTGGAGGTGCGCTTCAGGCAGTGAAGAATCCACTTGCAATGCAGGAGACCTGGGATCAGTCCCTGGGTTGAGAAGATCCCCTGGGGCAGGGAATGGTTACTCCAGTGTTCTTGCCTGGGAAATCCCATGGACACTGGAGACTGGTGAGTGACAGTACACGGGGTCACAAAGAGCTGGACGTGACTGAGCAACTAACTCTTTTTTATTTTTTCTCCACTTGGAAGATGTTTAAACCTCTGAGAAGGAGGCTTGTTCACGACTTGGATCTCTGGGAGGAGGCACAACCCCGTGGGTACTCAGATACACTTCCCCTGTGTGGTTTTTCAACAAGACTGACCATCATAAAAACACCCGCATTAAAACGGCATGTGGAGTTTACAAAACAATTGCATATATATTGACCTTCATCTTCACAGCCACCTTCTGAGGCCAGTGATGTCACCCACCCTCTGTAAATGAGGAAATTGAGATGTGATGCGGGCGGTTAGGCAACCTCTCACAGGCCATTCTTTCTGGCAGAACTGAGAGCCCAGGCTTTCTGGCCCCAGATCTTCTGTTCTCTTGTTTCAGGGGTGAACCTGTTGTCTCTCAGCTCTGAGCCCACCCCCTCTAAATGGGGCAGAGCTCCCCAAACTCCGTTTCTCCAGCTCCCTTGCCAACTGGCTTCTTGTTGGGCTGTGCTCCTTGGGGGGCATGTAGGGGAAATTGGCAGGTGGGAGGAAGGAGAAAGGGGCTTCCTTTCTAGTTTCCAGCTCCCATCAGTGCTGCTTTCACGGCAACAAAGAAGGCTCCAGCTACCCCTGCCATCCCTGATGCCGGTACCAGCCATGCTCCAAGATACCAGAGGTACCAGCAGCAGCTAGATTTCAGTGGCTATACTCTCTCCCACCTTGGGCCAACCCCCCGGGAGCATTTGAGCATCTCCAGGGTTCACCCCTGCTTGCTGAGCAGCTTTCTAGATGATTCAGGGATGTGGGCTTCTTCCATCTTCTGGCTCTTCCATTCCTTAGAGCTTTAGATGGAGAGAATGGAAAATCAACACCTTTCCTTGACTGTCTCACCATAGCAATGACGCAACCACTTTCTTTGGTGAGAACTAGTCATATGATGTCATTAGAGGCAAATAGGGAGAGGCTGGGGAAACGGGTTCCTGATTGGACAGCTGCTTTCTGGACAGCTGCTTTCCAGAAGCAACTCTGAACTATGATCTGAGAATATATGGCCATCTCTGTTGGGTCGGTTGTATGTTGTTTTCTTTTTTATTTATATGATTGCTCTCTATAGAAGAGATCACTGTATATATGTACTATATGTTACATGTGTACATATGATCATCATGTGTGTAGGTCATATTTCCCCTAGTATATTAGTATTTGCCTTTGGATTCTATTTAGTGTGTCTCTTGCTATATATTTATTTTTAAATTGTATATAGTCAATTATTTTAAAATTGTATATATATATTTATATTCATACATACATAATTATATATAGTTATCATATTGCACATTTTTTCTTTCATTTATTGTTTCAGTATTTTTTGTCTTACTAAGAAGTTATATAATACAAGTAGTATCTTTTGTTACTAATGGATAGTGACCTAGCCAGAACTGTTTATTAAATAAGTCATCCTTTCTAATATGGCTCAAAGTCCCACTTTAATGTATGCTAAGTTCCCATATATTCATAAATCTAATATCAAACTCTATTTTCTCCTACTGTTTTTAGACATGTATTCTTCCATATGAATGATGTAATGACTTTATTTAGCTCAAAAAAATGGATATGCTATTGAAATAACATTAATATAACTTGGAATGACAGATCATTTTTTGTAATTAAATCTGCTCACTTAAGAATATTAACTCTTTATATAGGCTTTGTTTTATGTTCTTCAATAATATTTGACAGTTATAAGCATGCTGAGCTTTTTAAAAAATTTATTTCTAAATGTGTTATTTTTTTCTATCTATAAGTGGTATTTATAAAAAATTTACCTTCCAACTTCATATTGTTAGCATAAAGAAAAGGTATTGATTTCATAAGCTTATACCATATCTGGCTATATTATACAATTCTTTTATTAAAACTAATATGAAGAAGTAAAAGTGTTAGTCACTCAGTCATGTCCAACTCTTTGCAACCCCATGGACTGTAGCCCACCAGGCTCTTCTATCCATGGAATTCTCCAGGCAAGAATACTGGACTGGGTAGCCATTCCCTTCTCCAGGGGATCTTCCCAACCCAGAGATCAAACCTGGGTCTCCTGCATTTCAGGCAGATTCGTTACCATCTGAGCCACCAGGAAAGCCTTAATTCAGAAAATTATAGAGGACTTCACTTCACTTCACTTCACTTGTATTAGAATTAGGCTTTTATTAATTCTAATATGAGGACCTCTTTAATTTTCTGAATATACAGACCTATCATCTGAAATAAAGGCACTGTTGTTTCTTTTGCCTACACAACTAAGGGGCTAGCCATGTCCCTCCCCTGTCTAGTATATTTCCATATCACAAATGACTAGGGCAGTTCTCCTGGGATAAAACTTAAGAATGAATCTCTAAACAAGGTAGGCAACATTCTTGAAAAAGATGGAGGTTCCAGCATGGACAATAGGGTCATAGAGTGAAGGCTAGCAGGGACCAGTTAGAAAAAAGGGAGGACAGGAAAGGTGGAACGACATCTTCAAAGACTGAAAGAGAAAAAATACCAACATTGAATTCTATATCAAGCTTAAATATCCTTCAAGAATGAAGGCAAAATAAAGTCACTTCAGATAAAAAGGAAAAAAAGGGAGAGTGAGAGAGCATTTTTTATCAGCAGCACTGGACTACAATAAAAGCTCTTTAGGACAAAGGGAAATGTAACAGGTATGAATCTGCATAAAATGGAGAAGACTGGAAATGGTAATGATGTTAAATAAACATAAGGCTAGTTTTCCCTCTTAATTTCATGAAAATGCATATGATTGTTCAAAATAAAAGAAAAACTTTGTATTTTAGAGTATATAATGTTTACAGTTATATTACATATAACAACTGTAGCCTAACAGATGGGGCTGGAAAATGGGGTGTATACTTGCAAAATTCTTACATTTTATGTGAACTGGCACAACATTAACTCTTAATAGATCATAGAAATAAATGACCCAACATCAACTCCTAAAAAATAAATCAGAAGGCAGGGTTCTTTATACAACCTTGAAAGGTGTCAGGGTGGTAGACCATACTTCTCCTTCCCATCACCCTCATCTACTAACATTGGGCTTGACCTTGTGACTTTCTTTGGTGACAGAATAGAGCAAAACTAGTTTTGAGATTAGACCTTAAGACACATCGTGAGAATAACATGTTGTAGGTGGCTACAGCCCCATAAAAGAATGAAACACTTGGATCAAACCTGATTGATTCTCAGCCTGAAAGATAGCTGCCCCAATCCATCAACATACATGTGAGTGAGAAACAAATACTTGCTGTTTTAGAACACTGAGATTTCATGGCTATTTGTTATGCTGCAAAAGTTGACTCTACCATACTAGAACTTAAAAAGGGGAACAGAACTACGTAATAAGTAAAATGGATACTACAGAAATACAAAGAATCATAAGAGACTACTCTGAACAATTATAAGCCAACAAATTGGGTAAGCTAGAAGAAACTGGTAAAATCATAGAAACATGTAAGAATGAATCACGCAGACATAGAAAATCTAACCAGAACAATAATGAATAAGGAGACTGACTGAATGAGTCATCAAAAACCTCTCAGCAAAGAAAGGCCTAGAAGGATAGACATGTACACACTGCTATATATAAAGTAGAAGACAAACAAGGCCCTGCTGTATAGCACGTGGAACTCCACTCAATATTATGTGGCTGCCTGGATGGGAGGGGAGTTTGGGGGAGAATGGATACATGTATACATATGGCTAACTCCCTTCACTGTCCACCTGACACTACCAAAACACTGTTAACTGGCTATACCCCAGTGCAGAATAAAAAGTTAAAAACAAGAAAAAAGAAAAGTCCAGGACCAGGTGATTTCACCAGTGAATCTGTCAAACATTTAAATAAGAATTAATACGAATCCTTCTCAAACTCTTTCAAAAAAATTGAACATGAAAGAATACTTCCTAACTCATCTTATGATGCCACCATTACCCAGATATCAAAGCCAGACAAGAAAACTGCAAGAAAAGAAAATTACAGCCAATATGCCTAAAGAACATAGATGCAAAAATCCTCAAGAAAATACTAGCACACCAAATTCAACTACATATTAAAAGATCATACACCATGATCAGGGATAACCTGACAGGCAAGTATGTTTCGACATATGAAAGTCAATAAATGTGGTGATACACCACATTAATGGAATGAAGGATAAAGAACAAACACAACATTCACGTGGGCAGTTGGAAACAGGGACCTGGATGACCACTCTTCACTGATTTGGCCCAGATTTGAAGTCATGAAAGAGGATGACATCACCAGAGTCAAATGAGTGCTGCAAGGGGAGAAGATCAAAAAGAAAATCTTGAAAAACATCGTTTACCAGGACAGCATACAGGTGCAGAAACCAAAGGAGGTACAGTGTCAAAATGCTGCCAAAGACTGGATGGAAAGGGGTCCAGTGGGTTTGGTAGTTGGAGGCCATGCTTATCTGACCATTAAGTTGAGGGACAGGTGAGGAAACGCAATGACGAACAGCAGTGCAAAGTGCCTCTGGAGCAACATTTAGGGCAGCGTGTGAGACTGTGGAAGCCCGTGAGGGGCAGGGGTGGGACAGGTGCTGAGGAGAGAGCCCATCTAGGAGAGATTTTGTTGAGAATGGGGAAACTGGAGCAAAGCTACTGGAGAGACAGCAACTATCTAAGAGGAACAAGATGGTGGGGGATGGGGGTGGGGCAGGAAGAGCTGATGAGGCGAAAGGGTCAGGAAACCAGAAAGACGAGGAAATGAGAGCCAGGTGCAGCCTTAACAGCCTTGGAAAAGGAGCCACTAGGAACTGTGGTTTGTCTTCACTGACATATTGTTCACACTTCACAGTGTAGCTTCAGGAGCAGGGACAAGCTCCCCTGTCCCCCAGGTCTGGCATCAGCCTTATGGCTGGAACAAAGGAGGAGGCTCTTGTGAGACCCCTGATAACAGTGATGGTGTCTGTCCCTACCCGCCAGACATTCTGTTCATTCCAACATGACTTTTGAACAGAACATGGGACAGGTATTGTTCTCGCTAGAAGTCGGAGTGCAGGTTTAGATGTGAAATCGGAGTCACACAGCCTGGAGAGGTGGCCACGCTTCCTGTTTGTCCCCTGGATAGCCCCACCTTGCTCTACAAAACCTCAACGGTCACTGAACACCCACCCCACATGCAAGCCAGAGAAAGCTTTCACAGAACGCTAGCAGTTCCAACAAAAATACTTGAACTTTCTTCAGTTCCTTCCATCCGACCCTGATATTTTTCCTTGAAATTGAAACCAGCGGCTCCAAGGAGCATGGAGAAAGGAACAGATGGACAATGAGATAAAGGAGTTTGGATGTGCCTGACAAATATAACAAAATCTTGAGGTATCTAAGTTTTTCCATCTGTGTAAAGAACTGCCAATCTTCCTAAATATCAGGAATTGCACTTAAACAGCCATTCCTCTGGATGATGATGATGATGAAGGTTTACTGTGGACCAGGCACTGTGTCAATCACTTTACATGTATTATCTCATTTGATCCTAACAAGGCTTCTGTCGGGGAGGTCGGACCACCTTCTTCCTCATTTATAGATGAGGAAATCCTGGCTTGGAGTATGTGAGAAACTGATTAAGTTCATAAGTAGTGGAATGGCGATTTGAACTCTGGAAGAACTTGTATGTCAAACCACCCTATGAGGCCATCTCTCAGAGATACACATACATCATTTTTCTTAATTATATTGGAAAAAATGCAAAATTAATTTGAATTTTATAAAGCCATCTCTGCATATGTAAGGAGTACTTATGGTATAAATAAGCTATTGGCTTGTCTTTTCTTGTCTACCCCTCAGTGATGAATAGTGTAGATAAGTAAGTCACAGAGGCTAAAAACTCTAGTTCAGTGGTTCACACCTGGCACACCACCACCGTTCTTGTCCTCAGTCTGTATGAAGGCAACAAAGAAGAAACATGAAACATGAAAGTGGGCAAAACAGAATGCAACAGCAGCTCCATGTGCTTGTCACTTCCACCCTCTTGATCACTGACCAAGGCAGCAAATGCTCAGGCTTCAGGACCAGGACGCTCTCAGAGTGAGGCCTCCAGAACCCTTGCAACACATTCACTGGGAATACTGGTTTAAAACGCAGATTCCTGGAGTCTGCCTAGAACTTCTTTCTGAATTACTTATGTGTGGGTGGAGAACGTGTGGGTGGAGAACCTGTGGGCTTCCCAGGTGGCTCAGATGGTAAAAAATCTGCCTATGATGTGGGAGATTCCCTGGGTTCGATAGGTTCGATCCCTGGATCAGGAAAATCACCTGGAGAAGGGAATGGCTACCCACGCCAGTATTCCTGCCTGGAGAATTCCATGGACAGAGGAGCCTGGTGGGCTACAGTCCACAGGGTCACAAAGAGTTGGACATGATTGAGCCACTAACAAACACACAGAAAACATACTTTCCAAATTTCAAGAGCTCCAGTGGCACAATCGGTTAGCATGTGGTACTTATACAGCAGTACAGGCAGAGCTATGCTGAGGTTGTGGTTTCATGCCTCCCCTGGAGAACGGCCCCTTGGGCTTCCCTAGTGGCTCAGACAGTAAAGAATCTGTAGGCAATGCAGGAGACCTGGGTTAAGGTCTATGAGTCAGGTGTCCTTAGGCACCCAAAGTTTGGGATCCCTGCTGCCAAAGGTTTGTCCCGAGCATGTCATGACTGAAGAGACACTGAGATAAATAAGGTAAAGGTCAATGACAGAAGGAACAATGGTGAGGGTGGTGGTGGAGTAGGATTCTTGGGTGGAAGTGCATGTTTGCTATTTCTCATCTTGTCATAGCAGCCTAACTGGTAAAGACAAAATACCAGCTTAAGTTCACTATTTCTGGCAAAAAAGGGGTTCTCAAAATGAGGAAATAAAAGAACATAATGACCAGGCTTGAGAGTTAAAAGAAGGGGAAGAGAAGCAATGGGTTGTACAAGTAGAATTTAACAAATATTGACATTGAAAAAACATTGTTAAATCAATATATTAGGGGTTGGTTAAACAGACTGAAGCATTACAAGGGGAACCAATAGGAAAAATGAAAACACATCTATGAACCTTTCAAATTACTAAGAGAATAAAATACAACATAAAATAATACATAGAAATAATATAACATAAAACAATGTAAAAAAGAAAGGAAAACAAAGCTAAAGTGCAGAAGCAGAAGATAAAAAATTAAAACCAACTAAATCTGTTATAAGAACAAGCATAAATAGATCTGTAACCTAAAAAAGCACCCCCATAATAGCTTAAAGCAACTCACTTACCTATGTAGTACACAAAAGAGCAGTATCTAAAATAAATTGAACCAGAAATATTAAGAATAAAAGGATGGGCAGATACTGTAACAAAAGCAAGTGGATATTTTAGCTTTAATAGGAGATGAGGTTGAACTCAAGACAAAAAGCACTAAATGAAACCAAGGGGACAATTTATAATGATTAAGGGAATGATTTAAAATGAGGCTATAATTGACCTTTAAGTACAAAATGACAACAAAACAGCAATAACAAAGACAATAAAGCAGAAACACAGCAGAAAACATTTTACATATGCCTAGAACAATCAAGGAAGAATAAATAAAAATACAATAATAATAGGATAATTCAAATAATTCTTTTCAGTCCTGGGAGCTCTAACAGGCAAAATGGTGAGGATCCAAACCCAATTAACATAAGGTTGAACACACACACACACACAACACATACACATATACAATTATATATATATATATATACACACATATACATATATATGACTTTGTACCCTGAAAACAGAGAATCACTATTTTCTAAGAACTGGTGGAATAAAAATGGGCCTCATTATCTCCAAGGCTACAAAATTAGAAATGAATTAAAAATTAGAGGAAACTTGTAAAAATCTCCTAGCTACCTGTTAATTTTTTATCTTATTTAAACAATTTTTGTGGAAATCACAACTTAAATAGCAGAAGTTAAAGAAAATAACTACAACAAAAATAGTAGGATAAGATAGCATATAACTTGAAAACAAATCCACAAACACACAAAAATCTAATAATAATAGATCAAATGTATATATTTTTTTCAGATATGAAGCTGAGTACACAAACTTAAGGTAAATTCCAGGGCCTAACCTGAAGAAGGCTCTGAATATCATAGCAGTGAATGCAATGCGGGGTAGAGAATAGAATTTTAGACTCAGTTATCAAGGAATCCCACAAATAAGATGAGTGGGATTGGAGATACCACTTCCACATAAAACTGTAATTCTTCAGAGCTGAAAAAAAATCTGAAATTTGCCCACAAACACAGGTGAACAACTAGGAATCTTGTCTGTCTTAGCCTGTGGACTGGATAGGAAAATAATGTTTCCCTAAGATTTTGTAAACCATAGGCCTCCTCTCATGCAGATTTGAGACTGGAAACAATAGCACGTTCATAGTCTGTACTGTCCAAGATTAGAAATTAACATAAAATGTTATCTTGAGCCATTGATAGGCCCTGAACCATCTAGCAGAAAGAAATCTATAATCTCTCTTGAGGAAGAAGCTCACAAGCCAGACAATACATTATTCTCATACATAAAGATCTCCCAAATTCTCACTATTTGCTATAATATAAATTGAAAATAAATGCAACAGGAGAAGAAGCATATGACTTAAAAAGGAATAATAATTTGGCTAAAATTACTCTTCTCAGTGGCAGTTATATAGGTCAGACATGCTGAGGGGAAATAACTGTCAATCTAGAATTCTATACCTAATTAAATTTTCATACAAGAATGATGTTAAAGATATTCCCATATAGAAAAAGGCTAAGAAAGTGAGTGACTAACAGATCCTTCAAAACGAGACAATGACATCAGCCCCACATGAACTCTGAATACAGCTCCATACACAGGGGATTAGTAAGAGGGAGCTGACTCACCAAAACTCTCTTACATAATGAGTATTATGAAGTACTCATTAAGTATTGGACTTCCTTGGTGGCTCAGACGGTAAAGGGTCTGTCTACAATGTGGGAGACCTGGGTTCGATCCCTGGGTCGGGAAGATTCCCTGGAGAAGGAAATGGCAATCCACTCCAGTACTATTGCCTGGAAAATCCCATGGACAGAGGAGCCTGAGAGGCTACAGTTCGTGGGGTCGCAAAGAGTTGGACATGACTGAGCGACTTCACTTTCACTTTCATTAAGTATTACCTACAGAAGAATTGATGCTTTTGAACTGTGGTGTTGGAGAAGACTCGAGAGTCCTTTGGACTGCAAGGAGATCCAACCAGTTCATCCTAAAGGAAATCAGTCCTGAATATTCATTGGAAGGACTGAGGTTGAAGCTGAAACTCCAATACTTTGGCCACCTGATGTGATGACCTGACTCATTTGAAAAGACCCTGATACTGGGAAAGATGGAAGGCAGGAGGAGAAGGGGATAACAGAGGATGAGATGGTTGGATGGCATCACCGACTTAATGGCCATGAGTTTGAGTAAACTCTGGGAGTTGGTGATGGACAGGGAGGCCTGGCGTGCTGCAGTCCATGGGGTCACAAAGAGTCAGATGTGACTGAGTGACTGAACTGAACTGAACCTATATTTTTCCTTTCAGGAAGATCCAACTAAGACACAGCCTGGGTAAGGAATAAAAATAGGTCTTCCACTGAATCTTTTATTTTCTGGAGAAAATAGCACCATTTCCCCCCCTACACACACTCACACCCTCCCCTTCCCCCCAAAAAAAGGTAAACCAAAGGCTAGGGCAATGATTCTCAATCATGGCTGAACGTTAAAATCACCTAACTAGCTTTAGAAGCCTTGTGATGCCTGTTTGACCCCAGAGATTATGATGAATCAATCTTAGGTATCTGAATTTGGGTGTGTCTTGGCACACACTTTATCTTGATAAGATACCTTATCTTAGAGAGAGTCATAGATAATTACCTAAACTACTAACAGAATCCTGACCCACAGAAACTTGAGATAACCCATGTTTATTGTTTTAATTCACTCCGTTTTGGAGTTATTTGTTACATGGAAATAGATAAATAACATATTGAGTATTTGTAATACAAGGTACTTGTGTATTTTATATCAGACTTTGGCCTAAAGAGATTGTGTCCTCTCTGAAGCCTTTGTTCATACTTGACAATACTTCCCAAAGAAAGGCAATGTAAAAGAATGCTCAAACTACCACACAGTTGTACTCATCTCTTATGCTAGTAAAGTAATGCTCAAAATTCTCCAAGCCAGGCTTCAACAATACATAAACTGTGAACTTCCAGATGGTCAAGCTGGTTTTAGAAAAGGCGGAGGAACCAGAGATCAAATTGCCAACATCCACTGGATCATCAAAAAAGCAAGAGAGTTCCATAAAAACTTCTATTTCTGGTTAATTGACTATGCCAAAGCCTTTGACTCTGTGGATCACCACAAACTGTGGAAAATTCTGAAAGAGATGGGAATACCAGACCACCTGACCTGCCTCTTGAGAAATCTGTATGCAGGTCAGGGAGCAACAGTTAGAACTAGACATGGAACAACAGACTGGTTCCAAATAGGAAAAGGAGCACGTCAAGGCTGTATATTGTCACCCTGCTTATTTAACTTATATGCAGAGTACATCATGAGAAACGCTGGGCTGGAAGAAGCACAAGCTGAAATCAATATTGCACGGAGAAATATCAATAATCTCAGATATGCAGATGACACCACCCTTATGGCAGAAAGTGAAGAAGAACTAAAGAGCCTCTTGATGAAAGTGAAAGAGGAGAGGGAAAAAGTTGGCTTAAAACTCAACATTCAGAAAACTAAATGCATCTGGTGATGCATCTGGTTGCATCAGTTCAGTTCAGTTCAGTTCAGTTCAGTTGCTCAGTCGTGTCCGACTCTGCGACACCATGAATCGCAGCATGCCAGGCCTCCCTGTCCATCACCAACTCCCGGAGTTCACCCAGACTCTCGTCCATTGAGTCTGTGATGCCATCCAGCCATCTCATCCTGGGTCGTCCCCTTCTCCTCCTGCCCCCAACCCCTCCCAGCGTCAGAGTCCTTTCCAATGAGTCAACTCTTCGCATGAGGTGGCCAAAGTACTGGAGTTTCAGCTTCAGCATCATTCCTTCCAAAGAAATCCCAGGGTTGATCTCCTTCAGAATGGACTGGTTGGATCTCCTTGCAGTCCAAGGGACTCTCAAGAGTCTTCTCCAACACCACAGTTCAAACACATCAATTCTTCGGTGCTCAGCTTTCTTCACAGTCCAACTCTCACATCCATACACAACTACTAGAAAAATCATACCCTTGACTAGACGGACCCTTGTTGGCAAAACAATGTCTCTGCTTTTCAATATGCTGTCTAGGTTGGTCATAACTTTCCTTCCAAGGAGTAAGCGTCTTTTAATTTCACGGCTGCAGTCACCATCTGCAGTGACTTTGGAGCCCCCCAAATTAAAGTCTGACACTGTTTCCACTGTTTTGTGGAAAAGAAGGGGATGACAGGATGAGATGGTTGGATGGCATCACTGACTCAATGGACATGAGTTTGAGTAAATTCTGGGAGTTGATGATGGACAGGGAGGTCTGGTGTGCTGCAGTCCATGGGTTAGCAAATAGTTGGACATGACTGAGCGACTGAACTGAACTGAACTGACGATACTTGACATACTAAAGAAAGATCAATGACTCCCTGAGCTCCAGCTCCATGACTGCTTGGCCAACATCTCTGGTTTTACCATCTTCCTATCTTTTTTAAAGTATAATAATTCTTGCCCTGCTTTTCATAGTTACCATAGCCACCAGCTGAGATTATACAGGTGGAAACATTTCCAGCAAGTGAAGTACTAAATGTAAGACAGACAGTTTCAAGAAGCCAGACACAGCTCTATTGCCATTGTTCTGTTCCTTTAAATAATCCATCCCTTGCACAGTCTCAACTGGGTTTTCATAGCCTCAGAAATATGACTGATTGCAACTGTGTACCACCTGGCTAGGCTAAAAGCAACACTGAGATTCTACTGATAGCTCCATGTTTTCAAAGAGTCCTTTCCTCCTTTAAGGGGTTGGCTGTCAGACTACATCCTGGCAGGCGGAGATGAGCACTTCCTTCCGTGAATCGGGGTGGGGCCAAAGCCGAGGTCTTTCCTTATGTTATTAGTACAACTGAAGTCTCTTCTCTGTTAAGTAGACAAAGAAAGTACCTCATGACTTCCTGTGTTCTATTCTCCAGGGTCTCATCCTTGTCAGGAAATACTGAATTTAGAGAGGAAATGTGTTTGCTAAAATAGAAATAATAATTAAGTCATGTAAATCAAAATAACAAGATATGTATGGGTTTGTTTTTTTTTTAAACTAAAGTCCAGTGAAACAAATCTAAATATAATCATATGAAGATGACTGAGGTCAGGTAATGAACAAGAATTTGTCAAACAACATGTGCCCAGAGGTTTTTGCCCTAGTCAAGCACTGCTCTGCCTTCTAGGACATGTGTACAGCAGATCTGTGATACTTTACTGTTCAAAATCAGGATTCCATTAGGAAACAATCTCAGTAAACAGCATATAGTATATTTGCAGAAAAAAACCCCAAACACAAGAGTGATCAATTTGATAAGTGAGTAGAAACAGGATGGGAAGTAGGGTGGATGTCAGACATCTTGGAGTATACTTCTTTATATCGTTTTGATTTTGAACCATTTAAATGTTTTATATATGCAAAACAACCCCAAAATTAAATCCAAGTGGATTTTTTAAACTCTAAAATTGAATACAAACAGAAGCAAGTAAACTTAAATACATAATAAGTTGAAAATAGCCACCCTTGAAAAGTAACTCTTTCAAGTAACTTTTCATTTTAAGGACATCATTTAAGATGTCAGACATTATTTAAGTCTGATTCTGACTAATCTAAGTCACTTTTATCTCTGACATCTGTAATGCAGTATATTGTAAGGTAAAAAGAATGACCAAGAAAGCTGAAACTTTACTTACTAGATTTGTTGGTAATTCTAATACTGGTATTTGTAATGATTAATTGTGTATCACTGTCACTGGGTGGATCTTTGAGAATGTTTTTGGATGAAATAAAAATTTGATTGGTAGGACTTCCCTGGTGGCCCAGCGGTTGGGAATCCACCTGCCAATGCAGGGGACACAGTTTGATTCCTAGTGTTCTTGCCTGGAGAATCCCAGGGACTGGGGAGCCTGGTGGGCTGCCGTCCATGGGGTCGCACAGAGTCGGACACGACTGAAGCGAGTTAGCAGCAGCAGCTGGGAAGACTCCATGTTTCGAGGGGCAACTAAGCCTGCTCACGGCAACTGTTGAAGCCTGTGCCCCCTACAGCCCGTGCTCTGCAACAAGAGAAGCTGAGCAGGGAGAAGCCCACATACTGCAATGAAGTGTAGCCCCCGCTCTCTGCAACTAATGAAAGCCTGTGTAGCAATGAGGACCCAGCACAGCCAGACATTAATTTATTTTTAAAAAAGACTTCACTGGTAGACCGAGTAAAGCAGATGGCTTTCCCTAATGGGTGGGTGAGTCTCCAATTCATTGAGGACTTGAACAAAAGAGCTGATTCTTTTCTCAATTAAGAGAGACCTTCTTTTGCCTGGTGGCCTACAAGCTGGGACATGATTTTTTCCCTGTCTTTGGGCTCAAACTGAAGAACTGACTCTTTCTGGGTCTCTAGCCTGCCAGCATGGACTGAGTCCATTTTCAGTGGACTGAAACTACACCACTGGGTTTCCTGCTTGTCCACTCACCCTGTAGATCTTGGAACCTGTCATCTTCCATAATTGCATGGGCCAGTTCCTTATAGCGAATCTCAAACAGAGAGACAGGGAGGAAAAGCTATTGGTTCTGTTTCTCTAGAGGAACCCTGACCAATACAGTCTTATAATTCTAAAACAATTTTATTTTTATTCTGGATAAGGCAAATAAGCAAATATATGAATCTTAAGAAATAGTTTCTCTGTAAGAAAAAAAAGACATGAAAATATAAAAGAAGATAAGGAAAAGCCTTATCTTATGACATTTGTGTGGGAAACTCATTAAGGACTCACGATTACTTTGGAAACATCGCCCGGCTTTGTTCAGTGAAGTGACTATGGGCCCTATGAGCACCGCGTAGCAGTGAGCACGCACAGCACCCAAAGTTTGGTTTCTAAATGTTGCTGCCCATTTCAAGAAACTAGAGTGCCCAGGAGAAATGGTTGATTTCAGATCTGAGTCAGAAGAGGCATTAGATGAGTCTGGGACCGTTTGTGCCAGAAAACAAAGTGGTGACCAAAGACTCACAGCGTCATGTAAAAAGGCTGTGGGTCCCAAAGAAAGGGGCTCCCACTGGTGAAATCTAGGGCAACCTGGGCATTGGAAAAACGATGGTCATTGTTTATAACAAATTAAATTGCAAAAACCATGAATTTACAATTATACAAAAAGGAGGGAAGATGGCGAGGGAGTGATACAGAGAGAAATAGAGGTGGAGAGAGAGAAAGCTTTTTTTTTTTTTTTTAACAGAATGCCAGCTAATAA
Source organism: Capricornis sumatraensis (assembly GCF_032405125.1). Classification (NCBI taxonomy): domain Eukaryota; kingdom Metazoa; phylum Chordata; class Mammalia; order Artiodactyla; family Bovidae; genus Capricornis; species Capricornis sumatraensis. The sequence continues at coordinate 38,316,054 of NC_091083.1, forward strand.
ATATAGAATAGATTACACAATTCAAGAAAATCATCAACCTTCAGTCCCAATATAATATAATAATTCAAACAGGCAGGGATCATCATGGATTCTTAAATTGTTGGACAAAATATTGCTAATGATGCACTATTCTCACAATTCCAAAGCATTCACCATCCCGACTATTTAGCAATTTGAAAAAGAAAACTATTATCTACACAGTGGAGGGGTCTGGTGGCATTAGAAAAAAAAAGGATTTTAGGATACTTTAATATCCTATGCCTCTGGTAATGAAATAGTAAGTTCTCAACACTACCTGGGAGAAGGCAATGGCAACCCACTCCAGTACTCTTGCCTGGAAAATTCCATGGACGGAGGAGCCTGGTAGCCTGCAGTCCATGGGGTCGCTAGGAGTTGGACACAACTGAGCGACTTCATTTTCAATTTTCACTTTCATGCATTGGAGAAGGAAATGGCAACCCACTCCAGTGTCCTTGCCTGGAGAATCCCAGGGACTGGGGAGCCTGGCAGGCTGCTGTCTATGGGGTCGCACAGAGTCGGACACGACTGAAGCGACTTAGCAGCAGCAGCAGCAACACTGCCTATGTAATATTCTTCAGAGAACTATTTAACCTGAATCGAATCATACATTTAGTCTTTACTCCAAGTAACAGTAAAAAGCAGCAGCAATTACCAGGAACAAAAGAAACACTATCAAGAGGGCACAGATCAGTCTAGAAAGTAGGATGTTTTACAAGGAGAGTGGCCTGCACTCTTCACAAAATACAATGTCACAAAGACATAAAAGAGCTCATCAAACATATGGTACAAGTGTTGCATCATAAGGCAACTGAAGAGTGGTAACAGCCAGGTACAAGGTTTGACTCTTAACAGGATCCTGAATTGAATGAAAGAGTATGGACTACATATAAGGTGATACAATGAGATACTGTTCATTTTATCAGGTAATGACATCAGAGGCACGCAGAGGAATATTCTAAGGAGATTCATGAGGAAGTATTTAGAGGTGAACGTGTGGTGACTGCAATTTATTTCAAATAGCTCAGCCAGAAAGGCTAATATATGTATATTAAACCCAGAGAAAAAAGGGGGAGGGACAGAGAGGCAGGACAGAACAAGCAAATGGGGCCAAATTGGTGGATCTGGGTCAGGAGTAAATGGTTTCTCTTTTTTTTTCCCCATTGTTCTGTATGCTTGAAAAATTTCAAAATAAGAAGTTGAGGGGAAAGTATTGGTGATAATAATACCGTTGAAAAATCAAATTAAGTTGCTGCAGGAAAGAGAAATGATTGATCTGTGTTTTTAGATAAGAATAGAAACTTCCCCCACAGCTGCGGAGGAACACCGCGCCACCCTCAAGTTCACCCTGTGATTCTGCGCACCTCATTAATTTAAAAGGGCAAACCTGATCCACGTCCTTGCAAGCGCTCACTACAAAAGCAAGGAGTCCTTTTTCAGGGCAGCCAAGGGTCCAGGGAGGCCAAGCTGGCAGAATGAGAGGACCTTCTTTTTTTTTTCCCCAGAACAAAGAGCCGGGAGGGATGCAAATAGCACTTGCCTTCGGGAGGTGGAGCAGGCACATGTCAGCTGCACAATCAAGATGAGGAAGGGAGCAGAGAGTGAAGGAATAGGACTCTGGGGCTGAGATGTGGGCTCTGGGATGGAAGCTGAAAACAATCTGATGCACTCGAGTGACGTTTCCCAACCTCCAGGAAAGAGTTTTGGCTTTTCCTTTTTTCTTTGACTATTGTTAAGGGAAGACTTTCTGTGATCTCTCAAGTGTGTTCTGATTATTTCCCCTGCCTCCATCCCTTCCCCCACATACCTGGTTATCTCCACAACCTCTCCTCCCTGTCCCTCCTCCGTGACACTCAGAGAAACACTTGGCAGCTAGTTTCCTGGTACCTATTTGGGTTTTCCAGGGTCAGCCTCTCCCCAAGGAGCCTCTTCTATTACCAGGGATTTGAAAGCACCACTCACAACGTTAAGAGATTTCCAAACAGCCACTGAGAGTCGTGGCTTCACAGTATGAACTGGAAGCACATGTTTTTCAAATTCACTGCTAAACAGACTATTTTTAATTTACTACAGGCAAAAAAAATCAGTGACTTTGAAAGGGTGTGGTCAATGCTAGCTGGGTTAAAATATACACATATGCTGCTTTCCTCATTCTTGGTGAGAGTCCCTAGATTTTTATTTCTGTGCAATGAAGGGTAGATAAGATTTGTTGATGCCAGTTGAGGGGACCCCCAGAATGGAGAACAGGCCAGGGTACCCTGACACCTCCTTTCTTCTCATGAACTCTGTCCAAAATATCTTCTACTGCAACTTTTCATAAACTTTTCTTCTCAGAGTCAGATTATAGATGTATTGAGCTCAAGCATAAGATAGTTGCTTTTTTCCTTATTATCTATTTTATTTTTAAAATTAATTTTTATTGGAATATAGCTGACTTGTTAGAAAAGACCCTGATGCTGGGAAAGACTGAAGGCAGGAGTAGAAGGGTATGACAGGATGAGATGGTTGGATGGCATCACCAACTCAATGGACATGAGTTTGAGCAAGCTACAGGAGTTGATGACAGTCAGGGAAACCTGGCGTGCTGCAGTCCATGGGGTGGCAAAGAGCTGGACACAACTGAGTGACTGAACTGAACTGATAGTTGACTTACAACGTTGAATTAGCTTCATGTATACAGCAAAGTGAATCAGTTGTACATATACATATATCCACTCTTTTTAAGATTCTTTTCCCATGTAGGTGATTACAGAGTACTGAGTATAGTTCCCTATACAGTAGGTCCTTATTAGCTGTGCGTACATGCCAAGTTGTTTCAGTTGTGTCCGACTCTTTGAGATGCTGTGGACTGTAGCCCGCCAGGCTCCTCTGTCCACGGGATTTACCAGACAAGCATACTGGTGTGGGTTGCCATTTCCTTCTCCAGGGGATTTTCCCGGCCCAGGGATTGAACCCGTGTCTCTCATATCTCCTGCGTTGGCAGGCAGCTTCTTTACCACTAGTGCTAGCAGGGAAGCCCCTTGGTAGTTATCTATTTCATATATACGGTAGTGTGTATGTGTCAATCCTAATCTAAGATAGTTGTTTTTGTATAATCCAACAGGCACCCATTTCCCCAAAAGTCCCAAGTGTCTGATGGATACTACATTTATACACACTCAATACAACTGAAAACACTCTATTCTCCTTTTCATTTTGGAGACTTGGTTTTGCAGGATGGGTATTAGTTGGATGGGACCACAAGCTGGCTAAATCTACTTCCCTTTTCACACTGACTGCAAAGACATTCAGAGCCAAATTTGAAATCCACCTCTACCAGTGTGATCAAAATCGTATGCCCTGCCTTTGGGTCACTAGTCTTACTGCCTTATGATGTATTAGGGGCTTCCCTGATAGCTCAGTTGGCAAAGAATCTGCCTGCAATGCAGGAGACCCCAGTTCAATTCCTGGGTTGGGAAGATCCGCTGGAGAAGGGATAGGCTACCCACTCCAGTATTCTTGGGCTTCCTTTGTGGCTCAGCTAGTAAAGAATCCGCCTGCAATGTGGGAGACCTGAGTTTGACCCCTGGGTTGGGAAGATCCCCTGGAGAAGGGAAAGGCTACCTACTCCAGTATTCTGGCCTGGAGAATACCATGGACTGTATAGTCCAAGGGGTTGCAAAGAGACATGACCGAGCGACTTTCATTTTACTTATGATGTGTTACTTTATCTTGGTTGTCATACTGTAAGTTGCCTTGAATTCCTCTTGGAAGAGGAGGCACGTTCAGACCCTAGCAGAGGCTCTTCAGGCTTCAGGATGCTCTCAGTGTGTGGCGGGCCCCAAGATGGGGCTTGCCAATAATCAGGGATCATTTACTTAAGAGCGCCAGGCCTGGACCCTCCAGGAGCAGCAAATCCCTAGAGAGCAGGTCTCGGTTGGCAAAGCCAATACATAAAGCCGCCATTTTGGTTTCTTACAAAGCACAAAGCGCGTGTGCTGTGGACCACCCCACCCCCACCCTCAGGTACACTGCAGACCTCTCCAGGATGCGCAGATTAGGACGCTGAGAACAGCAGGAACTCATTGTGCTAAACACTTGACGTGCATTAAGTGCATATACTCTTTTAACAACCCTGCAAAGGACACTACTATCCTACTTATAAAAAAACTGAGTCTTATAGAAATTGTTGCCCAAGGTCACATAGCTGCAAGAAAATGGCAAAGCAAGATTTAAAACCTGGTGGGACTGATTCAAAGTCCTGGGTCCTTGCAGCCAGCTGCCTGTCCACCCTTCTGTTTCCCCATATGTCACGTGTGTGAATGTCACGTCTTTGATCACTGAAAAGGCTGCTACATGAAGTCTCTAAAGTATGTTAATTCTTTGGAGGAAAAGAACCTTAAAAACATCCAGCCATGTGGACTGAGGCTAAAGAACCCTAGATGACTGCCTGGTTTGATTTTGGGCCCCTGTGAAGATTAGGAAGCAAATGTCCAAGAACAGATCTTGCTCTCTGGCATCCGTAGATGTCACAAGCAATAATGGAAAGTCTGGAGAAGTCCTGCAGATTTCTGTAATCACAGCTTTAAGTGTTGCAGAGGGGCTTGCCAGCAGGGTGGCCACAGCACCAGCACCCTGCCCCATCAATGGGCCCTGAGCACAGGCAGAAGCAGGGCACGAAGGGCCCTCTCTTCCTCCTCAGGAGCCATGGTTCCCAGCCTGGACTGCTGACACTGCATCGACCTGTGGATGCAACACTCTGAGCTCCCTGGGACCTCCAGTGAACCTGCTTCAGCACCTTTGCTTTATATTTCTCAGGTCCCTGGGAACAGTCCTAGGAGGTGTGTCCTGAGATGTTTATTATCCCCTCCAAAGAGAATCTGTATGCAATTTATTTTTTGATAAAGTCCTTTCTTTGGGGACCCTTTCCTTCTATTCTGGTATTACTGACACTGGTCCCTTCAAGTTCTCCTCTAGTCCCTGCCCTCCTCCATTACCAGCCTCCACAGTTTTCTCTTTTGGGACATTGGGATACCTGCCTGTGCCCAGACTCCTTCCTTGGCTTTGACTTCCAGGTAGTTCCAGTTTCCTTAAGTCATCACTTGTAAGAAGGTCTCTTGACTTCCCCAGAGAGTTGGACCTCTGCTCTGGAGCTCTGCTATAGCGCCCTGTGGTTCTTTCGCATACAGTTACACACTGCATACTACGATAGACCCTACACTACTACCATGCATCCACTACGCAACTGCAATATTTCCCTGTATCCCTGCCTAACTCTTCCATAAGACCATAAGCTCCATGAAGGCAGATGACACAGCTGTTGATATTTCTCCTGGCAATCTTGATTCCAGCCTATGATTCATCCAGCTCAGTATTTCACATGATATACACTGTGTATATAAAGTTAAATAAGTAGGGTGACAATATACAGCCTTGTTGTACTCCTTTCTCAATTTTGAACCAGTCCATTGTTCCATGTCTGGTTCTAACTGTTGCTTCTTGACTTGCATACAGGTTTCTTAGGAGACAGGTAAAATGGTCTGGTACTCCCATCTCTAAGAATTTCCCACAGCTTGTTGTGATCCACACAGTCAAACGCTTTAAGGTAGTCAATGGAACAGAAGTAGATGCTTCTCTGGAATTTCCTTGCTATCTCCATGATCCAGTGAATGTCAGTAATTTAATCTCTGGTTCCTCCACCTTTTCTATATCCAGCTTGTACATCTGCAAGTTCACATACTGCTGAAGCCTAACTTGAAGGATTTTGAGCATAACCTTGCCAGTATGCGAAATGAGCACAATCATATGATAGTTTGAACATTCTTTGGCATTGCCCTTCTTTGGGATTGGAAAGAAAACTGACCTTTCCAGTCTGTGACCACTGCTGAGGTTTCCAAATTTGCTGGCAGATGCACTTTAATAGCATCATCTTTTAGCATTTGAAACAGCTCAGCTGGAATTCTGTCACCTCCACTAGCTTTGTTTGTGGTAATGCTTCCTAAGGCCCACTTGACTTCACAATCCAGGATATCCAGGTCTAGGTTAGTGGCCACACCATTGTGGTTATCTGGGTAATTAAGACCTTTCTTGTATAGTTTTTCTGTGTATTCTTGCCACCTCTTCAGTTGTGTGTGAAATAAATTTTGTGTGAAAACTTATTCCCACATAAAAACCTTTTACACAGATGTTTATAATCAGCTTTATTCCTAATTGCCAAAACTTGGAAGCAAACACGATGTCGTTCTGTGGGTGAATGGATAAATAAACTGTGGTACACCCTGGAAACAGATTATTACTTGACCATGAAAAAAAAATGAGCTCTCAAGCCGTGAAAATACATGGAGGAAACTTAAATGCAGAGTATTAATACTAAGCGAAAAAAGCCAGTGTCAGAAGGCTACACACTGTACGATTTTGACTACATGACATTCTGGAAAAAGACAAAACATGGAGACAGTCAGATGGTGAGTGGTTGCCAGAGGCTGAAGTGAAGAGAGAAGAGTTGGTGGAGCGCAGAGGATTTTCAGGATGACGAAAATACTCTGATACCATAATGATGAATACACATGGCTGTACATTTTCCAAACCCACAGAACACCAAGAGTGAACCCTAATGTAAATAAGCTGTGAACTTGGGGTGACAATGATGAGTCAACGTAGATTCATGAGTTATAGCAAACGTCTCATCTGGAGAAGGACCTTGATAAAGGGATGACAGTGCATGAGGCGGGCAGGGGTGCCTGGGAAATTGCTGTACCTTCCCCTCAGTTTTGCTGTGAACCTAAAACTGCTCTAAATTCTCCTAAGGAAAGTGCTTTCACATACATTATTCTTATAACCCCGTAAATTATGTTTCTTATAAAAGACTTTTTACCAAATCTTTTTTTTTTTTTTTTAAGATTTGATTTGATTTAGGCTGCTCTAAGTCTTAATTGCAGCATGCAGGATCTTTAGTTGAGACATGCTTGTGGGATCTAGTTCCCCGACCAGGGATTGAACCTGGGCCCCATGCATTTTGATCATAGAGTCTAACCCTCTAGATCATTAGGGAAGTCTCATTTTCCCAAATCTTTCATTATTAATCATATATTTTTGCCCTGAAAGTGGTAGTAGGTCTATACTCCCACCTCTATAATTTTTTGTTTAGATAACTAACACTTATTTAGCTTTAATGATATACTAGGCACTTTCCCTAAGACTTTTATTGAAAACTTTGTCAAAAGAGGTCTTATGATCCCAAGTTTACAGTCTAGCTCACCATACCCTGGGCCATGCATCTCCTGGTCATGTCACTTCCCAACCTTCTTACCTTGGCCCCTGCACCTGATCATGACCCCTCTCTCCTGCCTTCTAGTTTCGTCTCCTGTCCAAGCGGGGCTCTTGCACCTCAGGACCTGGCACAGGAGACCGGTCCCAGCTCCTCTGATACTGGCCATGCTCACCCCTCGGACCTCCCTGCCCTCAGGGAGCTTGAGGCAGGTGCTGCCTCCAGGACCACTCCTTGGTGCTGACCCATTTCCACCAACTTCATCCTGGCCCTTTCTGGAAGCAAAGCGATTCTGACTCTGGAGCACTTTCCTCACAAGAGTCAAGGACACACACATCCAGCAATTCAAGAGGACACCACAGGCAGGGCTGTGGATGCAGCCCAAGGAATGTGGATGGTGACCATGGAATGAGCTGCTGATGGAGAGTTCACTTCCAGAAAGAAGGTCTTGGCTAATCTGCCTCCAGATCTAGAGGGTGCTTTCCTCCCAACTGCAGATGCACTGGCTATCAGAAGACACTCGGACTTTCCCGGTGGTTAGGAATCTACCTGCCCATGCAGGGGATGAGTGTTTGATTCCTGGCCCAGGAAGATTCCACGTACTGACGGGTAATCAAGCCCATGCGCCACAACTACGAGTCCACAAGCCACAACTACTGAAGCCTCGTGTCCTAGAAGCTGTGCTCTGCAACAAGAGAAGCCACTGCGATGAGAGGCCCGTGGACTGCAGCTAGAGAGCAGCCCCAGCTTGCTGCAAGCAAAGAAAACCCCACGCACAGCGATGAAGACCTAGCACAGTCAAAAATAAACAAACAAATATATAAACTAGCTACTTTTGAAAAAAGAAGAGGACACACACTTTTGGGAAAAACAAAAGAATGCCCAGCTTGAAAATTAAACCTGACAATACCTGTCAGGGCAGAGGCTAGCCTTTCTGAGCAAAATGGTCAGATTACAGGCAACTTCAACTCACAGACTCGGGACTGGTCTGGGTTGAGGGTGAAGAAACACCTGAGAACTGCTCCCACCTTTATGAAAAGTGAGGGGCAGTGTGAGGGGTCAGGGAGGGCATCACATGGCGGGGAGGTTCCTGAGGCCACAGCCTGCAGGGAAGTGGGGCCCTTTCCAGAATCTGGATGGGAGACTCACATTATAGCCTACTTTGCAGTGTATAGGGCTTCCCATGTGGGTGGTTCAGACGGTAAAGAATCCACCTACAATGCAGGAGGCCTGGGTTCGATCCCTGGGTCAGAAGATACCCTGGAGAAGGGAATGGCTACCCACTCCAGTATTCTTGCCTGGAGAATCCCAAGGACAGGGGAGCCTGGTTGGGCTATAGTCCATGGGGGTCACAAAGAGTGGGACACAACTGAGTGACTAACATTTCATAGTTTATAGGCTTGGGTAGTAATTTATTTCTTTTTTTTCAGCGAGGTGGAGAGGGGAGGGGAAGAGAAGGCAGGCCAAAAACAAATCTTCTGACAACCTTTGAATTAGGTGTCTTCACTGTATTGGAAGAAAATATTTGGCTACTGGATTAAAACCTAAAACCCTGAGAATAACAATAAATAAACAAAGCACAGTGGATGGGCACCCCAGGGGAGGGCTGAGCACTTGATCCAGAACTGCAAATGCAAACTTGAACTCTTTTTGAAGTTTTAAGCTTGCTCTTTGAAATTCATCCAATGTTGCATTCTGCCCATTAATGTTTAATATGAAAATGATACTCTTTGTCCTCCAAAATCTTCAAACAAAAACACAGTGTTCCAGGAAGGTGTGGCTGGGAAACACATAGCCCAGTTTCGTGTATCTTGGAGTTGAAATAAGCAGGTATCCAAAATCTCCATGCATTTAGAGCAACTGCTGGCTGACCATCTCTCTGCCGTGGGTGACAGAGACAGACTGTAGACCGCAGGTGCCGGGTGGCAAAGGGAGACAGAAGGACTTCTCACCAGGGGAGGATGCCAGAGTCACTGCAGAGCACCTTGCAGAAGTCAGGCTAGGACAGTCCATCTTGGGGTCAGCAGGCAGGGGTCACACCTGCTCCCAGCATCCTCAGTGTCCTCGTTTGGGTCTGCATTTGCTCAGGTGTGTGAGGCTGTGATTACAGAACTGACATTATGCAGATTATGTGACCTGCCCTGTCCACGGCCAAGAGATACCTCAGATTTGTTCCATTTCCTCATGGGACTCATTTTCAGAAGGCTGGCACTCATCTCACAGCCCTGGGTCTCAGGCACATCTGGCTGCCTTTGCTTTCTCCTTCCTCTTTGGGACGTGGTTTACCACAAGTCGTGTGCCGTACGTCCTGAGCTGTGCTTTTTGATCTTCACCCCAAAGCGTGATGTGGTCCCCCTCCAGAGCACAGTTACATCCTACAGGAAAAATTAGGTCAGCTGTCATTGATCAAAAAGCGGGTAATGCAAGATGTTGCTGTTGTTTAGTCGTCAAGTCATGTTGGACTATTTGTGACCCCATGGACTGCCACACACCAGGTTTCCTTGTTTCTCACCACCTCCCGGAGTTTGCCCAGGTTCATGTTCATTGGATTGGTGAGGCCATTCAGCCATCTCATCCTCTGTTGCCGTCTTTTCCTTTTACTCTTTTTCCCAGTACCAGGGTCTTTTCCAATGAATCAGCTGTTCACATCAGGTGGCCAGAGTATTGGAGCTTCAGCTTCAACAACAGTCCTTCTGGTGAATATTCAGGGATGATTTCCTTTAGGATTGACTGGTTTGATCTCCTTGCAATCCAAGGAACTCTCAAGAGTCTTCTCCAACACCATAGTTCAAAAAAGTCAATTCTTTGGTGCTCGGCCTTCTTTACGGTCCAACTCTCACATCTGTACATGACTACTGGAAAAACCATAGCTTTGCCTAGACAGACCTTTGGTGGCAAAGTGATGTCTTTGCTATTTACTTAATATGCTGTCTAGGTTTGTCATATCTTTCTTTCCAAGGAACAAAGCATCTTTTAAATTCAGGTACAAGATAAAAATTGGAAGATAACCACTAGAAAAATAGAAATAGAATGTATAACTTCCAAACTAGCAGCAGCAAAGAAAGAAAAAGAAATTAAGAAAAGTCAATTATTCTAGCAGAAAGGAGAAAGAAGAAATGTACCTATAATATACATATACATTATGAACAGAAAACACAAGGTAATACAGTAAAAGTAAAGTTTTTAAATCACAATAAATATAAGATCCATAACATATGTATTAAAAGATAATAATAAATATAATATAAATGTATTAAACTTATGTTTGTTACACAGATTTAACTCAGTTAATGGAAAAGGATACAACGCACGGAAGATTTAATGCAGCTGGCTATAAACATACGGAAAGAGTTCTCAGCCTCCCTAGTAATTCAAGAAACAATGAATTCACATATGGATTTTCAGATGACAACCCTTAGTGCTGAAGGGAGTGGGTAATTTGGCATCCTTTTAAAATGTTGACTATAAAATGAATTGGAACACATTTTCTGGAATTGAATCTGCAACATGTATCAAAAGCCTTAAAATATATGCACCTATCAATTACACTCTGAGGAAATAATCAGATAACATGGGCAAAAAAGTATCTGCAAGGATATTCTAATAAATTATTTATTATGTAAAAAACCTGAGATATAAATATCCAACAATCATATTACTACAACAGCTATCACTGCTACTACTCATAGTGATAAAATATAGTACTTATTAAGAGTTTATTGCATAGCAGCACTGTTCTAAGTGCTTTACTGATGAACACATTTTGATCTCCATTTTAAACTGTATGAGGTGGGTATTATAATCACCCCATGTTATAGGTAAGAAAACACCGGCAACACAGAATTTAGTAACTGCCTGAAGCTACCCTGAGATCAAGGGGAAGAACCCCCCTCACTTTTTTCTTAGGAAGTTTCTGTTTTCGGGGGCTTGTCCCTTCCCACTTCAAAATGCTTTGGGGGACACTCACCACAGTTGAGAGCTGAAGGTCTAGGGCACAGACAGCTGGTGCTGAGAGTCTGATAATAACCCCCAGAGCCAGTACTAGAGCCCTTGAGGTCCCCTCCCTCAGGCTGACCTTGGCTGGTCTATTTTTGTCACTTCTGGTTAATCTTATGTCATTCCAGTGATTAACCTCTTGCGAAAGACAGGATGACACGGGGGCCAGCGAAGATTACGTGGCAGGTGTGATGGCCAATCCAACCAGTGAACACTGGGACAGATCTTTTAACAAAAGCCACAGTGTTTTCCCAGTTCACAGGCTCTTCTAGAACCCCACCACTGTCCACTCTGCAGGGGAACCTACATGCCCTCCCCACGAATCTGGGTGGGCTCTCCAGAATCACTGCAACACTTGCATTTATGAGATTATGCAGCCAATAAGAAACATACCCTTGAAGAATGAAATGGCAACCCACTCCAGCATTCTTGCCTGGAAAATCCCATGGACAGAGGAGCCTGGCGGGCTACAGTCCATGGGATTGCAGAGTCAGACACGACTGAGAGACTGAGCACACGCACACATGCAAAAAACATGTTCTAGGCAATACTGTGTTTTAATAACACTAAACACAGGAAACAAACTGTATTGTAAATTGTCACACTGTACACACACATATGTATGTTAGTATAAAAGCTATATTTACACTCAGGCTATTTAAGTGAAGGAACAAGTGTGGAGGCATCACTCACTGAAATATGAACAATCCTTGCTCTGGGTACCCGAATCACAGGGAACTTTTTGTCTCTTCTTACTTTTCATATTTCTACAAGGAAATTACTCATGCAATGTGAAATAAAGAACTTGTAATTTCAAAGATCGAAAAAGTCGTCATGGTAGGTGGGGTGGGTAGGGTGGGAGTCAGAGGAGGGAGAAGGCACGTCCTGCCAGCCAAGCTGGGCGCTTATTTCCTTCCGAAGCTTCCTGGTCCCTCAGAGCCTAAGGTCATGTGTCCCCAGCACTTGAACCAGCCAGGGTCTTTTCTGTCCAGCCTCAGCATCTCCAGCTGTGCCTCTCATCTGTGATCTGTCCAGGGTCAGCTGCTTAGCCTTTGTTCTCTTGGTCCAATCCAAGGAGACACTCAAGTACTTGGGGACTCATATAGGTGTTTCCTTTCTATCATCCGAGGAAATGAGGCCAGGTGTACGGTTCACAGTGGTAGACAATGGCGATTCATTAAATTCATTCAACAAATGCTGACTGGATGCCTACCACGAGACAGACTCCATTTTCAGGCCAAGCAACTTTGCATTCAAGGACAGTAAACTGAATGAGCCTCTTCCAATTCACTTCTCTAGTGCTTCTATTTATTTTTTTTTAAATAAAGATCACAACAATAAGTTACCTTTGATATAAACCATAAAGCCCTCTTGTGGTAAGATTATAAAAGTTTTGGGGAATTCCCTGGCTGTCCAGTGGTTAAGACTCCATGCTTCCAATGCAGTGGACACAGGTTCAATCCCTGGTCAGGAAACAAGGATCCCGCATGCAGTGGGGCACAGCCAAAAAATAAAAATAACCAAACAAAAATAATCACAGAGCTGAATATCAAAGAACATTAAAGATCTGAGTATTAAAAAATAAGTTCTTCGGCAGTAAGACTTTTGTTTCCCTGGTGGCTCAGATGGTAAAGAATCTGCCTGCAATGTGGGACTCCTGGGTTCAGTCCCTGGGTTGGAAAGATCCTCTGGAGAAGGGAACAGGTACCCACTCCATATTCTGGCCTAGAGAATTCCACAGACAGAGGAACCTGGTAGGCTATATATAGTCCATGGGGTTACGAAGAGTTGGGCAACACTGAGCAACTTTCACTTTCACATAAGCTCATACATACCAACAAATGTCCAAGTAATTATTTGATTGTGATTCACTGAAATTCTTTAAAAATTTTTTTTAATGTTCATTTAATTGGATGGTTTTTGCCATATATCAATACGAATCGGCCACAGGTATAAATGTGTCTCCTCCATCCCACTACTGGGCATATATCCTGAGGAAACCAGAATTGAAAAAGACACATGAAAAAAAAAATACATGTACCCCAATATTCATTGCAGTACTATTTACAATAGCTAGGACATGGAAGCAAACTAGATGTCCAACAGCAGGTGAACGGATAAGGAAGCTGTGACACGCATACACAGTGGAATATCACTTAGCTTCTTAACTGAGTTCCTCAGTTTTTAATCACGCTCTGTAGCACCCCTGCCCGTCCCACCAATGAAATGAAGGCTGTGGCACAGAAACCACTCGCTGCACTGTTGCCATCTGGCTGCACATTCAGAGCAGTGCCCTGTCTCCTTTGGATAGAACTGTCCTGCCTAGGAAGTTGAGAAAACACTTCCTGCCGAAAGCACACCTTTCCTCTCCGACTTGCCCAAGTCTGAGCAAGCAGTCTGAGGCTGACAGTCCTTCAGATTCAAACCTGCCCTCAGGAAATACCCTCAGCATTTTTGGGTGCAAACCTCGAGAGATTCTTCCCTGGGATCCCACTTTTTTACCCTTCCCTGGATCATCCCAGACCTACTAACCCTTCTTACAAAAGCCATATGTAGATTGACAGCTTCCAGAATCCTTTACAACAGGTGAGCTTCCCCTTGAAATAGAATGCTGATGAGTTTAGCCTTTTATCTCTTACACATTCTCTTACTCTTTGTTTTCACTTATTTCTTTAAAATTTTATTTATTTCTAATTGAAGGATAATTCCTTTACAATATTGTGTTGGTTTCTGCCATATACCAACGTGAATCAGCCATAGGTATTTATATGTTTCCTCCCTCTTGAACCTCCCTCCCACCTCCAACCCCATTCCACCCTCTAGGTTGTCATGAAGCTCCTGTTTGAGTGCCCCGTCATAAAACAAATTCCCACTGGCTATCTATTTTACATATGAAAAATAAAAGTGAAAGTGTTAGTCGCTCAGTTGCGTCCGACCCTTTGTGACCCCATGGACTGTAGCCCACAAGGCTCCTCTGTCCCTGGAATTCTCCAAGCAAGAATACTGGAGTGGGTTGCCATTCCCTTCTCCAGGGGATGTTCCCCACCCAGGGACCAAACCCGGGTTGTAGTATATATCACTCTTAATTGTTGAGATGCTGAGGAATCAATGGTCAGAGAAACGTTTGATCCACGAGAAATCAATCTGAGAAAAGGCAAAAAAAAAACCTCTTTAAATAACTTTTTTCTCTTGGCCTGTTGTTCCACACTATTTTTTAGTGTTATTCATTTATTTAAGGACATATCACTTAATTTAGAAAACATCTAAGAAAACTTAAGATTTATGATAACATAAACTTTATTCCCTTAGACTCCCTACACTAATCTAAACTAAATCAACATGAGCTCCAAGTAGATTACTGCTTGACTGTTTTGGGGACTTTTCCTCCCTGTAGTTATCAAATATTTACACAAAATAATTAACTAATAAAAAAATATTTTTCTTATACATTGAACATTGAAAGAGAAAAATAGGCTGCATGCCTCATAAAGAAATGTCCTTCTAGTATTGGGCCGGCCAAAAAGTTTATTCTGCTTTCTCCATAATATCTTACAGAAAGACCCAAATGAACTTTTAGGCCAACCTAATATTTAACTGGACCAAGGAATCAAGAAGCACAACCATTCCTGATGTCTGTCTCCTTTCCTCCCTCCTTTAAAGAAGCGAATCAGCATCTAGAAATCAGACTGAGCCACTTTGCTCACAGTGGTCTGAAGGGTCCATTCATTCAAAGGTGGACAGTAAACAAATATCGGGTCACAATTTTAACAGCCCCGAGGGGATTCTATACGTGTTTTAATTCTCACTCAGGTGCCCTGATGCTCCATTCTTTTCTATCTCTATTAGTTTCCTTAAGGAAAGAAACATCTCCTCTCTGAGAGAACTGTAGGCAACAACCTTCTTAAAAACTCACATTTTTCTCTCCACGAACAGGAGCCAGTGCCAGAGCTGTGGTCTCCACCCTCCTCGCTTCCCCCAGACATTCAAGGGCCGGCAGGCTGCAGCATGAGGAGCCGACTCACTGCCTTGTGTCCGACGTACAGCTCCCAGTAGAACGTTTGTCATACTGAATTTTGGAGTTCTCTGCCATCACATGGACGGCAAAGGATCATGATCCGGCCCTTTAATGTCTGGATCAGATGGGCTGAGAAAACAAGCCACAATCACAAGCCATACACCCTCAGATCATCGGCTTAATCAGGACATTGAGGGAGAAGGGTTTGATTTTCAGTCCAGCTGAGTTCTGATGGCAGAACCTTCTGTGGCTGCCAGGCCATTCCTGCCCTGTGCATGTGTGCATGCTAAGTCGCTCAGTCGCGTCTGACTCTTTGCAACCCCCTGGACTGTAGCCCACCAGGCTTCTCTGTCCATGGGATTCTCCAGGCAAGAATACTGGAGTGGGTTGTCATGGCCTCCTACAGGGGATCTTCTCGACCCAGGGACTGAACCCACATCTCCTGTGGCTCCTTCATTGCAGGCAGATTCTCCACTCCTGCGCCACTGGGGGAAGGCCTTCCTGCCCTGACCACTTCCAGCTCAGGCAGCTGTCTTGACGTGGATTTTTCAGTTGTCAGTCGTAGAACCTAAAGGCTTCGGGCAGTACAGTGCCTATGAGACCACAAAGAAATACATCAGGGTGGGTAGCTCTGCACTGGAGGTTATGAGCAACTTTTTTCTTAATGTGTTTTCAATTTTCAAAATTGCCTACCATAATTTATATAATTTT
Organism: Capricornis sumatraensis; assembly: GCF_032405125.1. Lineage (NCBI taxonomy): Eukaryota > Metazoa > Chordata > Mammalia > Artiodactyla > Bovidae > Capricornis > Capricornis sumatraensis. The sequence goes on from NC_091083.1 coordinate 38,332,040, forward strand.
TAAAAGGAATTTAAACAGTAGATGGAAAACTCGATGGAAAAGGCAGTGATTCTTCATAGAGACCCCAGGGCTGCTGAGTACTCAGGTGACCAGAAGACTGCTTGCAACCTATCCCTAGAGGTTTCCCCAGAGCCTTTCAGAAGTGCGATGGCGGCACGTGACCATAACCCTCCTGCACTGACCCCCACTCCCAGGGTGGTGATCCATGACACAGCAGAGCAGTAGGGAAAGGAAGAGCTAACCCGACTTTCTAATGTTACACAGCTTATAAGTCTGACAAATACTCAGCCCTAAAATTGCCGACATTAACCAATGGACCAGCTGTGCGTTGGAGAGAAAGAAAACCACAGAGCTCCCTCTGCAGGCCGTGGACAGTATTAACTGACCTCCTCTTCATCCCCGGCTTCCTTGAAAGAATCCAAGACCCTTGTCAACAAGGATGTGGTTATTTTTAAACGAAATGAAATGTGCTGACACTCAGAAAAACAAAAATAAAAAACCTTTCTCCTGTGCATTCTAGGGTAGCAGAGCAAACAGTATTTTAACACGCTTAGGAAACAGCAACAGCCCTTGTAATTTCAATTCCGTGAAAAAATTCAGCAGGGGGTGATTAAAACAACATTACCAGCTCGAGAGCCAAAACCAAGGCTACAAGGCAGTGTTTCTAGGTGCAGTGGACAAAAGCCTGCCTTGTGTCCTCAACCTGCTTCGTGGAACTGGAATTGGTAAAACAAAGCTAACAGGTTCGGATGGGTTCATTTCTCCTTTCACCTGTAAACGCTGGTGAGCTCCTGGTTAGGAGCACCATTCTCCTCACCATAAGATAAGAATGGGCTGGATCATGTCTCGAGATTCCTTTAAGCTCCAACAGGAAAGAAACAAATAAGAATATTAGAGTGGATTGCCATTCCTTTCTCCAGGGGATCTTCCCCACCCATGGATCAAACCCGGGTCTCCTGCATTGCAGGCAGGTTCTTTACCGTCTGAGCCACCATGGAAGTCCCATATGCAATAGTAATGATACACATTTGTCACCAAGGTATATATTAAAGGGTGGATGGTTTCTATCCACATGTTGGTGTCGGGGTGGAATGAGAAGACCTGGGGCCAAATTCCATCTCAACCACTTACCATGGATGAGACTTAGAAGGTCACTTCTCTTAAGGGTCAGTTTACTTACTGGTAAGAGTGGAAACAAAGGCTTCCCTGTGGCTCAGTGGTAAAGAATCTGCTTGAAATGCTGGAGACACGGGTTTGATCCTTGGGTGGGGAAGATCCCCTGGAGGAGGGCAGGGTAACTCACTCCATTATTCTTGCCTGGAGAATTCCATTGACAGAGGAGCCTGGTGGGCTACAGTCCATGGGGTTGCAAAGAGTTGGACATGACTGAGGGACTAACACTTTGAAGAGTGGAAGTAGTAACAACAGTCAACTGGAAGATGCAATGAAAGAGAAGCCCCCATTTTCAGAGGAGCAATAATAAGGATAAACTACCTTAATAAGAAATGGGCATGATTTATAAAGCACATCCCTGAGGGAAATGAAGAAAGAACTACACAAATGGAAAAAGTTACCATGTTCTCAGGAGGCAGACTCAACATCATGTAGCTGTTAACTCTTCCTGAATTAATCTGTTAAAACTATCCCAGTTTTAAAAACCAACCAGGTTTTGTTGGAACTTGGCAAGTTGATTCTACAGTTCTTACAAAAAGGTAACCAAACAAAAATAGCTCAGGAGATTCTGAAAAATAAGATTCATGAGAAGGATATAAGCCCTTCTGGATACTATTAATAAAACAAGTTATAAAGCCATAATTTAAATGATTTGGCTAAACAGTTTGTTAAAACAGTTTAGAGTTGACACATGAATAGAAGATCATAGAAAGTCAGAAATAGATGCCAATACAAATTGGAATGTATTAGCCTTTGATTGTGTGGATCACAGTAAACTCTGAAAATTCTGAAAGAGATGGGAATACTAGACCACCTGACCTGCCTCTTGAGGTACCTATATGCAGGTCAGGAAGCAACAGTTAGAACTGGACATGGAACAGACTGGTTCCAAAGAGGAAAAGGAGTACGTCAAGGCTGTATATTGTCACCCTGCTTATTTAACCTTATATGCAAAGTACATCATGAGAAACGCTGGGCTGGAAGAAGCACAAGCTGGAATCAAGATTGCTGGGAGAAATATTAATAACCTCAAATATGCAGATGACACCACCCTTATGGCAGAAAGCGAAGAACTAAAGAGCCTTTTGATGAAAGTGAAAGAGGAGAGTGAAAAAGTTGGCTTAAAGCTCAACATTCAGAAAACTAAGATCACAGCATCTGGTCCCGTCACTTCATGGCAAGTAGATAGGGAAACAGTGGAAACAGTTTCCACTAACTTTATTTTTCTGGGCTCCAAAATCACTGCAGATGGTGACTGCAGCCATGAAATTAAAAGACACTTACTCCTTGGAAGGAAAGTTATGACCAACCTAGATAGCATATTGAAAAGCAGAGACGTTACTTTGCCAACAAAGGTCCATCTAGTCAAGGCTATGGTTTTTCCAGTGGTTAAGTATGGATATGAGAGTTGGACTGTGAAGAAAGCTGACCACCGAAGAATTGATGCTTTTGAACTGTGGTATTGGAGAAGACTCTTGAGAGTCCCTTGGACTGCAAGAGATCCAACCAGTCCATCCTAAAGGAGTTCAGTCCTGGGTGTTCATTGGAAGGACTGATGTTGAAGTGGAAACTCCAATAGTTTGGCCACCTGATACGGAGAGCTGACTCATTTGAAAAGACCCTGATGCTGGGAAAGATTGAGGGCAGGAGGAGAAGGGGACAACAGAGGATGAGATGGCTAGATGGCATCACCGACTCAATGGACATGGGTTTGGGTGGACTCCGGGAGTTGGTGATGGACACGGAGGCCTGGTGTGCTGAGGTTCATGAGGTTGCAAAGAGTCAGACATGACTGAGCGACTGAACTGAACATAATAAAAGTAGGATTTAAAATCCATGAGAGGGGCTTCCTTGGCAGCTCAGTGGTAAGGAATCTGCCTGCCAATGCATACTGAACACAGGTTCAATCCCTGGTCTGGGAAGATCCCACAAGCTGTGGAGCAACTAAGTCCACAGCACGAACCACAACTATGGAAGCCCATGTGCCCCAGAGTCCGTGCTCCACAACGAGAAGCCACTGAAATGAGAAGCCTGTGCACCACAACTAAAGAGCAGCTCCCACTCACCTCAACTAGAGAAAGCCTGCGTGCAGTGACAAAGACCCAGTGCAGTCATAAATAAATAAATAAAATTATAAAAAAACAACATTCAGGAGAGAAAGATGTATGATTTGATAAATTGTGTTGGGAATATTAGGTAACCATCAAAAAATAATGGACACCTATTTCACATATCCAATATTTTTGTTGGCAACCTAATTATCCCAACACAATTTATCAAATAATATATCTTTCTCTCAGGGATTTTATTCTTTTTATAGAATTTTATATTTCACATACTGGGGCTTCCCTGGTGGCTCAGTGGTAAAGAATCCACCTGCCAAAGCAGGAGATGCAGGTTTAATTTCTGGGTTGGGAAGATCCCCTGGAGAACGAAATGGCAACCCACTCTAGTATTCTTGCCTGTGAAATCCTATGGACAGAGAAGCCTGGTGGGCTACAGTCCATGGGGTCTCAAAAAGAGTCTGACATGACTTAGCAAATAAAGAACAACAATTTCACATATCATGGTAGGATGAATTCTAGTTACATCTAATACTTACAAGCATTGTTAACTGCAAAAATTATGAGATAATTTTTTAAATAAACCTAAAAAAAGCCTCTTGATGAAAGTGAAAGAGGAGAGTGAAAAAGTTGGCTTAAAGCTCAACATTCAGGAAACTAAGATCATGGCATCTGGTCCCATCACTTCATGGGAAATAGATGGGGAAACAGTGGAAACAGTGTCAGAATTTATTTTAGGGGGCTCCAAAATCACTGCAGATGGTGACTGCAGCCATGAAATTAAAAGATGCTTACTCCTTGGAAGAAAAGCTATGACCAACCTAGACAGTATATTCAAAAGCAGAGACATTACTTTGCCGACTAAGGTCCGCCTAGTCAAGGCTATGGTTTTTCCTGTGGTCATGTATGGATGTGAGAGTTGGACTGTGAAGAAGGCTGAGTGCTGAAGAATTGATGCTTTTGAACTGTGGTGTTGGAGAAGACTCTTGAGAGTCCCTTGGACTGCAAGGAGATCCAACCAGTCCATTCTGAAGATCAACCCTGGGGTTTCTTTGGAAGGAATGATGCTAAAGCTGAAGCTCCAGTACTTTGCACACCTCATGCGAAGAGTTGACTCATTGGAAAAGACTCTGATGCTGGGAGGGATTGGGGGCAGGAGGAGAAGGGGACGACCGAGGATGAGATGGCTGGATGGCATCACGGACTTGGTGGACGTGAGTCTGAGTGAACTCCGGGAGATGGTGATGGACAGGGAGGCCTGGCATGCTGCGATTCATGGGGTCGCAAAGAGTCAGACACGACTGAGCGACTGAACTGAACTGAAAAAGGAAAAGGCTTCCTTAACTCTAAACAAAAAATTGATATACTTTTAGCATGTAAACAAAACATTTTCTACATGGCAAAAATCACAGTAGCAAAGTCAAGAGACAAATGGCAAGTTAGAGAAAAACACAACCACTTCATGGTTGAGGAGCCAATCTCTCTAATAAATAAAATGTACTTACAAAACAATAAAAAGACAATAAAATTTTTTATGAAGTAAATAGTTTGCAGAATAGGAAATTCAAAAAACTTTAAAAGCTACTCAACCTTATTCATTAATAAAACTTTAAAAGCTGCTCAGTCTTATTCATAATAAAGTAAATGCAAAGTAAAACCATGATGCCATTTAGTGGGGGTTATTTTGGCTGTACCACATGGCAAGCAGGATGTTAGTTCCCTGACAAGGGATCAATCCATGCCCCCTGTAAACTTGGGAGTCTTAACCACTGGACAACCGGGGAGGTCCTGAAATGACCCCATTTTTGAACTGATATTAGTAAAGATTACAAAAATTTGAAAAATGATACACTCTTGGTGAGGGTATAAAGTAACAGGTGCTCTCATATATTGGGGGAGAGAGTAGTTTGGAAGTTTTCTTAAAAGTACAAATGTGTGAAACCTTTGACCCAGAAACACCACTTCTAGGAATTTATCTTACAGATACATTAATAAACAAATTATATTATTAGCAACATTGTAGTTGCAAAAGACTGGGGGAAAAATCCTGAAAAATTTTAGAATATAGATTAGAATTTACAAATTCTAATAAAATTCTGAAAGATTTTAGAATATAGATTGGTTAAACAAATTCTAATTTATCCATTTGATGGAAATTTATGCAGCATAAAAATGGATGAGAAAACACTTGCTATCTGATATAGAATAATAAGATATAATAACAAATGGAAGCAGGGGGGCAAAAAGTGAAAAAGAAAATATATGCAAATACTTTTGTATAAGTATAAAAGATGTTTGGGAAGATATGCAAGAAATGTGTAAAGTCGGGTGCCAATGACAAGAAAACCTGGGTGGCACAGGGCAGGGTAAGAGGAAGACTTTTCATTGTGTTTCATGGTATATCCTTTCGTAAACTTTGAATTTTGAACTAGGTGAAAGTTTTACCTCCAAAAAGGGCATATCTTCAAACTCATTTCATGGGGAGGGTTAAAGGCAATAAATGATCTATGTAAACTCCACAGCACATAGTAGGTGGTTCCTGAAGAAAGAGTCAGTCTTGCTGTCTGGGATGGGACCTGTGTCTTGCCACTGTGGCCAGTCTCAACACCACTGCTGCACTTCTCCCAGGAAGAGTCCTTCAGGCATTCAAGGAAGCCTCTGACTGGCCGTCCCCATGATTCTTTCAATATGTTTGAATCCTAAATGAAACATGACTTTGGCTCAAACTCTGAGTCCCAGCTATATATATTTTTAAAAGACAGAAAATTGAAACCCTACTCTCATGGAGTTCATGCAAGGAAGGTTGAAGAGGGACACTGCCTTTGCAAGATGATCTTTAAGGCTTGGAGAAAAAAAAAAAAGCAAAAACAGAATAGAATAACCTAGACTCTGAGAGGCACTGCAGATCGTGCAGGCGGAATTTGTGGCGTGCACACAAGGATTTGTTTACTGGACGAGTGATGACAGCATTGCCCCATTATTTTCAGGTGGAAACAATTCTAAAGCTTAACTGGGTGTTCTGAGCATCCAGTTGTCAGAAGCACACTCTTTTGTGAGGCATTCCCTTTATGCAGGCATTTTACACGACTGGTGGGGAGACAAGCAAGCCCGACTGCATTCTAGACTAGGGTTCCTACAGACTGACCTAGGCCTGTAAACTCTGTATAACTAGTCCCAGACAAGATAAGTACCAGAAATGGAAAGTGAGAGCGTAGAATAGTGTATCTGCTGAATCCAAGACTTTAAAATTAAGCTTGCATTTTACATTTCACTTTCCATTTCATTTTTATTTTTTCCAGTAATTCTTTTTTGTTTCTTAATTTTACTTTACAAAAATGTCAGGCCAAAATAGATTGGAAATTAAAAAACCCCAAAGCACTGGTCCTACACCAGTGCTAGTCTGAGATGCACTGTTTTGGTCTACATTTTCTTCCAGCAAGAATGACTATAAAGTTCCAGTAGAAACTGTGGTGTCCTACATGGCAGCCACTGACTACCACACATGGCTATTAAATGTGGCTTGTCTAAATCATGAGGTGCTGTCAGGGTAAAGCACAGACTGAATTTCAAGTCCTGGTGCAAAAAAAAGTCAATGTTTTAACAGTGATTAAGTGTTGAAATGACTGTTTCATGACATATTGGGCTAACCAAAATATATTACTAAGATTAATTGAATAGTTTTCTTTTTACATTTGAATGTGCCTTCTAGAAAATTTAAATTACATGTGCGGCATATCTGTGGCTCACATTACACTTTTTCTGCATAGATCTGAGCGCTGCTGTAGACTTTTCCTGTTCCTCTGAACCAGTTTTGTGGTATCCAGTCTTTCCACTACAAATTCAGCTCAAATATCACCTCTTCAGTTGAATCTCATGAGTCATGATTATAAATAAAGCTGCTTTTTATGTGAATCTTTATGGATTCACATAAGGATTTTTGTGAATAATATTGACTGATCTTAAAACATTGAATCAAACCTGTATTCCAAGAACAAACCCCACTTTAGTCATCCTGCCTTTTTTCTTGAGTGATTTTACATCTCTGTTCATAAAATATGTTGGTCTGTAGTTTTCTTTACTTGTAATAACTTTGGTTTCAGTATCAGATTAATGCTGATTTTATAAAATGAATGGGGAATGTTCTGGAATAGGATGCATAGAAGTGGTATTATTTCTTAAATGTTTGAAAGAATTCAACAGCTAAGCTATTTTGACCTGGAATTTTCTTTGTCCTCTGGTTTTCAACAGCTTGGATAGGAAATCTCTTGGGGGCTGTGTGTGTTTTGGTTTTATCCTGCGTGATATTCTCTGAGTTTCTTGATCTGGTATTTGTGTCTATCATTAATCTTACAAAATTCTCCACCAAGTATTTCTTCTACCCTAGTCTTTCTCTTCTTCTTGGGTTCCAATTATACATAGTTACACTATTTGTTATGGTCCCATAGCTCTTGAATGCTTATATTTTCTACTCTTTTGCTTTAGTTTGAACAATTTCTTTTCTTTTTTCATTGAAGTATAGTTGATTTACAATATTATATTAGTTTCAGGTGTATGGCACAGTGACTTAGAATTTTTTGCAGATTATACTCCATTATAGGCATTACAAGATAATGGCTATCGTTTGGATAATTTCTATCAACCTGCTTTCAAGTTCACTAATTCTTCCCCTAGCTGCGTAAGTCTACTGATGAGACCACTGAGTTTCTCTTCTTGACCTCGGTTACTGTTTTTTTTTTTTTTTTTACCTTTAGCACTTTCACTTTATTCTTTTTTTATTGTGTCCATCTCTGTTGAAACTGTCTATCTGATCTTGCATGGTGCTAACCTTTTCCTATGAACCATTAACATATTTCTCAATTATGGTTACTTTATTAGTCTGATTTCAACACCTGTGCCATATGTAAATCTCGTCTGTCGTTTGCTTTTTTTTTTTACTCTCAGTGTGCTGTTTTTCTTGCTTTTTCATAGGTCTTGTAGTTTTTTCTAGTGTTAAGTCAGTAGTGACTCAGTTAAGTTGTTTTTATGTCTGGAGTCCTTTGGTATGGGGTTTTAAGTCAATATGGTTGAGCTGGTTTTAGGGTTCATTATGCACCAGTCTTCAAATTCTTCTATAAATACTTGCTTTCTGGAGTAGGGCTCAGAAGATTTCTCTCAGTATCTGCTCCTCCTTCAGCTTTAGTTTATCTGTTTGTGCTGTGTGTGCATGCTAAGTCGCTTCAGTCAGGTCTGACTCTGTGTGATTCTATGGACTGCAGCCTGCCAGGCCCTTCTGTCCATGGCATTCTCCAGGCAAGAACACTGTAGTGGACTGCCATGCCCTTCTCCAGGTGATCGTCCCAAGTCAGCGACTGAACCTGTGTCTCTTACGTCTACCTGCACTGGCAGGAGGGCTCTTCACCACTAGAACCGTCTGAGAACCCCAGACCCTGTACCTCTTGATTCACGCTCTCACAATTCTTGTGGCAGTATTTCACTGTTACTTGTGGCCTGACACAGTCGTGTGGCGGAGGTCAAAGAGGAAGCACTCTCTGTCGTTCTGATTAAGCATCAGTCTTGAGCTGGCACCATGCCCCCGAGTCTATGGATGGGTCCTCAGTGCTGCTTCTGTCCCCACAGTTTGGCGTCTGTATGTATTGCTGTCCTTCCTCAGGGTGACAGCTCTTTTCCTTCTGCTTTCTTCAGCTGCAATGGGGTTTCCTCAGTGCCTGAAGAGTTAGAATTTGTTACCCTTTCCTCTGCAGTTGAAGGTTTTTAAGGGGGAAAGGATCTGGGTAGGATTTCATACCTTTCCCACATTTTAGCTGCTATTCTCCTTCTTTAGGCCAGCATGGCGAGAGACCCTTTCTCAGAATTTTCATGTATTATTTCTGCGAACACCTAGCGAGCACTGTGAAGAAAAGTATACACCTGGATGCAATTTCCCTTTGCGTCTGTAGTCTCCATAGGCTCCAAATTCTATCACAAATCCAACTTGGCTCCTATTAATTTTCTAAAAAACCTAGGTAAATTCTTCCTATGATATTTGTGTGCATCTTACCCAGATAAGCTCACATCTTGTCTCTGACTGCATGTGATCACTTCTCCTTAGATTTGGGGCTAGCTGGTAGCACTTCAACAGCTGTTCTCTAATGAGTTCAAGAAAGTTGTGAACTTGAACATTCCTCAAGTTTCTTATTGTTGTAATGATGACAGTGATGATCATTTAGCTTGATACAGTGGAAGCCGGTCATAGATTAAGCATATATTTAGCCTTAGTCAGTTCAGTCGCTCAGTCGTGTCCGACTCTTTGTGACCCCATGAATTGCAGCATGCCAGGGCTCCCCATCCATCACCAACTCCCAGAGTTCACTCAAACTCATGTCCATTGAGTCGGTGAGGCCATCCAGCCATCTCATCTTCTGTCGTCCCCTTCTCCTCCTGCTCCCAATCCCTGCCAGCATCAGAGTCTTTTCCAATGAGTCAACTCTTCGCAGGAGGTGGCCAAAGTACTCAGCTTTAGCATCGTTCCTTCCAAAGAACACCCAGGGCTGATCTCCTTTAGAATGGACTGGTTGGATCTCCTTGCAGTCCAAGGGACTCGCAAGAGTCTTCTCCAACACCACAGTTCAAAAGCATCAATTCTTTGGTGCTCAGCTTTCTTCACAGTCCAACTCTCACATCCATACATGACTACTGGAAAAACCATAGCCTTGACTAGACGGACCGGACCATTGTAGGCAAAGTAATGTCTCTGCTTTTCAATATGCTATCGAGGTTGGTCATAACTTTTCTTCCAAGGAGTAAGCGTCTTTTAATTTCATGGCTGCAATCACCATCTGCAGTGATTTTGGAGCCCCAGAAAGTAAAGTCTGACACTGTTTCCCCATCTATTTCCCATGAAGTGATGGGACCAGATGCCATGATCTTAGTTTCCTGAATGTTGAGATTTAAGCCAATTTTTTCCCTCTCCTCTTTCACTTTCATCAAGAGGCTTTTTAGTTCCTCTTCACTTTCTGCCATTAGGGTGGTGTCATCAGCATATCTGAGGTTACTGATATTTCTCCTGGCAATCCTGATTCCAGCTTGTGCTTCTTCCAGCCCAGCGTTTCTCATGATGTACTCTGCATATAAGTTAAATAAGCAGGGTGACAATATACAGCCTTGACATACTCCTTTTCCTATTTGGAACCAGTCTGTTGTTCCATGTCCAATTCTAACTGTTGCTTCCTGACCTGCATATAGGTTTCTCAAGAGGCAGATCAGGTGGTCTGGTATTCCCAACTCTTTCAGAATTTTCCACAGTTTATTGTGATCCACACAGTCAAAGGCTTTGGCATAGTCAATAAAGCAGAAATAGATGTTTTTCTAGAACTCTCTTGCTTTTTCCATGATCCAGCAGATGTTGGCAATTTGATCTCTGGTTCCTCTGCCTTTTCTAAAACCAGCTTGAACATCTGGAAGTTAACAGTTCATGTACTGCTGAAGCCTGGCTTGGAGAATTTTGAGCATTACTTTACTAACGTGTGAGATGAGTGCAATTGTGTGGTAGTTTGAGCATTCTTTGGCATTGCCCTTCTTTGGGATTGGAATGAAAACTGACCTTTTCCAGTCCTGTGGCCACTGCTGAGTTTTCCACATTTGCTGGCATATTGAGTGCAGCACTTTCACAGCATCATCTTTCAGGATTTGAAATAGCTCAACTGGAATTCCATCACCTCCACTAGCTTGTTCGTAGTGATGCTTTCTAAGGCCCACTTGACTTCACATTTCAGGATGCCTGGCTCTAAGTGAGTGATCACACCATCATGATTATCTTGGTCGTGAAGATCTTTTTTGTATAGTTCTTCTGTGTATTCTTGCCACCTCTTCTTAATATCTTCTGCTTCTGTTAGGTCCAGACCATTTCTGTCCTTTATCGAGCCCATCTTTGCATGAAATGTTCCCTTGGTATCTCTAATTTTCTTGAAGAGATCTCTAGTCTTTCCCATTCTGTTGCTTTTCCCTATTTCTTTGCATTGATCACTGAAGAAGGCTTTCTTATCTCTTCTTGTATTCTTTGGAACTCTGCATTCAGATGCTTATATCTTTCCTTTTCTCCTTTGCTTTTCGCTTTTCTTCTTTTCACAGCTATTTGTAAGGCCTCCCCAGACAGCCATTTTGCTTTTTTGCATTTCTTTTCCATGGGGATGGTCTTGATCCCTGTCTCCTGTACAATGTCACGAACCTCATTCCATAGTTCATCAGGCACTCTATCAGATCTAGTCCCTTAAATCTATTTCTCACTTCCACTGTATAATCATAAGGGATTTGATTTAGGTCATACCTGAATGGTCTAGTGGTTTTCCCTACTTTCTTCAATTTAAGTCTGAATTTGGCAATAAGGAGCTCATGACCTGAGCCACAGTCAGCTCCCGGTCTTGTTTTTGTTGACTGTATAGAGCTTCTCCATCTTTGGCTGCAAAGAATATAATCAATCTGATTTCAGTGTTGACCATCTGGTGATGTCTACTGCTAAACAGATTCTCCAAATGGCCACAGTGCACCACTTTACAGTCAAACCAACAAGGTATGAGAATTTTAGCTGCTCTACTTCCTTGTAAACACTGGTAATGTTGATCTTGTCTCTATAAATTTACCTACTTTAAATACCTCATATAAATGGAATCATACAATATTTCGTTTTTTGTGTCTGGTTTATATCAGCTTCCCTTGTAGCTCAGTCGGTAAAGAATCTGCCTGCAGTGCAGGAGACCCCCCGGGTTCGATCCGTGAGTTGGGAAGATCCCCTGGAGAAGGAAATGGCAACCCACTCCAGTATCCTTGCTGGAAAATCTCATGGACAGAGGAGCCTTGTGGGCTGTAGTCCATGGGGTTGCAAAGAGTCGGGCATGACTGAGCGACTAACCCTTACTTATATCACTCAGTATAATGTTTTTAAAGGTTTATTCATTGCGTGTGTGTGTGCTGCGTTGCTTCAGTCATGTTCAACTTTTTGTGATCTCATGGACTGTAGCTTTCCAGGCTCCTGTGTCCATAGGATTCTCCAGGAAGGAATACTGGAGTGGGTTGCCATTTCCTTCTCTGAATCCATGTTGTAGCACAGACCAGAGTTTCCTTCCTTTTTAAAGCTGAAGAATATTTCATTGCTTTTATAAAGCATATTTGACTTATTTAACTATTCAAGGACACCTGGATTGTTTCTACCTTGTTACTATTGTGAATAATGCTTCTATGAACATTGGCATATAAGTATCAGTTTCAGTCTCTGCTTTCAATTCTTTTGAGTATTCTCCAAGGAAAGGTGCTAATCATATGGCATGGTATGATCACTCTAGGTGTACTTTTAGAGGAACCACTAAATGTTTCCCATAGGGCTGCTCTTTTTTACCTTCCCACCAACACTGTACCACAGTTCCAGTTTTCCCACTTTTTACCAATGTGGGTTATCTTCCAGTGTTTCAATACAATAGCCATTGTAATGAGGATTTGAAGTGGTACCTTACTGTGGTTTTGATTTGCATTTCCCTAATGACTAATGATGTTTGAACATCTGTTTTTGGTACCTATTGGCCATTTGTATAAAAATATGTATTCAAATATTTAACTTATTAACTGCGTTGCCTCTGTTGTTGTTGAGTTGTAGGGATTTATATATTCTGCATATTCTTTATCAGATCTGTGGCTGGTAAATATTTTCTCATGTTTCATGAGTTGCCTTTTCACTCTAATGATACTGCCCTATGATGCATAAAAGGCTTAAAAAATTTTTTTTATGAAGTCTGATTAGTCTATTGTTTATTGTTTCTCTTTTTTTGATTATTCTTTTGGTGTTTTTTCCGAGATTAGCAAATCCAATATTATGGGGCTTTTCTTCTGTTTTCTTCCAAAGTTTTATAATTGCAGTCTTAAATTTAGGTTTTTATTCATTTTGAGTTAATTTTTATATATGGTAAGGGTTCAACCTCATTCTTTTGCATGTGATTATCCAGTTTTCCTATTTGCTGAAAAGACTGTCCCTTTACTGTTCATTAGCCTTGGGACTTTTGTCAAAAACAAATTGATAATATATGTGAGGATTTATTTTCAGACTCTCTGTTTTATTCCATTGATGTACACATCTGTCTTTTTGCCACTGTTTGGATTGCTGTAGCTTTGTAATATTTTTGAAATACGGAAGTGTGAGTTCTCCAATTTTGTTCTTTTTAAAAATGTCTTGTTTACTTAGGGACCCATGAGATTTCCTATATCAAAGACCTAAGTCTCAGTGACAATATTTGGAGATAGGGTCTTTAGGGAGGTTAAATTAAGGTTAAATGAAGTAATGAGGGTGGGACTGTAATCTGATATTTATGACTGTTTGTTTTCTTTTTCTTAGCTGCACTGATGCTGATATGGGATCTTAGTTCCTTGACAAGGGGTCAAACCCAGGCCCTCAGCAGTGGAAGCACAGACTCCTAAATCACTGGACTGCCAGGGAATTCCCAGGACTGTTTTCTTAAAAGAAGAGGAAGAAACACCAAAGAGCTTTTTTCACAACTAGTTAAGGAACGAGCTCTCCCCAGAGACCAGCCCTGATGACATCCTGGCCCTGGACTTCAGAACTATGAGAAAGTAAGTTTCTGTTGCCTAAGCCACCTGGTCTGCGGTGTTTTGCCACGGCAGCCCTCGCACACGGCTACCTCTACCAACTACTGTGTATACATGGAGAGCGGGAAATCAAGCACAGTCAGTGGTGACGGCAGCTGGGACACTCGTAATGGGGATGGTGGACAGTGGACAAGTCTGGGCTACGTTCTGGAGAGCAGCCCACAGGACAGGCTGATAGGCTGGGATGTGAGGATACGGCAATCAAAGGAATTAAATTCCAGATATACTGTAGGTAAATAAAACAGGCCAACTTTTCATTTTCAGTCTGGACTTCAAAAATCACTGAAAAACAGAAATAAGCTTGAAGATGACACAGAAGCTATTTTCAGATGGAAAGAACAGTGCAGTTGTATAAGCACTATCATTTTATGCTGTGACGCCAGGTATGTTTCAATAAAACAGGATACTGAAGTCTGAGGAAACTGAGGCAAAGGCATCTAAAGGAGGCGAAAGCCACTTCCTCCAAATCCCAAAACAAGGCCTCATCTAGGCTCCCCCAACACAGTAACCTACGACTTCTTCCCTCAATGGAGGAAGAACATACATTATGACAATATTGCTCTTAAATCACTTGGGCACCTATGAGAATATTATCATTTTAATGAGGTATTGGAAATTTCTGTGAAGCCACTACTTTAGAGCCAAATTGTAGCCTTCATTTTGCTTTCACATTTTCAGAAAACACCAGTCCTTTTCAGAGTAAGACTTTCAGTCCACAGCAGCAGCAGCAGCGTAATCTGCTTTAGTAGTAGAGAAAAATAGAAGTAATTAGTTTTTAATACAGATTTTTTTCTTATTACCAAAGGTTTGCTTTTTTTTTCTTTTTTGGTCATGTTGAACATTAGAAAAACTAAGATCATGGCATCCGGTCCCATCACTTCATGGCAAATAGAAGGGGAAAAAGTGAAGTGATGACAGATTTTCTCTTCTTGGGCTCCAAAATCACTGCAGATGGTGACTGCAGCCATGAAATTAGAAGACACTTGCTTCTTGGAAAGAAGGCTATGACAAACCTAGACAGCATATTAAAAAGCAAAGACACCTCTTTGCTGACACAGGTTCATATAGTCAAAGCTATGGCTTTTCCAGTAGTCATGTACGGATATGAGAGCTGGACCATAAAGAAAGCCAAGCACCGAGGAATTGATGCTTTCAAATTGTGGTGCTGGAGAAGACTCTTGGGAGACCCTTGGACTGAAAGGAGAACTAACCAGTCAATCCTAAAGGAAATCAACCCTGAATATTCATTACAGAGACTAATGCTGAAGCTGAAGTTCCAATACTTTGGCCACCTGATGTGAAGAGCTGACTCATTAGAAAAGACCCTGATGCTAGGAAAGACTGAAGGCAAAAGAAGAAGGAGCTGAAATGAACTTGGGCAAACTCTGGGAGATAGTGAGGATCAGGGAGGCCTGGCATGCTGTAGTCCATGGGGCTGCAAAGAGTCGGATGCAATTTAGCAACTGAACAACAAGGTGATGCTATACAACCAACTTCCCAGAGCCTTCTGTAGCTGATGGGCCTTCTCTGCCTAGAATATGTGTTCTTTTGAGTACAGTTCCTCCTGGATATGAGGAATAAGAAGACAGGAGAGTACCAAGGTTGGGGGCAGAGATGTGCACAGATGCTCTTAAATGAAGCAAACTGCTGTTATTCTGTTATATGCCTGATTTGGCTCAAATTTTATTCACTTATTCATGTCCCATACTAAAACCACCCAATCAAAACTGGAATAGTAGCTTTAATTTATCCAACGACATTATGATTCTGATCTATTGACCAACATCCAGTCTTACTGTCAGCCACAATGTTAAGCTGTCAAAAAGCACAAAATATTTACCACTGCTTTGCTGCATGGAAATGGTATGTGGCAGTTTTTATTAGCAAAATTACTATTAAATTCATTTCTAAAATTTTTCTTATCCAAGATTATATAGTATTTTTCTTAGTCACAGCTATAAACTCCTTGAAAGTTAATATTTATGTCAAGAAATAAAAATCATAATGAATATTCTATCAAAAATGAATTATGACTTATTCATACATTTTAGGATCAAGTATTATTGCTGTATGTTTGAAGCATTATTTTTTCTGGCATTATATCTGGAGTACATATAACCTTGTTATTCATCACTTGTTAACTACATATTAAAACAATACCCATCACTATTTTTTTTTTTTTTCATATCAATGTGAGTCATGAAATTTCTACTTTTCCTCCAGCACTTAAGTAAGACTAAGTTCTTTCATTTAAATGAGCGGAGTGTTCAAATCTAAAGCAGTTTTCAGAGGAAGAAACCAATCACAGATACAGACTCACAAAATTATTTTCATTAAACCTAAGAAAAGATATAAATATCCAAATTTAGAAGTTTCCAACTATCTAAATTAGTGTTTTTAAGGTCAAAAGGCATTATTTTTAAAAGAAAACACAGAACCACATTTCCAGTTGTTCTGTTTCCAGGTCAGTAATAAGACGCCTGTTCAAGCTTTCTTTCTTTACCCCTGTAACTGCTGTAATTAATATAAGTCCATAATGACCTAGTGCATACAATTATTTTCCTGAGACACAAAAAATAGCTTACTGGCAACAGACACTTGTCAACACATTCGAAATTGATTTAGTTCCTCTTACTCTTAGGGGGAAGAAAAACCAAAAGATTAAGATCGATATAAAGAACTTTTTTTATAGTAGGTTTAAAAAAAGTACAGTGCTTTTTTCAATTAATATATTTGTCATCATTAAAATGATTTTTAAAAGTCCAAAGGAGTACCTTTTTAATGGATAATTATAAGGTTATCAAAATAAATCTAGTTTATAGAGTGATGAAAAGCCAAAGTTTACTAATAAAATTCAAGCTTTTTAAAGGGTTAAAAAAGTATAACCCTAATCATTATATGACTTCTATTAATCAATACTGTCTCTGCTTCCAGAGAGTAATAAACTAGATTTACTATCCCACTTAAGACAACTAAAATGTCTATGACAAAACAGTTTTCATGACTTTGGACATAAAGGAAAAAGAAATGAGCCATGAGAGAGGGTTTTCCCAGCTCACTGCCTTGAGTTTCCCTGATGCAGCCATGGGGAGTCAAGAAGATGGAGACCCAGGTACCACAGGTTGCAAAGCAGAACACCAGAGAAAAGAGAGAGGCACAGATGGCATAGAGTTGGCCCTTGTTTTTCAGTCCTTTCTGCCTCTTTGCCTTTTAATTGAAGAGTTCAATCTACTTTCATTTAAAGCAATTGCTGGTAAAGCAATTTCATTTCTGCCATTTATTTTTTTTCTATGTCCTATTTTTTGGTTCCTCAATTCCTCTATTACTGTCTAGTGTTTATTTGTTCTAGGGTACTATTATGATTATCTAATAGTATAGATATTTTTTACTATATATTTTTTACTGTATATTTTTTACTTATTAGTGGTTATCCTATGGATTAAAATTTGCATCTTAGAACTGTAACAATCTACTTTGAATACCAATTTACCTTCAATAATGCACAAAATCTCTGCTATTACTCAACTTTGTTTCTCCTTCCTGTTGTAACGGTCACTAATTATATCTTTGTACACCGTGTCCATTACATGGATTTATTTAACTTATATACAGAGTACATTATGAGAAATACTGGGCTGGAGGAAGCACAAGCTGAAATCAAGATTGCCGGGAGAAATATCAATAACCTCAAATATGCAGATAACACCATCCTTATGGCAGAAAGTGAAGAACTAGAGCCTCCTGATGAAAGTGAAAGAGGAGAGTGAAAAAGTTGGCTTAAAGCTCAACATTAAGGAAACTAAGATCATGGCATCTGGTCCCATCACTTCATGGCATATAGATGCGGAAACAGTGGCTGACTTTATTTTTTGGGGTTCCAAAATCACTGCAGATGGTGACTACAGCCATGAAATTAAAAGAGGCTTACTCCTTTGAAGGAAAGTTATGATCAACCTAGACAGCATATTAAAAAGCAGAGACATTACTTTGTCAACAAAGGTCCATCTAGTCAAGGCTATGGTTTTTCCAGTAGTCATGGACGGATGTGCAAGTTGGACTATAAAGAAAGCTGAGCGCCAAGGAATGGATGCTTTTGAACTGTGGTGTTGGAGAAGACTTGAGAGTCCCTTGGACTGAAAGGAGATCCAACCAGTCCATTCTAAAGGAGATTGGTCCTGGATGTTCACTGGAAGGACTGATGTTGAAGCGGAAACTCCAATACTTTGGCCACCTGATGTGAGAGCTGACTCATTTGAAAAGACCCTGATGCTGGGAAAGATTGAGGGCAGGAGGAGAAGGGGACGACAGAGGATGAGATGATTGGATGGCATCACTGATACAATGGACATTGGTTTGGGTAGACTCCGGCAGTTGGTGATGGACAGGGAGGCCTGGCGTGCTGTGGTTTGTGGGGCTGCAGAGTCGTACACAACTGAGTGACTGAACTGAATTGAACTGACACTGTGTGTCCATTACATAGATTTATAACCAATTTTATGCATTTGTTGCTTAAATCATATATAAAAGAAAAATTACCAAAAAATACAGTAATAACAGTTAACCTCATTCTTGTACTTTGTCATATGGCTTGAAGTTACATCTAACGCTCTTCATGGAAGTCTGAAAGTTCCCCTTAGCATCTCTTGTCAGGCAGGTCTCCAGGTGACTGGCTGCCTCAGCTTTTGTTCATCTAGGAAAATCCTATTGCTCCTTCATCTCTGAAGGACAGTTTTGCCAGATACAGTATTATTTATTAATTTTGGCTGCACTGGGTCTTTGTTGCTGTGCATGGGCTTTCTCTAGTTGCGGTGAGAGGGGACTATTCTCTAGCTGTGGTACATGGACTTCTCATCGCGGTGACCTTTGCTGTAGAGAACAGGCTCTAGGCACATGGGCTTCAGCAGTTACAGCACATGCGCTCAGCAGTTGTGGCGCAGCCTCAGTAGTTGGGGCCTAACAGCTTAGTTGCTCCACAGCAATGTGGGATCCTCCTGGAACAAGGATGGAACCCGTGTCCCCTGCACTAGTAGGCGGATTCTTATCCACTGGGTCACCAGGAAAGTCCCAGCTACAGCATTCTTGTTTGATAGGACTTTTCCTTCCAGCACTTTCAATGTATTATCCACTCTCTGGCATCCATGACTTTTGATAAGAAATTGGCTCTTAATTGTAGGTCTTGTACTTATTTCATATCAGAAAAAAGAACTGTATTGGAACCAATGTACTATAAGAAACGCGACCAAATCAAACATCCAGTGCTTTGAAGCACAGATAACAAATTCGATAATCATAACAAATGCCACTAAACTGATACACTAAAACTAGTATTTCAAAATTTTCCTAAATGTGTGATTGGGTATGCTTTTGATGGTCTTGGAAAACAAATACTCCACATTTCCCAGTGTAATGAACTTTTATTTTTAAAGCAAAACAGATTTCATTGCACAGAATTTAAAACAGACGGTAGCTTATGTAACTAAATATAATGGCCTAAAATATTTTCTCCTAAATCATGCTGCACATATTTTATTAATCTATGAATAAAATTTATTCCAGGATGGTACTGCACATATTTAATCATACTCAAGGCTTTCTTCATGCAGATCAAATATAGCTAATATTGCTTAGAAAATGGGAACCACAGAGGGCTTAAGAATTAAGAAACGTTTTAAACCGCATTTCAATTCAAATACTACTTAATGCAATTTTTACTGAAGCATCAAGGAGAAGTTTGAAGAACTGCCTTTGTTCAGAGCAATCAAGATAAAAACATCAAATAATTTCAGTTTTTAAAATGGCATTATGAAATATTTAGAGACTTGAATTAAGGTTTCTGGCAATATAGCAGAGCTAGAATACATGTAGCAAATTATCAACATAAGTTGAAAACTAACAAAATAAGGATGGCTATTTTTAATTGCTATATATCTATTACCTAAACAAATATAAGCTGATAATTTAGCTGAAATCTATAAATATGAAAGTTAAATATTAGAAAAATAACTCATAACACAGAAAAGAAACAGAAGTATTTCACTGATGCAAAAATGCACTAAAATTTTGTGTTCATAAATAAGATACCTAATAACATACGCCTAAAATTGAAAAGAGAACTCTCTTATAAATCATAATATTTCCAAGGAGCATTTTGGCCTAAAATGCTTTCATTCTTGGTCTCAACCCAGATAAATATTTTGGAAAACTGGAAGAAAAATTGTATTTCATGGTTGTTTGAGGTATCTGAATATGGCTGGAAAAAGAAGATATTTTCCCCATTCTCATTTGGGCGCTTTGCCACTCATTCACACATGGCATAAATTTAAATTCTGAACTGGCATGGACAAAATCCTCTGTGAGGATATCACAATTCAGAAATAAAAGCTGGCAATTTCTGACTTCTGAAGCAGAGCACAAACAACATCTGTAATACCTGTTTCCTCAGTGGTGAACTAGGCTTTCAATCTGGCCAGGCATCTGCACGACTCAAGGCTTGTTGGCAAATGAGACATGTGAAAGCCCCTTACAAGGAAGTAAACTGTATGAACAGTATACATCATCCCTATAAAGCTAAAAATGTTTATACATACATATAGGACCAGAAGCTGGAGTCAAAAGAACTCAGTGGCTTCCAGTAATGGCAGCCTGAGTGGTACATACCAGTTCTCACTGAAAACGGCTCTGCAGCTGGGCAAGACAAATGGCAGCAGCTTGAAAGCATCCAAATGCTAACAAGGCAGTGAAAGCCTAAGGACCGTGGCCATGCAAATCTACAGAGGTGAGCCTACCACATGGGACTGCTTTCCCCATGGAGACATCTGCCGACAAGGTGATCAGAGCTGAGCAGGAAAAGGATGGCTGGAAAAGGGGACAAGAACTGGAGCTCAGGGCCGCCCAAGAAGAAGGGCCCTGCTGAGCGCTCCTGGCTTTGGGTGATGCTAGAATACGGAACTGAACTCAACTTCAAATCTCAAGCCCTTTCTGGATCACGGAGATCCAGGATTCTAAGTGCCCCCACCCACCTTCCAGAAACAACAATAAACCCATTCTGAAGGAAGATCAACAGTGCCCTCCCTCATCTGTTTTCCACACACAAAACACCACCAGTCAGGCAGCCTAGGAGGGAGTCAGCACCACGAGTCACAGAGCAGACCAGGTAACTGAGTCATCAGGTAGACTTCATAGGAAAATCGAAGAGGAGACTAAGAATTCTGACAGAAAATCAGAAAAAATAATTTGAAATTCCAGAACTGGGGGGAAAAAAACTCAATTGGAATTCAGAATTGAATGAATGGGTTTAAAAGATTAGACACAGCTAAAGAAAAGTTGATGAGCCATAATATAGGTTAGAAACACGCAGAATGAAGACATGAAAGATAGAAAAAAAAGATTGAAAGTTTTCTGAAACTGATAAAAAATATTTTTACATCATTAAGTAATGCTGAACAACTACACAGCTTAGAATCATATGCGCCAACAAAATCAGCACTGTTCATGTTTGAGAAAACTCCCTATGACAGACAATCCCATATCTCCAATAAATCACAAGAGAAAAAGAAAAGTGAAGCAGAAGCCTAAGAATTAAAGACTTTGGAAACAAGTCAACCAATCACTGAGAAAGGATTGTAACTGGATCCTGATTAAAATATTCTTGGGAAAAAAGACAGCTGTGATATCCATAAAGACAATTGGAAACTTCAACTCTAAGTGGGTATGAAGATATGAGAGATTTATTGTTTTTGTTTGTTCTACTTAGGTTTGATAATAACTTGATTATGTTTGGTGGTAACTGATAAAATGACAGAATGACTGAAATAGGCTTAAAATAATACCGATTGGGTAAATAAATGGGGTTATACATTAAAGCAAATTTGCCATGAGTTAATTACTGAAACAGATGATGGATTTATGCAAAAAAGGTCCATCTAGTCAAGGCTATGGTTTTTCCAGTAGTCATGGATGGATGTGAGAATTGGACTATAAAGAAAGCTAAGCACAGAAGAATTGATGCTTTTGAACTGTGGTATTGGAGAAGACTCTTGAGAGTCCCTTGGACTGCAAGGAGATCCAACCAGTCCATCCTAAAGATCAGTCCTGGGTGTTCATTGGAGGGACTGATGTTGAAGCTGAAACTCCAATACTTTGGCCACCTGATGTGGAGAGCTGACTCATTTGAAAAGACCCTGATGCTGGGAAAGATTGAGGGCAGGAGGAGAAGGGGACGACAGAGGACGAGATGGTTGGATGGCATCACTGATACAATGGACATGGGTTTGGGTGGACTCTGGGAATTGGTGATGGACAGGGAGGCCTGGTGTGCTGCGGTTCATGGGGTCGCAAAGTCAGACACGATTGAGCGACTGAACTGAACTGATTATACTTTTCAGTTTATTTCTGTGTTCAAAATTCTCCATAATAATAAAGTTTTACATAATTATCAGTAAGCTTGACCATCTTTATTACTTGTCCATTTCAATTGCTTCTGTATCTTTTCCTTTGCCTATTACTTAAACATCTGTGGAGCTCATTATTAGAAAAAATAGCCCTTTTCTACAGTATCAGAATTTTGTTTACAGCTGTCATGTGGCATGGCTTCTCATTTTAAAGTAGTCAAATTTATCAATATATTCTTTTATAAATTCATGTCATATTTGAAAAGGCACCCTTTTCTACTTGAAGTTCATAATATTCAACCAGGATCTGTTTAGTACTTTATGGTTTCACTTCTCCCCTTTCACATTTGAATTCTGACCCACTTGGAATTTATTTGGGTATAAGAGTGAGACTGGGACCAAACTGTTTTTTTTTTCCTCCCAGTAGCTACCAATTGTCCCTGGCAGCTCAGATGGTAAAGAATCTGCAATGCAAGAGATGCAGGTTTGATCCCTGGGTGAGGAAGATCCCTTGGAGAAGGGAATGGCTACCCACTCCAGTATATTCTTGCCTGGAGAATTCCATGGACAGAGGAGCCTGGTGGGCTACAAGTCCATGGGGTTGCAAACACTCCGATACGACTGACGTGATTAAGCACACACCAGTTGTTCCAACAGGATTTACTGAATACTCCATCTTTCTATTGACCTGAAATGTTGACCTTTATCATACCACTATAAATCCCCACATATATCTTGAATATATTTCTGGACTGTTCTATTGGTTTGTCTATCTCAAACCAGAAATACTCTGTTTGAATTATCTTACTTCATATTTTCATGTCATTTGTCAAAATAAAAAAAAATTCTTTCTTTTAGTGAGTTTTGTATATCCTTACTCATACACTTTCAATGACTTCTAAGTTTCTTTTAAATATCCTTATGGAATTTTAATTGACTGCATCATCATTAACCGTTATGTAGGCAAAACTGTTACCCTTATATTAAGCCTTTCTATCCAAGCACAAAAATCATTTTTCTAGGAATTCAAACCTTTCATCTCTAGGTATATCTCAATTTTGAGTGTCTGGTACAGAGCAATCATGGGTAAATGTTTACTGAATGAATAACTCCATTATACCAGTATTCTGGGATTAAGTGTCACAAGTAGAGAAGTTTGAAAACTTTAAAATCAGTGGAGTTTATAACACCTATCCTACTCAAACTCTTCCAGAAAATTGCAGAGGAAGGTAAACTTCCAAACTCATTCTATGAGGCCACCATCACCCTAATACCAAAACCTGACAAAGATGCCACAAAAAGAGAAAACTACAGGCCAATATCACTGATGAACATAGATGCAAAAATGCTTAACAAAATCCTAGCAATCAGAATCCAACAACACATTAAAAAGATCATACACCATGACCAAGTGGACTTTATCCCAGGGATGCAAGGATTCTTCAATATGTAATACACCACATTAACAAATTGAAAAATAAAAAACATATGATTATCTCAATAGATGCAGAGAAAGCCTTTGACAAAATTCAACATCCATTTGTGATAAAAAAACTCTCCAGAAAGCAGGAATGGAAGGAACATACCTCAACATAATAAAAGCTATATATGACAAACCCACAGCTAACATTATCCTCAATGGTGAAAAATTGAAAGCATTTCCCCTAAAGTCAGGAACAAGACAAGGGTACCCACTTTCACCATTACTATTCAACATGGTTTTGGAAGTTTTGGCCACAGCAATCAGAGCAGAAAAAGAAACAAAAGGAATCCAAATTGGAAAAGAAGAAGTAAAACTCTCACTGTTTGCAGATGACATGATCCTCTACATAGAAAACCCTAAAGACTTCTCCAGAAAATTACTAGAGCTAATCAATGAATATAGTAAAGTTGCAGGATATAAAATCAACACACAGAAATCCCTTGCATTCCTGTACACTAATAATGAGAAAATAGAAAGAGAAATTAAGGAAACAATTCCATTCACCATTGCAACAAAAAGAATAAAATACTTAGGAATATATCTACCTAAAGAAACTAAAGGCCTATATATAGAAAACTATAAAACACTGGTGAAAGAAATCAAAGAGGACACTAATAGATGGAGAAATATACCATGTTCATGGATCGGAAGAATTAATATAGTGAAAATGAGTATACTACCCAAAGCAATTTATAGATTCAATGCAATCCCAATCAAGCTACCAACAGTATTTTTCACAGAGCTAGAACAAGTAATTTCACAATTTGTATGGAAATACAAAAAACCTCGAGTAGCCAAAGCAATCTTGAGAAAGAAGAATGGAACAGGAGGAATCAACCTGCCTGACTTCAGGCTCTACTACAAAGCCACAGTCATCAAGACAGTATGGTACTGGCACAAAGACAGAAATATAGATCAATGGAACAAAATAGAAAGCCCAGAGATAAATCCACACACATGTGGACACTTTATCTTTGACAAAGGAGGCAAGAATATAAATGGATTAAAGACAATCTCTTTAACAAGTGGTACTGGGAAAACTGGTCAACCACTTGTAAAACAATGAAACTAGAACACTTTCTAACACCATACACAAAAATAAACTCAAAACCGATTAAAGATCTAACCGTAAGACCAGACACTATAAAACTCCTAGAGGACAACATAGGCAAAACACTCTCCGACATACATCACAGCAGGATCCTCTATGACCCACCTCCAAGAATATTGGAAATAAAACCAAAAATAAACAAATGGGACTTAATTAAACTTACAAGCTTCTGCACAACAAAGCAAACTATAAGCAAGGTAAAAAGACAGCCTTCAGAATGGGAGAAAATAATAGCAAATGAAGCAACTGACAAACAACTAATCTCAAAAATATACAAGCAACTCCTGCAGCTCAATTTCAGAAAAATAAACGACCCAATCAAAAAATGGGCCAAAGAACTAAATAGACTTTTTTCCAAAGAAGACATACAGATGGCTAACAAACACATGAAAAGATGCTCAACATCACTCATCATCAGAGAAATGCAAATCAAAACCATAATGAGGTACCATTTCACATCAGTCAGAATGGCTGCGATCCAAAAGTCTACAAGCAATAAATGCTGGAGAGGGTGTAGAGAAAAGGGAACCCTCTTACACTGTTGGTGGGAGTGCAAACTAGTACAGCCACTATAGAGAACAGTGTGGAGATTCCTTAAAAAACTGGAAATAGAACTACCTTATGACCCAGCAATCTCACTGCTGGGCATACACACCAAGGAAACCAGAACTGAAAGAGACACGTGTACCCCCATGTTCATTGCAGCACTGTTTATAATAGCCAGGACATGGAAGCAACCTAGATGTCCACTGGCAGATGAATGGATAAGAAAGCCATGGTACATATACACAATGGAGTATTACTCAGTCATTAAAAATACATTTGAATCAGTTCTAATGAGGTGGATGAAACTGGAGCCTATTATACAGAGAGAAGTAAGCCAGAAAGAAAAACACCAACACAGTATACTAATGCATATATATGGAATTTAGAAAGATGGTAACGATAATCCTGTATGTGAGAGAGCAAAAGAGTCACAGATGTCTAGAACAGTCTTTTGGACTCTGTGGGAGAGCGGGAGGGTGGGATGATTTGGGAGAATGGCATTGAAACATGCATGATATCATATAAGAAACGAATTGCCAGTCCAGGTTCAATGCAGGATACAGGATGCTTGGGGCTGGAGCACTGGGATGACCCAGAGGGACGGGATGGGGAGGAGGTAGGAGGGGGGTTCAGGATTGGGAACACATGTACACTTGTGGCAGATTCATGTTGATGTATGGCAAAACCAATACAATATTGTAAAGTAATTTGCCTCCAATTAAAATAAATAAATTAAAAACAAATCAGTGGAGTTTATAAAGAGAATATATTCTGAGGTTACAGAAGAAGCCAGTGCTTTTTACTAATTAGAATTTTCAACCAGTATCTATTTTGTATACCTCATAGATAGAATGACCTTAAAGCTCTGTAAAATTCCAAGGTAACTTTAGAGTTACAATAAATAAACACATATAATTTAATATTAATTTACTGTAAAATGGACTTTCTTGCCTCCTATTCCTTTGAAAACTGACAGCTGTTTACATGGGTACACAAAAGAAGGAAAACATTGGGTTGGGAAACTAGCTAGTAGATCATTAAATTAGAAGAGAGGTAATGACAAACTAAGCTGATCATAACAGAAATAAAGTTAATAAAACAAAGTGCAAAAAAAGAAAGGGTCCAAAGGATCTGAGTGTGAGCTATGGTGGTAGAGAACAATGGTACCAACAACAGAAATAAGAAAATAATGAAGCTAGCCAATTTTAAGGAAGAAAATAATTTTAATTTAAAACAGGTCAAATTGGAGGTAAAGCACAAAGTCCAGCACGCCAATCATGATAAAGTTTTAGAGGTGGGAC
This sequence comes from Capricornis sumatraensis, assembly GCF_032405125.1. Classification (NCBI taxonomy): domain Eukaryota; kingdom Metazoa; phylum Chordata; class Mammalia; order Artiodactyla; family Bovidae; genus Capricornis; species Capricornis sumatraensis. Next base: position 38,358,733 of record NC_091083.1, read on the forward strand.
TAAAATAATGATTTGATAGTCCTATAGCCAGAAGTGAGCACGAAACTCTGGAAATCAGTGATATATGGAAAAAATATATTTATTCGAACCCATCTTATCACTTAATAACAGGTAAGTGAAGTGCCACTGCTCATTGTTATTTTCAGTCATCACTTCTTTAGCAAAGAAACCAAACTATAAAAATATTTTGATCAAATAAAAATATAAAATATGCAAGAAATGTTGTAAGTCTCTTTTTAAAAATTCAGTGATATAAAGCTGAAGGAGACCACTCAGTCCTGGTAACCAAGCTTTACAACCAGTAATGCCAAGAAATGAAGCAGGGAAACTTCAAAGATGCTTACTGTAGGTTTAACCAGAGAACCTGGGGAAAGGGAACATTTTCACATAAATCATACACAAACAACCCTTCTAAAATCACCAAATTAACTGCTAAAAAAGAAAAGCAAGGGGAAACTTGTGCCAGTTTTATACTGATATGTGTATCTGTAAGTAAGTAAAGTCGCTAGTCGTGTCTGACTCTTTGCGACCCCATGGACTGTAGCCTACCAGGCTCCTCCCTCCATGGGATTCTCCAGGCAAGAGTACTGGAGTGGGTTGCCATTTCCTTCTCCAGGGGATCTTCCCAACCCAGGGATCGAACCCGGGTCTCCCGCATTCCAGGCAGACACTTTAACCTCTGAGCCACCAGTAGAACTGTAATACACATTTTGAAAGTCTCTCAGTAGTGTCTGACTCTTTGCGATCCCATGGACCATACAGTCCATGGAATTCTCCAGGCCAGAATACTGGAGTGGGTAGCCTTTCCCCTTCTCCAGGGGATCTTCCCAACTCAGGGATTGAACCCAGGTCTCCTGCATTGCAGGTGGATTATTTACCAGCTGAGTCACAAGGGAAGCCCAAGAATACTGGAGTGTAGTCTATCCCTTCTCCAGGGGATCTTCCTGACCCAGGAATTGAACCAAGATCTCCTGCATTGCAGGCAGATTCTTTACCAATTGAGCTATGAGGAAAGCCCTTTAGCCTTTCCCTTCCCCAGGGGATCATCCCAACCCAGGGATCAAACCACGTCTCCTGCATTGCAAGGTGGATTCTTTACATATGTTACATGGAATGAAAAAAAAAAATCAGTTTTTAAATTTAGAAATTCATTGTAAGGCATCAGCCAGCTTTATAATCTATCTTTTACTCAGTTTTTGAGATAAAAAGATGATATTAATGTTATTTCATACACTCTCCAAGTCCATGTGTAAGTTAAGTGAAGAGTAATTAAAATCCTCATCATTAAGCTACATTAACCTAAGCCAAGTAACTGAACTGTGCAATAGGATGTTTCAAAATGGATGACTTCCACTGTACCTGACACGTTAATGAATTCTGGTGGCACAGAATATAACACTGGCTTAATTTGTAATCTTTCATTAATTTGCTCCATTTTATTTCACAGCATCCATTACAGCAAGTTTTCACTGTGTCATACTTCAAAACACACCCAGAAAAGATAATTTACAACTTATATTTTTCATTTAGACTTGGTCTATTCCAAATTAAGTATTTTACCATACTACATATTCTTCACGGTGTAACAATTACTGTTTCAGGTCCCATCTTTCCAATACTCTTTTAAAAAAATCTTGGCACCATATCCTAAAAGATTAGAAATTTTGCTGTAGAAAAAAAAAGTTTAAATGTATTCATCTACTGTCTTTAGTCTAGTTTTGACTCCACTGAGTACTTAAAGATGGGGGAATACACATACACACAGATAACATAAGGGATCACATTTAAAATATAGTGTATTTTAAAAATAATTTGTGTTGATTTATATATCCTGTGTCATAGATATTTCAGTTTAAAGATTCCATCTAAAATAGACATTTTCTGGGAGTTGCTCCATGGGAATTCCAGAGGAACACTGTAATGTTTATACTCATTGGAGTATGTATCCACAAGTAATTGAGCTCAGCATGGAAACTAAACTAAGCCTTTCAAGTATTTAAAATAAATTTTCCAACATCATCCTAAGGTGAAAAGTGATTTCTGGTCATGTTTTCATTCCTTCCCAAATATATACTGCAAAGAATTTCTCATTAGTAAGGCTTTACATAAAATCATATGTCATGACCTGATGATATTTCCTGGTGATAGCTTTAAACCACTTAGTCTTAACTTTCTTGTGAAATACTCTTGCTATGTGTATGAGAGTCAGCTTCTGGACCTGCGTGAAAAATTTAACAACCAAATTTTATCTAACTTAATAACGGGACCTAAGGTACTCAAATGTGCTAAGAAAAAAGGAGCGGCACTTGAGAACTATACTTATTAACAGATTAATCACCTAAAAATGCAACTGATTAATGTTTATTTCTCTCATACACAAAAACCTTCAATGCTTTACCACTGAAAATATACTCAACCTTCTAACTTGCCACAGGCTGTCCTTCACAATCTCGCTAAACCTTGACTCTGAGCATCACAGCAAAAACTCTACCCCACCTGTCTGGACTGCTCCTTCTCCAAACAAACTTTCATCTCCCTGACACCTATTCACACTGTCTTCTGCTCCCAGAACGATAATCCTGATGCCCCTCCTCTGGTCGACGGAGATTATGGTCCCTTCAAAGCCTACCCTGTCCTACTTGATGAAACTTTCTCTGATCGTCTCTGGCAGTAAAGATTTCTTCCCTGCTACAGTATTTTGAATATTCCACTCCTACAGTGTTTCCTGAAGGGGCTGAACTGAGAGCAAAGACAAGCTACTCACCACCTAACACCAACCTCTGGAGGGTGGACAAGAGAGCTGCTGCCTGGACCAGCCGCGGCTGCTTGGCGGCTCGTCTGCTGGTTTTGCAGCAGGTGTTCACTGTGCAGGTGTTAACTCATACATGTACATGTTGCATTTTCCTACTGTTGGCAGCAGCAGGCTGTAGGGAAGTGAACAGAGCTGTACTTCTAAGGCCAAGGAATTTCTAGGAAACTGAGGTGACTTAAGAGTCTAATTCTGTTCTCAGCCTAGAGCAAAACAAAGAGGTAACCACTAAACGAGAGCAGGAAGAAAGTCCAACTTCAAATGTCTTATTCTCTCTTCTCTATGATGACTGGAGGTTGTGAGGGAGACAGATCATATGTTGTTTTCCTAGACTGCTTGGTCAATTCTCTAATTTCCTAAAAATGGGTAATAACTCAGGAATCAGACTAGTGGGCTATAAAATCAGGAATGATGTACACTGAAAGCAATGTGATCCAGGTAAGCTCCTATCAAATTACTTTCACATAGAGAATAAAACCCACTGTTCATGAGAGCTAGTGACTAAAAGCCTCATAACAGCTAGGAAAGAAAAACTTTAAAAAATTTTCTTTACCGTTCGTTATTACTGCAATTAGTTTAAGAAATGACAATGACAAATAACTACTGATTATCCCTAAGATTATTAAAAACTATTTTTTAGAAATTTGGAAAGTGATGCAATGAACTTATTAGCATCAATGGTAGCTCAAATAACAAAGAATATGCCTGCAATGCAGGAGACCTGGGTTTGATCCCTGGGTTGGGAAGATTCCCTGGAGAACAGAATGGCAACCCACTCCAGTATTCTTGCCTGGAGAATCCCATGGACGAGGAACCTGACAGGCTACAATCCATGGGGTCACAAAGGGTTAGACACAACTAAACGACTAACACACACACAATGAACTTAGGAGAAAACACAAAGTTGTCTGTAGTCCTTATGCTATTTACTAGAATGAAAACTTCATGTAAAAGACTGATGTAGATTAAAACTCATCCCATAAGTAAACCTCATTCTGAAAAGTAAAACAGACCTAGGGCGTCAAAGTTATTCTATAAATTATAAAAACAAAAAGAAATGCTAACACATATATACATTAATGCTTTATGTGCTTTAAATGACCATTTTAGACTTAACACCAACCTAAAAAAGAAAAATGTCCAATTAAATATTTATGAATGCAAAAAAAAATCTTTTCATTTAAAAACTCTTGAATATTTATGCTTTTTAAACCTCTTTCTAACTTTCAGCACACATTTCCAGTCCAACATAACTAACCTAATTACTGGCAGTCCAGTGGTTAGGACACAGTGCTTTCACTGCTGGGGCCCAGGTTCCATCCCTGGTTGGGGAACTAAGATCCCAGAAGCTGTGCTGCATGAAGCCAAAAAAAAAAAGGAAAGAAAAACAGCTTTTAGTTTAAGGACTCCACTTGTAGAGAACACTGACGCCTGCCTGTTGGTTTCAGATGTGAAAGTGAACCGCCTAGCCACATGGGCACAGAACTTACCTGCTTCACGACAGTTCTATTAGTGAGCTTCCCATAAGACCTCAAGCAGGGCTCATAGTTTCTGACCTAAAATTTAGATGGGAAACTATTTTGAAAACCAGTACAATCTCTAAATCCGAGTTCTGAGTAGCATGAATAATGACTATCTACCACCAACATTACAAATAGGGTACTACATGCCAGGCCTGCCTGTGGCCCTGCACTTTCCCGTGGGCCTAGCTAATCACCACAGCCACTGCAAGGGAGGCGCTGCCATCACCCCCATTTTACAGACGAGACCCAAAGAGACAGTGATTCACCACGAAGTCAGTCTGGCTCAAGTTTGTGTTTTCCGACACTATACTATTGGCTTCATAAACTGACAGTCACTCTATAGGGACTATAAAGGAAATTATACTTCAATACTCGGAGAAGGCAATGGCACCCCACTCCAGTACTCTTGCCTGGAAAATCCCACGGACGGAGAAGCCTGGTGGGCTGCAGTCCATGGGGTCGCTAAGAGTCAGACACAACTGAGTGACTTCACTTTCACTTTTCGCTTTCATGCACTGGAGAAGGAAATGGCAACCCACTCCAGTGTTCTTGCCTGGAGAATGCCAGGGACGGGGGAGCCTGGTAGGCTGCCGTCTATGGGGTCGCACAGAGTCGGACACGACTGAAGTGACTTTAGCAGCAGCAGCATACTTCAATACTATCTATTTCCTACAGGGAGAAAGGAATTTTGAAACGAGATTGAAGGAATATTGGAATCTCACATACTAGTAGAAAAAGGATTTTATTTTTGAAGACAGAAAAACTAATTAATATTTTTAAATACAGAGTACCAATATTTTTATATAGTTTAGAATATCTAGAATGTACTAACAAATATCTATATTCATCTCTTTCAAAAATATGAATGTTTTTGGAAATCCATACCAATCTGTTTATATTTATATGTGAAAGAATACTTGGAAGAATACAAAACTAAAGAGTACTATCAAATTTCTCAACTTTATTGTATTCATTGCCTATGTATATACATACCTAGGGAGAAGGCAATGGCACCCCACTCCAGTACTCTTGCCTGGGAAATCCCATGGATAGAGGAGCCTGGTAGGCTGCAGTCCATGGGGTCGCTAAGAGTCGGGCACAACTTCACTTTCACTTTTCACTTTCATGCATTGGAGAAGGAAATGGCAACCCACTCCAGTATTCTTGCCTGGAGAATCCCAGGGACAGAGGAGCCTGGTGGGCTGCCATCTATGGGGTCGCACAGAGTCGGACACGACTGAAGCGACGCAGCAGCAGCATACATACCTAGAAGTCCCTTTAAATGATTTACACCCAGAGACTGATGCGGATATCAACAATGGTTTGATTCTAAGACTGATTTTCCCCACCTGCTTTGTATATTTTATCTGAAGTACATTCTAATCTTCTTTCACCTGTTCCTATGGCTAGCGTTTTCATATGGTGCCACTGCTTTCAGACTGAACATATCGCAGAATCTCAGGCCAATTTAAAGGGCCCAACAGGAAGATCATGAGAAGAGAAACACTGGATGGAAGTATGACCTGCCAGGGCTTCACACAGTTCTTCCAGGCAGTCAGCGACCAGCTTACAGGATAAAACCAGTTCTGAAAGCAAATGAGCAGCCATCATGCCTGAGTGCTAATTGCTCTTCTTCCATTAGTGGCTGTGGAATTTTCTGCACCGCTACTTTTTATGGAATCCAACAAGTTTTTAATTCTTTCACTTGCAGGCTTCTTTTTCTTCTTGGAAAGAGACACATTATTTGTTACAGAAGGTAGCAGCAGGGCTGCCAACCCCCAAGGCTGATTACTTGATGGCGAAGGGCGGTCTTTACCTTCTTGATGTAAAATCCAGGCACTTTCTCTGGCCAGATCCACAAATTTTTGCAGTTGGCTTTGACTTACATTTTTGCTAATGTTGAGAGAAGTTTCAAAAGGATTCTGAATGTGCAGAGGAGAAGATTCTGGTTTGTTCTGTTCCCTTCCCTGTAGATCGTTACCGGGAAAAAAAAGATGTATGAATATATTAAGGGCTCAGATATAAAAACTGTTTGGTTTAATAAAATGTCAAAAACACATAAAACACCAGCACTAACTTTATAGGGTAAAGAATCTCTGCCCCAAGGGAGCTCGGTATGTATGCATGTTACGTGTTAGTGTATATACGTGTGAGTACTTCTGACTGGCTTTTTCCACTGTAGTTTTATGAGTTCTCTTTAGAGAAAAATAAATTAGGTTTATGAGCTATGGATGATGATGTCACTGCTCCAATGAGAGGTATCTGGACTAAGTCAACCAATAAAAGTATTTTTAAAATAACATAACATTTATCTAACAGAATAGAACTGGGAAGGAAAAAAAAATATCGAAAAGAAAAATGGCATAAGATAGTTATTTTGGGGACTTCCTAAAAACATACCTATTACACACAAAATAGAAGCACACAAAATTAGAAGCCTTAAATTAAATATAATAATTAATGTTTCACAAGTATGAAATGAGGAAGGTAGAGAAGGAACAAAGGATTATTCATATTTAAAAATACTAAAAGCTTCCTATTTACATTCCTAAAGATTCAACTTAAAGAAGGCTCTGCCAGGTGAGAAATCTCATAGAATTAAAAACAAAAGCTAGAGCTGACTCATGAACATCAGTGATCCACTCATCTATATAATCTTTTCCTCTTTCAAATGATATCACATACATAAATACTACAAAACCAAGTCAGGAGTCTCCAGCGTGGGCAGCTCCTGTGACCCCTCTAATGCCTCTCAAGCCACTGTCCAGCAGGGGCGCTGCCCTACCACTGTCTCTGAGCCCTGAGCAGTGCGGGCATATAAATGGGAAGCCATTTCCCGTGTTCTAGGAACTTTTCCTTCTCGACTACATTCCAGAGCTCTGTGTCTCTTACCCTCTCTATCCCATACTTTTTCTCTCTTTTTTTCCTTTTTTAAACAAAGTCTCCATGAACAGGATAAGGGTCAGGGAAGGATGAAAAAAGGAGAGTTGAAAAAACAACAAAAAAGAATATCTGAGTATGTGTTTTATGAAGCCAGTCTTACACGGGCTGTAACTAAATATCCACACGCTGAACAGAATAAACCCAGAGGCCATCTCACGTATCCCCAACTTGTAAACAGATTCTGCTTGGAGTTTGCTCTGATGGTTCTTCTTTTACGGAAAATGCCATTCTGCCTAATCAGATGAACCAAAATCATAAATTCACTTGCCTAGGTAAATTAAACCCTAAGGGCTCAAATTGAGGGAATTACTAAAATTTAACTTATATGCAGAGTACATCATGAGAAACGCTGGGCTGGAAGAAGCACAAGCTGGAATCAAGATTGCTGGGAGAAATATCAATAACGTCAGATAGGCAGATGACACCACCCTTATGGCAGAAAGTGAAGAGGAACTCAAAAGCCTCTTGATGAAAGTGAAAGAGGAGAGTGAAAAAGTTGGCTTAAAGCTCAACATTCAGAAAATGAAGATCATGGCATCTGGTCCCATCACTTCATGGGAAATAGATGGGGAAACAGTGGAAAGTGTCAGATTTTATTTTTGGGGGCTCCAAAATCACTGCAGATGGTGACTGAAGCCATGAAATTAAAAGACGCTTACTCCTTGGAAGCAAAGTTATGAGCAACCTAGATAGCATATTAAAAAGCAGAGACATTACTTTGCCAACAAAGGTCTGTCTAGTCAAGGCTATGGTTTTTCCAGTGGTCATGTATGGATGTGAGAGTTGGACTTGAAGAAAGCTGAGTGCCGAAGAATTGATGCTTTTGAACTGTGGTACTGAAGAAGACTCTTGAGAGTCCCTTGGACTGCAAGGAGATCCAACCAGTCCATTCTAAAGGAGATTAGCCCTGGGTGTTCTTTGGAAGGAATGATGCTAAAGCTAAAACTCCAGTACTTTGGCCACCTCATGCGAAGAGTTGAGTCATTGGAAAAGACTCTGATGCTGGAGGGATTGGGGGCATGAGGAGAAGGGGACGACAGAGGATGAGATGGCTGGACAGCATCACGGACTCGATGGATGTGAGTCTGAGTGAACTCCGGGAGTTGGTGATGGACAGGGAGGCCTGGCGTGCTGCGATTCATGGGGTCGCAAAGAGTCAGACACGACTGAGCGACTGAACTGAACTGAACTGATCTTTGGGACTAGGTATTCCATTTCTTCCACAGAAATTCAATCTGGTTTATAAAAGTATATGTAAAATTATGCTTTCTAAAAAACTTTTTAGAATATATTCCATATTTTGAAGGATACAGTCTTAGTAGTAGGTGATGACAGAGATATCATGGCAAACTGACAAAGACAGATGCTGAAAAACAACTGGTCTACTAGATGATATCTTGGCCCAAGTCATGTAGCTCCACTAGGTGTCGATTTTTTATTACTCTCTATCATCAAGAGTTGACATGCAATGACATTTGTTAGAATGCTTTGAAAACTACACTCATTAAATATTAGTACAGTAGAAAACCATATACCTAATCATCAAATATTAAATAGTACTTACCTGTCGAATATTTATGGAATTTTTATTGAATGCAAAATTTCCAAAATACTCAAAAAATTCTTTCAACAGTAATTCTGTAAGAAAATAAAACAAGAAAGATAATAAGAAAGTCTATTTCAGTCCAAAAAGGAACAAAGAAAAGGAAAACACCTACCTAGTGTTTCTGTGTTTCCTGAAGGTTTAATTCTATTCAAGTCACGAACAAATGTACAGTTGTGGCCTTCTATTATACACTTATCTTCTGCATCTTAAATAAACAGAAATGGAAAATATTTCACATTCTATTTCAAAGATATTCCCTACTTCAGAAATTTATAATCACACAAAGCAAAGCTATAGATTAACATGTCCTATTATTGGTCAGGGTTTTTTATATATAGTATAAATAGTAGGATTAAAACTCCATTAAAAAGGATTTGCGAGCAATTATACTACAATAAAAACCTTACATGAACTTTGGTGAACAGACTGTCCATCAATGCTCAATGATTCGTAATCTATCCTCTGAGGTCATCAGTTTTCTAGTAATAAATGAAAATGTAGACTTTTCCCATCTTTCACCCACTTAAATCCTGGTACTATCTTTGATCAAGTATATTTAATTTAGATCTCCATTTTCAGTCTTATTACCCTTTTGTGCATTTACTTTCAATAACTCATCCAAGACACATACAAACTGAATGTTCTAAGAGTTCTGAAAAACTTCTGGTAATTTCTAAGAGGCAGGCCTCTGCAGTGACTGGGATTCAGTAAGACTCATTTAATGGCACAGTGGACTCACACAATTCACCTTTCCTAACAGTATTTACATCTTTAGATGTAATCATTTCCCTAGTTATGGATAAATATACAGCCACCATGAAATCCTTCATCCATTCTAATCCACCTTCCACTGTACAAATGCAGGCAAACAAACTCCCACTCTTAGAAGTCTAATCAACCGCCACTAAAAGGGCTTTCTCTTTTCCTAACTGTAAGGGGGCGCCCAGCCTTTTGTCCTGTGCTCCATCAGCAAGCACCTGACCACACCATGGCTGCATTCATGCTATCCACTCCCTGACCCCAGTCTGGGACTAGAGAGACCACTGTCCAGTCCAAGGCAGTGATGACCTTCCCTCTTCCCACTGGCCAGTCCACAACAACAGTGTCCGGCATACAGCAGGCACACAACCAAGAATCTGAATGTTAGCTGATATTTGACTTTGAATGATTATCTATAATAGCCAGAGAGAAATTCATAAAACAAGGTTTCTTCAAACTACTGCCTCCCTTTTTTTGGTGTGGTTTTGGTTATTTTTTAACCAACCTGGTTACTGACTTAAGTACTCAAAAATCATTCCAGATTCTAACATTGATTCTAAATTCTGAAAATGTTACTCATTTTTTAACAGCAAATTTTATGTGCATTGTTATACAACTGAAGAATTTATATACAGGTGCATTTAGATTTATTTTTCCTGGGACCTGGGCACATGCCTTATTATTTCAAATTATCAGCAGGCCAGTCATATATATTGATGCTCTTTTAGCTGCTGTGTCTTATTTTTCTTTTTTCCAGGAATATATTTACAATAGAAAAGTAAATCCACATTAAAGTATATCTATATTAAAGTACTGAATATTTCTAGGAATGTACAGTGATAAAAAACAGACTGTGTCTATAACTGTTGGTCTTCACCAGAAAAAGTTTTTAACAGAAAGTAGTAAAACTTGAAGGAAAAAAAACGATCCCCTGATTTAAGACAGGGCCAGTTTTGTTTTCTCAAAACCCCTAAGGCATTCAAACCCAGGAAACAACTCAGCTGTTAAGTCTTCTCCCTTTTTACTCTCGCTCCTGTTTTTCTGCTATTAAACTAATGTACAAATAAGAGTCATTAAAATTAAAAATTCAGTTCCTCAGTCACACTACCCATATTTCTAATGCCTGATGGCCACAGGTAACAAGTGGCTGCCCAATGGACAATGTGATGACAGGAAGCTCCATTGAACCATGATGCCGTAGAGAAATCATTCTCAACCTCTTCAAATATAAGACACCCTGTTGTATGTGTGCGTGCTCAGTCGCTCAGTCATGTCCAACTCTTTGTGGTCCCATGGACTGTAGCCCACCACGCTCCTCTGTCCATGGGATTTCCCAGGCAAGAATACTGGAGAGGGCTTCCCTTTCCTACTCTAGGGGATCTCCCCAAATCAGGGATATCTCCTGCACTGGCAGGTGGATTCCTTATTGCTGAGCCACCCGGGAAGCTCCTATGATACCCTATTTGTCTCTGTTCATTTCTACGGAAATTACTTACTTCTTAAAAGTATTGTATGAAACACTGGCGATCTACAGACAAGGTCAAGTCCTATTAACCCTCCTACCATGCCACACATGCCAGTGACACTCAGCCGCTCTGGGTGGCACCTACATGCTGCTTCAGAGCACATGTTCTGGGGTAAAGATGGTGATATAAACTCAGCATCTACCTTTACCCCAAAGCACTACTGAAATGAGAGTAAAATGACATAAAATCTTAAAGATGGAGAACAGGAAAGACAAGAGCAACCAAAATTTTTACACTGAAAAACTGATGGACAAGCAGCAATGACTGAAAGAGATCTGAGAACACTGGGTCCTAAACCAGCAGTAAAGAAAGCCAAGAAACCAGACATTCAGGCAGTGCCCCCAGCAGCTTGGCAGCTGAAGTGCCAGATCTGATCAGGAGGGCCCAGCCTGGATGCCTGATGCTTAGAGCAGCGAGCCCCTGAGGTCTCTTCCTGACAGAAAATGTCGGGTTTACCCTGGAGACAGTACAAGAAAGAATCTCTATACTGGGAGATGCAAGACACGTTTGAGGGTGGGAAAACTGTTCTAAACACAACAAATGGTGTAATAAACGTCAAAGTTTCAGCATGTTAGAAGCCAGGCCTTCTCTTCCAGAAAAAAAGAGTGAAAGAGCATGTTCTAACATAGGAAACTTAGATGATGCAAAAAAAATTTTACCCAAGTGCCTGGAACTCAATGAATTGTCACTGGGTCATGAAGAATGAGGAACTGAAGCTCTCTTCTATGTTGGGGTCTCTGCATCAAACTTGCTGAAAGTGCCACCCAGTCATTTCTTCTTGAAATGGGAAAGAAAACAGGCATCCTAAACAAAAGAACTCTAATCAAATGACTGATTATAAGAGGAAGATGCTGGATTAAAAGCATTAAGCACAGAAGTAAATATTACAAAGGGACCATAGCCAAAACAAGACAGAAAACGCAAGAAGACAAAAGAGACACATGGGGAAAGCGGTAGAGACTGTAAGAGAACATGAAGAAACAAAACTTCAAGAATAACCAAACTATGAAAGCTGCCATCGTGCTCAGTACAAACAGCCTTCAACTTTAAAATTCATCCGATCATCTGAATCTATTTACTGAACTCCTCTAAGCCAGGAGTGGAAAATGCAGAGACAAAGCAGACAGCCTGACCTAGAAACGCTTGGTCAAGGCAGCCAGATCAAAGAACAATCTAATTGTTGTCACACTACAGGTGTGTTCCAGGTGCTTGGAGGGCAACAGGGCACCACCTCCGAGAAGGAAGGGAGGAGAGAGGAAGCCAGGAAAGACCTAAGAAGTCAGATTCTGTACTGGGTTTGTCTTTTCTCTGCCCTGGCTTGATCGGGATGAGCTTCTCCAGGTAAAAAGGGAAGGCAGGAGAAGAAGCCACTGCAGGCGAAGGCACAAGATGTGCAGGAGTGCAGAGGCTCTAGGGTCAGGGAGGAGCATGGAGAACTGCAGCTCCTGAGCTGCACACAGAAGAGAAGGTACAAGAAGAGGAGGGAGACAAAGATCACGAGGGACCCTAAACGCAAAGTTAGAAGGTCTGGACTTCAACTTCCAGATTTCAAACAGTGGTTGACAAAGTCCTAGAAGTGCTGACAAGTGTTCCACAAACTGACACTGCCTTCTGCTAATAAACTAGCAGGCAATCAAGCAAGCTTGCTCTCTTACTTTCTTCTTTTTGAAACAATACAAATTGATAGGCTCTATCTGAATATCAAACGAGAGACACAGTTCAGAAGAAAATGACGGTAACAAGACTCAAGCCTCTCAGCTGATGAACCACGGAGTTCCCACGATGGTGATGATTTCACAGTTTAACATTGTTTTTATTCTTAGCCATATTCTGTTGAAGACACATTGGTCTGGGACCCCTGGTTAAAATCAGAAAGTATAAAAAGCATGGATTCTAAGGAATACATCAATGAGTTAGGGAAAAAAAATTTAGATACATTCTTTTCAAAATTATCTTTACCACATCCTTCATACACACATTTACCTATGAAAAAGTATTTCACAGCAAGTTCAAGATTCCACTAGAAGTTAAAAAATCAATGATCAAAAAGTAGCAACAACTATATCAAGTTCACTTTTACATTTATTATCAATTCACACCTATAATTTGCTATGTGGAAAAAAGCAACTGAAATGGCCTGATTTCTCTGACCATGTTTAAGAATGAGCATGAAAAATGTTAAACTACCAATTTGGTATTTTTAAGTAGAAAATAAAAGAATTCCCATCAAAGGAATGTTTTGATGCCATAGAATGTGATTAAATTTGTACTTGGCTTAAAATAGATTTGGAATAAAAACTCAAAATGTCATTTTAAATTTGTTCACAAATTATATTTTCTCTAAAACAATTAGTGGAAATTTAAAAAGATAATAGGAAAATTACTGAAAGGATTTCAAGAGAGTGAATACTACAATTAGATGTGAATTTCTGAAAATCACTGTTAGTTAAGAAGAGAGCAGTGGGAAGGGAGAAGCGGTGCAAATGTCCCCAGGCAGAGATGTGAAGGGCCTGACAGCGGCAGGGGTGGGAGAGAACCACCAAGGTGTGATGGTGTGCCGCTAACACAAATCTGCTTCAAAGCAGCCTCCTTTTTTCAGTTT